>NC_135715.1:23172062-24545256 GCF_964656455.1 Halichoerus grypus
GTATCAAGAACCTCTAACGGAAAAATATGTAGACTGAAAATATGAAAAAGGGGAGGCATGAGATGATGCAAGCCTGAAACACTGAAATGTTATGAGGATCAACAAAATTATACAACTGTTAAGAATAATATAAATATAATTAAAATGTAAGTGTGGAAGAATGATATCCCATATTTCACATATTTTAATACATGATAAAGGAGTTTCAAAATATAAAAAATCCAGTTATTTGTCATAACTGTTCAGTGGGACACTAGTCTGCTTAAGAGGAAATGATTTGCTCCTCTCTGTGGTAGGCTATTATGCACATCTGGCCATACTCCTCAAAGTAAGGTACAAACACATCTGTACTCTATGATACTGTGTCAATGGATATACATAGTAAAGATAGAAAGTGAAGAATTGTGTAAGACTGATGAATCACAGACCTGTACCCCTAGAACGAATAATACATTATATGTTAAAAAAAAGAAAAAAATAAATTTAAAACCGTAAGATCAAAAAAAAAGAAAAAAAGAAAATGAAGCATCAATTTCATCTAAAGTTCAAGAAAGCTTTAGGAAATCGGAGTGGGAGACGAACCATGAGAGACTATGGACTCTGAGAAATTCTTGAACTTCGTACCTAAAGTTCTTAAAGCTTAGGAAATAAATAAAAACTATTCATACAAAAAATACATATTCATTCATTTGTGATCACAAATATTGAACAGGTGGTCAGTAGGCGTTGCCAGATTTAAACCAACTAGTGGAAAAATCTAAGTAAGTGCCAATTTCATGATGTGTAGGAAGAATAGTTTATTAATCGATAACTGCAAGTGAGGCAATACCAACACATACAAACCATGTTGTATCAATAACTCCCATCCCTGAGACAATTCTTTATCCGGCATGTTTGGTCTGATTTGTTACTTTTTAATGAATAGGCATCGGACTTCTCATAAAAAGAAGCTTTGAGATTCTCCAGTCTTCCATGGATTTTTTTAGGTTCATCAAGGATTTAACCTTTGTTCTGGGACTTTTGGCTTTCATCTTGCTGCTTGTTCTCACTTCTTTTTTCCCCATGAGTCAAGGCTCAACACAGTCTTCTCTGTAATGACTCTGACTCTGCTTCCTTCCACTATAATACCTCCAGACTCATCTGGTCTAAGTGTCTCCTGGATCAACTGGGTTAAAACACCTCAATTAAAATACCACTCTTAGGGGCGCCTGGGTGGCTCAGTCGTTAAGCGTCTGCCTTGGGCTCAGGTCATCATCCTGGGGTCCTGGGATCGAGCCCCGCATCGGGCTCCCTGCTCAGTGGGAAGCCTGCTTCTCCCTCTCCCTCTGCCTGCCACTTCCCCTGCTTGTGCTCTTTCCTCTCTCTCAATTGAATAAATAAAATCTTTAAAAAAAACAAACAAACAAAACAAATACCACTCCTAGCCCAGACCTGCTAATTGGACTCAGATGGCAAGAGGCTTCATATATGGATCTTTTCATTTATATTTTATTCAGGCTACGATTGCTTAAAATTTTACTTTTGTAATACAACTAAAATATCTTGAAACAATAACCAGTGTGTAGAAAGAAAAGTTACCTATATTTTTACACAATTTCT
Source organism: Halichoerus grypus (assembly GCF_964656455.1). Classification (NCBI taxonomy): domain Eukaryota; kingdom Metazoa; phylum Chordata; class Mammalia; order Carnivora; family Phocidae; genus Halichoerus; species Halichoerus grypus. The sequence continues at coordinate 23,173,662 of NC_135715.1, forward strand.
AAGAAATAAATCCTATTATAAAATACTTAATTACGTTTGTTATAACACTTCATGGATTTTTAAATAAAGCAAAAATTATGAGTTTCTGATAATATATTTAGTATTACTGTTATGGGGATATAATTATCCATAATAACTGAATATTCTAAAATTCTGACTTTTTAATCTTTTCACAGTAAATAAAGATATTTTTAAAAAGGACATATACTTTATATTTTGATACATATTGGAGCATTCTATAATATAGGATGCTCTTTCTATTTTTTCATACATTCAAACTAGTTCTTGAGTTCTCTAAATAGAATAAAGTACCATCTGTCTATATACTATGTATATAAACTCTTTCTAAGTCGTCTGATTCACAACAGTCACATCCACATCTAAACAGTGATGCAGTGCAGAAGTGAGAAGGAGGGATCATCTTCGATCATCTTCCTTCAATATACATTGGAACATGATTCAGCACAAAATGTAGGTCATCAGAAAAATGAAGATTTGACTGTAACATCTACTTCTCTTTTTAAAGCAACAACATTAGACTGCTTGTTCATGCTACTTTTTTCTTTTTGCTCTGACAGTTTTGGTGTTTAATGCCCATCTGCACATATTTATCACGTAATTGTGAAGCTTAATTTTTTCCCCATAACTCTACTCCTTTTATTGCCGCTTTTTCATTTTGGACATAATTGTGTTTCTTCTTGACTACTTTAATTTAGCAAAGTTATGCTGAATTCTAATTCTATTCAGGATGGATTGTGCATGACCTGGTAAATTATTTTCAAGCATATTCACTCTACAAAATCATAGAGTTATGACTAAAGAAATAGTAAAAAATATAAGGACCTCTTAGGAATCTTTTATATCACATGGCTGTATGCCTGTGAGCATTAATTATTCCCTTTATGCATTCAGAATAAAAACACTATGTTTTAATAGTTAAATAGAATTAATTTTCTATAACTAATGATCATCATTAAATTGATTACTTACTAATTCTACTGTCATCCCCTGGAATTTCTATTAAATTTTAATTTTCAGAATTATTTTATAAATAATCATGTGATCGGCATTCCTTTTATGTTTACAAAGGACAAAGAAAGGATAAGATAGTGTGATATAGTGGAAAAGCACTAGAATAAAAGTGGGAATTCCTGGGAACACTACTTGCTTTTGTAAAGCTGTTGACCATAAGCAACTGTCTAGAATTAGTTGGTTAGTTAAGAATTATTATGCACATTACACTAGGGTTACCAATGAATTAGTTGGCTCCTATGTAGCAGAGTGGAAAGAGGCAGATACAATGACAAATCCGTTAGATTTTTCAATTTCCTTTTCTGGAAAGTAGAAGCAATGCTGCTTAACTCAAAGGAACTTAATTAGAACTGAGTAGGGTAGGGGCACCTGGGTGGCTCAGTTGGTTAAGCGTCTGCTTCGGCTCAGGTCATGATCCCAGGGTTCTGGGATCAAGCCCTGTGTCAGGCTCCCTGCTCAATGGGGAGTCTGTTTCTCTCTCCCTCCTGGATTCTGCTTCTCTCTCCTTCTGCTCATGTACACTTGCTCTCTCACACACTGTCTTTCTCTCTCAAATAAATAAAATCTTTAAAAAAAACTGAGTAGGCCAGTATCTGTGAAATATACAGCACGTTCTGTGGCACATAGTAGGCCCTCTGTCTGTATTTTTCTGCTTCTCATTATAATTGTGGCAACTTGGAGGGTTTTGTTATTATTGCTTTTGTGCTTTGTTTCTGTTTATCATTTTTAAATAAAACTTCTTTGGAAGAATCATTGGTTTTATAAATTTGTTACTCTGTAAGTTTTGTGGGAAGATGGGAGGCCTCAAGGGTATTTTGGTAAGGAGACCCAGGGGATGGGAACTACATGAAGAAAGGGGTTGAAATAAGTGGGATCCAGGTGATGATGTTACAGAAATCTAGGCTAGTTTCAGAAGTGCTGAATATGGAATATTTTTTCCAGATAAATGCTGTGCACCGTGCAATGTAATTTTTCACTATAACCTCACAAATCATCAGTAATAAGAAAGAAATTAGAAAATGCGTACAAGGTTGGCTTTTTTTTTTTTTAAGATGTATTTATTTACTTGAGAGAGAGAGTGTGAGCATGGTTGGGGGAGGGGCAGAGAGAGAGAGAGAGTCTCAAGCATACTCCCCCCTGAGTGTGGAGCCTGACAAGGGTCTTGATCTCAGGATCCCGAGATCACAACTTGAGCCAAAACCAAGAGTCAGATGCTTAACCAACTGCACTGTCCAGATGCCCCAAGGTTAGCATTCCTTAAGGAAACTAAGTAAGGATTAAATTCTAGGCATTTTGGTACAAACCACATAGATGAGAGAACACATGACAACTAAAGTTTTATTGGTGTTATCCAATACACTAAAAAGGAATCGCTTTACTTGGATGACTTGGATGACTCTTTCTTCTGGATATCTTCAGGTTTATTTAATTGAAAACATATGGTGTACAACATCATGGTTAAGAAAATGAATACTAAGGGGAAATTGCTAGGCAGGATGGTGGGGAGGTGGGATGCTAATTACTGGCTTTGTCGTTTGCTACCTGGCATCCCTTGAACCACGCTGTTCATTAAGTCTTTGCTTTAGTTGACTCCATCTGCAAAACTGGGATAACTATAGTATCTATTTTATAGAGTTGTTTGAGGATCAAATGTGCAAATATGTACATAACCTTTAGAATAACGACCAGTACATATCAGGTACTCAAAGTGTCTATTTACTGAGAAAATCTATATTAATCAAGGTCCATACATACACCAAATTCTCATGGTGGAATATGGATTCCATATTGGATTCCAAATAGGGATTCCAAATACGGAAAACATGTCCATAAATGACTACATAAAGACTGCTGAATATAAATATGGCCATAAATATAAATAGCAGTGGATCTGAGCAATTTAGAATGATAAACATAATAGAGGTAGAGTTTTCGAACCTTGAGGGAAAAATAGTACTATTTGTTTCTTTACTTATGTACTAGTACAATTATGGGTCTTTAACTGCCCCTGATATTTTCCAGACTTTAAGCCAATCTTTCAATAGTGGCCTGATTGAAGATGCAAAAGTATGTCACAAAATAATGAGGAAGATGGGAACTAAATGGCAGTCTCACTCTTTGAATTCAGAAGCAAACTCTGAAACAAGAATTTGAGTGCAGACAATTTATTTTGGAATTAGGAAACATCAGGAAAGAAATAGGGAAGTGAAAAAGGGAAGGAGCCACAACACACTGTAGGGAGAAAGTTACTGTTGAAGCTAACTGAGGCCCATCTCACTGGGGACTTCTGGAAATGCATTTATATATGTATGTGTGTGTATGTATTTATTTATTTTAGTTTCAGGTGTAGGATTTAGTGATTCATCATTTATATAACACCCAGTGTTCATCACAGCAAGTATATTCCTTAATGCCCATCACCCATTTAGCCCATCCCCTCACTCACCCCCCCCCTCCAGCAACCCTCAGGTTGTTCTTTATAGTTAAAAGTCTGTTTTATGGTTTCCCTCTCTCTGTTTTTCCCCCTATGTTCATCTGCTTTGTTTCTTAAATACCACATATGAGCAAAATCATATGGTATTTGTCTTTCTCTGACTGACTTATCTCGCTTAGCATAATATTCTCTAGTTCCATCCATGTTATGCAATTGGCAAGATTCCATTCTTTTTTTTATGGCTGAGTAATATTCCACTGCATATATATACCAACTCTTTATCCATTCATCAGTTAATGTACATTTGAGCTCTTTCCATTATTTCGCTTTTGTTGATAATGCTACTATAAACATCGGGGTGCATATATCCCTTCAAATCAGTGTTTTTGTATCCTTTGGGCGAATATTTAGCAGTGTAATTTATTTTTAACTTTTTGAGGAACCTCTATACTGTTTTCCAGAGTGGCTGCACCAGTTTGCATTCCCACCAACAGTGTAAGAGGGTTCCCCTTTCTCTACATCCTTGCCAACATCTGTTGTTTCCTGTGCTGTTAATTTTAGCCATTCTGACAGGTGTGAGGTGATATCTCATTGTAGTTTTGATTTGTATTTCACTGATGATGGGTGATGTTGAGCATCTTTTCATATGATGTCTTCTTTGGAAAAGTGTCTTTTTGTGTCCTCTCTCCATTTCTTAACTGAATTGTTGCTTTTTTGGGGTGTTGAGTTTGATGAGTTCTTTATAGATTTTGGATACTAACCCTTTTTCAGATATGTCATTTGCAAATATCTTCTCCCACTCTGAAGGTTGCCTTTCAGTTTGTTGATTGTTTCCCTCACTGTGAAGAAGTTTTTTATCTTGATGAAGTCTCAATAGTTCATGCTTGCTTTTGTTTCCCTTGCCTCAGGAGACATATCTAGGAAGAATTTGCTACGGCCAGTGACAAAGAGGTGACTGCCTATGTTTTCCTCTAGGATTTTGATGGTTTCATTTCTTACATTTAATTTAGGTCTTTCATCCATTTTGAATTTATTTTTGGGTATGGTGCAAGAAAGTGGTCCAGTTTCATTTTTCTGCATGTTGGTGTCCAGTTTTCCCAACACCATTTGTTGAAGATACTGTCCTTTTACCATTGGATATTCTTTCCTGCTTTGTCGAAGATTAGTTGGCCATATAGTTGTGGGTTCATTTCTGGGTTTTCTATTCTATTCTACTGATTTACATGTCTGTTTTTGTGCCAGTACCGTACTGTCTTGATCACTACATCTTTGTAATAGTCTGGAATTGTGATGCCTCCAGCTTTCCTTTTCTTTTTTTTAAATATTTTATTTATTTATTTGTCAGAGAGAGAGAGAGATCACAAGTAGGGAGAGCGGCAGACAGAGCAGGCAGAGGGAGAAGCATGCTCTCCACTGAGCAAGGAGCCCGATGTGGGACTCGATCCCAGGACCCTGAGATCATGACCTGAGCTGAAGGCAGATATTCAATGGACTGAGCCACCCAAGGGTCCCTGCTTTTCTTTTTCAAGATTGCTTTAGCTATTCAGGATCTTCTCTGGTTCCATACAAATTTTAAGACTGTTCTAGCTCTGTGAAAAGTGCTGATGGGTAGGGATTGCATTAAATGTGTTTATTGTTTTGGGTAGTATAGACATTTTAACAATATTTGTCCTCCCAATCCATGAGCATGGAATGTTTTTACATTTCTTTGTGTCTTCCTTAATTTATTTTGTATGTGTTCTATAGTTTTCAGAGTACAGATCTTTTACCTCTTTGGCTATGTTTATTCCTCGGTACTTTTTGATTTTTGGTGCAATTCTAAATGGGATCAAGGAATTGATTTCTCTGTCTGCTGCTTCATTATTGCTGTATAGTAATGCAACAGATTTATGTATGTAAGTTTTATATCCTGTGACTTTACTGAAATCATTGATCAGTTCTAGCAATTTTTTGGTGGAGTCTTTCGAGTGTTCTACATAGAGTATCATGTCATCTGCAAATAGTGAAAGTTTGACTTCTTCCTTGCTGATTTAGATGCCTTTATTTCTTTTTGCTGTCTGATTGCTGAGGCTAGGACTTCCGGTACTATGCTAAGTAATGGTAGTGAGAGTGGACATCCCTGTCTTGTTCTTGACCATAGAAGAAAAATTCTCAGTTTTTCCCCATTAAGGATGATATTAGCTGTGGGTTTTTCATATATAGCCTTTTTTTTTTAAAAAAATATCTTATTTATTTATTTGACGGAGAGAAACAGCAAGAGAGGGAACACAAGCAGGGGCAGTGGGAGAGGGAGAAGCAGGCTTCCCTCTGTGCAGGGAGCCCAATGCAAGGCTAGATCCCAGGACCCTGTGATCATGACTTGAGCCGAAGGCAGATGCTTAACGACTGAGCCACCCAGGTGCCCTGTATATTGCCTTTTTGATGTTGAGGTATATTGCCTCTATCCCTACTTTGTTGAGGGTTTTTATCAAGAATGGATGCTGTACATTGTCAAATGCTTTTTCTCTATCTATTGAGAGGATCATATGGTTCTTATCTTTTTTTCTTATTAATGTGGTATATCATGTTGATTGATTTGTGGATATTGAACCACCCTTCCAACCCAGGAATAAATTCCACCTAATCGTGGTGAATGATTCTTTTAATGTACTGTTGGATTCAATTTGCTAGTATTTTGTTGATAATTTTTGCATCCATGTTCATCAGGGATATTAGCTTATAGTTCTCTTTTTTAGTGGATTCTTTGTCTGGTTTTGCAATCAGGGTTTTGCTGGATTTGTAAAATGTGTTTGGAAGTTTTCCTTTCATTTCTATTCTTTGGAATAGTTTGAGAAGAATAAGTCTTAACTCTTCTTTAAATGTTTTGTAGAATTCTCTTGTGAAGCCATCTGGCCCTGGACTTTTGTTCATTGGGAGATTTTGATTACTGACTCAATTTATTTGCTGGTTATTGGTTTGTTCAAATTTTATGTTTCTTCCTGTTTCAGCTTTGGTAGTTTACATGTTTCTAGGAATTTATCAATTTCTTCCAGATTGCCCAATTTTTTGCATATAATTTTTCATAATATTCTTTTATAATTGTTTGTCTTTCTTTCTTTTTTTTTTTTTTTTAATTGTTTGTCTTTCTGTAGTGTTGGTTGTGATCTCTCTTCTCTCATTCATGATTTTATTTATTTAGGTCCTTTCTCTTTTCTTTTTGATAAGTCTGGCTAGAGGTTTATCAACTTTGTTAATTCTTCCAAAGAACCAGCTCCTAGTTTCATTGATCTGTTCTACTGGGGTTTCTTGTTTTTGTTTGTTGGTTTGTTTGTTTGTTTCTATATCATTTATTTCTGCGCTGATCTTTATTATTTCCCTTCTTCTGCTGGCCTTAGGCTTCATTTGTTGTTCTTTTACTACTCTTTTAGGCATAAGGTTAGGTTGCATATTTGAGATTTTTCTTGCTTCTTGAGGCTATAGGCATGTATTCTTACATATTTCACTCTTACTACCGCTTTTGCTGCATCCCAAAAGTTTTGTACTGTGTTATTTTCATTTTCATTTGCTTCCATGTATTTTTTTTAAATTTCTTCTTTGATTTCCTAATGGACCCATTCATTTTTTAGTAGGATGTTCTTTAGCCTCCATGTATTTGTGGTCTTTCCAAATTTTTTCTTGTGGTTGACTTGAAGTTTCATAAGGTTGTGGTCAGAAAATATGCATGGTATGATCTCAGTCTTTTTGTACTTGTTGAGTCCTATTTTGTGACCCAGTATGTGATCTATTCTGGAGAACGTTCCATGTGCACTCAAAAAGTATGTGTATTCTGCTTTAGGATGAAATGTTCTGAATGTCTCTGTTAAGTCCATCTGGTCCAGTATGTCATTCAAAGCCATCGTTTCCTTGTTGATCTTCTGCTTATATGGTCTGACCATTGATGTAAGTGGGGGTGTTAATGTCCACTACAATTATTGTATTATTATCAATGAGTTCCTTTATGTTTGTTTTTCATTGTTTCATATATTTGGCTACTCCCAAGTTGGGGACATAAATATTTGCAATTGTTAGATCTTCTTGTTGGATGGACAAGATTTTATTTATTATGATACAGTGCCCCTTTTCACATCTTGTTATAGTCTTTGGTTTAAAATCTAATTTGTCTGGTAGTAAGTATTGCTACTCTGGCTTTCTTTTAACATCCATTTGCATGGTAAATGTTTCTCCATCCCCCTACTTTCAATCTGCGGGTGACTTTAGGTCTAAAATGAGGCTCTTGTAGGCAATATATAGATGGGTCTTGTATTTTTACCCATTCTGACATCCTATGTCTTTTGATTAGAGCATTTATTCCATTTACATTCAGAGTAATTTTTGATAAGTGTGAATTTAGTGCTATTTCATTACTTGTTTCGTCATTGTTTCTGGAGATTTTCTCTATTCCTTTCTAGTCTTTGCCACTTGTGATCTTTCTCTCTCACTCAGAGTCCCCTTTAATATTGCTTGCAGGGCCGGTATAGTGATCATGAACTCCTTTAGTTTTGTTTGTCTTGGAAACTCTACCTATAGAAACACACTTAAAAGCCAACTTAGTCCTGTCCCACCTAAAACATGAAGGCTCTTAGGTATCTATCAAATTCATTCCATCAGTGTTCCCATGTGGTAACTCCCCAGCACCGCCCACCTGTCCCAATTAGAACCAGACATGCCCTTGGATCCACAGATGTCCTCAGGTAGAGTCTTCTGTTCTGGAATGAGGAGCTTTGCTCCTTGTTCTTAGATCCAAGCAAGATGGTTGCCTGACTAGGCCCCATCCTGTAGAACAGGAATTCCCAAACACAAAGACTTATTTTTACCCCTTTGGGAGCCCATATGAAACATTTTTGTAACGTGGGTAATCATTAAGCATGTGGTATTTTTTTTTTTTTTTAAAGATTTTATTTATTTATTTGAGAGAGAGAGAATGAGAGACAGAGAGCATGAGAGGGAGGAGGGTCAGAGGGAGAAGCAGACTCCCCGCCGAGCAGGGAGCCCGATGCGGGACTCAATCCCGGGACTCCAGGATCATGACCTGAGCCGAAGGCAGTTGCTTAACCAACTGAGCCACCCAGGCGCCCAAGCATGTGGTATTTTTGAAGAAGACTGTGTAAGTGGAACTGAATCCTCTCTATTATGGAATATAAAACTAAGCACAGAAATGAATAAGGAGAAGAATAGCATAGCTTCTCAGTGAAACCATAGAGTAAGAGTGGCTGTTTTTGTTGGACAGTACAAACAAAATAATAATAATGGGAATAACAAGGAAGAAGTTACTGGGTTACAGAGAATACCTATGGTAAGAAGAATGGTATTTTTGGGAAGGGGAAATCTGTTCTTAGGACTTGGGAACTTGAACATAGAAAGGAGCAACCTACTATTTGGACTAAATATGTATTGGGAAGAATTCAATTTTGCCTAATAATTTTGGTAAGACATATGTTTGAGAAGTTTTAAAGTTTACTGTTGGAAGTAATTGGAAGTGTCTAAGCCAAGAAAATAATGGATCTTTTAAAGAAAGGAAAGATCGTGGGAGAGAAGGGGGATAATATGAGATGTACTTATGGGGTGTTGCCCAAAGAACTATGCCTGTGGAAGTCAAAGTGATATTAAGAATAGTTTCAGTAATAAAAATAATTTGGAAAGGTTTATTCTCTATAGAATTGAAAGAATTAGAGATTAGTTTCTGAGATTTAAGTGGCACTAATATGAAACATTTGGAATTGAGCAGAACCTTGTGTAGATACTTGCCAGAATTAAATGTAAATTTGGAGTTAGAGGGGGAGTGTACTGCGGATTCTTGCAGGAGCTGAAGTTTAAAGGGCTGAGTTGGTGGGAACAGGGCCTAGAGCCAGGAGAAAAGTAAGACACAAGCCAGAGCTAAAAGAAGAGTGGAAAGAAGCCAGACTATTAGGAAGTTAGTAGAATGGAAGTTTCAGAGAGGTGGGAAGGAAAAAGAGATGGGACCCACATGTGGCATGGGAAAGGGGTGAATAAATAACAAGCTCCTGCCACTCAGTCCACAGGAGCTTTGTGTTTCCAATAAGCAGAGCTTAAAGATACATATCACAAAAATTAAAAATGACACACTTCCCATTATTATATAAACTAAGCATATAGCGTCCAAACATAGAAGAAAGGCTCACAGTTCATTCATTTATCATAGCTTTATTCTAAATATTGTCATGATTTCATGTTTATTTTCTGATTCTGGGTTTGTTTGTTTTTTTATAGCAAACAATTTAACCAACTTGGATTATATCTTTAAATCTGCAATTTCATTATGGTTAAATTAAAAAAAAGAATGTAAAAAATGTACTGGATTATAGTTCATTGGATTATCAGTTTAAGTGGGGGGAAAGATGGAGGTTTTTAATCCTGCCACTCATCCTTCCTCACACAGAGATTCTGTTCCTCAGAAGTTAGACACATCTAGATGAAAAACCAAAGGAGAGACCAAGTACTAATTTAGAGATAGTTAGCAAGCACCTAAATACTTGTGTCAGTTTTGGAGAACATTTAATTTGAAAAACTGACTGAGTTCAAGATACTTGCATGAGGTTTGCTACCATTTATTCGGAATCTAAGTTACCAATTCTATAGGGAAGATCCATAGAACTCATCTTGGATATCTGTGTATGATGTGAAGAATCTGCTGACTTTCTCCATTTCAGATTCAAAAGGAGAGGGTGAGGTCGAGATAATTGACTTCATGGGAGAATCAAATTTTTTCTAGTGGTTGACTTGAAGTTTCATAGGGTTGTGCTCAGAAAATATGCATGGTATGATCTCAGTCTTTTTGTACTTGTTGAGTCCTGTTTTGTGACCCAGTATGTGATCTATTCTGGAGAATGTTCCATGTGTACTCAAAAAATATGTGTATTCTGCTTTAGGATGAAATATTCTGAATGTCTCTGTTAAGTCCATCTGGTCCAGTGTGTTATTCAAAGCCATTGTTTCCTTGTTGATCTTCTGCTTATATGGTCTGACCATTGATGTAAGTGGGGGTGTTACTATCCACTACAATTATTGTATTATTATCAATGAGTTCCTTTATGTTTGTTTTTCATTGTTTCATATATTTGGCTACTCCCAAGTTGGGGACATAAATATTTGCAATTGTTAGATCTTCTTGTTGGATGGACAAGATTTTATTTATTATGATACAGTGCCCCTTTTCACGTCTTGTTATAGTCTTTGGTTTAAAATCTAATTTGTCTGGTAGTAAGTATTGCTACTCTGGCTTTCTTTTAACATCCATTTGCATGGTAAATGTTTCTCCATCCCCCTACTTTCAATCTGATCCGAAGGGGTACATGCACCCCAATGTTTATAGCAACAGTGTCCACAATAACCAAACTATGGAAAGAGCCAAGATATCCATCAACAGATGAATGGATAAAGAAAATGTGGTATATATATTCAATGGAATATTATGCATCCATCAAAAAAACGAAATCTTGCCATTTGCAACGACGTGGATGGAACTAGAGGGTATTATGCTAAGCAAAATAAGTCAATCAGAGAAAGACATGTATCATATGATCTCACTGATATGAGGAATTCTTAATCTCAGAAAACAAACTGAAGGTTGCTGGAGTGGTGGGGGTGGGAGGGATGGAGTGGCTGGGTGATAGACATTGGGGAGGGTATGTGCTATGGTGAGCGCTGTGAATTGTGTAAGACTGTTGAATCACAGACTTGTACCTCTGAAACAAATAGTACATTATATGTTAAAAAAAAAAAAAAAGAAGATAGTAGGAAGGGAAAAATGAAGAGGGGGTAATCGGAGGGGGAGACGAACCATGAGAGACTATGGACTCTGAGAACTGAGGGTTCTAGAGGGGAGGGATGTGGGGGGATGGGTTAGCCTGATGATGGGTATTAAAGAGGGCACGTATTGAATGGAGCACTGGGTGTTATATGCAAATAATGAATCATGGAACACTACATCAAAAACTAATGATGTAATGTATGGTGATTAACATAACATAAAAAATAAAATTAAAAAAAATTCAGTATAGCTATTAAAGATGCAATATTTCTTAACTTTTATTTCTTATTCAATGAAAATTTTCTGTTTTTAATAAAAACTATTTCCTCGTGGTTAATACGGCACTCTGACAGACCTGTGTTATTTTGCCAGGTTTATCTTAAGATTGCTGTATACACTACTAAAGAAACATTTGAGTCTCCATTTATAAAGGCTCCTACTTTTTGGCTCAGGTTCTGAGTTTGTGCATTTTAAAAATAGAAGTACTTTATAAAGTCCTTTGATATCTTTTCATCAAAGAAACTAAGGAAGACCTATTTCATTTTTATTTTTACTTTGACTTGTATTTTTCAGCATTAGAACTGGGTTAAGCTCCGTGTCATGTTATATAACAGGAATATCTTGTCATATCCTGACATCTTGTCACCTAAACAATGACTCATGGTCCTGGTGAGCTTTCAGAGAAAGGTTCTGGCAATTATCAAATGTTTCAGCTTTTCCTTTGGCATTTCACAAAGCTAAAAATCCATTTGATATATAGTCTTCATTTTTGCAGAAAATATTGCCCTAGACACTCATTCTAAGCCTATCTGAGGGTTTCCATATGCTTACATAGTATGAAAATAATATAGGATATTCCATATGCTTCCAGTTAAAACACATATTTAAAATCAGAATATATTTACCCTGACTACTCCTTAAAGATTAAAAAACATATTAAAACACTGTTTTCCATTAATGGAAACAATTAAAAATTGAGAAGGAGGTAAAGTGCATGAATACCTACAGAAGGAACATTCTAGAAGTGACCATTGCATGGCTATTCAAAGATAAATTTTAAGGCCATTATGGCTGAAGCAGAGTGAATAAGGTAGTGATGAGGTCAGAGAGTTAGCAAAGACCTAGAACATGTAGGTCCTCATACAGAGGAAAAACGCCATGTATTTCATTCTTAGTGAGATGAGGAGTCATTAGAAGAATTTAGTGTTGGGCTTCTATTCATTTGTTCACAAATATTTATTGACCATCCTAATGTACATCAGCTGCTGTTCTATATGCTGAGGATAGAGCAATAAACAGACAAAGATGTTTTCCTCATTTGGCTCATGATATACATATATATATGTATGTATACATATATATTGGATAGGAGCACAAAAATTAGTTAGATAGCCAATATACCAATGCTGAGTCAACATCTCTCATGTTAGAAAAGTGATAAGTGTTATGGAGAAAAATAAGGTAAGATAAAATGGCTAGAGGTTTAACTCTGTGGTGAGAGGTTGCTGCAGTTTTGTGTAACTTTGTGGGTATGAATGATATTTTTGTACCAATCCATGTGCTATCTGGAGGGGGGATTTTAGGGCGGCATGATTAGAAGCAGGAGAACCAATTAAGGGTCATTAAAATAATGAAAGAAAGTGGTGAGTTCAGCTTTCACCTTGGAGGTGGAGGTGCAGATGGCAATAGTGGTGGGATTCCAAATTACTTTCAGAGAGTTATTGTCAACATGATATATTGCTATAGTGCATATGAGGATGAGATAAAAGTAGGAGTCAGGAAGACTCCAGGATTTATACCTAAGCAACTGAACAAAAGAAATCACCTGCGATGAAGAACACTGGGTTGAAGGATAAGCTGAGGAAGTGAAAGTACGTCTGAGTTCAGTGCAGTCTGAGTCTGAGTTCAGAAATTACCATAGAACCTTAGGCAGTAAGGGACTTAATAGGAAAGTAGACAAGTACAATGAAAGAGCTTCAGTAGTGCCATTTGCAACGACGTGGATGGAACTGGAGGGTGTTATGCTGAGCGAAGTAAGTCAATCAGAGAAAGACATGTATCATATGACCTCACTGATATGAGGAATTCTTAATCTCAGGAAACAAAGTGAGGGTTGCTGGAGTGGAAAGGGTGGGAGGGATGGGTGGCTGGGTGATAGACATTGGGGAGGTATGTGTTATGGTGAGCGCTGTGAACTCTGCAAGACTGTTGAATCACAGATCTGTACCTCTGAAACAAATAATGCAATATATGTTAAGAAAAAAAAAGAAGAAGAAGATAGCAGGAGGGGAAGAATGAAGGGGGAGAAATCAGAGGGGGAGATGAACCATGAGAGACGATGGACTCTGAAAAACAAACTGAGGGTTCTAGAGGGGAGGGGGGTGGGAGGATGAATTAGCCTGGTGATGGGTATTAAAGAGAGCACGTACTGAATGGAGCACTGGGTGTTATACGCAAACAATGAATCATGGAACACTACATCAAAAACTAATGATGTAATGTATGGCGATTAACATAACAATAAAAATTAAAAAAAAAAAGAAAGAGCTTCAGCAGTAAGTTCTAGATTGGGCCTCCACGAATAATTTCTAGAACCTTTGAGAAATGACCTAAGTAGAGTCGCTGCTACTAGTTCTTTTTTAAGGCATCACTGGAATAAAAAATATGCCACTAATTCTATCGGTGTAACTGTGTCTGGATCCCAAAGAAGCTGGAGCATGGACGTACATAGATACAGGACGGTGATTAGGAAGCCAGCGAAGCCATTGCCATCACCGCTAGCATTTCTACCGTTCGTCCACATTCATGAAGCTGAAGAATAGCACGCTGCAGGCAAGAAATTCATGTTCTAATAATGCTCTTTGGCAACAGAAACAGCAAGCAGTGGAGTAAAAAAGGGACTTAATTATCAAAAACTGTTTTGTGCTCAGAAGCTAATGATATCTATCTTTTCACTTTCCCAAATAGGAAAAAATAAATGATTGCATGGAAGTTGTGGGAATAATTACAACCTATTTTCACTGTTTGATTGTTAAGTGCAATGGAATATGGGCTATTTGGAACATGTTAGGTTTGACATGGCCATTTGATACTTTTTTAGATATTTCATATAGAGCTTATATATACACGAATCTAGTAATCAAAAAAAATTGAAGAAGCTTAGGCATATATTAGAGAAAGATAATTTATAGATGATGCTTAAAATTATGAGCATGAGCATGAGGATGAAGTGACTTATGAAATGGATAAATTTAGGGAAGAGAAAAGTGACCCACCCGTTACTGTGTTTCACAAGGGTAAGGTCATTTTCACCTTAGATTCTAATTAGTAATTGACCCTTAAAACGCTTTTTCTAGTGCCACAATACAGAGGAAAACAATGTCATGTACAATAAAGGGAGCACATTTAACAAAGATAATACAGATATAAAGACTATTAAGATAAAAGAGAAAGCTGTGTCACCTTATAATAATAATCTGAATATATATACATATATTCAAGAGAAAAATCAGTCTTCTATAGAAACCAATTCATAAAAGTTGTGCTGGTAAATTCATTTGTGGAGAGCAGGAGTTGATAAAAATTCCTGTGTTACTTATTATTCTTTGTTAGTGATAACCTCAAAATTTAGCAACATAAAATAACAAAAATCTATTTTCTCATAGTTTCTGTGAGTTGGCAGCAACTTAACTGGGAGGCTCTAGCTCATAGCATCTTATGAGATTGTAGTCAGGTTGGTGGTCAGGGCTGCAGTCCTATCTGAAGACACAGCTAGGAGGATTTGCTTATGAGCTCACTCATGCTATTGTCTATTCTTAGTTCCTCAACAGTTATTAGCTAGAAACTTCAGTTCCTTATACACCGGGTCTTCATAGCGTTGCTTACAACATAGTAGCTTCTTTTCCCAAAGTGAATTACCCATTAGAGAGAGAGAGAGAGTACATGAGCTTGTCCAAGACAAAAGCTGCAGATTTTATAACCTGTTCCTGGGAGTGCTGCTATACCATCACTTACCTCATACTGTACCGGTCACAAAATAAAGAATCCTGGTGCAGTGTGGGAGGGAGCCACATGAAGGTGCAAATACCAGGGAACACTGAGGATCCTCTTAGAGGACGACTACCACAATCAACCTTTATTTATTTATTTATTTATTTATTTATTTATTTATTTATTTATTTTAAAGATTTTATTTCTTTATTTCACAGAGAGAGACAGTGAGAGAGGGAACACAGGCAGGGGGAGTGGGAGAGGGAGAAGCAGGCTTCCCGCTGAGGAGGGAGCCCGATGCGGGGCTCAATCCCAGGATCCTGGGATCATGACCCCAGCGAAGGCAGACGCTTAACAACTGAGCCACCCAGGCGCCCCCCCTTTTTTTAAAGATTTTATTTACACAATCAATCTTTTTTGACTTGTGCAATTATGAGAGCTAGTTAACCACTCTAATAAGCCTGCTGTCTTCACATGTGATGCTAGAGTTTGAAGTTCTCGGGCAATCAATTTAGAAGAGAGGATGGCTATAAAAAGGAAGAGATCAAGAACAGGTTGCAACCCACAAGCACAAGCTGAAACTCATGAAGAAGGACTCAAACTTATGCTCATTATTATGCTCAGGCCTTTCATCACAGAGCTGGATATGCACTCTTGGACCAAGAGGCACTGAAAATGGAAGACGATCTCAGACGGAAGGAGGAACTATTGGCTACCCAGGTGCTGCCCTACAATAACAAGATGAGTCAGCACGTCAGCTTCACTATGGGTATGCTACCAACGGCTCTCCTTTACTTCCAAGTCCCAGATCTGCAAGAATCTCTCTGGTGGCCCAAATTAACAAAAAAACATATGGAGAAGGGGATTATGGGGTACGTAGTTCAGGCTAAAATATTATATTACAAAACCACCACAGATCATGAAACAAAAAGCAAAATTTCCAGTCCCTGTTTGGAACAACAAGTAATATGAAAAGCATACAGGAAAGTCTAGACTACATAAAAATATTTTTTATAGTCACACTGATTGAAAGTTTTCCCTAATTCCTTTATAAGAAAGAATTTACAATAAATATTGTAATTACTTATCACATGCTCCTTATTACCATTACATATAACTTATATATTCTATAATAATACATTACATTATTATATTATAATATCAAATATCAAATATATATAAAATATTCAGACTATCAATGACCAATATTTATCAACATCCTATTTTCCTGAATTAAAGGTATCATTGTATGTACTGTATTATACAGATACCTGGAATGTGTATAATAACTCAATGTTAGAGCCAAATTTCAGTATCCACAATGGGAAAAATCAGGTGATTTATCTCCTTACCTGAAGCACTCAATTTTAGCCAGGTTTATTTCTATCTGAATGGGCAGCATGGGATTATTTTAATTCCTTATCTCTTTCCCAAGTGATGTGAAAATAAATATTCATATTTACTAATTTCAGCTTTATAACAAAGATAAAACAGAAATTATGATCAACTCATGTATATCTTTGTGCTTCATTTTGTCCCCTTCAACATGTTTAAGGATTTAGAAAGGCGAGACCAGAGGAGGAGTTTCCCCCATAGGCCTAAAACTCTGACATTGAAACAGGCAGGTGGAGCTGAGTAGGAAGTGTATGAGAATTCAAAAAAGATTCCCAAATTCAATGAAAGTCACCTCTGTTTTATTCCCTCCCAGCGGTACACTTTCCAAAGCTTGGAGTAAGTGTAGAGGGGCAAGGAAAATCATATGACACAGAGTACATAACAACTTAAATGTTCGAGTAGAGACTAATGAATTGTATAATAAAATTCCCTTTACCATCGTTTCTCTCTATGAAAAGTCACAGCTATTTTACATAATATCTTCCCCTTCCTCGTGTAGAAATATTCCAGATCAATGCACATAATTCACAGTGAAATGAGGAACTGCAAAACGCTTTTCTGTCAGATAACCCACCTCTTGATATTTTAATAATAAAGTTTTAATATTAATATTTTCTTCTGGGTTCAATTTTCTAACTGCACACAGTGAATTAAAATATTTGTTATGTATGTCAGTTAACGTTTTATTTTGGCTAGCAGAGACATTTGTAAAGAAAAAGATTCCTTCTATGCCTCAAATAATTGGTTTGACCTGTCAGAGAAAAGTATAGGCCTAGAAATATGTCTGAATTAGGCATTATTTGATGTATTTATCCCAATTGGTTCACCTCCTGCTGCTGCTCACAGGCTTCGGAGTTTCCTGAATTTCAGCAAATTTTAAAAAAAGTTTAGAAGAGTCTTCAAATGTAAATATTCTTCTTTATTTGGCAACTTAGTTTATGGGAGAAACATGCTGATATTTCAGGTTTTGCCCATGAAGGAAAGACAGCTAAAACATCTCAGAAAGAATAATGATCAAATAACCCTGTGCAAAAGACATTATTCTGATACCAGAGACAATGGAACCGGGTGGATAATCGCCCTCTTACTTTCTTTTTAAGGCTGCCAAGGGCATATTTTATTTCTCTCCTGTATAGTATGGAATATTCCATGGGTACATAAAGAATTAAGCACTATATAAGAATGACACTCTTTACAGTATTTTTCTATAATTTTATGTTATGGAAAATTGTAACCAATGAAAGTCTTGAAATGAGAAGAGAGATGACAGGAGGAGAGTAAAAGGCAAAATGATAAATTGATGCAATCCCTTTGGCATATTTTCCATTTGCAGAGAAGATTTATGGAATCTTTGTAAATAAACACACCAAAGAGTATCAGAAGTCTATTTCAAATATATTCCGTTGCCTAAATGTAGTCATGTTAAAAGTGGACCAAAGAACATGAAAGAAACATATCTATCATTTCTTGAAAGAGGCCAATTTATGCATCTTCATTCAGGCAAATTCAATATTTGTTTAATGTCTACTTCATGCAAGAACACAATGTTAAATAAATTGTCCTCTGCCCCCTGACAAGGACCTGTCACCATTATGCTCTTTACTGGTGCTCCTTAGTCTGATTCTGCCAACTTTTGGCATATTCAAGTCACCTACCAAAACACTGTAGTCAGTGCCCTGTTCTGTTCTATTTATCATTCAGGTTTTCCTTACCATATACCATGATTTTGCTAAAAGTTAGAAATTTAACATAGAAAATATAAATACTAAAATATTCTAGAATCTAATTTAGAATATGACAACAGCCCATAGTCATTTAGGGTTTCATCCTCAGGGCTATATCCTCAGCAATTCCCCATCCACAAAACTACTTTATTCTATGCAGCTCTCCTATCACTTTACATTTGATGGTTTCATTACTTAATTTTTTTCTACCATCATTCTGTGAATTCCAGTTCTATAAGCCAAAGCTGGGCAAAGACGTCCGTAGAGGAATTACCTTAATTAAGTCCTTCTAAACTGATTTTACTGACC
The DNA here is from genome assembly GCF_964656455.1 of Halichoerus grypus. Lineage (NCBI taxonomy): Eukaryota > Metazoa > Chordata > Mammalia > Carnivora > Phocidae > Halichoerus > Halichoerus grypus. The sequence continues at coordinate 23,192,332 of NC_135715.1, forward strand.
AGATTCTCAGTTAACAAGCCAAGTGGCAGTCTAGCTTACGTTAATTGATAATTTTCCCTACAAGGATCCTAAGTCAGATTCAATAATTACAGATGCACTGCTTTCCACAGAAATTAGGTTGCTCTCCCCCCACTCCCATAGATCAGGCTGGGTCATACTATAATCTAAACTGACTTTAAAGAGCAAAGTGCTAGGACTTCCACTGTTATTGTTTCTTCTATGCTGACTATGGGCAATTTTCTCACAAACCATGCAAACAAACAACCTCAGGTATAGAATTCGATAGGCCTGTCTCTGCAAGGTGCAATGTAAATGAACAGTTGGCTACACAATGAAGAACAAGCAATAGCAAAACCAAAAGAGGAAATGACCTCAAGGAACAGGCAGAACATTCTCTCCCGGTTGTTTTAATTTTAGAGAGTTAGCATATAAATAAATTTCACATTTCTGAAAATGAAAAAAATGCAAAAATATTTAATAATAAATTCTAACTCTAACAAGCTCTATGACTTATTTTCCCACAGATATATTCACAAACTTCCCTTTGATCTAGAAAAGAACAAGGGCATTACTAAAATAACTACTGAAATGTTAAAAGTACATGAAATTAGTGTTCTCACAGGCTGGATAGTGATTGTCTTCCTTGTCAATTTCCTCAGCGCCTCTTCATAGTGAAATCTCCGTAGGCAAATTCAATCTTAACACTAGCTGATTTCCTGGATCTCCACATCACCAGTCCCCTAACATGCCTTGAACACACACACACACACACACACACAGATACAGAGAGAGAGAATGGAAGATCATTTAAAAATGTCAAATGTGGACATAGAAATTGAGAGTTCCTTATGATATAGATGGGCTCATGTACAGAGTTAATATCATCAGTAAAATCCCAAGACCTTGCCAGGGGTGAAAAAGATTGACAATCATATCAGTTATTTTGCATAGAATCAGTAACCATGACTTTAAGTGTAAGTTATACAGGTTCTTAGTTTAGAGAATAATCCTCCATTCAGGCATGCTTATAAAAATGACATGACTGTTAGAAGTAAAGTTCTGAAAGTTGAAAATAACTCTAGAACTTTGCAGTCCCTTACAGTAGCCACTAGTCATGCATAACTTTTCAACTTATTTTTTTAGTTAAAATTAAATGAAATTTAAAACTTAATTCCTCAGTCATACTAGTCACATTTCAACTGTTCAATATCCACATGTACATAGTAGCTACCACATAGGACAGCAAGGGTAGAGAACATTTCCGATGCCTCAGAAAGTTCTATTGGACAGCACTGCTATAGAAAATTAATTTGAAAAAAAAAATCAAAGAGCCCAATCTTCCTAATGCCTAGCATCAAGACTATGGCATTGCAAGCTTAGAGTGGGAAACAGTGTGCTACCAGTTCTAAAATTTTAATTTCTGGATTTTTCAGCTGGCCAGATGAGATGCTTAAAGCTGGTGTGTCTGGACGATTCTTTGTAGTGTGATGATTCATGGTTTGTGTTCTTACTCTCTACTCTTGCACCAAGATCCTTGAGAAGGAGACTGGAATGCTCCACAGTAAGCAAGTACTATTTCTCACTATTTGTGAACTCAAGAAGAACTCAAGAAGAGAATAAAAGCTTTGCAACACCCTATCAAAAGCCTGGCATAATATATTATTTGGTAGCATGATAAAACTGTAAAACATAATTTTCTTACACAAGTAGCAATAAAGCACTGGAAATACGAAGTCTGCTTAAGAAGACAATAGTCAGTTTATGAGAACCAATAAAGACAATTTGTAGAACCATATAAAAGAAAAAAATGGATTGAAACAGATCTGGGAAACCATGTGATAACTATTAAACTGCTACAATATATTGAGATCTTACAATGTACAAGGTCTTATGTCATTTACCTTTCACAATGATCTGTGAAGGAGGTACAAGTATTATTTGTGAAAAGATGGGTGGTAAAATTTAAGTAATTTGCCCAGTGTAAAGTAGCTGAGTGGAATTAAAAACCAAATAGTATGGCTGCAGAGAAATAAGACTCATGTACCAAAACAAAATCTTTGGTACCAATCAGTACACTATGCCCCAATGAATTACCTAAATATAAGCTAAATAGCTATGAGATTTAGTCTCTCTTTATTCGTCTATTTATATATACAATCAGTGTGCTCTGGACTTCATGTGCAATATTATTTGATCTATTTTTGTGAATCCAAATTTGGTACTTTAAGGACTTTCTAAAATTTTCTCATATTTGTAAAAGACCTAAGTTTTCTCATCCATGAATTAATCTATAATAGTGATATATAGAACCTAGCCCTCATCACTTTTATTTGAATTATCAAATATTAACTTGTTTTTGCCTTAATTTTTGCTTACTTTTTTCCACCATCAAACAAATACATTCTACCATTAAAAAAATAACAGAGCGGTGCCTGGATGGCTCAGTTGGTTAAGCGACTGCCTTCGGCTCAGGTCATGATCCTGGAGTCCTGGGATCAAGTCCCGTGTCAGGCTCCCTGCTCAGCGGGGAGTCTGCTTCTCCCTCTGACCCTCCCCCCTCTCCTGCTGTCTCCCTCTCTCATTCTCTCTCAAATAAATAAATAAAATCTTTTAAAAAATAAATAAATAAAAAATAACAGAAATCCAAAGTGTCCTCCTCATTCTTATGCATCCTTTCTTTCACTCCTTTAAAGCCAATCCTTTTTCTTAAGCCACTTTATTGTGGTATCATTGACATACAAATTGTTGTACATATTTAATGTACACATCTTGATGAATTTGGGGAAAAGGGAAGCCATCACCACAATCTATGCCATATAGATATCCATCACGTCCCAAAATTTCCTACCTTCTTTATTTATTTGTTATTATTTTGTGGTATAAACACTTAACATAAGATTTATCTTCTGAAGAAGGGTGCAGAGCAGTATTGTTAATGATAGTCACTATGCTATACACTATATTTTGGGACTTACTAATCTTACATAACTGAAACAGAACCAGTCAACAGTGGAGCCAATCTTCTTGAAAGTGTCCTTGGTGTTTTTCCCTCACTACTATTCACTTTTCAGTCATCAGTGTTGCTTCCAATTTACATGCTTTGGAATCCACCCTGCCCAAACCATATCATATAAGTAAAAAAAGTGACCTAATATTGTATTGTGTGACCTAATATTAGACATTATATTATGTTCATCATTTATGAAACTCTCTTCTCCATTAGCTTCAGTTGTATCAACCATCAATTTAATATTCCAGGAAAATTGATTTCCAAGTCTAAATGAATCTCATCATTTTAATAGTAAAATCTGGCCCTTCTACAACTGTTTATTTCATAATCCATTTGCCACATTTAAATAAGGTTTTGAAACAATCTTTACTTCTCTGTCTTCTCCCCTTAATCCCTCATATAAACTCATGTTCTGAGTATGATTGATGCTATGTCTACAATATCTGAGGCATTTGTGCCCTTTTTTTCATCCCTCTGTTATGTCTAGTTATGTGTATAAATAAATTTAGGTTAGATTATTGAAATACCTTGCATCCAATGTATTCTACATATCTACCAGAATTTTCTTTCTTTTTTTTTTTTTTAAAGATTTTATTTATTTATTTGACAGAGAGAGAGATAGCGAGAGCAGGAACACAAGCAGGGGGAGTGGGAGAGGGAGAAGCTGGCTTCCCGCCGAGCAGGGAGCCCGATGTGGGACTCGATCCCAGGACCCTGGGATCATGACCTGAGCCGAAGGCAGACGCTTAACGACTGAGCCACCAAGGCGCCCTCTACCAGAATTTTCTTAAACAATAATTTTCAGTATGTCACTCACTTGCTTGAAATGCCTTGGTAATATAATCATAGTTTCAGAATAAAGCTAACTGATGAACTTGACATTTAATATCCATATGCTTTGGTCCAAGTCTATTTAATCCATTAAGATTTCTGTCTTGGTATTACATCTCTAATCCAGTATCCACGATCTATATTCACTGAATTATTTACACTTCTTGATATTGGAAATGCTCTGCCCCTTGATTATGCTCCTGATATAAATTATCATCTCAATCTTCCTGGGATTTCCCTTCTACATCATTTTGCTTACCTGGCAAACATCTTTTATTGGTGTAAAACGCTGCTCAGATGTTGACTTATCTGGCAAGCCTACATGCTTCCTATTTTGAGCCAATAAATGTTGGTGTGTATTTCTAGCTTCACTTTATCATTTGCCTATTTGTGCTCTAATACTTATCCAATATATGTTAATTTCTTAAACGCACGTCTCCTTAGATAGACCATGATCAGGATAAGGAATATAGATTAATTGTCCTGGGATCAACCAAACTCAATGTGTGAGGTATTTTGGTTTTAGTATTATTTGGATCATTGTGTAAAATAATTTCTTAAGCATGTGTGTATAAGTTAAAATGAGATGATAATAGCAGAGATTTATAGATTTCAAAAGAGGAATTAAAAAAATGACAAATTTAAAGCTAATTATGCAACTTTTGATGACAAAAAGAATAACAAAATAAACCCAAGAATGTGTAAAGATGTTAATAAAAACAAAATCTGACAGGGCACCTGGGTAGCTCAGTTGGATAAGTGTCTGCCTTTGGCTCACGTCATGATCCCAGGGTCCTGGGACCAAGTCCCATGTTAGACTCCCTGCTCTTGGGGAGCCTGCTTCTCCCTCTGCCTTTGCACCTCTGTGTGTGTGTGTGTGTCTCTCATGAATAAACAAATAAAGTCTTTAAAAAAATTCTGAAATCAGTGAAGTGGGGAAACAAAATATAAAGAAAATATCAATGAATCTAATTTTTTTCTTAGAAAAATTTAACAAAAGAAGCATACCTCTGATAAGCCTGAACAAGAAGAAGGGGCAGAAATATGTAGTGTTAAGAATAAAAAAGAACATAGCTATATCTGAAGATATTTAAAACAAAATACTGTAAAAGCAATGTCAGTAAATTAATAATGGACACATTCCAAAATTTTTTAACTTAGTCAAATTTGGCTCAAATAGAAAGAAAAAGCATGAAGAGGCCCATAAATCAATAAATTAAAGCAGTAAAGCCATTGTTAAAAATGTTGACCCAAAGAAAACATTGAGACCATGTGGTTTTCTAAGGAAGTTCTATCTCACTGTCAAGAATATATTATTCCCATCTTACTGAAACTTTTTCAGAAGCATTTCCAAAAAACACTTCTAACAGAAAAATAAAGAATACTACCCAACTCTTTCAAGAAAGAGTGAAAAATGTTAATGTCATTTACTTTTTTAAGGAATATGTGATATGATCTCAAAAAATACAGAGAAAATATTTGATAACACTTAAAATAACTGTATGATGAAAACTTTATAAATTATGAATTAAATAGAACCCCCTTGACCCAGTAGATGTTAACAACAATAAACGTATTAAGAATATCATTCTAAATGACAAAATGATGGACTCATTCTCTTTATAATCTGGAAAAAAGGAAAAGAAACTCATTTACTACCAAGCCCATTTAACATTATACTGAATGTCCTGTAAATGCAATAAAATAAGAGAAAATGAATAAAAGCTTATGGATTAGAAAGTGAAAAAAAAAACTCAGAATCTGAAGAATATTTGCTTGCATAAATAGGACAAGATAAACTACAGAAAAAAGATATGAGAAACAATAGGAGAGTTTAACAAGGTAGTAAGTATTAATATTCAAAACTCTTTTTAGAACTCATCTAGCATTATTTTTTTTCCTTCATTCCTTTCTAGTCATGCCTGCCTTCTTTCTGTTCCACAAACATGCAAAGCGCACTACCACATCAACATCTTTGCATATGCTTTTTTATTCCACGTTGATGTGTCCAAGATATTATATGGCTCCCCCTTCCATTTTCTACAGGTCTTTACTAAAATACCTTCTTCCCATTGAGGTCTCTCTGGCCATTCTGTTTACCATGGCTGCCCTGGGGACCCTATCATCTATTGGGAGACAATTCTCCATGGGCTCCTCATATCTCTACACAAGTTGTAACGGAGGCACTAAATGATTTTACTCCAGACTACTTTTATATCTTACAGAATGTTTGCATATTAAACAACCTTGAAAGATACAGTATTTCCTCCTAAAATCAAGGACAGATTTGCTTACAGCCTTACAGGATATATAATCTAAGAAATAAAACATATGCATATATATATATATATATATACACACACATATGTATATGAAATCTAAGAAATAAAACAGATATATATATATATAACCTTTAATAATAAATTTCAAATATGTAATAGCTACTTTATTCACATCACTCTCAAATATTGCAATCCTGTTTCATACTCCAGGCTGTGAATTTGACTATTGCTTTCTCTGAATTTCACATACATTTTCCCACTTTAATACTTTACACATGGCATTCCAAGTCTTATGTGGCATCACCTCTTGACCTCCCTATTTTGTTTCTCACTGAGAGCTATCCTCTTTCCCTCTCCCTAACTCCAAACTCTGAATTAAAATTACCCATGCATTCATGGACAGAGGAGAACAATCACAAGTCTACCCTAACCCTTTAAGGGTTGACTATATAATAGCAGAGAGAGAAAGCTTGTACATCTTTAAGATGGAAAGACAACCAAAAGAGAAAAAGAGCATGTAAATAGACACCCCCAAAATTCACTACTTAGATAACTTGATTATGACATGTATAGAGGTTTGTGTGAAAGGCAAGGAAAAAGATTCCATGAAGTCGAGAGGCCAAGAGAATGGTTAGTCCTCTCAACATGTGGTATTGGGTTAAGGTTTGAGCTTGCCTTATTTCACTTTTCATATTTTAGGACTGGATGATAGGAACACTGCTTGTTCTTCTTAGCATCTCCAACAACATTCATCACAGAAATTATCATACTGTTTATGTGTACAACATGAACTTAAAGAATGGGTGATTTGATCAATTAATAAATTAATTTTGACCATAGCTATCAATTCTAATATTATTTTTACTCAAAATCACATTAGTCTACCCCTTGTGTGTATTTGCATGACTTTAATTTTTAACTAAACAATTTTGTCTTGTATTCATTCAGATCTTTAAAATATTAAATTCATACGGAGTTGATTTTTTGGATCTTTTGTCCTACATATTTTTCCAATTTTAATCTGGCACAGATTTATCAGTGGGACTTTCAAACCTTAAATTAGATTTGGTTTACATGTCATTCTTAGGAATGTTACGAATTCCCATCTTGTTTACATTTTAGTCCTAACTTTTACATGCTAAAACTTTCTGATAACATGTGAGGTGTTGTAAAACTTTCAGTCCAGAAATATTTTCTTAATACTTTGAAAAAATGGTACATATCATCTGGTTTAAAAATATTTTTCAGTCCATTTTCATTCAGATGATAAACATGTTCAAAAGTTTAAGCATATTAAAAAATATTGAATGGAATGAAATAAATTTTCTTGCTCTCCATAAACAAAAAAATATAGCATTATATAAAAAGAAAGGCAAATATATTAATAAATCACCTAATATTAAACAACTTGGCAGTAGTTAGAAATTCAGGGGTTACAATGGAGAGTCAATGTCTGAGGACAGAGATTATCTGGAAAATAACTCATTATTATGTATAAATCAAATTATAAATTAATCTCACTGACTAGAAAATGTTTTAAAGTCTCAGGGGTATAAGACTTAAGAAGTTTTAAACTGGAATAATAAAATCATGTTTAATATATTTACAAATATCCTGTTTTCCAAGAAATAGATTGTTCAAAATAAATACTAGGACTTAACCCTGATAATGCATTTTATAATGAAGTTAACTGTTTACTACAGGTCTAGACTTTAGCTTCAATGAAATTCATATTTGGAAATCAGTATTAAAAGTACAAGTTACACATAATCTAGGGTATGAGATTCAAAACACATACATATACGTGATGGTTACTTAATATCATAGGAGTTCATGGGCGCCTGGGTGGCTCAGTTGGTTAAGCGACTGCCTTCGGCTCAGGTCATGATCCTGGAGTCCTGGGATCGAGTCCCACGTCGGGCTCCCTGCTCAGCAGGGAGTCTGCTTCTCTCTCTGACCCTCCCCCCTCTCATTCTCTCTCTCAAATAAATAAATAAAATCTTTAAAAAAATAATAAAAAAAAAATCATAGGAGTTCAGAATAGTGAAACAAATTCCAATAATCATGACAGTTATTAACTCCAAATATCTGATCAAGGGTCCTATTATATGGCGTCTTGCAATCATTTTTCAATAAAGTAATGTAAATTCAATGCAGACAGTATATTTGTGTCTTACAACTATATAACCAACAACTAATACAACATTGAAATAAGGTAGATACTAAAGAAATAACTGAAAGAATAGTGAAAAATGGATGACTGATAATGGAGCTATCAAAAGAGCTGTAAATACCCAACTGGAAAAGAGAATAATCACCATTTTCCATGGCATTTTTTTACATTAAATGTCTAAATTTATGTAACACATCTGTACTTAATGGGCTGAGAGCATGGTTTTAAATTCAAAGACACCAAAATCTTATATATTACTCTATGTAATCTCCACACAAACTATGCACTGAGATTGTTGAGTTGAGCTTTCACTGAGAGAGAGTACAGTATAATATGTTTTGATATCTAAAATCCTTATGATTTGACTTCTGATTTCTAGAAAAGGTTCTCTTTCCTCTTAAGCAAGACAAACAAAATACAAACATGACAAGACAAAGCAAAAATATAGAATCCTATATTGTCATCCAGAATCAAAACTTAAAGCACCATTTTTTCTTAGTCAGTTGTCCTCCCAATGCTTTTTATTTTGTAACAAAGCAGCAAGTATAGCTGAGATAGACATTGGGTTCTTTATTACTAGATCTGATGAGATAATACCCTACTCCTCTTATAGATAATATGTCTATTGTAAAAGAGGAAAAATCTGTGTTTACTACCTTGCCAGTGTGCCAAACTAAGTATTAACGATAATCCATCTTCTTTACCTGAGAGAGAAAACACCATTTTGCTGGAATGTTACAGTGGAATAATAGTATTACAATGATAATGTAACAGTTTTATTTTTATTTTTTACGATATAACATTTTTAGTTATCTTTAATGAAAAGCCAAAGATATATAATATATAATCTCAAAGATTGAGAGAATTTGCCTGTGTGTTTGGCATTTGGGCCTGTAATACAGGAAAGATTTAAAAAATGTGAGATGGTAAATGGACTGTATTGTTGAAGTGATGAAAAACTGAAAAATTCATTGGAGTGTCCAAAATTGCCAGCTGGAAAGGAGACAGAAGGCAATCAACAGTCTGCATTCAGAAGGAATCCTGATGTGTTGATGTAATAGCCTGATAATGAAATGATTTGCCTGCCTCTACTTACAAAGAACTCTTTGATTCTTTGAAGTGGGATGCTTTGGAGATCACATAAACATGGCCTAACATAAAAATTGTGTGTTTAAGTGTATTATATCTTCTCCATAAACATCAATTCAAACTAATCTGTTACAAAGGTTTATGTATTTATTACACATATTAGAATTGAAGATTGTTTAATATCTGCTACTTGCTCTGCATTAAAATCAAACTGCACTTAGAGACATTCTTTGGGAAAACAACAATAACTCAAAACTGAGTAACAACCCTGTCTAGACTCAAGTAAATACATTGTCACCCAATTTCATGAATAGATAATAGAGTACTTGTTAGAAGCATGTGATAGACACATCAGAGTAAAACTTTGCCAGATCTGGAAAATGTAGAAATAGCTTCCTTGAATCCTTTGAGGAACTCAGTAGAATATGAAGAAAAGTGGAAAGACAAAGACAAAAGAGAAAAATAAGAATATAAACTTCAAAATGAGTGCAGTTAGAAAACGAGTAAGCCTAAATTATGAAATGTGAGGTATCCTTAAACGCTCTCAATATAGCGTATGATACAAATTAGTGTTCTTCATCAATTATCCAATGAACCTAACTAAGCATCTGCCATTAGAATCCTTTCTCAGCCACTTACCAGCTGTATGATATTGAACAGGTTTCTGCTGTCTCATCATTTAGTACCTACTGGATGTCAGGCCAGGCACTAAGGATATAAGTAAATAAAAGCAGAATGGTCCTTGCAATTACAGAACTTACCTCCCTGTGGGGGTAAATAAATGACAAACAAAAACAATGAAATAATTTCAGGGAATTATAAATTTTGTAAAGAAAAAACTGGTACAGAGGATAGCTGTGACGTGGAGGAGGATAGTTTATTATGTGATTAACACTGCCTTAAGTAGCTTTCATGTGAAGCGGTGTATCAGTTTTAATTAAATGCAGATATGTACCAAGGTATCTCTGGAGGGGTCAACACTCTCCCAACAGCCATTCCAGATCTGCCAAAATGTCTGAGTAGTGAGAAAAGATGACTCCTCCTTTCATACTCTGTCAGTTTAAATTCACCTCTAATAACTGAAATACTTTGAAACAACTTCTTAAAAATGACTTGGTATTAATATAGGCAGTAGAAACTTTCTTTTTTAAAAGATTTTACTTATTTATTTGAGAGAGAGGGAGAGAAAGAGAGAGAGCAAGCATGAGCAGGGGAGAGGGGCAGAAGGAGGAGAAGCAGGCTCCCCACTGAGCAGGGAACCCAACACGGGGCTCCACCCCAGGACTCTGGGATCCTGACCTGAGCCGAAGGCAGATACTTAAGTGCCTGAGCCACCCAGGCACCCCCAGTAGAAACTTTCTTGTAAATGGTATCAAGCACCCTAAATACTCTGAGATTTTTGCTTTACAAACAGCTCCAATCTTGTTTTAGGCACCAATCCAAATGCTGCTTTCCACATGATATTCCTCTTAAAACGCAACTCTAAGATTATAGAAAGATTAGGAAGTAAGATTGTGTAGTGCATTGATTTGAAAGATCTTTCCGGGGGTGCCTGGGTGGCTCAGTCAGTTGAGCGTCTGACTGTTGATTTTGGCTTAGGTCCTCATCTCAGGGTGGTGAGATCTAGCCTTGTGTGGGGCTCTGCACTCAGCATGGAGTCTGCTTATCCCTCTCCCTTCCCCCATTTTTACTGTCTTTCTTTCTCTCTCTCAAATAAATAAATAAAATCTTAAAAAAAAAATTTCTCCCCAAAGAAGTCAATTTTAGGATTTGCACCAATCACCTTAGAAAATATTTGATAAAATTATATTATTTATATTATTCCATGTAAGCAATAATGGAGTGTGGGTAAGGTCATAATTCTGCTGTGGGAGTGGAAAATAATGTAAGCCTTTGAAAATGCTCTTAACAACACAATGGAAATAAAAGTAAAATCCAGCTCATTGTACCCCTGTCAGGTTTAACTGAGATAATCCACCTAAAATGTCAGTGTCTGGCGCATAGTGAGTGTACAAAAATATGTTAGCCATTATTTTTATTAAAATACCTATTTTTCAGAATTTATTTTAATCTAGTCAAATATTCAGACAATTTTTAGTTTTTCTTTTCTACATTTAAAATTCTGTGTTGAGCGCCTGGGTGGCTCAGTTGGTTAAGCGACTGCCTTCGGCTCAGGTCATGATCCTGGAGTCCCGGGATTGAGTCCCACATCGGGCTCCCTGCTCAGCAGGGAGTCTGCTTCTCCCTCTGACCCTCCTCCCTCTCATGCTCTCTGTCTCTCATTCTCTCTCTCTCAAATAAATAAATAAAATCTTAAAAAAAAAAAAAATAAATAAAATAAAATAAAATAAAATTCTGTGTTTTGGAGGTATATGTCATATGTAAATAAGTGATAATTAGAACAAAAACATACACATGCCATAGTAACTTCTATCTCAGCATGCAACAAACTTTCTTTAAGAATTGGTTTTTTTTAATCAGTCCTAAATCTCTGTGTCACTCTCTGCTATAAAAAATAAAAGATGTGGAATAATCCATTTCACCTTCCCCCCCCCAGATTTATTATGAAGTTTTTTGACTATTTTATGTTACTTCTAAGGTTCAGTCTATATCTATCATTCTCTACTTAACTTATGACTTGGACAGTAAAAGTATTGGAAAGGCATTCTTAGAAATGTCAGAATAGTTCTCCATATAAAACTGATACAATAGCATTTTTTTTTGTTATCACCTAAAAACAAAGTGTAACACTTTGATGACTGAGTGGAGGCTTTTATAATGATAAAGATTTGTGAAATATGTGAACTGTGTCCTAGAGAAAGCTTAATCCTGGATATGAGAAGGTAAGTAATTACTCCTCTCTGTTCTGAAACAGGGTTCAAAGAAAAATCGAAGCACAGCTTACCCAAAATCAAAGACCTGCTTCTGCTCACGCAATAACATTGTAATTAGGGGGTATAGCTCAGGGGTAGAGCATTTGACTGCAATAACATTGTAATTAAGCACCGTGTTGGGACTGATTTCCCCAAATGACAAGGGACGCTCTCACTGCCAATGGTTACCGACTCTCATGTGTGGTTAGAAATAAAAGATTTCATCTACTATGAGATACTGTTCCTGCAATGATGTGGCAGGGAAGGTCATCTCTACAGCTAATCTTGGAAACCCCTCTTGATATATTTTACAAGAGATAATCACTTTGAAGATACATGGAAGTTTCCTTTTATTGACATATGCATTTTTTTTTTTTTTTTTGCATTCAAGAACTAAATTATTCTCTACCCTGAGATTTAAGAATAACAATATCTGATGGTCTTCACATGGGAAATTTTCATGTACCCAGGAAAAGCAGACACAAATACAGTGTGATAATGATAAAATTAAAGTACGTGTATAACTCAGTGATTGGATAAAAGAAATAGTTAACTAGATCAAGGAATGATGAACATTTTTTAGTAACCAGGTGTTAGAAATGAGTCTCAAAGGACAAACAGGAACTCACATAAAAAAAGGAAGAGTGGAGTGTTGTTTGGAGATGTGGAGGGAAGTGAGGACAGTGGGTTGGTGGAGATTTCAGGGAAAAGAAAAATCAAATGGGCAAGGCAACTTAGCTAGTACAGGAGACCTCAGAAAGTGCCCACAAGTTGTTGAAGACCCTATGCATATAAATGCAACTTGGTGAATATATCATGGAGCAGCTACACTGAAATTATAGGCCTACTTAATATTTATTATCAAAGATGAATAATTTTGGATAACAATTCTTTTCTAAAGATTGAAATTAATACTTCTGGAATATTAACAGATAATTCACTTTTTTTAAACACTAGTAAACATCCAAACAAATTCCATATATTTGAAATTCATCTCCAGAAATTAACATAAAAGTAGTCAGTGAAATATTTAGTAATAAAAATGAAGAGTATAGAAGGTTAAAACAATAAAACAATTAGTTTTGCCTGGCCACCTTATATGTTAGCTTTAAAGGCAAAAGACCTTGTTTGTTGAAACATCCTGGAGGACATTATATGAAGTGAAATAAGCCAGATATGACAGAGAAAGACTCCATAACCTCACTTATATTTAGAATCTTAGAGTCAGTTACATAGAAACAGAGAGTAGAATGGTGGTTACCAGGGGCTGAGAGGTGGGGGAAATGAGATGTTGAACAATATGTACAAAGTTGCAGTTACACAGGATGAGTAAGTCTAGACATTTAATGTGTAACATGATATTTATTGTTAATAATACTGTATTGAATACTGGAAATTTGCTAAGAGAGCAGATTTCAGGTGTTTTCATCACACACACACAAAAGGTAACTTTGTGAGGAGATTATATGGTAATTAGGTGGCCTGTAGTAATTATTCCATTAAGTATATTAAAACATCATGTATATCTTAAATACATACAATTTTTATTTTAAAATAAAACAAAAGATGTATATATTTTGAATACATACATATGAAATAAATATATATTATAGTACTAGTAATATATACTAATTATATATTTTATATATAATATTATATATAAATATTATACATAATCAAAAGTATAGAAAGTGACTTAAGGAAAGTCCAATTAATAATCAATCTGGTAACTTTTTGAAAGAAAAATAAGATTTTAATATCTCACATTCCAGGAATATCTATTTTTGTTAACATATAGAATTACATAATACAAACCTAAATTCCAAGGCAAGTAGTTCAGAATTAAGCAAAAGCCTGAGCAATCCGAGCTAAACTGATTATCGGCATTAGTTCAATGAGGAACCCTGACCGTTTCAAACAGACAAAATGAGATAGATGTATTATTCTCTGTTCTGACATTATTTTTAAAAAAGTAAACAAAATTATGCTAGAACTTAAGTATTGAAAATAATATGCAAATGCATTACAAATATTAATTAGCTCAATGGTAAACAGAAAAGTTATGATGATCACATAATGATTATAATGCTAGTCCCTATTTAGAAACATGTTTAAGTTAAAAAATATATACATTTTGTCAAGGACAATAATGATTTTTAGATCATATCTAAGTAAGTGAGATCACAATTCACTCTATGTGTTAGTGCTCTTGAGCTGCCATAACAAAAACTATAAACTGACTGGCTTAAACAACAGAAATGTATTTTCTCACAGTTCTGAAAGTTGGGAAGTCTAAGATCAAGGCGCTAAATCCTATCCTTATAACCCCACTTAGCCTTTAGCCTTTATCATTTCCTCAAGGAACTTATGTATAAGTATAGTCACATTGGGAATTAGGACTTCAACATATGAATTTGGGAAGATGAACACAAACATTCAGTTCTTAACACTATAGAATTTAAAAACTCCTTTTACCTTATGTTCAAATTTATAAATTTGCCGAATCAGTCGAGAGTCTGATGCTTAACGGACTGAGCCACTCAGTTGGTTTTTATAAATTTTTTGATGAAAAGTAAAAATTAACCTGGCTCTGACCTGTGAGTTTGTATTATTGATAGCCTACTCGATGGTCAAAAAATATGATTTGAGAAAAATGTTTTTTAAAGAGAACACCTGACAACAATTGTCAAGAAAAGGATTTGCCAGATGATCTGCAGGCTGATATCAATACTTCACACATGATTCTTCATATGTTAGTAACTGAAGGAGCTAATAATATACCTCAGATATTTAATATAAACAAATCATACTAAATCAGCTGTCTCTTCAAAAAAAAGACATTTCTTTAAGTTTTAAAATGGAAAGATTGTTTTATTGTCATAAATATTGCAAAATGTAATGCATCTGTGGTTGTCCATGGAATCTACTTCTCCTCCGAGGTGGTCTATAAAATTAAAAACCAACCAACCAACAAAATGAGAAAATTAAATAATTAAAATTGCTAAACAATTCTGCTGAAGTCAGGGTGAAATGGAGCACTCAACGTGCATCTCTGCCAAATGCTTTATGTTTCTACATATTAATAAGTAAATGGCCCAGGGGCAGCCATGGTAGCATGCCATGCAATTCTCTCTAAGTAAGAAATTGCCAATAAACTATGAGAACTACATTTAGCCAACAGCTTTCCAGTTGCGGTGTCTTTAGGATTTGCCAGTACATTTGATCAAAGGCCATGCTTTCCTGAGGTGGCTCCAGTCTATGGGTGACCATTTCTGCTCAATCTGTGATTCCTGTATGGGGCAAACTTTGTATCTGTGTTCCAGTTGGGCTGGCCAAGACTTTCACAGAGCTGTGTTGCAGTCTGATGCTCCCCTACTCAGCCACCCAGTTGTCTATCCTTCCCTATTCCTTCCAAAGATGTCAGACTTGCATGATTTATGAGGGCTTTCTCTGCTAACTCCTACTCTATCTTTTGTTTAGCTTTTCATAGATGTTACCCCTCTTAAATCTGCTGGACTTCTATTTCTTGGTATTTACTTTCTAGAATAAGACCTTTGATGAAGTAAGATCCATAATTTTGGCCAAATTCATAAAAGAAAAATTCTTATTATTTTATCCTTGTACTTTATTATTTATTTATTTATTTATTTTAAGATTTTATTTATTTATTTGACAGAGAGAGACACAGCCAGAGAGGGAACACCAGCAGGGGGAGTGGGAGAGGGAGAAGCAGGCTTCCTGCCGAGCATGGAGCCTGATGCGGGGCTCGATCCCAGGACCCTGGGATCGTGACCTGAGCTGAAGGCAGGTCTTCAGCTCAGGTCTTAACGACTGAGCCACCCAGGCACCCTCCTTGTACTTTATTTTATTCCTCACTTAAAAAGAATGTAGTTATAGGCAAATTTTTAAATTTGCTGAATCATTTTCTACCTATTTATAGATATATATACATTCTAGAATACTAGAAATACTTTTTATTCCACTATATTTGAAAGCTTCTCACTTGACATTAATATGTTTCCTGAACTAAATCTTACATGATTTATAGTACCATTCATCTTTCCGTGGATTTATTTGTATAAAACACAATGTGTGTCATGCATTTGTTTCTTTATCCACAAAACCAGTGAACAGGCTGGGCAGAAACCAGCCTGGGCAGAAGGTTGGAGACTTGGAATTTTGTGTCTTGAATCTCATATTGGTTTAACACAATCACAAATTATACTAGTAGGAGATGACTGGGTCATAATTACAAGGTCTAGACTTCTTAACAATTACAGGTTTGAAAATATTTGGAAGCTTATATTCAAGTTATAATGAATTATTCACATTTTGTTTTAAAATTGCATTAGTCAGGATTCTTCCTGTATATGTTGCCAAATTTAAGAATTTTTTGCTGATCTGATAGGTGAGAAATGAAATTCCAGTGTAGTTTTAATTTGTGTATGCCCTATGCTGACATGGGTTAAACATTGTGTACATTTAAACATATCTTGAGCTGGCAATAAATAATACTGGCAGAATTAAAACCAGATTATAGTCCATCTCTAGGGATTTATAAAAAAACGTTTGTGGTTGTATTACTTAGAAAATATAATTACTCTGTTAAGAAATTAAAGCATAAATATTTAACTTAATATGAAATAATAAAATTTATTATTTATTAAAGTGCAAAATTGAGATTGTTTTCGAGATTGACAATTTGGTTTTGAATTATCCAGCACATTTAGTACATCTGTGACATAGGAAACTATTTGAGATATATATTTGTGATAGATGAGTCTTAAAAAGTTTAATGATTTAAGTTAAATCACTCTACCTCACTCTGTGTTGAGCATTTATTGAATCTATTGAAATTGGAAAGTCTTAAGATAGGAAGGAGAAATCCAGGAGCGTTTTGCATTCATCAGTTCCTTATGACAAGGAAAATTGATGATCACATATATAGGCTTTTCAAAAATTTGATTTCTGTACTTTTTGACATAAGCAATTGATATTGCTGTGTTTTAAGATTCACCTGTAGTCAAAGGTACTGCTGTCCTTGTCTTGAGGACATCTTGAGCATTTTTACTTTGCCCACCAACTTTCATAAAAAAGTTTTTTTTATCACTGATTTCTTCTCATCTTGTGCAGTTTATTATTATAACATAAATATGCATTTCTGATGTTATAATATATTGTGGACATTTTTCTTATGAGTTCTTTGTATAGAATTCATATATTTTATTTTTTATCTAGACATCAATGTATCAATTAAACTTCATTTTTGTGAATTATTTGAAACAGTATGTATATTAAATAGTGTATAATAAAAATTTTGCTAAATTTTATAGATCTTAACATTTCATTTGACATTCCAGAAATCTAACTCTAGCAAAGTATGTTTTCTGAAAATACCTACATTACTTTATTACCTCTTTAATTCTGATAACCAAACTTATTAAGCTAATGTAAAGGATGAAAATTCATTTTCTTTAATTGAAATTACGTGTTACTGAATAAACTATATATAAATACCTTAATAAACAATCAAAGGTTGGTTCCAAGCGGAAAAGTACATTATTAAACATTAAGTACACTCTTTGCTTACTAGACTTCACATCTATTTTTATAAAACAAAGGTTTATAATTGCTGTGAAAATGGTTGAATTTTTTTTAGCAATTTTCATTTATATATTGAGGCCACTACATGAATGTGACCTAAGAAGCTAATTTGGCATTTTAATCATCTACATTCTATGTAAAAGACATAACCTATTAAACCATTTCAAAATTATCTCTTTTCTCCCAATGTTTTCCTTTGTCCCACTATCTACTATTTTCATGCGATTTTCTTCATTATAGATATATTTGTATTTGTTTTAAGTATATTTAGGTTATAAGATTCTGTGCAGTGTCTAGTTTACAATTTTTTTGCCACTCCTTTAAGATGATTTTGATGTATCTGTTTCCAATGTTTCTTTGTAATTTTTAAACTAGGTAAGTAAAAATACAGTTGTTGATAGATAATCACAATAAAGAGAGAATTGATGCCTTTGTATGTATTGCACATTGCAGAAGGGCTTTTGATATTGTTGCATTATTCAAGTATAGTAATTATTTCTTTGCAGCCTGCTTTATAGTTAAATACAATCAAGGTTTTTGGGGTTTTTTTTTTGGTTTTTTTTTGTTTTGTTTTGTTTTGTTTTTTTGACTTGGGAGAGAAAAGGAAAGGGAGAGAGATCCCTTTAGTTGAATTTGATAAACCACAAGATGAAGAAGTATCAGGTATCAAGTCTGCAGCGTGCCATTTGCTACCTTGGGTCACATGGTGTTTTTACATCAGAGCATTTTCCCCTGAGAATGGAAGTAGCCCATGGAGATGAAGTGTTAATGGCGCCTTCTGGAGTATGACCCAGCTGGGCTTCCCTCCTGCCAAGGAACCTGGTAGAAGGGCAAGGTTGGGTTTCTTTTTAATAATCATTTGCATCTAGGGTGTGAGAAATGAAGTTGGAAAGGCAGCAAGGGTCAAATGATGAAGACTTTTGTATGCTATGTACAACTTCTGAATTGTGTGCAAGTGTGATATGGTCATGCTCACTTTACTGAATGGTGGCTGTGGCAGCAAAGGTTCAGTATTTTAGCAATCCAGGAGAAGGTATGGTTCGTGCCTACACTAATGTGGTTTTGGAATAGAGGTGAGGTTCAGGGGGGTGAGGTCCGAAGCCAATGACCAAGACAGAATTCTTGAGACGTTTTGGGTGCAAAATGGTGTTTTATTAAAGCATGGGGACAGGACCCTTGGGCAGAAAGAGCTGCTGCACTGGGATCTTGAGGAGTGGTGATTATATACTGGGGAGTTGGGGGAAGTAAGGAAAAGGGAGGTTTCAAAAGAACTTTCATATGCTAAAGAGGACTGACCTACAAGATACCGGAGGCCTTGCCATTGTCAAGTTAAGGTTGTTTTCCCCTCTAGCAAGGTTTTAACATTAAGACAGTTGGGAGATTCCTGGAAGAATGTCACACATGCCCCACCCAGGAGTGGGAGGTGGGGGGAGGTTGCAGGATGTCAGGTTATGCTTTGTCTTCAGCTGGCCTGCGGCTCCCTCATCATACACCACAACAGTAGCACAAGGAAAGATGGTGAGGGACTAGTTTATAAATGTGTTTAGAAGTTAGCAGTAAGACTTAAGAATTAGGAATTGTCAATGACCCAGTGCAGTGAAATTGGAAAAGACAAGGTTTATTATTCACAAATCCTGGAGGATACAGTGCACTCCCAGAGCCACGTGGTGAGGTCAAAGGAGGTGGAGGAGGGGGAGGACCTGGGGTTCTGTCTAATTGGGGTCAAAAGTGAGGTGCTTAGGGTTTCATGGGTTCACTCTTTATTGGTGAATCTAAAACATAAGAGCAGGAATGAAAGCATGTAAAGAAAAGGCAGAGTAACTCAAGTGGTCAGTTACCTAGGTCAACCAGGGCTTTTTAAAAAAGAATTTCATGGTGGGTCATCCCAGATCTTTATCTAGTTGTGTAGCTGGCAGTAAGTTTATTGAAGATGGATGTCTTTGAAACAAATGCCTTGGCAATTAAATGGTTGATGTCAGTTACTTACATTACATTTTTTTAAAAAGTTTATTGTCAGACACTTTCATTGCACTGGGTCATCGCCTCTTCTTCGTCCTCTTTTTTTTAATTGATGGGATTTTGGGGGAGGGATGTCTAGGTGGCTCAGTCAGTTGAGCACCCGACTCTTCACTTCAGTTCAGGTCATGAGCTCAGGTTTGTGGGATCAAGCCCTTCGTCAGGCTCTGTGCTCAGTGCAGAGTCTGTTTGTCCCTCTCCCTCTGCTCTTCCCTCTGCTCACACATACTCTCTCTCTCAAATAAATAAATAAATAAAATATTTAAAAAATGGATCAGGGGTTGAGTGTTAAGTATAGCTCTATTTATAGACCAGAGGGTTAAAAAGTTTTTGTAGTTTGCTGTGATAGATCTAATTATTGTTCCTTATTCTTCACTCTCTCTTGTTGCTGATTTGTGAATCAATATCCTTTATCTTGAGACTTTTTAGTAGTCTCGAGAATATATGTCCTCGTCCCATTGATGTTCACTTTTACCAAGACTTGCTTTTGCCATTGCAATGTTAGTTTGTGAAGTGTAAACAGAGGGTTTAAACCAGGGAAGACATTGCATTGTACTTTCGTATTACTTTAGCCTGCATAGGAAGAAAGTCAATTGATCCAGAATGAAAGATGGGTAAAGCATCTTTACCCCAGGCCACCCCAGTCAATCTATAGCCTCATGAATGAGAAATAAATGTTTGTTGCTCTGTGCTAATGACCTATTTTATATTTTTAGT
Source organism: Halichoerus grypus (assembly GCF_964656455.1). NCBI lineage: Eukaryota > Metazoa > Chordata > Mammalia > Carnivora > Phocidae > Halichoerus > Halichoerus grypus. The sequence goes on from NC_135715.1 coordinate 23,212,927, forward strand.
TTATTGCAAAATTGAGCAATACACTCACATAGGAAATATCTCAGTTTCCCCAAACCAATGATTTTGAACAATGTTTAGGAAAAGTCTTATTGAAAAAATAATGTTAGGGGCGCCTGGGTGGCTCAGTCGTTAAGCGTCTGCCTTCGGCTCAGGTCATGATCCCAGGGTCCTGGGATCGAGCCCCGCATCGAGCCCCGCATCGGGCTGCCTGCTCGGCGGGAAGCCTGCTTCTCCTTCTGCCACTCCCCCTGCTTGTGTTTCCTCTCTCGCTGTGTCTCTCTCTTCAAATAAATAAATAAAATCTTAAAAAAAAAAAAAGAAAAAAAAAAAGAAAAAATAATGTTATACTTGAGTATACCATTTTAGAGAAACTGGCAGCAGCTGCTAGAATTTTAGAATTTTTAGAAATGTATACATATATGCATGTATATAGGCATATATGAATGCATACATATACAAATATGTATGTATATATAGATATGACATATATCTGATAATACACCAACATTTATGAGTGTGACAGTATAGGAAACAAAGAATGTTGCAAATTAGCAATCACAACAAATGTTAAAAAAATCTATTTTAATAAATTCATCATTTTTCAAATTAGTTTAACAAAGATTCAGATGTGATAGAAAACAAGTTAGCATAGGTAAAATTGCTAATATTTAAAAATCAATGTTTAGAAAATACGATTTTTGATTAACACTACTTCATAAAAATACCTTTATAGTTTATATTATCCCATTCATACATTGTCTGATTAATTCATCCATTAAAATCATTGAGTAATTCCTGCTAAACATTCATGGTAACTGAAGTTAGAAGGAAAAAAGTATAAAAAATGACTTCTGTTCTCAGGAGTGCTTCCAATTAATTTTGTGAGAAAAATACTCTACAGTTTAAGAAAGTACATGATTAAGTAAAAATAGGTATTATGAACATTAAGTTGGATAGGAATTTCAAGAAAGGAAATAAACCACTGATTAGAAACTATGAGTAAATATTCTCCTCCATAGTACACAGAATTTGAGTTTATAACCTAGGACGTGTTAATTTCTATTACCATGAATTTTGTTACCAAGTTCATTTCTGCTTTTCTAATATGCTTTTCAGACTTCTAAGTCACAAATAGTGCATTTTATTATGATTTTTTTTTATAGGCTTTACTTATATGTACAGGGTAAGCTCTTTGGTCTGGAGATTGTTTATCAGTGCCATTCAAGAATGCTGCCTACCATTTTAAACTAACCTGGAAACCAGGTAAGAAATTTGGGGAATATCACTGCATTTCAACAAGCAATTTTATTCATGATTTCTGATTATTCTTTTACACCAAGGTAATACTTTGAAATAATTAATAATGTTTGGAGGAAAAATGTCAGTGCTGATTGTCTCCTTATACTTTTCCCAAAACAGCTGAAAAACACCTGAGATCCAAATAGCTTTGTTCTATCTTGTATATTTACTCTTGTTCTAGTATTTGGCCAGGGAAATTCACTGCTATATTGGTAAGTATTGTTTTTATTAATTCAGTCTACAATGAGAAGACTTCCTAAACAGTGTTCTTGATATATCTGTTTATTCAAGTAGTCTTTATAGTTGACATGGGCTTATTTAACATTACATCCTTTACAAATTATCTGGTGACTAAATAAAAATATTGTTATGTAATTCTTAAAAATGTGTGATAATTGTCTTTATAGAATGAAAATTCTATGTTGAAAATATAATAATCATGTTTATATTATCTCCAAATTCTAGTGTAAAATAATCAATATGCTGCTGTATTAATTTCATCAAAAGTATATTAACTTGTAAATACTAGTCATTATTATAAGATATGCCAGGAATTTGAAAATATCACATCTATAAATTTAGTTCAGGATCACAAATGCTTAATTCGGTTCAGTTGAAGATTATGTACACTACTAGATGCGATAAAGAGTAAATATTTAACCAGGAAATTTTATTCTTCATGATATCTTCAAGACCTAAAGGCATTTATCAAGGATGATAATACATTTAAAATGACATATCAATGACAAAATAATGTTCCCATGTGATATTGCAATGGAAAAAGGGGAATCAGGAAACTTTTTAAGTACACTTCTTAGGTTATCTCTATTATTACTACAAGGAAAACCACAATAATCAAGACAATTTTATCTCCTAAACTGCACCCTTAAAATTTGTGGGATTTTACTATTCTATTATCTGCTTCAGAGATGAGCATCTTCACAACAATGCTTATTTGTGAGCCAATCTCTAAAAGGAATTAAATGCAGTTGAATTATAGTCCATGTTTATATCTAATAGTGACATTGATGAGCCAGCATGTTTAAAACACTTAAAATTCTATTAAATGCCAGTGTCTTTTCTTTCCTGTTTCTGATTTGTATGTCACCACCTCTTGCCTGTCCAACCTGGCCCAAGTTCTCTTTCTCTCATGTGCATGGGTCTTGGGCTAGCAGATCCAAATAATCATTTTTAGTGAAATTTTAAAATTCCAAGATCTGACTTTCAGCTTAACTCTTAGCTGATCCTGTTGAACAGTCACAGCCCTGTGTTGTCCAGCCAAAGTATAACTTACTACTTAGTACACTACACATTGAATCACCTTGACTAGTGCCCTCACAAGCTAGATGCCTGCCTTAGCATCATCAAATGATGGCATGGGTAGCCTGGAGGGTACTGAATTTATATTATTTTAGTTTTCCCCAAAATATTCTGAATTGATAAATTTTAGAGTAGTACTTCAGAGTAGTACTTCCAATTTTCAAAGTATCTATTTTTATAACACCCATAAAATGAAATATACAAGCAAGTTCAGTGGTGTGCTCTATTTACATTGCATTGCAATAAATGGATCACCACACTTAACAACTTCAGTCAAGATAGCTACTATATCAATGATCCATCATAAAATAAAATTTTATGTTGTGATTTTTTATTTGAAACATTAAATGCATCACATATAAGAAATATTTTGTCTGCATGTTTTTAATATAAGATTTATAAAGGGAGGAAAAAATCTTACCCTTTTATATAGCCAAGAAGATAAAAGCCATTGCATACATGTTCTCAAGATAAGTCCTAGATCATAGATATCAGTTATTTATTCTGCATATAGACTATATACATTTTAGTGATAAACACAAGTGCCTTTTATTTAGAAATAAATTCTCATGATGATACTAGAGAGTAGATATTTATCTTAATCTTATTATTTCTTTCTTTTCAAAATAAGAGGATGATAAGTTTATATTGGTAACCTTCAATATTTTCCTTCAAATTTTGATGATTTATACATAAAAAAACCTGTCAAATACAGAAATACCAGTATTATCCATTCCCATCTAGCATTTACAAGAGGAAAAGAGTATACCTAATTAAAATCATGGGTAAACTCAAGTAATTCCTATTTTATTGTATAATATTTAGAGATTCACGCATATACTGGCTATAAATAAACCATACACCCCAGTCTTTGTTTACTGGTTGGCTATCAAAAAGAAGCTTAAAAATGCTAAGGATGGAAATTTCTTTTCCAGGAAGATGGAGTAGTTGTATTTTCCCTGTTCTTCTTTCAAAGTTAAACTATAACATAACAAATAACAAATCCACCGTACAGTTTATCTTGACTTTAGCAATGTCAATATTCTGGTTGTGATTATGTACTATAGCTTTGTAAGATATGCCATTGAGGAAAACTAGGTAAATGGTACACAGAATCTCTCTGTATTATTTCTTAAGTAAGGAAAAATGAAAGCAAAATAAAAGGCTTGATAATATATAACTCTCTGTGGGAAATAATTTTTTAAACTTAAACTTAGGTAATCTTTTTATTCCAATTTGTCTCAGTATCAGCTGAGTTTGTAATGCTAAAAATAATCAAAAGTGATAAAATTATATGTGCTAGACCTATTATCATAGAGCCAATGAAAATCAGCCGGCAGCTCTTCACCATGAGAATTATTCTCATGCGGTAAAAACAAAACAAACAAAAAAGATTCCATATTCTAAACTGTTGTTTGGTTTTTTGAATCAAAACATATTCATCAAAATGTATTTACTGAAACTAGAAATAAAGGTATATATACAGTTACACAGGACTCTTCAAAAGTGTGTGTTATGGCACTTCGTTTGTATGAAAGAACCGTATTAGCACCTCTTTTTGTTCACTGAAAGAAATTTGAAGAGGAGTTTGCTTTTTTTTTTAAGATTTATTTATTTATTTGAGGGGCGCCTGGGTGGCTCAGTCGGTTAAGCGGCTGCCTTCGGCTCAGGTCATGATCCCAGGGTCCTGGGATCGAGTCCCACATCAGGCTCCCTGCTCTGCGGGGAGCCTGCTTCTCCCTCTCCCTCTGCCTGCTTCTCTGCCTACTTGTGTTCTCTCTCTATCTCTCTGTCAAATAAATAAATAAAATCTTTAAAAAAATTAAAAAAAAAAAAAAAAAGATTTATTTATTTATTTGAGAGAGAGGAGGGAGGGAGAGAGAGAAAGTGTGAGCAGGGGGAGGGGCAGAGGGAGAGGGTGAGAGAGAATCCTAAGCAGACTCCCCATTGGGCACAGAGCCCAATGAGGGGCTCAATCCCATGACTCTGAGATCATGACCTGAGCTGAAATCAAGAGCTGGATGCTTAACTGACTGAGCCACCAGAGGACTTTTGCTTTTATACAAAAAGGTGAAAAGTGAAAATAGGGTCACCTGGGTGGCTCAGTCATTAAGCCTCTGCCTTCGGTTCAGGTCATGATCCCAGGGTCCTAGGATCGAGCCCCGCATCAGGCTCCCCGCTCAGCGGGGAGCCTGCTTCTCCCTCTCCCACTCCTCCTGCTTGTGTTTCCTCTCTCGCTGTGTCTCTCTCTGTCAAATAAATAAAATCTTAAAAAAAAAAAAAAAGAAAAGTGAAAATAGCGATTAGCATTCATTTTGCAGTTAGCCTTCGTAGAGGTAGCACGCACCTTGAGCAGCCAGATTGGCACCACCCGACTTCTTCCCTGGGAAGTACACTCAGCATCTCAGCTTCAAGAACTGTGTCTAGGAGCATCTGTGCTTTATCTCAGTTTATTTTGTGCATCTGTTAGCAAGATGTGTCCTAAGGTATCACAAAAGCCTAAGAAATGTTATTTTTTGGATCTGGGAAAGCTCAGAAATTTTTCCATATAAATTAACGGCAATTGCTTCTTCCCTTTAGGCGATTTTGGCTTACAGAAGATTTCATAAGAATCCTCTACTTTTGGATAGTAGGGAAAACCTTTATAACAAACAGCCAAGATAAAGAAAGCAGTAGATTTAAGTAGCTTTTGTTGTTGTTGTTGTTGTTGTTGTTGTTGTTAATTTTGCTAACATTGTTTTCCACTCCTCTTACTTTGGTAGTGGAATCCTCTTTTTTGGAAACTCCATGTCTTCTTCATGGGGCTATGAAACATGTCATTCTTGCTTTCCCCTTCTAGAAATTGGAGTAGAAGTCTGAGATCATCATTATGTTACTGGGGATGGGACAATCACAAGAAGTGGCTTCTAATTGTATTCCTATGGGAGGATCTCTCTTTACCACTGTGGCCCCATCTGAAGGGGAAGTAGAGAAAGATTTCTCTTTAGAGCAAGGTGCTACTATAAGCATCCTAATATCTACTGCCATAGAAATGGGGGCTATTTGTTTTTCTTAAAAAAAACTTAAAAATAATAGGAACTTGATTACTAGTTTGGGGATTTAACTAAAAATTAAAACACATTAATACCTAAGGTAGCTGCTGGTATTTTTAACTCCTGGACAATTTATGGAGTAGTGAACAACACAAGAGATTTCTTACAAATATAATCCTGTGTAAACTGGAGCTCAACCTTGTGGTTTATATCTCTGACCAACAGGTCTTGGTGCTCTGTGTCTTGTACTTCTAATCACACAGTGGCTTCCATCTTTGTTTTGGGTGGCTCTAAATTAGAGCTAACTTTCCCGAAGACACAAAGATGCACCTGATTGCGTTAAACTTTTCAACAAAGTTTGTTTCCCTCAGGGAGAAATCAAAGTGTTTCATAAGTGTTCTCATGTGACAAAATTTTCTTTATTACCCTGAAAATGTTTGAGTCCCAATTTTATCGATTATTAAGTTTTTAGTCATTTAATAATGAACATGCTTTTTAATACATTGGCTGTTCTGGCATGCTGGCTAGGCTACAAAATGTAGTAATCTCTCACAACAAAATTATATGCTTTACCTTTTTTGTCTCAGATAGACGAGTGTGAATTTAATTTTTTTCTCATATTTATTTGAACTTACTGAAGGTCCCTAGTTATGACCAACAAAGTTTAGCATCTTGATATTGTTCTACTGAATATCAAGAGCTCCACATTTGGTAGGCATACAGTCTAAATTACACAACTGATTGAGACACTAACCAGCTGCTTTGCAGTGATTGCAACTTCTCAGCAAAGAACAGTATAACCCTTACAATCCATCCTAATTTAATTCAGCTAAATCCATAATCTATAGTAATAGCAGTTGGACATTTCACTGCTAATAAGAAGTTGTATATTAGTGAAGGAGTTTTGGGCTTCTGGTGACAGCACATGATAACCTAATTTTTAAAGGAAAATACATTGGCTATTTGACAAGAAAGAAATGAGAGTAGATTTTCAGATATTGCTGAAGGTAGAGCCCCCAAATAATGGCACTAGGATTCTCTTTGCATTTTTTATTTCTCTTTTCTGTTGTCTGTGCTTCTCCTTGCATTTTGCTTTTACTTTATTATGACGTAGTTTCTGTATTTGTCAGCAAAACAGACACATTCTCATAATTTCAATTTTAAAAGAAAGAGAACTTTATATTTCCATTTCCAACAAGTAAAATATCAGAAAATGCTGTTTGGCTTTGATTGCATCATGTCCTAGCTGATTGCCATTTAACTCAATTACTAAGCCCAAAGGGATACAGAAATATGATTGGCCCACTCCAAAACAGAAGAACCTGGAAAACATGATAAGCCACCTCATCAGGACATAGAATGAATAATAAATTTTCCAAAAGATAGAGGTAAAAACATAAGATGGATAGACAAAATACATAAAACAAAAATAAATAGACATACATACATGCACAGATTCATGCATACAGAATTGATATCAATTGGTGTTTGATTATCTTTCCATAGTCATATAATGTGCTATTTCTGTATCTATCATCTTCACACTGTTGTCTTTCTTGATATTTTAGATTTAGTAGCATACCAGGTCATAATACATACCTCAAACACAGTGAATGTGTTATCATATCTCTTCTCTCATAGATTGCCTGACTTCCTACATCTGCTTATTGTGTGTGCTTAAACATACACAGTATGTTTCTTTTGAAGTAATTTGTCTCTGAGAGACAGATCATAAGAGCTTTACAGCCATCTCTTCAAACATGCTAGGTAGGCATGGAAACCACCCAATGAGTACAGGAGGCAACTAGTATCAAAAATAATGTGCTTATTAAAAAAAATAATAATAATATGCTTAGTGCTTCCTGTAAAAATAAGTGGATTCTAAATATAATGTAAACTAACTAAAAGTGATCTAGCTATCAAGAAAGTATCTTTCTCTCTGAAAGGCGTCTTTCTTCCTGCTTTTCTATATACAACCTATATTTTAATAAGCATCTTCCAAAATCCTCTAATTCAGAAAGAGGAGGGGAAAACAATTCTCCTCTGCATATATGTTTAAAAAAATAAGAATACAGATCAATTAGTTAGTAGATGATATTTAGTGACTTACATTTCATGAATATTTTTAAAAGCATGAAAAATAAAATGCATACACCTAAACCTGCATGAGCAGCACACTGATTTATACAGTTTTTATATAAATAGCTACATCTTGTGTGGAAAATAACTTTCTGGGTTGTAGAACAACAGACTTTAGTTTCAATGGAGAGACTGTCCCTTTTTGTTTGATTGATTAAAAATTTGTATAAACAAAGTGATCACCAAAAAGGACAAAAGGCCATGCGCAACTGTAGGTACAGTTCCTAGGAATGGGTGAACACTTTTTATTTGGCTTAAGAAAGATATTTTTAATCATACTGAAAAAATATATATAAACATTGTGTACATTTTCCATTCTTTTACTGGTCTTATCAAAATAAATCTTATATACAATCAAATTATGAGATGATAGAAAAAACAATTTGAAAGTGTTTATAACATTTGGAAAAAAGATGAGTGTGAGGAATCAGATAGTGAACCCAAAGACCATAAATATAGGATCTGTGTGAAATGTGTACAAAAGTGAACATTTAAACCCACAGAAATATGGAACCATATGACTTTTTTTCTTTCAGAATCCTTGTTAATTATATAGTGACTATCAACTGATTCCTTGATTAAATTATGCCAGAAGTTAAAAAAAAACCCACTTGGATTGCTTTCAAATTGTATTGCATTTGCGACTATGTTATGAATAACAAAAGCATCCATTTTCTTTTCACATCATTCATTCATTTCATTTTATATACTGGTTATATAACTCTAACTGCCCTACATAGTTTGGTAGTGTTCTAATATATAATTACATGTTTGTACCAATAATAACAATCACAAACATGCCTTTAGTATGTGAGCCATAAAAGTTAATCCTAAATTTCAAAAGCATAAATTTGCCAAGTTTTTATGTATTTTATAATAAAGTTGATCCTAAAAAGAAATCGGATGTGACAAATATACAGATACGAACTCATATGTATAGATATTCTTATGTATAACTACAAGCATATGTAAATGTGTGTGTATTTAATGCTATAAAAATGAACATGGAATGTGAAGTTAATGTGGATGGAGATTCTAATTATTAGAGCTCCAGAATTTATAGATGATCCTCCCTGTTTGAGAAGAGTCCCCCACTATTCTGAATTTTTTGTTGTTATCTCTGATTGCCACTCAGTGGGAATCAACCAACTTCTTTAGTTAGAATCAGTTTTTAGCTAACTAGATAAGAGTGGTTGTATGTCCTTGGTAGCACACAGCCCTTAAAATGAGCAGTGAACATATACAATTATTCAAAACTTAATGGTCTCTGAGTCAGCATTATATATATTTAGTGTATCAGAATATATATACGTGGAAAGAAACCTAGAGATAATAATGCAATATTTCATCAATCTCTTCAGTAATCATCTGTAATAAAGATATTTATGTCCTAATCCTGGTAACCTGTGTATCTGTTACCTTACATGGCAATAAGATACTATAGATGTGATTAAGCTAAAGACCTTGATTCAGGGAGAGTATCTTTAGTGATTTGTCAGCTTTGGAGTGGAGGAAGGGAGTCACAGGTCAAGAAACATGGGCATCCACTAGAAGCTAAACAAGGCAAGGGAATTAATTCTCCCCTAGAATTTCCAGAAAGAAGTGCAGCCCTGCTGACACCTTGATTTTAGCCCAAGGAGTGAGACCTGTCAGACTTCTGACATCCAGAGCTGTAACACAATAAATTTGTGATGCTTTAAATCACTGAATTTGTGCTAATTTGTTACCTTAGCAACAGGAAATTAATTCACCATCAGCCCTGGGTCACTGGGCAAACAAATCCTTCTAAAGTGCTTCACTCTAGTCTGCCACCTTTATCAACAGGGTATGCAATCAGGGTCATAATACATTGTTAGCATGTAGGAAACATATGCAAAACCAAAAACTAGATATACAAGCCATAGACACTTGTCTTTTCAAGAACTTCAAAAGAACTTACCAAGAAACTTAAAACATAAATATTTTCAAGAGTCATCTTATTTTTTTTAACATCTCTGAATGAGCCAACTCCATGCAACCACATTCCTTAATGCTAAGTTCAGTTTGGTAACCCTGCCCAATTCAGCAAGCTCAGTAACCTCTAATTCAGTCATTTCTTGATTGCACATTTCCCAGTTTCCAAATATGGCAGAAATAATTATTAGTAAATGATATATGAAATGCCAGAAAATAAAAGACAATACATTCAATCCTAAATCCAAAACTCATTGAACAGTTTTCTGGTCCTTTCAGCTCATTGCCCATCTCTGCCTTGTATGGAAGGAGAAAATGTCTTAGTTTTCACTTTAACACTCTTGTGCTTATTGTAGTTCTTTTACACAAAGCACTCATGTGTCTATTTAAGCTCCGGAATATCACTATATATAATACCAGTAAGTAATAGTAATCTGATATAATGGAGTCTTACATAAAATAGAACATTTTCTCTACTTCCCATAAAAATCCAGAAGTAGAAAATCCAGGATTGTGTTTCTTTTTGTTCTATAAATCCTCAAGGATGTAGACTCTTTCTAGATTGTCCCACCAATCCTAGATAATGGCTTTAATTACGCTGTTCCAAAATAGTGCAATGAGATCCAATATTACATCCACATTCTAGGTAAGAGAACAGAATAAGGACTAAGGAATAAAAGAGACAAAACTTGTGCATCAACTATATTTTATGGAAAGTTTCCAGAAGTTCCTGCATGGCACTCAACTTGCATTCCATTATTCAGAACCCAGTCATATGACCATAATTCATTGAAAGGGATTTGGAAATTTTATCTCTATCCTGAATGAATATACCCAGCTGAAAGCTGGAATTCCCATTACCATGAGCAAAGAGAGGAACAGATATTGGAAGAGGCTAGCAATCTTTGCCACATTGTACTTGGAGAGAGGGAGAGAGACTGAGAGAGATAGGAAGGTGGATAGATAGGTTGATAGACAAACAGATAATCACATTTTATCCTCAAAAAGTCTTATGTGGTAGAAAATACTACATTTCTCATTTTATGAGAATGAGAACACTCAAGCATACAGAGGTTATTATAAATGTTCAAGATTCCATAGCTAGAAGGTGATGAAAAAGAATTTGAAACCACTTTTGTCCGAATCAATACTCTCTGCCCTTAAACAGTAAGTATACTATAGCATTTTATAATAATCCAAGTTATTAAACTGACCCTGACTATGTCAGATTATTTTATTTTAATAGGTATAGGTTTGTTTTTAATTCTATTTGTAGAATGCCTTACAATCCTTTATTTTCAGAAGTCTGTCTTTCATTAAGCCCCTTGGGATATTTTTTGTTACAGAAGCATGTTTAAAATAACATTTAAAAATATAAGTTAATTTAGAGAAAAAATTACATTATTTATTTAAAATAAACTTATCCTGAGGCTGCATCCATATCATTGGCACTTGTTCAGTAAGTACTATAAACAAACATGTCAGCAAATTAAAGATCATATATAATTAGTAGTTTTATCAACTATCATTTTCAAGAATTTTTGTTTTCATATATATTACCAGAACACACAGTATATATCTTTTCCATAGACTGTAATAAATTCTAGAAAAATAAAATATTAAGCAAACTTTAAACAATACTTCACTTACTAAAAAGACTAAGTCAATGATGAGCACTGGAACAGCCATAGACATGTTTTATTATTTCTTCTAAGGTGTTTATAAAGCAAACGTTTACAAATTAAGCACAATTTTAAATACTTTGTATGATGCTTACTATCTCATCACTTGGTACAGTCTACCAACCTGGAGATAAAGTGTTAAAAATGTACTCAAAAAAAAAAAAAAAAAAAAAAAAAGACAAACAAAAAATCCAAAAAAAAAAAAAAAAAAAAAGAAGAAGAAGAAGAAGTAGGACTGGAACATGAGGTATCACCAGATAAAGAGAAGATTTTAAAATACAAATATTGAATAAATTGATGTACTGAAAACTACTTGATGTGCTTTTTTCTAAAAAGCCTTCCATGAAATTTTTGAGACAATGGGTCTCAAATATCCTAATAACATGAATAATACAAAAATCAAGAGTCTGTAAAAGGCTTAGATAAGTTTTCTCTTTTTGCTTAAATAAATTAAATGTTATTTAAACTGTGTTGAGTCAAATGATAATCCATGTTTAAAAATGACTTTTAAACTTATCATAATCTGCATTCCTTTATGTTTGTGTAGAATCACTCCCCTCAATTACAACTGTAATTTTTCAAAGATTCTCAACCAAGATGTTAGACAGAAATAAAAATTAGGATAGGGTAAAGATAGAAGATTTATAGTTTAAAAGTTACCTTCTCCAAATGTCTACCTAATATGCTCCTACTTCTTTACCTGCTGATAAGGAGATCTCTTGATTAATAGAAAGTATACAAATATTACTTGGTCATGTTCCAGAACCTTATTTCTATATTTTCACTTTATATTACACCTATTTGTATGTCTCATTTATTCACCAAGTAAAATATATAATCCTCATGGAACTAATTAACATCTAATTTATATCCAAGAAAAAGACAAATGAGTCATCTTCCACATGAGATGTTTAAAATATTTACTGAACCATTAATTTATTCAACCATCTCATAATTTCCTCTATTTACCACAGCCCCTAGAAGCCAGTCTAAATGGTTTACCTGTACAACAGTCATCTGGGACACTCTACATCTAAACTAAGATGATAATATAACATCATTCTATAGCCTAAGTCCCATCATAATAATTGTTTCCATTAATTGATTATCTTCTATGTGTCAGCTACTCAGGTACATTTTACATATACTCACTAATTCTCAGGACAACAATGCAAGTTAAGTAACCTGCCTAAGATTCCATGGCTAGTAAACAAAAGAGTTCTTCCTGATCTCCTAATATATCCACTTTCCAATTTTTGATGCATCATATGTGATAATTACAAACACTTTCTTTTGCAGAATATATAATTTAATAAAGAATAAAGTTGCACTGCAGTAAATGAACATTTATTGAAAATAACATTATCTTGACTATGATTATGACAAATATGGCAAATGCATTTATGATATGCTTGTGCTCTTAAATAGGATTCACTGCACACACTTTGTATAGGTGGGAAAGTTATTAGGTATGAAAGCTGTAGATCCATCAAATAACAGAGACAGACTCTGTGCCACATTGAAGCCAAAGAAGAATTGACACTAGAGGCTTTTAGAAAATGATTGTCTGCATCTGTAGGCAGTTGAACTTTCTGCCAAGTTTTCTCCAATTCTTTTGTTTACTAAGGATACATTTTAAAGTTAAACATCTCGAGAACTGGCGCCAGAGTTTGTGACATATAGCAGCACTTTGACATTCTTTTGGTTTCACAAAGAAACTGGTTATCTGCAATTTAGTAAACACAATAACATGAAATCACATTTTACTGGTTTATTTAATAATCTTGCTGTCAATGTTACAAATACAGATTCTAAGCCAAAATCTTGCTGTTTGGGGGTTTTCATAAGTAGTTAACAGCAAGTTGATATTTTGATATTGAAGTGAATTTTCTATTCAGTGTTCACATATATTTCCTTTTTCCTACTTGATGATAATATAAAAATAAGTTGCCAATGATAAGGCCAAGAGGCCAGTTCATTATTATCTTCAATATCCTTTTAAATTCTGATTTAGTTTGCATTTATACAGGGTAACCATTTATTCCTTCTTTCATTTTCTGAGTTCATTAAGCACTTCCTATGTTTCAAATATATATTTATTTCTTGTTAGAACGGTTGCATAGGGGCTGTCAGGCCGAGTCAGATATGTAGGTACTGTGATTGGATGAGATAGCCCATAGAGAATGGGTAGACAGTGGATCTCAACTTTGGTTGCATATCAATAATTTGTTGGAGGTTTTGCAACTCTACTTCTCAGACTCCTATCCAAAAATTACTAAAGAAAAATCTCAGAATGAGAACGGGGTTATGGATATTAAGGAGGGCACGTGTGGTGATGAGCTCTGGGTGTTATACTCAACTAATGAATCATTGAACATTACATCAAAAACTAATGATGTACTATATGCAGGCTAATTGAACATAATAAAAAAAATAAAAAAATAAAATGGTAAAAAAAATCTCAGAATGAGGATCAAGCAAGTTATTTGAAAAATTCTATAGACATAATGTTTCCAGCAAATGTTAAGGACAACTGTGTAGAGAAAAACAAGAGTAGAGAAAAGATTACTGCACTTCAAAACACCAGTATTTAACTAGGTGATTGTAGAACGAGCCATCAAAAGAGACTGGAAAGAACAATCAACTGGAAGAAAGAGAACTTGAGAGAATGAAACCACAAAAATGAGGTCAAAAGTTTCAGGAATGAAAGAAGTTCAAAAATATATCTTGAGGAGAATCCAAGTACTATGAAAATTATACAGAAGCTAAGGGATTTGTAATTTCTAAAATGATTGATATTTTTCAGTGAAATCATTGGGAAATTCTGGACTGAGGAGAAAAAGAACAGGGAGTCTGTAGGAAATTCTCAGGTATAGATTTTATTTTAATATGGATAATTCGATAAGTATAAAAGGGGAATCTCATGTAAGCACACAATTAATAGTCTCAATTTTTTCTATGAGACTTTAGGCAAGGCAAAATGCTGAATCGGACTTAAAGATAACCTGGTAACTACTGGTTACTACTTTGTTAATAATTATTAACAATGGCAAAAAACATAGCAATAATGACAGCAATAATATCAATATTGTTAATATTTATTGATAGCCTTTTATGCCAGATGTAGGATATTATATATGTGTTATTAATAATTAAGTTAATTGACATGTCCATTTTCTCACAGTTACTGTGCCCCTGAGATCTACTCTCTTAGCAAATATCCCCTATAGAATATGGTATAGTAACTAATGTCACCATGTCATGCCTTAGGTCTCTGAATTTATTCATTCTACATAACTGAAACATTGTACTCTTTGACACATATCTTCTCCCCATTTTTCCCACCTCCCCAGGCCTAGGAACCACCACTCTACTCTCTGCTTCTATGAATATGACTTTTTGGATTACACTTATAAATGAGATCATGTAACATTTTTATTCTATGTCTGGCTTATTTCAGTTAGCATAATGTCCTCCAGATTCATCCATGTTGAACCCTTGTACACTGTTGGTGAGAAGATAAATTGATTCAGGCATTACGGAAAAGAGTGTGGAGGTTTTTTAAAAAACAATTTAACTACCATATGATCCAGCAATCCCTCTTCTGGGTATATAACCAAAGGAAATGAAATCAGCATACCTCCGAGTGGTATCTATATTCTTGTATTCATTGCACCTACATATCTGATTTTTATTCATACAGATATTGGTCTGGCCACTGATATTCTAATGATTAGAGCCTCAAATCAAGGTTTGTACAGACCAATTTCTTGTGGATAACGAATGTCTAACAGATTAAAAATCAAATCCTAATGGCCAAAATGTGGAAACAACCTAAGTGTCTGTCAGTGGAGAAGTGTATAAATGCTAGATCCTTTACCAGGAAAAGATTATAGCCAAATAGCTGATGACAGAAAATTGCTTGTTCTTTTGACATTGCTGTACTGTGTTTTGCTGTTACCAAATAGGTTCTTACGTAGACTACTAATTCTAGTTTTAGCAAAGTTGTCATTTTTCACTGAGCAGGTGCCCTCAATTTTACACTATGACAAACTGCATACACCTTAATTTGTGGCCTGGTCTCTCTTGAGTTGTTATTCCCTCAGTTCTTCTTTCTGACATTTTAAGTCTTCTCGATCTAATCAGCTAACTATAATTTCAGAGCTCATGCAGAAAGCATAATGACAGTACTGACCAATCCCTGTCACCTGTTTACTCCAGAAATGTTAGATTCCATGAGTAGAAGGCCTTCACCAGAAGCATTACGTTCCCAATGGTGATAAAATGGTACTTATTTTACAGGATTACTTTGAAGATTAATTAAATCAAAGTATTTACATCTTAGTGTCTGAGCATAGAAAGTATTCAAGTAATTATACTTACAAATATATTACATACAAATGACTATGCTTACTCAGACTTCCTAGAAATGAATTCTTTTGTTGCCATAGGGTGGATGGACACATGAAACCCCCTTTAAGTGAAGTGGCATGGGTAGATTAAGGCACAGCCCAACATCATGAAAACTGTATTTCTACTTGAAATTCTGGCGGCTTTACTAGAGACTGTCTCTAGGAAAGAGCAATTTTTTTACTAACAGATAAGGGACACTAAGAGGATCCTGGAAGCGAATCTCCTAGCTGGTACTGTCCTTGGATATTAGGGCTACTGAGGGATTTAGAGATGGCTCCTCAACTTCTACTGCCAAAGGCAATAGTTGGTTTCAGCTGATCCATACCTGGTCTTAGATGAGTCTTTAGAAAACAGAATTAAGTGTCATTGTGCAGAATCAACATAATTAAAAACACATACACTTGGCATGTGTCAGGGGGTCTAGCACTACACACAGTTATGATTTTTATTCATACAGATATTGGTCTGGCCACTGATATTCTAATGATTAGAGCCTCAAATCAAGGTTTGTACAGACCAATTTCCTGTGGATAACGAATGTCTAACAGATTAAAAATCAAATCCTAATGCCCCTGAAAACACACATCATATCTCAGGAAAATGTTCACAGTGAAAATGCTATAGTTGTCCCCTTAAGGCAGATGGTAGGAATTGAAGAGGCAAAAAATGTGCACATAAACTGTGTTGTGACTGTGAAGGAAGTCAGCCTTAAAATTAACATGGTTTTGTGAAATCCCATCAGATGCCCAAACCAAAATGACTGGGATTGGCATTTACCTTCCATACCTTAAGGCATTGAACTTCCTATGACAAACAGGTAAAAGACACTGGGCCATGCCTTATATGGACAAAACTTTTACTCTAACAGAATTTCATTTTTGCATAAAGTATGACCAAATTTCTTGGATGCCTTCCAAACATTAATAGAGTTATATCAGAGAGGCATATGTTGAAATGGATTGGATGGTATAGGCATGACAAGATTCTGTGGGAAATCGTACCCAAGGGGTAGGCCAGGCACCCTGAGAATCTCCTTGCAACCCTTCCACTCTGACTCAAGATATCTAAACCAATCAAGAATGTGCTTGTCTTCTCCACTGGGCTTTTTTCACAATCTGCCTATGCTCAAAGAACTGCAGATTTATTTTGGATAAAAAGCTCACAGGAATAATAAAATTGTCCTTTTACAGGTTTAGGAAAGTGAAAAGTGATATTCAAAATGATTCATGATATATGAGTCACATATACATAGATGATAAATTAGTAATAGGTCATGAATTAATTAGAGGCCCAAAACCAAAATTGTATCTCCTGTTTTATGGTAAGGTTTCATAGAGCAAAAAGGGAAGATTATCAACCATAAAATCATGACTACCCTAATCCATTGTTGGTTTGTTTTACAAATTCAGCTTAAAATTCCTGGAATCCTTTTCATTGTGTGCTCTGTTAAAACACCTGACTTTAGTAGGTCTAGCCTGTATACGTCTAACACTGGAACATTCGCTGAGAATGGAAAATGATTGGTCAATTCTAATGTGAATTCAAAAAAAATGTGTTTCAATTTAATTAGTCCATTAACAGTATTACCAGTACCTCTGTGAGGGCTAAAATCTATGTGGCTATAAGCCTCCTAACCATTGACTAAAGAAAGATTTTTCATCTCAGGACTATAGAGGAATAAGAGTAAAACTAAAAAGGTCATGGTTTTCATATATGAAACAGTTTGGAGATTATTTTCATTTGTATTAAATTAAAATGGAACAATTCTCCCTGCAAATCTTGTAAAAATATTACGATAGATTGTTTTAATTAAATTAACCTTATTTATAAAAAACAAAAACAGAAACAGTAAGTCATCTAAAATTTGTCTCCAAATGGTTGCAATAAAATTGTACAGGACTGGGATCATTGAACACTTGTCTTCATCTAGTTGAGTGTTATTATTTTACTAGTGGTATGTTGTTCCAGAGCCAGATGGGCACCATATCCTTTTTTGATTGTGTCTTGAAACACAATCAAAGTTCTTGTTTTTAGTACTTTAAAGCAGTATTTCTGAATAAGCATGTGTTGAAATCTTTGAAGGGATAATTTTTCAATGTCACATGCATTGTATGATGTTTCACACCCCTATTACCTACCCATTAAATGTTGATAGTTGGTTTTCAGTTTTTAAGAAAAAATAATTTTTCAAATGCCTCCAAACATTTCCAAATGTCCCTAGGAGGGTTGAGAACTTCTTTACCAAGCATTGCACCCATCTGTTCCCAATGAATGAAAAATCTGCAGGGTGAAATGGGCCATGTGACCCTTGGAGAACCCAGTCTCACAGAGAAGGCATTTTGGCCATTATCCATCTAAATCTTTTTTGTTCATCTGGGAAAAATTGGGCTTTGAAAGATACCATTGGGAGAGAACTGTATTGAAGGCAGAGGCCGTATAATTCCCAAAAGGAGGGGTGGATATAGTGGGGAGCAGTTCTTTATATTTCATAACTTATCATACAACATATAATACTTCACTGAGAGACCAGAGGGAAGCAGCCTCGCAGTACCCCAAAGTAGAAAAAGCACTTATATTTGGGGACCACCACCACCGTCAATCATTTCACAGTTAGAGGAGACAGATTACCTCATATCACCTTAAGTCGGTGTCGACAATTTTTATTTGCTTGTTTCTGTAAAAGGCTATCTACTAACATTTTAGGTCTTGTGGGGCAAACTTTCTCTGTCACAACAATTCAACTCTGCCATTGTAATGCAAAGCAGCCACAGATGATATGTAAGTGAAACAGCATGGTTGGGTTCCAACAAAACTTTATTTATGGACACCGAAATTTGAATTTTATGTATTTTTGCATATGTCACAAAATATTATTCTTTAATTTTTCAATGATTTTTAAAATGTAAACCATCCTTAGTTTACTGGCCCTACTCTATATACAAAAACAGGCAACAGGTCAGATATGTCCCTTGAACCATGGTTTCAGGACATCTGACCTTCAATAAAAAAAATAAGAAAAACTTTGTGGACAGAGCCAACTGTCTCTTAAAGTTAGGAATCTTAAATTAACATATTTAGAAAAATATCTAGTTGTTACAGAACCTGGGAAAGAAAAGTCTCATCAGTGTTTTGTCCAAAAATTCAGATGGCATATCATGGTATAAAGGTTTAATTTCAAGTTAAGTGCTGTATTGTATTTGCTGACTCAGACCTATATTGATCAAAACAGCTACTCTTCCAAGCCTCTGGTCTTCTTTAATTTAATTTTTTAAAAATATTTATATTTTATTCTTAAGGACAGACAACAAAATTCTCTTTAAAAAGTCTACTTCAAAACTGTAAGAATTATAATACTGATACCAACTCTCAGGAGGTTAAGATAAAGATGAGAAAAAAAGGAAAGCAAGGGAGAGGAAGAGATGGGGGGAGGGATGATAGAAATGCGCGTGCATACACACACACACACACACACACACACACACACACACACACAGAGGGTTGCGGAGAGAGAGAGACACCAAGTTGGCAAAATATTTAAAAATGTTGAATCTGGTTATATCAGAGCTATCTATACTAATTTTGCTGCTTTTCTATAGATTTGAAATGATTTTAATGTAAAAATTTTCTAAAAATAACCGTATGGGGTCCTTCTCACAGAGAGAAGGGAGAGAGGGAGAGAAGAGGAGAGAAAGCAGAGTATAGGGTTCCTGCAAGAAAAACACTCCCCCCAAGACCATTGGCTGGGGAATCAAGAGGAATTGACTATGGCAAGTTTTTTGCAAACAGTGGAGCTCAGATTCTGAGGTTTTAGAAGTTTGCACCATTCACCAGAGTCAAGCAGGGCGGGCAGTGGTGCTCCTAGGGAGAGGGGGGCAGAAACCAGGGAGCAGATGGCAGACAGCAGGGTGTGGGGATCCCCTGAGTCACATTGGGAGAGAACATTTCCCTTCCTGGAGTACATTTGGAAGCGAGTATATTGCCTCTCCAAGGACAAAAGGCCTGCTAGGCATCACTGAGCAGTCGATCAACAGCAGGGGACAGAGGCACACAGAGGGCAGATAACCTGGTTGCAGCTCTTCACTGTGCTTCACCATAGACTCCAGGGACCTGTGCAGCCAAGCGACTGTTCTCCTTGGATACAACGGCACTGGGTGCAGCCCTGGCAGGCTCTCCTCTGGGGGAAGGGAGCAGGTCTGTGCCTTTCCTGGTCCTTTAAGATTTGGAGCTTTGAATCCCAGCTGAGGGCCAGAGATAAACCGTAAGAGAACTGTGGCACCGGGTGCACTGACGGTCCAGGAACAGACAGGTTGAGGGCAGGCATCTGACTGAAGCCTAGAATACAGAAGAGGATATTGCTTGCTTTTCTGTGAGGGCTTCCAGAACAGTGGTGGGTATGAGTTCCTCTCCCTGGGGAGGAGAGAGTAGGGTGACACCATTTTCCAGTCACCCCCACACACCAGGACCAAAGGACTTGAGTGAGCAACACAGCACCCTCAGTGGAGGAGAGAGCCAAGTACAGCAAATCCTACACCCCAGCACCCTACAGGGACATCTTTACTGGGGCAGGTCTCACTGTGAGCCAGTGCAGCAGGCCTTTCCCCCAGTGAACCAACATAGGCCCAGAACAGGTACCAAGTCTACTGATCATAGAGTGCTCTAAAGCATCAGTTTCAGTTCCAGTGGAAATAGAACCAGTCTTTCTCTCTCTCTCTCTCTTTTTTCTTTTTTCTTTGGAATCAGCTCATAGTTTTTTTTTTTGTTGTTTTGTTTTTTTTTTTCTTTGCTTGTTTCCTTTTCTCATTTTTTGGATTAGGCTTCTTTTCTTTTTCTTTTTTTCTTTTTTCCTTCTCTCTTTTTCTGTGGAATCAAGCTTATAGTTTTCCATTTGTCTGTTTGTTTGCTTTTTTATTCCTTTTCCTTCTCTCGTTTCTTGGATCAGGATTTTTTTTTTTTTTCTATCAGGCTTATTTTACAAACAAGTCAAAGCACACTTAATTAAAGATTCAAACACTCCCCACTGCAAGCAAGGAGGAATTCTGCAGAGGACTGACCTGTGGGAAAGAGCAGCCAAAACACAACAGTAGAGTGCACACGGCATACACCAGAAACACTTGTTGAAGCACGAGGCCCTGGACAGTGTATGACCCCTTCTTAATACAGCATTACTCTCAGGAGCAGGAAACATAATAAGTTTTCATAACATGCAAACACAGAATCCTAGACAAAATGACAAGATGGAGGAATTCTCCCCAACAGAAAGATCAAGAAGAAATCACAGCAAAGGATTTGCTCAAAACAGATATAAGCAATGTATCTGAACAAGAATTTAGAACAACAGTCATAGGAATACTAGCTGGGCCTGAAAGAAGCATAGAAAACACCAGAGAAACCCTTGTTTCAGAGATAAAAGAACTAAAAACTAGTCAGGCCAAAATAAAAAATACTATAACTGAGAGGCAAAACCGATTGGATGTAATCACAATGAGGCTGGAAGAAGCACAGGAATGAATAGGTGATATAGAAGATAAAATCATGGAAAATAATGAAGCTGAAAGAAGAGGAAAAAAAACTATTAGATCATGAATATAGATTTAGGGAACTCAGCTATTCCATAAAGCATAATAATATCTGTATCATAAGAGCCCCAGAAGAAGAAGAGCAGGAAAAATGGGCAGAAGGTTTATTTGAACATATTATAGATGAGAACTTCCCTAATCTGGGGAAGGAAACAGGCATTCAGTCCAAGACACACAAAGAACTCCCCTTAAAATCAACAAAAACAGGTCAACACCAAGACATACCATAATGAAACTTGCAAAATACAAAGACAGAGAATTCTGAAGGCAGCAACAGACAAAAGATCCTTAGCCTACAAGGGTAGATACATAAGGGTAGCCACTGACCTATCCACAGATATTTGGAAGGCCAGAAGACAGGGACATGATATATTCAACATGCTAAATGGGAAAAATGTGTAGCCAAGAATATTTTACCAGCATGGCTGTTATTCAGAATAGGAAAGATAAAGACTTTCCAAGACAAGCAAAAACTAAAGGAGCTCCTAAACACAAAACCAGCTCTGTAAGAAATATTAAAGGGGACCCTTTGAGCGGGAAAGCAACAAAGACTAGAAAAGAACAGAGACAACCTACAGGAACAGCGACATTATAGGCAATACAATGGTACTAAATTCATATCTATCAATAATTATTCTGAATGTAAGTAGATTAAATGCTCCAATCAAAAGATATAAGGTATCATAATGGATAAAAAAAAAAAAAGACACTTTGATATGCTTCTTATAAGAGACTCATTTTAGACACAAAGACACCTCCAGATTGAAAGTGAGTGGGTGGAGAACAATTTATCATGCTAATGGACATTCAAAGAAAGCTGGAGTAGCCATTCTTATATCAGACAAACTAGATTTAAAACCAAAGACTGTAACAAGAGATGAAGAAGGGTACTATATCATAATAAAGGGGTCTATCGAAAAAGATCTTACAATTGTAAATATTTATGGCCCCAACTTGGAAACAGCCAAGTATATAAATCAATGAATAGCAAACATGAAGGAACTCATTGACAATAACACAATAATTGTAGGGGACTTTAACACCCCACTCACAGCAATGAATGGATAATCTAAGCAGAAATTCAACAAGGAAACAATGGCTTTGAATGATACACTGGGCCATATGAACAGATACATTCAGAACATTTTATCTTAAAGCAGCAGAATACACATTCTTTTTGAGTGCACAAGGAACATTCTCCAGAATAGATCACATACTGGGTCACAAATCAGGCCTCAACCAGTACAAAAAGACCAAGATCATACCATCCATGTTTTCTGACCACAACACTATGAAACTTAAAGTCAACCACAAGAAAAAATTTGGAAAGACCACAAATACATGGAAGTTAAAGAACATCCTAATAAAGAATGAATGGGTTAACCAGGAAATTAAAGAAGAAAAAAAATATATGGAAGCAAATGAAAATGAAAACACGGCAGTCTAAAACCCCTGGGATGCAGCAAAGTGGTCATAAGAGGGAATTATATAACAATACAAACCTTCCTCAAGAAGCAAGAAAAGTCTCAAATACGCAACCTAACCTTACGCCAAAAGGAGCTGGAAAAAGAACAGCAAATAAAGGCTAAACCCAGCAGAAGAGAATTAATAAAGATTAGAGCAGAAATCAATGATATAGAAATAAAAAAAACAAACAAAAAAACAGTAGAACAGGTCAATGAAATTTGGAACTGGTTCTTTGGAAGAATGAACAAAATTGATAAACCCCCAGCCAGACTTATAAAAAAAGAAAAGAGAAAGGACCCAAACAAATAAAATCATGAATAAAAGAGGAGCGATCACAACCAACACTGCAGAAACACAAACAAGTATGAGTATTATGAAAAATTATATGCCAACAAATTGGGCAATCTGGAAGAAATGGATAAATTCCTAGAAACATATAAACTACCAAAACTGAAACAAGAAGAAATAGAAAACTTGAACAGACTCATAAGAACAAATATTGAATCAGTAATCAAAAATTCCCAACAAACAAGAATCCAGGGCCAGATGGCTTCCCAGGGGAATTCTACCAAACATTTAAAGAAGAATTAATACCTATTCTTCTGAAACTGTTCAAAAAAATAGAAATGGAAGGAAAACTTCCAAACTCATTCTATTAGGCTAATATTACCTTTATTACCAAAGACCCCACTAATAAGGAGAATTACAGACTAATATCCCTGATGAAAATGGATGCAAAAATTCTCAGCTAGATACTAGCTAATCAAATCCAACAGTACATTAAAAGGATTATTCACCATGATCAAGTGGGATTTATTCCTCTTCTGCAAGAGTGGTTCAACATCTACAAATCAATCAGTGTGATATACCACATTAATAAAAGAAAGGATAAGAACCATATGATCCTCTCAATAGACGCAGGAAAAGCATATGACAAAATACAGCATCCTTTCTTTTGATAAAAACCCTCAAGAAAGTAGGGATAGAAGGAACATACCTCAACATCATAAAGGCCATGTACAAAAAACCCACAGCTAATATCATCCTCAATGGGTAAAAATAGAGTTTTCCCCTAAGGTCAGGAACATGACAGGGAATGTCCACTCTCACCAATGTTGTTCAACATTGTACTGGAAGTCCTAGCCTCAAAAATCAGACAACCAAAGGAAATAAAAGGAATCCGAATTGGCAAAGAAGGAGTCAAACTTTCACTAATTGTAGATGACATAATACTCTATGTAGAAAACCTGGAAGACTCTACAAAAAAATTGCTATGACTGGTTCAGGAATTCAGCAAAGTTGCAGGATATAAAATCAATGTATAGAAATCAGTTGCATTTCTATACACCAATAATGAAGCAGCAGAAAGAGAAATCAAGGAATCAATCTCATTTACAACTACACCAAAAACCCTAAGATACTTAGGAATAAACCTAACGAAAGAGATAAAAGATCTGTACTATGAAAACTATGGAACACTTATGAAAGAAATTGAAGAAGATAGAAAGAAATGGAAGAACATTTCATGCTCATGGATTGGAAGAACAAATATTGTGAAAATGTCTATGCTACCCAGAGCAATCTACATATTCAATGCAAAATACCATCAACATTTTTTCACAGAGATGGAACAAATAATCCTAAAATTTGTATGGAACCAGAAAGGCCCTGAATAGCCAGAGGAATATTGAAAAAAGAAAACCAAAGCTTGTGGCATCACAATTCTGTCTCTAACATTCACAGCAGTTATGGCTGATCCCCTTAATACCTCAAGGCTGTTCCAAGGCCAGTGGTAGCAGCATTATTTGGAAGATTGTTAGAAACACCAATTTCAGGTTTTACCCCAGTACTCCTGAATCTAAAACTGCATTTTTAACAAGATTCTCAGGTGACTTATAAGTACATCAACATCTTTGAAGAACCGGTCTATATCATATAAATTAACACTAGTATAAACTGTCTTGTATTGTTCACGATTTTGGTACTCTACCTTAATAAGTTCATTTATTTCCAAATTCTTTAGGTTATACTTTTAAGCAAATAAATGAATTGATTCAAATAATCAAAAACTATTTTCTCAAAGTGAGGTAGCTGCTGCCATATTTTTTTATCAGAATTTTTTTTGTTTTCAAGATTTTATTTATTTATTTGAGAGAGAGCA
Organism: Halichoerus grypus; assembly: GCF_964656455.1. Lineage (NCBI taxonomy): Eukaryota > Metazoa > Chordata > Mammalia > Carnivora > Phocidae > Halichoerus > Halichoerus grypus. The sequence goes on from NC_135715.1 coordinate 23,237,969, forward strand.
TGAACAGAGTGGGGGAGGGGAAAAGGAGAGGGAGAAGCAGACTCCCCACTGAGCAGGGAGCCCGTCATGGGGCTGGATCCCAAGATCTCAGGATCATGACCTGAGCCGAAGGCAGATGCTTAACTGACTGAGCCACCCAGCCACTCCTTACCAGATGTTCTTACCTGCCTTTAAAATCTACACATTAGCTGATACTTGCAGAGATATACAAATCAGAAAATTAGAGCTGAGCTCATTTTGTACTGGAAAAAAATCAGAACTATGGAAAGGAAATTTTTTTGTATTTCTGAAAGGGTTTAAAGAATATACCATAGCACACTTTTGCAGATAAATAAAAGACAACGGATTTCAAGGGAAGACCAATCAGTAGTTAATTTGCTAATTAAAATTCTCAAAGAAGAGAAAGAATGTCTGTTTTACTTAATCTATATGATGTTCTCAACAGTGCAGTGTTTCTGATGATATCAAGCAAATAGTTTTGATATCCCAGTCTTGGCAAGTCTGAATTGAGTTAATCCAACATATGAGCAAAAGGTAATTTAAAAAGAGATTGATGATAACGAGTGTTGGTGAGGATATGGAGAAAAGGGAGCGCTCCTGCACTGTTGGTGCAAATGTAAATTGGTCCAACTACTGTAAAAAACAGTACTGTGTTTCCTCAAAGAAAATTTAAAAAGAAATACCATACAAACCAGTAATTCCACTATTAGGTATTTACCTAAAGAAAACAAAAACACTAATTTGAAAAGATAAATGCACTGCTATGTTTATTGCAGCATTATTTACAATAGCTTAGATATGCAAGCAACTTAAGTGTCCATGGAGTGATGAGTAAAGATGATTATACACAAAAAGGAATATTAGCCATAAAAAGAATAAGATCTTGCCATTTGTGACAACACGGATGGACCTAGCAGGTATTATGATAGGGCAGTTAAGTCAGAGAGAGAAAGCCAAATACCATATGATTTCACTTATATGTGGAATCTAAAAAACAAAACAAATGAACAAACAAAAGGCAGAAACAGACTCATAAATACAGAGAACAAACTAGTAGTTGCCAGAGGGGAAGGAGTTGGGGGATCAGATGAAATAGATGAAGGGGATTAAGAGGTACAAATTTCTAGTTATAAAATAAATAAGTCACAGAAATGATAATTACAGCATAGGGATATAGTCAATAATATTGCAACAATTTTGCATAGTGACAGATGAAGACTATACTTAAAGTGGTAAGCATTGTATAATGTATAGAACTGTATAGAACTTGTATACCTGAAACTTATATAACATTGTGCTTCATCTATGCTTCAGTAATAAAATTTTTAAATAAACAAAAAGAGAAATTCACAAAGCAAAATAAACTTCCCAAATCCACCCCAACTTTTTTTAGTTTCTTATTAGACTGAAGCATAATATTATTTCAGCTAATTATATTAAAAAATTGTTATAGGTATAAATAAAAATAGGGATATAAATAAATTTTCACACAGGAACACACAATTTGTTGTTTTTTTTTAAATTAAGTAATTCTTACCATGAAAAAAATACATTTATTTTTAGTGTATCAGAGGTTCGCCTGAACTTTTCTTTGTGTCATTTGTTAATTAGTATTAAAACTATTTTACTTTAAGTGTAATGTCTTTTTCCAAAAATCTCAGAAGTTTTTATTTAGTGGGATCTCTCAGGAACAATTTTTTAAAAGCTCAAAGTTTGAAATATAAAGTTCTATTCTACTTATTCGTTGTTGCTAAAAGGAGAGTGGTTCAAGGATTAAATGCAAGAACAATATCATTAGTTGTTCAGTAATCAATAACAACCTGTCCATCTCCTATAGAAGTTGTTTTGCTAGCACTCTTTCAAGATGGAAGAAAATGTAATGTTTAATATACACATAAAAGTTCCCCTTCTTGTATAGTCTTATAATAAAGGAAAAACATAATTCTATATATAAATAATGGCAGAAATTTAGTTCATGAGCTCTGAGTTCCATGACATGAGACAGGATTCCCTACTTAGTCTTTGAATTTCAATGGACATGAAATACATAGATCTATAAATGTGTGTTGTATTCAGGCATCATAAATTAAAATCTCAGAAGTTAATCTTTAGACATTATTATACAGCAAAGAGAAAATTCCATCAAGTCTCACTCCAATTTTTCCCTTTTTTATTTTTTTTTTCCCAAAATAAACAACAATCCAAACCACTGGAGTCACTAATAAAGAGCTTTCCAGTTTTCAAAACTTTTGATGCTTATTTCTGATCTGCATAGTTTTATATCCTACCCTTAGGGAAGCTTTTCTACAATTGTTTTCTTAAAGATCAAGCTTCTGCTAGTTTTGGTTTGCTGTTGAGCAAGGCACTTTCTTTCTTGTCTAGTCTTGTTCTGGAGTCTCATTTTGTGTTTGAAGGTTGGATTAACTCAACTTCCTGCTTTATAATCTTCTGACTCACCAGGAGAGAAGAATGAGTTTTGAATCTCATGTCTTGAAATATTACTGTACAAATGTACATTTTAAAAATTAGTTTAACTTTAAACATCTTTAAAGTTTTAATCTGTATTTTTTTAAATGTTCATTCATTTTATTTTTATTTATGTATTTATGAAACACTAATATAGTACTTAGTATATTCCAGGCATTTAATCTCTATTTTTTTAAATTTTATTTTATTATGTTATGTTAATCACCATACATTACATCATTAGTTTTTGATGTAGTGTTCCATGATTGTTTGCATATAACACCCAGTGCTCCATGCAGAACGTGCCCTCTTTAATAGCTATCACCAGGCTAACCCATCCCCCCACCCCCTCCCCTCTAGAACCCTCAGTTTGTTTCTCAGAGTCCATAGTCTCTCATGGTTCGTCTCCCCCTCCAATTCCCCCCCTTCATTTTTTCCTTTCCTACTATCTTCTTTTCTTTTCTTTTCTTTTTTTTCTTAACATAAAATGTATTATTTGTTTCAGAGGTACAGATCTGTGATTCAACAGTCTTACACAATTCACAGCGCTCACCAGAGCACATACCCTCCCCACTGTCTATCACCCAGCCACCCCATCCCTCCCACCCCCCACCACTCCAGCAACCCTCAGTTTGTTTCCTGAGATTAAGAATTCCTCATATCAGTGAGGTCATATGATACATGTCTTTCTCTGTTTTTTAAGACACACTTTTTTTGGGGGGGGCTGGAATGAAAAGAAAATCTAATATGATGTTGATGATAATGATGTTATTTTTACCTACGGCGTTTAAGGCACAACTAAAAGATGTAAGTCTAGTTGCAAAAGCACTTAAGTGAATGTTGAGATTTTGCTAACAACGAAGATTGTACTTAGACACTTTATAGAGCTAAATAATTCCCAAGCTGAAAGTATAATCTCCTTTCCTCATTTCTCTGGCCATCTTGTCCTTCCAATTGTGTTTCCTGGTTCAGTAATTTGTGCCTATCTCTTTATCCACTTAAAAATGTGTATCTAAATCAAGATGATTTATTGGACACATGCTTTAGAGATATAAGACGTTTGTCACAGTGAAAGAACGCAAGTTTAAAATTTATGTAATTCATAATGTGTTTTCAGTAATTTCATTTAAATAAATAGCTCCCTCTCCCTCCCCTCCCCCTCTCCTTCATCCTGCCCCTCCAACACAAAGCATCCTGCCATCTCCATTAATGCAGGAACATTAAAACTCTCTTGGTCTTTGCCCATTATACTTTTTAAATTTCAAGCCTCTAATTTTTCTATTATATTATCCTGTACCTTCTCCATCCCTGCAGGAAAGAAAGGGAGCTGTAGTATGAAGGATATAAACACATGAAATGTCATTTGATAATTTTATCTTTTAGATTTAACTTCAGAGTCAATGGTTTTCTTTTTTTTTATTATGTTATGTTAATCACCATACATTACATCATTAGTTTTTGATGTAGTGTTCCATGATTCATTGTTTGCGTATAATACCCAGTGCTCCATTCAGTACGTGCCCTCTTTAATACCCATCACCAGGCTTAATAAGGGGTGGAAAGGAACCAAATTCCTTATGAAGGACATAAACACTTGAAAAGTGAATTGGGAGAAGCAAAATGATCCTGGATTATGGTATTCTGTAACATCCTTAGTCTCAAGAGGAACTAAACATGGGAAACAATTGAACAGAAAAGTAATCATTCTGAAATACTTGTATAAATACAAAATCTAACTTGTTAAAACAAAACAAAACAAGTCTCTTTATTGCATTGTAAAAAAAGGATTATTTATCTAAGGAATGCCATCTCCTGAGTACTGTTACAATTTAAGCAAGAATATAGAAGGCTTGATTTCTAAACCTGAATCTCACCCTTGAACTCTGCTATCTAAACTTGAAATTAGACATGTGTTGTTCTCATGGTCATCAGTACTAAACACTCCCTTTCCCTGGTTAAAATCTATTTTTTTTTACAGAAAATGTAATTTGAAAGAAATTTCCAATCTGTTCTCAGAGAAATTAAGTTCCCATGAGAAAGTGCACACAAATTTCACCTTTATCCTTTATAATCTATTTTTCTCTTTTCTCCTGTTGGTCCACCTATTAAGTTCTAGAACTTCAGAGGAACTACAATGAAAGGTTTATTCTCTGAAATTAAACAATATCTCTCTTTAAATGCTTGTGCTATGTTAATATTTGCTTCAAGTGTCACAAAATAATGAAGTCAACTAATTCAGGCGAAGCAAATACATTGCAAGCCCAAAGATACCAAAGCAATTTGCTGTGACCCACTCCAAACTGCTATTCAATAATATTAACACTAAGGTCCATAGTAGAAGAACAAGGCAAATCTAAATACACTTGTTATTAGTCCTTTCCTGAATATCCATTTTTATATCTCTAATTGGTTTTCAAACAATCTTACCCACATTATCCATATTCCAAAATAAGATTTTGAAGGTCTTTCTTACTGTGGTTCAGAAGGCACCTTGTTTTTGCTTCTATGACAGACATGAGTTTAGGTCTGCACATGTATGACACATAGCAGAATTTTAAAGGTGAATCTTTGTGCTGTTCACAAGCTTGCATTTTGTCATTGGTTACCCTCATAATTTAGAAAAATTATTTAACATAATTTTGCTATTAGGTGACTCAGGAAAATACATTCATATGATTGTTAAACAATTAAATTTTGCTCATATTTTGAGGTATTATGCAGAATGAAAGATAAGTTTAACATAAAATTGGTTCGGGGATAGGAAAATTTAATTAGTTCAGAGAAGTTGAATATGTTGGATCTAAAGACATTCTCCTCAACAATTAAGAACAAAACTGATCAGTTTAGATTTTAACTCTCCATTCTTCTTTACAGTATTTATTCAAAGTATTTACTGAGTTTCTGATCAATGACTACTGTGTTAGATTCAATAACACTAGTATCTGAAGCAAAATGACAAGTAGAGAATCCAAAATTATATAAAATAACCTAACAAATTAGAAAGGATTAAATATAATAAAGTTTGTTGAGAAAAATCCTAAATGTGTTTGGTAACTATAGATAGGTGAAACTTTAGAAATACAAACTATATTCTGGGCGCCTGGGTGGCTCAGTTGGTTAAGCGACTGCCTTCGGCTCAGGTCATGATCCTGGAGTCCCGGGATCGAGTCCCACATCGGGCTCCCTGCCCGGGGGGGGCCTGCTTCTCCCTCTGACCCTCTTCCCTCTCGTGCTCTCTGTCTCTCATTCTCTCTCTCAAATAAATAAATAAAATCTTTAAAAAAAAAAAAAGAAATACAAACTATATTGAAATTTTCTACCACAATGGTTGAAACACAATATGTAAAGAACAAAATTTAGTTAACTTCACTATATCATTTAGTCATTTAAGCAATTATGTAAAGTGGATTGTAATGATGTTATTTTATAAAAGAGGAAAAGTGAATGAAAGATGGTAAGAAGCAGGTCTAACACTATCCAATTCATGGATGTTAAGCCTAATATTCAAACCCAGATCTCCCTTACTCCAAATTCCATATATCCTTTTTTCCCCCATGGCAGTATTCTGAGAAAAAATAAATAAATATATGGGTATCCCAAGTTATAAGGAAATGACTTTTCATCACAGAATGTAAGGAACAGAGTCGTGGTGAAGAGATCAGTTGAATGGCATCTTAAAGGGCCTACAGTACCATGAAGAGATAGGGCAGGTGTATGTTCCAGAAGGAAGAGAGAATGAGGAAAGTAAAGGATAGTTGGCATGAGGCAAGTGTCACAACCTAGCTCCTTTAATATAATCAACACTTTTTTTTTGAGAAGACCAAGCTGAATTTATTGCTTTCAGCAATAAAGGAAAGTACTGTCTTGCCTTAGTACTGTCCCAGGTCAAAATTAGGATATTTATGAAATTTGGATGTTAGGTTTGATGTGTGGTTTTCAAGGTTTAGCTAGGATTGGGGATAGATTTTGATATAATAGTTTGAGATTGAGAGACACAGTGAGGGTATGCTTTCATGCAAGGGTTCCATGGAGTGTTGGGATGCAATCTGTCCTTTCAAAGTTTCCATTTAACATTTTATGGGTCTTTTGGCAAGTTCCTGGGGAAAAATGCCTCCTCCTGTTTTTGTAAATAAAACTTTATTAGAACACAGCCACACCCACTGATTTAGTCCTTGTCTTTGGTTGTTTTTGTACTACAAAGAAAGTAGACTTTGGCCTCTAAATTATAAAGTATTTATAATCTGGCCTTTTACACACACACAAAAATTGTGACCCTTGATATAGATGATTTCACTTCTCATAAACAGTTTGGTTTGCCCCAGCACTGAGAACTAAACAATCTTGTATCTTCAACCTTTTAGGCCAATCCATCCTTCAGCTGACTGATGTCTCTTTGTTTCCATATATCTATAGGTTAGTAGGTTAGGAGACAGAATCTTGTTCTCTGCTGCATATTGATGCCCCCCAACCCCCTGCCCCAGCTCCAGGATCAATATTCCCCAGCCAATTAAAATTTTATTTGGGTTCTTTCTTTCTTCCTTCCTTTCTTTCTTTCTTTCTTTCTTTCTTTCTTTCTTTCTTTCTTTCTTTCTTTCTTTCTTCTTTCTTTTTTGTTTCTTTCTTTCTTTCTTCTTTCTTTTTCTTTCTTTCTTTCTTTTTCTTTTTTTCTTTCTTTCTTTTTTTCTTTCTTTCTTTCTTCTTTCTTTCTTTTTCTTTCTTTCTTTCTTTCTTTCTTTCTTTCTTTCTTTCTTTCTTTCTTTTTCTTTCTTTCTTTCTTTCTTTCTTTCTTTCTTTCTTTCTTTCTTTCTTTCTTTCTTTTTCTTTCTTTCTTTCTTTCCTTTCTTTCTCTCTCTCTCTCTCTCCCCCTCTCAAACTCCCCCTCCTTTTCTTCAATCTTGGATTATTTTTTTTTTGATTTCTTCCTTGCTTTGATGATGCCTTCTTCCCAATCTGTTTTCTAGGGCATGGTTTGACTTTTTAAATATAAATATGCTAAGTACCAATCCCTATTCTTTATTTTATACACAGCCAATGAATAAAGACTGGGCTTCGGTATTCAAAGTGTGGTAATAACCTGAAAGGAAAAGGGAATTTTTTAAAATCCCATTTTGGTTGGCATTTAATTATTTAAGAAAAAGTATCCCACAAATATATATGTAAGTAGAAGACACAAATAAATTGAAGGAAGGAAGGAAGGAAGGAGTCAAGTCAGAATGAAATTTCTATTAATAGAGCAAAATTTAACTGAAGTGGCTGCTCAAGAGCACAGAAGAGGGTGAGGTCTGTAGTTATCTACCCTATTTCCTCACCATCTATCTTCTTGCTTCCCTCCTGGTTTTACCTACAGCATAGTAGTCTATTGTAATTTGTAATTACCTACTCCAAAACTAATAATAAAAATCAAGTCCCAGGGCACCTGGGTGGCTCACTCATTAAGTGTCTGCCTTCGGCTCAGGTCATGATCTCAGGGTCCTGGGATCGAGCCCCACATCGGGCTCCCTGCTCCGCGGGAAGCCTGCTTCTCCCACTCCCCCTGCTTGAGTTCCCTCTCTCGCTGTCTCTCTCTCTGTGTTGAAAAATAAAAATAAAATCTTTAAAAAAAAAATCAAGTCCCAAATTTAATTTCCTTGACTTCATTTTTTAAAATTAAACACTGCTGCATTTCATACAGTTGACTATCCTCTCACTGTAGAAATTCTCCCTTCTTTTTTTGCTACATTGTTCTTTTCTGATTTTTTTTTTCATATTCCTGGGCTCTTCCTCATGGGTCTTAATAATTTCTCTTCTTTTTTTGAGGTGTGGGTGGGAATTCCCAAGCTCTGCTCCTTGTTCTCATTTTCCTTCTCATTAATATTTTTGTTAATGTTTTATTTTTGTTATATTTTCTTCATTTTTAATGTTAATGTTATTCATTCCATTGCAGAGTGGTTGAAAACACAGCCTTTGGTGTCAAACTTGGTTTGAATTCCAAGCTTTTATAGTTGATACTTCTGTAACTTTGAAGAAAGTGACCTGAACAATCTGGGGGGCATTTTCTGCATCAGTAAAATGGAGCTAATTCTATCCATCTCATAGCATCTCTAGGTTAATACTGTTAGGTATTAACTATGTACATCAAGCCTAATAGACATGAAATCAAACATCATTTAATAATATTAATTTTTCGGGCGCCTGGGTGGCTCAGTTGGTTAAGCGACTGCCTTCGGTTCAGGTCATGATCCTGGAGTCCCTGGATCGAGTCCCGCATCGGGCTCCCTGCTCGGCAGGGAGTCTGCTTCTCCCTCTGACCCTCCCCCCTCTCATGTGCTCTCTCTCATTCTCTCTCTCTCTCAAATAAATAAATAAAATCTTAAAAAAAAATAATAATAATAATATTAATTTTTCTCCCTCTATTTCTGTTTCAGCTACCAACATCCTCCTAGTGTTGTAGATTACACACTTGTTTGAACTACTTCTTCCAGTGACTATCTAATTAATTTTCATGCACTGTACTGCTTTTCTTTCTTTTATCATGCACATCTATTATTCCCTTCCCACTGTTTTTGCAAAGATACTTAAAACTCGAATTACACTGCATAAACTTTAACAAGATTTTCCTGTGCTAAATAACTTTTTTCTTCAAAAATTGCCATTTGATTCTCCTGATTGGTCTTAATTTAGTGACATTTTTCTTATTATATGAGTTTATACTATAGAGGAGTAAGAAAAAGCCTAATGAAATATGTTTAAGTAAAATATGAAAGTATCTGTACAAGTGTGAAGGTGTTCTAAAGATGTTCTGAATGTTTTTTTTTTCTAAAAGTCACAATGTAACAGAAGATAAACTAAGAAATTGTTAAGGTGAGATTGATTCTAGAAAATATGTCATTTTTAAAATTTTGCATATTAAATCATTTAACCCTCATTGACATATTAAAATGTTTTGATATGCCTTTGAAATCATTAACAGGAAAGTCAACCTTCCATATATTAAATATGTGAATATAATTTATTTAGATGCATGGATTTATAATAATAGAAATATTATTCACAAATATTAAGAAAATTCAGCATACTATAGACATGGTAGCTAAAAAATATAAGCTGATGAGTCTTGTCAAAATACTCTTATTTGTTCTGTGAAGGTATGTGTATAAAGTCAACAATCAAATTTGTGATTTTCAGAGTTTCATTGACTGGGAGGCTTACAACTGTTTCAGAAAAATAAAGTGGGTGAATATCGCATGCAAAAAAGTTGAGACAGTTTATAAACAGAAAAATTAGAAAAATCTTACTTTCCTATAGGAAGGAGATATAATCTCACTTTTCCAGATTTAATAATGACAACATAAATCATATGGACAAAACGAGTAAACCTCATGAGAACTTTTAATCAGCAAGTGAAAAAGGTTATCATCATATCTTTAACTTTTAAAGGATGACTTAGTTTATACTTACGTTATAAGCTAATTTTTGTTGGTGTGAAGTAAACTGCTATGTCTAGATTTGAGTAATAGTGTTTGTCTCTATTTCTTTTCTCTTTTTTTTTAAAGATTTTATTTATTTATTTGACAGAGACACGGCGAGAGAGGGAACACAAGCAGGGGGAGTGGGAGAGGGAGAAGCAGGCTTCCCGCTGAGCAGGGAGCCCGATGCGGGGCTCGATCCCAGGACCCTGGGACCATGACCTGAGCCGAAGGCAGACGCTTAACCACTGAGCCACCCAGGTGCCCCTGTTTGTCTCTATTTCAATGTAAGTTCTTTCTCATTTTCTTTAGAAATTTTATAACATATTTTGTTAATCTAATTAGTTTTACTGTATTAACAAGTTTTCTTTTATCATTAAAGCATATGTTTATAGTTACAGTGACCTACTTTCCTGAGACTTTGGCCAGTATTCATTATAGCCACACTTCTGAGGAAATGCGTAATGATAAGGTTGCATTCACAGATAAGTCAGTCCCCCTTGAGTTTAAAAATGAGGATGCAGACAAGAAGCTTCTATCATATTTAGTCATGTGTATTTCTATGTCTTGACGTACAAGATTTCTGTACAAGGTTTCTGAATTTGTACTAGGAAAAAGTCATTTTAACAAATGTCCGATAAAGGAATGTGCTATTTAAATGTGCTATTTATTTAATTGCATTCCATTGGTTTTGATTAGTTTGATTGTTACGAGGTGGAGCAAGCGGCAGCCAGAAAGAATATGCAAAATCTCTGTACTAAAACACACAGGACATATCAAACACACTAGATCAACCAGACAGGGAATACGTCCCCAACAGATCATCAAGTATTCATTCCCTCACACACTGATACCCTGTTGTGCTAGGATGAATCATTTAGGGTCCTTACTTTTACAAAGCTCATGATTTAATCAGTGAGACAGATACAGGACAGAAAATGATCTGGTGTTATGGCAGGTATAATGATAGTAATTTTTACAGGCAGATGAGAGAACAGATAAGAAGCTCCTAGATGAACTTGATGTGGGAAGAAGTTAAGAAAAGATTTCTTGATAAAGAAACTGAAATATATTTTTTAAAAAAAGTTGAAATGGGTTGGTATTTTCCATAACAATATTGGTAAAAAGATATTGCAAACCGAGGGACATCATAAACAAAAACAATGAGGTAAGAGAGTCCATCAGTCTGTAGTACAAATAGAAAAAAGGTAAGTGTGTGGTGTTGGGGCATATAAAGCATGAGTTAAGGAGTAAACAGAGACTGAGAGGTAGGCAGGAACCAGATCAGAGAAAGCTTTGCATGTCCTATTAAAAAGATTTACTTTTATTGAATTGATAGTTTGGTGCCACTGAAGAGTTTGAAGCAAGGTAACGTAAACGTGGAAGTTGAATTTTAGGCAGACTATTCTGGCAATTCAGTGGAAGATAGATTTGAACAGGACCAAAACAAAACCAGGATGTTCTGGAAGTTTTCTGAGTTAGAAACATAATAACTATAGAGGTCATAATAGTGGGGCAGAAGATTAATGTTTGAGAATTATTTCAGAAACATTAACAGTGCGATTTGCCTAGGTAATGCAGATGACAAGGCCAGGAAGGACTGTCAGCTTTTATTGGCAACTACCTACATGGTAGTCTAAAAACAAAGATGAGTAACAGCTGATTAAGAACCAGGAAATGTGTGCGGATGTCATATTGATTTTGAGGTGTCTCTGATATATATAGGTAAAGATGTTGAATAAGTACTTGGGTATTGAATATGGAGTTCAGGAGAGGGGTCTGTGCTAGAGATGCAGCTTAGCGCTTCTTCAGCATATCTGTAATAAAAGAGAGAATTTAGGTAACTAAACGAGAGGATTAATGAATAAGAAGCTCAAAGAACCAGGGATGAATCCCAGGGTTTTATTAAGTAAGAGGACAGAAAAAGCAGGTACAGAAACTAGAGGAACATTTTCAGAAAGTTAAGAGATCTGGTGATAAAAAATTAATGGAATAGAGAATTTTAAGAACTATACAATTTTGAGGTGTCAAACATAGGGCAGTCTGTGTTACTGGCCTAGTGGGGCTCAGAAAGAGTCTCCTGGCAGGAAAATCTCATGGGAAGTAGAGCTATACAAATAGCTGGTGCCTCCTTGTTCATGACTGCATTTATTGTTTCTATGTCAAATAGTAGAGAATCTATACGTTGGAGAGTACAAGTTACAATTTTTATTTTTATTTATATTTATTTATTTAGTTAGTTAGTTCAAGCTAAGGTTATCCAGATAAGGATTAGGTAGAAATGAAAGATAAATCTGGAGTTGAAATAATAGGGTCGTGGAGTTAGGGAAATAGACATTAGTTTTGACTGCTGCTATAACAAATTTCCACAAACAAAATGATTTATAACAACACAGAATCTTGCAGTTCTATGAGTTAGAAGTCCCACATAACTCTCACTGAGCTAACATCAAAATGTTGGTACAGCTGTACTCCTTCTGGAGATTTCTGGGGGGGAAGTCTGTTTCATTGCCCTTTCCAACTTTTAGAAACCGTCCACATTCCTTGGTTTATGGCTCCCTCCCTCCAACTTCAAAGCCGGGAGCACTGCATCTCTTTGACCAGTCCTTCTGTAGTCACATCCCAATCTGCCTCTCTCTTTCATTTTAAGGATCCTTGTGATTACATTGGATTTACTCAGTTAATCCAGGATAATCTCCCCTCTCCAGGTCATCAACTTAGTTGAATCAACAAAGTCCCTTTTAAAAATATTAACATTTACTATTTCCAGTAATTAGAACATGGACATCTTTGGGGGAAGGCATCATTCATACTCTGCTTACTATACTCTTACAAACACACAAGGTTCTTGTGTGTGTCTGTGTGTATGCACACACATGATTCACATTATTTGTGGTACTTATGTTCTATAAAGCCACTGAGAATTCTGAATTAGAGAATACAAAACCATGGCTGTTTGGAGAAATACAGACTTAGGTTCCTGTGAGCCACTGGTCATACATTTGGGTTGACTGATAATAAATAACTGTCTTTTATGTGTATTTATTTAAACATATCTTGTTTGGGGTGCCTGGGTGGCTCAGTCATTAAGCGTCTGCCTTCGGCTCAGGTCATGGTCCCGGGGTCCTGGGATTGAGCCCTGCATCAGGCTCTCCGCTCCGCGGGAAGCCTGCTTCTCCCTTTCCCACTCCCCCTGCTTGTGTTTCCTCTCTCACTGTGTCTCTCTCTCTCTGTCAAATAAATAAATAAAATCTTTAAAAAATAAATAAATAAAAATAAATAAATAAATAAACATATCTTGTTTGGAGCACCTGGGTGGCTCAGTCAGTTAAGCATCTAACTTTTGATTTTGGCTCAGGTCATGATCTCAGGGTTGTGAGATCAAGCCCAGAGACAAGCTCTGAGCTGGGCATGGAGCCTGCTTAAGATTCTCTCTCTCTCTCCCTCTCCCTCTGCTCCTCCCCACCCCACTCTGGTGCACTCCCTACACCCCTGCAAAAAAAACAAACAAAAAAAACATTGTCTAAAAAAAAAATAAACGTTGTTTAATATATATTGTTGATTCATTAACATTGAACTCACAGCCAACAGAACTATAACTCATGTCTGAACAAAGCTTATATAACAGAAATATTTTCTCTGTAAAGCACAATCACAGCCTTCTTGCTCTTAGAACAGGAAAAAACACTTTACCTCTATGCTTAGGTGTTGTTTTAAACACTGACATCAACAAAAAGCACAAAAAGTGAAAAATGTGGCAGTAAAATAAAAGGACACTTGCTTACAATATGAGAACTGAAACAAAAAGCTGGAGCCATGCCTTGTTAGACCTCAGCTAGCAATGTGAGTACCAGGCAACTAAAATTTTTCACTTTTCTGTGAATGTTCATGTCCATGAATGACCACAAAAATGCCACAAGTATTGATTTGCAGATTAAAAATACATTTTAGTGAGTATGCAAATTTGCAAATATAGAATTCACGAATAATGACAATAATGATGATTGACTTTATCCACATAAATATGCACACACGCATATATGAAATAGTTTACAAAAGATAAAGTTCAATGTAATTCATATATTAAATAGTTTAGAGAAATATGTTAGTATCTTAAAATCTCTCTTGACTTAAATTATCAAGATTTATGATGCTAATACCACTTTTCACTTTTCAAAAACTTTTCCTGAATCCCTTATTATCTCATCCCAACAACATTGTTCATTCCTTGTCTAATTTCACTAAAAAATAAAATTAAGAAGTAGTAAAATCAATAAAATGCAAAAGGTAACATTAAAAATAGACAAAGACAGTTGTCCTACAGCTCTATAAGACCACATAAAATTACATGCATGAAAGACGGGAGGCACTGGATTCCATTACACACCAGCACAGAAGAGAGTTGAGCTGCTCCATTGTTTTGGAATTAGGTAAATTCATGAGAAAAAGGCTGGGAGCCAGGACAGAAATACAGAAATAGACATAATTCTTTTAAAAGGATGAAAACATATTTTATGCTTACATCAATTTACAAACAAGGAAAATTACACTATGGTCCTCAGGGGTATGAAATGAGCCAAGGACTTAGAAAATACCACCCATGCATCTGAAGACAATATGGAAATATGGAAAAGAAAATTCTTTATGTGCCTTTCTAAATTAAAATTAGGCAATAACCAACCAAATTAAATCTTATTGAAATTACAAATGCAGCTCCCTAGTTTTCCTTTTCTAATAGAGTCAACATGTGCCGGCATGTAGTATGAGTGAAAGATGCAGGAGGATACATGTGTGTCTTTGTGTTTGTGTGCCAATGTCTGTCTCTGTGTGAGTCTAAATCTGTGTATATGTAGACACGAAACTTAGCAATTAGTGACAATTTATTTCTTGTCATCTAGAAGCCAGAAACAAGGAACTGAAAATGCTGCAGCTCTCTACTGAGTTGCAGACTTCATCACCCGCATGTGAGGAAGAGAGCTATTGACTATATACCACCAGTAAAATCCTAAAACTTGCCCCCAATCCTATTCTCCCTCACATGAGAAAATTATCTGCATCAAATTGTTGGAGCCAAAAAACTATGAATCATCTTTTATTGCTCTCTTTATTTTATCACCCATATCCAAGCCATCATCAGATCTTTATTCTAACTTTATTAAAAAAAAAAAAAGATTTATTTATTTGAGTGGGGGAGGGCAGAGGGAGAGGGAAATAAAGTCTTAAGCAGACTCTGCGCTGAGGGGGGAGCCCCGACTCACAACCCTGAGATCACAACCTAAGCAAAAACCAAGAGTCTTAGCACTTAACCAACTGCAGTGCTACCCAGGCACCCCTTAGTTCTAACTGTAAACATATCTTGACCTACCCATTTCCCCCCATCTTTACCTCTACCACCTTATTTCCAGCTCTTTTTCTTCTGGACTATTTCAATATCCTCCTCAATTGGTTTCTCAGGTTTCACCTGTGCCTATATATTCAATTCAGGAAAGCAGATAAATTTTTTTTTCAAAATGTGTTTTGTGTCACCCTAGTTACTGCGTGATACCCTATGGTTACTTTCTATTTACAATCTAAATTGTTAAGTAGTTGACAAGCTTTTACATAATCTGGCCTTTGCTGATTTGCAACATCATCTGATACCAGCTCCACGACACTTGCCTCTTATATTACAATCATTCTGGCCTATTTTAACTTCCCAAACACCGAACTCAACCCCATGCTGACACCTCTGCCCTTGTCTCTTTGTAAGTCTGACAACTTCAGATCCCCTTACTTTCTATATATTTTATGTTTTCCTAACACTTCAGCTATTTTAAGTGACATTTATTTTCTATTATCTATTTAAAAATTCCTTTTTCTTTTCCATGTTCAATAGAATATAAACTTCAGAAGAACAGGGAATTATTCGTCCTTTACTACACTCTTGGGCATAGCCTAGTCCCTGGCATCTAGGAAGGTTACACTGAATATGTGTTGAAATCATGTGAAACTATTGTTATAAAACATAGCAAAATGTCATATTTAATATTAGTTACAGAGAATTAAGGAGCAGTAAAAATATTAATTACATAGGGCCAAGTGATGGTGATATGCTGTGCGTAGTGTCATTCATTCAATTACTTTTTAAAATCCTCATTGTTTCTCAGTTTTTTTTTAAGATTTTATTTATTTATTTGAGAGAGAGAGTGAGAGAGAGAGTACGAGAGGGCGGAGGGTCAGAGGGAGAAGCAGACTCCCTGCTGAGCAAAGAGCCCAACGTGGGGGGCTCGATCCTGAGACTTCGGGATCACGATCTGGGCGGAAGGCAGACACTTAATTGACTGAGCCACCCAGGCTCCGCACACTGTTTCTCAGTTTTAGAGGAATTGTAAATAATGTTTATCACAGATACCTCTTTTCAACAAATGATATCAATTCATCCAATTTCGATTAGGACTAGTAATTTTGCTGGGCATTGATAATATGGAAATATAAACATTCCCAAAATTGCTCTTAGTGCGAATGGTTCATAGAAAAAATGTTAGTCAAGATCTGGGGAAGAAATTCACACCAAATTTGAATACAAGTATTTTCAATTTTATGTAAAAATTCAAAGTAATCTTAAATGCATTCCTCTTATACCTCTGAGGTATTCATTTAAAAGTACAGATGGGCTACAAATGGAAAGGAATACAAAGGGAATATAAATTATAGGAGAACAAAACAAAATACCTTCCTAAAAGCAAATATAAGGGGTAGGATGACAAAAAAAAATGAGAACTTAAATGAATAAATAGAATATTTTAACAAATTTCGGATAATTGAGAAGTATGGAAGTAGCTCGATTATGGACAAGTCACAGCCCTGGGTATATTTAGAGAAAACTGCACAGAAGATACAAAGTGATCTATCGGTTGGTGATCATGACCTCCATGACAGCAGATATTGCCAAGGACAAGTGTAAATACTGAAGTTCGAAAGGTGAGGAGGTTGTTTAAAAACAATGGCTTGCAAAGGCATAACCATAAATGAAAAAGTATATATAACTGGATTTCATCAAAGACATTCTAAAGCTACCGATTCAGAGAATATTTTGCCAAATCATGTATCTGATAATGGACTTATTATATCTTATGCAGAATATGTAAAGACCTCTCAAAATAATTTGTTCAGTGAAGAAGCCAGATATGGGGGGTGGGGGGAGAGAGAACATATCGTGTAATTCCAATATATGCAAATTTCTAGAAAATTCACATTAATTATATAGTGACCGAAAATAATCAGTGGTTGCTTTTGTAGGGAGGAAAAGGTGGGCTTACGCAGACTGTCATAGGTAACTTTCACACAAAACTTTTAGAAGTGAGGAATATGTTCATTATTTTGATTGTGGTGGTGTCTTCACAGATGTGCGCGTGTGTAAAAACTTACCAAATCACATATATTAACTTTAAATATGTGCTCTATATGACATGTCAAGTATACCTCAATAAAGCTGTTAAAAACAAAACGAGGCAAAAAGCTAAAACAAAATAAATTCTTGATTGGTCTTTTGTAGTCCATGTGTGCCAAAGAGCTGTCAGTTATTATTTATTCCCAAGACATATTTCATTTTATTTTTGTTTAGAGAGCATAGATGCAATTTTCAGAGAAAACTAATTTTCCTCTGGATGATGGTGCCACATATTAAAATAGAGGCCTCTATCAGAGGCCAGATCCCTGTCTTGCTCTGAAAAATCCTGTAGTCGTATTGCAATAAGTTTTATTGTGTGCATACACAATAAAAACTGTTCAGATGGGCATGTTTCAGAATGCTTACCTCCTACAGACTTCTTTTAAGAATTTCCTTAGGGTATACCTCAGAAAAAATGAGAAGGGAAGGTAGGAGATTTGGGAAAACCATTACCTAATCCAGAAGAGTAACAAACAAATGGAAATCCAGCCATAGTGGATGGGACTGAGAGAAGGATCTTTCCAGGAAAGAGAGATTTGATAGGAAAAAAAAAAATATGGATGAAAGTGTGGGGAAAGGAAGATGAAAAATATAACATAACAAATGGCATTGGAAAATGCAAGGAATAAAAAAAACAATAAAGGCACAATCAAGATATGAAGTGAAAGAAAATCTGTCAATATATAAGGTAGTGAATGTCTGTAAGAGTATTAATTAAATGTTGGTGCTCAGTAAAAACCAAGAAATCCTACATTAGACTTACATAGAGGGAAATTAATAACACACAAAGCCTAACTTGGTATTAAAAAATATTTATATGGTAATGATAACCTGAGGACAGTTTATTGTTGTTTTTTTTTTTACTTTTAAATTAAACATATAGACAAAATACAGAAGGTTTCGTTATGATTGAAGAATATAGTTGTTAATAACATTGTAGTTAAATTTCAGTAATTGTAAAATCAAAGGTAGAGCTGAAAGAAGGTAGGGCATGGTATGGGAAGGAAGGTTGAAAAATATAGGGAAGCTAATATCTTCATTTTATATATCGGGGAATAAAACGATGGAAAACTGAATTGAATTTTAAGTATATTATGTAGAGTTAGAAAGTCAATCAAGAAAAACCCAGAAGTGATATAAATATCAGATGCTGGGAAAAGAAGAGGTGGCAAAGAGGATGGTACAATCTAGATCCATACATTTTATATTGGTTGATCAAAAATAGTCTATATTTGTTAATCCAAGAATAGAACCATAAGCATGTCTAGAGTAATAAAGCTAAACATCAAAAAAAAAAAAAAAAACCCTCTAGAAATAAAAATATAAAAAAAAGTTACATCTAGGAGAGGGACCAAGGATAGAGAAGGGAACAGGAGACAATTGCTACTCAATATGAGGGGTTCTATGATTTTGATTTGATACTGAGTTCCTTCATTACTCAGTTAAATATAACAATGGTTTAAAAATCAAGTAATATTAAATATTCTATTTTTAAATTTCAATGGGTGACTGTTTCAGTCATATTTATATCATAACCAGCCACAGTGCTTTACACAATTCCACTTGATTATTTTTTCCTGTCCAGTCATGAAAGGCAGCCTGCAGTATTAGCTAATTTCCGGAGTTAGTGGTCAGGGCTCCGCAGAAGGCAGCAAGTCACACACACCCCTCCCTGCTACCTTGCTTCATTCCCCTCCCTTTAACCCCTCTTATGGACTGAACCTCTTTTTTTTCTTTCCATAGTTTCCTGCAGAACTGACAGGGTTCACTGCCAATTAGCATTTGAGTCTTCAACTCTTGAAAGTCAAAACAGTGGCAGAAAGAATAATGGTAACAAAAATTCCTGCTGTCCTAAAGAAAGTCATGGTAATATTTTACCTGCTTATTTGTTCTGGGTTTTATATTTTCCCAAGAAGATTCCAAAGCTATATTTTCCATTTTTTTTTCAATAGTTTCCAGCAGAACTTAGGGTTTTCATAGCAAAATAGATTTACTAGGGATCCCATGAAAAAAAAGTAATTTACAAGAAAATTTTAAAATCTTTCTCAATGTGGAAAACCTCAGAAAATGAATGTATCAAAATGGCAAGTTCTAACTTATTTGTGTTTTCTTGTTGTTGACTAGTATCATGTGTCTTCTGGAAATTTTGTAAGTCAGAAGCTCAGAAAAGACCACAACCCTGAAATACAACCACAGCTTCTCATTCAAATCCAAACACCAAACACTGGAATTCAATTTCCTCCACCTACCAGCCTCATTGCAGCTTCTTGACCTCATTTTTTAAAATTTCATTTTATTCAGTAAGCATTTATTTATATCCTAGTTTAACTTCACTGTTCCCAAGGCTTTTAACGGAGTTGTTTGTTCTTGGGTAAACATGGAGTGAATTATTTTCCATTAGTTAAACTCACAGGAATATTCTAAATGTTTTCTTTGTCAGCCAAAGAGAGCTCATCCATGCTACCTACATTAAAGAGACTTAAATTAGCTCCTTAGGTGACCTTGAAGCACAAAAGAACAGAATTTTAAAATTCTAGCCCCTCTGCTCTCCATAAAATAATGCTGATCTACCACAGAAGTCATAAAAAGATTTAGGAGATAATCTTAAAAGGAAATTTTCATATTTATTTTTGTAACATACCATTGTTAAAGATACATTTTTAATTTTTTCTAAGTAGTGTGTAAATACATTTATGTAACAAATGATTTGTTATATTGTTTTGTTAATATATACATATTTTAGACCAAACTCAAATGCCTTCAAGAGCCAAGCAAGATAAATATCAATCTGTAAAGTAACCGTTTATATGTTATACTCCATCATATCTAAGGCTTCCCAGCTATAAGATAACCATTATTTATATTATATTAAGGGAAAGACATGCTGCTGATTAAACTATAATAAAATACTTACACATTGGGGCACCTCGGTGGCTCAGTCGGTTAAGCGTCTGCCTTCAGCTCAGGTCATGATCCCAGGGTCCTGAGATGGAGCCCTGAGATGGAGTCTGCTTCTCCCACTCCTCCCTGCTTGTCCTCTCTCTTGCTATCTCTGTCTCTCTCTCTCAAATAAAGAAATAAAATCTTAAAACAATAAAATACATATTATTTAGAATACTTACCTTATATTTATTTTTTTCAAAATCTATTAAGCCAAATTTAAACATATTTCTATCAAATACCTTGTTCATATATAAAAATAAAATATTAATAAATAATAGATAGTAGATACAGATTCCTACATCTTCCCACTTAGGGTCTCAATTTTTTTTTTTTTTTTTTAAGATTTTATTTATTTATTTGACAGAGAGAGACACAGAGAGAGAGGGAACACAAGCAGGGGGAGCAGGAGAAGGAGAAGCAGGCTTCCCGCCAAACAGGAGCCCGATGCGGGGCTCGATCCCAGGACCCTGGGATCATGACCTGAGCTGAAGGCAGACGCTTAACGACTGAGCCACCCAGGCGCCCTAGGGTCTCAATCTTTTCTCAGCTTGGAGTCACCCATGTCCGTAGTTTATTGCTCAATATCATCAGCTTATATTAAGAATATTGGTAATAGAGCTTATCTTAAAACGGTGCTCTGCACTAGTCTCTGAGGTGTTCATCCCAGCCACTGTCTCCTGTTCTGCAAATCTTGATGCCGTCACATCCTTGATCTTTCTAGAAATTCTAAGCAAGTTTTCATACAACAACCAGGCTTCCATTATTTCCTCAAGTACGCTTGGACAGTTTTGTTGACTGAAACATGAAGGATTTTCAGTTGTCCTGTCAGGCTACTTAGGATTCCAACCAATCTGTGCAGCCATGTCAAAATGTCTGCTGCCCAATAGCATTTGAAAAATGGCATCAATCTTGGGGCGCCTGGGTGGCTCAGTTGGTTAAGCGACTGCCTTCGGCTCAGGTCATGATCCCAGAGTCCCAGGATCGAGTCCCGCATCGGGCTCCCTGCTCAGCGAGGAGCCTGCTTCTCCCTCTGACCCTCCCCCCCTCTCATGTGCTCTCTCTCTCTCATTCTCGCTCTCTCAAATAAATAAATAAATCTTTAAAAAAAAATGGCATCAATCTTAAGACCCCCAAAAACCTCATAACGTGACACAATGTCCATCCTAAAACAAAGGAATGTGTTAATAAATAGTTTAAGGTTTGTTGAAAACTGGATAGTATATGCAGAATCAAAGGACATAAATTGAAGAATTCTATATATTTTTTAAAGATTTTATTTATTTGACAGAGAGAGAGAGCACAAGCAGGGGGAGCTGCAGGCAGAGGGAGAGGGAGAAGCAGGCTCCCCGCAGAGCCGGGAGCCCGAGACGGGATTCCATCCCAGAACCCTGAGATCATGACCCCAGCCGAAGGAAGACACTTAACTGACTGAGCTACCCAGGTGCCCCAAGAATTCTATATTTTTAAGATAAGACAGTCATATAAAGTAAATGTGAGATCCAAATTCTAATAATAGGCTTCAAGTTCACAATCACTTCTTTAGACTGAAAATATCAAGAAAATAAAAAAAGCAGTACTATTTTGCAGAGATTATCTGCTTCTTCACAACCCTACACATATTTAGGTTATTGACCTACGTTATTTTCCCATTCTTTTCTAATATTAAAACTTTTTTAGGTTAAAAAATTAAACCACAAATCAACATGGTTTTAATTTGTGAATAATTTGTTTAAAAAACTAACAACAAAAATACTAGTTCATGCATATTCTTAAATGAGTTTGTTTCCCCATTATTTTAACATCTAAAGTATATTTAGCACATACATGTAAAGTATAACATGTTAGTTATCTATGGCTGTATAATAAATTATCCCAAAAGGCAGCATCTTAAACCAATGAAATTATTTCTCATTTTCTGTGGATGAGGGATCCATTTGCAGTTTAGCTGGATGGCTTTGGTTCAAGATATCTCATCAAATTGTATCACAACATCAGCTGGACCTATGGGGCTCATCTAAAGAAAGGTTCAGCTTGTGTTCATTGACATGCCTCGCTGTGTGAGCTACCTCTGTGTAGGGCTACCTCAGGACATGCCAACTGGCTTCTTTCAGATCATGTGATCCAAAGGAGAGCAAAAGAAGGCACCCAAGGCAGAAGCCACAGTCATTTTGTAACATAATCTTAGAGGTGACATTCAGTAATTTCTGGCATATTCTACTTGTGAATACCAGGAGATGCAGGTCATTGGAGCCATCTCAGAGGCTTCCTATCACCTACAGCTATACATGGTGCTTGAGGAAAAGTTGGACAATTAAATTTCATCATCATCCTTTTGTTATTTATTTACTCCATAAATACTTATTGAGCTGCTACTAAGAACCAGTCATTACACTTGCTGCTGAGGTTGCAATGCTTAAACAAAAAAGAATGACTGGAAGCCAATAAAGGCTTAAAGCATAGAACATTTTGAAAGATGAGTATATGATACTAAGCTGGAAAAGTCCAGGTTAAGGAAATAATAGCAAAGTCATGGATGAATGAAGTGGCATGGTTAATGTTGGCAATTGTAAATAGTTGGCACTACCTGGGAAAGAGGATGAAATAGATAGTCATTAGACAGGATTTTGAAAAGTAGGAAGAATCGATAAAGGATCTTTTGTACTAGTTAAAAGGATTTGTCAATTACTATTTAAGATGTGGGAAACCACTCCAACAGAGATTAACATGATCATGATAATATGCTAGAAATACTTTATGGTTGCAAAATCAAAGATTAATTTTAGAAATGCTAGAGCCAGGAAAATTATTTATATAAGGTTCCTAGTTGAAGTAAGGTATGATTAAATTAGTACTATAGGTAGAGTCTGAGAAAGACAGAGTCAAGAATTATTTAGGAGGTATAATTAATGAGATATAATCTTCAATTGAATATGGTAGGGAGATGGAGGACACAATCAACACTGAAATTAATTCAGGTTATTCTTGGCTTTGGTGAAAAGTGGCATCATTTAAAATTATAAGAAATGCAATGGAAGAAACATTTTTTGGGGGCAATTTAAATAATGTAATCATGACATATTTAATTTGATGTGCCTGTGGCAATAAAGTATAGTGGCCAAAGTAGTCTTTAAAGAAAGAAATATGTGCATTACAATACTATTGGAGTCTACAATATAAATATGACAGCTTTTTAACTTTTTAAAGTAGATACACAAATCTCTCTGCAGGCTTGGAGAAAAAGAGTACCCTGACACATAAATCTTGTAAAAGTATAATTTTACTTCAATAGCTGGAAAGATATATTATTAGCAAAGGGATGCAGAGTATACGTGGCCAGGGTTATTAGCAAGAGGGTTACCCTGAGTATCCCTATATTATCTCAGGAGATCCTCAGGTGGGTGGCATTGGTATTCTGCAGGCACGTGCTGAGTGGGTATTACAGAATCTCTTCCACCCCTTTTATATCACAAGTGCATCTATCTTTTTTTTTTTTTTTTTAACAAGTGCATATATCTTTAGCAAGCCTCACCTCCTCAATCCAGGCTGGGGTAAAATACCTTCTTTTGTCTTATCAGGGTCAATTTGCTACATCGTTCTCATGTTTTATGGTGATAACTAAGTATCATGCATGCATAGATACAATTCAACCATAAAATTATAATCTGTATGTGGGTATGAGGTTACAAGAACTAGGACAAACATAGCAAGGCTGTCCAAAGCTTGCCACATTCCAACCACTGGTTGTGGACTTTAGTGGTGGTCTCTTGTTCCCTGACCAAACTTAATAACCAAGAACAAGATGGTGCAGGTAGTAGTTCCGTCTACCTAGTTACGAAGCATGTTATTGCTAACTTAATAAATATTGCAAGGTACAATATCCCATATTCAGTAAGTGAACAGTGTACCGCTCTCATCCTCAGACACCACTGGAACTATTTTTGAGCCAATTTCAATTCCAGTTGCCCTTTTATAAGGCACAGAGACTAAAAAAGCCTTGTACTTGGTATTTTTTCCAAAATCCCTGACTGATTTATGTACACAGAACATAATATATTTCACAGAGTGCATAAATCCTTTAAACTTCAAACAGGAAGTTGAGGAGCAAGTGATTTATTATTACAATTTCATAAATTCTGTCAACTAACTTTCTGTTGAAAATCCATTTGATTTCTTGTAATGATGTTACCAATAATTTTTGTGGTGATGAAAATATTAGAGACCATATATTTCAATTTCCATTCTCTTATTTCTGGCATCCCTTCTCCAATAAAAGGGGATATTTTATGGGTCATCCAGTCAGTAATATCACTTTAGTAGGAGAAATTACTGGCATTTAAATTGTATTGTAGTATTAGCATAGATTGTGGCCATCTGTAAATTGAGACAACTTCCAATCCATTCCCCCCATTGTGGTGGCTCCTGGAATGAGGACATACTGCTTGTACTCCAGGGAACTTGCATAACTAACACCATGCTTACTCCTGCATCCTCATAGCCACCATTACAGAAACATTAAATATACATTTTCCCCTTTCCAGATTGTTTTAGATTGGTTGGCTATGATGACTCTTTTAGCTAGATACGCAGTTAAGATTGGCAAGGGCGTTATTCCATATTTTAGTTCTGGTTACGTAAATGGTAAGCCCAAGGCTTACTACTAATTTCTGCCTGGTCCCTAATAGCTATGGCTGTAAACTTATTTTCTTGGTTACTGGTAATCATTTTTGTTATGAATCATCTTACTTATTATTTATTTATAAATCATTATACTCATGGTTGTTCAATGTGATTAATGAGGATGGTAAGAGTTATGGTTGCTATAGCCATAGTCTCTCCATACCCAGAGAAGTAATTTGGTGCAGTCAGGTTAAGACATATTGTTTACCTTGAACAATGGTAAAGATAATAAAGATCTAGCTACTCCACTCACCAAATTTGTGCTTCCTGTGTCCTATGGGGAACAGTTTCAAAGCTATTGTTATGGAGTTCCCTTGCTGGCTGAGCAGGTTGTCTGAGTGCTTGCTTCATTTTTGGTTAGTAGCACCAAGTGTTTTCCAGCCCAAAAGAGAGCACCCAGCCATCCTTAGCTTGAGCCCAGGTGCAGTATTTAGTCACCTGCATAAGAAAGTCTATTTTGGAATTCTAAAAGACAGGTGAGGAACTGCCTCTTTGGTGGGTACTTGTATTTAGCATGTTGAGAGGTTTGTTCTATTTCTACTCAAAGCCCCTGGCTTCACAATATAGATCCAAAATGAATCGGTTTTTGATGGATCATTCTACCAAGCCCATTACAATTTCATAAGCCTTTGTATAGAACTGTCCAAGGTACACGGTTATGGTAAATGTTGTTGAACATCATCCAGGCTGTATCCAGCGCTGCTTACATTGAGCAAATGGACCAGATCAGCTATCAGTGGTGTTACAGCATCTGTCCTCCAATTTCTGAACAAGTGATATCAACCATCTGAGTCAGTAAACCCAGGGTAAACATATATGGAAGATACATTCAACTTGGGTGTCCAGGAGACAAGAGCCTTTGAAAAGGAGGCCCAGATTTTTATAGACTCTCTCACCATGGCAAATTCTCTATCTTTTCAGGTAGTGTACCAACCCAGGAGGGCAGCTAGACCTATTTCTGGATAAACCACTTTCACTTGAGGTTTGATGATTGATATGCCTTGCTAGAATGATTCTGTTAGGTGACCTATCCTACAGTGTCAATCCTGGTATGTGAATTTCTGGATTCTAGATGATAGCACATCCCATCATAGGCATTTCAGTGGCCTCCAGGACACAATACCATGTAAACAGTTTGGGATTTCTTCCTCAATTATTCTGTATCATTGGTGAGTATAAGGGAACGTGGATTAGACCAAAAAGAGGCTAATTAGAGTGTGCACAGGCTCTATTCAATTTGGATGGGACTAAGACAATAACATTATAAGTTCTTGAGCATTATATCGCTCAGGCTTCCTTAATTCACTTTAGGATCTGGGCTTATTGTTCCTTTGCTGCATTTAAAATAACTTTATATAGGTTCACCAGAGAGTTCCCAATATGAAGAATATAGGCTCTGCTATGGACTGAAGAAATGTCGATCCTCTTGCTTCATGCTGGAAGGGGTGATTTCAACAACTTTTGGTAAACTTTATTAATAGATTTTACTATTGTGGAAAGTCCATGAATTTTCTCAGTGTTGATTTTCCCATCTCACTGCTGTCAGGATGAGTCTTTACCCTGCTAGAGATACAATCTGGTGGAATTCAACTTTATTTTGTTAAATCAGTTTTGACCCACTTGTCCTTAGTTGCTATGCTCCATTCAAGGGATATATATGATGAAATAGAGGTTTCTGAAGATGTACTACCTTGTGGTCATTATTACTTAACTTATCTCTTCTTAGTACTTAAGAACATGGACTCTAAAATCAGGCTATCTGGGTGCTAGTCTTGGCTCTACTGTTTTCCAGATGTATGGAATCCTCAAAAATATGGATCAAAATAGTACCCATCTTAAACACAGGGTTGTAGTAAGGGTTGGAAGTTAATAAATGCAACATGCATTTTAGAACAGTGTTTGACAAAATAAGTACCCCATTAATTAAGATTAACTGGGCAGACATAGTCACCAGGCATCTCCTGCCTGAGGAAATGCCTTGTCCCATCTTCTCATGGTGAAAGGGGAGAAAATAAAGCTGGACCACCAGAGCATTCAGTTTTGTTTTTTTTTTTTTTTTTTTTTGTAGATAGTTAGGACTAGAAAAATAAGGATTTCTTCTTCAGGGGACACTCCTCACCATATTCTCATTCATCCATCCAGCCTTATTCTTTCTCAGTAGCATAAATTTAACTAACAGAAGAAACTTGTGCATGCTTGGAGTATGCCCGTGGGCTCCAACCTCTCTACACTTGAGTAGTAATTAAATCAATCAAAGTTTTCCTCTGCTATGATTCCAAGTGCTTTCAGAATGTGTAAGCTGCCTGAAGCAGCTTCTCCCCTTCTGCTTTCAATTAAGTTATCTCTACCCCCACCTGTCCAGTGATTTGAGAGAAAAGGTAGCATATGTCTCCCAAGAAGCCTTGTCCCTTCCTATGTCTTGTGCTTCTTGATTGGTGCAGCGTCTCCCCTGGATCTTACTTCCTGTCATACTGCAGGGGGATCTGTCAGGACCCCATACTGAGCTGTGACAGTTACAACGGATTGCCACCGCTGTAGAGACGAGTCTATTCCCTCATTAGCATTTTAAGACTTAAACCAGGTCATTTTTACTAAAGCATGTATTTTGTGCCCAAAAAAGTAGAACACAGGGTTGGATGCTGGTGATAACTGAGCACTCTTAGGTGGGAAAATTTTTGCAATAAACGTAAAGGAAGCAATGTCAGAGCAGGATGTACCAGGCTGAGGGAGGTCAGTCAGCGTGCTCCAGGTCTCTCAGGCTGGAGGCAGTCGTGCTGGGTACTGATGGCTTTAGGCCTTCCCTTTAGTCCGGGGAGATCCTGCCAGGCTATAGGAGCACCTAACATATCCCTGAGAACTCCCAAACCTATCATGGTGAAATTCCAACTACTTTATGTCGATATGAAGGTAGTTTTTTAACAAGCCACTTCACCTGGATTTAACTTCTGTATTCTGGTTACAATTTTTATTGCCACACTAGAATCATCATGTCATCCTGACTGTGGGAAGTGCACAGTGAGCGGGCAGCACATGATTACTCATAGGACAACTGTCTGACCATGGTCAGGATGTGCATAGTACATGCATGGTGTCAAATGACCCTGAAGAGCCAGCCTAGTGTCCTCTGTTCTCTGTCACTTGGTAGCGGGGAGCTGTTAAACAAGTTATTTAATGCTGCTGTACTGTAATTTCCTTCACTGTTAAATGTGGATAATAATATGCCAAGATACTTGAGATGATTAATTCCATTAATTCATATAACCTAGAGTGCTTAGTTTTACTGCTAGTGTTCTTTCTATTGTTACTATGGCTGTTACCAGGCTTCTTAGCAGGTAAGATTTATGTTTCTTTACCTAATAATGATAATAGTATATTTTAAGTTTATACTCTATGAATATCTGTGCTACATGAATTGTAAGAATCCTTTTTCTAAAGTTTTATAACGATGTACAAAGTAGGTTTCATTCACAATCTCATTTTCAGATAAATAAATTGAAGGGCAGCAAGTTTAAGTAATTTACCAAGAGCCACTCACATCTTGCTATTTCTTTTCTCCCTCCCTGTCTTCCTTCCTTCCTTCTTCTCTTTTTTAACATAATGCCTTGTAGTTTTGTCTTACTCTAACTGGATTTGGTAATTTTCACAAATATAAAAACCTATCTTGACTTGTTTGGAAGTACCAAGTGTAATCATACACATGCTCAGCACACTTGAGAAGGCCGTGCATGTGCGTAATAGAGTGTGGCCTATGGAAGCAAGCTGGGTGCCAACGGAAGAAATGTGAAATGTGTGGACTGCATAAAGTTGTTAAACATCTTAGGACTTTAGTTCATGCATCTGCATTCATTAAATTATATTAGTTGGTTTTGAGGTAACATATTACCTATCATTGAAGGTGGTGGCTGGCATTCAGGAACTTCTCAACAAATACGAATTCATACTCTCCAAATCATTTACTTCAAGCATTTATTTGTTACTGGACTTTGAACATTTTATATGACCATTGAACCTTACCATAACTTAATTAATGTTTCTTCTATCAATACTGTAGTAATTCCATTTGGATAAAGATATTAGGCTTTCTGGTTTTCTCATTTACAATATTGGGTGGGTTTATTTAGTTTAATACTTCAAAGTGGATACAAGATGCATTTATTTCCAAAAAATCACAAGTCCTGCAATAGTGAGGGAATAGCTATTATTTCTTGGGGGAAGGGATGGGGTGCGGAAGAATGTTTTGGTTTTAAAATATCTTAGTCTATCATATAGGAAGAAGGTTTGTCCTTCTATTTGAGATAGCAGAAACAACTGGAATCTGTGGTAGATATCATGATGAATATTGGGAATTCAGTGTAGCGTAAGGGCTGTTCATAATTAAAATGAACACAGGAATGTACAGTATTTCAATGTAAGAACTGTTTAAATAAGTAGTCTCTGAGGTAGAGTTGGCAAACGAGGTGAGAAACAGCCTCTAAAATCTTGCTTTAAGCAGCATTTTCTTGCTTATTAATTTGACAGCTTTCTCTGATGCTCTCAAGCTAACTACAGCAGTTTTAATCAGAGAGGGAACATGTTGTCAAATTGCTGTGAATCCAAGCCCATCAAAAGTGTGGAATGCCTTCAGGATTTAAAAGAACCTTGAGGGGGTCAAATCTCTTACTCCCTATTTACTATGTCTAATGCCATCAGCTTCCGTGAATGTAACCAAGGAATTAAAATGCGAATAATGCCCATCTTCTGCTTTCTATCGTCCACTTCACCTATTCTGTAGGATTGTGCCAAAATTATGTCTCTACTCACTGGAGATGCTATCTTATCAAGTGCTGCAAATTTTGATACTGTCCCGTATAGAGCGCACTATGTTTAAACGCTATGACATAAAGTCAGTTACAGAAAAAGAAACCCTAATCATAGTACTGCCTGAGTCTTTGACTTTTTCGTTGTTATATTTCCCATGAATATTTTCCTGGAATGGCACAGACGATAGAAGCAGTCTTTGCTTTGCACCACCCCCTGTTTAATTAAATCACATGCATATCGGAACCAAACCCATCTCTTTGCACAGTTCCATGGTAACCAAATATCAGAAATACCTCCGAAGTTCCTGGCTTACAATTCTTTCTTATATCTATAGAGTTAAATTAAGAAAATATTATTGGGTGTCAGAAATACTTTCTATTTTATTACTTTTGCCTTATTTGTTTTAATGAATTTCATTCACTATGTCTCTCATTCTCTGACTTGTCACCTTTCAATAGTATAACTTTATCATCCTCTCTCCCTACCAATTGTCAACAGCTGAACTGAGCTGGAGAGCGCAGAGCTGCCAGATGTCAAGTGGTCAATTAAGACAAGTCAAAATGAAAGTAGCAGTCAAGCCTTTAATCACTTATTGTGACAGTGTAAGTAGCATAAGCAGGAGAAATCGCGTTCAGGAGAACTCAATGTTCTTTCCCAGCCCCCCACTCCCACCCCCCACCCCAGGTGGAACAGCACTGAGCGAGGTCTGGTGGAACAGTGCAGATGTAGGGATTTCCTCAGTGCTGGGGGAGCCCTTAACAAAAGGCTCCTGCCATTTTATTGACTCGGGGGCCAAAGAAGGGAGGGGGAAAGTGTTAGGAGTGGAAAAGTACTGCCTCTGAGTCAGAGTGGAAAACAGTGTCTTTAAGGCACTCCTGTACGGAAGGGTCTTGGCAGAGGTGCTTAAGAGAGGCCGATGGGTAGAGCGGCCTAGGCCTAGAATGCAGGTATGCTTAGCCAGTCAGCAGGGTCTGGGTCCTTGAGCTCCCTTCACAGAGTGCAGTGTCCTGGCCTGAACCAGACTTGGTGTGTGACCTGCCAAGGTAGAGCCTTTGTAGTTGCCACTGGTCTAGCCTGAAAGACCACACACAGGGCTTTGGCCTGGGGCCGGACTCCTCTCCAGTGCTGTTCACTGTTGAAAGATAACACAGACTTGTAGAGTTATTCATGGTGTTAAAAGATGTCTCTGCGGGCGAAAGCAGAGGGTGGGTAAGAAATGTTGCTAGTGTTTGCTAATCTTGAAAAAGTGAAGTCCTTTATTATTCATGCATTACTAATAATTTTCTACTGAAGGAAAAGGCAGAGAATTCCTTGAGCATCTTAGCAGCTTCCTATGTGGAAAAGCATACTGTTAGATGTAAGATATGGGTGATAGAAATCTGTATAAGCATGTCTAAAATAAACAACTTAAGCTGTAAGATCTTTAAGAGTGTGGACCATGCTATTCAGACGTGCCATGGCATTAAGGACATCGATAGACCAAGTGATTTTTACCTGATATTTTCAGTTCGACTGCATGGGAGATTACAGTCAGCTTTCAAGATCAATAATAGCAAAAGTCAGCTCATCCTATTATCTGTACATATTATGGTGTTGCCCTTTTCTTTCATTTATAGAAAAAGTAATTCTTTGCACAGGAAGTGTCTAAAAATGTAAAGATTTCTTATTTATCATCGTAAAGGAAGGGAAAGGACAATGGAAGATCATATGTACATATTTATATATACATGATGTGTAAATTTATAAACAAATGTTTGTATATAAATGGGAAATATTTGTAAGTATATAAATAGGAAATATTACATATATGTATACATACATATATTCTCTTCCAGATTTTTAAATTCTTATGTAAATTTTCCTACTGGTTTATTCTGTTCATTTTTCACTGTGTAAAATTCAAATTCTATTTTTTTTACAGACAGAATTTTAAGAATAAAAATATTATGGTCACGGGCTTTGACAATTGGTTGTTAAATGTCTTTCTGTCATACCACTAATAAGAATTCTTCTAAATTCTTAAGTCCCTTTTATCAGTCCTCTCTTGTCAGTACCTTTATTAGCCCTAATTTAGAGAGGAGTGAAGTTAAGACGTAGGGTATGTAAGCAGCTCGTCTAAGACAACACATTTAGAAAGCAGAGCAAAGTTTGGAGGCCAATAACTGATTTCAGATTGTTGATCTTAAAGATTTTTCTGTGTTTAGGCCTTCATCCTAATTTAATGGCTGTGTGAAAAGCGTGAAATTAATATTATTAAATAATGTAATTAGTAATGTGTAATCATGTACATCCATGCATATGTGTGCGCACACACACATACTGATTCTTATTCTTTATGTAAATGATACATCTCACAAGTATCAGTATGGGCTAGATTTATAAAATAGACTTTCCAACAATTTACACTTTAGCCAGGATTAAGTTAGAAACCCTAATTAGGTGAGCCTATTGCTGTCATACAATGTGGTGCCCATTCCCTTCCTTTATTTTGAGCCAAACAGTACTGTCTCTGGAGGACAGGAATGAATCTCAGTCAATGCTAGTTTTGGACACTAATAGAGGTCACTGAATAAACAGAGAAAACAGGAAGCAAAGATAGTTGACACAGTGTTAGTGATTCCGGAGGTTATGGCTTCATGGTTGTGTTAGATGTCACGGTAAACAAAACTCCTGAAGATCACTTTATAAAGCACTGCGGCAAGTGGTATTCACACATGCACAACAGACAGTTCGAGTTATGCAAATGGATGCTTGTAACACGGGATAAAATTTCCAGTGACAGCACCAAACATGGATTATAAACAGGAGTTTTACTTCAGACAACTTAGATAAACATGCTATGATGTACTTTGGAAAATCGTTAAATAATTCAAAAAGTGGCCTCATTCATGATGAAGATTCTGAAACAATATGTATCACAATAATTTGAATGTCTTTTTTTCATAAAATGTTAACAATAGAAAACAGCTCTGTTTCTAAAAATAAAACATATTGTTCCATGTGATATGTAATTTTAGGCCTGTATTATTAAATTAGTAAATTAAATGCAAGTAGTGATTTGACCACCTACTTCAAGTTTGTCTCCTTAGGGACATGAGAGGTCTTATATTCACAGTTGCCTTATACATTTCATGATAGATACATGTTAAAATGTCTCCGTTTAACAATATGTTTGAGCCTAATACAAAATCACTAAATGAAACGACAAAGAGAACTTCTGTTCTTTAACAGAGAACACTGTTAAAGAGAACTTCATTTAAAGCACCATTTTATTAAAATGGATAAGTTTTTCAATTTTACTCTCAGAAGGAAGAGTTCAATCACAAAACCAATGCCTATTTAGAACAGGTTTTGATTGTGTTAGGAGGAAGCCACCCTATTTCGTACAAGGTGATACTGACCAACTGAATCATTCATGCCCTTGTTTTTCTGGCACAGGAACAAAAGCTTGTTAGCGTTATTTACACAGGTTTTGAAATAAAGAAAAAAAAGGGATCCCTATTCCAATATTTTTTTTTTTTCCTAGTTCTCTGCTTTTGGCTGAGCCTCATGTAAATATATTGCCTTATGTAATAATGCCTTATGCCAACAGATTTAAAGAGTCCTTTTTACTTTTGATTATACAGGTAACAATTTTTGCGGGACATTCTGGTTTTACATATCTACTTGCATGCTTTTTCTTGGCATAAGATCTACTGAGATGTCTGTTGTCTGGGCAGGAGGTCCCGCAGAAGGACTAGCCTCTCGGGTAACTGATGTTATTGTAGCTGCTTTCCCAATTGCCAGTAAATGACATAAATTGTAGGAGACTGAAAAAGTCACCTCTGCAACAATCCTACTTAAATGAGCTCAGTGATCACTAACCTGCAGCTGCACAAAGAATTTCAGGCCTGGAGCGTACAAGTGACCATCTTGCTGAGGCAGTAGGCTGTTGCCTTGAGCCCACCTGAGTTTTCTCCTGAAGCACTCTTGCTGCTGAAACTGACTTAGCTGTACATGTGGAAATTAAATAATTTCTTGATGTCTTTTTTATTTACAGTATTTAACTCTGCACTTTCTGTCACTTCAATAAGTCAATAAAAACATACAAGGTAAAAAGAGAACTAATTTCAAGATATAATCTAAACTTAATACATATATAATATGTATACATATATAGATATGCCTGCCTAAGTGTAAAATTGGTCTGATCATTCCATTATGGTTCCCTAGAATTTTATCAAAATATGAGTGTAAATGTAACATCTTCCTTTTTAACTTATGACAATACCTAGGACTGCACAGTATTGTTTACAGAGTTTACTTCTGAGTCAGATTGTTTGGGTGTAAATTCCAGCTATCATTGGGCAAGTTGCTTAATCACGCTGTACCTCAGGTTACACAACTACAAAATGAGCCACTTAATAGCCAATATTGCAAGTAGTATCTGTGCCATTTTTAGCAGGATTTTGGTGGCTTCCTGGTGGCACAGCTATGAACCCTTTAGTTGCTAGAATGTGGAGAGATAGAGTGAGTTTCTAAGAGGTTGGTATGGCCAGGGTGGAAAGGAAGAGGTATCAGAATAAAACTATTTCAAGACTTTATCATCAGGTGCAAGGACACTGAAGCATACTGACTAAATATTGGCCTTTTTTTGTGAGCAAGGGTAAGTTAATAAAAGAATGCTTTAGATAGCACTAGGCATATAAATTCTCAAAAAAAAAAAACTATTTTAGATCCATATACCCAAAATATTACAATTCGATCTTAGAACCCTGAAAGATATATTAGAAAACAAATATTGGGGGTTTCACTCTCTGCAAAGTCTCTACAAAGTGTACTACAGCACATTTAGACGTCATCCAGTTGATTAGAACAGATTACAAGACAAATATTTCCTTCTAAAAATGTGGGTTGATGGAGACATGGCCACAAATAATATTCCTGAAGAAGTTGCAGTAACTGAAATAAGATGCACATAGACTACACTCCCAAAATAAATTCCGTTAAGTTTGTGACAATTTCTTAGGTCATTAATTTGGTAGCTTATGAAGTGTAATGCCTATTTTCTTTTCTGTTGTTTATACACAGATAAGAAACAATGCAGTATAGTAGGGGAACATGTTTTGAAGTGGCACTGTGTTTAAATAGTGGTACATACACTTACCGAAATCAAACAATAAAACCTACAACCTGAATTCTATGAGCCCTTACACATACAAGCACATTTAAATCATGAGCCATACTAATAATACTCAATACTTGGGTTTTAATACATTTGACATTCCTGTAGAAATATTCCTGTACTTATCAATTCCTTAATAGAAAATCTAGAAAGGATAATCAAATTTTGTATATATGTACATATACATATATATATACACATATACATGTATGTGTATATATACGTACATGTATATGAAGATGTATATATTTATATATATATATGAAGAATCTGAAGATTTTTTTAATTGCTTATTACTGAAACAAATTGTATGCATATTTACCAATTTTATTAATAAGAAATATATACATGGAAATGCTGAGAGAAAAATACATAAAATATTTTTAGACTGTAATGAGTCATTACAATATTGTATTATAAATATTATGTTAGGGAAAACAGAGAGATGAATAGCTGCATATAATAGAAATACAAACTTAGGCTTGAGAGCATCAGAAAAACTGATCTGGCTATTTTCTTCTTCTACACCTCCCTCTTTTGTTTACGGAAATACACAAACAGATCTTGTTGCCAACAGAATCTGGCAGCCTAATTTTGAAGCATAGAGAAGCTTCCTCACTTTCTTCCCTCAGTCCTCTTGGTGATTTTGTAAGCATCAAACTCCTTTCAATAAATATCTTTCTGCTTGATGGGGTGCCTGGGTGGTGCAGCGGGTTGAGCCTCTGACTCTTGGTTTCTGCTCAGGTCCTGATCTCAGGGTTGAGAGATCTAGCCCCAGGTAAGGCTCCGCGCTGAGTTTGGAGTCTGCCTAAGACTATCTCTGCCCCTCCCCTCCATGGCTGTCTCTCTTGCTCTCTCAAATAAATACATAAATCTTTAAAAATAAATAAATAAGTGAATGAATGAATAGATAAATAAATAAATACCTTTCGGCTTAAAAAGCCTAGAAAGGTTTCTGGGTTTTTTATACTACACCCTGACTGACACAGAAGCCTTCTTAGAATAAATAAGTGTGTTTGATCAGAACAAGGAAGTTAATCTAGGTATATTTAATTATATTATCATATGGTTAAAATCAAGCAAATTTTTTTCTTATAAAAGTTCAGGTTTGTTCCTATAAAAAGCTAATATTGATAATTAAATTTTTAAGCAATTGTTTTTAAGTTTAGCATTCATTTGTTTGATGGGAAACACATTATAATGCAGCTAATATTCTCTAATGAATGTATCAGTTTCCTACTGCTGCTTAACAAATTACCACAAATGTGGTGTGGCTGCTTAGGTACCTTCCTAGGTAAAGATTCCAGGCCCAGGTTAACTGCTTCCACTAGTCAGGGTATGGCTAGTCTAAAATTGAGGTGTTAATTTGGGTTGCAATCTTACCTGAGGCCCCAGCTCATCTTCCAATCTCATCACTTCTTGATAGAATTCAGTTCATTGTATTGTAGGAGCCTGTTTCCTAGCTGGTTGCCAGCAGGAGATCATTTTTAATCCTAGGGGCCACTTTCCTGCCCCTGTCATGCAGCCATCTCCATAGGCAGTTTACAAAGTGTTTGCATATTCAAGACTAAAAGGAGAATTCCCTCACTTGAAACCTCTCTGAATTCTTTTAACTGCTTACCTGGTTAGACTGGGCTTACTTAAACTAACCCCCCATTTTATTACTTCAAAGTCAGTTGATAGGGACATGAACTATATCTGTAAAATTCCTTCATGTTTGCTATGTAATGTTAACATTAGAGTGGTATTCTATCATACCCACATGTTCTGCTCATATTCAAGGGGTGGGGATTACACAAGGTAAGTAGTACACCAAAGAGCAAGAATCTTTAGGTCCACCTGAGAATTCTACCCATTACAATGGTGTTTGGGTTATCCAGAAATTAGTAACATTTTATAAACATGATTGCTGAAAATTACTTATTCTTCCCCCAAGTTATAAGTCAATGACTATTTAATGAAATCAATCTTTCCATCTAGAATAATATGTTCAAGGACTCTAATCTACATGCATACAAATAATTTCATGAAAAATGTATATATGGTTTTTAATATTAATTAGAATTGGAGTCATAAAGACTCTAAAGACTGTAAAGTCTTTTTTGCTTTTATTCTGCATAGCCATATTTTGTGGACTGAAGCAGACGTTCTCTGCGAGGGATTATAATTGTAGAACAGTAGAAAAGTCGTGATTTTGATGCTACAGCGGAAATAGAGGAGACTTGTTAAAATTTATCATACTGATAAGAAAACTATTTTCCTTTATGGCAAAGAGAGCAAAAACAAATGCTCTTGGAAAAAAGGGAGTGATTTTTTTCTTGTTTTCTTCTCTCTCTCTCTCTTTTTTTTTTTTTGGTAGGTGGTTCAGTGAAAAGTTTATTTCAGGCCTCCAGCAATATTTGATTTAACCATTAATTTAATTATATGAAAAATGTCCCATGTAATCTTGAAGCTTAATACACTATGGATTATAATCATACATTTTAATGACAAACATTTAAAAAAATAATTAAGTGCCCTCTGATATTTTGAAAGACTAAAGCTGAACTTCCAATAAAAAAGTTCAGCATTATTATATTCAGAATAAGGTTTTGTTACTTGATATTTTATCAACATTTTTATTACTTTTTTATTATTATAGAATGACAGCTTAAGGCAAAGCAAAAATTCTTCTTTGAAAATTACATTGGTATATTATTTGTATTGATATATTTCTGTGAATATTGGAGGCTTTCATGTTCTGTGCTCATATTGAAATTTTTCTATTATCTTAACTTTTCAGAGCCAAGAAACCCCAGGGTTCCTCTAGGGCAGAAACAATAGCAACAAAAATGATCTGTTTTTAGAGAAATATATATGAAATTGCTTAGTTAGATAGCCAGCTATATGCTTGCATGGACCTCATGTTTCTGGAATTGTGTTATTCAGACAGAGTTAAGAGATGTGCTATTTCTGGGTGAATATTTGTAAAATACATAAGGCTTTAAATAAGTCATGTCTATCACTTCATATATAGAGATATTAATTTGATTGACATATGCAACTTTTTAGATTAAATATTTATAAGAAGTTCCAATTTTCTAGAGTTACTTAATTATTCCAGGTTTTTCAAGTAGAGCATCAAATATTTATTCAGTATCTATTATATGTTCTCTCATGGTAGCATATTGGAAAGAATATTTTCCACTCTAGAGTCAGACAGACAGGTTCAATGCAGGTTCTCTCATTAGTGAGGTAAACCTAGGCCAATACAGATTTTAAATTCTGTAAGCTTCAGATTTCTCATGTGATGAAATGTAGTTCTGATAATCAACAGGGAAATTAACCTAAAAGTCTTGACGCTATTTTTCATTGTAAATGAGGTAACTACCTAGAACATTCTTCCTTGTTTACTTCACCTCATGTATCTGGCTAACTCCAACTGGTCATAATTCAGCTGCCAGTTTAGAAATCAAGTCTTGTGGAAAAACCCCCATGGTATTGCCTTCCCACCTTCTTTCCACAGATCAAAGTAGTTGCGTCTGCTCTTTGATCCCTATTAATTTTTCCTTTTATCATAACACCTATCACTGTGTCTCTCTTTTCTATCTTTAGCACCTACAAGAGTGCCAGAAGCATTGTATTCGTGCAATAAATGTTTGTTGAAAAAACCCAAACATCAGTAAAAATTGTACTTATATATTTTACTTAGTCCTGATAGTACAACCCAGTGAATTGATTTACATTGCTGTCATAAAGAAGGGGAAACTCAAGTTTAATGAATTTAAGTGATTTTCTGCTTTCCCCTTTTGAATGTCAATCCTATAAGCCCATAGGTTTTGTATATTTGTGCACTGTTAATTTCACTTAGTAAGAAATATGTGTACTTGTTTTTAAAAAATTAATTAACAATAAATAATAATACTTACATAGTGGCAGCACATGTTTACGTATTTATAAACATTAATGTTTTCACAAATTCCCTTTCTCACAAATCTGGGATCTTATTTATTTATTTATTTATTTAATTTTATTTTTTAAAGGATTTATTTATTTATTTTAGAGAGAGAAAGAGAGGGAGAAGGAGCCTGAAGGCTCGATCCCTGGGCCCTGAAATCATGACCTGAGCAAAAATCCAGAGTAGACCACTTTACCAAGTGAACCACCCAGGTGCCCTTATTAGTTAACTAATTAATTAATTAATTCTGTAATTGAACTTGTATTTGTGATGTTAATACTTCGGATTCAAAAGCTCTCTCTATATATGAAAGATAAAAACACGGTGCTTTATTTAACTAGTAAAATAAATAAATTGAATGGTAGTCTCTAGATAATTATAGATATTGATATAGATCTATGTGATACAGAAATTGAAGGGGTTAAACTATAGCTCTACCTTGGAAAGCAGGATCATAAACACACAAAAAAAAGAAAGAACATTTTAGGAAGGTGATTTAAATTGCATAAAAGTACAGAGGCTATAAAAATAAAATTGTAAAAATATAAAATAACTACATAAATATAAACAAAAAATAGCTAAAATATAAAATAATATAACACTAGAATTATACCAACCAATTTTATGTTGTAAAATAGTAAAAAATGATTTAGATAAATCGACAGTGAAGCTAAATAAGCAAAGACCATTTCTGAAGCCCTGTACAGGTAGTATATGAGATATTATACAATTGTGATTATTTGCACAAGTTCTTACAGTAAAATAATTACCCATATCTGATTCTAAAATCTGATTGCTAATATTCCAAAATTTTATATAAGCTGCTGTTATTTGCAAATTAACTTTCAACTAAACTTAATAAAATTAGTATCATCATCAACACATCTACAGATTTATCAAAGTGACTTTCAGAATGATGGTATTTGTATTTATTTTCATTTTTTGTTTTATAAGTAATCTAAACCTTGCATGTGGGAAACATCTTTAAGTGTAACTCTTGGGAATGATCTTATTCTAGGATTCTCTATGGGAAATAATTGTTAATATACATAACATGAGAATGACCTAGTTTCCAGGAGTTTCTCAAAATTGCAGCTAAATATATATTGGATCTTAGCCTAAAATCCTTGGCAACATTTATTGCTCGCTGCCTACAGATGCAGTTGCTTGAATGAATGAAATACTTTTCAGTAGTAATTACCATGAATGGAACAGCAAGTTCCACAAAGAGTTGGACAAAATTTCTATTCTGGTATAGAAAAGATTTTGCACCAAAATCCGAACATTTAAAAATGTACATTATGATTGTGCTAAAATCTTTACATCCAAAATGATCCCTCCATTTCAAATGATTGTTCTGTTTTGTCTTAGCTCGGTTTTTCTCATACAGTGCATAAAGAAAAATTTTTTTTTCATTTGGCTATCTGTTACTTGATATATATTCTAATTTTGTTCTCTTGTCTTGAGTTGGTAAAAAAAAAAAATAGCATTGAGGAAAAAACAAGTTTTGCTCTAAACCTTTTGCAAATTACATAAAATTTATTCTAAAATAATGATACTTTAAAAAGTATGATCTCTATGATACACATTCAAATTTTTTGTCCAGTTATAGGTCATAAATTAGTCAGGAGATAAAGAGTATGAAACTTAACAGATATGAAAACAACAAATTAAATTTTATCCTAATCTTATCTCCTAACACATATTCTAATCTTCTAATATTTTAATAATCTCTTATCTCCTAATAACAAGGTTATGTGGCTATTTTATTGGTTTCATACAAGATATATATTGTACAATTAAATCTTGTACTTTTTAAATTCTGTATTTTCTAAATGATAATTTTTTTGTCAACTATTTTAATGTATTTTTATTTCTCAATTTGGGGAATAAGTCAATATGTCACCAATTTGCCCACTGTAAAATTTTCAATTCATAGAGAAATGCATGCCATGAACAAGAGGAAATTCTACTGCCCTGATTGCCTTGCTTGATCTCAAGGTCACTATTTAGGTCAAAGGTCTAAATATAATTGGCTGCAATTTAGTCAATAGGACTATATTTCATCACACCAAAGATTATTCTGTTGATGTCAAAGATCACTGAACTCTATCCAGAATTAGTCTGATGTAAATCTAGGGGGATACAGTCAAAGAGTTGAGGATAAAGATAGTTTTCTGAAATAGGTCAAGAATAGTTTCTGAAATAGGTCAAACCTCCGAAATTCCCTAGCTTTAATAGAATAAGCTGTGCACAGCAGAAAGGAAATGACATTTTAAGTATTATTTTTTTAACACTTAGAGCAGTAGTGAATGCTTAGTAAGAAACATCATCAGTTTCTTACTAAGCAGATGATCTCATTAGGTAAAATGACTATTAAGGAGTGTCATTACTAATAAAATGCAGGGTGCTATACACATTCCCGCTTATGAGTTACAAAAATGAAATTCTGCACTATTGTTGTTTTGATGGTTGTGATGGTTTTTACTACAAATGTTGCCAGTCTTGCAACGTCATCTCTTATATGTGAATATCACATAATAAATTCTGAAACAAACTCATCTCCATTATAGGAAAGAAATATTAAAACTTCATTTACTTTTGAAAGGTAAGGAATATTTTATACATAGCAGAATATATGTGACTTAATTAAGAGAGTTTTTGGCACATTTCAAATATGAAGAAGGAAGGTAGCCCAATTGTAGATAGAATTCAGGCCAGAACACTCATTTATGTGCCATACGAACTGACTGCCCATGTACAATGGAGGCCCTCCGATCCCTGATGGTGTGGGATTTGTGTCCTGCAGCTGTGTTCCACAATAAACATTTTTTTTTTTAAACACTTAAATTACTTCTTTGGAAATTTCTGTATCTTTGCTAATTGAAAAACAAATTAAATTTCAAAATGACATCTTTGGATTCTGTTTACTTGGGCCAACAATGAAAATCTGATGGTACAGCTATTGCAAATTGTTGAGAGAATATTTTGAGTGATATCGGTTTAATTCGCTGCTCAGAAGAGTGCTAACAGGTTGTTTTAGAGGGAGGGAGAGAACCATTTTTAATCCCCCTAAGTGTAAGCTTGCTATCCGTATGTCCAGATGTAGCCTGAAATACATGCCCCAGTTTACAAACTGGATGTCAACTTCCCTGCCAAGACTATTGTTTGGTACAGGGAAGCTCAGACTACGGTGCTGAGCAGCAGCGCCTCAGCCGGGCTCCACTAAC
Organism: Halichoerus grypus; assembly: GCF_964656455.1. Classification (NCBI taxonomy): domain Eukaryota; kingdom Metazoa; phylum Chordata; class Mammalia; order Carnivora; family Phocidae; genus Halichoerus; species Halichoerus grypus. Next base: position 23,280,060 of record NC_135715.1, read on the forward strand.
ATGAGTATCAGAGTCTCATTAGGAGTTACTTGCTGCTGAGTGAGGAAATAGGGCCTTGGTCAAATAATAGGGACATACTGAAATAGTGTTTTTCAAATGATTGTGTGTCTCTGAGTGTGTGTGTACTTGAATGCATGTATGTGCATGTTCAAGATTCTTGGTGATAAATGTAAAATGAAATTTCAGAAAAGCTGGTATAGAGAATTTTAGAGAAATAAATTCTTTAATCTCTCTTCCCCATTAAAGCCCCATTGAACTTTATCTTAAAGTTGTATATACATCTCTTGAGGGCAAGTGATCTGATCCCTTTGTGATGCAATTTCCTTAGTTGCAAAATCCGTTACTAATAGTACTTATTCCTAGAGTTGTTAACATAGAATTGACCTGTTAATATCTCTGAAGTGGCTATCTCATAATAAACACTATATAACTCTTCAGGAAAAAAAAAAAACCTAAAACAAAAAGAAATTGAATAGATAGCTTTTCTCAGAAGATTTAGAGTCTCTTGTTCATTTCCCAGGTAAATGATCTAAATTATGCCTGATTTAAAATTTTGGTAGACTTTTTTAAACCATATTTTTAATTAGGCCAGAAATAAAAGAGTTCAACTACCAATATTAACACTTCACAATATTAGAAAAAAAGAAAAACAAAAACAAAAATTCATAGCCATTGATCAGAAGATGACTCTGACTCCCGCGTTGGTAAAATACAAGGTCATCATGAAAATGTACATTCTATAAGTAAAACAGGATAACTTGATCCTCAGGAATATTTTACTCAGGCAGTGATGGTAATAATAAAGTCTCATTCTATAGTATCCTAGCTTCATGTAAAAGTATAAATAATATTTAAACATATCTTTTATTCCCCTGTGGGAATGTATTATCATAACCCTTTGCCAGGAGGTAATTTAGTTATATTTAAAGTTTGAATGAAATCTTAAGAACTAAAGGAGATATAATTTAACCCTAATTCAGATGAATTATAAAAATAAAAAAGTCATTGAAACTCATGTGAACTAAAAGCTAAAGAATTTCACATTGTCCAAATTAGGTCATCTCTCAAGAAACCTACACTTCAAGAAACTAATGATTATTAGTGACATTTTAAAAAGTTGAATGTTGGAAAGCAATGCTTTAAAATGAAAAATATATTTATAAATTTATATTCAGTTCTGTTCAATTTTTAAAAATCTTTTTAAAATTATCTTTGAGTCCAAAATTAAGACACATCTGCTAAATTAGTGTACAGAATTAACCAGAATATAAATGAAGCAATTTCTAAGTTTAAATTAATCACAATGATGATTTGGGCTGAAGTTTTATTGCTTTTCACTTAAAATTAATTTGTAATGTATTTCTAATCCATACCACATTTTTTTTCCAAATGCATGTAATTAAGGGATAAAATACAAACAGAAAAATTCCAAAATGTAAAAACAAACAAACAAACAAAAATCTAAAAAAAAAAAAGAACAAAAACCTTAGTTTCCAAAATAACAAGGCATGAGTTATCTACTGACTGAAGTGGTTTCACTTATTGGGAACTACTTTTGCCTATCTCATGTGAACATCCAGGTGACAATGACATTTAAATGAGAGTCCATGTGCATTCATTACTGTATATGAATGGAAAGGTTATATTTGGTAAAACAAACCTCTTTGCAGTTTTAGTAACTGAGGAACAATTTACACATCAAAGAGTGAGCTACCCAAACAGATTAGAGCTTTTCAATAAACCCTTATTAAAGAAGATGTGATCTAATCCTCCAAACCAATGTGGACTATAGTCTGATCTTGAAAATAATCAAAATCTGTCTATAAGGATAAAGTAATTTTATCATAATTTTTGAAAACATTAAGAGTGGGATTTAGATGGGAATGCATATGAGTGGGAATATGTGTAATGATCTATTCTCACATACCTGAAGAAAACCAAGGGCTGCTCACTTGGCATTTATCGAACCCTCCCATGGAAAAGATGACTTGATGCTCAGAATGAAAAGTTCTTCCCTGGCTCCCTTTTCACTTCCTCTGTGACAGCCAGATATCTAAGATCTCCCAGCCATGCTGCAAAGAAGAAGGAATGAACAAAACAAACCAAGATCAGAGCTCATTCCCTGGTGAAGTACAGATTAGCTAAATTTCTTCCCTTCTCAACACTTGAATGCAGACAAGAAGAGGAAAAAAGGATAGTTGCTGTGTTATTTGGGGTAAGAATGCAGAAGAGCCAAACTAGCCCTTTCCAACCTAACCGTGAATTCCTATTCATCAGTGAAACTTTATGGGCCAGAATTTGTGAACGTGTAATCTTTGTCTTGTACTTTCTTCCTATCCAGTTACCTCACACAAGGAAAGGGACGTTATAATCTCAATGGAGATGCTATCAGCATATGTAATTGAGATGAAGTAAAGCAGAATAAAAAGAATTTATATGAAGCTATAGGTTCAAGTACCAATTGAACTCAAAAGTTACTCAACCTTTCCAAGTTTCCATTTCTTCTTCTGAAAATAAAGATAATGACATCTTCCCTACTTGCCTCATAGCATTTTGGGAAAAATAAAAAGAAATGGTACAGATGAAAGTATTTGACAGAAAGTACAAGAGCATACACATGTCTTATGGCCCATTTCTTTTTCTAACAGTGAGAGTTCTACTGACAGGTGACATAAACAACTCAAGTGAATATATACAAAGTGAGTTTTATTTAGAAGAAGCTGTAGAACATGAGATTGAAGAGCAAGTCTGGATTTGAACCCTGATTGAGGCACATTTTATTGCATGATTTTCGACAAATTAATATCCTGGAGTCTCAATTTCTTCATTAGTAAAAAGCAGTTGATATGACAATTAAATAGATATCTAAAATGCTTGTCATTAAATTATAACTATCACGAGTGTCCCTTCATTCAACTCTGCTGGTACATGTCACATTGCCTATTACACAGATGAAAAATTTGAGACCTTGAAATGTTAGATATCTTATCCAAGGGCAAAGAATTAATAAGTGTTCAAATAGAGATGAAAACCAGAATCATTTACATCAAAATCCGGGCTCTTTTCTTTTAAAATGCTTTTTTATTCAAAGCCATCTAAATTCTAACACAATAGCCTCATTATAAGGAAATTCTCACAACTTCTAAAGAATTTAATAGCAGATAGCGTGCTTAAAGAAGTTAAGATTGGAATACAAAAATCTGGTATTGATTTCTTCACAACTACTTCACCTGAATTCTTGTGATATAAAGAGAAATCTGGAAAGTAACCATAAATAAACTTTGAAATTTTTTGATTGTTCTGGTTTTCATTAAAAAGAAAATTCAATAAAACATTCTTTAAGTAAAACAAAGTTACTGAAAAGCATGTGGTTTCAAGAATATATTTTACTGATAGTGTATGCTGGTGCATGTGCATATGTGTGTGTGTGTGTGTGTGTGTGTTTGAAGGTGACAAGATACTCTGAATTATTTTTGTGTGTGAGTATGGCTATGATAGATATCATAAAGCAAAATGGGTGTTCTACACTATGCAAATTTAAACATTCCTTATTTGGTGGCCCCGGTTTTTCTCCCAGCAGCATTTTTGTGAGACTTAGCATACTTTTCAAACTAAGTTTTTATACATAAAGTGCTAGTGACTCACCTAGGGGGTTAGGGAACAGGTAAAGGTAGTGAGAATTTCCCAGGAGTAGGATTGCCAGATTTAGCAATAAATATAAATAAATAATAAATACAGGTTGAGTATACTATATATGTACATACATATATAGATTGAGTAAATTCAAATTTCAGATGAGAAACAAGTAATTGTTTTACTATAAGTATCCCCCAGGGCGCCTGGGTGGCTCAGATGGTTAAGCATCTGCCTTCGGCTCAGGTCATGATCCCGGGGTCCTGGGATCGAGTCCCCCATCGAGCTCCCTGCTAGGCGGGGAGCCTGCTTCTCCCTCTGCCTCTGCCTCTCTCTCTCTCTCTCTCTGGCTCTCATGAATAAATAAATAAAACATTTAAAAAAAATATAAGTATTCCCCAAATATTATGTGGGATATACTTATATTAGAAATCATATTTATTTTTTTCTGAAACTTAAATTTAAATGAGTGTATACATTTTCTATGCTGCATAATAAATTATTACACATTTAACATCTTAAAAAATTACCCACTTATTATCCTACAATTTATGTTGGTTACATGTCAGAGTACTTCTGACCTATGGCTGAGTTCTTTGCTCAGAGTCACATAGCTTGAAATCAAGGGGTCGGCTGGGCTGTATGCTCATCTAGAAGCTCAATTAGAGAAGGATCCACTTCTGAATTCCTGGAGGTTACTAAATACGTAAATTTCTTTTGATTGTATGATTTGTGATAGCTTGCTTCTTCAAAATCAGAAACGGAGATAAAGTCTCTATTGCTTTGATTCATTGCCTTCAGAGAAGAACTCATTCCTTTTTTAAAAGGCTCAGATGAGGGGCGCGTGGGTAGCTCAGTCAGTTGAGCATCCAACTCTTAATTTCAGTTCAGGTCATGATCTTAGCGTCCTGAGATCCAGCCCCCTGTGTCAAGGCTCCGCATTCAGCAGGGAGTCTGCTTAAGATTCTCTCTCCCTCTGTCCCCCTCCTCCCTCCCCCTGAAATAAATAAATTTAAAACAAACAAACAAACAAACAAACATGGCTTGGATGCTTTGATCAGGCCTACCTACCATAATCTCTCTTTTGATTAATTCAATGTCAACTGATTAGGGATCTCAATTACATTGGAAAAATCTCTTTACCTTTGTTGTATAATCTAACAGAATATCCCATAACCTTTACCATATTCTACTGGGTAGAAACAGGTCACAGGTTCTGCCCACATTCAAGGTGAGGAGATTACACAAAAGTGTGTCTCATTTGAGGTCAACCTAAGGGTGTCTACTATACTGAACATTCTATAATTTATTTAGCAACCCTATCCAGAGAACATATGGTTTGATAATACATGATCAATCATACTTAGAGATGGTAAATATAGACAAATTATTTTTTAAGTGGTATGTACAGAAGATAACACAAGAATCAAGGATTTATGGGAATAATATGGTTTAGAGCTTTCTACCACCCACCTCTATGCTGCTAGTATTTCCATGATTTATCAAATTATACCCAACTCAACAAAAATTGCTAAAAATTAGCATCACATCTCTTGTGAGAGATTATACAATAGTTTTAGAATTACTGTAACACAATCATCATCATTTGCTTATTAATTCTATAATCATCGATTGAGTTCCCACCATAAGGAATAATTGCTTTGTTCCAGCAGTATAAAGATGAGCAACATCCCACTCATCCCCTAAAATAAACTGTGGTCTAGAAAACCAGAGACACATACATTCAGATAAGTGAGAATTCCAAATTATAAAACAGAAAACAATTGACTAAAGCCTATTTCACTTAAATTTTAGTTCTTAAAAAATTCATGAAAAGTTCTGCAATCAAATAAATTTTAGCCATATCAAGATGTCGCATTTCATATCCATTCCTTAGAGATACATAACACACATTAACATAGAAGTCTTTGAGACATCTTATATAAAGTGCTTAAATTTGTATAATCTGGTTTTTCACAATAATTGATATATTACAGTCATCCTGCACCTATATTTGGATTCACCATCTAAACATTTGCTTAAGCACCAAATCTTGGAGTTTTTCTAAAATTTTGTTTTTCCCTCTGCCCCAGTTCCCATTACTTAGTAAGCCCTGTCCATTCTGCTTTCTAAATGTGTCAATGGATCAAGGATGTCTCCTTGGCCATTACAGCAGCCCTGGGAGAGAAACTTCTTGGAGACAGATCTCAGCAAAGCTCAATTCTGGGAAGTTATTAAAAAATGTTTTCAGGGACAGAGATGTCTCTGAATCTATGTGTGGATCTCAGTGAAAGAAAAAGAGAGGAGTAACTTTTTTTTCTCCCTTCTTTCATTTTACTCTCTGTAAATTTGATAGCTGTTATGAAATGTCTCATAGCAGTACACCTGGATGGAAAATGAATGGATTTCATTTGCATATTTCAACAATTAAAAGCACTAAATCTCACTAATTGTGCATAATTACAATTTAGTGATTATACTAAGCAAACTATAATTTACAATTTAAGTGATTACTCTGTAATTCATTACCAAGCTATGTGACTCAGCGAAAGATAATAACATTTTTGGAGGGCTATCTTTCAAAAGATTCCATGTCAATGTTTTTCTATGAGTTTGGTTGAAAATAAACTTCTTAGTTGCAATGCAGTCCATGGAGAATATCTGTAAACTCATTGTTAGTCACCAGCTATGACCATGCTTGCAGGACCTGTCATTGTGCAGGGTTTTGCCTCCACCCTAAGGACTACATGACATTTTTGCACAAATGGAGCTTTCCCTATTCAGTAACTTACATGCTACTATACTTTCGTGTTTTTTTTTTTTTTCCTCTTTCCCTGCTGTCATTGCTCAGCCATCAGCAATGTTTCACAGTGCTTCAACTTGCCAAATAAGGGGGTTTTGTGATGTTTTCTCTGCCTGACTTGTTTGTGATCACCCTGCTTCAAATCATCAGTCAGTATGTGGTTTGGCTGCTTGTCATTCACCCAATCTTGCAGACAAGCCCCATAAAGCTGAATTGTAATGAGTGTGACTCCATCGCACTGGGTTCACAGTGTATCACAACTGAGGAATTGTTTGAGAATTTGATTTTAAATAGAAAGTATGAGCTGAAAGCCGCAGGACAATATGCTATCTGTTGGTGTGCCAAAGATGCGCTCATTTGTTTTCATTAACTTCTCTAGATCATCTCTGTGTACATCATTTGATTGGTATTTTGCTCAACTAATACACTTCCATAATCAATTTTGACTGAGAATGTTCAGCTCCCTATGTTGACTAGTATTGGGTCTTCCTGATAGTGGGTAATACACGACCTAGAATGTCTTCAAGGCAGACAGTTAACCTAAAGCATTCCTAAAATTGTGCATTTACTATTGCATATCACTGCACAATTCTTGAGGAAATGCCTTAAGGAGTTTGGCAAGAGCACAGGCTGTTAAGGGAAAAGAAGTTTATAAAGACTGAAAACATTATAAACCAGTCAAGGAAAAGCAGGTGGCCCAGTCATTAGTGGTGACTAAGTTTGAAATTGATTATGTGGTAACTTGAGAAAAAACAGACTTATGTTTGGGAAGGTAAATGAGGGCAGATTGTCAAGGTCTGATTCCACAGGCATAGCTGGATCTCTCACTGCTTATTCCCAAATGATAAATAACATGTGTTTATTCCCAAACAATAAATAACATGATGACATTAACTGTCTAGATCCATCTGGTCTGACATTATTGGTATCTAATGTTGTCAAAACACTCTGTATTTTTGTAGTCCTATTGTAAAGTCTTTTTTTTTTCTTTAATTTTATAAAAACATGTTTTCTACTTTGTATGACTGGTAAAATAATAAATACTTATCTTGAAAAAAAGGAATAATAAAAAGTGCAAATATATGGAAAATAAATTACTCAAAATTTCCTTCACACAAGGACAATCATTATTTATATTTAGGCATTTTATTCCAGACTCTTTATTACTATTTATTTATGTGATTAAAATAGAAAAGAAGCCATTGCTATTATTATTATTGGCAGAAAGACCATGTCATCATTTTCCTGTGAGCCTTCCCAAATATACTGTTAGAGCTGTATGCCACTCTTTTTCGAGAAAGCATCTCATTGTCTATAATTAGCTCAAAAAACAAAAAAGAAAAAAATGAAAAGATCTAGCAGCACTTGAAGGTTAGATTCATGTTGTCCTCTTAAAGCAACATTTTGGAAACAAAATCAGTAACTAAACTAGTGGTACTTGGTGTTAATTCTCTACTGCATTGTTTTTCTCCCTTTCTTGTCATAATTTAATCTTTTCTTAAGGACTACCTATATCACTAAGCATCAAAATTATCATTCAGGAAATGTACCTTGCTATTGTCTCAAGACCCCGAAGAAGTATACGTCATCAGAATGGTTCATTCCAATTTCCTAGTTGAAAGTAAGTTGACCTCGATATTTCAAATGGATGTTTGATTTATTTATTTATTTTTAAAGATTTTATTTATTTATTTGTTAGGGAGAGAGAGAGATAGCACAAGTTGGGGGGAGGTGGCAAGCAGAGGGAGAAGCAGGCTCCCGGCTGAACAAGGAGCCCCATGTAGGACCCTGAGATCATTACCTGAGCTGAAGGCAGACACTTAACCGACTGAGCCACCCAGGTGTCCCCAAATGGAAGTTTTAATAAAAGACAAAGAAATCAACATGAGATATTCATTACAGACAAAATAAATAATTTAAAGTCTAAAAGTGACCCATGGTCCAGAGATTTCATATTATTTGGTGTATCTGAAGGTAGAATGTTGGTATTCAGGTCATGATGGAACCAAACATTGACCACTGCGATCAGGGTTGGGTTAATTGCTTTATTTCTTCTTCGGTGTGGTGGGACTCACACAACGTGTAACTGCTATGGAATGACTCTGTTGTTCTGGTTTCTGTTCTTTTTGATGTAACATATTTCCTTTTTCACAATGTTTTTCTCCAGACATGGTTACAACGGCATTATTCTGTGAGTTCTCTATATTAGTTTTATTCTTAAAAGGTGTTCTGGAAATGCCAGAAACTCATGATATTAACTAGGGTTACAGGAACAAAGAATTTAATGAACAAATACATTAAAAAAAAAAAAAAGAAATCATATTCGGCAAAGTTACACAGATTTCTTTAACTTGGGACTTCTAAGAGACTTTAATGTGCTAACACGCTTTCTGAATTTCTATGATAATATGCAGGATTTCCCAGATGTATTTGCCCATGGATGTCTTATTGGAGGCATCTTGCAGAATATTTTTTATTTGGAATGTTTTCATAAAATCCTGCCTTAAGTAATTAACTAGATCCTCTGGGTCTCCTCCTTAAACTAGGCAATGATTATAATTTTCATTGGAAGATACAGGATCAGCTTAAAAGCAGCTCCTTCTGGGTATTAAGAGTTGGACTCAGAATTCTGTTTTTTTGTTTCTCTGTTTGAGCAGAGTGTTTCCAGTAAGTTTCTGCTTTGGCCTACAAGTCTAATACCAGGTAGGGTTGCTATAATCCTATTCAGTGTTTGAGTTTCAAACACACGACTTTCAACCATAGAAGCAAGCCCCTCTGAGAGAGAGTGTTTGTCCATGTCTAGGATAACTTCTTAGCGATTTTTATTTACTTTCGTTAGTCAATTAAAAGGTTTGGGTAAGTTCACTGTATTCGCATGTGGTAAGCTATGATGTGGTAACAAACAATCCTACTCTTACTCAATTAAACCACAGAAGTCTGTTTCCTGCTTATGTGTATCTAACCATGAACTCTGCAACATTTAAGAGCTATTTAATCCACGTGGCACATCAGTGATTCCATACTGTTCTACCATGCCACTCTGAGGCCTCAATGTGGGTTACTGAAGGGGAAGAGAAAGCATGAGGAATGTAGTGGGTATTTACACTGCCTCTTCTGATACCATTCTTCAAGTCTCCTGAGGGAAAACAGAGAACGTGTAAGTTTAATGTAAATCCATGCACTTGCTAATCTTGTCCTCTTCTATATTCTTTTTTGATTGGTGCTCAGTCAGAGTCTGTGGATTCCTTCCTCTACAAGATCTTAAAAATAATGCATTTCTGCTGGTAACACTTATTAGGATCTGTCCTAAACTATTTTCTCACATTTGCAGGGCTTTATTTTTCATTTGATTGTTTGTTGTGTCCAATTCCTATTTTGTGAAATATGCACAATCCATTTTATAATGTACTGCTCTACTTATTAAGGATACAGAAAGGGCTTCATTAGGAAAGGAGCATCTACTCTACTTTCAGTTTCCAGCAGGAAAACCAGTCACATTTAGAAGTAAATACAAACAAATCTACTAAACCATCAGGCAGTGTGACCATATTCTATTATGTATGCTGCTTTTGTCAACAAACAGGCCAAGTTTGCCATAAAATTGTGTAGGAAAAGAATATGGCCTTTGGTTCTCCTTCCTCTGCATACATTTTTTTCACTCTTGATTCTTAGAGTTTTCTACCCTTTCACTTTTATTAAATTTCCTCATGATGTGTATTAGAAGCCAAATGCAAGGCAATACTTAGAGCATTCGCACAAGAGTTACCACTGCTCCAATAAAGTAAAATATTGAGTGATTATAAATCTAAGAACAGAGAATATAGTTCCTGTTTGTTCCACAGCTGATACACGTCAGTTTAATATCAGTTCTAATTTATGTATCAGTTCTAATATATTTGCTATTGTGTGATTATGAGAGACTCATAATCTCTCATTATAAGTATCTTTTCTTAAAGAAATTGGATCTGATTATCTCAAAATTCTCCTCAGCTAAAAAAATTCTCAGCTGTCCTCATGCTTTATCATTTCTAATAGTTTTTTTTTTTTTTTACTTACTAAAGTAGAAACTCTGTTTTCTATTAGTTTTTTTCTCATTTAATTGAAACTCTAACATTTTCTGACTAACAATATAGTTTAATAAGAAATGATGTAATGGCACAATATATTAAGATGGATAAAAGCTTCTGAATTTAGAAACCTGGTTCAAATTCCATGTCAACTCCTTGCTAGTGGTGGGTCATCTGACCAAGTATTTAACTTCTTAGCCTCAATTTCCCCATCTGAAAAATGGCAATAATTTTAGTAACTTCTTAAAAGGTAGATTAAACATGCAGATGCTCTGCACAATAGTAGGTGTGTAATGTGCTTGTAGCCTACTACTAATAATACTAATTTTCTTTTTTAAAATGATGCACAGAGGCATGCAAAGTTGGCAGTTTGTACAGTAGATTTTTGGAGCCTTTAGGGAGCCTGTGATAATATGTCATACATGCAATGTGACCTATGGTTAGGACTTGCTTTTCCTTATAGGTGTGGCTCACAGAGTGGACAAACAAAGGTAGCCATGGAAACTGTGGTAAAAATATTAGGTGGCTGCACATCAGAGAAAAGCCAGATTTTTCTATGGCTCTGATGCTGTAATAGCAAGCTCCTTTTAATGAGGCATTCTTAGTTTGAGAAAATATATATAATCATGGCAAGTATGAGATAAATACCTTGTAATATAAAAAGGATATGTAGATTGTACACTCACCAAAGAGAATCAAGGTCATAGAGAAAATATTCCCAATTAGTAACATATGGTACTTTTTATTCAACAGAAATTATTATATTCAAATTTTGATTATCCTTAATATTAGGGAGCAGAAAAAACTGTTGAGAATGCAGAGCTTTCTTATAATAATTTTTAACATCCGATAGCCAGGGGTCTGCACAGATATATTGTAGGTGCTACAATGTCATATCCAAATATGAACCTAAAACTTAAACTAATTATAAATATTTTTACTTTAACTTCACAACTGAATCTTCCTGAGATTGTAATAGCTGTCTGAGTGAAAAAGAAAAAAAAAATGATATCAGAAATATATGTAAATCAATGAGTAAAGCAAATATAAGCAATTTTCTTAATTGTAAGTTTTTTTCACTACTTTTGATATCCTAGTTTTAATCTTTAAGAGGGTGTATTTATTGATATATATGTATATATCAATATATAACTAAACATATATCACCATTAAGTTACTTTTTATCATAGTGTATATTTGATTCTGCACAAGAATATATGTACTATACCATTCCAAAGACATTAAGAATTTTTTTTAATGTTGATATTTATTGTTTATGGTTTCAAATGCACACTGAAAGACTCTGGATATTGTCAGTTTATTTTAATAAATAAACTACCCTTAGATGGCTAAAATAAAGGATTAATATTTCTGAAAACTCATAAGAACATGTACTTTATATGTTTGCCATCAAAATTTCCAAAGCACCACCCACCCTGAGCCTTCTACTTTGTCTTTCCTTCTTGTGGCTTCATGACAAAACGGGAAAAAATGAAAGAAGGAAAGAAGAGGAAGGGTGGCTGCTTCTTTGCTTCCCTCAGCCTTTCTTACCACTTAGCTGGCATTTTTTCTATTTTTTCAAAGGCAGTTCTGAAGTTACAGAAAAGTGAAAAAAATATATAATATTGTGGAAGCCTCATACTCTGTCTCCAGGTTTGAATCTCTGGTTTATCATCTCTGAATCTTTTAATGTAATTATTTACAGTAAATATGAAACGCCATATTTTTATTTTATGTTTTTGTTGAAGTAACAGTAAAACCTTAATATATCATGTGATATATATTTGCATCTGAATTTCATATTGTTCAAATCATGTTCTGCTACAAATCCCCAAATTTCATTATTTCCCACAGTTACTAATGATCAATGACAAGAGCTATCCCATTCTAGGCCACGGGCTACACACACCTCCAGATTTGCTCAGGATGGGGTCGGGGAGAATTTAAATGTTCTCTGCTTTCAATAGTCTCTTCTTTGTGGACTTTTCCATCTATAATGCACACTTCTTACACTGCAACTTTGTGCTGCTTTTAGCTAATTGCTTCATCTAATAGAGCTAATAAAGCATTTTCTATAGTTTTTAAATTTTAATTTAATATTTTTAAGTATTTATGGAATAACTGCTTTATTGGCTTACTAAGTACAGTTGCTCCAATTGCAGTCTTTTGTTCTTTCTTGTTTCAAAATTTTCAAAAACAATTATACAAATGTGAACCTACATATCACTAGTTTATTACACTATCTTTATGGTAGGATTAACCTAGATAGAAGAGTAAAGCTACATCAGCAGATATCTGCCAGTTTGGCAAAGCAGTAAGTAGAGTAGGTGAATTTAATTTTTAAAAATCTAAAGCACCTTTGCAAATTAGAATTTTAAAGGACTACTATGTTTACTATAATGTCCATATCTCACTTACTTAATTTGAAAATTGTTTGAATTGCATTACTTGAAACAAAAAAAATACTGGTTATTCTTAAAGGAATGCGTGTCTATGTCTACAAATTTCCTAAATTTTCACTTCATACACATCCATCAATATTTTCATCAATAAAGGTTTTATATCCTTTTAAAAAACCTCAGTTATGTTTTTTTAACTTTTAAAATTTTTTATCTGTGTATTTGACAATTACAAAAATACTTTAATCTCAAAAAACACCTTCCATCAAAAGGAATAAAAATCACCTAATATTCTTTGAATTCTGTGGCACTTTGGATGGAAAAATATCCAGAATTTCAAAATCTAAAACTATAGACAGAAAAGTCATTCCATAGTATTTTTGAACTGCTATGTTGTAGTCTACTTATTGTTACTATTGGCTCAAAGAAGTTCATTTCCAATCACCTCCCACAAGTTGTTTTTTTTTCCTTTCCTTTTCTTTTTTTTTCTATTGAGGGCCTCAATTGACTGACACATTAAATTATGCATGATCAACTGAAAAAGATCAGTTCAAATTTTGGCACTCAGTCACCATCTGTGCTTTGTACATTGACATCACTTTCATGTTTGCTTTTTAAATGGTATGACGGTTAGGCTTTACATAACATTTGTTGTTCCGTAAAATTAATTTTAGTGATGGTCATATTTTGAGAATATAAAGCTCCATTCAGGACACTGTGAAGAATTTTGAAAATACAAACCACCATGAGTGTGATGACTTAATTTCTAACATTTCTCATGGCAATCAATCCAGGTATATAGTCAGCCAAAATTTTTTCAATAGTGTATGATATTGGGACCTAATTTCTATTGCAGTGAGACATCCTTCAAAAAAGCCATCAGCGGGATCTTCCTCGTTATAAATGTGCATGGCTTCAAACTTTAAAGCAAAGAAAAAATAAAAACAATTATCCAAATAATCCATTTATTAACAATTATTATCACTTTGTTAAGCTTAAAGAGACATAACATTATATACAAACTCTCATAAATGAAAGATATATTGAACAATGAAGTCAAATATAGTAAATATAGAGCATTAGAAGATAATCTTTAAGATTATCAGTAAAGTATTTGTGTACATGCACCGGAATAGGAAGTAAATGATTTTATTATTGTTGTGTACCCTGAGATATGGCATGGACCTCAATCTTGGGCACACATATTTTACTCTAACCTACGCCCCAAGTATTTTCCCAAAATTTAAATTTAATTTCTATAATCTTTGTCTAATGGCCCCCATTTCTATAAAATGGAGTGAAATTCTGTGACTCATTCTTGTCTACTCCTATTACCTATCTTATTTGGGTATTCAAAGGAATGATTTGCCTTTTGTTTTTCAACTACAACTGTATAAGGCAATCCTTTCATATCAAATAAAAACAACAACAACAACAACAACATTGTGGCTTATGTAAACTGTCATACTTCCCACAAAGGGCTTTCTATAGTCCAAAGATAACTTCTAGAAATTTTTGGAAATTATTTTCTAATCTTACTCATTTCAAAGTTTTCTCCCTTAATGTTTGCTTTATTAGACTCAGGAAAAATATGACCAAAAGTTCTTATTTGCAAAAAAGTTTCTACTGTTAAAATGTTCCCAGAAAAAAAGGAGAAGCACAAAGTCCCAAGGAAGAAAAATGAGCTCCTTTTCTTGGCAATCAAATGACTATTTGGAACCAAGGATTAAATGAAGTAAAATTTTAGTTACACCTCCTCTTCTTTTTCTAAAAGTAAACAGACACTGAACTATTTTTAAGGTGTTACAAAATCAAAGGTTATAAAAGTGTTACTTTTCCAACTTGACATTTCTTACTGATCGTAACTCTAAAAAAAATAAAGTTCTATATTTCAAATTTACTATACCATTGTTAGGATTATATGATTTAAAGTAAAGAGGAAGAGAAAAAAAACTAATCATCTGAAAGCCAGGTACTTTTCTCTGATATTCTTTCTTATGTTCCTTTTAAAAACATTGTACTGTATTTAATATTTTCTTTTTATCCAGGTGTACACTATGCTAACTTTCTAATACCCAGTTTTTTTTTCCACCGGATACCTTTGCTCTGTTTCCCTTAAAACTTTGGTATTTACTCAGGATTCTGCCTTTGATCAACATGTTTTCTTACTCACTGAGAGATTTAATCTAGGCATATGTTTCTCTAAAACAACTACCTATAGAATGTCAAAAATATATTTCTAATATGGATCTTTTACAGACATATTTAGACAACTACATCTCCATCTAGATATTTTCCCATGTATAGTGATTACAGATACTATTTGTATAAAATGTTACATGTTGGGGACTAGGACAGCTTCAAAACATAATACTGTGCATTTACCCTACCACACATTGAGGTAGCTGTTGGAATTTGTCTTTGGCAGATAATAATATTATTGAACATTAATCAATGTTTCCCATAGACCTGGTGCTATTCTAAACACCACCTTTCTTATAATGTATCATTTAATCCTCACAATCAATGAATCAGTAGATAACATCATTGTCCCATTTTACATTGGAAATTTAGCTCAGAGAAATTTAGTAATTTGCCAAAAGTGACACAGTGAAAGGCTTGCTGCTTTTGTTAATTAATCTGATAGTTGTTTTATTACAAACCCTATACTTTACACCTACACTATACTGACCAGCACAGGCCCTCAATTCGATCTCATAAAAATATATATTCATGTTTTCCTCACTACCATCTTGTTATCCTATATTTTAATTTTTTTATTCCTAATACCATGAAAATATGTCTAACATTAAACATGGACTGCGTCTATCTTTTATGTAGCATTTAATTTTTGATATATTCTTCCAGTATTCTCCTTATAGTTCTCACACTTATTGCTTTCTTTGAATCAGCACTGTTACTGCTTAAATCCATCTTTTCACTCTAGGACTAAAGCAATAATCTCTTCTATATTGTCTTGTTGAGATTATTAGAAACCCCTTCTAACCTGCCCTATACTCTCTGAATCAAAACACTTAAAAAATCTTACAGAAGCATATCACCAAAGTGTTTTAACATTTTAGTAACTTTTCATCTCACATAATTTTATAGGACAATATGACTTTCTCCTTCCCATAATTTTAAACACAGAGCCTATTATTAACCCTTCTGCTTGTCATAACAAATTATATAGACTTAATTAAATGAAATATCCCATTCCATGACTCCAGGCTTTTGTATGTGCTGGTGTCCCCTCAAACTGGAATGAACTTTTTTTTTTTTTAAGATTTTATTTATTTACTTGAGAGAGAGAGAGCATGAGTGCGGGGAGAAGCAGAAGGAGAGGGACTAGCAGACTCCGTGCTCAGCGACTTGAGGTTCCATCCCATGATCCTGAGATCATTTACCTGAGCCAAAATCAAGAGTTGGACACCCAATTGACTGAGCTACCCAGGGATCCCTGGAATGAACTTCTATATCTAAGGTACGTCTATTAATCTCTTTGTTCTGCCATCCTTGATCATAATTCCATTTATAATTGATCGTTTTCACCTTTGTTTATCATTGTATCTTTATGCCAAGCATTGTTTGGTGCTATATTTTTATATGGGTGTGTGTATATGTATATATATATATATATATATATATATATATATATATATATGTTTCAATTATAGTACCTAAGATAATCTATCACAATAATTATTTAATATAGTTCCCATTTGAATATGAACTACATTTGTGAAGAGGAATCATAGGACTTACTATGGAGAGCAAAGAAAATGGAAAATTTAAGAGTGACTTTCAGAATTACAAGTTTGGATGACCAATTGTCACTGGAAGTATTTGGGATAGTAAAAAGAGGCAGAGAAATCAATTTGGATGGATTTTTAATTTTTCTTAAATTCCATTTTGTTCTGATATTTTGCTGAAGTTTTACTATAACCATTAGCCCAGAAACAATTTCTTTATAATAGGATACAAAGTCATTTGTATACTTTGATTAAAACTACATTATAAGGAACACATTTGAAGGAAGAAAAGACTAAAATTAAATTTTAGAAAATTCTTTCTTTTTTTTTTAGATTTTATTTATTTATTTGTCAGAGAGAGAAACAGAGAGAGAGCACAAGCAATGGAAGCGGCAGGCAGAGGGAGAAGCAGCTCCGCGCTGAGCAAGGAGCCCGATGTGGGGATTGATCCCAGGATCCTGGGATCATGACCTGAGCTGAAGGCAGACACGTAACCGACTGAGCCACCCCACCCAGGAGTCCCTAGAAAATTCTTATATGTGAACCATTTCCACATGTAGTTGAATTGTCTATGCAATAATTGGTTATTGAAAGTTACTCATACCATTGGCATTAGATGAAGAAAAATATAAATTTAGACAAAAAGGAGAAAAAAAATCATTGTTTTTAAAATGTTGCCATGCATGTCATCTATATATATGGTTTTGAAACGATATTCAACCAATTAAAATACTGTTTCAATATAGTTGCCAATGAAGGCCACTTTCATAACAATCATTTCATATTCATTGTACACTTAGTAAAGGGACACAATATAGATTTTGTAATTTTAATCAATTTTTTCAACTTTACTAAATTTACAAATAAAAAAGGGGGTCAAAATAAAAAAGGATACACTTAAAAAATAATAGTTGAAATTCCTCAGATGAGACATAAGACATAATTTTAAGATTTAAAAGTTCAGTGAACTTCAAGCAGGAAAATTACAAAATAAACCTTGTTTAAGAACATTTCAAGTAAACTGCTACAAAGGAAAAAATACCCAGTAAAAACATCCCTAAAAAATATAAGAGAAATAAAGACTTTTGCAGCTAATCAAAAAACTGAAAACTAAATAAAAAAATTAAGAAAGTCTGTTGCCAGTACACCTACAAAATATGTTATCATGCTGAATGAGACCATATGAAAATTAAGATTTTACGGAAAGATTGAAGAGCTTAAATACATATGGCCATTTAAAAGAAAAAGTCTAACATCTTGTAGATTTATAATGATAAAATTCATAATAGCAATTGTAGCATAAAGGTAGAGAGGTAACAAAATTACACAATTGTAGGTTTTCTGAATTTTAGGTGAAGTAGTACAAAAATAATTATGAGTAGATTGTGAAAAGTTAAGAATGTATACTGTAGTTTCTTGAGCAACCACGAAAACAAATAATACAAAGTGGTAAAGTAAAAAGTCTACTGGTAAATTAAAATTAATTTCTAAAAATTATTTAAAGACAGGGACACCTGGGGTCGCTCAGTTAGTTAAGCGTCTGCCTTTGGCTCAGGTCATGATCTCAGAGTCCTGGGATGGAGCTCCACATTGGCCTCCCTGCTCAGCGGGGAGTCTGCTTCTTCTTCTCCCTCTCCCTCTTCCTCCTCCCCTCTGCTCATGCTTTTTCTCTTTCTCTGTCTCTCTCTGTCTTTCTCAAATAAATAAATAAAATCTTTAAAAAAATAAAAATAAATAAAAATTATTTAAAGACTAACAAGTGTCACCTAAGGAAACTTTAAGTAAATTAAAGAAGTTGTTTTTTTTTTCTCTTTAGCATTTTGCATATTAACCATATAATACTTCCTTTGCCCTAATTATATATAAAAACAAAACAAACAAGCAAAAAAATAACTACAACCATATCTAAGAAAGAAGGTGGACAAAAGCTCCCATGCTTTTATTCTCTGAACCTGATACAGCTTAAGTACTCTTTCCTCCACTCTCCCCAAATCCCACTGTCCCCCCACCCCCCACACACAAATCATTACCTTGAAAGATGTTGTAACTAGGGGTGTGTTATGGTGTAAAGATAATGGAGAACTGTTAATTAGATTATTCCAGTTAATAGAAAGTAATTATGTATTTGCACAGCTGCATTTATGAATGGTCTAGGCAGTTTTTAATTTTAAGGTGTGTTAGAGAGTTCTGAGATAACCAAATATATATATCTTGTACCCTCAACTCTATAATTAGAGATTTTTCTCTTATTTATGAAGTCTTCTTGATCTCTATGAGTTTCTAAAAATTCAAAGGGTATTTAAAAGGAGGATTAAGAACTATGAGCAAACAAATGGTACAACAGTTAAGAAATCACAAAGAACCCAAATCAGGAAAGCAAATTATGCATTTGCTTTGTAATCTTAATCACCCCCAGCTTTTTAAGATAGTTTCTACATCTGTAAAATGAAAGGATTGAATTAGATGGTAATAAAAGTATTTTAGTCCTGAAATTTCATTATTATGATAATAGACACCATTTCTGAGGCATAAACCAAGTGTTTCACATATATTACTTCATTTAAGCTTCATTACAAACTGTAAGGGAGATATCATTAACCCTATATTAAAAAACATAAAATTAAATGTCAGAAAGTTATCTCTCCAGGTAAGAGCAAGAATCTAAACAAAATCAGACTTTGAAGCTATCAGCCTTATTTTAAGAATTTGTGGGTTATTGAGGTATATATTACTGAGTCAAAATGATAAAGTATTAAGGTAGAATGAGGTCAAAATCCATGTAGTGACCTAGTCAACATCTATTAAATACTTAATATGAGGATGCCATCATGTTTATTCTAAGCTAAACAAATATTTTTAAAAGCCTATATCAAGTTATCTTCATTATTCAATATTTTATTAAATTACATATTTTTTTTTTTTTACTTTTTGTTGTTTAAAAGCATTTTTGACAACTACAGAATGTATAAAGATCATGTCTGAGTAAGTACTCATTAATAACATACATCTACAAAATAGCAATTGATCAAATGAATGCAAATAGATATGATTTTCAGTATTAATTTTTTTAAAGACTGTTTTATTTTTTATTAGAGAGAGCTTACAAACGGGGAGCAGCAGGCAGAGGGAGAGGGGGAAGCATGTGGGGCTCTATCCCAGGACCTCAGGAACATCACCTGAGCCAAAGGCAGATGCTTAACCATCTGAGCCACCCAAGCGCCTGATTTTCAGTATTATTTTAAGCCAGTATATAATACCTGTTTTCCTACCCCCACACTGGAGTGCGAACGAGAAGCAAAATCCTTTTTCCTGATTCTGCTTCTAAGCTCAAGCAAGGCCCTTTACTTTTTGGCAATTATTTTTTCTCTCATATATGATAAAGAGGTTAGAGTATGTTATCACTGATATTTCTACATTTTTTGACATGGCCGCAAAGTAGTATTTCGTGGGAGCAATGATGCTTAAGATGTTCAAATTATTTCATGGAAATTGATTTCATGTTGAAAAAAGTTTGAAAAATTCAGAGTTAAAAAGTTAACATTTTCTAAAGCCTTTTCTTTTTCTAAAGCGACTGTGACTCACAGAAGATGATGAAGCATAAAATTTTCTAAAGATGATTGATCTGTGAGACACACTTCAGGAAATGATGTTTCTAATTCCTCTTTTCTTTAGCTAATTAGTACACATACAGGACAGAAAGATTCCATTCCAAATTATACAGAAAACCTAAATGAGATGTAATTTTTTTAAATTTAATTAAATTTACATGTTGTTTGGAATTTTGATCTCTCCCAGATTAAATACTTTAAAGGAGTCTAAGAAGAGTGAACTATATTAAAACTCATCAAACAAAAAGCCAACATCTGCTTATTTTTTTTTCTTTTATAAAAGATGGATACAATTGAACAAGCTTTTTAGGAAAGCTTATGAATATCTTGGAAGGAAATAATAATGGCAACATTTACTGAATCTAGGACGGTGTTTTTTAATAAGCACTAGGTAATTGTAACTAATATTTTGGTGGACAAAAACAAAGAAAAAGGAAACAAACTCTGCTAGTAACACTTGAAAGGATTAGATGCTTTATTTTCTATTCCTCAGCCATTGATCATTTGCTTTTTTTTTTTTTTCACTTTTGACGTTTTGGCTTAATGTTCTTGAATCTCATGTCTGCTAGCTTAATACAGATTCCTTCCCCTCAAGCATAGTAGATCAGTAATAACTGTATCTTTCCAAAGAATGCAGTGTTTTATGTAAGTGAATGTAAACTGATTCCCTAGAAGATCAAAACACAATTCTTCTATTAAAGATATTTGTAGGGAAAAATAGATATGAGCTACAGTCCAAATTGATTCAGAGTTTAAATATGATTTTAATAAATGCAACATTTAAATCCCATGTAAATGTTTCTCATTAAATTCTAATGTGCATACACTATGTGAGTACTACAGACAAGTAATTTACTTATATCATTTTATGAAATGGATCTTCTGTAAGTTGTTTTTGAGTTGGAAACATTGGTCATGTTTTGATAACATTACTTCATTACACTTTAATTAGCATTGTATAAACCACGTAAGGTTTATAAAACATGTTAATAATGTAATCTTGGAAGACAAATTTTTTGTACTATGGCTGTAACATTACTTATTACGCAGCTTTAATTAAAGCCTACCATTTCACAAACAAATTTATCTGTTCAAATACCAATTTTATGTTGTATATTTTTTATGTTCTCTTAATAGCCAAAAATAAAGTACTAAACAGTGTATCACCAAAGACTTTTTACTCCATTATGTGCTCTTAGGTGGATGATACAGTAATAATAATAATAATTATTATAATAATAGATAATTGACATAACATATTTCTCCAATTAGAAGTCACACATATTTTTTCAGATTGAAAACCTCCAGCCAACTGTATTTTCCATCTACCAGAGAGAATATAAAGCTTATTAAAAAAAATTTGTGAAATTACCATTGTAAAGATGTCATAATCACAGTGAGGTTCTGGAAATAAGCTAAATAAACAATAGGATACAGTCTTGAAGTTGAAATATAAATGTCCACTAAGATGCCCAATAATTACAGAAAGATCTGATGGGGGTAGCCCCTAATGAATGTAGAGAAGGAAATCTGAGTTAGCTGTAGAAAGCAAGAACAATACAATGGAGGGAGGAATAACACCATGGCAGTTCTTGTGTGGGAGAATGGGAAAGTTTTAAGAGGCCTGAGTGATAAAATTAATGACGAGAATAAAATCGGGAGTCCGCACAAGATCTTGTAGGCATTTGGGTATCGAAGTAGAGGTCTGTGAAAGAAAATGTGGAACAGCTGGTAAGTATTTTTAAACAAAATATTAAAAGATAAAGCTTATGGAAGGGAGAACAGGCTTTCATGAGAAATAACAATCTAAAAATTTCCAAGGGAGATTCCATGTGTTAACAAAGTTTTCAGATTAATTGTTATTGTATTAAGGACTCTGAAATCTTCTTGGGGTCAGTATTCTTTTCTGGAAATCTCAAAGAAAATTATCTTTGGAGGCGAACATGTGTTTATTTAGCCTTACATACAGCTTTCATGTTGGCACTCACTTGCTCAAATATCTTCAAAGATTAGTGCTTCCTGAAAGAGTAAAATTTCTCTAACATCTGTTTGAACCTCTCAGTAACTGGCCAAATGTCATATTTTTAAAGAGGATTTACATTTTCTTTTTTATGAGTCTTTTAAACCAAGCTGAACTCACTAAAGACAGTTCAACCAACATTCCTTATACATTTCCTTTCTAGATCATACAGAATGCCTCTGATTGTTTTATTTCCATTCATCCTTCAGATTCGGTAAGTCTTCTTTAATTATTCCAAGGTACACTGAGTAAGGACTTATTATTCCAAGGACTGATAAGTCTTCTTTAATTATTCCAAGGTACACTGAGCTCTTCTTTTTCAAAAATTTAATAGTGCTTATCTTGACTAGAGAAGCATAAGATTTGCAAGCTGCCATATTTTAATAGTTAACTTTTATGCATTTTTCCCAACAAAACAATGATATGCTGTGGCTTATTTATTGTAATATATTATCAGTTATAAATTTAATCAGAGGATTATAGAATACTCCCCTTGCCCCTGATTTTACCACCACACCAACAGGACTCCAGTATAATAACAAGAATTATACCTGAGTTGCAAGGCAGACTTCCCCTGAAGAAGAGTAATTAAGAGAAGCACAAAGTCAAAGTAGAGACAAAAATATTAAGCACAGTTGAACTCCTATCCAGATTAACATAAATCCTCACGCTTAGTTCCTAGTACTATATATAGTATATATATACGTGTGTGAAAAAAACAGTTTGAGGAGACAAAGCAATCATGAGAAACACACTCAGATATGACACGGATGTTAGAACTATCAGAGAGGTTTAAACGATTGATTGATATGCTAAAGCGCTCTGATGGAAATAGTAGACAATATGCAAGAGTAGATAAGTAACAAAGAGAGAGATGGGAAGTTTAAGAAAGACTAGAAAAGAACCATTCAGAATAAAAAACACAGTGACAAAAATGAAGAATGCTTTCAATAGGTTCATCAGTAGATTTGACACGATCAAGAAAAGGAACAGTGAATATGAAGAAACTTCTAAATTTGCAAAGAAACTTCTGAAACTAATGGCATTATTTGGTCTCTGTCCCCTTTTCTGGCACAAAGTTCCTAAAACTTGGAATTTCCTGTGAGGAGAGTGGTATTGGTGTTTTTGTTATGGTAATAAGGTGACTTTTGGAATGCCCTCACCTAAAGAACCAACCACACTGGAGAAGCCCACCATGTGATTAGAAGGCTGGAACTTTTTTTTTTTAATTTTTATTTTTGTTAAAGGTTTTATTTATTTATTTGACAGAGAGAAAGAGAGAGAGAGAGACAGAGTACAAGCAGGCGGAGCAGCTGGGGGAAAGGGAGAAGCAGGCTCCCCGCCGAGCAGGAAGCCAGATGTGGGGCTTGATCCCAGGACCCTGGGATCATGACCTGAGCTGAAGGCAGATGCTTAACCGACTGAGCCACCCAGACGCCCCAAGAAGTTAGGAATTTTTAGTCTCACCCCTGTCTTCTGGGGAGGGAAAGGGGCTGAAGGTTGAATCAATCATCAGTGCTCAATTATTTAATCAGTCATGCCTATATAATGAAGCCTCCATAAAAACCCACAAAAACTGGGTGTGGAGAGCTTCCTGGTTAGTCAACACGAGGAGGTGCTGGGAGAATGGTGCCCTGAAGAGGGCACAGAAACCCCACCACTCTTTCCCCACACTTTGCCCTATGCATCTCTTCCATCTGGCTGTTCCTGACTGGTCCTTTCATACCAAACTGAAAATCCAGTAAGTAAAACATTTCTTTCAGTTCTGTGAGCTACTCCAGCAAATTAGTCTACTCTGGGAGGAGGTTGTAGGAACAGAAGCACAGGTAACAGCCTGAGCTTGAGACTGGCATCTGAAGTTGGGTGGTGCGCAGTCTTGTAGGATTGAGCTCTTAACCTGTGGAATATGATGGTGTCCTTCTGTAGATGGTGCCAGAATTGAGTTGAATTCCTAAACACCCTGGTGACATCCAAGAATTGTTTGGTGTTATGTGGCCTGCTCCTCCCCCCACCCCACACACGTTGGAACTGGGTTTAGGGACCCAAAATACCAAGAAACATAACATATCCACATTTTGAGCCGTTCCCTGGGGAGTCCCAGCTAGGTACTATTTTCTGCAAGAATAACTGCTATCCTGACATCTAAGATTATAAATTAGTTTCTTTTCTTTTTTTTTTTTCTTTTTTAAGATTTTATTTATTTGACATAGAGACACAGCGAGAGAGGGAACACAAGCAGGGGGAGTGGGAGAGGGAGAAGCATGCTTCCCGCTGAGCAGGGAGCCCGATGCGGGGCTCGATCCCAGGACCCTGGGATCATGACCTGAGCCGAAGGCAGACGCTTAACGACTGAGCCACCCAGGCGCCCCATCTTTTCTTATTTTTTTGATCACCTGTGTTAAATGGTGCTATTTTTAGGCTTTGGTTTATTTTACCCAACATATCAAATTTATTGATTTAATTACATTTTAGAGTAATATTAACATTTTTGATACCTCTGTGGTCTCTGTTGATTTATTCTTCTCTATTTCTAATGTTAGTAACTTGTGTTTTCTCTCTCTCTCTCTTTTCTACCTAAGTTCTAGCTAGTAGTTCATGAATTTTATTAATCTTTCAAAACACCAACATTTATTTTTGCTTTCTTTAGTTCACCTTTGTTCTCCATATCATTGAATTATTGTTATCTTTATCATATACATTTTTAATATCCTTAGGTTTGATTTGTATTTTTTTTTGCTCATAAAAATGCAGCTTAAATCATTGAATTTTAGCTGGTTTACATTTTCTTCTAAACATTGCTTAACTGCATTTCACAATACTTGATATGTCATGTCTTTATTATCTCTCGGTCAAAATATGCTCTTGTTTCTAGTATGACCTTATATTTGACCTTGGGTTATTTAGATGTGTGTTACTTCATTTTCAAATTGTTAGCATTTTTCTAGTTTTATTTTATTATTTAACATAATGTTACTATGATCAGAGAATATACTCTTAATAATTTTGATCATTTTTAAGTTGTTTAAGTGGCTTTATGTATGAACTAGAACTTTATAAATGTTGCAAGCATTCTTGAAAATGTATTCTGCAGTTATTGAATGCCGCATTTTATATATGTCAATTATGTCAAACTTGTTTATTTTGTTATTTATATTAACTAGAAATTTATTTGTATACTTGTTCTTTTGCCTTTTGAGAGAGAGGTGTGTTAAAGTCATTTACTATGCTTTATAATTAGTTTATTTATCCTTTTAGTTCTATTGATTATGGCCTTGCACATTTTAAGCTATCTTATTAAGTATATAAAGATTTAGAAAACTATATTTTCATCCCTCATTATACATTTCATATTTCCTTTTCTCAAAGACAGCTTCTCCTCTGGACAAGGTTCTTTACCATGGTACAACACCAATCTTTTTCCTGAAATATCTGAGCCTTCATGTTCTTCCCATATTGTGTTGTTTCAGAATTATCACTGAGACCACAGTCCTAAAAGTGTTTGCAGTTGTCAATGTACACATATACCTTCTTGCCCACGTTGTTTTGCACTGGCTCTTTTCCCCTTTAAAATTGTGATCTAGTTCACACAATAATTCCTTTTTTTTCTTTCTTGTTTTTCCTGGGTCATAGGAAGTCCAAAATGGCTAGGTGGCAGTTTGAAATGTTCAATTTATTGGAAATGTTGTTGAGCCCCCAGTAGAATCTTTTTCCTTTAGAAATTAAGATTCTAAACAACAGAGGCTCAAGGTATAGAGGATGGAAGTAAAAATTTTAGAAGTTTGTAGTTACACTAGTAACTGGTAACACTCCCACTTCTACCTATTACTCTGTAGTTTCTGGACCCATATGTTCTAACAATGGGAGAAACAGCACAAAGAAATGTTTACTACATCAAAGGATATAGCAAATCTTATGGTACAGCAGCTTAAAGTTGCAAGGTTTATCTCCCAGCTGGCTGCCCGAGTCTTCTAGAGTCCATTCCATTCACTCTGAGACCTGTTGTTACTTCTCCATGAGAAACATGACAAAATCAGTTAACCTTCCCATGAAATCATCCCATTGTCTGATGTCTTTTTCTGTAAAATGAGTTTTTTGTTCAGAAACAGAATTGTATGGTGGCACCTGGGTGGCTCAGTTGGTTAAGTGTCTGACCCTTGAATTTGGCTCAGGTCATGATCTCAAGATTGTGAGATCAAGCCCCGCATCAGACTCTGTGCTGGATGTGGAGCCTGCTTAAGATTTTCTCTCCTACTCCCTCTGCCCCTCCCCCTCTAAAAAAAAGAAAGAAAATTGTATGGTATGCAATGGTAATTAAGAAGATATTCTGGTATTTCACGGTGGTGCTAATGTCAAAAGTATGGTGGACGACAGTAGCAAATCCACCCCCAGTATAAACATTTATTACAATGAAAACATATTGTCATATATACCATGATTGATATGGTCCAATGAAATTTACTATCCATGATTATTATACAGATGTCATATCAGGCATAGAACATTGTTCTCAGGGCCTTGACCACCCTGCACTGAGCTACAATCTACTGCCTGGTGTCAACATGTCATGCAGAATTACCTTTGAATGAAGTTCAATATTTTGTTATTCAATGATCTGGATGTTGAGAATAACCCACAGGCCATTAATGTGAGTAGAGGCAAAAGTGACAGTTCTGTGAAAAGAAGGAGCACTAGGAAATGAGTCACCAGCTCAAGCAATTCTTTGTGCCTTTAGAACCTGCTTGAAGGATCTAATTTTTCCAACTTCCACTAGATGTGTGCTGCAGTCTGACAGAAATTAGACTAGGTAGATCAGACAACACCCAATTTATGACAGTGTTTTAGTAATAATTGTCTTTTGATGTCCCAACTTCAAATATTAAACCTCTGTTAGATCTCAGTAGCAAATGAAGATCTATTTCCATGAGAATTATTTCTTAAAGTGTACGTGGATTTGCTCCAAAAGCCTAGGCGTCTGCATTGCTTTTTTCTTATTGATGTTTGACTGGTTCCCCGTATATTGTATATTATCTTGATCTGAGGAAAGGTAATACTAGGAACTCATAATGCTTCTTGTTTGCAATGCTTCTCGTCCTGAAGCAGAGACCAACAAGATAATATTATCTCTTGATGATGGAAAGCTAGAAGGTTCTTGGCAGCCTTATTTGTTATTCAGTAATAGGTTCCAGCAGCACACCTAAAAGTGTATCACCACATTCCATGGGATCCTAGTACCCCACATCTTAATCCTGAGTAGATTATTAATACCTTCATACTCAAGCAAATCAGAAAATCAATATTAGATTCCTATTTTATTGATACTTATTACCTGTAATTATTCTGGGTGCTCATTTTTGTTGATTTGTTTTAATTAATCAGAGTACAAAACATTTGCATTCTATAAATTAAGTGACTTTCAGAATAATCTAGAAGGTTGAAAATAAGTGTTACTTTGACCTTTCAGAGTTGACTCAAAATATGAAACAAACACGGCACTGCAGAACCAGGTTATCAAGAGAGCTGCTACTATAGTCAGTAATTGCTACCAAAAGAAAGATGTCACGATGAAGACACTCTCATTGTTGGCAGCAGAAGTATACCTCACCTGCTTTAATCAGCTCCAGCAGAAGGTGACCCTTACAATCATGCTTCCCAGTGAACATATCAGATCAGAACAAGTATGTCTTTTGTCTCCCTGTTGCCTTCTAAATGCAGCTTGAATTCATTTGATTGAGGAAATTTAAATCATATTTAAAATTCAGTAGATTTTAATGATTCCAAAAATGTTGATTTTAGCTTTCCAGTAGTATAGTAAGTCATATTTCATTCATACATACAAACCATATTCTCTGCAATACTTATTGCTAATACAATTTTAAGGGGATTACAGAAATGAGAAATACAAATTACATTATAAAATATAAGATTTACAGATCCCTTAAAAGATGCATTTAAATTAAGACGAAGCTGGGGCACCTGGGTGGCTTAGTCGTTAAGCATCTGCCTTCCTGCTCAGGTCATGATCCCAGAGTCCTGGGATTGAGCTCCGCATCATGATTTACATTAATCCATGAGTGGCTAATGTGTTATTTTGTTTCAGCTATATTTTTAGAGAATTGACACTCAAATCATTGACTTTCTCATGAAAGTTGCCAGATTGGTGGCACTCATGATAATGTCTAAGATTTAGCTCTCATTATAAGAAAAGAAGATTATGCTTTTTTCAAGCTGTATCCAAATGAAAGTGCTAATTGCTCACAATTGGATAATTTGTTTTCTATTATATGTTACATGGCTAATATAAAACAGATTTTCTAATATGTTGGTATATTATACAAAGTGTAATAATTTTAATATACAAATACTTTTTATTTTGATTTTTACTTTGTAGGGTGGCCGCATGCGAACTTTCTTGCTTTAATCTCCCCCATGATAAAGAAATATATATCATTATTTTTTTGGTGTTGTATTTAGAGCTGAAAGGTCCCTAATAATATTGAAATCAAGCTAATGTCTTATTAAAAAAAAAAAAGAAGCACACAGTCTGTCATTAATCCAGTCAGCTGATTTACACTAGGCAATTTCTGACTTTTAGATGAAAGAGAATCAATTAGAAAAAAGGAAAACTTTTAGATGTTTTTTGCATTACATAAAATAGCCAAAAAATGTGACTTCTGCATATGTGAAAATCAGTATTTCTAAGGAAAATTTTATTGTGATTAATAAGCTACCTTGTGTTATATATTAAGGTTTATATCAACCAATATTATATATTCCTATAGATTTCTGGCTTAAAATTTGTGTCAAATTCCATGCTAATTTCAGTAAAAGTTTGCTCTTGATTCTAATTCTTAATACATTAGAATCTTATGTTTAGAGGATCAGTTTTGATAAGGAGAAGAAAAGGAGAAAAAAGGAAAGGGAGGGAAAAGGAAAGAAAAAATGAGTGACAGAGACACAGAAAATGAGACAGAATTCTTTGTATTCTGATTGAATTTCCAATCCCTGATGCATGCCCTGCTTCTATGTGTAGAAAGAAAGTCTTATAATTTTCTATAAAATACTTTAGCCTATTGGAAGTAATTTTTGGTTATTTGCAACTAAATAAATGTTAACTGTTACAACATAGTATATTTATAATAAAATTTAAAATAATGAATTATATATGTATTTTTAAAATGTCAGAAATAAAAAAAAATGTCAGAAATAAGTGAGTGTACTAGGCAAATGTATCTATGACATGTTACTTACATTCAAACAATTCCTATGGTTACAACTCCAAAAGGAGAAAGAGAAATGCCACAATGATAGCATATATCAGAATATAGATGTAAGTTGAAATGTATTAGCACAGATAGAAAGGTATTAAGGAAAGCTGGAGCCCATGATCATTTTTCGTATTGCTTTGGTTACGGCAAACTAATTCAGTACAGGAACCACGGAATGAGTGCTATACCTGTCTGCTGAGCAGACTTTCCCCAAGTGTAGCTTCACTCTTTGGAATGAATTGGATCATATTCTCCTGGTGCAAATAGCAGGTTCTTATCAAATTATCAACTTTATAATTTATTGATAAGACTGTATTAGACCCAAAGCAAATGTATATGGAGTAGATGTGAATCAGTGATCTTTCCTTTGTGTAAATTAACCCTCTGTGGTTTACTAATCTTGCATTTTCTAGATTACAGAATAAAGAAGTCTTTCACAGCAATCATTTATTTTCACCCTCAGGCTTTTAACTCATACAAGGAGTCAGTTTCAATTAGATATTAGCTACTTTTGTGAAGATATTTTAGTGTAATGATCCATGGTGGCTTTACTGAAACCGTACTCTGTAAAGACTTCACAGTGAGAAAATATACATGTGATGAAGCATGGAGACTAGCTGGAATGTGTTCTTTTTTCTGTAAAGATAAGTTAACATACTTCCAAATAAGGAAATGTATTTAGTAAGAGAAGCTTAAAATGATGCAATGGATAATCTCTTCTAAAGGACCTAATAAGATCATTTGATATTAATTGACATAATACTCTATTATAGTATTATAATAAAGAGGATGTTTGAGAATCACTATTAGTATCATCTTTTTTAAAAGCAATGTCCACTGCTTTAAAGTGGGGCCTTTCATTTATATTTAATCTTGACAAAGACATCTTTCCTTTAACAAGTCAAGGGCTATTTAAATATTGGGCCATCCCATTTTGGGGGTCAGATTTAGAACTATAGTCATCCATTGTGCCTAATTTTAAAGTACTTTGTGTTCAGGGCACCTGGGTGTCTCAGTCAGTTAAGCATCCAACTCTTGGTTTCGGCTCAGGTCATGAAAATGGGGTCCTGAGACTGAGCCCCGCGTCAGGCTTCCCATTCAGTGTGTAGTCTGTTCCCTTTCCCTCTCCCTCTGCCCCTGTTCCTGCTCACACACTCTTTCTAAAATAAATAAATAAATCTTAAAAAAAATAAAGTACCTGTTCTATTGAACAAATAATCTCTCTCATTTTGTCAATTACTTTAAATTTCAACAAGAAAACATCCATATACAAGCTATCTTTGTGGATCAGTTTCTCCTAATTTACACAGTTTGGGGCAGGAAATTCTATATAATGAATGGAGACCCTATGATGTCAGAGGTTCAAATATTCATTTCTAGTTCTGTCATACTCTTGGCCTCCTTCCAAAGGCATTGACTTCATGAAAGAAAATTCCTTTATCTGTTTTAAGCACAATAATGCATTCTTTCTTTTTTTTTTTTTAAGATTTTATTTATTTATTTGACAGAGAGAGATACAGCGAGAGAAGGAACACAAGCAGGGGGAGTGAGAGAGGGAGAAGCAGGCTTCCCGCCGAGCAGGAAGCCCGATGTGGGGCTCGATCCCAGGACCCTGGGATCATGACCTGAGCCGAAGGCAGACGCTTAACGACTGAGCCACCCAGGTGCCCCAATAATGCATTCTTTCTTAAATGGATAGCTCTCTATTGGTATTTCTATTATTTTGGAAAATATACATCTGCTTCTTAAAATACAAAATAACATACTCCGCTTTGCATTAGATATGTTAAACATCTTTACTTAAAATGTATCTATGAAAAAACTAATTGGCAAATATTAAAACTTATTCTGTTACACATTTCATCCTCTTTATGTAATTTTTATTTTTTTATTTATTTTTTGCCTGTTTCATTTCTTTTTTTTTTTATTATGTTATGTTAATCACCATGTATTTCATCATTAGTTTTTGATGTCTTTATGTAATTTTTAAAGTTTCTTTACTAAAATGAGATGTAAGGAAAGGATCTTTTTAAAGTAAAAATAAAGTTAACTAATGACATTTAAATAATTTTTAAATTTTATAGTATTAAAGGACATATAAAGAAGCAGAAAAGCAATGTAAGAAGCTTTTGTTACATATAAGAAAGTTACAAACAAAATACAGCAAGATTTCTCACCTACATCAAATGTGAAGACAAGCAAAATATTCTCTTTTCTTTCTCCTTTTTTTTTTTTTTTTTATATGACCATAGTTACAATAATTCTTGGTTTTCCTCCTACTGATTTGAAGGTAGTTATCTTTGGGCCTGAGCAATTGCCAGAATTTGTTTTTGCAGCTTATTTGAGAAAAAAATGACATATAATATTGTTGATTTTGTACAAGTATATATTGAAAAATTATTACCACCATAGTGTTAGTTAACGCTCCATTTTACTACCATCATCATGGCTGATTTCAAGTTGCCTCAGTAAATGTAGAATTGGCAAGAGATACATTCAGTTGACTTTCACAAGCATGAAGAACAGGTTCCAGAACACAATTTGAAAAGGCTGATTTAAAAAAAAATAATAAAATTGAATTTAAACAAGATAAGATTATTAAGTGATATTTGAATAAAAAAGGAAAAATATATTTATGCAAGAAAGAAAAATGTATGGTTTGTATTTAAGAATTAGACCCTGTATTGTATTCTGATCCTTTAGCTAAAAGGAGATGTGTATGTGTGTGTGTGTGTGTGTGTACATGTGTGTGTGAAAATGTTTATCACTTTTCTCAAGAACTAGGAATGGTTTGAGATTTAAGCCAATTTACAGGTTAATTAAACTAGTTTGTCATAATTTCATGGATACTGGCAGAAGACATGTACCTCTTCGACCAGACACAATGAGCTTTATTGTAATACTTAGACAGTGACATCAGTGTTATATTTAGAGTAAATATAGTGATTATGAATATAGCCACACAAATGATCCTAACTATGAAAATAGAATATTAAAACTAGTGTGTGATAATTACTTTTAATATAATATTTGAAAAATTTTACATTTTTCACAGTAGCCCTTTCATTGTTAATCATATATTTTTGCTTTTTTAAAATTTTATTTTTCTTTGTTTTTTAAAAGATTTTTTATAGAAAAAATAATTCTAAAGTTGACTGGAAATACTGTCCATGTGACCAGTGATTTTTAAAAATAGCAGTAAAAATGATGAAGAGTCTATAGACTGGAGAGTTGACATGATAGAAAACATAGTGACTAGAAAACATTATGCCTAATTAATTACCTATTCAATGCTTTTCAACACTGAGAAATAATGGATATAAAATTATTGTCTCTAAGTTCCAAAGTTGCCCTCCTAATTAATGATATATGATTCTAAAACTGGGGCCCTGCAACCTACATGTATTTTCCCTTGTGTGGTTCTACCAATAGAATGTGCCAGGGGCTGCCTGGAATCTAGGCAGAAGGGAAATCTCCCCATCTGTATCACCTGGATAATGAGCACTTCCCTAGGCAGCTGCAGTTGGTTCTAGAAGTGGTTGGTTCCAATTTCCAGTCCCTTCTATGCCCGCAGAACCAGCCTCATTGGCATCCTTGAAGGCACCAGCTATAGCCTGGCTGTTCCCCCTCCTTAGTTCTTTGAGTTTCAGCTCTGCAGGCTCCTCCTCTGAACTCCTCATGTACCACCCCCAAGCTGGGCAGTGTCTCCTCCTAGGGTCAACTCGTGTGGGGCCCTACCTCTAAGCTTTAGAGTCTGTTAACCACATCTGCCTCCCTTTGTTTCCCCAGTCCTAGGGATGAGAGTCACTCTCTGCAGTTATTATTTCTGAGATACTTCAGTATCTCCATTTTGCTTTTACAGTGCTCTAAGTCCTACTACATCTGTTTAACCACTTTTCTATATTAAATTCTCTTTGTTAAAATAAATCCAGTGTCAGGAAAAAAAAAAACTTCATTAGGTAGAATTTGCATATGCACTGCAGATGTTTAGTGTTTTGTTAGCCCTACAAGGTAATTATCTTACTCTACCAATATATAGTGATAAGCAAAATATTTCCACACAGCCCAAACTTCTCTTCCAGGGGATTAGATAGTGTACTTAGAACTACATATAGTTCTAATGGAGAAGTAGAGGATTAGATACAAGATTTTAGTGGTCAACACAACAGGACCTGATCATGGATTCTATTTGGAGTTCTTAAAAAGGAAGGTTTCTGTCATAGGCCACTAAGTGACTAGATGTGTCAGTTACCAGGGGATGAAAGTTAGAAAAAGAAATACACTCAGAAATAGGGAAAATGGTATTTTTAGATGTTATTTTTGTAACGTAATATAATGTAACAACCATGCAAAAATTTCAAATGCTCTCAACATTTGAATATGCAGTTAGAGACTCAGAAATAAGGTCCACAGTGATATAAATAATTAAATTTTTTAGCAAAATGTTAGCAGTTAAGCCCTAGGAATGCATGAGATCCTCAAAAAAGCTAATTAGATAAAGAAGAGAAGCTAGATCTACAAACAAGGGGACTCACCAGTCAGGTAGAGGAGGAGAAGTCAATAGGAGAGGGAACAAGAAGTCAGAGAGATACCCAAAACAGACAAGACGAAACAAAGCAAAACAAAAAACATTGTAAAAAATACATGCGTTAGGGCGCCTGGGTGGCTCAGTTGGTTAAGCAACTGCCTTCGGCTCAGGTCATGATCCCAGAGTCCCGGGATCGAGTCCCACATCGGGCTCCCTGCTCAGCGGGGAGCCTGCTTCTCCCTCTGACCCTCTCCCCTCTCATGCTGTTTCGCTCTTGCTTGCTCTCTAATAAATAAATTTAAAAAATCTTTAAAAAAAAATATATGTGTTATACCATGGAAGCTAGGATAAGCTTAGAGAAATTAAAGAATTTAAAGAAGGAGTAAATTATTAAGTATGTGCTATATTGCTGAAACATCAAATAAGATGAAAGTTAGTCTTTTGGCGACCTAGAGGTCACAACTACATTATGTTTAGTTGGAATGACTGAATTTGGATGGGGTGGAAGAATAAATTAGAGGAGATTGAGGGATGTATGATGTCACAATAAGAAACACAATGTTTAGACTATATTTCTCTGGTCAGCCTCTCTGAGTCTATGAAGTGGTTCAGACCTTTTTAAATTAAAAAATATAAATGTATATATCCTATATATACACATATATTGAAAGATATATATATATATATACACATATATATATATATAACCTAAATAGTTGTAGTAGATGCAAGATAAATGAACTAGGATAAAGATTCTCACATCCAATATTTCCAATCAACTCTAGAATTATCTTTCTTAAAAAAAAAAAAGCAAGGAAAATGTAAATTTAAAAAGGCAAAAATAAATTATTAATATAATAAAAGGCTATAGTGATAAAAGTATACTTTGCAAATATTAAAATAATATTAAATAATGGTATTAAAATATTAATAACAAATATTAATAAATTTTAAATATTAAAGTACTTATTGCAAGCTAGTTTTAGTATTCAGTTTTCACAGTTAGGATCATTTGTGTGGGTATATTCATGATCACTGTTTTTGTTCTAAATATAACACTGATGTCTCTAAACTAAGTATTACAACAGAATGAAACTGTACAGTCCATTTATGTGAAATATTTGATACTCAGTACTATCTGTAACAAGAAAAATTTTAGTAGACATGCTCTAATTAATATTGGTGCAATTACCTACAAGGGTTTGTAAAGTGTCTATGCTTAAATATGTGGATGTGAATTAAGTCAAATAATTTTAAAATCCTAAATTACATCTTTGAGACAGGTCATTAATTCTTACAGACAAACTGAATGTAGTTACACTAAAACAAAGATCCCCTGCTCTTTCTAGGAAATAATGTTTACTTAGAACTAGGAAAGATCTTAGATTTTAGCATAATCCAGAATATGACTCCAAATTCACTCCAGTAAGAGGACTGTAATGATACAAAAATGGAGAGTTAAATAATGATCGGATTATAACCACAACTTTCCACACATTTGTGTAATAAGACCAACATATTTACATAAAAGCATAATTAGACCATACCTGAAATGGAGTTAACCATCCATCTTTATATTTATAGAAGTAGATAATTATTTGATTGTATCGCCAATCAATGAAAATTCGTCTATTTGACATAAAATGATTATCGTTGTTTTTATATTCCTAGTGGGCAGGATATTGTTCATTCTGGACATAAATAATGACAAGTTTATTTGTAAAGTGTTCATATGGAGATTCCTTTTGTTTGTGGCCCTTCTGAATATGAATAGAAAGGTTAAATTTCACCATAATTAAAGAAATACTGCTTTCCGAAGTAATGATGATTTTACTGTCCATGCTATTATATAAAAAATCAACTCATCTGAAATGTTATAATATTATATATACCACTGTCATATCACTGATTTTTCCCTCTAATTTAAAAATATTGTATTATTGGAGATGGAAACAGAACAAGATTTTTGTTGTTGTTGTTCTTTAGCATGTATTTTGTGCCAAGTGTCATGCAAACAACAAAGAATATGTTCAATGAAAGAAATAGTCACTGTTCCTGGAAATGTATAATCTAGAAGGAATATGTTCAATACATTATCATTTAAACAATAAGTTAGACATTTATGAAGTGGAGTGAGAGATTTAGGAGAGTGAGTATACCTAAATTCATAAACAATTGAGATTTAATTTAAAACAGGAGGGCATTTTGTGTGATTAAACTAAACAATATTTGCCTGATCATGTTATGAGCATCCTGATAATAAGCATATGAATAAGACCAGTATTAATAAATTAAATCATGTTCTAAATGATTAGTGTTGTGAAAATATATGCAATTTGGGCTTTGGATATTTAGAGAAATTTTCAAGAAATTGGGAAAATGGGCTGGTCTTTCTAGTAAGAAGTGAGATCAAGAGGATAGTTACAGACATACCTCATTTTATTGCTCTTCATTTTATTGCACTTCACAGAGACTACATTTTTTAGAAAATGAGTCTATTGGTACTATTTTTCCAACATCATTTGCTCACTTTGTTTTCTGTGCTACATTTTCATAAATTTCAAGTATTTCAAACCTTTTTATTATTACTATATTTTTTATGGTTATCTATGATCAGCGATTATGACTCAGTGCTTATGACTCAAGTTAGTATTTTTTAGTAATAAAGTATTTTTTAGTTAAGGTGTGTACTTTTTTTAGACATAATGATATTGCACACTTCATAAGATACAGTAAGCATAACTTTTATATGCACTGGAAACCAAAAAATTCATTTGACTCGCTTTACTGGGATATTTATTTTATTTCAGTGGTCTGGAACCAAGAAGACAATGTGTCAGAAGTGTGCCTCTATTTCCAAATATATATACAAATATGCAACAGTGTTGAGAGTGGACATCAGAGAGGAATAAAAATAATGGAATAAAAAATTTAAAATAACAAAATGACATGTATCTACATAGAAATCAGTTGTATGGACCCTGGAATACCAGGTTAAGAAACCCACTGCTCAGGGCGCCTGGGTGGCTCAGTCGTTAAGCGTCTGCCTTCGGCTCAGGTCATGGTCCCAGGGTCCTGGGATAGAGCCCCACATCGGGCTCCCTGCTTGGCCAGGAGCCTGCTTCTCCCTCTCCCACTCCCCCGCTTGTGCTCCTGCTCTCTCTATCTCTCTCTCTGTCAAATAAATAAAATCTTTAAAAAAAAAAATAAAAAGAAACCCACTGCTCATAGCAACACTATTGCATATTTCTACATATATTTGGAAATAGAGGCACACTTTTCACTCATATGTGGAATATAAGAAATAGCCCAGAGGATCATAGGGGAAGGGAGGGAAAACCGAATGGGAAGAAATCAGAGAGGGAGACAAACCATGAGAAACTCTTGACTCCGGGAAACAAACTGAGGCTTGTGGAAAGGGAGGTGGGTGGGGGGGTGGGGTAACTGGAGGGCATGTGTTGTAATGAGTTGGGTGTTATACGCAACTAATGAATTACTGAACACTACATCAAAAACTAATGATGTACTATATGTTGGCTATTGAATTAAGAAAAACCATTGCTTTTTGGGGCGCCTGGGTGGCTCAGGCGTTAAGCGTCTGCCTTCGGCTCAGGTCATGATCCCAGGGTCCTGGGATCGAGCTCCGCATCGGGCTCCCTGCTCAGCAGGAAGCCTGCTTCTCCCTCCCCCACTCCCCCTGCTTGCGTTCCCTCTCTCGCTGTGTCTCTCTCTGTCAAATAAATAAATAAAATCTTAAAAAAAAAAAAAAAGAAAAACCATTTTTTTTTTTTTTTTATACAGTAGGTAATAAAGGTGCTGGTGCAGATTGAAATCAGAAATGTGACATGATAAGGAGTTTTAGAAACATTAATCGAGTGGTGGCTGAGGAAATAAATTATATTACTATTTACGACAAGAAAGAATTACAACTGTAGACTATGAACAGTGTGGGGAATAGAAAAGATTAATGAGTGAAAATATAGAGTGAACTAAAGCTGGAAATCAACACTGGGAAAGCCTACTAGCTTTTTCATGCATGGGCTTGATAATTTTATACTGGGAGGTTGTCACAAAGGAAATAGTTTCAGAAATTTTAAAAAGAATAGACATTGCTTCAGGGGAATTTTTCTAGGAGAGTTGTCAAAATAAATAAGAAACTTGTAATCCCCAAAAGACACATGTTTTTCTCCTTGGCACAGATATGGTATATAAACCATAAAATATCTACATACATCTGTCATTCTTGACTGATAACTACTTCCATTAACTTGGATGCCTACTCATACCCTAGGTTTAAACATTCTTTGGAGGTTTGACTAGATCACTATTCAATTATGATAATACATAAAATATGTATGTTACCTTACATAATCAAGTAATCATATTTGTAGATTCTTTTCTATATTCTTTGATTTTCATTTGCTATTACTTTCTCCAGTTTCTTAATAACTTTTTTCTTTACTTCCCAATGATAGAGAAAGAAACATGATCATTAAAAAAGAAATCCAAACCAATGACCTACAATATTAAATAACTACTTGTTTAACTGAGTCCCATAAAAATGTACAAATTCTGATTAACATATACTATTTCAACTCTTATAAATCTCTCTTTTTAGGAAGTCTACAGAAATTTTGCACAGCAAATGTACTTAAAAAGGCTTATAAGTGCTCAATTATTGGACTTAACTTATGAGTATGTCCCAAAATATAGGGGAAATAGGGAATAATATTTTGGTACCAAAGTTGCTGACATGTAACAATGTTGAAAGGATTAAAAAGCAATTGTTATTTTCAATTTCAAATACATATACTAAAATAACTATATTTAATTATAATTTATTTTTATATTTTATTTTATAATAATTAAATAATCATATTCTATTAAAATTTCAACTTTAATTTGAAAATATTTCAAACTTACAAATTATTGAACAGTAGTATGACAACATCCTTATATATGTATATACTTCACCAAAATACACTAAATTTTAATAGTTTTTTCATAGTCTCTACACAAACACAGACACACATAAACACACACACACACGCACAACCTTTTGATGATTCAGACACTATATTTAGATGTCTAATTATATACATATATATGCAATTTATGTACATAGATATATAATTTGAAAGTAAGTTGTAGAATTTATGACGCTTAAACTATAAATACCTTGGTATGAGTTTTTTAACCGTAAGACTATTTTCTTACATAGCCATCGTAGCATTACCATATGTAAGAAAATAATCTGCAATTCTATAAAAAAAATTAACAATGCTAGAATATAGTTTAGATTATATATTCAAATCAGCTCATCTGACTATTGGTTTTTAAAAATGCCTTTTATAGCAGCCACTGCTCCTCCTCCTTATCCTCCTTCTCTTCCTCTTCACTCTACTTTTTAATAATTGGCTGTTACTCATATTTGATGCCTTTTGATCTAGATTAGTCCCTAAACCTTCTATTTATAAATAGTGTTAATTTATTAAAAAGGCCAGACAAGGTAGTTTAAAGCATATTCCATATTCAGAATTTGTCAGGTTGTTTCTTCATGATGAGATGCAGGTTAAAGAGTTTTGTGAGGCAAGAGTATTTTGTGAGGCACACGATGCCAGGCTTTACCATTATTGGTGACAATAAATTCGATCACTTAGATGAGAGGTTGAGTAACAAATCTCTCTTCATTCTGAAGGTGCCTTTTCCCCCTGTATATTAGCAAGTAACCATTCAAATCATACCCTTAAAACCATGAAAGTAACTATTCCCCTTACATTTTCTCCAATGGTTTTAGCATCTACTGATGGTTCTGGCTAGATTCAATTTTATTAGCTGGGATTGCAAAATGGTGCTTTTCTAATTCAACATTTTCTACATTTATTCACCAGCAATTTTCTCTAAAGCTTTTTTTTTGTTTATGTCTCCTCCCTTTCTCTCACCCTTAAAAGTCACTATGTACTCCTATCTTTTTTTTTTTTTAAGTCAGTGTGTTATAATTCACTATTGTCATTAGTTTTTATTTTTTATTTATTTTTTTAATATTTTATGTATTTATTTGACAGAGAGAGAGTGAGAGCACAAGCCAGGAGACAGAGGGAGAAGTAGGTTCCTCGCTGAGTGGGGAGCCCGACATGGGACTCGATCCCAGGACCCTGGGATCATGACCTGAGCCGAAGGCAGCCGCTTAACCAGCTGAGCCACTCAGGCGCCCCTGTCATTAGTTTTTAATATATAAATAGTCTCAGTGTTGATCAGTAGTAGCTTCTTCAACACACCTCTCTGAGGGTACAGCTGGAACTATTTCAGACATTTTTGGATGAAGAACATTTCCAATTTACATTTAGTTTCAATTCAAAAATAGAGTGGCTACCTGAGATCATGGACATTGATTTTATTACTGACTGGCACACTTTATTTGGACAAGTCAGTAATACTGCAGTCCGATAACTTTGTCAGGAGAATTTTCATGAAGGAACTTAGTATTTCAGGGACATTCAACCTAAGTGGATATTTAATCTGCTCCAAGTATTTTCTGAAACCTTCCTTAACCCACGCTGCCTATCCTAATGTTGCAGTGATGTTGCTGAACTTTATCAACAACAGCAGTAATATCATTATCATAGGTTTTAATGGGTGATTAAAAATAATTTTAATAAACTAAACTGAACAAAGCTTTTGGAATCCCATAGCAAACTCCATTCAGAACAAACCATTTTGAAAGGCTTATGTCTGATAACAAGTCACTGGACGCTCAGGAGACCAAAGAACTTTGAGTTCCAAAGAAATTTCCAGTCCAGGTCCAAAGTGAAGTTTTTGCTTTTTTGTTAGCCCAATTATTTTGCTTGCTATATAACACCTTCCCCTTTTCCCTCACAAAAATGTTTAAAACATAAAAAAAAAAAAAAAAAAAATAGGGGCGCCAGGGTGGCTCAGTCGGTTGAGCCTCCGACTCTTGACTTCTGCTCAGGTCATGATATCAGAGTCATGAGTTGGAGCCCCATGTCAGGCTCTGTGCTGGGGGTGGAGACTGCTTGAGATTCTCTCTCTCTTTCTCTCTCCCTCTATCCCTTCCCCGCATGCTCTCTCTCTCTACAAAAAAATAATAAGTAGAACAGTATAACAGTGTAATGCCAAACTTTTATGTTTGCTTTACCACAATTTATCAAGTTTTTATACTTTATCAGTCTCTCTCTCACTATATATATGTGTAACGTATCTTATATATATAACATGCATTTTATATATATATATATATATATATATATATATATATATATATATATATATATAACTAGTACTATTTTCTAA
This sequence comes from Halichoerus grypus, assembly GCF_964656455.1. Taxonomy (NCBI): domain Eukaryota; kingdom Metazoa; phylum Chordata; class Mammalia; order Carnivora; family Phocidae; genus Halichoerus; species Halichoerus grypus. Next base: position 23,321,446 of record NC_135715.1, read on the forward strand.
TATATAAAATATATTGCAGTGATGCAATATATATATAATATATATAATATATTGGCATATTAGAAAGTGGGTTACATACTCATGGTCTAGTAAATGTCTTCATTTCTCCCTAGCTAGTGATATTGCATTTGCTAATCTTCTTTTTGTTTTTCGCAAGACACCTGGAAAACCTCATTTTCATATCTCACCTTATATATGCTTTTGAAAAGCAAACTAGGTTCTCTTATTTTGCATAAAGTATGAAGGAAGTGGTATGAAAATCAGGTTTCCAAGTCCCAGCACTTAAATTATATTTTCATTAATGTTTTCTCATTTTCTTAGCCCATTTGGTTATTTCCCAGTAAAGGTACACACTGTTAAGATTATTTTCAGAATTTACTTTATTGCCTTAAATAGATGTCTAAAACTGTAGTGACTTCTATTTTCACACTAGTCAGCTTAGTTAGGTATTTGTATATCTCTCCCTTATAACTCTCAAAGAGTATGCAATTTTGATTGGCTATATCTATGTAGATGAAAATAGTTTTCTCTTTGTTTATTTAAATTTAATGTTAATTAAATACTGATTGCAATCCTAAGAATGTTCATGAGGTATTTATTCTTTGGTTACTTTCTAAATAATCTTTATTACTCAGGTTATCTTCTAAATATACTAAAGTATTAGACCCTCATATTTTTTTATTACTAGAATGTCTTCACATAAATTTGTGTTTGAACATTGATTTTATTTATCTACAAGTCTTAAATTTCTGAATCTCCAATTCAGACTTAGTCAGAGCTAATTCTCAGTTACCCATGATAATATGGGATTGTCAAGGTGGTGCTGAGCCATTTTTTTGCAGTTAATATTGAAATATCTAATAGTAAAATTTCAATTATTTTAAAAGTAAATAACAGTGCAAAGAAGTAACCAGGTCAAAGTTAGAAAACTGCTTTGGATCTCCCAAGTTAGCACTTTTTCTTCCCCTATTCTGGATGCCTTCATGTTGACAAGAAGCCAGACCTCCACTCAGACCATGAATTAGGAAAACAAGAGTGCTGTAACCTTAAATATATAAATTTTGCCATTTATATCCCACACACCCATTGTTTTATAAAGCCTATAGTTTTAAATATAAAAGAGCTCAAACGTGAAAGTATAATAATGAAACACTTATAAACAGTTATAAATGAAAAAATTGTAAATGGTACTAAAATGTCCAGAATATACAGTAATTATATGAAAAGTTTGTGAAAGCAGTATCTGAATTTATGCATTTTTAAGAGATGGATCTGCTATTAAGTTTGCTAAGTGTATTGTCAATAGTCAAGAGATAAACTTCATCAGGCATTTATAACCATATTTTAAAGATTAATTCTTTGTTAAGTTAGAAATTGCTCAGTCTAGTTTAGCAAATTGAGATAGTCAAACTTTATTAACTTTACTAGAATCAGCACATTGATATTAGTTTAGTTGACTTTGCTTAGAAAGGTCTCTCATATATCAGTTTGATAAAAACAAATTTGCTTACTGTCTTTAAATTCTGACTATTTAAAAATATTTCAGAAATTATTTCTTTTTTAAACTTTACCTTTAAATCCCTAGAAGTAGACCTTTATAGCACACACAGAGATATACATTTTTTCTTTCCTTGAATTTCCTGAATATTTTGCAGAAGAAAGTTAGACACAATTTATCTGTTATAAGTATATGCATATGACTAGCTTTACCCTGAATAAACTTACTAGCAATATTTCCTTCGGTATCTTGGCTAGTCACATTTTTCATGTTCCAACAGGCAGGCAATATTTTACTTTAGCTTTGAATAAAATCTTAGAAATTTGGAAATAAGGAAAATTTTTTGTTTAGGAAGTGTATGCAGATCATTGTCATCTGTTTATAACCTCCATGGAACATTTTACATATTTTAATATTCTTCCTTTTTATTAAATATTATCAGCAATCTGAATTATGCTATAAGATCATAACTTTATTCTAAGCCAAGCCCCTTTAAAATTAAAGATGCTCCAGCAGTCAAGTAAAAGCAGTTGCTAAGATCCTCCAGGAGAGCCCTAATAGAAGACACATTCACATTTCTTCCTTAATGGGATAGCTCATCGTTAGTGAGATTTTTTTAATGAAATAAATTTGCTTTTCTTTTTGCCTGGTTCACAAGGATACCTAAAAAAGGATACTGCTTTTTCTCTTTTGTTGTTCTTCAAGATGGAGACATGCCTATTTTAATTTTTACAATACATTCACATTCTTTCCTGCAGTCATTTTTTTTCCAATTCATTTAATTCATTCCTAAAGGAATTCAACACTAGACAAGACTTGTTCATGAGTGAACACCCAGTTTTTAAAAAGAGTTATGCAAAACTCTGAGTAATTTTCCATATTTGATGGAAGAGTGTCCAAGCATATGAGATTTTGCATGTACACAGGCAAATTATTCTACTACTCATCTTTCTCTGAATGTGAATAGTTATATGGGAAAAGAAGAGTGGCATAGAAAAAGAGCATTAGCTCCAAAATTATGAATCTTGAGCATTTATTTTAAATATAGTATTCATAACATCTCCAAACAACCTTCATTGGCATGCCTGGTTCTCTAGTTAATTGCACCTCCTTTTGTTGACCTTTATATTGCTTGAATAGAATTACACATTTGTCTTTAGCAAGCACTTTTGAATTTTTATGAAGGCACATATATCCATAACCTCAAAACTAAATGATATAAAATACCAATAAAACTATGTAATTTTTTTAGGGAGGATACACTGAACATCTCTTTCTCACAAGATACTCTTTTATTGTTTTTCTCTTAGTATTTCAAGCCAGTGCATAATCTTAACAATTATAGGGAAATTACTAAAGGAAAGGATCACTGGTTCAAAGAATATATTGGAAATGCTAAGAATTCTACCATTGCTTTATCCATTTATACTTTCCAGCAACTGTCAGCTACATAATTTGCTGGTCCCAGTAAAAAATGAAAACATTGGGCCCCTTCACCATATTTTAAAGTGGTATGAGTAATATAAACCTTTTCCATTCTTCTAAAGTCCCTCTTAAGTTGTCATGGTGTTTTTTTATTTGCTATTTAATGTCCTTCTAAATAAAGAAAAATAAAATTTTATGTTATTAACATATGTTTTCTGTTCATTTTTATATCATGCCAGTTTTTTAATTCGAATATATGAGCATTTAACTCATCTGCAATAACTGAAATTATGCCACTTGTATTTCATAGCTTGTACATGCATATGCATTTCTTCCTTACCCAAACAGTGGAAGCACAGCACAGCACAGAAATGAAGTCAACAGTTTTTATTTCATTTACTGATATGTGTGCATTCTACTAACACACTGTAACTTTGGCTTGCTGATGAGTAAAGGACTGAGAGGAGAAAGAATATGAGTTGCCCTATCTTTCCCTCTCCTTCTAAGACAACATTTTCAGTTTAAATGGTTGGTGTGGGAAGTAACATGAGTAAGAGAAGATATGATAGAGTCTCTTGAAGGGTTTGTGTTTCCTAGAAAGCAATTGCCTTCTTTCTGCATTTGAAACAAATTCTGGTTCTAACAGAAAACATGTCTCTTGGAGAGCTGTTGGTGTCCCATTCACTCAGCCATAGACATAACACACTTTGTACTCCCTTGGTGTTTTGCTGAACTATTGTGCATTGTGAGTCCTTTGGAATTTGGTGTTCCTGGAGCACCACAAAAGCTATATGTAAAAAGGCTGGCAAAGAACATAGGATGCAAATATTATATATATCACCACTACCCATGCACTTGGGTTATTGGCCCTTTGGAGATCACTTACAAATCACAAGATCAAAAATAAAATTAAGAATTTCAAGACAGCACAGCAACACATTAGAGCAAATGCAGGGCCTTCCTGAACTCCAGGCTCTTTACAACTGTATTAATTGTACACTCATAGAGCCAACCCTGATTAGTAAACAGGACAGTGTCTTTTATATCATATGACTAGCTTTCATGAGCCCATGTCTTCTCACTTCTTGGGCAGCCCCATTTTAGCAAGTTTTCTTCCCCCTGTTTTGTAAAATCACAATAATTGTGACAAATAATCTATGATCTGTGCAGGAGAAAACAGCTTTGGATGTTATAATGAATATGCTGCTTTTTATCTATTTCCACTATTTTTGCTGTGACATTCACTTGTGCCACCATCTTTATCTGGTGCCACTGGGTACAAAGCGTCCTTTGTTTCTCAAAATGTGGTCCTCCTATCTTTTTAAAAGGCAAGGAAAATAAACATCTTGACTGTGAAGTCTGAGGAAGAAAAGTTTTCTTATATTAACTATTGAAAAATACACGTATTTTCAGTCTGTCCCATACCCTTGACTTCAGGATAATAAGTGCCAAAGTTGCTGAGTCTTTCTGGACGTTTGTAATTTAAACTGACTCATTCTTAGTGACATCCACCCCCCAATAGGTAGATATGTTTAAGCTGCTATGTCAGTTATGATTCAATAAATGCCTTTTCATCTTCAGCATGTTGCTGATATCTTTAATTGCATTTCTTTTCCTTCATGGTTTTATAATTTTAATAATTTTTATAACTTTAATTATTCTTCTACTATGATGCCTAAGTATTACTTGAATGCAAGTTTTTTTGTTTGCTTGTCTTTGTTTTTGTAATATGCTCCTTGACAATCTTCCTGAAACCAAAATATGAAAATATGAAAAATATTGTAAAAGATCATTGATGCTTTCTCTCTGAGGAAAATGTGTTGGCAGATTCCCTTTTATGCTTTAGAAAGCAAAGCATACCAAAATTCAAACAAAGACTATCAGTTTGAATATCTTAAAAGGGAATTTCCACTGGCACTCAGACTTTAACATTTTTCATTACAGTGACACTATGATTTCATCCATTATAAGCTTGTTTTTTTCTTGAAAATCCTTTAAATGGATTTTTTGTGTGTGATCTAATTATCTAATGAAGATTAAATTAATAAGATCCATATAATTTTGAATTTTACAAAATGAATTCATACAATATGTAAATAGAAATTGTCAATATCAATTGTATCAAAACCTTATCACTTAATTTTAGTCCAGATATGATTTAAAATGTAATGGAAATTTAATAGTCATTCAGAAACAATATTTAGTTATAAAAATGAAAATATATGAAGATACAGTCTGGAGGAATTTACCAGTTTAGTGCTACAATTTAGAGCTACAAATACATTACATTTTGCTCTCCAAAATTACGCCCCCTTTTTTCAAATCTTTGCAGGTTGACTTCACCACTTAATCATGGCATCTTTGCTGCCTTACAACTTTTAATTGCAATTGGTTAGGTCTAGTTTTAATCATCCATGATGTTAATATTCAGCTCTTCACAATCAAGTAACTAAACATATATTCCTGATTATATGTCACTGGTCCACGGAGTTCACTGATCCACTAGGCTCGTTCCATAGTAAAATCATAATCCTCAAAAGATATGGTTGTAGACAATTCTCTTGCGATGTGAGGATGGTCCAATTAAAGTCATTCATAGGGCGTATATGTTACAAGAGCTTGCAGAATGGAGCTGTCTGCGATGTGCCATGTGAGACATGAGAAGGGTTGGGGCTCAGTTAACTTAGAATTTGAAATGAGCCTCACCTACTGGATAGCACTAGAGTGACACTTATATATAAGCATTTATGTTTTTTGCAGAATTATTTACAATAGCCAAAATATGGAAGCAACTTAAGTGTTCATCAATAAATAAGTGGATAAAGAAGTGGCATACATATTACTCAGACATAAAAAAGAATAATTCCTTGCCATTTGTGACAACGTGGTTAGACCTACAGGGTATTATGCTAAGTGAAGTAAGTCAGACAGAGAAAGGCAAATACCATATGATTTCACTTATATGTAGAATCTAAAAAACAAAACAAAGAAAAAAACAAAAAGCAGAGGACTCAGAGGATACAGAAAACAAACTGATGTTGCCAGAGGGGAAGAGAGTGAGGGGGTTGGGCAAAATAAGTGAAGGAGAGTGGTAGATACAAGCTTTCAGTTTTGGGATGCATAGATCACAGGCATTAAAGGTGCAGCATAGGAAATATAGTCAATGGTATTGTAATAGTGCTGTATGGTGCCTGATGGGAGCTACACTTGTGGTGAGCATAGCATAGCATATAGAGTTCTCTGGTCACTATGTTGTACACCTGAAACCAATGTAACCTTGTGTCAACTATACTTTATTTTTTAAAAAAGATTTATTTATTTATTTGAGAGAGAAAGAGATAGAATGAGAGTGGGGGATGGGGGCAGAGGGAGGAGAGGGAGAGAATATCAAGCTGACTCCCTGTTGAGTGCGGAGTACAATGTGGGACTTGATCTCAGGATCCGAGATCAGAACTGAGCCAACATCAAGAGTTGGATGCTCAACCAACTAAGCCACTCAGGTGCCCCTTGGTTAAACGTTAATAGAAGAATTTTTTTAAAAAAGATAAATCTCATAGGATTTAAATACGAAAAAAAAATGAAATCCAAAGTAGTTGATGAAATTCCAAAAATAAGGGTAGAACATTGCAAATGCTGTGATAGTGTGATATGACTTGAAAATAGCAATTAAAAAAAAAAAAAGATTTTATTTATTTATTTGACACAGAGAAAGAGAGCACAAGGAGGCAGAGTGGCAGGCAGAGGGAGAGGGAGAAGCAGGCTCCCTCTGAGCAGGGAGCCTGATTCAGCGGGTGAGGGGGAGGCTTGATTCCAGGATCCTGAGATCACGATCTCAACCGAAGGCAGACGCTTAACTGACTGAGCCACACAGGCGCCGGAATATAGCAAGTTTAGTACTATTTCTGGAATCTATATTAAGAATATAAGTAATCATGTAGTGGGAATTGCAGATTGATAGGTAGTCCACATTCATTTGCAGAGTACAGAGAAATTTTGAGAATTATAATCAGAGGATGATGATAAAATGTACTTATTCATAAGTCATATCTCTTTCAAAATTCACACAAGAAATTTAAATTTAGAAAGTAGCTATTAGATTTGGGTAAATCATAAATTTGGAAACAAAAGACTCATTAAGAACATGCTCCAATACTTAGAGTAGTTTCACTTACTGGTGTTACGAATTTACAAACGGCCTTCATATATATTTGACTAGAAGCTGGAAATCAAATGTACTGATTTCAGTATGATGCTAATAAATTTATCTACTAAATGAGGTGCACAAATATAATCATTACCCCAAAACTGGAATAGTTGTTTTTTGGTTGTTTTGTTTGTTTGTGTTTGTGTGTATGTTTTCTTTATGAAAGCTAAGCTTTGTTTTTATTTTTTTTCCTTAAATTTCAGACACCCTATGGCTATTTGAATTCATTATATCACATTACTGTTACAATGCTTCAAAGCAAACATCAGTCTTCTTTAAAGACCAAAATATTTATTGATCCACATTTGAATTTATAGTTTTCATAGTTTGTTGCATTATCTCAGAGCCTAACTAATTCATTTTAATTTAGGTTCAGTATTTCAAGAACTGCTTTTTAATTTTTCCCAACACTTTCAGTCCTCTACATTGCCATTCACTGTTACTAATTGAAATAGTAATTACTTATATAGTAAATGTAATAGGCATTTTTAAGGCCCGAAGACTGGCATTTAATCCATTTTGTATTAGTGCACAGCTCTATCTCAGTGTACAAAGGTTTTGATTTTGATACAAAGATTTAAATTCTCATTATAATACAGAGGTTTAAGTTATGATATTGTAGTGAAGAAGGGTAAGCTATGATGACAGGGCAGTTTTCAATCCTATTCTTCAAAAAAAATTAAAAAATGAACAAAATTGAATGTCAACCATGCTGTAGGCATAGTCAGTTCTTGGCTTTGAGGATATAATTACAAACCAAAGTGTCCCTGATTTCAAGGAGTGTATAATAAGGTGGAGGATACAGACAATAAATAGAAAAAACGGGTAAATATAAATAGTGATAAGACTGGTATTATATCTTTTACTAGAGTTTTATAAACAGCAGGCAATTACTAAATGCTTTTGAGTGCATGACTTATGTCTAATAATGTTCTTCAATTTGCAAATTATATTTCTTTGGAAATGCCGTTGTATTTTGGAGAGCACTATATAACAAAATTATCAACTATCATAATGCACTTTAAAAGATACCTTAGTTATTTTAGAGTAAATGGCCTTTTAGGGAGCTCATTTTAAAGTCGGAGAGGTGAGGATAGTTACGTATTATTCTTATATTATTCAGCTATACTTAATACCAAATATGATCCAGTCAATGAAAGACAAAGTAATCTAAGTTCAGTTAAATTGCTCCTACTATAACTTTTATAACTCTGGGTGAGGTAAAAATAAAGTGTTTGAACAGACAACAAGGTCATATTTAGAGATGTCAGGCATTTGATGTCCAGCATAGAACATTGGTAGAACTTTGATTGCCACCAATTTTCTTTGTTTATGACATCTGCTTCCTGTGGTATGGAAAGTAGGGACAGAAGCAGAAATAAAGTGTAGGACAAATATTAGTTGTGACAATCAGTGTTCCTGAGGTTTTGAAACAACAATTTTAAAAAGTTGGCAAGTGATCATAGACAATAACTGAATCTGTTAAAACAGAAAAGTTGATAAAACAAAACAAAGAAACCCTTGGTGTAAATAAATCAACTTTTAAATTGGAAGACATGGAAAGTTTATTGATAGCTAAATCATAATGAAAGTACTTATATTTATAATTTCACATGGTTTCAAATGAAATAGTGTAGTTTAATTTAAAAAAAATGGGAAAAAGAATTTATTAGTTAATATCCAAACACCTATGGTACTTCTAATTTTCCTTAAAATAGAAGCGATTACAAAATTAATTCTATTTTAGTCATTGTTAAGTAAACAACAATTACTACTAAATTTTTGTCTGAATGAACACATTTATGGATCTTTAAGAATGCAGACTTTAGATTCAGGTAGATTGGTTAGACTATTTCAGGGCCTGGGACAAAAAGGCTGCCTTAGCAGGACTCCTCCCCTTAGCAGTTTTATGACTTTTACTCATTTTTTTTAGAGAAACAAGTTTTGTTTTTTTTTTTTTTTTGAAGAGAGACAGCGCATGTACGCATGGCGGGGTGGGGCACAGAGGGAGAGCGAGAATCTTAAGCAGGCTCCACACCCAGCATGGAGCCCGACACAGGACTCAATGAGGGGTTTCATCTCACAGCTGTGAGATCATGACCCGAGCTGAAGTTGAGTCAGACGCTACCTTACTTGACTGAGCAACCCAGGCATCCCTTTTATTCATGTTTTTTAACCACTGTTCTATAGCTTCTTTATGTGTAAGCAGAGACACTATGAACTATAAGATTGCTGTCAAGTCAGATGAGATGTTATTTATATATTTATATTTAGGAATATAAAATATAACAAAAATACAATTGACATAGAATATGTGTTTAATAAATGTTTACTGAAGAAGAAATAAATGTACTATTTTTAAAAAATGAAAGAGTAGGCACTTTTAGTATGATAATAACTAAACTGTTACCTTTCAAGATTCTAAAGTGGGGATATTTTGGTAATTCAAACATGTTCACTAAGAAAATAAGACAAAGTATAATCATTAGACTTATAATTAAGACTTAAGAGAGGGAAAGTACAAGCAGTATTTTCGGGTGACTAAGAAAACTTAATATTGTACATTGCCTTCAAGCTATCGGTATGTGCACTTATGTTTTAAACCATACACGGCACAAATGCAGATTTCTAATGAGAAACTACTTCACAGACAATATTTTAATATGGTATTGAGATATTTTTGAACCTGGCGTTTTTTTTTTTTTCTATTTTGGAAAAGTATCTAATGAAATTTTCATCTTTCAAGTAGATGTAGCACATAATGAGCTACGTCCAGAAGAACATTCTTTTTAATAAATTTTGTGTTATTCGAACAAAGTTTGAACAAAGTGAATTGGGAAATGATTGCTGCAGTTTATCAGCTGTAACTTCCATCCCATGAATTGTCCTTCTCTATTCCATCTCCTTGCACATCAATCCATAATACATTTATTTATCCATTCAGTGTTAGTGCTTTACTCTGCAAAACATGGAATCACTGTGAGCCACTAAACACGTACACAACAGAGTCGAGAAAAATATTTGGTCCAATGACAGTCATACAAAGTAGAATGCAATAACGGCCTTAATAAAAGTTAAATCTTTCTGGAAACTAACGTGTACTGAATAACTACCATATGTGAGGCTTTTTTGCTCAATTTTTAATGTACACAGCCTCAGTATTATTTTTATTTTCCCTAAACACTGTGAAGTCAGCATTAATATTACCATTTTACAGATGACAGAAAAAAAAAAAAAAACTGAAGTTAGTAGAGGCTAAGGCATTTCTTAGAGTTCTACCTCAATATATCTTATTCTATATATCATATTACTTAATATCTATAGAGCATCCTAAAATATCGACAGTCTCTCATCTCCCTCCCTCAGGCCTACTGTCAAACTCTGATATCAGCTCTTTATAATCTTTCACCCGGACTAGTCCTAGTTAATTCTCTGCCTCCAGGTTTAAATATCTCCCCTCTCCTTTGCACATACCAGTAAAGTCTGCTCAGGTTACTTCTCCGTATAAAATCCTTCAGGGATTCCCTATTGTGTGAGGATGAAGCAAATGTTCTTTGCATGATACACTGAGCCCTCTTTGAGCTGCTTTCTCCTGTTCCACTCCACTTCTCCCCCGCAGCTCCTCCCCTGGAACCTGATGCTCCCTTCTGACAAAGTGAGTTGTAGTTTTTGATCTGATTGTGCACAATCATGTTTCATGTCTCTGAGCACATTTTTCCTCAGTTTGGATTTCCATATTCATTCTTCAAGTACCAAGTCAAGTATCACATCCTCTATAAAGCATGTCATATTAATAAGATAGTTATTCCTGGAATGGTCAATACCATGTACCATATAAGCCCCAAAAGGATGGTAAGATTTTTTCCCCAAAAAATATGCCTTCAAAATAAAAGGAATTATCTTATATTTGAATTTCTTATATTACAGGACTCTTTCCAGTTTCCTAATTACTGAATTATGATTTCAGATAAAATAATTGAGGAAGAAACAATTATCTAAAACAACTTTAATTATTTCTGACTTTGGGTACTTCTTTAGGTAACCTAATAGGATTTGTTTTGTTTGTTTGTTTTTTTAATACAAATTGGGATAGATTAGCTGTTATTCATAACTTTAGGGCTTCACAACTACCACTGTTGGATACTAGCAAAAATGGTCCATTTAAAGATGACTTCTGAAAAGTCATAGATAAAAGTATTATACAGATAAAACATAAACCTCAAGAATAATTGAAGAAAAGCATGTGAGAGAAAATAGTATTAATGTAATAGCATGCGATAAAATTTCCCTTGATGGCATTATATAGGATTTTTTAAATGCTGTATTTCAGAAAACAGGCAGAAGTGAAGATAATGTGCTTTAGAAACTGTATTAGGTGACTCATAAAGTAGATGTCCTGATAACGAGACAGATGTCTAGGATTCACATGAAAAGTTTAAGACAACTGCTTCATACAATATGAGTAAAAAGCCATAACTTCATATTAATGTTGTACTTTATGTAGTGCTATTTTAATTGTCTGAATATAATAAATAGATTGTGTATTAGAAGTATACATTTATCTAGTTCTTTTCATTCAGGATAAACCAAAATATTCTTGTTGCCTTTTATTATGTGGAAAATAGAGAACTGCCTCATCGTCTGATATCTTATGTTTTTGGACATATGCAGTACTTTTTATGGCTCTTTTACTTTGTATTAATTTTTATTGGTCTCTTTTTTTAATATGCCAGTAATTCCTTGCTGAAGAGAGGATGTAAGCTGCATAAGGAAGGGCTTTTTTGTCAGTAAATGACATTATCACCAGGGTCTTGAACAGTTCTGAGCTCAGAGCACGCACTTAATAAATAATGCTAGCAGGGATCACCAAATCCCTGTATCTTCATCCATTTCAGTGTTTGACACACAGTAACCCACTAATTATGTTTTCTAGTAGGAATACATTATTGTAATGATCCTGAATAAATGAATATCATACAATGGCTGAGCAGAGGAGTTCTGAATCAAACCAGATTTGTCTTAGGCTAAATATCACAGTATTTCCTTTGCCTCTGGAAAAACAGAAACTGGGTAGATTATTTCCATCTTTGAGTGGGGGTGGCAGCTTGATATGAAACACATTATGAATTTATTAAGGCTGAACTGAAATTTCCCATAGTTGCTTTATAATGACTTACTTCTAAACTGAATTTTATTTATCAGCCAATTTTTAGGTCAAGAGTTCTTAGCTGAGTGGGCACTCTTCAGTAGAGTATGGTGCTCTCCAGGTAGAAGTTAACATTAAATGCTTAAAGTTGAATGACTAGTTTTTACTCTGCCAGGAAGAGTCCACAAAGGCCTTATAAAACCAGAAACTGTTTACTCCCTAGATAGCCAGAATAAAGGGTCTTTATGTAAAGAACTTCATTAAAGCATCCGTTTTCTTCAACCACTCCCTCTGTAGTTTAGGCTGCAAGACTAGCAAATTGCTGACACTGAAACACTGATCCAGCCCTATTCTATCCCTTTGGAAATAGGATGCCTTGATTAGACCCAGGTATCCAATGTCAACTCTATTAAGACTTCCAACAATTTGTATCCAGTCTTTTTGATTCTGAAAACCAAACAGTCCATACTAGACTCTTTGTATGCTGAAGACAAGTCAAAAGAAAGACTTGTGCTGAGTCATTATATTAAATCTTGATAGTCATTAAGAAAAATCTAATTATTGTTTCCTAAAAATGTTTTATATTTATAATGCCCTACTTTATACTTCCCTACTTTTTGTTCATATACATATGTATCTACGTGATTCCTCAAAAAAAAACAAAAAACAAACTTGAATTCTCTTTGAAGCTTAAAACCTATAAAGATGTCTCCTTCCTTTGATTTCATGATAACAACTGTTTGTCTCTCATGACATAATGGTGCAATGCCATACCATTTATATCCCATTCTTTGATGGTTAACTTCCACATATTACTAATTACAAGACAGTAAAAGAACTGTACTCATTTAATTACCTATCCTTACTGTGCACTTAGTAAATTACTCTTCATCTGAATCAATAGAGCTTGTTAGATGTCTTTCACTATACTTTTTCTTTTAGTTTTATGCTTGGCCCAAGGAGTTGACTGAAAAAACTTCCTTTGCATTTGGCTTATTTATGTTTACACTGATTATAATATAGGGCCTGCCATCATATTTTGGTTGCTGGTAGTGTTTTACTGTCTCTTTGTTGTTCTTTGAACATGTTGCCTATTCCCTATAATGGTCTTGATTTATCTTTCCTTACTTCGGGTCCCCATGATATAGGTTACTCAGGGAAAGTCTCAAGCTCAGAGTTTTTGGATTTTGGGAACACTACCATTCCTTAATTAAAATGTTGTATAGTCAAGCAGCTCAGAGTTTGAATTGCTGATAGGGATTTGGGAAAGAAGATACTCATAAATTGTTGCAGAACATGTGAATTTTTGTATCCTTGCTTCCTCCGTCATTTACGTCCTTCCTTCCTTACTGCCTTCTCTTTACCTAATATATCCTTCCCGAATATACGACATACCTAACCCTGCCTCAGGGAGACAATGAGAGTCCCGCCCAGTCACTTTATCCAGCTCAAAGTCTAGGATATCTGTATGATATAAAATCTTCTCTATCAGGCCTTGGAGCTTCCTTTGTTATACAGACATATGGACTAAAATTATGTTCCTGCCCTCCCCTCCAAACTTATACACCCAATATGCAATGGGGGTATAGGGTCAAAACTTCCCTTCTCATTAGGAGAAAGGACACATGAAAGACACAGACGTCACTGATTTGAAGCAAATTTGAAATCTCAAGAGAAGGAAAATATCACTCATGATTTTACCATCATCTTCAAACAATTTCTAATTTATGGTACTCTCACCTCAACTACATATGCAAATGTGTAGTTTCACTCATTTTGAAGATTTTCTTCACATCATTTTAGATTCCAGTTTTTTTATATGCTTTTCAAATTGAGTATCTATTTTGATCAATTTTCTGATTATAGATCTTTGTAAAAAAAAAGTTAACATAATTCCTACAAAATTAAGTGAAATTTATTTTAGATTTAAAATTTTTAAAACAACTTTGAGATTAGTAGTTCCAAAGTGCAGAGATGATGACAAATTTTCTGGTGTTTACTCATTTTATATGGATGCTAAAACTTTTATCTGTATTCTCAAGTGTAGTTGCTCATTTCATGGTCACATGCATTCAGTTGAATGTGGAACTATGTCTTTGCAATAACTGAAGGAAATTGATCTGTAAAATAACATTTTTCTTTCAGATTAAAGTTTGTAAACAACATAATTTTGTTTCTTAGATTATTTTCTGAATTCTTAAAGTTTAAAGCTTTTTAACATTTTGGTGAAAAGAAAAAAAAGTAAATATTCCACTGTCAGGAATAATGCTTTGAACTGTTATTTCAGAAACAGCTATCTTTTACAAGAAACAATTGAATGTGTGTTCCCTGACATAACATCTAATCTAATAGTTTTGATACAGATGCATGAATATTGAAATCAGTAAATACAAGTTAATATGTATAATATAAGAAACACAAGGAAATAAATGGGTGTCTGTCAAACAGATAATTAGATAAATCAATATCCTGGGATACATTATTACATTAAGGAGCATTAAAGAGCAACAAACATTTGCCAAGATTTTTAAAGTGTAAAGAATCTTTATAGTGCCCTTTGAGATACATCAGAGAAAAACCACTATAGCCACAATGCATTTATAAAAACATGATGGTCATTTTCCTCAGGGGTGAGGCAGAGGTAATGAAGACCAGAATTCCTTTTGAATGCTTATTTTATAGCCATTTTTTACATAATAATAGCATTAAAGGATTGACAATATCCAGGTTTCTTAGGTCAGCTTGACTTTGAAGTTCTTTCTCCCACATAAAACTTTAAAATAAACTAAAGAGCTAAAATTTTCTAAGTGTCCATCACAATATCCTGTGGTTGAAAATTAAATGAGAAATATTAAATTTAGAATCAGATACACTGACACAACGCAGTGATGTTGGTCCAGCCATTGGGTAGCAGGGTGTGACTAGAAACTATTAATTTATCTGAATGACTGCCTTGAGTTGTAAAACTGAGAAAAGAATAAATTTCAGGGATAAATATATGGATAATTACATATATATTTTCAATTGACTAGCATGGAAGAGATTTAGTAATTGCAAGCTATTCTGCTCAGTCTGCAAAGAAATATGTGCATTAATCTATAGTCAAACAAAAGCAACAGAATGATTCGCAGGAAAAAAAAGCTTTTTAAAGGTAGTTTAGGATGAATTAAATGTAGAGTGGGATAGAGTAGTTTAAAATCAGAGACAGAGAGGACAGTTAAATGTTACAAAATTGTTCTAGATATCTTACAATATCCTGAGCCAGAGTGCATAGAAACAAAATATGTGAATATAGTTCCTATTTTTAAGAAGTCACAGATATTTAGAGCTAAATTACATAACTTTACTCAAAATGTAATATAGATATGCATATGTAATACTTGTTTTAGATTGGCCTTGTATATTTGTATATATCTTTGATTCTGAAAAGAAAACTCCAGAAATATTAACAGCCATTAAATGCACTATTCATTTTAACAACAGCAACAACAACAACAACACCTGAAGGAAAGGTAATGTGTTAGAACTTCCTAGGAGATATGTGTGAGGTACAAAAAAAAACACAAACAGAATTTTGTCCATCTTCTATCTATCCAATTATTTTAATGCTATCTTTGCAGCAATTTAAGGACTAAACATAAACTGTGAACAATAACCTTACTAATAATTGTAATTAATCTCAGGCAAAGAAAACTTTATTCTAAACTTCAAATTATGACTATAGTTTTTCACATATAATGCCCTTCATACAACAAAACATTATCAGGCACGTTAGTGAACAAGACAAAAATGATATGAAAAATAAAGAAACAACAGAAAATAACTGACTGATGTGGAAAATATAGCATAGTTATCAAACATGGGTTTAAAAATAACTTTTAAGAAGAAGAATGCAAGACATGTTCTGGCAGAGAACGGAAAACGAAAAAGAAAGATAAAAGAAAGGAAAGAAAGAAATCACCTACTGGAAATAAAAATTAAAGTAGAATAACTGAAATTAATGATTTTGTAGATGTGTTTTATGGCAGAATAGCTACATTTAAAGGGAAAATTTTGACCCGGGGTGTGTTTGTATGTATCGATATATTCAGAATAATGCAAACAAAGAAGAAATGATGAATATACAGAAAAAGCATGGGACACAGGGGATACAGTTAAAAGTTATAACAATCATGTAATTAGAATGTAAGAATTCTAAGAGATAATGGTATCTAGAATATAATATCTAAGAAAATCAAAAGAAATAATGGCTGACTCTTTTTAAATAAAATGTAAAAGACACCAATAGAGGGTTAATATCCAATATATATAAAGAGCTGATACAACTCAATACCCAAAAAACAAATAATTCAATTAAAATGGGCAGAACACATACATAGACATTTGTCCAAAGAAGATGTACAGATGGTCAACAGATACATGAAAAGATGCTTAACATCACTTATCATTAGGGAAATACAAATCAATACTTAAATGAGATACCACCTCACACCTGTCAGGATGGCTAAAATCAAAAACACAAGAAACATTAGGTGTTGGCAAGGATGTGGAGAAAAAGGAGCCCTCTTCCACTGTTGGTGGGAATGCAAATTGGTGCAGCTATTGTGGAAATAGTATGGAGATTTCTCAAAAAATTAAAAATAGAACTACCCTATTACCCAGTAATTGCACTACTGGGTATTTGCTCCCAAATTACAAAAACACTATTTCAAAGGGATATATGCACCCTATGTTTATAGGAGCATTATTTACAGTTGCCAAACTATGGAAGCAGCCTAAGTGTCCATTGATAAATGAATGGGTAAAGAAGAGGTGGTATATACATAAAATGGAATATTATTCAGTATTAAAAAAGAATGAAATCTTGCCATTTGCTACAACATGGATAGAACTACAGTGTATAATGCTAAGCAAAATAAGTCAATCATAAAAAGACAAATATCATATGTGGAATTTAAGAAAAAATAATGAGCAAAGAAAAAAAGGTAAAGAGAGAGAGACAAACCAAGAAATTGACTCTTAACTATAGAGAACAAACTGATTTTTGAAATTACCAGAAGGAGGTAGGTGAAAAGATGGGGGAAATAGGGGTTAGTGATTAAAGCGTATACTTATCATGATGAAATAAAATAAAATAAAATTATTTTTAAAAAGATATAATCCAAGGGGCACCTGGGTGACTCAATCAGTTAAACGTCCGACTCTTGATTTCAGTTCAGGTCATGATCTCAGTGTTGTGGGATCTAGCCCCGTGTGGGGTTATGTGCTCAGTAAGGAGTCTGCTTGGAATTCTCTCTCCCTCCTTCCCCCTTGCTCTCTCTCTCTCTAAAATAAATAAATACAATCTTAAAAAAAAAGAAAACGATACAATTCAATGTATTTTCCAACATGGAGGCCCACATATTATTTGTAATTCACTGCTCACTTGGGAGATAGTTCAGATCTTTCAGATCTTTAAGATATTCAGATCTAGGGCAAATAAAACACACATTTCTTAGCCAGGAGAAAAATCTTAAGAAAGATTTCCTTAATCCAACTTGATAAACCATATTGCAAGTGGCCATTCCGCAAAGATTTTGGTGCAAGTAGAAGATGAGAGAAGCTGAGTTTCAACTTGATGTTTCTTACAGCCCATCCAAGACTTTCCAGAATACCTGGGATGCATGCTGATTGGTAGGATCATGGTCACACCCTGTTCCTAAGGCACCCAGAAAAAGTGAGATAACAGGAAAAGGATTTTAACGATATAATATAAGTTGGAGATTACAACACAGGTGAAATTTGAAAAGCAACACTGACACTCCTATTACAAAATAAAATAAAATACTAATATAAAACCAAAAGACACCAAGCCACAATGCCAAAAGATTTTCTGAACCCAAACAGAATAAAGTAGAAAGTTATACCTAGTTAACAAATTAAAAAAGAAAAGAAAATCTTTTAAAAATCAGGAGTCAAGAAAGTGAAGTACTCGTTTCAAAGGAGCATCCATAAGACAGATAGCTGACTTACCAAAACACAAAAAACAAAAAGAAAAGAAAAAATACCAAAGGGTAATCGGATGACATCTTTGACAAGCTGAAAGAAAATAATTGCAAATCTACAATTCAATGCCAAATGAAGATATCCTTCAAAAATGAATATTTAATGAAAGCATTTCAGGCAATAAAAATCTGATAGAATTTGTCACCTGCAAACCTAGGATAAAATAAATACTAAGGGATTTTCTTTATAGAAGGAGAAGACGATTTCACTGGGACATTCAGAGTTCCAGATAAGTATAAATGTAGCTATGTATAATAAATGGAGTTGTACTAAGCAATATTTTGATATCTTGTGTAATTAATATGTATATATTTATAATTGAATTATATATAATATATATAATAATATATATAATTGAATTACATAAAATAGCATGATTGGAAAGGAAGGTAAAAGAAATTGAAGTGTTCTAAATTCTGAAATATTTCTGTATTATCCAAAGAAAAGTGAAAGTAATTTACTTACTGTTAGATTTTGATATGACAAGGAAACTTGTTGTAAAATCTTACTTATTTTCTAAAAGAATTTTAGTAAATAACTATAAATAATATGTAGCTACCAAGATAATACAGTGGAAAATAGGATAATAAAAATTAACCAGTTATAAGCTAACCAGAAGAAAACAGGTGACTCGTGTCTGAGGTCAAGCTTAATAATTTAAACAAACTAAACCCAAATCAAATTATTTACAGGTCTTTTCTTTTCTTTTCTTCTCTTTTCTTTTCTTTTCTTTTTTTAAAGATTTATTTATTTGAGAGAGAGAGAGAGAGCTCACAAGGGGGGGTAGTAGCAGAGGAAGACAATCTTCAAGCAGATTCCATGCTGAACTCAGAGCCTGAGGTAGGGCTCGATTCCACGACCCTGAGATTTTGACCTGAGCTGAAACCAAGAGTTGGAAGCTTAACCAACTGAGCCACCCAGACACCCCTAAAGCTGTTCTCATTATCTTCTTACTGTTTTTTTTTTTTTTTTTTTTATTTGTGGGTTCGGTAGAAATGCCTGTTTTTTCATTCTTGGTATTGGTTGTTCTTTCTTTTTTTCTCTCTCTGCTTCTCTCTTCAAAGAACCACTTTTAGCTTTGTCAGTCTCCTTTAATAGAGTTTTTTTTTAAATATTTTATTGTATATTTTTTGCTCTTATATTTATTATTATTTTTATTCTAACTTCTGAAATTCAGAAATCTTTGGGCTTCAAAGGACACCATTGAGAAAGTGAAAATACAACCCATAACATGGGAGAAAATGTTTGTAAATCAAATATCTGATAAGAGAAGTGTATGCATAATAAATAAAGAAATTTTTTTTTTTTTTAAAGATTTTATTTATTTGACAGAGAGAGACACAATGAGAGAGGGAACACAAGCAGGGGGAGTGGGAGAGGGAGAAGCAGGCTTCCCACTGAGCAGGGAGCCTGATGCGGGGCTCGATCCCAGGACCCTGGAACCATGACCTGAGCTGAAGGCAGACGCTTAACAACTGAGCCACTCAGGTGCCCCAAATAAAGAAAATTTAAACTCAACAATGCCTTTCCACAAATTAAAATTCAGGATCAAATGACTTCACTAGTGAATCCTACCAAATATTTAGTTAAACAACTGGCATCAATGTTATACAAGTTTTTATAATGTAATTAAACAGAACTCATTGAAAGGTAATGTGATGATAGTTTAACTTTTAAGCCTCAATTTAATTCATTATATTAACAGAATTTAAAAATCCTATATTCATATATATCAACATATAAAACTGATAAAATTCAATAGCCATGATTTTTAAAAATTTTAACAAACATTAATCAACTAATAGTATATAAAATTTTGAGCCATACACTTGTGATTTGTGCACTTTTGTATGTGTAATATGCTTCAATAAAAAGGTATAAAAACAATATGTAGAATAGTGAAATATGCTCAATTTTGATTCACTAAACTTTTAGCTTCTGCAAGTTTTTCGGTTCATCCATGTTAAAAATATATTGCTACACTCTCTGTTTTACATTATTTTGCCTTTTATTTCTCTAGAGAGATACAGGTTTTATTAGTCTGCATAAAAATCAATGTAAAAAAAATCAAATCAAAAGCCATAAAAAATAAACTTAAATAGCATACTTACAATCTAAAGGAAGTTTAATTATATATTGAATGTTTACATAGATGAAATAAGAATATGCTTCACAAAACCTCTCATAAAAGGGAGGTATTTTCAGGGATGACACTGGAACATGTTTGTTTGAACAGATTTCACAAAATCAGAATTGATTAAGAAATGGGTTTTATTGGAAAGAAACAAAGACGAAGCTCATCCATGTAGAAATGCATTTGGGTTCTCATGCTCCCCATTGTTTTGTGAAAGTATGTATCAGGTCAGGGTTTCTGTTGGGCATGGGAGAGTTTGGCTGTAGAGAGAACCCTCCTCTCTACACATCTTCCTTCAATAAAGTAACAGGAGAAAATGGTCCTGTGCAGAAACATACAAGCTGCTTTATGCCTGGAAGTCTATGGGATGGGATGTCATGGGATGTCAATGCTTGTAAAGGTATGCGGGAAGCTAGTTCCCTGCACCTAGAGATCCTGGGATAGCTGGTTTTGGGGGTTTGTGTGATTTTACATTCCCCCTGTGTATAAGCCTCATAATAAAACAGAACTTGGCTTTATTTTCTCCTATTGAGAGAAGAGGGTTTAGGGTTAACTCCCTATCCTTGCAATTGATGGTGAGTTTTCAGTTTAATTCTCAGACAGTTTGTTCCTAGAATAAAAACAATGTCCCCTCAATGCTCTTTCAGTAATATATTAAACCATAACACTTAGTACATAGTAGACATTCAATAATATTTGTAGAATAAATGAATGCATCTTTTTTTGAAGAAGAAGAAGAAAGAGAGAACCTGACAGGTATCATGCCTCACTACAGGGAGTTACTTCTTTCTACCCAGGAATCTGGTCTTTTATGAACTTAATAAAGGTGAACTAAATATTATAATGTCAACAGAAATACTGAGAGAAAATTTATTCTTTCTATATCAGAAATGAAGTAAAGAATAATAATTATCCATTATTTACTTTTTTTTGCTCAGGAGCAAACATACTATATAGGATTCTTAGATTCCTGATTACGTGACATAAGTAAAGTGAAAGGGGAAATGATAAAAAGCAAATGCACAAGAAACTATGTATTTCCACATACCTTGAAGCCTAACACTACATTATATTGCTCTTTTTATTTACATATTTCCATTGAACAAAATTGTGTCCCAATTTAATAATTTCTTCTCCCCAAGGGGGAAAAAAATCTTAAGTGATAAACATGTAAGTCAGCATGGAATAATATGTGCCTAAAAATTGATATGTGATAATAATAAGAAAATAACAGAGCAAGAGCTAAAACACAGGCCTAATGACCGAGTTGTATTTATTCCATCTAACCATCCTCTAATATTTTAGTTTGCCTACCTGTCAAGGATATCCCTTATCTCTTTATCTTGGAAACTTAGTAAAAATTAAAGGAACAGCCTTCCCTGAACACTAGAAAGGATTTTAACTGACTGAGAATTTAGTATGACTGAACTGATGTTGCCAAATAAAGTAGAAAATGAATTAAATTTGAATATCAGATAAATGGGTAGGTGTTTTTTTTTTTTTTGTATATAAGTATGTCCCAAATAGTACATCATGCATACTTATGTTAAATATTAACTCATCAATAACTTCAAATTTAATGGGGCATTCATATTTTTTTCATTTTGCATTTTTAATTGCAAATCTGGCAACCCTAAACTACACAAAAACAAACAAAGCCCTCAGGACATCAGTTATAGGAATGTTTGTTAAGTGGGAGAAAAAATTTCCACTGTTTTTCTCTCCTCCGGGGGAAACCTTCACCAAAGCAGACTGTGTTGTGATCGGTTCCATTTTCTAAAAAATTGTAAAACTCTTATTTAACCCTTGAGGGCTAAACAGTTAAATTGGAATACATAATTTAAAAATATATTTATACATTTCTTTCTTTTTATTTGAAGTGATCAATATCACAAAAATAATAGGTATTACAAAAGCAGATACAATTATTTTTTCTATCTGTTTTTATAGTTCTAGTTTGTTTTTTTGTTGGGAGTAGTTTATTTTAAATTTGTTGTCATTTGCATGTTAAAACAATGAGGAGCCCTCTTCTTAATAAATAGAAGTTTCCCTGTGTAGCACATTTTTCCAAGTAGCTGCTAAAATGATAAGTTCTTAAGCTACTCAAAAAAATTAAAAATGAAGTCCTCTGGCTACCTGAAAGTATTAAGGGTTTTGCTATAACTGAAATTTGAATTAACTACCATCTAAATTTGTTAAACCAAGAGTTTTCTCTATCTCTTTCTTTTAAAAGCTGAATTTCACTGGGGCGCCTGGGTGGCTCAGTTGTTAAGCGTCTGCCTTCAGCTCAGGTCATGATCCTAGGGTCCTGGGATCGAGCCCCGCATAGGGCTCCCTGCTCCGCGGGAAGCCTGCTTCTCCCTCTCCCACTCCCCCTGCTTGTGTTCCCTCTCTCGCTGTCTCTCTCTCTGTCAAATAAATAAATCTTTTAAAAAAAAAAAAGAAAAAAGAAAAAAAAAGCTGAATTTCATTATCTGTGGGCGTAAATGAACATGATTGTAATTAATCTCATTTTTTTTCTCTTTTTAACTGTCTATTTATTCCATAGAGCATTACATACCAAGGGAGTTTAAAGTCTATCAAATGTGGTGGAAAAATACTTGATATTTTACTAGTTGAATATAAAATATGACCTTCCCTTTTTTTAAGTTTTCTTCAGTTTAATGTAGTAATTGAAGCAATTTTACTTTGGTGCATACATCTACCATTAATTTTAAAGCACTTATATAGCTCCAGAAAACTTACTAATACATTTTGCAAGGTTTTTCTTTTTGTGGTATCAATTTGCATTTGTAAAAGCAATGGTTAATTTATAGAAGAAATACGTAGAAAGCATCAGGATTCAGATGATGTTTAAGGAAAAAAAAAAAAAACACCTCATTCTTGGTAGTTGGAAGCCATTACCCTTAACTAAGCCAACTACTCTTGGCTAGAAGAAAGTCTGAAAGAAGATGGACTAACCTCCAGGATTTAAAAGCATTTTCAAATCCTAATTGTCTTGGAACATAAATGCAGTCATAAGAAACAAAATTGGTTTGACAGGAAAGTTTCTTAAATCAGCTCAGTCAAGAAAATCACAGTACTTTTTTTTTTTTTTTTGCAGTAAGAAATGGTTCTCTGAAAATTTTTGAAATATGAAAAAATTAGTTCAATCTTACTTGGCTTTCATATTTTATTATTGCACTTCACTGTTTATCAATTTTGGTCAGTCTCCATCCTAGGTGTGTTCTTAAATATTAATTTATCATTTCCAAGATTATTTATTTATTTATTTTTAAAAGATTATTTATTTATTTGAGAGAGAGCAGAGCATGCAAGAACATGAGTGGGGGGGAAGTGGCAGAGGGAAAGGGAGAGGCAGACTTCCCATTGAGCAGGGAGCTGTATGTGGGGCTCAATCCCAGTACCCTGGGATCATGACCTGAGCCAAAGGCAGACACTTAACAGACTGAGCCACCCAGGTGCCCCTCCAAGATTATTTATTGAATGCCTAGATATATATTGTTATAAATTTACAGATGAAGTGACAGCTAACTAGAGAGGTTAAGTAATTTCCTTGCTGCTAGGAAACAGCAAGGTGAGTGATTAACTCTCAGATTATCTAAAACCCATGAACATTACTTTATGCCACATTGTCCATTATATAAGCACTTTGTCTCTAACTCACATATCCTTCTAAATATCTATCCTAATTCCATGTAGAATTCTAAAAATGAAAGAAGAACATGATTATTTGAAGTTATCAGTCCTAGAAATAGGAATATACAAATGGCATTCTTCAGGCAATTTTAGCTACAAAGGGTAGAGTCATGTATGCAAGTGTTTATAGTCTTCTGTTCCTGATCTCCTAAATTCACAGCATAGTCACCGCTATTTTTAAAGCTGATCCTATGATTTGAAACTGAGAAACAACAGTATATTTTAAACCACATATTTAAAAAATATAATAAAATGGTTTGTACCCCCCTTACAGCATAGATATTCCCTTCAGGGAGTTTACAGGTACATTTTTAAAACGTTAAAGTTGTAAATAAATTTTCCTCATCATTTATTTTTTTTTTCTTTTTCTGTGATTTTATATAGATTAATAATTCCATTTAATGTGGAGAACATGGAGTCTGGAGCCGTGCAGACCTGCTATTGTTTCAGCTACGAGGTCTTGTACAGATTAATCCTGAGTCTCAATTTTCTCATCTGTAAAGTGAAGATAATAGTAGTTGTCTTCTGAATATTACTGTAAAGGTTTAAGGATATCATGGATATAAGATACCAATGACAGAGAAAACACTTAGATAATAGTATAGGTAAGAGAGATAAAGCACAAAGGAATGGATACAAGATGACTAAATCAGACTATCCAAAGCAGAAGTCAGAATATATCTGAGGGATATGGGGTTTTTTTTGTTTGTTTGTTTTGTTTTTTTTTTTGTTTTTTGTGAGAGAGAGAGGGCAAGGGTGTGCACATGTGAGAGAGGATAGGGCCAGTGGGAGAGGGACAGACAGAGACAGAATCTCGAGCAGACACTGCATTGAGCTGGAGCCCAATACGGGATTCTATCTCAAGACCCAGAGATCATGACCTTAGCCAAAACTAAGGGTCAGACACTTAACTGACTGAGCCACCCAAGCACCCTTCTGAGAAATATTTTAAAAATGGAAGATTACATGTATTTTAGATCTCAAATCTCATAGAGGTTAAAGAACTACTGTAATGAGAGACCTTAATTAAATGAATCAGAAGGATAAGAATTAGTAATTGGAGATTAGAATGTTAGTTTTAATTAAGTAATTTATTTGTTTGTTTCAGAGGTAACATGAGCTTTGATTATACCTAGTGCCAGAACTTGACCTTGGACATAGGTAGGTGAGGTAGAGCAGAGGAAAGGAGATAAAAAGATCAAGGAGCCTAGCAGCCAGGTACTTTTTGATATAAATTCATGTACATGAATTTGTGCAAAATGTGTTTAGCCACTGTTATTTAAATGATGCATATCTCGGCCCCCTGGGTGGCTCAGTCTGTTAAGTGGCTGCCTTCAGTTCAGGTCATGATGCAGGGATCCTGGGATGGAGTCCCGCATCAGGCTCCCAGCTCAGTGGTGAGTCTCTTTCTCCCTCTGCCTGCCTCTCCCCCTGTTTGTGCTCGCTCTCTCTCTGTCAAATAAATAAAATCTTAAAAAAATGATGCATATCTCTCCAAATGTATTCTTCTGAATGCATTCACTAAATAGGGCCCATCAGTGTTTTTCTTTTAAATAAATATGTAGAAATTGGGAAAATAGTATTTTTCCCCTTGGGATTATTAAATTAACAGAAAGGTGCAGCCTGTCACTGTCATCTTAGCCATATGAAGAAATTCTGTCTATAGGAATGACAAAAAATGGCAAATAGAGATGAACAGTGGATACAAGAATGCATGGATGAATGGAAGGAATGGTGGATGGATGGATGGATGGATGGATGGATGGAGAGATGGATGGAGAGATTTAGTGGCACTATCCTTAATTTCAATAACTCAACATCTTTTTCTCTAGAACTCAGTCTTTGTTCATTAAATTTATCCCAGTGTAATTAAAATTCCCACAGTTATGCCAGCATTTCTTTCACTTGCTTCTGAAAAGGCCCTAATTCTATTATAAAATAATATAGACAATAAACTCTGTTTACATCCTCAGATCCATTCCCCAATCTTTCCTATCCTGCTCTGCCTTGGGAGGTGGACCACAATCAAGCTTTTGTTTAGAATTAGACATTGAAATCAACCAATTGAAGGGAGAGATGTGCTAGATCTTTCCCCACCATCTATCCATCTTCAGAAAATAAGAGTTCCTGTCACACAGTCTTCTCTTGGCTACAAGTCTTGAGCTCTCCTGTATGTGGTAACCACTGATCTATCTTACCTCTTCAGGTGTACAGGTAATAATGGCTTTTTTTCTTTTGCTACATCAGGGTGCTTCACTATTCTCAGTTGATTTCTATTAATCTTCCCTACACTTTTGTAAATATTCTCTTTATTAAAATGTCTTCAATTACCTCTTTTGTATGTTTATTTCTTGCTGGCACTATGACTGTTACATATATTTAAATTATTATAAATATACATATGTGCATGCTTTTAATTCTGGTGATATATCCACATGTGAATATATATCCATTTGGAAATAAATAATGTAAAAACAGCAATAAAGAAGGTAGATTAATTGATTTATTTAAATATTCTGAAAAAATTCCATTTTAAAATTTTATGCTCAGTTCAAATACTCTTTTAACTAATCACAGTGACTGATTTTGATGTCTTTACAGGCTAATATCATACAGAACTCATCCAAATTCTAAAGATAAAGTGACTTGTTACTTCAAACTCCTTGGTAAGTCTAGTTAAATCAGCACTATCAAAAAACTGAAGAATAGGGCTAAAGATTGTTAGATATATAAATTCAGAATGAAATTCACAAGTTTTATTTGAGTTTTCTTGTATAACACCAGAGAAAGAAAAAATATTGTGTGCTGAAAATTTTCACTACCTCTCCACTAATTAGTGTAATCATAAAAGAAACTTATTTCTTTCCTTATAACCTGGTATCTTTTTTGTTTGAGAACAAATATTTGGAAGCATAAGAACTATTAGAAGTCACACACACGTACCGATGCTATACATTGTGTATAAGAAACTACTTTTATTTTGTGCCAGTACTGAAATCTCAACCTATTAACGCATTCTACTGGTTTGTAATTATCAAATGGTGAGAAATTTGTTTGTACCTATTTGAATTTACATGGCTTTTTCTATTTCACCATGTAGTGATATGTGTTTTTTTTTTTTTTTCTAAGAATAACTTTAAACCATTACACGGCTATATATATTAATCATGATAGTAAAAAAACCATTACTATCACAACAATACTTTCTACTGCAACAATGTGAAAATTCATTATTTATTCCTGTCTGTAATACATGTAACATAATATGACTTTACTACACTAAAAATATCTTTTTTTTGGCAATATATAAAGCAGAGACTATAAATATCATAAAGGGCCATTTCTGGGACCACCACTCAGTAAAATTCTGAAGAATTGGGATATATACACATATATATATACATAGTTGTTTGTTCAGTTAGTCACATAATGAACCCATTAAGGTAATTGTCTGAGTTTTTCAAATAAGGAACATCTTAACAAACAATGAATAATTCTAAACATTTTTAAAAAATAATTTTAAGTAGCTCCTTTGAAAAATAATTCTTGTAAGTTACATCCTCAACAGAGCCATTTCATTAAAACATATTTTATTGGTAGTAATGTCAGAAATAATGCTAAAGAGAATTTTAAGTTTAATTTCTAGGATGATTTGCTAAAATATTCCATTACAGTTAAGTGGACAACATGCTATAATGATCAGTCACTAAAACTTACTCATCTTCTTTTTAAGATAGCACTTGACAAATTGATATATTCATTCATCATACAGTTTCCATGGTAGACAAGCCAGGGACTATGACGAAAGGTTATTCTCTTGAGTCAATTTTTTTCAAATAAAGTGAAGCCAGGTTGTTATAGGGTAGCAGGATTCTGATTAATAAAGTAAACTGATGCAGCAATTTATGAAATAATGCTATCATAAAATAAGCCCATAGCATTTGACCACTGACACCATCAATTTGCTTTGTTTAAAAAGTTGTAAAATGTATTGCTTTTTTAAAAGCCATTTTATGGGGCACCTGGGTGGCTCAGTCGGTTAAGCATATGCCTTCGGCTCAGGTCATGATCCCAGGGTCCTGGGATCTAGTCCTAGGTCAGACCCTCTGCTCAGCGGGAAGCCTGCTTCTCCCTCTCCCACTCCCCCTGCTTGTCTTCCCTCTCTCACTGTCTCTCTCTGTCAAATAAATAAATAATTTTTTTTTTAAAGCCATTTTGTCAGTCCTGGATATGGTCAGTGACAATAAGACTGAAATTGGCATTGAAATAAATAATTCAATGAAGATTATGAGACCCTCTTCAAATGGATAATTGTGACAGAGATTCTCTGTTGCTTATCCCATCATATCTTCTTCCTTTCTCTCTTTGAAATAGTATCAGTGATTTCTAACTGACACTTAATGGACTAAACTAACATTTATTTTCTAGCAATTTATATGTGTAAAATCTAGAGTAAGAGAAATAAAATATATGTGCTATACAGTGGAAATGTCCTTTAAAAACTCTCTTTTTTTTCACTTAAAAAAATCTGGTGGTCTATGTGATGGTTGGAGCTTAAGCAAGCATTTTAAATAATACGAGAAAATTCATGAATTGTGAATTTTGGAACAAATAATTCAAGGACCCTAGTTAGTTTGTGCTCACGAAACAGCAAAAATAAAGTTAAAAAGAGGTAAGTAAAATATTAGAACAGCTCATTTTTATTTTTATTCATCTAGCAAATTTTTGGTAAAAGATGTTCTTGACAAGAATCCAGTTAGGTTTTGTGAATGTTGTGACTGGAAACAGTATCGGCTACTTTCCAAGCACTGGTATAAATGAATCTACTGGCAGTTAGTTGCCCACATCTCCAGACCAAACATAAATAGATATTTCATTTGACAGTTGCCAGGAAGAATTTATGAGAACTGTTTCTTCTCTTAGAAACCTGAAAAATTAGAGCTAGTTGAACTATTGAAATAATCTGTAGAATATGTGATATATTCTCCCCTTTTGTGAGTGTGAAGTCTTTTTTCTGCTAGTAAAATCTTGACAACTTTTTTTGAAATTGAAAGACTTAAATAGTATAATGAATACTTATTTTTAAAAAGAGTTAGTAGACCATAGTTGGAAGAAATAATTCAGAATACATGAGTAAAATAAAAAGAATATTAAGAGTCTAAAAATCCAAATAAGTGAAATAACACGGTAAGTGATGAAAAGAAGGCATCACACTGGTTAGCCCGACTGAAACAAGCTAATTTATGGAAGGCAATCTCGGATATCCCAACAAAGAACAATTTCCCCATGCCTCTAATTTATTCATTTTTGAGTTTCAAATAAGTAGAAAACATCGCTGACATAAAAATCAGTATGACTATCTCTCTGCCCTTAATTAGATATATGTATCTCAAATGTCAGTATCCCACACAGTTGTATACGGCTTGTGTGTAGATATAGATAAATAGATATTCGCAGAGATAGAGATAGAGGGAGAGAGAGAATATAAATATGGCAGGAAGAAATACATAAAAAAATATTAATTAGTTAAGAAACTTCTGCTTCTGAGTTGGATAGGGTAGTTTAGCTTTTACTACACCAAAAATCCCATTAAAAAATGTATGGCTAAAATGCAGGAACCGTATGCTTGAAGGCATCAGAGAGTATTGGGACAATGAGAACTGCTGGGGCTAAGAATCTGAAGAGAGAAACTCAGGAATCTTTGGCAGTCTTAAGAAGAGACAAAAATTAGAAGTTCTGGATGTTCTGATGCAATGAATATTTCAGGACTTCTCTTTTTCTGTGGAAAGTCCTGAAGTGTGAGGCATGAAAGGGAGAATGACCTAACATTATCAGGTTTGCAAACCAGCCTTGGCTCAGCACAATTGCTGATCGACACACACTTCAAGAGTATCATACAAATTGGAATTGGCTGAAAGGATTTTAAAGAAAAAATATTTTTAAGATATAAAATATAGAAAATATGAATGCAATAAATAAAAATAATTTTTATAGAGGAATTGAATGTTATAAAAATATTTCAGGTAAAAAAGGCAGAGGATAAGATGATCACTTTCAAATGAGGTTCAGATTCAAAAACACTTCAGATAGGAAATGGCATTTTAGCTGAGGTTGGAAGAGTAAGCTAACAAGTGTGGATGCCAGTAATGGAAGAATTAGTATTGTAATTCAAGCTTTTCTAGGCACTTAAAGTAAGTTTAACATTAAGGTCCAGATGAAATACATCCCCAAATGATTGTGGAGCCTGTTTTTCTTTTTTCTTTTATTTTTAAAAAAGATTTTATTCATTTAATTGTCAGAGAGAGAGAGAGAGAGTACAAGCAGGAGGAGCTGTAGGCAGAGGGAGAAGCAGACTCCCCACTGAGCAAGGAGCCCGATGTGGGACTCAATCCCAGGACCCTGGGATCACGACCTGAGCTGAAGGCAGACAGCCAACTGACTGAGCCACCCAGGCTTCCAGAGCCTGTTTTTCATTAATGAGAAGTAGAGAACCAGAAGAGAGTCAAAAACACAAATAGCAGACTAATTTATTTTTCAAAAGTTGAAAAGGGTGGTTCTATATTCTGTGAACAAGTAACCTTAGAAATAATTTTTAACAATATTCAGAATAAATATTGCATAGGCAACTGGAATGATTCAAAGCCAAAATATTTCAAGTCGTGCCAAATATTATTGGTTTCCTTCTTTTTTTTTCCCCTTGAATTTTTTTTCTTGAGTTGCTAAGTTCAAAATGAGGGTCATGCTATAGACATGATTTAGTTTGATTTCAACAAAACATTTGATAAAATAATTGCCATTTTTAAGTGAAGACTTGATGACAGGCTTACAAAATGAATTGAAAGCCACCTAGCTGTTAAGTGCAAATAATTTTGATGGTCTCTGTCAGTCTGGACTTTCTCCTAGATTTTCCCTGTTACCAGTCATGTTATTTTAAATGAATGATTAAATAAGGATCCACATATTATATTTGAAGTCACGAAAGTACAAAAGATGAAGCAATAAATCTTAATTTTTTAAATCCAGTGTAATCACAATAGGCTAGAAGTCTGAAATGAAAACAAGAAACTTCTATAATAAAAAATATAAAATAGTGTTCCTAAGTTCTAAGTTCAAAATTTCAATCAAACAGAAGCAGGTTATTGGAAATGAGGACAGTCCAATAGTTCACATAATGTGTGTACTACTTTTGGTTGGCCAAAACATCATTGTAAGTCCAGGTAGATAGAATATTGTATAAGCTGAATTTTTTTACATCATGTTTGAATAACAACAGATTGAGAAGTAATATTGTGGTTAATTATGGGCATTCCATGGAAGAGGGCTATTGGTTAACTAGAAAACATTCATAGCCATTTGACCTGAATAATGAATGCAGGAAATTCACAATAGGAAGAAATTCTAAAAGAATTAAGGATCGAAAAGGGAATGATTTCAATTAAAAAACATTTTGTCCAAGTGTTTAAAAAACATAATGAGTTCTGTGAATTTTTACCAATCAGGTGAAATAATCATTAAAATGATTCTTGTATTCTGATTTTGCTGTCAATAGAAATTATTTTCTCTCTCTTGCACACACACATATATATAAACATATATATATGCATATATGTACACATACATACATATCCACATATTATATATAATATCCATTTATATATATATATATATATATATATATATATATATATATATATATATATATATAATGTGCAGGATGTTGGTATATGGCCATCACATTTTAAAACTTATGAATCTAAGTGTTAAGCATAAATCTTCTGTTAGATTTGTTTTTTTAAATTTTCTTATATAGAATTGTTTAAATCTGTCACTGGTAGAATCTATACTGAGAATCCTGTCTGT
Source organism: Halichoerus grypus (assembly GCF_964656455.1). NCBI lineage: Eukaryota > Metazoa > Chordata > Mammalia > Carnivora > Phocidae > Halichoerus > Halichoerus grypus. The sequence continues at coordinate 23,353,457 of NC_135715.1, forward strand.
ATCAATCTGTTCTATTCTTGTTATTAAAAAATTTATTAGTTATTTCTTGTTAGATTAAAAAGAGAAGAAAACTTTGTAGTTTACTCTGGCTGAAATAGATTCTATAATATGTGTTCCCATTATATTTAATGTCTAGGTTTTAGGAGATATTAGAACTCTTAAGTAAATTATTCCTTTTCTGTTTTCATATCTACTACTGACTCCATCTCTGAAATTCATGTTAAACTTTCTCTTCTCTAAATTATAAAACATCTCGGGGCGCCTGGGTGGCTCAGATGGTTAAGCGTCTGCCTTCGGCTCAGGTCATGATCCCAGGGTCCTGGGATGGAGTCCCGCATCGGGCTCCCTGCTAGGCGGGGAGCCTGCTTCTCCATCTGCCTCTGCCTCTCTCTCTCTCTCTGACTTTCATGAATAAATAAATAAAACATTTAAAAAATAAATAAATAAATTATAAAACATCTCATAAATCGTGCCCATTTGACCCAATTGTTGATTTTACACTGCATTGTACTGTCCTTTCTTCAGAATCAGAATTTCAGCATTAAATGTATTTCAGAATAATCGATATCCTCAGCTTGGAATTGGGGAAGTTGAGTCTCAGGCATGTAAATTATCTTGCACAGAATGACATGGCTAATTGGCAAGGAGTTGATGTGACAAAGTCACAACAAAAAGTCACATTTAGTTTCTTTTATTTTCCCCATTTACTCTGCTTCCTTATTTTATACATGTCATTTTTTTCTAAGGAAACTAAGCTCTTCAGAAGTACCAATGATGTTAAACAAAGTGCTCAGCCCACAGTAGGTATTGGATGCATATAGATCTGTTGGCTCTGAGTTACAATTTAGCTCTTAAAAAAATTTTAAGCAAAAAGGAAAGCTGGTTTAGTCCCACAGAAAAGTAATGCTATAATCTATTTTAAAAACAAAACTTTTAGGAACTCCAATGTTCTATAATGTGACCCTGAGTCTAAGAAAACATATTTTTTAAAGTAATGGTATAAATTTAATTATTGATTTTCGCAAGACAAAAAATGACTTTGAATTTGATTTTGAATATTTTCTCATAGAAGACAGCTATCATTTTATCCTAAAATATTATGTATATACACAAAGTAAAATATGTTTTCCGTGATATGTAAATATAGTGCTGCACATTTGTGGTTGTACATATGATTAGTTCCCTATGAATGGGGATGGGTAGTTGGATGATGAATGAGACAACAAGTGAGAGAAAGAGAGAGACTTTGTTAGTAATTAGATTCTTCAGTGCTGTGCAGCCAAAGGATCAGGCTATTTTTTGGAAGGTGGTCACATTTCACTACCACCAAGAATCACTCCCGGATAACCCAGAACTGAGCAGTTGAGAACACACAACACAGTTGTTTGGGAAGGTGCCTAATTATAGAAAAGCCACATCCCAAATCAAAGTTCAAAATTCCCCCTCTTTCCCATACTAAAATGAATTATTGTTCACTTAATATTGTCTTTGTTTCAAATATATTTTATCAGATAAAATAATTAGTAACATTTCCAAAGGGAAAGAAGTGATATTTTATTTTTAGCTAATTAGTCATTGCACACATTATTTTTTCTATTTCTAGTTTCTAGAGCTTTATATGACTATCTAATTTGAATTATATGTCACATTATTTCTAGAAATCATTATAAAATGAAAGTTTAGTAATCTATTATGCCTGTTTCATGTGTCAGCTCCTCAGAATCAGATTATTTATTATTGTTGTTGTTATCTGAGGAGGATCTATTATAGGAAATCTCTTTAGGGTGATTCTTAGAGATTATTCTAAGAGATTGGCATGAGGAGGAAGAGGGTGGCCTACAGATCTGCTGTCAGTGACAAAGTAAGTAAGATTAGTGATGGGCCCAGTGAAGCTTGACAAGAGCAGTGAGTGGGAAATAATACACAGATGGAGTTGAAACCGGTAGCATATGTTGTAAAGCTGCTTTAATTCAGAAAGAAGGATAGAAGTGAAGTGGATCTCAGGCGAGACAGAAGTTAGGAGTGAATGTACAGGAACTTCCAAGGTCTTGACAACTCAGAGGGAGAAAGAAAATTCAAAGTGGCTAAAGTCAGACCACAGGAAGCAAACAGACTGATGGACTGATTTTTTGATGTTGTAAATGCAAAACTGGCCTTTTTTTTTTTCACCCCCAAATAAAAACCATTAATCTTTAAGTCTTCATTGTGAGCTATAATAACTGAGTTTAATGAGAGCTAAAAGGTTACTAGTATCTACTAGAAAGTTAGGTAGGAAAATTAGTTTCCAGTAAGTCATATCTTCCCTAGAAAAAGCTATATGTCAATCATACAGATAATTTTAATAATAGTAAGTACTATCAAAAGCTTGGGAGAAGCTACTAAGGATGATGAAGCTTAGACTCATTTCTATCCCATAGACTTCATATCAGATCTCTATCTAAAAATGCATCCATTATGTTATTGCTGAAATTTCTTTTTCACTATTCTTTCTAGTCATCAGGTTTTATGTTTTATAAAATGTTTTATTTCAGCACTATTTTTCTCCTTCAAAAATAAGAATGCGTGATGGTAATATGTGATTTTCTTAAACTGATTTAAGCTTTCTACTCTTTTTTTTTTTTTTTAATATTTTATTTATTTATTTGACAGAGAGAGAGAGAGACAGCAAGAGAGGGAACACAAGCAGGGGGAGTGGGAGAGGGAGAAGCAGGCTTCCCGCTGAGCAGGGAGCCCGATGCGGGGCTCGATCCCAGGACCCTGGGATCATGACCTGAGCCGAAGGCAGACGCTTAACGACTAAGCCACCCAGGCGCCCCTAAGCTTTCTACTCTTAATCAAAGAACTTTCTCAGGTTAAAGTGAGCCATAATGAAATATAAATCTTACTCTAATATTGAAGTTGGTAATAACACTAGTCTAGAAAAGATGATAGTTACTGGTTTATTGATAAAAAAATATCTAGGGGCAAATGTGGGACCATATCTGTTCTGATTAAAAATAGTATTTATCAGAGGGTTAATAAATTTGCATATTTACTAAAATTTCGAATGTTGTAACTCCGAGGCTTGGATAAATAAGTTTAAGTTTTATTTTTCATAAATGTGTAGTGGGTTGGCAAAAAAAGCTTTTTCAGTAGATCTAAAACTTCAGTAAGTATAAAAGTATTTTGACTCTGGAGCCAAAAAAATGAGAAAGATATTGAAAAATAGTGTGGTTCTCTTCCATCACATTTCTAAAAGTTGAAATTATTATTTATGGTTATAACTTATTTTTTGTTATTGAATTTGGACTAGAAATGGGACGAATCATGATTTCCATTTTCTAATATCAGAAATAACATAACAAATAAAAAGGTTCTAGATGTGCTTCATTGTGAAGGCACAGCAGAAATGGGCCAAACTGTAATAAACTTTTAAGCTCCCTTTTACAAATAATACTCTGCAATAAAAGTATCTGTTTTGAATGTCAGAGAATTAAAAAAAAAAGAATAATGTCCTGTGGTAACATAAAAATCACTTCTTACTTTTTTTTTTTTTTTTTTTTTTTTTACCTTCTTCCTAGGCTCTACTTTATTTGGCAAACTCAGAATTGACTATCAATTCACATCCCCCCCACCTCCTTTTCTCTGAGAAAGCAATTCTTCAGGCACACAGCCCCCCGCTCCCCCCAGGCTGTGGCTTGGGGATCACCATCTCCAATCAGCTATAATATGTGGTTTAATTGATTACCTGACAAAATGTTTACTACTACAGCAATTCATAAGTAAATAGCATTTCTATTTGAATATGGATTTTATGTTACTCATTTCTGATACAAAGGTAAGATTCATGGCTGTCCCACCTTAGAAATAAATAATGAGATTATGATTTAGCATGTATTTGTTTTACTTTTTTGAGTTGCTAGAGTATTTCATAAGTTTTCTTTTCTGAACCATACTAATACCCATTCTCATCTTTCATGCCTATTCTATAGAAATCTCGATGTGTCCTCAGCGATCTGCCTGCCTGCATAGCACTCTTTGCCACTTCTGTTGTCAAGTTTTTCACTAAGAAATTTTTGAAAGTTGTTATAGTCTGTGCCTTTCACTTGATAATTTAGGGAAAATCACATTTGAAAATTTGTCTCTGACTCAAGGAATGAAAAATTCGTAGTAAGTTGAAATCGTTACAGTATTAGCAAAGGCCTGGATATAATGGGAATCCAGATACTTGTAAAAAGGTTTAATTTTCAATAAATTTATCAAGTGCTGACCAGATTATAGGCACTATATTATATGCCAGAGAGATTGTATATAAGCTAGATGAGATCCCTGCCTTCACAGAACTTATAATTTACATAAAAATGCTGAAAAATATTATAAATATAACGAGGGTCAATAAATTATTCTAAAACTACTGAAGTGAATATTAGAAAACATGCATTGTTAGTGATTTTCTTTAATTAAGCTTTCTGCTTTCAACTGAAAAACTTTCCAGTAAAAATGAACTACTACAACATATAAATCTTACTCAGATCTATAAGGCTATAGTAAGGGTATCCCAACAAAAAAGATATTTATTGATTTATCAATAAGGTAAAATATCAAAGGTTTGATTTAGGAATTTAACTTTGTCTAAAAATATATAAAGAATTGAGTTTGAACAAAAGAAGTATAGTGTACCATAACAAGGGGGTTCTATCTGGTCAGTTGGTGGTAGAAAGCGTCCCTGAGGAATTATTAAGTTGTGAATTATAAGAATGAGTAAAATTTGCCTAAATTAATATAGATACAAAGGCTTTCAGATCGAAATATCAAAAGGCTAAAAGTGGAAGAGATTTTTGGCTAAAATTAAGCCAGTGCTAGTGAAGTGATCCTATACAGAGCAAACCAGTTTTTTTTGAGGGAGTGTAACTGTCATTATGATTGGCATTTATATGTTTATTTATTTCATTATGACAGCATTGAAGTATAAGTATCCTGGTCCATTCTCATTTATTGACCCATCAAGTTTATATTTCATGATCCACAATTTTTATCTAATTTCTTATCAATATTTTCAACTCTTTGTACCATTATTCTTCTGTTGTACATACACAGGGAAAAACACACCTAGAATTAGTTGAAATATTTGCCTCTTTAGCTCATTCATCCAATTACTATAAGAACACTATAGTTCTGCCTCTCAGTGACACCATTAATTATTGCTCTTCTGCATTCTGTCAGTCCTTCAATATATCAATAGTCAATGCATTCTGCAGTGGATATTTAAAGCCCTTCCACTTTATTTTTAAACTCCTTGGGGATCATCCCACCACTCTCAATCATACTTTTCTACTTCACAGACAAAAATAGAAACTAATAGACCTTAATTGCTTGGCATTTCCCCCTCTAAACCACTGTATCTTTCTCTGTATACACAAGTCATTTCCTTATTTGTACCCGCTACACATGGGAGTGAGTTTTTGTATGTCAAGACCAATTCCTGACATATGATTGGTATCATTGTCTCAAAAATTCTGAATTTCTCCTCCCCCAAAATAATTTATCAATTCCTGTACAATGTAATATCTCTAACCACTTTTTTTCTACTGTGTTCTTTTACGCAGCATTTAACTGTGTTCAAGTTTACCCATTTTGTAATAAAACGAGAAAAAACTTCTTTCTGGAACCATGTATCCCTCCAGACCCATGCTCTCCTTCAGCTATGCTACTCATCTCCCCTCCACGTCATAAGAAACTCTCTTGAAAATAGGTTTACTCTGCTATCAATAATTCCTCTACCCACTGCGTTCCTCAACACACCAAATCTGGTTTTTCAATCACCTTTATTTCCTCAATAATCATCATAAAACTTCACTAAAATTTCTCCAACAACCATGAGAAAAGGTAACACAGCGCAACTGTTTTGTTGCTATTTGCAATGTATGCTTTATGATTCTCATTGCATTTCTGTACCTCATCTGAAAGTACTGGCTATCCTGTCTTCCTTGAAATATCATCCTTTTTAGCTTCCACTCCTTTGCACTCCTCTTTAATTTTCTGCCTTTCTGTCCACATGCATAATTTAACTTTCTTTCAATGTTTTTGTTATTTCTCATTTATTTTAAAATTGATGTTCATCTTGGATCCTTTTTATATACCTTTATTAAGTAATCTCATTAACTCCATGGATTAATTTCCCATTTATAAAATATATTTTTGCAATCTTGACTTTTAATTATTTACTTATGGACAAACTTAATAATATTTTATGTTTATAAATGTTCCCTGAACCAGAATGTATACTTAGAATGTGTCTGGGGGGGGGGGGGAAGAAAAATTTAAAGAAGGAAAGATGCTGGAGAGTTTGCTTGGAATCTGTTAACAAATTAATTTATACATAGAATCAGCATTATTTCAGTTTTTCAATGTCTGTGTTGCAGAAAAGAAATAAACATTGCATTATGCCCCTCTTTTCTCCATCACAGTTTATGGAAGGGTAAATGATGGCTACATCTTTCAGTTGATAATAAATATGGTATATATGCTCATAATGCCTATTAGCATCATGATAAAGAGAAAAGAATGAGGACGCCCTTATTCATACTCAGCAATCAACTAGATGTATAACTTTAGTTATTTAGTCTTGCCAACTTTCTTTCTAAAGAAGGACTTAGAATCAGATGGTCCCTAAGGTAATTTAAAGATTGTAAATAATTCAACTAATCCTTATGACTTTTACATTTTCTTTTTTTTTTTGAAGGGTTTAGTTTCTTTCTTTATTCTTTTTTTAGTATTATGTTATGTTAATCACCATACATCACATCATTAGTTTTTGATGTAGTGTTCCATGATTCATTGTTTGCGTATAACGCCCAGTGCTCCATGCAGTACTTTTTCTAAGCAGAAGAGCTACTGTTTACTTTATGGCTCTTCATATTTACATCAACACTGCAGGAGTGTTGAAGAACTGGCAAAGAAACATTTGGATGCAGGTCCCAGAGTCCATTAACCTCAACTGAGTAGGTTTATTCTCAGCTGCAAGTCTGTGTCCAGACATTTCATTATCTCCTCCTTTACTGTCAGCTGCCAGGATGTTTTGTTATCATTTGCACAATTTAAACTGCTGTCACTGACAATCTAAATGCTGTTTTACTTTACCTCTTGACTCTAATGTATAAACGGGCATATCCTTTAATATTAGGCTCAAATTAAGTGGAGTCTAATTCTATCAAAAGTGTGCAAATATTTAGTGTCACCTTCAAATTCATTATTTCTGAGAAAACTAAAAGAATGAAGAAAAAATAACTACTTGAACACAAATGACACAGCATATTTTGAAATATGTAGCCAAACTGCTATAATGATTAAATTTATTTTTCAGGTTCTTCATCTCCACCTCAGATATAACAATAATTTAAGAAGTGTCATGTTCCTGGTTTGCTTTGGGTCATTTTTAAAGTATAATCTAAAATAATCTTTATGGTACAAATGTATTAAGAAGAAAACATATCAAAAGAATATCATATGCTATGCGTTGGAGTAATTTACCTGAATGCAGGACAGCTTGCCCCAAAAGTCAGGATAAATCACCTGTCAGTCTACTTTAATTCTTGTTCTTCTCAATCTCATTTCTTTTCCTTCTAGAACTTGATTCCATTTCTGGAATCCATTAAGCATTTTATATCCCATTTACCAGTACCTGCTTCTTTTCATATAATCTAAATTAACCCAACTCCACTTGACTGTCAAGCTTCTAAGAAAAAGCTCAGTTCATCATTATAAAGCGGACCCAAAGGAATGGGTAAAAAGGCTTTTATATAATAAAACACTGAGCTCTGGCAATCACAACTTTTATTAACTGGCATACCCTAAAGAGCCTAAGCAAACACATTTGAGAAATTGATTTCCCTTGGTAATATCCCTGGATGTCCTAAGTAAAATCCTTTGCTGAATAGTTAAGTTGGAAAAGACAGAAATAAAATAAACTTTTAATGTGTTACCACTCCCATCATCTTTTTTGGCTTTAAAAAATTTGTGGGAATCAAGAAGATAATTTTGCATGAAAATACACAATTTATAAATGACGTTTGGCAAGTAAATTTAGGTTTGCCTGTGTCTAGATTTAAAAGGGTTTGTGAGGTTGTTTAGGTTTTTTTTCCTCTTTTTAAAAATTTTCCAATCAAAGTTTAGACTACAAGAGCCTTTGTATGTGCGTCTATTCTATCTTGGGCTTAACTCTATGATAGGGATCATTATATGGTAGTATAATATGCTGTTTATTTTTAGTTCTTGAGAAGAGGAATTCAGCTGTACTAGTTTTTGTATTCTTAATGTCTTGTCTGACACTCAGTTTATTTTGGGACTGAAAAAAGAAAGAGCTTTGTAATTTTTCCTTCGTATATGAATATTTGCTTACATTTTACAATTTACAAAACAATTTTGGCTACATCATCTCAACCATGTGGTCAGGAGATCCTGACATTTTGGAATTTGTAAAAAAGAAAGAGAGAAAGAGAAAAAAAGAAAGAGAGAGAGAGAAAGAAAGAAAGAAGGAAGAAAGAAAGAAAAGAAAGAAAGAAAGAAAGAAAGAAAGAAAGAAAGAAAGAAAGAAAAGAAAGAAAGGAAGGAAGAAAGAAAGAGGAAGAAAGAAAGAAAGAAAGAAAGAAAGAAAGAAAGAAAGAAAGAAAGAGAAAGAAAGAAAGAAAGAAAGAAAGAAAGAAAGAAAGAAAGAAAGAAAGAAAGAAAGAAAGAAAGAAAAAGAAAACTCAGGTAGTCAGATATATGTGCCTTTATAGTCATACAAGAATTTTGCAATAAATTTCAAGGAATAAAGTCCCAAATTAAATTAATCTGACATCAAATGTGTTCAATTTCCAAAATTCTTCATGCATTTTGCTTTTGAGGAAACAATGGCACTATTTTTTATCAGAGAAATTTGCACTGATAAAATAGTCACATATTAGAGAGAGGATAAAGAATGTTCCCAATAATATCCGTAACTAATATTCATCATACTAGATAAAGGTTACTCTTTTCCCTTATAAAAATATTATTGACATTTATTAAGAGATTTAGTAAATAGAAGTTGAACAAAATGCTGCTAGGAGAGATTCTTAGAGTGGCTGCCTATGGAGTGTGAGCATTCTAACACAGTGGCAAAAGTCTACCACTGACTGCATCCTTGATTAGACTCATCACCACCTAGGTTTTACTTTAACCTGAAAAAGCACACACAGAAGTGAATATTACACATTCTGAAATGTTTTAAAGTAAATTAATATTCTAAAACTTTGGAAAAGTTAAAGACAGAATTGAATAAATTATGATCCTAGGTAAAATATGATGATACTCCAGAGTAAGTTCTGTCTTTCTCTCTCACATTACTCTGTAAGTATAAAACACGCCTTCCTGGCCCATTCAATCTCTGCTTATTGCCTTGGGGTAATAGGTTATCCTACAACCAAGAATAAGGAGTAATTGCAATAGGAGATTTGGTGTCAGACCTGGGCTCTAATTTCTTAGTTCTGCCACTTACTTGCTATATGAATGTGGAAAAATTAACATTTCTTCTACAGCACAATCCTTAATTTGTACAACAGTTACACAACTACGATCACCTCAAAGAAATGTTAATTTATTCATGCAATATTATTTAAAAATGCTTAGTATGTCTCAAGTTTCTCCTGTTGGTTAAGGATTTAGGAGAAGATAGTAAACCATATCCTATCTTTCTTGGTACTTCTATTCAAGTGAGTAAAATGATGAAACAGATAATAAACAAAAATGCATATATAATATATGTCAGTTAGTAGCAGGCTGAAGCATGAAGTCAAGTAACAGAGGAGGGAGTATGCACGGGAGCACCATTTTATGTAGAGGTATATTAATCACTGAAATCTGATGTAAGAACATTCCAGCAGAAAGAATAGAAGTGACAAGGCCACAAGAAGGTTGTGTATTCTAGGACTTATAAACTCATTGTTATAATACAAATAAACATGATGAAAAGGTTCAAGGAGATGAGGCCAAAGAAGTAAAAAGATGATTGGCCAGTTGGATTGTGTGAGAACCCAATGAGGTAGTAGCATAGTGCCGTCCTAGGCATAGAGTATGTGCTAAATAAGTGTCACACATTTAATCTTGGAATCAATTCCACTGGGAGAGAGACTGCCACCTAAAATATGTTGGACTAGGACAGCAACAGGGGTTGATTAACATCAGCTTATGGAAGAATCAGTCCCTTAAAAATTGTGGTCAGAAACAAACATTGCTTAACCTAGGGGTTTGCCAAAGATTCTTTGGGAAATGTTTATCCATTTAATTCTAAGACTTTCTATGATAAATACTGCCAATCAAGGATTATCATAAAAGGTATTGCTCACAAATGTAAATATCACTGCTAGTAAATATTGAAGCACCACATAGATTGAGTTGGTTCCAAATGCTGTAATTGGTATATTACTAAAGGCTGATTTTAGGTTGTCTTATCCATATTTTTCTATTGGATGGAGGAAAAGTTACAGTCGATTAACAATAGCAAAATAACCAAAAGATTAATAAAAATGGAGAAAAATTTTAAATAAAAGAAACATTAATATGTTCTTGAGCATATTTTTTTAAGAGAGGGAGGTGGAGAGAGGAGCAGGAGAGGGAGAGAGAATCTTAAGCAGGACCAGGCTCCATGCCCAGCGTGGAGCCCAAGGTGGGGCTCAGTCTCACAACCCTGAGAGCATGACCTGAGCTGAAATCAAGAGTCAGATGCTTAACTGATTGAGCCACCCCTTGAGCATATTGTTTTTAACAGAGACATACACACAATTTTTGAGTAGGTGAGCTAAACAGATGTTAATAGAAATACAGAAACATTCAATATTATTAGCACCTCTTGTGCAACAATTGTCTCCTTCATAGCATTGATTTTTTACTGACTCATTAGAAATAATTACTGAATAATGATTCAGATTATTTGAGTGCCAATAAAAGTCATGTTATGCATTAAAATTTGTGAGGAAAATATTCATATAAAATTGTTTTTGCGTGTCAAAATAAAAAAAACAAGCAGGTATTAAGTGAATACACTGTTTAAGGCATTTTATTTCTTAATAGCTAAATATTCCTATGGTACATAAATTAAGATAAAAGTGTGATCAGCGCATAGACTTTACTTCAAAGATATGTACAGTTGTTCCCATTCTCAGGTGTGTCTGAGAGAAGTAAAGGAAATTTCCATTAAGACTGTGTGTGGTAGGTTTTCTTGCATTTTCATTAACTTTGCAGGGTTTACTATTTCATCTAATAGTACTGGTGGTTCATAAATAATTCTTAAATGGTTACCTGCCAAGTAAGTTCTTCACTCATTTTCAAACTGATTGACATGACTTGTGATGAAAGAGTCTCTGCCAAAGTAATGTTCAGGTGAAATGATTATACTGATTGATCGCAGTCATTCCTTTCACTCTATTTGTTTAGGATAGGCTTAGGAGTTTAATTTGATAATGCCATAATTAAAATACTAGTGTCTCATAGAAAAATTAAAAAGAAACACATTGAAGGATGTAGTTAATTGAAAACTTTACTTATGAAAAAGGAAAACATTCTTAAACATTTAATGGAAGATAGGCTAAAACCCTACGACTTAAGAACATAACATGATAAAATTAGTAAATAGTTTGTTGTGTTTCTTTTAGTTCCCAGTTGGGGGAGGGACTAACAAAAAACTAATAAAGTAAAAGTAGATTCTTTAATCCAGGAATGAACAAGATGTTTTTAGATTTTAATACTTAAAGCACCATTGTTATATTCTGGCATTATTGCATGTTTAACATTTTCTCTGGCCCAGATACAATTTATTTCTTTTCTCTTTTTTTCTTAAGATTTGACTCGATTAATAGCAAAACAAGCTATCTAAAATCAAACCCACTCTCACATTTCTGTTTCCCTTATTTAGATTCTGTAGGGAGAAAGCAGGGGTCTCTCTTGCTTGGATAGAAAACAAGAGAATAATTGGTAGAGGAACTCTACTTCCTTCCAAGCTGCACTAGTAGAACCCCTCTTTCATTTGTTTCTTTTAAAAGGATGGTTCCTTTTGGGAAGTAAAAGACAAAATATTTGAATTCTAATTTTAGTCTGCTACTATATTACTTGAAAGGATGTTGGATAACTCAAGTATAATGAAGTTGTACACTTCAAAGGCCTCGAGAAAAACTGAAACCAGAACTTTGTATGACCTCAGAGATTGCTGGGTCCAGTCTCTCTCCCTCTTTCTCTCTCATTTTCTTTCTCCCTCACCATTGACTCATTTTACAGTCTCTTCAAGTAAGAAAATACGGCCACTATTAGCAACCAAAATTTATATGCTAAAGCTTTAACTAGGAGAAGGATTCGGATTCAATTATTGAGATTCCAAATCATAAATGCAGAAGAGGTTTAAACGGTCTATTTTTTGTTTGATATTCACATGTGAACTAATTAATTGTAGCTTGAAGGCCAAAATCATGCTATAGTAATGGCTATTTCTATGTCATCTATCTGGATGGAGGGTTCCCAAACTAAGGTTAGTGTGGATATGTTGAACATAATACCATAAATATCTTCTACAGAGTATGCAGATACCTCTAACAGCCATTAAATTCTTATTATTGTATTCATAAAATAATTTTTCTTAATTATTTAATTATGAACTCTCTCCAGAAAATTAGCTTTCTCTGTTATCTTAAACTCATGGGAGACTTAGGCACTACTGTTTTCATGAGGCTGATTTAAGACCCAGCCATTTTAATTCTGTGAGTAGGGGCAAGAATAGAGATGGTCCAGACAATAGAATTTATATATGCTGTTCAGAGCAGGTCAAAGTTGTAATCTGATGAAAGAGGTAGAAAGGGTGATTCAACAGATTTCTCATTCAAGGAAAACCTATGGAGAGTATTTAAGAACTTGTATTCTGAAGTCAAACTTCTTTGATTCTAACTTAATTGCTGTCACTCTGGGCAAGTAATATAATTTTTCTTTTTTTTTCTAAGATTTTATTTATTTATTTGACAGAGAGAGACACAACGAGAGTGGGAACACAAGCAGGGGGAGCAGGAGAGGGAGAAGCAGGCTTCCCACAGAACGGGGAGCCTGATGTGGGGCTCGATCTCAGGACTCTGGGATCATGACCTGAGCTGAAGGCAGACGCTTAACGCCTGAGCCACCCAGGCGCCCCAAGTAATATAATTTTTCTAACTTTAATTACTAAATCTGTAAAATGGGTATAGTAATAAAATCTAACTACTAGGCTTATTGCTAAAAATAAATTGATGGTTTCATAAGAAAATTTAGAAAAGTGTCAGGCACATACTATGGACTTTGTACATGCTAGCCATTATTATAATTTTGTTATTGTGTGGAAGGAAAGTTGAATAAAACTCATGTTATGTTTCTTAAACCAATATTAAGTAAGGATATTGACAGATAAATTACAAAATCTTAAAAAGTAAAGATAACAGAAACTATTCCTTTCATTGAATGAGAGTTTAAAATAAACACTAAAGAGTTATCTGAATTTTACATTCTATAATTTTGCTTATAATTACATTTAAAATATGATGCTTTTAAAATATCTTCTTCTGGGGCGCCTGGGTGACTCAGTTGGTTAAGCGACTGCCTTCGGCTCAGGTCATGATCCTGGAGTCCCTGGATCGAGTCCCGCATCAGGCTCCCTGCTCGGCGGGGAGTCTGCTTCTCCCTCTGACCCTCCCCCCTCTCATGTGCTCTCTCTCATTCTCTCTCTCTCAAATAAATAAATAAAATCTTTAAAAAAAAAAAATATCTTCTTCTGGAACTTGATTTTTTTTTTACTTACCTACATTTTTCTTCCAATGATGTGTTTTTGCATGTGTATGTGTGTGATGATAAACAAGATAACTGAGTTTAAACCCTGTGATTGAAACTTGGAGCTATGTATGTAAATTTTCTATTGTACTTTTTTGGATTTATGTGCATAGGGTAATTGCTCTTGTTCCACTATTTTTCTTCATACAATAAAAACTGGATATAACTAGAAAATGAATAACAGCTAGATAAAATGAATGATATGAGTAAACTTAGGGATTCCATAATATTTTAATGGAGGTCTCTTAAAAGGTCATAGGGAAAAAATCAGTTCCTTAAAAGAGGGCCATTGATTGGGTAAATATTCTGAAATCTGATCTATCTCGTATCATTCAACAGCAACCCAATGTCTGCAAAGCACTGTGATAAATAACTTGGCATACAAAATAAATACAAAAAGTCAAACTAGTTTGATTATAATAGTCACTTAAAGGAGTCCTCTTAGGATATTTAGATTTCTGGATCTTGCTCCAGACCAGGGTTCATTCAGTAAACCTTTTCTTTAAAGTGCCAGATAATAAATATTTTCTACATTGTGGGTCATATAATCTCTTTCACAAATACTCCACACAGCTATTGTAATAGGACTGCAGCCACACACAATAGGGAAGGTGAGTATTTATCTACAAAGTTGTGGTCTGGATGTAACCGGAGAGCTATAGTTTGCCAACCCTGTTCCTGACCAATTGATCAGCCCATGGGCCCTTTGAATAAAGATTTTTAATAAGCAACACAGATGGATTATCATGATCAGACATATTTGGGGAACATCAAAATGAAGTACATACATTGCATATGGCATGTCTTTGAGTAGACTTCAGTTTATGAAGATATTATATTCATGAGATTTGTAGTCAGGCTCCACAGAAACTAAGTGGAATAGGTAAGAGAGTTCTATACTCTCTTGGAACATGTGAATCTTTAACTCTATCTGGATTAATATAAAGCATTTAAGCTCATGAAAATGGCCATAATGGAGAGAAAGGAGTGCCATAAACACCATATATATATATTTTTTTTTCATGTGAGTGAGTTCCTTTGTCAATTTTAGGCAGTATTATTAAGCCATTTGAGTGTGTTCCTTTGTCAATTTTAAGCAGTATACTCAAACTTGAAGGTCACTCTAGATTTCTGGTTTCCCTTGAAAAAACTGACATATTTGGCATTCCTTATGTCATCCTCTTTGCATTTAAAATGCCAAAACTCACCTGGAAATGAATACTCTATCACCCTTTTAGTGAAAACATGTTTTTTCTGATTCACACAATCTTTGCCTGGCATATTTAACTCATTAGGGTTAGCTGAATGTACTGGTAGGTATTTAATTTTAGACACTTGTTTTACAATTATTGTGTATACATTTCACTCATCAGGAAGAGAACGGAAGATCCTAGAGGGATTTCTTTAGGAGAAATGTAAATTGCCTGCTAATAGGAAGAAAGATTTAAAGGTTACCAACTGTATAATCTTTTTCCAGAAAGTACCTATTTATCAATTCAGACTGATTATATATCAGCATAATTTGAATACTTTAATGTATGCATGCTTGGTATTACATTTTCCTATTACATATTTTCCAGAGTAATCTGATGAAGACTAAAATAAAATAAAACTGAACCAAACACTTTCCCAGGGCAGGTTAAATAAACACTGCATTAACGTATGTAAATGTAAATATCTCTATGTCCTTTAGACATGCTATGTTTCTTAATAAACCTAATAAATGAGATTACTTTGAAGATATTTTAAGCATATTTTGTAATGTTATATTTCTAAAGTAAAATGAGGGTGAAAAAGCTGTTTGAGATCCAAGGCTACGAAAACCAAACCTCAAAAATAGGAAGTAATGGATTTTAGGAGTAATAAACATTTTTATAATGTCAGTACATGAAAATAATCTAACATTTGACTTGATGGTCTCAGATTTTTCCCCCAATTTTGAATTGTGGTATTTTAGGTTCTGCCTGTCAGTCTTAGTATTATTCTTTCATATTCCAATACCTAACTACTGAACAAATTAGGACAGGAGAACTCTATGAAGTACACATTTATTTTGCTTCTTTTTTAGACAAAGGCACTGAATTGTAGATGAGAGACTCATCTTCTCAAGTCACCTACTAGAAGTTTCAAGGATCCCATGATCTCATCATCATCTTTCATGATACATTGCCTCCACAGACAGGGACACATGAACAGTGGAGGAGTAATTATGCTTTACAGATCAGAGTCCAACATAGGAGGTCTTGTTGCTGTCTAACACTGCACAATCTTCATAATATCTGGATATTGATATGTGAGGGAGTGATATCTAGAGTCTGTAGCTCATGAAAGGAGCTAGCCAATGGTGAGAATGGATAACAGAAAGACAGGAGTAGCCTATAGAAAACCTAGGTCCTGAATGTATCTTCAAGCAGCTGGATTAACCCATTTCCTTATCTCAAAATTTTTGTTATATGATACAATAAATCTCCATAGAACTTAAATCACTAACAGTTGTGCTAGTGTGCTACCACAAGCACACTAACATTAGGAAAATATGACATACAGTGTCGTACCATGCAAAAACTGATAACTGAGTACACTTATACTATTGCGTGTATTAAAAACAATAAAACTTTAGGATTATAAATTAATTTCAAAACCAAGTAGTTTAATATTATTCTAATTTATGCATCATAACTATAATTGACAATAGAGTTTAGAGCCAACCCTGATTTTTAAAGTAGCTCCAAGCTAAGTTTTTGAGTAGCCTTATTATATATGATATACAAATATGAAGCATAATATCATATCTATCTATCATCTATCATCTATCTATCTATCTATCATCCATCATCTATCTGAAATAACATGCTGCAAATAGGATGGCAAATAAATTAAGTTTCAGAAAAATTATTTTATATAACATTAACTGGTATTTGTATAGTCCAAATTCCACAACTGTCTACAATAGAATGAACAAATTTATTGTTATTTATTAGTGTCAATTACAGATACCTAACTTGTGAGATATTATTAGCACTGTTATAATATCAGTTCACCAACAACCATTATTCCATATGATAATAAGGTTGGCTATATAAATCAAGATAGGAGCTTCTTATTTATGACTCTCTGGAAGTATGAGACAAAAGATTAAGACTGGTTAGGAAAGGTAAAATGGGGCGCCTGGGTGGCTCAGTTGGTTAAGCGACTGCCTTCAGCTCAGGTCATGATCCTGGAGTCCCCGGATCGAGTCCCGCATCGGGCTCCCTGCTCGGCGGGGAGCCTGCTTCTCCCTCTGACCCTCCCCCCTCTCATGTGCGCTCTCTCTCTCTCTCATTCTGTCTCAAATAAATAAATAAAATCTTTAAAAAAAAAAAAAAAAAAAAAAAAGGAAAGGTAAAAATAGCTGAATCCTATATTCTATTAGCAGGGATAAAAATTGCATATTTTTATTATTCTAAATATGATCAAATCACTAATTTCAAAGTATATTACTGTTAAATTATTGTTTAAAATATATGGTTTTAAGATTAGCATGATGATTAGTATCATGATTAATATCAAAGATGTTTCTGACATTTGATAAAAGACTATACAAATAAATATTAGCAGAGGATTAAACCTTTTCTCATTTAAAATAACCTGATTGTGATATTTAGATCTATGTGTGTACAAAAGTTTAGTGTGTGTATATACAAATATTCTAGTATATGTAACTTTTACCCTGTGTGTGTGTGTGTGTATGTGTGTGCATGGTGAGTGAGCAGGGCGTGAGTATTTCATCAAACTTTTAAAAATGCCCTATATTTGATTTTACGGTTCACAGAGATATGCATTCTGGTAATTCTCTGTTGCATAGAATCACTGAAGCCAATTCAATTTTTTTTCAGTTTTATAGATATTTTAAATGGATTTTTTCATAATTAGTATGTGGTACCCTTGATATTTTACTTCTTATCTTTACTGGTGTCTACAAAAAGCAGGATACAAAACCCTTTTAAAATGATCCAAAAAACATATCTCCTTATATTCCATCACTACCATGTTTCTCCCAATTAAATCCTAAGGCCTTCATTAAAAAAAAAAAAAAAAAATTGCAGAGAATTCCAACCAGTTACTTCTCAGTTTTGATCATTGCGGGGAGAATTATTTTTTCCTGTCCACTGGATGTGAGGCCCTAGACGGACATGAGTCTTATTGGAGACTCCTGATAGTTCTGGGTAATTGAGCTGGGGACTTTTCCAGGCAAACTCTCTTCTATGAAAAAGGGTTGAATTACAGTCCGGGGAGATGTAAATGCAGATCATCATTCTTCTGAGATTTCTCTTGGCTGAAAGCATAGATGAGATTAGACATTCAACAGTTTCTCTTCTTCAAACTAATCTGTTTACCTCTATGTGGGTGGGCTTAAAACCAAATCTAAAACCTGAAATTGTTCTGTCATCAATGTTGACTGTCAGAGGCTCTGTCTACATGAGGCCAAAACAGCCAGATGGAAAATGAAAAGTAACATCCATCATCTAAACATTTTCCTTTCCGAATGCCAAGCATGTAGATACTTGGCAACAATGTCATGGTTGACCGAATGTTTTGCTTTTAATCTAGATGTTTTGGCATTGTGTAGATACAACATTCAGCATATAACTTCACTTCCTGTACAAAATTCCCAGATCTGCACAATGGTAAATACACTTAAAAAAATAATTCACTTAAATGTAACATATATGTGTGTGTATTAGATTCTTCACTTGAATAATGCATTATGTTTGGTATTGTAGAAGATATCATGCTATATAACCATAGTTAAAAGCAAAAAGTAATCACACACATGTACAAGTAACTAAAATTATTGGCCTACTTTGATTTGTAATATTTAAAAAAATCATTTGCACAGGACAACCGTATAGGAGAAGGATTGATATGCAGAACAGACAGAAAGGAGAACTGGGAAGTCCTCACGGAAAAATGCATTCATTTTGGAAGTTAAACCTAACCAGGGCTTTTTAATAAGAATATGTGAATGTGAATGGCATTTAAAGTGCAAAATGTATGAACAAGGGTGGACAAACACTGGCCTATTGACCAAATCTGACTGCTGTATGGTTTTGTTTACAGGTATACGGGAACACAGCCACACTTACTCATTTGCTTTTTGTTTGCTTATTACCTATGGCTACATCAGCACCACCTCATTGACCTACAAAGCCAAGATATTTACTATATGGTCCTTTATAGATAAGAGTTTGCCACCCTCTGGTATATAATTTATTTAGAGAAGCAGGGTAGACTACAGTGTGATGGGCAAGTACGTTGGAATGCACTGATGTCAGTGCTTTGGAGAAGGAGGCACTGAGTACATAGGATTGAAAAGGGGGAAAAGGAAAGAAAGAAAAGGATTGAAAAGGAATTTCAGTCCAGATTGTTTAGGGCCACGATAACAAGATAAAGACTAAATATATTTTAATATGAAGAGAATAATAGCAAGATTAGCCATATACTGTGACACGAAATCATGACAATGTATGTAATTGTTTGAAGGCTGAAAGAGAGCAGAGGTATTTTGGTAGGTGTTTCAACATTTCATTAGCTTTAAAGACAACTCTATTTAATTGAAATTTGATGCCAATGGTTTTAAAAAACAAAGTAATTATGATGTAAATAATGACTCCTTAGTTTATTCATTTTGCAAAACCAAATGCTCACATTTTAGATGTTAATATAATTTATTATCTAAAAATGATGATCCTAAGGTCTTATTGTTTAAGAATTGGAATCATGAATGGCTTTGGGAAAATTATGTAAATATCTGTGCCACATTTCATTTTGGAAACTGAAGGAATAATGAGAGATCTTTCATGGTGTTGGTGGCTGAATTAAATGAGGTGTTCCAACTGAAGCACTTAGATAATAAATCATTATTATTGTGATCATACTTATTATTTAATTGAAGCCTAAATATGCTGTACTTCAAAATAGACTTCAAGCAAATAGTTTCTAGTTTACCACTTCTGTTCAACAATGTTTTGAAGGCTAAAGAACTGCTTTTTCTGCAGAGAATATATAGAGTTCTATATCTCTAAGGCCTGCAGGTTTTATCCAGTATGAAGTTCAAAGGAAAACTAAGAGAACAAGGTAGTGCCTGAAAAGAGAAATGGAACATTTTTTTCTTTGCCTGTTCACCTCATCCTCTTAGCTCTGGCCATGTCTTTCTTATATGTAGCTTTCACAAATGTGAAGTATAGGATGTTTAAAGTGGTATGAAAAAAAGATAAATAAAATGTTGCTATTTAGACTAAGACATGATCTCATGTTTTACATATTTAATGTATTTTTTTTACTTTAAAAATATACACACAGAAAAGAAAGAGAAAAGGAGAGAGAAAAAGGAGTTGGGATGCTATTATCCAAGACTGGACCTCATGATGAAGAGTTCCTTCCCTTTGATAAATAGTACATTTTTTAAGAGAGATGATTGAGAATATGAAAATTGATGTTCCTATAGGAGCTTTTTTTAAAATATATCCTCTTGAATGAAAGCTATTAAGTCTTGAAACGTTCATTTTGTTCATATCTCTATCATCTCTACCTTGAACAGTGGCTGACACATAATTGACACTGAATATGAATACCTTAAAGACTGGCTCTACCTTTTAATTTAAGATACCTGTTTAGCTCCCCCATGACATCTATATTCTAATTACAGAAAAATAGAGAACCTATCTATTCCCTTCAAAGACAAGACTCTGGAACCCCAATATCTCTTCATTCTCATTGGTCAGAGCTTGGCCGCATGGTTAATCTTCTGGGAGAGCGTGAAGTGTATTATTTATTCTGGAGACCATGACATCAGCTAAAATTTGAAGGTTATAATACTAATGAAGAAAATAAAAATCAATATGGGAAAACCATTAACAATCTGTGCCACAATGATTTTGCATTTAGAAACTGAGCTATAAAACCAGATATCAATACTATTTTTCTTATGGAGTTGTCACTAATTGATCAGGGCATGGTTATTTTATGTGTTATGTGTTTGAAGAAACAGCATCATTTCTACTTAATGGTAAAATATTCAAATAAGTAAATGTAACTTTTAATGAGCAGTTATTTTTCATTTTCTTTTTGTATATAATTCAGAGATGTAATATTTTTTCTAGGAAATACAATATATTATTGGGAACACTAAAGAATAATTATGTCTTTTTTTGATCATTGTATTGTGTCCACAGAAAATTTATATTCTTGAAAATATAATGTATGTATGTTTTAAGATGATGAGTATCTTTTAAGCACTAAAAACGTTTAGGTATTGTGTTTTTTTCCTGAAACATCTCATATAATCCACAGTTCTAAAGAACATGATCAAATTGCATGCAATATAAATGATTAAAAGGGGAAAAACAGTGAATATAAAATGTATCATTAAATAATTAAATATTCATGACAGGGGCGCCTGGGTGGCTCAGTTGGTTAAGCGACTGCCTTCGGCTCAGGTCATGATCCTGGAGTCCCGGGATCGAGTCCCACATCAGGCTCCCTGCTCGGCAGGGAGTCTGCTTCTCCCTCTGACCCTCCCCCCTCTCATGTGCTCTCTCTCTCTCTCTCATTCTCTCTCTTGCAAATAAATAAAATCTTAAAAAATAAATAAATAAATAAATAAATAAATAAATAAATAAATATTCATGACAATATATAAAAAGTAAAGAAGTTAGTCTGAAAGAAAATTAAGGCCTGTATGTCAAAGCTTTTCTGCAATGTAGAAAAACATGCTCTTCGTAGGAGTTTATAATTATGCATGCACAGGAAAAAAAAAAACATTTTCCTGTTCTAAAAGGTTTATTTTTTTCAATTATAAAAAGAAGTAAAAAAATACTTCTACATAAGTGATTTAACAATTGAGTCTAGTGAATTTAAATGAGTCAACCCAAATAACTCATAGAAAATACCTAATAACTAATTCTGCTGAAGCGAGGAAATCAAATAGTCAATTTGAATTTAATGCAACCAATTTTATGAACAACATTGTAATTTCTCACAATTTGAGTTTTACCATACTAAACTTCTTTAAAATACACCATTAAAGAAAAGTGAATAAAATATAATGCTGATCTGTGGGATTCAGGCAGTTTTATAAAATTTAGAACACGAGCTATTGAGGATAATATCTCATGATATAAATGAGACCAGAAAAGAGAATAGAATATTTGGAGAATAGAGCTGAGCAGACAGTGAAAAATACAGACAAGAGGGGAAACCTCCTAATTAAAATAACAGTGAGTAATGGGACTGTCAATAGTGTCTAGTCTCTTACAATTTTTTCTCTGTATTAGGGCTTTTTACTCCAGAATTTTAATTGGTCTATATTTTTTTACAATACTGTAATTGAAAATATTTTTAAAAGATCACACTATTCATATTTTAAACTGACACTGAAATCAGCCTCCTGCATAAGAATCAAGTGTATACTGAAAATGCACAGTTTCTTGATTAAATGTTTCTTTATACATGTGAGAAAAATCTTTCCAAAGGCAAAGAGAAAAAGTATTAATATATTAAGAGGTGACACATGTTCCCAGGGTCACCAAGGAATTTTAAATAGTGAAAGTGAACACTATTAACACTTTTGCTGGAATAGATACTGCTAACTGGACCTATTTTCAGCTAGCTAAGATAGAAAGTCACTTTCACTTTATTCCACTCTTCATGTTTTCTTTTTGGAGGATTTTCCTAGATAATAATCTTGGTCTTCAATGGAAAGGAGTTGAACGTGAGTGAGATTCTTCTAGAGGTGAAACTCTTCCTGGCCCTAATTTGCTTATAGGCAAATCTGTAGACAGCATCTATACCTTGGCCTGCCCTCTGCCCCTTGATAGAAGCTACTTGGAATTTTTCTCCTTTGTCATTGACTACCTGGATAAATTGCCTAATTCAGGGGTGTCATATTTTAAGACTCACTTGTCTACAGGTGAGTTATAATCTCCAGCTCAAGTTCTTGTGAATAATTAAGTTGACATTTTTATCTCTGCCTCATTCTTTATCAACCGTTTCCAAATCCAGATGGAGGATAGAAAGGGAATTGGGGAGAGAGTGTTGATATTTACTCTCAAACCCCAACATAATCTAATTGCTTATAAAGCAAATTTGAATGCTATCCGCACTATCTGAAAGCACATTGCACAACAATGCATAATAATGTGTGTATAATATGCTTATATATATATATAATATTTTAGCAAATAAAACTAGTCAGCAGTAAATTTAGTAATTATACTGGATTACCTTTAAATATGTCTTAACAGATGCCATAGGTTTATTCTATTTATATCCTTTTGGGGGCTCTTCTACCATACCACAATTTTCCTATATCAAGTCCTTTACAGATTATTTTTTGTCAGAAATTATCTTGCTTAAATCTATGAATGTTTCTCATTTCATTCAGGTCTTTCCACAAATGCCATCTCCTCAGAGAAACCTTCCTTGACTGCTAAATAGAAAGTGTCCTCTCGCTCACCCTTACTTCCTAAGCCTTTACTCTATTGAACTTTGTTTTCTTCATTGCACAATAACTCTCTGAAGTCATAATATGTTTTATGTGCATTTTTAACTTTCTCTACTAAGGGATTTTGTCTTACATTGGTCTATGGAAAAGACCACCAAGAACACACCTGAGGGGCCCCTGGGTGGCTCAGTTGGTTAAGTGTCAGACTCTTGGTTTCAGCTCAGGTTGTGATCTCAGGGTCGTGAGTTTGAGCCCCACATCAGCAGGGAGTCTGCTTGAGATTCTTTCTCTCCTTCCCCTTCTGCCCCTTCCTCATGCTCTCTCTTTCTCAAATAAATAAATAAATCTTAAAACATACACACACACAAACACACACACAGTTGTAAGGAGGGAGGATACACATCATATGTAACCAGGATGTTTTAATAAGAAGGTGTACAGAAGAACTTGTTATAAGATTTGGGCTTGTGTAAGGAGATTTTGGGGACTGTGTAAGAATGTAGGGTGTTATCTGGATTGGCTGCTTAGTCTATTTGATCTGGTATAACAAACTTTTATAAACTGATTGGTTATAAACAACAGAAATTTATTTCTCACAGCTCTGGATGTTTGAAATCTAAGAACTAGATGTCAGCATGGTCAGGGTCTGGTAAGAACCCTTTTCTGGGTAGCAGGTGGCTCTTTTTTCACCATATCCTTATAAGGCAGAAAGGGCAAGAGAACTTTCTGAGGTCCCTTTTATAAGAACACTACTGTTAATCTTGAGGGCTCCACCTTCATGCTCTAATCCCGTCCCAAAGGCCCCACCTTATATTACCATGATATTGAGGATCAGTATTTCAACATATGAATTTTGGAGGGATGCAGACATTCAGTACATTCCAGGCTATTCCTTTGATATCAGGGCTATTTATTTTTTTCTTTCTCAAGGGCATATCAAACTAGGTCTTGGAGCAAATTCTTCCACACATTCAGGCATTTATTAATCAGATGTTTTCTAGAAGGAAGCATGAAAACAGTCATATAATCTATTCTGTAGTCACCATGAAGTGCCAACTCTGTTTTTTGAAGGCACTCATCATATTTTTTGAAAATTCCACATTTGGCAGAAACAATAATCCAAAGACAAGAGCCTAGCTCCCTTTATGAAGCATCAGCAACCATAAATACTACTTTAAAAAAATAGGTTATTAAAGGCCTATTTGAGAATCATGACTTCAGAGCCATCCCTTAAGAAATAGGGTTCAGGCCTCTTGGGCCTTAAAGCCATATATATAAGTGATGGGCAGTGTCTCTAAACTGTTTCACCCACTCTTTCTATTGATATAATTAATTTCTCCAATGAAAAGCTTATTTATCTTACTAAATAACAAGTTTCTAATTTTACCAATAAAACTATATATTTTTGTCTTTTATAGGCTAAAAAATAAAATCTTACGTGTTGATTGAGATATAAATAAATGAATGGCTTGCAGTGTTGCTGCTATGGCTCTTGGACTTTATGATATATTGCTAACTGACCACCCTGGAATGTTGATTCTCAATTAGGGCAATTGATTATTCCTCATTTCCAGATACTATATACAAAGCTCTTACAGAATAAGGTTCAGTTTACAAGCCTAAAACATTTTAAGTAAATTATAGACATTTTAACATCAATATCTCCTGAGTATTCTGTTAAATTTTGGCTAACCATTAGTTTCCTTTGTGGGAACATTTTTCTCTTCCTATTATTGGCCAACCAGTGCTCACTCATTGATTAGGGCCTGCCTGGAAAGAGCAGCCAGAATGTGGATTCAGAGCAAAATCTGAGATGGATGCTAATGACACTAACAGATGGGGGATGACAACTACACTCCTTACAGCTGATTGACTAGTTTTTTCTTGAAAAGTGATCTGAATAGTGCCTCTTCGGCTGCGCCACCCAACTAGAAACTTCTGAGTGTAGCATCTATCTTCACTCTTGAGTTACTGCCTGAAGAATATAAAATGCAGGCAAAGGGGATTATAGATTAATTTTCTTCAATCATTAATATATTTTTGGTAGTGTGGCAACATTTTTATTGCCATGATTATATCAATGAGCAGGCTATGATTTTATTAAATATATTGTCACTTAAAAATTCTATGGTTAAAATATGTATTCATTTATAAAATGCCATATGTTATATGAATATTCACATCCCTAAATATCTGCTGTATTCCCTGGTAATTGAATCTTTTATCTTCACACTCATAAGAACTATAATATTTTGAAATAATCAAATAAGAAAATTTCCCAGAGAATTTCACAATGTTTTCTTTTTAATACAAATAGATAGTTTGCAAATGGATATTCTCTCATTACAGATTTTTCTAAGGCACATTACCAAAATGGTTGAGAGATCATTAACTCTAGCAAGGATGATCATATTTATAGTCTTGCAACTTTCAGCTGTATTATAAAGCATGCACCGTGAAGGCATTTGAAATGCTGGTCATCCTGGGAGAAAGAAAGCCCAGAAGACCAAGGACAGAAGTTTGCACATAATTCCCATTTTCTTTGCCCTAGTCTTTTAAAGTCCCCTTTACACTGTTCCAGAGAAAAGAGAAGAAAAGCAAATACTGCTGGTGTTACACATCTTTTGGGTCTGAACACTTTCTTATAATTTGTTCTGTACACGTACGTATTGTTGGAGGTAACTTGCTAATAATAAAATGCAGACACTTGTAATTATTGGTTCTAAGATCAAGAGACCAGCATCCATGACAGAGTTGGATGTTAAACATATTATATTCTCAATTGGTTGATGTATGTTTCAACCCTTAAGCCATGCTAAATTGCTCCCTTTACTTCATCCTACACATTCTGGTAATTTTAAAGTTCCAGTGTTTTATGGCTTTACTATGTTCAATCCCATTCTTTAATTTCTATCCTTTCAACCTGTGATCTCATCATCTTTCACTTGAACTACCACAACTATACTCAAACAAGTTTCCAAGTCTATGGTCTGTTAAAATAATTAAATAAGGAGGCCATTAGACCGAGGTCGCTCTGGTGCCTTGATGGCCTACATTGCCAAACTAAAACCGAACCAAGAGCCAGCGCACTCAAATCTGAGAACACAAAACTTAAGAGCAATCAATCATAAACAGCCATCACCTCTCTATCCTTATCAATTGTATCCTTCAAAATATATCCTTCAACAATATATTATCTTAAATTTCCGACACACACCTTGTAGACCCTATGTTAATACTTCCTTGTCTGTTAAGCTTCCTTCACGATCTTCCTATGCTACCCCCCACTTTGAACTCTCATCAGTTCTTCCAGGAAGCTTTACTCTGCTACATTTTCTGGTGCCTCCATATGCCATAAATATTTTTAGAAATATTTCATTTATATTTTGTTTTTGTATCTCCATCATTGCATTTGTTGATGTGAGACAATGCAAGATTGTTTTTTCACTGAATAACTTATTCATCTTTGTATCATCAGAACCTACTATGAGTGGCATCTAGATTCTTAGTAATGTATCAGTGATCCCGGAATAATTGTTAAACCTAACAAGAATCTAATTCAGCTGAAGTACTTATTTCTAGAAATCTAGATTCATAGGATACACTATCAAAGTTGCTAATTAGTCATGCCAGTGTAGAACTTTTTTAAACAAGTGTACCAGGTCATTCGGATATAGATGATTCCTGGACCAGACATTAAGACACGCTAGCTTAGATAATATTTCAGGTGATTTTTATATCTAATAGTCCATCTTTCTGATGAGGAACTAGATCAGAAGACAAATTCTCATAGTTATAATTGTGCTAAATCCTGTTCTAAATGTTTATTTAGCATCATTACACAAATGTTATAATAATGATGAGGTCACATACCTTTGTATGGCATTGAGAGAGTTAAAAATTTAGTATGATTGTTTGGTGACAGGATTAACACTTTGTTGCTATTGTTGTGTTTTGTTGTTGTTCCAGAAAGCATACTACCACTGTCCTATTTTATACATCCCTATTTGGTCCCCAAACAGTAACAAAGATGGAAAGAGCTTATGAAAATGTACTTTTGTTAAAAGGCTTTAAGCATTTATTAAAGAAAGAAAAAAAGTAGGAAACATTTTATAGAATAGAGGAACACATGTGCAAGATCGCACGCACCAGAATTCTTAACTTAAAATATCTTCAAAGGCAATTTAACAGACTTCCTGGTGATTATATTATTTTAACAACTCTTGTCAGGAAATTTGACCTCAT
The DNA here is from genome assembly GCF_964656455.1 of Halichoerus grypus. Lineage (NCBI taxonomy): Eukaryota > Metazoa > Chordata > Mammalia > Carnivora > Phocidae > Halichoerus > Halichoerus grypus. The sequence continues at coordinate 23,381,019 of NC_135715.1, forward strand.
TTTTAACCTAAACTTATCACTTTGAAACTGAATTTATTTTAATTTCTATGATTTTATAAGTGGAGAAGATAGAAACCTGCTGTTCACTGTGAGGTACAAAACACCCACATCAGAAAAAGACTTTATTATATTGTTACTAAGATTATTAATCTCCAATTTTTTAATAAATTCTATAATCAAATTCATTTTGACATTTTCCTGGAACTCTATCCACAAAAGAATTGATACTGGCTTATTAGTGTGCAAATGTAGGTGTTTTTTATTTTATTTTTATTTTACTTCTTTCTTTCTAGAAGAGAAGGGACTATAACCTTTAGGAAACTGGTAAATTTTCGGTAGTTATTTGCAAGGCTGATTCAAAGCTATTGGCATTCTCTGAAATCAATTTATCTAAACAACAGCTGCTGATATAAAAGTTGCCTTTAGTTCTAGCCATACATGATTATCATAGCAGTAGCTGATCTCTAAAACGTGGAAAATAAACAGCAGTGTGGAAAGCAAAAGATATATTTCAGGCTACTATTATCCCATTTTAGCCTAGCAGCTATGCTGCAGGATGAACAATTCAAAGCACTTTCACAGATGAGAAACAAAGTACCCAGATTGCCAAAGCAAAGGTAACAGCTGAGCAGTGGATCTCTTGTTTGCCATTGCATATTCATCAGAGAAATAACCTTACTGAGAATGTGTTTCTCAGTTCAGAGACAGAAGCTACCGTTTTGGTTCAGTAAATTGTTAGAAAAAACAAGGGATCCCAACTCATCTCATAGAACTTTATGAGAGAATAGTATATATGCAAAAATTTATTTTCTTCTACAGCTGATTGCTATCATATTTTCTTAACAACGTTCAAAGAAATATTTTGTTTCCAGTAAGATGCTAAAGAAAGATTAAGATTATTAAAAATATATACAAGACTATACTGTTCAAATATAGTAAATTATCCAAGCAAGGCTAATTTCAGAATATTTAAAGAAATAGCTTATGATATTATGACATATTAAGCATATAGATAAAAACACCAAATTCGACCATTCAGTTGTTTAAAAGTATCTTAGTTAACTGAATAATCAATTCTCTTTTGGAAATGTTTAATATTTTCTAAGAATCACACTGAACAACTGTGTGTGTGTATGTGTGTTCTTTTGCAGGCTTAAAAAAATCAAAACAGAAAAAAAATGAGTCAAAATTCTGTTAATGCATAACAGACTTCTGTTGGGTGACTGAAAGACTTCTGGGCAGTCATGGTGTGAAAGTTCCAGGGTCGGTTCTAGTGTCTGCAGGCTGAGGTACTTAGAGAAGCACAGACACTGAACCAGGCCAGATTGTTAGCCATGAGCTGCCTAAAGGCAGGGTGCTGCAGAGATGATTTCCTAAGCTTCTGTCAGGCTCCATCATCCATCCTCTGGGAGTGTATGATTTTAGAAATGGTAGTTTCCATTATTTAAACATGAAATAAAGGGGGGTGGTAAGTCAAAGCATGTTATTTTTCCACTGTTCTTCTTTTTAGGTGTATTTATTTCACAATTTCTTTAATACCATTCATGGTCATACCTCTAAACATTTCACAGCATTTATTATTTCCATTTCTCTTGAAAAGTTTCTGTTCAGAGTAAATATTTTGAAGGTTTTCTTGTGCCAAAACGTTGATGGTTGTCACATTAGTCACAATAATTCTCGTGAGGACCTGACTTACCATCCGATGTCTAAGAATCTCCAGAAGGTCTTCTTCAAATTACGCATATGTGCCCTTCTCCTTTCTCCCTTCTTTTTTGCAGGAGGAGCAGTTAATGCCATCTCTCAGTTCCAATGGAAGTGTAAGGTGAAATGTTGCTGTTGGAAGTGGACTATGTACAAAGTGTGCAGACAGAGGAAGCATGGAGAATTTGGGCAATAATGGCGAGAACACTCTCCCCAGTTAGATACATATAGTGCTGGGCATCAGCCAGCTACAAACATGGAGCAGGTGGGCCCTTATGACAGGTAAGTATAGTAGAAAAGGCATGTGAAGAACTGAGAGCTGCAGAAGAACACCTCACCCACCCCTGCCAAAGTGACAGGGGCAAGCTCATTCTAACAACACTGTTTTAATGAGCTGTCCATGACTAGAAAACATTTTGTGTTGTTTCTAAGACATAGCAATAGCTATTAACTCATTTTCAGGAAATACACAGTTTACTCTGTAACTCACAATCTCTCACCACCATCTAGCAACAAGGCAAACTTTCACATGGAAAATTGGATCCTGGATGAATGGGTTGTATTTGAGATTAGTGTGGAAGAGACAAAAGTGAGTCCAAGGAGATTCCTAAACTAATGGCTTAGTAATCATTAGGAGAAAGTAAAGTGCTTCTGACATAAGAGACGGAGGGAACCTCATACCAACAGTACTTCACACTTTTCTGTGATGCTGCCATTGCAGAGCATGTCCCCTTATTTATATAACAGTTGCTGAGAAGAGAGGCATTTGGATCTTGTCCAATCAAAACAAATTTTAGTTTTAGTTATATTTTGAACTAGAAAACGTAGTTTTAGATTATAGTGCAGAGAAATTATACTCTGAGTTTCTGCATGTACATGAACTGAAGTAATTATGTTGTTCTTTTCATGTAGAATATTCTTTCCGTGGTTGTGAAATCCAAGTTTACAAGCCCTATTAGCGACATAGAACATACGAAGCTGAAATATTGAGAAATGTATAACTTTAAGAAAACTGCTTCATAAGGAATCTTAACACTGTATGTGCAGATTTTTGTTTCTCTGACATGATCATGTATTGACTGTAGACATTATTTTCATTAGCTCTTTTCCCCGAGCTTTAAAAGAACATTTTTCACTCAGACCCTAATTTCCCAGCTCTAGTCATATCACTCCACCTTACACATTCTTCTTTCCCCAAGAGAAAAACAATTATAAACATCAATTTAAAATAACTAATTAGATATAGTCCACAGGATAAATTTATACTACTAGTTGCAATAGTACTAAATGCACTCACTTTAACTATAATTAATAAAATAATACTATATGCCTAATACTGGAGTAAGTCCTTTATATACTGTATCCCATTTAATGATTAAAAACAGCATTTTAAAGATAGGGTCAAAAAACTCCAAACATTTTATAGACAGCTTCCAGAGGTTAAGGGAATTTGCCAAATTTACACAGAGAAAAGAATTGAATATCCATATCTGTACATGTAATATATATGCCCTTAACAGTATCATAATTATTATTAATTTAGTTTAATTTCTGCTTATACAAGGGTGCTTTTCCTATTGAATTTAATAGTGTTTTGACATTTTAAAAATGGGAACTGCATTGAGTAAAACTGAATTCATCATTTACTTTGGCATGCTGTATTGTTTTAACATCTTTAGACACAATTTCAACAATCCTTGAGGCAGAATTTAATGAACTGTATTTGCTGCCTGAAGTCCAGTTGATATTCAGGGCTCCTTGAGTGAATCTGGTAGGATCCTCAACCTGTGTATGATTTCTCTCTTTGGGAACTCTTGGTTGGTCAAGGAGATATTTAAGCACATTTGAAAAACATGCCATTTTCTGACATGATGTCAAGAAACCACCCAGTGCTCAGAATGAAATTCAGATTTCTTATTTCAGCACAGAAGGACCATCACTGTTGAGTTCCAGCCTAATTTTTTATCTTTATAACACACCACTGTCATCCTCAGTCTATCTTAAAGACATGTGTCTACTTATTATTTTTGAACATACGGTTTTCATTTTTACATCAGTATGGAATATTTTTAACTGTTTTGTGCGGTCTTCATTTGTCTTCAAGACCAGGCTCTAAAGACACTTGTTCCGTAGAATGCTTCCTGACCTATTTGTGAGAATTCATTTCACTTTTGTTCTTTGTTTCCACCATACATTATTAAGAGCAATAGTATGGTCATTATTACATTGCAATTTACTTATCTCTTGCTCCTTTTTCCATTTGTATTTCTCCCTCACTAGCTGATAGGTTTCTTTGAATAAAAAAGGTCCAGATCTTTGGTATTCAGGAAGGCTAATGAATTAAATAATGGGAAATCAAGGAATTCCTCAGGATCTCTCATATACCAATTTATTTTAAAATCCATGTGCAATTTTTTTTCTAGTTGTTTGTAAATGCCACCTCTAAACATCCTCATCTTAAGGTTTGACTTACTTGTGGCAATCAATTACATTTGTAATGTTTTTATTGAATAGTCATAATCTAGTAGGGGGGTATTTAGTTAGAGTTTAGAATTTGTCACTTACTATCTGTGTGACTCAGCTTTTAATCTGCAAAATAAGGATAATAACCAATAATGACTGTACCTCTCTCATAGGTTTTTCTGAAGGTTAAATGATATATTTAAAGGGATTTACACAATATCTAATATATCATAAGCACCCCCAAATAGCAGGAAACTTAGGTTGCAAACTCTGTGAGGACAGGGATTTTTCAAATTTATATCCTCAGTGCCCTCTTATGGTTCCAGCGTAGAGTTATGGTCCAATAAATTTACTCTGTTGAACAAATGAATTAATTTCAAATACATTAATCTTCCCTAATATTATTATGTAAAAAAAATCACACTTGATTTTGAACATTAAGTAAAAATTATCCAATTAGGAAAGGGAGAAGGAGGCAAAGTGAATTCCAATGAAAGGAAGAAGATTTCAAATAGAAGAAGGCATTAGAGGGGCATTGTAATTCGGGAAAAAGTCAGATTCACAATTGTGGAGGGTTATATCCATCCTCTTCATCATCATCAACAGTTACCATAATCAGTTATATCAGGTACCAATTAATGAAAGGATGGTAGAAATGGAGAAATGAGGATATGATATAGGGTTATTTAGGAGCCATCATATGTAGCTATGTATATGATACTGCCATCATTTATAGTTATCCATTGTTTACTAGTGGATGTGAAAGTTCAACAAGAGGAAAATTTAAGAGTGAGTGCCATAGATTTATCAAATTATATACAGGAGAAGAGTCCATTTGCATGATAAATAATGACCACAGATTTAGACACTCAGTTTGAGATATCTGTGTAAGATAACCAAGTGAAAATATCCAACAATAAATTGCACATATTCTGGAGATTGGAAAGAGGTTTGGTCTGGAAAAGTAGATTAAAAATTCACCACATATAGATGCAAAATTAAATCATGGAAGCTCACTGAGAAAAATTAAGAAAATGAGAAGAAAGGAAATAATGACAGAAGACTAGTAAAAATGTATAATTTAAAGTGTGAAGGTCAAAAGGAAGAGTATGTTGTCTCAGGAACAATAAGAGGAAAGAGATTGACCAATACAATCCAAAGAGATTGACCAATACAATCCAGAAGAATAAGGAAGACTTTGTGTTTTTGACAATTATTGTTTTTAATGTATTTGCAAATACTTTCATTGGACTAGGAAATGTAAAAGCTCAGTTACATTTGATTGAGAAGTGAATGGGAGATAACAAAGTAGAAATAATGTGTCCTTGAGAGAATTCACTTTACATAACTTCTGTTCTCTCTGTGAAGTAGGATATCTTATCTGCTAATTCTCCAAGACACAAAGGAGAAAGAAATAGAACATTGATCAAGACAATTTTGAAGGTGGAAAATGTTAGTACAACTATTTTTTTTTTTCCTTTGAGTTGGTAGTAGACGTTAAGTGCTGTATTTTCCCATTAATACACCACAAAGAAAAGTCCCTGGTTAATGATTCTGTAAATATAGGCAATTCATCAACATATCATTGTAAATAGGTATAAAATGGATTTTAGACACTAACCTCAATTTTTATTTACTACCTTTGTTTTGAGTTACCAGACAGTGAATATGGATTTCTAATTTTCACACACATGTACACAAAAAAATCTGTAAATTAGAAGATGGTTGTGATTTTTCACAGGTTTAGCTAAATTAGAAAAATATTTCATATTTTCCATTCAAGGGCTCTTTTTGCTGACTTTTCTTAATCTTATTAAAAAGAAATTTTTTTTGTTTAATAATGATATTAAATTATCTTTGCTAGTACAGCACAACAACGAACAGATTTATTCATGACACAACTCAACTATGCAGTAAAAAAAAAAGCTCCTCTTCAAATTCTATCATTGATCTAAATTATCAGATTCCGGGGGCATAACAATCTGAAATAACTTCGGGGGGCATAACAGTCTGAAATAACATCATCTTCAGATTTTTTTGACTCGTAACTCATTTTTGAATGACCCGGTTTTCCTTGGATCAATGCTCAGTTTTTCAGATCTTTCCTGCCATTCTGACCATGATGACATACCTGGTGTATGTTCAAAGATTGTCTAATGATACCTGCTGGAAATGAGTGAAGTTTCCTTTGTTTGGATATCCAAGTGCAGACCTGCTGCTAGGTGATCTGGTCTTATCTGGGCATTTGCAAAGGGATGGAGCAGGTCTAGTTGAGTCATTGACTCTATGGTGCCAGCTAAGTCTGTGGATATCAGTATTTTCTTTTTCTCGTCTTAAAGTTCCTAAATTATTTGACTTTTTTGTTCCATCTCGTGACCTCTGTAGGTTGGTCAGTTTTTCCATATACATTGTCTCATTACCATGGCATCTATAAATTTCCGAGCCCCTTTATACCATGCTTTGACCACAGGGACTCTGGAGAGTAAATACCCTTAGATGGTTTGGTATGGACAATGTTCAAAATTACTGCTGTGCCAGAATGTAGAATGCAGCACAGAACTAAATGCAGTGCTTCTCCTAGAGACTTGTAGTCTCCCCTTGCTCTATGTATAGCATCAATGTTTCTCATTTATGTTCCAGAACAGCGATATATATACATATATATCATATATATGATATGATATATATGATATGGTATCATATATATGATATGATATATATATATCATATATATATATAAATGATAATGAAAATTATCTCCCGAAATTTTCCATCTCGAAAAGGAGAAAAAATATCCCATTAATATAAATAACTAGAGAAAAAGCCGTAAATAGATCTGTCCCACAGGATGAGCACAGATACAGTGTTATGGATGTTCTGGGAAAAGAAATTCGTAAAAATGTCATAAAGTACAGAGCATTTAAACTGGGCCTTAATTTCTGAAGTAACTATTGAATATGAATAGAATTTGGCAAGCAACTGAGGCACTTAGGTTATTCCTGGAAAAGTAAACAATTTCAGGCAAGACACAGAGAGAGGCAAAGGATTGGGCCTGTATGAAAAAAGCATTAACTGGCCGAAGGGCTGTGATTGTGAAGGGAAGAAATGGAATAACATGCCATAGATTCAAGAAGAACGTGTTATGAAAGGTCTTCAGTGCCAGATAGGAGTGTGGCCATCTTTCCGTATGTGATTATTAACATGTGAACTTTACTGAGTGGGGCTGGGACCTGATCAGAATTCTTTCTCAAGCAGTCCTGTTTGAATGTAGGGTCCATTTAGAACTTCAGAGATGGTGGGAACGCAATTCCTTTCACTTAGTTTACTTTTCAAGAACTGATTAGTAAGCCTGTGTTTATAATGCATTGATCTGCCTCACAGGAAACTGGTCATACACATGTTATACAATAGAACTTTGTGTTAACTATTTATTCCTTTCTCTTTAACAAACATTTTCACTGGTCAGTCTTGCCCACTTGTTTAGAACATCAACATTACTCTTTTATTCTCATTTAATGAAAATTTCCTGTTCCGTTCTTTTATCCTGCTCTTCTCAAAATCACTAATTAGATAAAAGACATGCAATTTAACAGTTACCTCTATCATTTTCATAAGGATGACTTTAATGATAATGATTTTATGGTGAACAGGAGCAAACAACCTGGGGAGAGATGTCGTATCAGTTCACAGAAAATAGGTAGGCATGTGATCTGTTTACATGCTTATCCTAAATGCTTTACCATGATTAATTTAGGGAACTTAATTTCAAAGTTTAATTCTCATTGATAATATGACACATATATCATAAAAAGTATATACAAATTTTATTGGATCTGATTTCTAAATTTATGAAATAATCCCTGTGAGGCACACACTCACACATAAACCCCCCCCAAACACACGGTGTAATTTAAAGTTTTATTGCCCACCTTCAATGTCTGTGCAAAATATTGTTGGTGATCAAAAGATTTACAAGAAGGTCTCTATCTATTCTTAAGAATAGAATTAACAATTCTAGGCATTGTGATTACATAGCTCATTCAAAACTATTACAGAGAAAAATAATAGATTATTAATCATTGAAGATTGACAGAATGTTTTATTTTCAAATATAAATTTTAGCACTGAATCACTGTATATTTTTTTCCTTTAGAATCAGAGGAATAGTCATTAAAGTTTTATTAAATTCAATAACACTATCAGATTCTGCTAATTGCGTTCTTGACTCCTGCTTTCTTCCTTCCTTTTTCTTTTCCTGTTCCACGCTAACTCAATCATTTCAACTGTCTAAGAGTGAAATAAACAGGGAGGTGTTTTTCACAGCAACTTCATTAGGCACAAACAATGCTATTAAATTTTTACATATTAAAAAATTATGTTCATCAATTTTAATAGTATTGCTTAATTAATTCAAGTAATCCTCTTCATTAAATTACTCTTTGAAATATATGTGAGATGCTTAAAATTATGAGAAAATTAAAGAATATCGTATCATGGTCATATTTTTAGAGTGCATATATGAAATATATGCAAACTTTCCTATAATTTCTAGTATATTGAAGAATATTTATGCAGAAACAAACTATATATAAATACATACGTTAGGAACATAAAATATCATAAACTATGAAATAGCAAATACAGCAGGGTGAAACAGAATGGAATCAATGCAGCTGTAAGTGTTTATGTGTCAATGGAGCACTTAGGATTTCCGTACCAAAAAAAAAAAGGCAACAGAGTGAAAGAAAGTTAATACCAAGCTTCAGGCCCTGAAAATGGTTGCTTACTAAGATCTAGCCTTATTTAGATATATTTTTTTTAGATTCAGGGAGAGTGAATTGATCACCTGTTTGTCTTCCCTGCATATAGATAGTCTTAGGTAATCAATCTTAAAGATTATTTTATTAAAAATTAAAAATAAAGATTATTTTATTGTAAGATATAGCATTTATTTAAAAGGAAATATGTTATATTACATACATATATACAATTTTTTAAAAATGAAATGAATGCCCCTATATTCATAACCCAGTTTAAGAAGAAGGTAATAAAAAATATGATCAAGATCAATATACTCTTTTTGGGATCAAGTCCTCTATTTCCAGGGTGGATAAGCACTATTCTGACTTCTGTGTTCAACATTTATTGGTTTTCATTTGAAATATATATACACATATATATATGATTTCTATATATTTTATATTACAATTACCTATTTATTATATGTTATATGTTAATCTTATATATACATTTATGTATCATCGACAATATGATTTTGTTTAAGATTTCAAATAATATCCTATGATAAACAATCTTCTAGAGCTTAGTTTTGTTTCATTCAATTTTATGTTTCTGAATTCAGCCATGTTTACTTCTTTAGCAAGAGTTTATTCATTTCACTGTTGTGAAGAAATTTATTGTGTCAATAGACTGTAATACATCCATTTATCCATTCTTCTGTTTATGCACATTTGAGTTGTTTTTATGTGCTCACTTTCATATATGCTGTTATAGGAGTATTTTGGCATATTTTTCCTGGTGTGCATGCGAAAGTAATTTATGAGATATATGTTAAGGAGTGGAATTGCTAGGTCATAGGATATGTGAATCTTGTTTATGTCAGATATTGCCAGATTGTTTTCTGTCTGAACCAATTTACAACATAATTTATAATCCATCTGACAGCTTATCCTCAGTTGCCATTAGTATTCCTTCTAATTTCTGAACACAAAGCATAAAATATTTTCTTATTTTTAGTTTGGTCTTGTCTATCCTTAATTATGATGATGGTGAACTTCTTTCCATGAGTTTATTCACAGTCTGTTCCATTTCTTTGAAATGTGTGTATGGATTTTCCATCTATTTTTTTCCTATGGTGTAATTTCTTTACTTTCGTATTGTTTATGTGAGTTGTTTATTTATTATGGGAGGATCTACTAGCTGTTTACCAAAATGCATTATTTTTACCTTCTGGGTCCTACTAGTTTTCATTTCTCAGCCTCTGGCAACTAAGTATATTATGGGGCTGAGTTCTTGTGATAGGAATGCGAAAGGAAATGATGTGTGCCCCTTCCAGGACAGATACATAAAAGCTTTGAATGTGCACTCACCCCAGTGTTTCTCCCTCCTGAAAATTAAGATGAAGACCTAGGTACAACCTTGAAAAAGTGGGTTGATGATTCTTTCCTGACGAATTGTGTGAAACAAAGTCCCTCCCACATTCACCTATCCCTGCCCTCCAGCATCAGCACACACACACACACACACACACACACACTGCTATCACAGACTGAGACCACTCTGCTTGCACTAAAATAAATAATTACAGCTTCCAATGCATTAAGCATCTAAATAGTAAAGTTCTCTGTTTCTGCTGTGTAGCCCTCACTCTACTAATCCATATATGATAGAATATAATCATTTGTTCATTATACTCATTTCATATACATTCTTCCAGGTGTTGTTTTCTTTGGTGAAAACAAAACTTAATATTAACATAGTCGAATTTATCATACTTTTCCTTTAAGGCATAGCTTTTTTATTAATTTTTTTGGCTTGTTAAAACATTGTGCTTGCCAAGGTAAAAAAATGCATTGCTTTATATTTCCTTCCCTAAAAGGTTAATGCCTTTTTTTCTATTTGAGGCTTTTAAATATGATGTAAAGATGAGAAACAATTGATTTCATATAGATAAATTGTTAGGACACAAGATTTCACCTAAGCAATCTGTTCCTCACTGATATTCCCTTGTAATAAATCAAGCTCTTAATATATGTGTAGGTCAGTTTCTAGGTCTCTCTCCAGCACTGGTATCACACTGTCTTTATTCTTTTGCTCCAGAATGTTTGCGTATCCTTGTAGGGCAACTTTTCAAACACAATTTTTCTTTTTCTTTTTCAGATTTATCTTCCCTGTTTGAGTCCTATTTCCCTATAAATTTTTAAATGTTAGTCAAATTTCATAAAAATCTTTCAAGTATAGTTTGGGTTTTATTGAATCTGAAGATAAATTTGAATAGAATAAAAATATTTACTATTGTGGTTCTTTATATTTCATGTTTATCCATCTATTTAGGTCCTTTACAGCATATTTTACTAAGAGTATATATTATCCCACAAATATATTCCACATGTTCTGTTAGATATATTCCTGATTACTTTATATTGTTTGTTGCTGTAGATTTTAATAACCTTAAATAAACCTTTTATTGGGGTTTAATAGATGTAAATAAAAATGTACCTCTCACAGTTATACATTCAAACAGATTTTTTTTTTTTAGATAATGAACAAGCACATTTAACTAGCAGGTCATAAAAATCTCAAATATAATGCATTAGATGTAATTCTGAATTTTGACTAGATTACTAAGCACGTTGTTCAGTCCATTGGTCGTGCTTTTTATTGGATGTTGCGATAATGTCAACATGCTATACAAGTTTCTCTTCTTACCTTGTCTTGGACTGCTAACTGAAACACTGGCATTGGTTTTCAGATAAATAATGTACTCTTTTGGTACAAGATTTTGGTAGAGATTATTTATACATTCCTTTGGTTTATACTAGAAATGGAATTGCTCTGTTGTAGGATATGAATTAATTCAGCTTTAATAGATTGTATCATACAGACACAGATTTCTAAAGTGGTTGCATTTAAAAAAAAACTTAAATGGGAGGAAAATAAATGAAAGACATAAGTATAGGACAGGTGGAATAATACTGTAGTTTTCACAAATGACAGCAGAACCTATGTAAGATTTGTAGAAAATTAACAAGTGTATAGTTATAGAACATTAGAATGAATAAAAACTTAGCTCTTGTAGCATATAAAATATAAAATGTTTTATTTTTATAAATATTGAAGACAAATAGTATGCCATTTTTAAAAGGTGTGATAGAGGTTATTCAAATCTGTCAAAATATTTTGAGACTTTTAAGAATATGGCAAGTGAGGTATTTTCGAAGATCCTCTTGTTGTATTGCCTAGATGTTTAATAAACACAATAAGTATAATTTTACATGCATAGCTAAATGTTCTAGAGAGGAAGGAAATCTCCAAGATACTCCCTGACCACAAATAAAGAAGGAAAATAAGAAACTGAGGCCACAGTAAAACAGTGAGCAAAGATGGAATCAGAGCAGCTTGGCACTTTGGTGCAAAATGGGAAAAGAGGCTTAATGAGGTTTGGAATCCAGATAGAGGTTCCATTTTGTTATTTTAAAAAATATCTTTTCTAGCTATCTTAACACTTTTTTTATTGGTAATTTTATTCCATTTTTAAATTTCTTGAAATGCATTAAGCATTTATTTTGTATTCTGTATTTCATTATTCCAATATACAAAAGCCATGAGGGCTAGAGCTTTTCCTTTTTTATTTCTGTAGTCTCTTGCTCATGTAACTTGCAATTTTTTCATAGCTAATAGTTGGCTGAATATTAGAATATAGAATATGTCTTTCCTAGAGAAATTTTGCTTTTGCCTCCTCTGGGTGTCAGGAACGCTATCAAACTATAACCACATTAAATGATTTCTCACATTGTGATTTCCCTAACCATCTGAGTAATAGAAATTCAACCCCCAAATCACTTAAAGGCAGGCTTATTTTTGTCACTGGTATTATTATTAGCTTCTTATTATTAATATTCCTTTGAGTTCATGGTAGAAGCAAACACTTTTCTTTATAGGCTCCTTTAATTGGTAAGTTCAATTTTGTTCTAATCTACCTCTTCACACATTGAAATGTAGGCTTTCTGTGGGCTCAAGTCTGTTGTCAACCCAGCTACAAGGGCCTAAAACAAGCCATTTTTCCTACGTGCCCAAAGTGCTTCATTGTTCTAGATTCCATGTTTGCTCACTATTCTACTCTGGCTCCAGTTTCCTCTTGTCCTCCTCTATTTGGGGCTGGAATTGCATTTGGAGTTTTCCTCACACTTTTACAAAATCTTCTCTGAATATAAAATTATGTTTATTTTGTTTTATCCATCATGTATGTGATACAGCAGGATAATATTTCAAAGTATCTCAACCACCATATCCCTGGGCATGGAATTCTCTTGTAATATTTTGACAATATCTAGTAATAGTACTTCAAAACTGACAATTAAAGTCAGTGCTTGGAGAGAAATTATTTAACATTGCCATTTGAATAAAAGCCATATAGTTTAATAGCCAGCTAAGAACAAGGTTAACATCATTTTTATTAATGAAAAGCCTACCTAGTAAATATACACGGGTATATGTCTATTCCATTCTGGTCTCAGTTAAACTAAGGTACTATATGCTGAATAAATCAGAATATTCCATGGAGAATTATTATGTATGAAACTCAGATTGTAGAAGAAACGTCAAGTAAAGCCTTGCAATTTTACTTTTTCACTATTACTCCCATCCCCCAAATAATTATGATATGAGAATTCAAATATAGTGTTTCATAATAGTCTCAGGAAGTGCTCAATAAAGTGATTTGTTATAGGTAATACTGGTGTCTGGTGAGCCTCAAAGATCAAAATAGTCTCAAAAAGATTACATAGCATATAGTAATAACTAACAGCCACATAAAAAGAAGGTCAACAATATTACTCTTTTTGGAAGTGCAAATTAAAACCACAGTAATATATCATTTCTCGCCCACTACAATGACTATAAAGATAAATGACAGATGATAGCAAACATTGACAAGAGTGTAGAAAAATGGGAATCCTCATTCTTTTCTAGTGAGAATGTAAAATGCTGATGTTCATATGATTCATGTTCATGTGAATGGAAAACATATTCTTAAAAAGTTAAATATAAATTTATCATATGATACAGCAATCACTCCTAAGAAATACCCAAGAAATTGAGAATATACATCCAAACCAAGATAAGTACATTAATGTTCTTAGCAGCATTATTTTTTTTTTTTTTTATTTTTTTTTTTAAAGATTTTATTTATTTATTTGACAGAGAGAGACACAGTGAGAGAGGGAACACAAGCAGGGGGAGTAGGAGAGGGAGAAGCAGGCCTCCCCGCGGTGCAGGGAGCCCGATGTGGGGCTCGATCCCAGGACCCCGGGAGCATGACCTGAGCCGAAGGCAGACGCTTAACGACTGAGCCACCCAGGCGCCCCTGTTAGCAGCATTATTTATAATAGCAATGAATGAACCTCAAAAACATTATGGTAAATGAAAAGTCATCAAGCAACAATACCATCTATTATATTGTTTTATTTGTAAAAAATGTCACAAAACTCCAAATCTATAGAGATAAAACTCAAACCCATTGTGGTTGCCTAGGGTGAGATGTTGGGAGAACTGGGACAAATATTAATGGTAAATGAGCACAAAAGACCTTATTGAGGTGACAGAAATGTTCTAAACTGATTTATCATAATATTTGCACAACCTGTTAAATTTATTGAAAAAATAAAATAAAAATTGACTTATACATTTGATATGGGTGAATGATATACTACCTGTATAAAAATCATGGTCTATATTATATTACATAATTATCCCTTAAAAATTATTTTCAATCTGCAACATATATATCCAAAATAATAACTTCACTTCTAGACCAGTTAATTTTAGCTCATGTCTTCAAGGTGATTATTTAGTAGCATAATTAGCCTGTTCTCATCCAAATGCACAATCATCTCTTTTTTTTTTTTTTTATGGTGGCTGTTTCTATGCTACTGATCTAACTATGATGTCAGATATTTAATAAATAAGTGAAAGAGAATGTTTGCTTAAAGGAAATCCTATTTTGATCAAAAGAAGACTTTTGAAGCATTCATAAGATTATTTCCATCAGCTTTGTTTTCCTATGAGGACTAAAGCACAGATATTGAATGACTACAGACCTTTTTTTTTTTTTTTTAATCTGATAAAGTTTCACTTTTAACTAATTCTTACCCATACAAATTCCAGGTCAGCAAAAACTGAAAATAATCTAATAAAATTATTTTCATTGTTTGGCATATGTGTGTAAAGTCTGTCTTTTTCTAATTAAAGCCACTAGTTGGATACTATAGACTTGCAACTTGTGAAACACATACTGTTATAAAATTTGTATAAAATGACTCTCAAATAGGAGCCTTAAATTTTGGGACAGTAATAATTTTAATGAAAATTGCTTAATACAATATCTCTGATATGGGGGTAGTAAATACTGTAGACACAAACATTCAGGTCTATTGCTTGTAGGAAGCTTAACCGTTCCTTAAAAAATCACACTCAAGTTGATCCTTAAAAATCCAGGAAAAATTTTAGTTGTAGAGTCAAATACTCTAGGAAATCTGTCATATCTATAAATATGCATTAGTTAATATTGCTGAATGGGCTTGTCCCAAATCTGGAGTGTGGTTTCTGGTGGAAAGATATGCCAAGCAGTTAAGTGGTTAAGTTCATTAGGGCCAAGTTAGAGCAGAGGTAACTAGATCAATAATCCTCTTTTGAAGAAAGACTAGCTCATGAACTAGCCAAAAAAAAAAAAAAAAGATTCTCACTGATTATTGACAGATTTTGTTTGTTTGTTTGTTTGACCAAACTTTAGTCAGGCTCTTGAAATTTCTTCTATGTCCATCTGTGTACTTCACTTGTAAGAGCTACTTTTAGCAAGAACCCTGTTAAGTGAATTTAACCAGAACCTCGCACCCTCCATATCTGGTCTCCTTCAACATCTGATCAGGATTCTCATCCTTCATGATCCTCCAGGTGATGTCTGGTCACCCTGGCCAGTCTTCACCCAGAATCCTGTTACATCAATTTAGCCACAACTCCTCCTTACCCCTGATGTTTCCTCTCAGTAATTTTCTACCAACTGATCCACTCCTTGTTCCTTAGCTATAAATTCCCATTTGCCCATGCTGTATTCAGAGTTAAGCCCATTCTCTCTTCCCTACTATAAAATTCCATTGCAGTCGCCCTTATATCTATAATGATGATGCCGAATAAAGTCTGCTTTATCATCTTTAATGGGCTTCATTGAATTATTTTTCTTTCACACTATCAAGGGAAAATAATTTAAGTGTAGTTATGGTTTTCTTAAGAAAATCCCCCTAAGAATTAACTTCTAGAACAATCATTTTGGCAGGAGGTAGTTAATGCTAAAATGTAGAATGAATGATCTCGAGGATGCTTGGAATACAACAATTTTGCTTTATTAATTGAAAAAATATATTGAAATACATCACTGTTTGTGTTAAAATCTAAATAAGCTTGCCCAGATAGAGGATCTTCCTGCATCTCATAAGGAGTCCACAGGAATTTTCATGTGCAGAATCATCATTTTTTCAGGGAACATAGCTTGGCACATTTCAAATTCTCTTGGCAAATTATTGACTGATGTCCTAGTGTTCTCTGTCATACAGTAAATAAAGAACTGGAAATCATCAGCTAGCTGTCTGAACTGTAAAACAGATTTATTGTGGCTACTGAGAAGTATCTTATTCTGATAGCAACTCTGTAGATCCAACAGGTTGAATTAATGGCAAAATGAGATCAATGAATGAATTTTTCAGATGAGTGGACATTTTAATACCCACTGGAATGTTGGTAACTGCCATACTAATATAATCATTTAGATTTTGTTGGATTGTTCTTTTTTCTATTATCAAATAATTTTTATTTTTTTTTATTTTTTTTAAAGATTTTATTTATTTATTTATTTGAGACAGAGAGAATGAGAGAGAGAGAGAGAGAGCACATGAGAGGGGGGAGGGTCAGAGGGAGAAGCAGGCTCCCTGCCGAGCAGGGAGCTCGATGCGGGACTCGATCCAGGGACTCCAGGATCATGACCTGAGCCGAAGGCAGTCGCTTAACCAACTGAGCCACCCAGGCGCCCTCAAATAATTTTTAAAAGATTAGATCTTTATAAATGTTCTTAATTTGGTTACCATCATGGTAATCTATAAGATGACCCTCCAAATCCAGTGAACCACATTTTCTGGTATTTTTATCCTGTATAGTGCCTTCAATCTTTAAATCTGGGCTGGCCCCATATAAACAATGTACAGCAACAAAGGTGGATTGAGTTTTCTGATTAAGATTATAAGAAAACCTTGTTGCTTCTGTCTTGGTCTCTTGGAACCTTTACTTTGGGGAAAGCAGGCCACAATGTAAGACATCTAACTATCTTGAGATTGCCTTGTCATTTTTTTAATTTTATTTTATTATGTTATGTTAATCACCATACATTACACCATTAGTTTTTGATGTAGTGTTCCATGATTCATTGTTTGCGTATAACACCCAGTGCTCCATGCAGTACGTGCCCTCTTTAATACCCATCACCTGGGCGCCTGGGTGGCTCAGTCGGTTAAGCGGCTGCCTTTGGCTCAGGTCATGATCCCAGGGTCCTGGGATCGAGTCCCGCATCGGGCTCCCTGCTCTGCGGGGAGCCTGCTTCTCCCTCTTCCTCTGCCTGCTTCTCTGCCTACTTGTGCTCTATCTCTCTGTCAAATAAATAAATAAAATCTTTAAAAATAAAAAAAAAAAATACCCATCACCAGGCTAACCCATCCCCCCATCCCCCTCCCCTCTAGAACCCTCAGTTTGTTTCTCAGAGTCCATAGTCTCTCATGGTTCGTCTCCCCCTCTGATTTCTCACCCTTCATTTTTCCCTTCCTGCTATCTTCTCTCTTTTTTTTTTTTCCCATGGCATGTCATTTTTTTAATTTAATTTTATTTTATTATGTTATGTTAGTCCACATACAGTGCATCCCCAGATTGCCATGTTACAAGGAAGACTAAGTGGAGTGTCATCAAGAAGAGAAAAATACTTCATCAGTTTCTTACAGCCACATAGGTTATATTTTCATATCCAATCCATAAATGTTGCAAATAACATTCAATTCTATTACTGACTTCAAGTGATAGGAAATTTATAATCTCTCATAGTTGTCTATACTGTTATCTTATTCTTCATCTGTCCAAGCCGACAAGTCTAAAACTTCTATTCACTATTTAGATCTTTACACAAAACTGCATAGAAGTAGAATGCTTGGGGCATCTGCATGGCTCAGTTGGTTAAGCATCTGCCTTTGACTCAGATCATGATCTGGGGTCCTGGGGTTGAGCCTGAGGTAGTCGGGTTCCTTCCCAGCGGGGAGTCTATTTCTCTGTCTCCCTCTGCCCGCCCCCCCACCCTGGTCATGGGCTCGCAGGCTCTCTCTCTCTCAAATAAGGAAATAAAATCTTTAAAAAAAAAGTAAAATGCTTGTATTTAAGTGAAGATAAACAAATATTTGGATTTGAAATTATTTGGGCTAATTCTTTTTTTTCAAATGTGCTATGGAAATACATGAGCTTCATGGACTTAAAGACAGTAAAAATACCACTTTTTTTTTTTTTTTAGTAAATATACCACTTAAGAAATAAATGAAAATGGCATATATTTACAGACACAGCAGTTTTTCAATAGGGAGAAGCACAGTTAAGGTATTGAATTACATTCTTTCTTGATGTATTGAAGAATTCACAGGTATATCAGAAATCTACTAATATTTTAATTGATTTAAATCTCTTGATATAATTTAAATACATACAAAAGTACTACGTGTATGTATATACTTATATATAATTCATGTATATTTTATGTACATTTTTATATATATGAATCATGTACAAGAAGCCTAAATAGGTCTTTAATAATTAAGTAAGAAAGATTAAAAACATCAAATGGAAATGTAAAAAATTCTGTTTAATTATGATAAACATTACAAAGAATGACATATACATGACAATAGATATATTATAAATGTTTATAAAACGTATTGGAAATAGTCATAAAATGCTATAATTTTGTGAAGGAAATGCATATTTAAAAAATTAAATTTAGCCTGTTGGGCATTTTCATCTTTCTCTGTTTATTTCAAGCTTAAATATGTGCTTCCTGGCATGCAACAGAAACAACAGAAGGAGACCAAGTAAAGATTAGGTCATTCTTAGCCATCATGTTCTGAATTCCTTTTTTGTTTCAGTGCCATCATTGAATTCTCTTTTTGATTTTTTCTCTTATTCTAACTTACTTCCGTATTTCTATTGAGTGAATTTCCATTCTGCCTTATCAGTTTAACAAAAAAGATTATAGACTCAATTCATATAAATATCTGCTGAAATTCTCTCAGATAAATTGTCTTGGAAATATTTTAGCTGGACCCCAGGACCCTGGGATCATGACCTGAGCCAAAGGCAGATGCTTAACTGACTGAGCCACCCAGGCGCCCCATATGATTTCCCATTTTTATATTCATGTCAATATTCGGGAACAAACAAGAGAAAAATAACAATTCAATTAAAATAATAAATTTATAAAAATTAGATTGGCAGAATTGAAAAGCCTTGATCACTGCTAAACTCTTACATCAGCCGTTCTGAAACAGTATCAATAGCTGTTTTTAAGACGAAATTTTGGAGGTTTTACAGCAATATCACCATTGTCCAGAATATCATTTTTATTTGAACATTTCATGGCAGTGAAAGTACGATTGGTTCTTATTCTAAATCAAAATCATTTCACAAAAAAGTTTAACTTATCTTTTCTCTTTTCATAAAAAGAAAGTGATACAATTTTCAAACTCACATTACTTATAACGAGAGATTTCTAGACATCTTGCTGATTACATAAAAGTATTTAACTGCACAATAAGAAATTTGAGTGATGTTATTTACCCAGAAGAAGGAAAAGAGGGGCAAAGTGATGCAGAAGCATTTTTCTCCTGATTCAAATTTGTTGGGTATGTTGATTTTTGTTGTTACTAAAAGTGGTTTACAACAAGGTTTTAATGAAGCTGTCACACACTTTGCTCTATTTCCAGTTGGAAACATGTGGTCTCATTTAGAATATCTTTTTTTATTTTTTCCTTAGGTCACTTGGCAAACCTCAAGCATTTGATTTCTTTTAATCAAGAAAATGAACCACATTTGCTAAATCTTATTAATCAGATTTTGGCAAACATCCATGATTTGCAATCCTTAAGCTTAGGTTAGCTAAACTTGGAATATATAAAAAAAAAATAAGTTTTCTACAATCCAGTTTATTTCATGAAAGAGAATCAGGATAAAATAAAATCATCAGAAAAACAGAATAAGAAAATTGGGAAAAAGTAAGCTAATAATGACTCTAACAAATTTATTGTTCAAAATTCTTCTGGATTGGAATAAGATTAGTACTATTAAAATTATATATTTCACAAGTATATATGTGTATGCATACATGTGTGTTTATATTTATAGAAGTATTAAGACAACATGATTTTGATGCAGTTATAAGTCATAAAGTTATAAATATATCAAGTATTTTTAAAACTATTTCTTTTAAAAAGCGTAAATCTATTTGGAAGAGAAAGGATGATCATTTTAAAAGTAGCAGAAGTAATCACCTTACAGATTTCACTTGCAAATTAGGAAAAATAGTGGAAATTGATTGCTATCATCATATATATACTGGAAAACCAGTTTTACATATAATTTAAATACTGTAAGGATATGTCTTTAAAATTCAAAGGCACAATCCATCTTTTTTTATATGTTTAGAAAGATTTGGTTGATATTTTGCAATGAAATATCTTTACAGAAAATATACACAAACAGATTTGAATAAATGGGAGACCTATATAAAACTATTTTCTAAAATTATGGTGATCTGTTTAATTATATACATATAGATACACCACATATGCATATGCATATGGTGTGATATATATGTTATAAATATAAATATATATATACCATGTACTATATATAATAGATATTTATACCATATAGAAGTATATATAGAGCAAGATAGCTGTAAAATAACCACATTGCTATCAAGTACATGGATACACATCTGTATATTTAGACCTAGTTATTTGTAAAAGCAATGACTAATCCATTCTTTATTATGTAACATTATTGAGTGCCAAGCACAATGCTACAACAAATCATGTCATGATGAGAATCTTAGCTACTATCACCAAGGAAGTCAATTTTCCTGTGCTCAAAGAACTTAATATCCAATAGGAGAAAACAGTTACATAAATGAAAAAGTACTAAAAAGAGTGTATAGGGAGGGTGGGAGCAGTGGATTGCAAATTGAACTAAGGTGGTGCATCCCTTTGAAGTTTCTCTTGAGCAATTAAAAAAAAAAAAAAAAATGAGGTAAGAGAGTTAGTCCAGTGGGTATCTGTGGATACAGTGCAAACCTTCCAAATTGGGTCTTTCCTGGTACTTTTCAAGAATAGCAAAAATACCAGTATAGCTGAAGTTTATGACCATGGGTGCAAATAATAGGGGATGAAGTCAAGGAAGGAACAGAATACCAGATTATTGTAGAATTTTGTAAACTTCGTTTACCCTTTGGCTTTAATTATGGAAGGAAATAAAACTTAGAGAGTTTTGAGCTGACAAATAACATGATTAAACTTATTGAAATGATAACTTTATCTACTCTGTTAAGTAGACTGAAATGAGTCCGGTGGAGGCAGGCAGGTTCTGGTAGCAGAAGGTTAGAATTATACTGGTGTGAACTGGAGTTGGTGAGAAGAGGTTGTACGTTTGATATATTTTGAAGGTAGGACAAGAGTGATAAATTTAGTATTAGTGAGTTACTGAAAGAACAAAATTGACAACAAATTGACATGAGCACCTCAAGGATATAATTGCCATTAACCTAGATGAGTAAGAATACAGATTAAGTAGGTATGGGAAGAAAGTCAGGATCCAGTTTCACGCATGTTATGTTTGAGGTATCTATTAAAAATACAAGTGGCCACATGAACAGGGAGTTGACAAATTTGAAGTTGTTGCCATATAAGTGGCATTTAGATGATGATATGCCAGTAGATTGAATATTCTGAGTTCCTGTCTATAAAGGAATTTAAATAGAGGGGAAGTGAACAAATTAATTGTAGGTAACATTTTTATCTACATTGCAACTCTGGACTGCGTTGCAATAAATTGCCCCTGTAATTCTTTTTTTTTTCTTTTTTTTTTTTTATTAATTTCAGTTAGCCACTGTGTAGTACATCATTAGTTTTTGATGTAATGTTCAATGTTCATTAGTTGTGTATAATACCCAGTATTCATCACAACACATGTCCTCCTTAATACCCATCGCCCTGTAATTCTTGAGTATGATTCTACAGGATATAATATGAGAATGAAAAAAAAAAAAAAACAAAACAACTATACTGATCAAATCACCATTAGCATTACAATTTTATGGATATAGAGAACCCAAAAAAGCTAAGTATTTTTCTAATGATTAACTAACATGGTAGTGTTTTTTATGGAACTCAGACATTCGTATTCTAGGATGTGCCATGCAGCAGGATATTATACTATGTTGACTCAAATTACAACCCATAACAACCTGTCCTCCATGGGACATTTTGGGCTGATTTTAAATTACAGTAATTAAATTTCACCTATTTCCCTAATGACAGATAGATGTGAAGTAAACTGTTATTTATTTAAGACATAGGAAATTTCCACCCTATTTTGTGTGTTGATATATACTTATTGACTTGCATTTAGAAAGTTAAACTAGTCATTTAAAATAGAACAGGAAGGGGTGCCTGGGTGGCTCAGTCATTAAGTGTCTGCCTTCGGCTCAGGTCATGATCCCAGGGTCCTAGGATCGAGCCCCACGTCGGGCTCCCTGCTCCGCGGGAAGCCTGCTTCTCCCTCTCCCACTCCCCCTACTTGTGTTCCCTCTCTTGCTGTGTCTCTCTCTGCCAAATAAATAAAATCTTTAAATAAATAAATAAATAAATAAATAAATAAATAAATAAAAATAAAATAGAACAGGAATTGGGCAGACAGAAGAAGGCATTTGATCAGATAATTTTCTGGTTATAAGAGGAAATTACATATCACTTATGTATGTTTACTCTGTTGTGAGACAGCTATAAAATTTTGGTTTCAAAAGTTGCCAAGTTTAATGCAACCACTAGTTTTCTTTTAAACTTAAGCTTGTGAGAAAATAGGGCTAAATTATACACTTTAAAAAAATTAAGTATTCGTCCCTAAAAACATTTGTATGTAATATTTTAACCTCAAAATCGTCACAAAAATAATGATAAATCATGTTGCTAATGCATACTCTTGATATAATAAAATGAAAATGGTACTTCACTTCCATGGTCTTTCTCCCCAGTTCATTTGTGAGGAAAAAAATCAAACAAATCTCAGTTGAAATATATTTTACAAAATAACTAGCAAATGTTCCTCAAAACTGTCAAGATTTATTGAAAACAAGAAGAGTCTGAGGTACCATCACAGCTAAGAGTAAACTATGGAAACATGGCAATTAAATGTATTCTGTGAATCCTGAAACTAAAAAAAGGGGACTATGTAAAAACTGACATGATTTGAATAAAATATGGGATTTATGTCATGACAGTATATCAACATTCATTAAGGTATCATGATAAATGTGCCATACTGATGTAAGAAGTTAATAACAGAGAAAAGTAGGTTTTGATACATAAGAAATCTCCATAGTAAAAAAAAAGAAAGAAATCACTGTAGTATCTGCTCAATCTTCCTGTAAATCTAAAACTGTTCTAAAATGAAATATTTAGTTAAAAAACAATATATGAAAAATACATTCTTATTCAAAATCTAACATAATTCATCTTAACAAATATTTTACCTGTGCTTATTATGTTCAAGCTACTATGATAGATCTTGGGTGTACAAGGAAAATAAAAACCAGTCCCTCGCAAGAAGACAAACAGATGGGAAACATACACATAAAAAAATGTTCAACATTATTAGTCATTAGGGAAACGTAAATAAAACCTACAATACTACACCCCCATAAAATGGCTAAGATCATAGCATCTTTATCTGTTATAATAATACCCTGGAAAGAACACAAATGTCCATCAACAGATGAATGGATCAATAAATTGTATTATAGACATACAGCGGAGTACTATTCAGCAATAAAATACGTGTAACATGGGTGACTTTCAAAATAATTATGCTATATGAAAGAATCTAGCCAAAAAGAGTGTATACTGTATGATTCTATTTTTACAAAATTCTAGAAAGTTCAAACCAATTTTTAGTGACAGAGCAAATCAAGGGTTGCCTAGGAATGAGGTTGGTGTTTAGGAATGAGAGAGAGGGATTACAGAGAAACACAAGAAACATCTACGGAGTGGGAGATATGTTCAAGATCTTGATTGCAGTGATGGTTTCATGGGTATAAGCATATCCACATATATCAAACCCACCAATGCACACCTGAAACATGTACAATTACCATATGTCAATTGTGCCTCAATAAAGCTGTTTTTAAAAACTTATTTTGGGACCTAACATCCTAAAGTAAAATTTAAAAAAATTGAAAAAGCAACTTTCCCTTAAGAATAATATTCTATTGAAACCTGATAATTGCAATAATATCATTTCTTTGTGTATTTTATTTCAAAATTTTAATTAGGATTCTGGGGGCACCTGGGTGGTGCAGTCAGTTGGGCATCTGACTCTTGGTTCCGGCTCAGGTCATGATCTCGGAGTCATGAGACTGAGCCCCATGTGGGGCTCTGAGCTCAGTGTAGAGTCTGCTTGGGATTTTCTCTCCCTCTCCTTCTGCCCCTCCCGCTCATTCATTCTCTCTCCCTCTCTCTCTAAAATAAATAAATAAAATATTCGAAAAAATAATAAATTAGGATTATGTTTCTCAATAACAGTCATTTCCTCCAGGTCCAATAGCTAGAATGTAGCGTAGCAGTACCAACGCCCACATACACTGACTCTCAAAATAGTGCTCTCTCCATCAAACCTGGTGATTCAAGTTCAGGAGTAACTGCAGTTATTGTTTCCTTCGATGTTTGCAGACATGAACACAACATTGAAAAGAACGTATAGAAAATGTTGGATCATGAATACCTATGTGGGGATGAACCATAGTAATCATCATTTATGTGACTTTGACCTTTCATTCAAATAATTTTTTTATGCTTTCTAATTCATATGATCAAAAAATTCAATTTTAACTATGCTTACAAAGAATAGTGATGTCTTTAAAATATGGCAAGATTATTACCCTCCTCTACGATGTTCCAAACTAGACACATGAGTTCACAGATACACATTCATTTATTACTAAATAAGTCCATATAAAGTGGTTGGAAATGAAAAGGAAACGAAGAAGGGCTTTGTGTACTATTTTCTTATGCAAGTTCTAGTCTTCCTATCCATTCCTTGGAGTCATCACAATATGATACATTACATATTTTCCCTAAATTAAATCTTCACAGGACATTTCTTTATCTTTGTGATAGATGGTTTCCTTCAAAACTGATAGTAGTCTGGAGGGAAATATAATTTCAAATTCTGGTTTTATTATTCTTAGACTCTTAATCAGGTTAGCACACATCCCAATAGTGTTGAACATTAAGTTTTCTTTCACTAACACTCAGGAAATCATATAATTATTCAAGAAAATAGAAGGACGTTCTTAAAGGAGGTAGAGTTGATGTATTCAGTCACTCCATTGTGTCTGCTATTTCTTGGCTTATGCAACAGAAATGCTAGTGTTGACATTAATTCAATCCATTTTTTTCCCTTCCAGTCATGGCAGTTCTAAAAAAATCTGACATAAAGTTTTCATCTCTTCCACAGTAATAATTTTCAGGAAAAAATCCATTTTTCTGCAGTTAGAAAGGAGAGAGCTGAAAAACACCCCATACACTTAAATTATGTAAACATTAACATGTAAATATTTTATATTTTATCACTTATCTATGGTGTTGTAAACATTTTCTGCTCAGTAAATGTATGCTTAACAATAAATGTTTTCTAATATGAGCAGAATTAATGAACCATTTAAAGTAATTATTTTAGAATCCAAATCCATATTATGTTTGCCATATTATATCTTGCCTTAATAATTTAAAAAATTAATTAAAAAATTAATATTCTCTGGAGGAACTAAAAAAGTTTAGAAACCTCTTAACAATTTCAGTCACTTCCTCAGTCAGATAGCTAGAATGTGGCAAAAGGTAGTACTAAAATCCACATACTCTTCATGACTACCATTTGCTGAGAAACTATAGAAATAAATTAGTGTTTAGAGAACTACATCTTCATGTTCATTTTTATTTTATTAAAATTGTATATTCAAAATCCTCCAGAAATAAAAATTTGAACTTTAATTGTGACTGATATAAGTTTCCCTTAAAGAGCTTTAACACATTTTAATGCTATATACACAGTATTCTAAAGGAACTGATGCATGCAAAGTAATACCATATCATATGAACAGAAAAAAAAAAAAAAAAGACATTCCCTAAGTTGTGCAATTCTAAATTTAGGTCGCATTCCTTCCCAAGGAGTTCATAATCTAAGCATATCTAATCTCTACATAATGAATCTCTGATCCTAGTTATTATTATTTATCTACAGTATTTATCCAAAATAATTGATTTATATATTTTAAAATACAAACCTATTTTCCCTAGGATTCTTATGTGATTTTAGGTATAATCTGAACATCTTTCTACATAAATGTGTCTCTCTTTTTACCAATACTAATGCTTTACCCATAGTAAGTAGCACATTTAATTATGGCTCATTTTTATCCCTTCATATGAATGTTTATCAGATTCCTAATGGAGAGTAATTTTATTTTTTAAGATTTTTTTTAATTTATTCATTTGAGACACAGAGATACAGAGAGAGAGAGAGAGCATGAGCAGGGAGAGAGGCAGAGGGAGAGGGAGAAGCAGGCTCTCCGCTGAGCCAGGAGCCGGACGCTTAACCATCTGAGCCACCCAGGCGCCCCTGGAGAGTAATTTTAAATAAATAGTTTATAGTAGGATTTTTCTATACTTATATCCAAAGAGAGAGAGGCAATGTAAAAGGAAAATGGTGAGGAATGGATGTCTGAGGAAGGAAAAAATATGTGTCATTTCTCCTAACATACCGAATTCAACGTTCAGAGGATCATTTGAGTATGTGGCTTTCTTTGACATAGTTTCAAAAATACTCCTAACTCAATAGCAGTGAAACATTCAAAGTGATAAGTATGTCAACTTTCTTGTTAAGGGAAGGCGATCCAGGACACTCTGAAAAGAAAAGCAAAAAGAGTAGACTGATACTTTTCCTGATAGTGCAACAAGACATGTTCTCTATATTTACATGCAATTTTATAAGTTATGTGTTGCACAAATCCAGGGGGTGCCATTCATGAAATTTCACTGTTTATAATCTATGAGGTCATATAGAGTGATTCTGTTCAAGTACATAGTAAGTAAGCAGGTAGGTATATTACTACCCTTCAGTGATAAGTCATTCTTCCAGCACAGATTTATAGGTAAGCCAATTATTTTCTTCTTTTCATCTCATCAAAAATGTTCTGAATTTTGTTATTGTTGTTTGGTTTTGTTTTTGTTTTTCCTTTGCTTGAATATGGGCACTTGGCTAGATCATTAGAACACAGACTACTTGATGCTTGGCACCTACTGTATTTAAAGGGGCATCAGGTTCCCCTTCTTACTGCTGCAAACATGGGAAAATGTAGACAGAAGGACAAAATGAAAGAGGAATAGGATATTTCTTACAGATATAGGACTGATACCTTATTTTCTTGTACCTATGGGTTTCTCTTGGCTTTTAGAGGCAGGCTTCTGGTCCTTCCTGAACCTCCTCAAATTTAGCAGTAAAGAACCTCTCCCACTTCAAATACCTCTCACACTCCAATTATCTCTGATTTCTCTTTCTGCCACCAGTTGGAGAAAACTCTTTCCCTTTTAAAGGGCTCATATTATTTGTCCCCCTATACAATATATCTTTGTAAAGGTCAATTGAGTAATATCATGTAACCTAATTAGAAAAATGGGGTGAGGAATCTTGGGCCATTTTAGAATCTTAGAAATAAAATTTTGCCTACCACACTAAGATTGACATCAGAAAAATAAATACCCTTTACCTATTTAAATATTTTGCTATAAACATAAGTTGGAGAAGCTCAGAGTGGTGAGAATATACACTTGGTAGACTTGATTTTATCTGCACAGGTGGAATTATTTGAAGTATTAACCCCCACGAAAAACCCTAAATTATCTTAAGATAAGCTGGATTTAGGTGAATTGGCAGGATGGTGGTTAAACAAAATGATCAGGCTGTGTGAATATCTGATAGTGGGAAAGTGTGAAAAATTGCAAGTAAGCAGCAGTTGAAAAACAATATGACTAAAGTGTAGAAAATGGAATTGCCTACAGCTAGAACAGAGAGATTGGTGAGGGCTGGAACATTCTGAGCTTTGGTTGGTTAACATTTATCCTAAAGCAGTAGAAAGACATTGAAGTAAGGGTATTAAAAGGTCAGCTGTTTTGATTATGTCTGTTTCCCAGTTCAAGTCAAAATTTTACCAAGACATTTTCTAAGTTCACAAAAATTTCCATGCATAAATAGTATTTTAAAAAGCAAAATGTTTTCCAGGAATAAGTAGACTTATAGAATAAACTGTTTCTTACCCATAAGTATGATAATGATAGCTTTTTTCCTGTTTTCCTATCTCCTCCCTAAAAATAGTATATAACACAATCTTATCAGAAGCTACAATTATCTTGTATGTACAGAAAAAAATAAAATAAAATATAATCTTTTTTTTTTTTTTTAAGATTTTATTTATTTATTTGACAGAGAGACAACGAGAGAGGGAACACAAGCAGGGGGAGTGGGAGAGGGAGAAGCAGGCCTCCCGAGAAGCAGGGAGTCCGACGCGGGGCTCGATCCCAGGACCCCAGGATCATGACCTGAGCCGAAGGCAGACGCTTAACGACTGAGCCACCCAGGCGCCCCCAAATATAATCTTAAAATCAAAATTAATATAGAGTATTTTAGGTTAGCTTACAAAAAAAAACTTATGAAAACAAAGTAGTGGAAACAAGGGGGCTTTTAGACAATGTTTATATTCTTAAATAAATACTGTTTTTGAAACAAAGGGATCTAAGTTACTCGGCAGGCAAATTATACTATTTATATTCTTCCATCAACTATTATTATCATCACATCTTTAGTTCAAGGTAGTTTTGTACTAAATAGAGACAAAAATTTATGTTACATTTAAATACTTTAGTGTCCCTCACGTAACTGGGTATAACAAAGAGATATTGCTTTGAAAGTTTATATTTACTATGAACATGATTCATGTTATCAAGCACAGGAATCACAAACAAAGTGACTTCCTTTTGCCAGAACATTAATCAAGAGATAAAACTGTATTAAAGCAAAGTTACCCTTGGGCAGGAATATAACAGTATAAGCTATTTTCCATCTCACAATCATTTTATGATCCATTTTTACATCTAAACAATGGAATATGGGATAGGTACTATTCTCAAATCATAAAGTAAAAACCAGGTCTAAAAGCACAATGAATTAATTATAAAATGTGCTAAGTCACTTTTCTAAGTGTCATATTATACAATTAAGCCTAAAGAGAGTTAGTAGCTTTCACTGCATAACTAAATTATTTCATATAGGACAAAGAATGAGGATGGTTTTCTTCTTTTATTTAAATATATAATTTTTTAAAATTCATCTTTATTGGGGCACCTAGGTAGCTCAATCGGTTAAACATCTGACTTCAGTTCAGGTCATGATTTAAGGGTCCTTGGATCAAGCCCAATGTCAGGCTCTGTGCTCAGCGGGGAGTCTGCTTCTCTCCTTCTCCCTCTAGCATTCCCCCAGCTCCTGCTCTCTCTCTCTCTCTCTCAAATAAAGAAATAAAATCTTATAAAAAATAAATTAATCTTTATTGATAAACTATTCTGAAACCTTTTTGCTATTACTACTAAAATCAATATCATTTTGTAGCAATGCATTATTATTTTAATGTGGGGTCTTATAATTTATTATAAAAATAACACCTATATAAATAGCATACACTCCATAGACTGAAGTTTTGTGTATACCCCACAAATTTGTATATTGGAATCCTAACACCCAGTGTGATGGTATTAAGAGGTGAGCCTTTGGTCATGAGGTTATACCGTCAAAAAGATGTGTGCTCCTAAAAAAGAGACCCCAGAGAGCTCCCTCACCCCTTTTGTCATGTGAGAATGCAGCAAGAGGACAGCCAGCAAGGACCTCCCCAGACACCAAGTATGCCAGTGCTTTGATCCTGGACTTTCCAGCGTAGGAAATAAATTTTGGTTGTTCATGAGTCATCGGTTTATGATATTCTGTTATAGAAGCCTGTGTGGACTAAGCCAATACATTTTTTATGGATAAAATTAGAATAAGCATCAGTAAATAAAAAAATCAAATCTTCGGCCAACTCAAGTTTCTGGATTTGTGCCAAATCTATAATGAATAAAGAAAGTGGGGGTGAAGTAGAGCATGATGGTTTTGAAAAACCACGTAATTTACACTTCTGTTGGAGATCACCTTGGTGAATAATGACTTTTGTAACCTTGTCGGAGAGGACTTCCATGATATAGTACAACCAGTGTTGGTCACTTCTAGAAATAGAGCTCTCCTTACCCTCCCACATATTTGCATATCTACATGGTTATAATGGGGATCCCACCTTTTTACATGGCCTCTCTTTTCTGGCCACAGTGTTGGAGTATGAATACGCCATAGACACTAACATAGTCACTCAGAATAGTCCCTCATTATTCTTAAACTGGAATTGAGAACAAAACTGAGATATGAAACTTCTAAGTTGACAATAGTATGGGCTTCCTCTGTTCTCAGAAAGAAAATGAAACCAATATGCTAAAACAAGTGGGAGCAAAGGAAGGGGGCATGGAGAGAAAGAGCGAGGGAGAGAGAATGAGCAAGCTAACTTTATTCAAGTCTTTCCTTACAGTTGACCCCGAAGCCCAACTTATTTTGTTAAGATTTTTTTGTACCACAACTCCTTCAATATC
Organism: Halichoerus grypus; assembly: GCF_964656455.1. Taxonomy (NCBI): domain Eukaryota; kingdom Metazoa; phylum Chordata; class Mammalia; order Carnivora; family Phocidae; genus Halichoerus; species Halichoerus grypus. The sequence continues at coordinate 23,412,041 of NC_135715.1, forward strand.
CCTGTATTCTTCTAATAAGTTTCCCTTTGTTTTATTGTTTAATATGCAACCAAAATAGTCTTAATTTGAGCAAGGCTTCTCTCTTAGCCTCAATGATATAATATATGTGCATGTGTCTGTATGTCCCTGTATGTCTCTTTGTGTGTATATATGTTTTATGTCCATATACCCACATATTCTTCCAGTCCTGTCATTTTATCATTACTGACAATATAACTATTGAATATTCATTCATCCAGTCACTCAATAAATACTCATTGTAAACTCATTGACTGTAAGCACAAGTAAAAAGATAATTTCAGATAATGTTAAGTGTTAAAAAAAAAAAAATTCACGTAGAAACCTGGCAAAAAGTTAAATAGTGATTGAGGATGAGGGGAATCCTTAGATAGAAAAGACACTAAGTTTTTTTCTGAGGAGGTAAAATTTGAGCTGGACATGGAGATCAGGAAGAAGAACAATGCGAGAAGAGAACAGAGCTGCTACAACAGCTCTATTATCAGAACAGAACTGGTGAGTTATTTGATAAATTGAAGATTCATCAAATCTTAATTCATCAAATCAAGATTCTTCCGGCTGCCTGTGGTGAACAAGGCAAATGGAAGTAGAAAATGAGGTTGGGGGGGGCACCTGGGTGGCTCAGTCATTAAGCGTCTGCCTTCGGCTCAGGTCATGATCCCAAGGTCCTGGGATCGAGCCCCGAGTCAGGCTCCCTGCTCCGTGGGAAGCCTGCCTCTCCCTCTCCCACTCCCCCTGCTTCTGTTCCCTCTCTCGCTGTGTCTCTCTCTGTCAAATAAATAAATAAAATCTTAAAAAAAAAAAGAAAAAAAAGAAAATGAGGTTGGGGATAGGTTTTTACCAATGGGAAGTCACTGGAGGGGTTTTAGCTGCATTATGACATGATGTGATTTATATTTTCCAAATAACACACTAACTAACTTACTGAGGTCAGATTTGTGGAACAGTACATGTGGAATGAGGGAAATAAGTGAGGAAGCTATTTTAGATTCTCAATGAGAAGTGAGGCTGATTTGGAGGGGATTCGTATCAAGGTAGAATAGAAGACATGGACGGATTTGGGATATATTGGAAATAAAAAGGGGTTTGCAATAAATTGGGCAGAACTTGCTGTAAACTGGATATGAGTGGGTGTAAAAGAAATAGATTACTCAAATATAAACTTAACATATTTTTTTGAGCCACTGGGTGGATGTGGCTATAATTTCCTGGGATAGGGCAGAACGGATGATGAAAAACTATGGTGATAAAGGAAATGAGTAATACAATTTTAAACTGTTATATTTCTGATGCTTTTTCAAGCATCTAAGCAAATGCCTTCATTTACTAGGCTGCTATAATGGAATACCACAGACTGATATTCTGGGACTTTCAAGCATCTAAACAAATCCATTAATTACTAGGGCTGCTATAACAGAATACCACAGACTGGTATTCTGGGGCTTAAACAACAGGCATTTATTTTCTCACAATTCTGAAGTCTGGAAATCCAAGATCAAAGTGTTGATATGGGTGGTTTCTGTGGAGTCCTCTTTCCCTGGCTTGCAGACTGCCTTCCTGCTGTGTCCTCACATGGCCTTTCCTCTGCGCACATTTCAAGGAGAGAGTGGTGTCTAATGTTTCTTCCTGTTCTTATAGGGACATCAGTCTTACCAGGTTAGGGCCCCATAACCATGACCTCATTTAATTTGTCTCCTTAAAGTTCCTCTCTCCAAATACATTCACACTGGGGGTTAGGACTTCAACATATGAATTTGAAGGATATAATTCAGTCCATAACAGTAAAGTTACAAAACTAAAATGAATGGAAAGTCCTGAAAAAATTACAAACCACTACTGTAATTTGGTCATTTTGTTCAATGATATATATCAATGTTGAATGCATAGGAAAAAAAACAGCTTAGAACAAAGTTGATAAGGCTAAGAAAGTACAATCGAAATTGTAAAAATAAAAAGGTAACCCAAGAAGTCCCTGGACTAACTTTTGTTGTTGTTGTTGTTGTTGTTGTTGTTGCTTTGTTTTGTTTTGTTTTACACCACTGATTTGACTGGTTCTCCAGCTTGTAAACAACATATCATGGGACTTTTTGGCCTCTGTAATCATGTGAGCCAATTTCCATAATAAATCTTCTCTTATACATCCATGTATGTGCTATTGGTTCTGTTTCTCTGGAGAAGAGACCCTTTATTAACACATCTGGGGAAAGAATCAATGATCTATTCATGTCATCTAATTTACCAACAAATTGTAGATAGATAGATAGATAGATAGATAGATAATAGATATAATAAATATAGTCACATAGAGTAACAAGTGATCACACACACACACACACACACACACACACACACACACATTTACTAAAGTATCCACTTTAGTATCACATATCAAATCACAATATCACATATCAAATTTCCCACATAAGAAATCAGAAAGATAAAAAGTTTAATATCAGGTCAATGTGCTAAATGAAACTCACAATACCAAATTACATATGATACATTCTCAGTTGTTTTTATTTAACAAGTATTTCCTACTGTGAGTCAGGAATTATTTTAGATACTGAGTTACAACAGTTAAAAAAATATTATTTTTTTCTTTATAGATCTTACTTTTTAGTAAACAAAATCTTCTCAAATAAAATTTGTTTGTACTTCATATAACTATTTTACTGAAGTATAATTAATGGCAGGAGATGTCTTACCATTTTTGAAATTGTAGAACTGAGGTTTGCTTACATTAAGGATTGGAAAATAAGTGTCTAAAAAGGTGCCTGTTTTACATATCTTGAAACTATATTTCTTTTTTTTCCCTCTCATCAATCTATAGTTTTCAAAGATAATATTATAGTAAACCTCTCTAGGTATAGAATGCTCAAAGAGAATAAAAGTGATGAGAAGTATATATTTAAGCTCCTACTAGCAAAATTTCTGAATCTCAGGCATACTCAATTTATTCCCATTACCTGCAGCATCTTGTCTAGAAGGCAAACTCTAAGTTACTCATTCATACTACTAACTTGCTGTAAGAGAGAATACAGAGCCTTCCCCCATATAGGGAGACTTTGCCGGTTGACACTTCAGAGAATAAGATCTCATAATTGAACACTAGTGCAATCAAACAGTTTTGGTAGCTCTTAGCTAGAACTCCATGATGAACAAATTAAAGTAGCATATTGGGAGTTTGGATCACCAAAAAGAGGAATTTCCTTTAAATTCCTGGTGTCTTTTATATACTCTTACTCTTCATCTGATTACCTAATTAATAAGTGGATATAATTTTTCTATTCTGGTCAGTTGGATGGAGCTAATCTATTAAAAATCATGAATGTGAAGACCTTTCTCTTTTCTACTGAACCAGTGAGAGGCAGGGGAATAAGTAAGGCATCTACTCTACAGAAATCAGATTATCCTCAGGTGTCTATTCTAGGTCTGGACTGAAGGTGGAGAGAGTAGCAGTTAGTCTATGCTAATTGTGCTCTAGTCTTATCTAACCCAATTTATTAGTAATTGTGATGATGGTTTATGTTCCATCTACTGATTCTATTATTTCTCAATTGACTTAGAACCCATATGGGGAAGAGATGTGGTGTTTAGTGTGCCCTCAAAACCCTAACAAGAGAATATTCATTTCACTCTATTGAGCAAGGGCATAATATCTTCATGTCAATATATAAGCCATCAAAAATAAAAAATCTGTGAAATTGAATTATATTACCAATCCTTCCACATAGAGGTTATATATCAGCATTAAAAAAAGGGAAAAAAAAAAGAAAAGAAAAGAGAAAAGAAAATGTAAGCAAAACAGAAAAGAAGAAGGAAAAAAAAAAGGAGGAAAAAAAGGTTCTTTATCAAATGCTTCAGGCAACCTCAGACACTTCAGAATTAGGAGAACACACCAAGTTAGGGTTTGGAGTTTGAAGCGAACTTTGAATTCACTAAGCCAGAGAGGAGAGACTGAATAGGAAGGAGGCCAAAGTGGATTTGTGGTATCAAAGTATGAGCCAATGAATGAAGGAGCCAGGAATATGAGAGTGGGAAGCAATGTGATAAGGTTCAGAGGAGACCAGTCTTGTTGGCATGCTTGAGACAAGGGCAGTAGCCAAAATTGTTCTAAGAGGTATTATGTTTTAAAGGACCAGGAGAATAAATGGGAAACAAATCCACTTCCACTCAGTACTTGCCACTCTTTCTCTATGATGGACATATAAATTAATGTACCCTAAATATCTCTTCTACAACCTCTACTTATATAATTACCAAAGGCTCATCAATTGATTGACATTTCTTAAATTAATTTTAATATTAATTTGTACATAAATCTAGCCAAATCAGACATCCAAATAAAATTATATGAAATAGCAGATACAAAATAATAGATTTTCATAAATATTTAATTTATAATTTCATTTATTTCAGAAATGGTTGAAAATTGAAGTAATCTTAGAAATATCATGCTTCCTTTATTTCCTATTTTGTAATTTTGAAAAACTGGTGAATATATAAATTTATTTTGTTAGCAAATGCAACTACTTTAGATTTTTACTAGCAAATTCAATTACCAGGCTTTTAGCTTTCAAATACTATATTTCTAATTTAATATTAGATATCTGTAGAACTATTTTTAAATGATTTATTTAATGCTCTAATAGGTTATATACTTTTTTAAATTATCTAATAGGTTATATTTTAAAAGGCTACATATTCAGTTCAAAAGGAAATGTTACAGAAAGTTCACTAACTTCAAAATCATTCAAGTAATGTGTAATATCTCTCAGTAAGGTTATACTAAGTGGGGATTGTTGTAAATGTTTGATTTACCTTAGTGGAACAAATGTTTAAATACGCTGTTTATCCAGGAGGCCACTGGGATCTCTAAAGTGTTTCTGGCTGGTGGCGCCTGGGTGGCTCAGTCGTTAAGCGTCTGCCTTCGGCTCAGGTCATGATCCCGGGTCCTGGGATCGAGCCCCGCATCGGGCTCCCTGCTCCGCGGGGAGCCTGCTTCTCCCTCTCCCACTCCCCCTGCTTGTGTTCCCTCTCTCGCTGTGTCTCTCTCTGTCAAATAAATAAATAAAATCTTTAAAAAAAAAAAAAAATAAAAAAAAAAATAAAGTGTTTCTGGCTAATTGGGAAAAATTTTCAGGGAAGCAGGAGTAGCACATGGAAAGACAGTTGGCTGAACTTACTGCCCATACAACACAGTTGCCAAAACCCTTGAAAGTAATAGTCCATTCTGGAAATGTTTTCTGGAAAAACAAATGTTTGCTACTGACACTAACATTGGGTCTATTAGGAAATAGCCCAATAAAACATTTTCTTAGCAGAAATAAATATTTTACTTGAGAAATCCTTGCCAGGGGTAAATATGCCATTTCAAGGTATATATAAGAAAAACACATTATTGTAGACAGAACATAAAATATATAAAGAACGGAGAATTAGTACACATTATGTAGCTACCTTACAATATTATTTATCTTATGACTGATACTTCAGCAGCATATTTAAACTCGGTAAGAGTTCATTTGGATAATAAAAGAATGAATTTGTTTGTACTACACTATTTTAGCTTGTTCACCTTAACTATAGATGAGGTTGAAAACTGTATAAATATCCTAAAAATTAAGGCAAAATCAACAGCCTTCAAGGATATTGAGCAAAGGGCTATATTTAACCCTGAATATTGAAATAAGTTTATTAATTATCTGATTTAATTGTATTAGAATTCATCTTAAATATACATGTTTTAATTTCTTAGGGACATATCAAGGAGAGTTCTTAATAAAAATCAGTTCAGCATTCATGATGAGAATATAAAAATGACTCAAATACCTATGTCTCTGGGTACTTTTAAATACATGAAAGAAGTTGCTTTTACTGACTTTATCTTTGGGGTTAAATTTTATACAGACCTCTTGTTATTCTTTTGTGAGAAGTATAAATATGCATAAATTTGAAGGTGGCAAAGGGATTTAAAATCAATCTAGTTCAATCTACTCACTAATTACAGAGGAACAAATTGAGCTCTAGAAAGGTTAAGCTGTTTGCCTAAATCATATAACAAATTAGTCACAAAGCCAAGATAAGACTTCCAGTCTCCTAATTCTTACAGCAGAATTTTAAAATTAAAGTTGTATTTTCTTATTTGGCTCTTCTTTGTCACTCTCTTTATATGCTGGGAGGTCAGAGTAAAATTTCATGTATTAAGATATAAGAATTTGATGTGTACCAGGTCAAGATTTTTTTTAATTGTAGTTATCTCCTTTATATATAAACTATGGAAGAAGTAAAATTAATGTTGTGGTGGTGAAATTCTCTACAAATTTTCCTACTTAGCACTACTAGGAAAAAAATAATGATTCTTTGGGTTTTAATGAAAACTTGTAAGTATATTTTTCATATTGCTCTCCAAGCTATACATACAAATGTATGATCCAATAAATTAAGATTAAGAGTTCTGTGCAATAAAGAATTTATTTTGACAAAAGGAGGTCTAACCTTTCCCTCATCTCCTGGTAAGTGATCTTTAAGCAATAGAACCTCTTTCTTAATGAGTGTCTTTGTTTACCTTGGTACCTTGGGGCAAACTAAATGCTCTATGTTAACCATATGATTTATGGTGGGAACTTTGGACTATATGGTGTCATTTTGACTTCCTGACCTCTGGAGGGCTTGGAGACTGAGATCAGTTATTCATGTGGTCTACCATATCTTCATGACTGAACACTAATAAAAACTCTGAACTCAAGACTCAGGTAATCTTCCCTGGTCAGCAATACTCCATGCATGTTACCACACATAACTGCTGGGAGAGGCAAGCACAAGCACTGTTTGGATGACTGCACTGGGGGCTTTCATGAACTAGAAGCTCATGCCTGGAACTCTCCTGGACCCTCCCTATGCACCTCTCCCATGGCCAATTTTAATCAGTATTCTTTCACTGTGAAAAAATATAAAGTATAACAGCTTTGAAATATTCTGTGAGTCCATCTAGAGAATTATCAAACTTGAAGGTAATCTTGGGAATCTCTGAACTTGCAGTTAGTGCCTGAAGTAAGAGTGGTCTTGGGGACTCCTGATCTATGCAAGGAATCAATATAAAAGGTACTACTTTCAAATGAAAAAGTTATAGGAATAAACATTTAAATTACAATGAAAAGACAAAAATATGTATTTAGAAATGTTAAGCTATAAATTTTGCATTAAATTCCATCAGGATCTGCTTCATTGAAAGATACTAGTGCAATTCAAACAGGCTCTAGCTACTCAATGAACAAATCAAAGTGGCATATTGGGAGTTTGGACCATTTATTGATGTTCCTTTGATACCGATGTTAAGAAACAAATGATGAACATGGATGTGTTCATAGAAGTAGGCAGTCAAACAAAATTATTCATCAGCATTTTAAATATTTAACAACATTTAAACATATCCCAGGGAACACCGGTAGCAATATTTAAACCTACTGAAACCTCACAAAGTTGCACTTAAATGTTCCCAGGAGCTTTATTACTAGCTCAAACAGATTTTCCCTTAGGTCAGCTCTAATTGCATTCACCTTTGTGCCCATTTTTCAGAGTTTACTTTATGCTACTTAAGTTGTTTGAACAGTCTAATGGCAAATAAAAAAATTAGAATCATAAAATGATATATGCTGATATTTCAATAGACTACGTTTGTATAAGAACATCAGTGCACAAAATTATAGAACTATTAAACTTTCCTTAATAATTTGTGGTTAAATTTTATTTTTAAATTATTTTTATTATCATGGAATAGCACACAATCCCCTTTTTAAATTATATACCTAAAATGCATCACTAGACCTTACAATAAATATCTCTTCTTGAATTAATTCATTGAATCATTGGTCCAATTCATCTGAACTGATCAATTTTAAAATAACTTATTTTTTCAAATTCTTATTAAGCATTTATGAAGGTATCTACAAAAACAAGGGTTTGTTAGGCATGAAATCAGGTTAATTGTCAAATCCAAATATATATATATATATATGGATATATATCTGGATCCAGATCTATGCCTATCTATCCACACATGTAGAAAAATAAATAGATATCTCTCTAGCTAGAGATAAATAGGTACAGATAAAAATGTATAGATATGGAGGCACCTGGATGGCTCAGTCAGTTAGTGTCTGCCTTTGGTTTAGGTTGTGATCCTGGGGTCCGGGGATCAAGTCCCACATTGGGCTCCCTGCTCAGTGGGGAGCCTGCTTCTGACCCTCTCCCTTGCTCATGCTCTCTCTCTCTCTCTCTGTCTTAAATAAATAAATAAAATCTTAAAAAATGTATAGATATGGATGTGTAATACTTCCTTTTAGTAGTTCTTTCCCATCTTTAGACCTTCTTTGTCTACCTTCCTGAAATCTCCCACATACTCTAACAGTGTTGCAGGCCTCAGCCTCCCAGTCTTGAGAAAAATTTGCTTGAAAGATCAAAGTAGATATTTACAAGTGATACATTTTTAAAAATATCCAGGGGCGCCTGGGTGGCTCAGTCGTTGGGCGTCTGCCTTCGGCTCAGGTCATGATCCCAGGGTCCTGGGATCGAGCCCCACATCAGGCTCCCTGCTCCGCGGGAAGCCTGCTTCTCCCTCTCCTACTGCCCCTGCTTGTGTTCCCTCTCTTGCTGTGTCTCTCTCTGTCAAATAAATAAATTTAAAAAATATATATATATATCCAAACCCTTCTATGCAATTGATTTCCTCTTCTAGTGCATTAAACAATATGCAAAAGCAAGAGCTAAAGATAGAAAATTACAATTAATAAAATATTTTTGGAAATAATTATTACCTTGTATACCCATTACCGGGAAGTCATCTTTAAATATGATAACATATTTTCCCTTGAATAAATTTTACTCTTTTCTTGAATGATTGAGATACTTTTGTTATCTTTTCTTATATTAAACTGGAGATGAACATTTGTCCATGAGATGATGCCTAATAAATAATGGTGGAGAAAAATATATTTTTTAAAAAATACTCAATCTCTGAGCAAAGGTTAGAATGACTTTTATAGTAATATTTTTGAAAGATTTCCTGATCCATTGTGCTTATACCTATTATTTCAGCATTCATGAAGCTGTATTTGGCTTTGGGCTCTTGGCCTCTCTGTCAGTTTCTTGAAGTCAAACTTTGAAATTAGAATTTACATGGAAATACCAGGGAGGTAGTATGATGTGAGTTTAATGCTCTCCTTGAAAAGCAAGCCAATTTTACAAAATGTAACTTCAATTGTCTCAAAGAATTTTTGTTTTCTCTTAACCTTGCCATTCTGTGTATGTGCAGCAACCTTTCTTAACCTGGTAACTTAATTGCTGAATTACTGAACATACTAAAGGCTCAGATATTCTGAAGATATAATGATTTTTAGAGCAAAGTAAACATGAAATTTAAAGTATTTAGTATTTTTTAAAGAATACACCAAATATTGTTTTTGTTTTGTGTTGTTTTTCCCAAAATCCACTTTACAGACAAACCAAGTCACAATAACCTAGGGCCCCAGTCCAAAGCTGAATCAGAATTCTTGAGTGTGGGATGAGAACATAAATGTTTAAAGAGAGTTTGTGGGTAGTTTTTGTGCACATTCAACTGTTAGAGACGGTGTTGAGTATTCAATAATTAGAATAAGGGTCACATTATTTGACATCCTGTGGTGAAGAGATGGCCAAGTGAGCTTGTTTTGTTTAGCCCCATTCAAATAGAGGAGCTCAGGAATTTTTCTTTCATGCCATCAGACCATTAAATGTTCTACTCCGTCTCAGTGTCGTGTCCTCAGCTACATAAGAGCATCTCCCACAGTCAGTCTTGGCAAGAATGCAGAGCTCGCAGGGATATATGGACATTGTTTCTGTTGGATGGCAAAAGGTGATTTTACTGGGTGTTGTGGAAGGAGGGTGCAAGTGGAAAACAATTAAGGTAGCTCCTGAGTACATGCAATATGTGGTAATTCTTTAAATGAAGTACCATATGTATAATTTGTTTCTACATGACTCCAAGCAATGATTGTTGAGTCTTGACAGGATTGGCTAGGCTGTAAATCCTAATCCAAAAGGGAAAAAAAAACAAAAAAAAACATAGGTAGCTCTTCCAGGGATCTTCTGAATATGATTTGACTTACCAGATAGATCTGAATCAGGGAGAAAATGCCTTTCCATTGTTCCAAAACCTTTAGTGGCTCCAGATCATACTTCTTAACTTTGGTATTTAATATTCTCCACAATAAATTGCTTAGGAAACAGGCATACCTCATTTTATTGTTCTTTCTTTTATTGTGTTTTGCAGATTTTGTGTATTTTACAATTAAAGGTTTGTGGCAACCTTGCATCGAACAAGTCTATTGGTGTCATTTTTCCAAAAGCATTTGTTCATTTTGTGTCTCTGCGTCACATTTTGGTAATTCTCACAATATTTCAAACATTTTCATTGTTATTATATCTGTTATGGTGATCTGGGATCAGTGATTATGACTTGCTAAAAACTCAGATGATGGTCAGCACTTTTTAGCAATACAGTATTTTTAAATTAATGTTCATATAGGTTTTTTGAGACATAATGCTGATACACACTTAATAGACTACACTATAGTGTAAATATAACTTTTATATGCACTGGGAAATCAAAAATTCACCTGATGTCTTTAGTACAATATTCCCTTTATTGCAGTGATCAGGAACCAAACCCACAATATTTCCAAGGTATGCCTGTAATTAATTTTAACTTTAATTTATCATTCACTACTTTCCTACAATAATCTTCTGTTTCAACCAAGCTGATTATTTCATTGTCCCTCAATACTCAGATATCACTACAAGCCTTTTTTATTAGGATTCCTCCTGTTTCCTTATCTAAGACTCAAGTTCAGCTCAAAACCCTACCTCCTTCATAATGCCTTTCTTTGGTGCTCTGGTTCACTGTCATCATGCCTCACATCCAATCTTCTAATTTTCTAGAGAATCTTGTATCATCCATATTACTTAGTCATATTTAACATGTTTTCTTATTTCATATTTTTCATCTTACAAATTAAAAAGAGACACATTGATAAACAAGTTAAACATCTAACACTACCTTTCACTTTTAGTTTTAGCTCCAACTGTTCTTGATGGTGGAGATTTTCCAATTGCCCTTCAGACAGTATTGTTCATGTTGGAGGGATGTTTGAGGTTACCTATGACAAACATCTGCCCAGTGCAAGAAGACTCTCCTCCTACTATCTTCTTCTTTTTTTTTTTTTTTTTTTTTTAACATATAATGTATTATTTGTTTCAGAGGTACAGGTCTGTGATTCAACAGTCTTACACAATTCACAGCGCTCACCATAGCACATACCCTCCCCAATGTCTATCACCCAGCCACCCCATCCCTCCCACCCCCCACCACTCCAGCAACCCTCAGTTTGTTTCCTGAGATTAAGAATTCCTCATATCAGTGAGATGATATGATACATGTCTTTCTCTGATTGACTTATTTCGCTCAGCATAATACCCTCCAGTTCCATCCACGTCGTTGCAAATGGCAAAATTTCATTGGAGATGAACCATGAGAGACTATGGACTCTGAGAAACAAACCAAGGGTTATAGAGGGGAGGGGGGTGGGGGGATGGGTTAGCCTGATGATGGGTATTAAAGAGGGCGTGTATTGAATGGAGCACTGGGTGTTATATGCAAATAATGAATCATGGAACACTACATCAAAAACTAATGATGTAATGTATGTTGATTAACATAACATAATAAAATTTTTAAAAAAATAAATAAATAAGAAGACTCTCCTCAAATTCACTTCACCTTTCCACAAAGCTTCAGGTTGTATATAATTCCAGTGCTAAGAATTTCAGTTACTACCAACAGAGAATTTCATGCCACTGTTCAGCAGTTTTCATTGTTTGAAAGTTCTGTATTTTTAAGTGGATTTACAACTTTATGTTTTCCACCACTTTTTTTTTTTTTTTGCACCTGCAGCTAATCCATAACCTTCTTTCCAATCATTTTCCTCAAATGTAACAAAGTGAGGAGGATGGCTTAGCAGATTACCAAAGCCATATAATTTAGATGTTTTTCTTTCTTTTCCTCCTGAAATTTCACTGTTGTTGTATATTTTATTCACTATTAAAGGCAAACATATTTTTTGAAGGTTGAATTATTTAACTCAAACAGTCCTTAGTATATTTTCTTCCCTGGGCATGAACACTTAATTTTTAAATTGGTTGTCCAACAATAACTTTTTCAGAAAAAAAAAAAACAAAAACTTTTAAACTTAGTCATTATATTAAATACACCTGAAAACTCTATTTAAAAGCTTATGGCAGTTACAACAGCAAACACATACATTAGTGACAAGACTATGGAGTAAAAAGACAAATGTGTATTCACAAAATGTATTTTTTTGTTTCTACAAATACTTAAATTTGGAATAAAATAATTTTTGACTAAATATGATACTTGTAATATTTAATAAAGTAGAATAATATGATCAAATAACATATTAATTATATTTAAGATTTAAAGTCTATTTAGTTTTATTCTTCAATAATAAGCCAATCATTATTACTTAAAAAATTCAGAAAGCAATTTCTCACAATTAACAATGAACTATATATTATTCGAAAAGAGTTCTCATCATGGGAAAGAATGGATAATTGACTCTGAACTGATGTGAACTTTCAGAATCAGTATTTAATGGCAAACTCAGTTATCCCAAAGGATTGTATGATCTCATTTGACATGCAGTGAGACTTCAAAATTAATGTAACATGCATTTATCTAATTTTAGCACAATAATGTCATGGAATTTAATAAAAAACATTCTTGGTTACAGTTTGAAATTAAATTGGCTTCAGTGAATGAAAGCCACAAAACAAAATTGGTTTGGAAGATGGTTAGGCAAAGTTGTAAAACTGATTATTCAATGTTCTATATGTCTCCCAATAACATGAATGCATTAAAATTTTAGAAGCTATTAAATCTAATTATATATATATGAAAAGTTATTATTTTAAAGGGAATTTTCAATAAATTATTAAGATGAGTTATATTCACTTATTTTTTGTTGTTTAACAATAATTTAAATTGAATATATATGGGTATATTCTTATTTTAAGATTTATTTATTTATTTTAGAGAGAGACAGAGAGCGTGTTAGTTGGGGGAAGGGGCAAGGGAGAGGGAGAAAATCTCAAGCAGGCTCCCTACTGAGTGCAAGCCTGATGCGGGACTCCATCTTACCACTCTGAGATCATGACCTGACCTGAAACCAAGAGTCCAACGCTCAACCAGCTGAGCCACCCAGGCGCCCAATGTGGATTAATTCTTATAACTTTATTGATATAGAAAAAGCAAATTATCCTCTTCATGACTTTTTTATTTATTTATTTTTTTAAAGATTTTATTTATTTATTTATTTGAGAGAGAGAGAGAGAAACAGCATGAGAGGGGAGAGGGTCAGAGCGAGAAGCAGGCACCCCGCTGAGTCGGGAGCCCGATGTGGGACACGATCCCTGGACTCCAGGATCATGACCTGAGCCAAAGGCAGTCGCTTAACCAACTGAGCCACCCAGGTGCCCTTCACGACTTTTTTAAAACATACTTTTCATTCCAGGAATAATCCAAATTTTAAGTCCAATGACTGCTGCCAAGGTATGTTATGAAGGATAATACACATATAATGTACATATAGAAAAATGTAAGATGTTTTATAATGTGTGTTTTACATATATGAAATACATTATATCTGTTTTCTGCAACTTGCTTTTTAACATTAAAATACATCTCTGTTTTACATGTAAGTTAAATTGATGTACAGATAAATAAACACAACTTGTTGCAAAAATAGAACTGTAAAAAGAGAAAGGACAAAAGTATGAAATATCATTTTCATATTCTCTAAAAATTTTGCCCTTAAGTCATATATATATATATATATGTTTAATTTTAAGTGATATATTTTAAAGTAACTAAAAGTTGCTTAGAATCAATTAAAAATTATATTAATATCCCATTAGCAATTAATTACTAAATAATTGAAAAATTGTCTCCAATATTTTGGTAATACCCAGTTAGTTTGTGTGGAAGTTTGGTCTGGGGGATGGTAGGGAAATTTGATTATTTTAGAGTTTGTCCAAATTTAGTCTTGGGGGCTTAGAAATAAAAAGGGAACAGTAATTCATGTGTTAGTTCAAACCACCATAGAATGTAATTGAGAATTTGTGGCTGGAATTTGTAATAACGATTTGAGCCTATCCATTGCTCCCATAATGTGATTGCTAATTCCCAATGACAAATTGTAATTCCTTCAAAAAAATGAGTTCAAATAGAAATAAATGAAGAAAACCAGTGGTTGCTCTTTGAAAGACAGAACATGTTAAGTTTAGAGTAAACTGGGAAGCAGAGTCATGGGAGATTCTGTGTTCAAAAAGCCAAATTATTGGGCGCCTGGGTGGCTCAGTTGGCTAAGTGACTGCCTTCGGCTCAGGTCATGATCCTGGAGTCCCTGGATCGAGTCCCGCATCAGGCTCCCTGCTCGGCAGGGAGTCTGCTTCGCCCTCTGACCCACCCCCCTCATGTGCTCTCTCTCTCTCATTCTCTCTCTCTCAAATAAATAAATAAAATCTTTTAAAAAAAAGCCAAATTATTATATACTTCTCAGGGCATCTCCAACTTGACATTGAATTCTACCCAGTTAAGTTTTTGAAATTTCTATTTCCTTACTCTAAGCTTCAGGTAAATCTACAGTAGACAATTTTGATGTAAAACATAATTTTGTTCAGCAGTATCCTGTGTCCAGGAAAAATTAATTATTTCAAGTTTTTGTTCTTCAAAATAGATGCTTTATGGATTGAAAGGCATCCTGTTCTAGTAACAACTACTGCTCCTTCTCTTTTTTTTTAAGTATTATAACCTGCATATTGTACACTGCTTGAATTGCAGACAGAACCAGTTTCAAACATCAAGTACAGCAGGATGGCCATTGTAGTGAATATAAAATGATACACATATAAAGGGCCAGACATAACATCTGTCTTCTATACCATCCTTTCAAGAGGGCCTTAACCTCATGGCAATGTGATACATAAACCCAATGAAAACTACTAATGGATTAGCAGTGCTAAAAACCTGTATGTTAAGATTATTTATGACATCTTACTTTCAGTTATTAACAGACACTTTATTGAAGGGTGTGTTTATCCTGTATACTTGAGAATGGCTGATGGATCAGATTTAATCAGAATAGCTTTATATATACTTAAATTTATATATGGTAGTTATATTCTGTATTTGATTTGCTTGTCACTGTTGAAATGTTTAAAAAAGCATTCTTGCGATTTAAAATCTATAGCCATCGCTCTTAACTATTTATGTTTCCAGACATGCAGGACCCTTACAATAGAGGGTATTTTGCAGGCCTATGGAGTTTAGTGAGAAATTTTACATCACAAGGCTTTACATTATAAAAATACAGTGGGACAATTTTCTCTAAAAATGGATCGAGGCATGGTCTAAGAGATACTGTCTCATTACATTTTTGAAAGGATTTTTTTCTTCCTGGAAACTGAGATAATGACACTATTATAGTCTCAGCATTTGATCATCACTTTTTATCAAAAACAAGTCTGAGTCATATTAGGAAAAGAAAATTAGGGAAGCAGGCTTTGATATGGATATGAATACTATAATAACTTCCTGAAAAAACATTGTATTTTATTTCCATAAGATGAATTCTAATTCCATGTGGAATTAGAATAGGAAGGATGTAGGTCAAAAACTTCCTTCCTAGTACCTAATGAACACATTCCTAAATAAATTTAAGATAGATTTTTTTCCTAAGACTATGAAAGTTTGCAATGTATAGGAATGCTCTTAGAAATTTTACATAAACAATGTTTTATCACAAAATTCAGCACTTACATCTCTTTTATAAATAATTACAATTATAATACATATAACACCTTTAAGCAAATACTTCCAATGTGCAACATTTCCAAAAATTAAAATTCCATTTTTCCCCTAAATGAACATAAATTAACATCTGTCCTTAATTTCATTTTTTTAAATTAAACTAATCACATCTAAATTTTAAAACAAAATGTCTCTTCTTTCAGGAGATACATACATATTGAATTGTTTTTGTGAAAATAATGAAAGCACAACAAATTACTTCTCAATGCACGTTTTTCAAATAATTGTTAATAATTTATTTAGAAAATCTGAGCTAACTGCATCAAGTTTATCTTAAGTTTCAATGAAGCAATTATCCATTACTCTCTGAACATCACGCAAATCTTTCTAGTATATTAAAGAGTAATTAACTGATTTGTTGTTGTTGTTGTATAGCACCAAATCTCTCATTCTTAGGTTGGATTATTTCTATCTTATTGAATTGGAAATTCAAACTGAAAACATTTCACTTTTATTCATTTTCCAAAGTCTGTTCTTTTGGGATAAAATCCAAGCATGTTTTCAAAATAATTCTTATGATTCTTATACATTTAGTATCAATTCATTGGATATCTAAAATAAAGAGATAGCCTTTTCCCTTTCTTAATCTATTTGCTTTGCCAACAGTTCAATGTCCCTCACATAGTGAGATAACGTTAGAGAAAAGACTTGGACAAGCTCAGCAACAGTAGTTTTATCCCAAAAGATTTTAAGTCATAGATAATAGCTTTTGGGGTTCTAAAAAAGCATGTATGTCTGGTATGATTAAAATGTTTTTGAAAAATTAATTGAAGAACACAAACAATGAGAAACAATAACACAATGAATGAAAATGACAATGAAGCTATAAGCAATGCACTATTTCCAGGACTCCATGGCACACAGGATGAGGGTATTTCAGCAAGGCCACAGTAACTATGGCACCTCCCATATTAGAAATAGGGTGATTTCCACCAGGAAATATTATCATGTCATCTGTCTTAGAAACTCATTCAATTATATTGTATTTCTAAGTAAAAAGAAGAGATCCAATAGACGCATGTTTTCTCAAGTATTTGGAATTGCAAAGCAAACTGTTTGGGGACTGATGCTAATTATTGCAATGCTTATCATTTTTACTACGAATAAGTACATCTTCAATTTTACTTCTTGAAAACATTGAATCAGTTGGACCAGTTTTATTTGCAGTTGAAAGATTTTACAATGGTTACCCATGCCCATAGCCAACCAGTTAAAATCGATGATATTTTTTTTCCTGAATACATACATTTTGCCATTCAAACCAGGGTAGGCATAATCTTGATGATATGAGTAGATGAATTAAACACTTCAATAAAACTATTTATAGATGAGAAAATTTAGACTTCCAGTGAACATAAAATTTAAAGAATGTAAAATTCACTGTTATATTTAGAGTTTGCAATTCAGCATATAAGCTAGCCATGTATATAGAACTAGAATATTTTCAAGAAAATTCCACTAGGAACATTTTATGTGTAATTATAATTCATCTTTACTGATATATAGACATGCACTATAAGTATTTTTTTCTTCTCTTTACATTATCCATCTTTTGATCTATTTAGAGGCATTTACGATCATTGATTTGGAAGTACTGATTTTCTTTATTCAGATTTGACAGATCAACTTTCTTTTTTCATTCCATTCTTGAAGAAATGAGCTCAAGAGAAAGACAAAACAAAATCTAACACCTCCTTCTCACAAAAAATCTCACTTTGTAACTTATTTTTAGAGACTTAGTAAGAAACATAGGTTCCAGTGGCCACAGTACAAATTTGAGTAAACTTTGTTTTTTGACTGAAATATTAAGATAAAAATAGCAATCTTTTTTTTTTTTTCAGGTACATTTTCATAGTGAACTGAAAATGCAACAAACTAGATCAAAAGTAATCATTGATTTGTTAGTGTAAGGATTGGTAAACTTTTTCTGTAAAGCACTAGATAGTAAGTACTTCAAGCTCTGTGGGCCAGACGTTCTATGTACAAAGTGACCAGTTTCTCCTACATAGCGGAAAAGCAGCCATAGACAATACATAATGAATGACCATGGCTTTGTTCCAACAAAACGGGATTTACAAAAAATAGGAGACAGATTTGGCCTATGGCCATATTTTGCCAACTCGTATATTAATCTATTCATTAAGAAATAATAAGTCAGGGATTTTAGTTACTAAATTAGATTTGTTTCAATTGATTCCATGCACTTAAAAAAAAAAAAAAAACAAAACTACAGAAAGTCAAGGGTAGTCCACTTTTTAATAAAACTCAACTACTCTTCTCTCTGAATGCTTTCTCTAGTCTACCTAGCTACCCCCAAATGCCACCCCCAAAATACCCTTTAACTTAATGTGTCATCCTATTTTAGTTAAGACTCATCATATAGACATAAGAAAGCAGCTTATTATTTTAGCAGTCATGGAAGGCAATTGTCAAAAATTAGGTTTTAAGTTTACATATTTTTTTGCCTTTTAATAATCTTAAATGTAGCAATCCATCTATCTTAGAATGTTTTTAAAGATTTTATTTATTCATTTGAGAGAGAGAGAGAGTGAGAGAGAAAGCACGAGAGGGGGGAGGGTCAGAGAGAGAAGAGGACTCCCCGCTGAGTGGGGAGCCCGATGCCAGACTCGATCCTAGGACTCTGGGATTAGGACCTGAGCCAAAGGCACAGCATATTTCCTGTCCGATATTTCCACAACTTAGGTCCATTTACATTTAACATTTTTAGCTATTTCTTTTTTTTATAGAGCTTTATTAATTTTTCCACTTGGTAAAAATATTATCACACAAAGAGAAGTTACATACAAATCTGTGATGTATTTGTAACAAGATGTTTTTGACTTGCCATAACACATTGTCATTTTCTATTAATTTCCTTCTACATTTCTAAATAATTTGTTTATACTGACAGGATTTGATTAATTAGTTTTTGACCTTATTTATTTACTTTCTTCCTGGTGTTTTAATATTTACCTATTTAAAATTCTTCACATGGCTTAATCTCTCCATATCCTATCATATATAACAATTAGGGCAAAATATTTTGATGTTTATATTATTACATACAGTCCATTTGTATATTTCCAATATTTGTTTTTGTCCTGCGTGATCAAATAAGAGTTTTAAATCCTCGGTATCAGTTACTCTGATTTTACACCCCCCAATTTTTGTTTCTCTTATTGCTTTTAATGCTAGGGCCTTCCCTTCTTCAGCTACTAGTTTGCTGCCATCAGCCAGATAGGTTTCACTCTATTCTATATAGAATCTCACTTGTTTTTACCCCACAGGATTTTCTTTTCTTTCTTGATTGTATATCTCCCTCTTTACAAAAATTAATTCCCTCTTTTAAAGTTCAAGTTCCAGGAGCTTCCTAGGAAAGGATAAGGTTGGCAATCTTCACTTCTTTGTCATCATTCTATTAATGTCTTGATTATACTTTCAAAGGAGAATGATGATAGTTTAATAATATCAAAATCACTTTTTCTCAGTAATTTGAAGAAATTACTCAATTATCTTCTACAATCCAATGTTGCATTTGAGAATTCTAATGACATTTCATTTTCATTTCAATTATTCTGAAAATTATTTTTTCCTCTCTGGAAGTCACTGTTCAAACATTTTACAATAAAGTATCTTGGAGTGTGTCTCTCTAACCATCATTCATTAATGAGAATGAGACTTTTCAATTCACACATGATATTTCCATGTATTATTTCTTTAATAACCCTGTGTACTCCTTCTGATATTCTTTCTTTATAATTTTCTATTTGTCTTTTATTATAGTGATCTCTCCAATATTTTTTCTGTAACCTAGGAGATCTTCACATTTTTACTTTCCATACTCACAATTGAATTTGATTTCTTCTGTCACAATTATAACATGTAAGAACTGCATTTTCTTTTTTGATATTTTAGTTGCTAGCATTGTATTTATATTTAAAATTTTGTGTTAGTAACTTCAAACGCTTACTTCCCAAGTCAATGGAAGGACTCTACTTTCTTATTCCCTTTGAAGATGAATGGTACCATGAACACTAATGTGTTTTCCTTTTCTTTCTGAGCATTTAATTACTGATGTAAAACTTTTCAGTAATGCCACTTCCTACCCAGTTGGTAAAAAACACATGTGTATAGGTGGTGCTCCTATAGATTTCTGGAGCCTCTTTCCACTTGGATATTGTGTGGCCCTGAGAGTCATCTACAGCCAGAGTGAACTTTCAGGTAGTACTATTACTGGTACTACTCCTACTACCACCATCAACACCAAAGCAACATTAAATGATTAATAATAATAATAATAATAATGTAAATACAAACATGTTCATTTTCTTAAGCCACTGAAGTTTTTTTTTTCTACCATGATGATCCAGATTCTCCTGAATGATTTAAATTCAATATTGCTTATTATTTCACTGAGAATTTATTTTTGTTTGTTTTCTTTTTTTTTTTTTTTTAAAGATTTTTTTATTTATTTATTTGACAGAGAGAGACACAGCGAGAGAGGGAACACAAGCAGGGGGAGTGGGAGAGAGAGAAGCAGGCTTCCCGCGGAGCAGGGAGCCAGATGCGGGGCTCGATCCCAGGACCCTGGGATCATGACCCGAGCCGAAGGCAGACGCTTAACAACGGAGCGACCCAGGCGCCCCAATTTTTTTGTTTGTTTTCATCTTAGTTGTACTTTTTACACTTTCTCTGATTACCTTTAAATATATTTTTTTATTTTTTTGTTGATGCTTAGTATCTGTCTTCACTTTGGTAGCATTTCCTGAATGTTTAGCAATCTTTGGTTTTGATTATGTCTTAAAAATAATTTAATAGCCTATTTTTAGGTATATGTTCGAGGTCTATGCCTTAGAGTGATTGGGTTTAAAAAATCCCCCAATTATAAGATCTCCAAATGTCTAGGTTTATTTATGTATCTGGGTAATTTTACATTTTGCAAGAAAAAAAATGTGTCATTTCTTTGGCTATCTACAATTTACTGCCAATATTTTTGGACTAGAATTTGGAAAGACTGCTGTGTTCTTTGCTTTTCTGGAGCAGATTTTGGTTTAGCACATTGACATCACTATTTGTATTACTTGTACCTAAATCTAGCATCTTTCAGGTTTACATGTTCCAGAGATTAAGTATCAAGCTTCTTTTGTATTTGGGAGGAATGAATTAGTTGAATTGATTAGGGAAGTAATTCAGTAGAATAATTCAGAAGAATAACTTCTTCACATATGTAATTTCATTCTATTCTTTAAATTTATCTCAATCTTTATAACTTTTGGTATCTGTTCTTCAAGTCTTATTGAGACTTTGAAAAATTGTCTTGCTTCTGATTATTATTGTTCTGTGCAAGCACTTACATCTCATTTTTATCTTCTTTACCAAAACACTTGCTCCGTCTCTGCTGTTTCCTTTCTAATCCTCTTTTTCCTATGATATGCATATTACATCATTACCATCATCATTATTAGTTGTCATTATTATTATTATTATTACTATTTTCTTATCATGTTAATAATGCTTGAGCAGGGAACATGGTAAATGATCATATTCAAGCAAATATGTTTTAATTTCAAGTTTCTAAAGCATTCCCTTTATGTATCTTTACATTCTCTTTATGTTACACTGGATAAGCCTATTCTTCAGGTCAAAGATGATACTAATAGGAAAAATAATAACCATAATTTAATACATGCTTAATGTATGTCTGTAGTTTTTGAAATATTTTCTGTGAAATGCATCAAGTAATCTTTATAACCAGTTAGATCTTATGCCACTTTATGTATCAGTTAGGTAACTTATTCAAAGTCAAAGAGTAAGTACAGGAATAAGGGTATTGTATAAGGAATATTGAATAAGGAACAAGTCTGTCTGATTCCAAAATTCTCAATCTTTGCAATATGTTGGAGTTGCTGAAAACAACACTGATGGCAATGATAGAGTAACAGAGGGATACAGTCTGTAAGAATGACTTGATTAATCAAATTGCCATTATTTTCACTTTATAATGTAGACATTTTGACATATTTTTATTCATCAGAAGTTGCAAAAGAACATTATTTTCTGGCAAAAAAAAACACAAGTTGTCCGATAAATATGCAATGCTTTAAGACTGAAAAATTAGAATTAAGAATGAGTTGAGTGTGATTTGATATGAAAGATAAATTGAAAAAATTACTGAAGTAATCACATGTTATTAGTTAATATTTTTATGAAATAAGGGAACTTTGGTTTTCCATCATAATTGATGTAAGAGGTTTTGTGATCAAGTGATCAGAGAAATATAGAAATTCTTATTCTATATAAATAAAAACTTGTAAACACACACAAACATACACACACATGAAAATAAATGTCTCATTCTCACAGAATTCAGGTATTATGACATTATAATGTAACTACTGCAATTTTATTGTGTTTATTTTAAATATAAACATATTTTCAAAAGTCACAAAGACAAACTTTGATAACATCAGGCAACTTTGTATTAAAAATGTTTATACATATTCTGTAGAAACAATAATGTTCCTTTATAAAATTCACTTAAATAACAAAGTAAACTTTAATTATTGATACAATTTTACTTAACTAATTATTAACTTATTATTATTTTTTTTTTCTGTTTGGACGGTGATTAAAAATGGTGCTTACAATCAAAGGCTTTGTTCTTTGTTTTGTTGAAAGTGAAGAGATAGTGTCATGAAATTTAAGAAAAAAGGACAATTATTCTGAAAGTGAATGAAACTAGTCTGTTGTTTGACAAAATGGCACCCTAATCATCCAACCATCTCTTCCTTTGACATCTAGAAGTCCTCATTGTGTGCCCAGTGATGAATGCTTTGTTCAGACTGTACGTTTTGAGCTGTTGAAAGTAAGGGCATCTGCCATTTTTATGCTTATGTGGACTTACACAAAACCCCTTCTGTTATTTGCCTGACAGAGGAGCATACATCTCCTATTTCAGCAGAAAGCCTCTGTTGAGAGTTTAAACTTCAAGTCTCCTTGCCAAACAAATACTCCATCCATGATCAAAGTAAAGCAAGGTTTTGACATTCAAATTCATGTTCAGCATCCATAACAGATATTAAAAATGGCGGGAAACCCTTTAATTCTAAAGAAATGATTTGATTAGTATCTGGAAATTGGCATTTCACCAAAAACTATGATGACCAACAATGCAGAAAGCAGGCTTTATTTTGTCCTACTCTAATTTTTCACCATTCCTACTCTCATACGACTTTACCAAACACACTGGCCTTATGGTTTTTTATTTTATCTGAGACAATTCTTCAAATTATCCCCAAGATTCATTTAAAATTACTCTACAGATAATATCTTCTGTATAACTTTCTCAAATTCTTTATTTCACTAGAATCCCATTGAATCACCATGGCCTCACAGAAATTGCTCCTGTGAGGGTTAACAACCTCTCCAGATAGTCAAAACCAATGAGTCTGTCTGTGGTCTTCTAACACCATTTCTCAGTAGATGTGAAACACTGTATGTAGTTATTGTATTATAACATTTATCACATTTTATTACATTACCTATTTATCTCCATTTCCCTAGAGTGAGGCCAGGTACCACCTCTTTTTTAGTCTCTCAATAAAAAATGTCCAGCAAAATCCCTGGTACATACTGGAACTCCAATAACATTTCACTAATGAATGCACAGTGAGGTTTAATAAGTGGATTTTAGTGCTCTTATCTATTTTTTCCTGCTGTCTGGGCATTGGGGGCATTTAGTGGTATCATATGATTGATTCTAGCCAATGGATAATTAATTAGCAGAAATAAAGTGCCACTTTTGGGCCAAGACTTTTAATTACCATTGCCTCTGGTACTGTTTTCCCCCATCCTAGTGATGTTGGAAGTATGTGTTGAAAGGAGATAGTATATGAACAAAGCAGCCAGAATTGCTGCCAAATAGAGCACATCTACCCCGGAGTTTCACCCATATCACAAGAGACGTGAATTCAGCAAGAAATAAACTTCTGTTTTATTATGCCAAAATACTCTAAGAAAAGAAAAGAATACTTCAGGGACAAAAGCTACTCAGTATTCAAATATTGTTAAGTATGCAGAACAAGAGACAAAGCCAAGTTCCCTAGACCAAGTTATTCTTAACATGTGGTCTGCAAATCACTTGAGGGACTGTGAGGTCAAAACTTGCTTCCTTATATAATAGTAAGACAATATTTTTATTTTCACTGTGGATATTTCCACTGACAATGCATAAACGGTGGTGGGCCAAACTGCTGGCAGCTTTAGCAGGTATTAAGTCAGTGAAACCAAACAGTTATACTAGCCATTGTATCCTTCACCCCTAAGCAGTCCCAGGAGAAAAATACCAGTTTCACTTAAGAGTAGTCTTAGTGAAAATTTATTATGCAGGGATTTATTAACTATTGCTACTTATTCAATTTTATAAATTCCTGCTCTCTGAGTAAACATTGTATGAATAGTTTTTGTGTAAAAATGAGAAGTCTGCATGTAGCTCTTCTCTCACAAGGAAAGAACTTGGAAGATTGTTTGAATTTTGAGCTGAATAGCTGCATTTTCCTGAAAGACCACGTTACTCAAACAGATAACTGATAGTTAAAAGAGTGGGACTTACCCAACTTGGGTATTTGCAAGTTTCACAAAGATGAATAAAGGGAGTCTATCCCTTCAAGAAAAACAACTTATAGTAATAGGTAATTAAAACCATGCGTGGGAGTGTATTTTTTAAAATAGAGGAACAGAAGTTAGGTTATATAAATACAAAGACATGAGCATTGTCTCACCCAGTTTAGGCTTCACGTGGAAAGGACAAATTTTTCAGAGTACTTTTACAATGTATAGAACAATAAGGGAATAATCCTGAGTAGCTCATTACCTTAAGAACAACAGAGAAACAAAAATCATTAAGAGAGGTAAAAAAAAAGTCTAATGCCACTAATTACTGGAAAAAGAAAGCACTTTATATTTATATTATATATAAATATATATAAATATATAGTAAATATATAAATGTATAGTATATATTATATATAAATATATATAAATATAATATATATACATATTTCCATTATATAGAAAATCCTGTGTTGTTGAAAATCCTCTTAATGATGGAACACACCTGTCAGTTTAAAATCACAGTGAATGAGTATATGTGTGTGGGCAGACAGAGAGGAAAGAGAGAAAGAGAGAGTGCAACATGATTTTGTCCATTCTCTGTGTTCTTCTAGAAATATTTATTTATATTATGTTACTAAAGAATATAGAGAATGTTGTTAATAGTTCTACTAAAGAATATAAAGAAGCCTGCAAGCAAAATTAAGGATGATACTAAAAAAGGTGAACAATTTTAATTGCTGAACATTAGTTAAAACGTAAAAGGGTTTAGACATAAGTCACACATACTACATCATTATTAATAGTCTGTGGGAAGATCAGACACTGAGTCAGTGAAAAGACCTTTATTTAAACAGGCCAGTGACCACAAAACCATTTTAAAAGGCCATTATAAACTATGTCAACAGATCCCATTTCCCCAAGCTAATTAACAAGCAGGCAACATTGAATCACTTTGTCTATGAGACTGTTTCTCATTTTATAAGGCTGCATTGGCATGGGTATATTCTATTTATCTCTAAGAAAATATTCCATAGGCATGAAAAGAGAGGAAAAAGTAATTTTTCTCCCCTCTCATGTGGGAAAATTGCTCCCATTCCTAGCCCCGGTGTGTTTATCACACTGGGACCTCTAAGTTAAGAGTTGTCAGTCATATTGGCTTAAAGGATTTAAAAATACCTTCTTAAAATTTGAGTTTCCTTAACGTTAAATTGCTTAGGTTAATCCCCTTGTCTCTATGTGGCATCTAGGAATGGGCTCCTACCAAGAGTATCTTCATCATAGAGAGTCCAAGGGACAATATTCCAATATGATCAGTAACAGGAAAAATGACAGAATGAGAAGAATGAAAAGAAAATCCAGTCTCATCTTCACATTCACAGGGGTGACCAGAGCATCTGAGACTGGGAATCGATTCAAACTGAGGTTGTTTCTAGCAACTGACAAAACAAAAACTTACAAAATAAAATGATGTAAACTGAGAACATTCAGCTACAATGGCTTCCCATTCCTTACCCATTGGGTAAAATATTTTCCATCTTTGAGTTAGATTATAGGACAAGGACAGTATTTTAATCTTAAGGTAAGTGACAGCCTTAATCCTGTGTTTCTAAGACAAGGTCATCTAGCAATCCATCAGAATTTCCTTTCCATTTAAGAACTATTTCCCTGATTGCAATGATGTAGTTGCAGTGGGGGATTTTATATTCAGTGTCCCGCCCTCTGACACAGGTGTTTTATGTAACCCATACATGTGACTCAAAGGATTGATCTGGTGATGAAACATTACCCATTTGCCTGTGTTAATTGAAGCTGAATATTTTTGTCACTTGAAATTTAAACATCACTAAGACAAATTACTAAACTAGTTGTTTTCTGTTTCCTCAAAATGAATTTAAAAAGATTCTAGTTATCTGAAGGTTTAATCCGTAACAATTTAATTATTAAATAAGTTTTTTAAATGCTGTCCCTTTGAGGGTCCACTTCGCAAACATGGACTGACATGTCAAGCAAATATATTTCACTGAGAATAGAGGTAATTGTGCCATCCACAGGAAGGCTATAGTGGAGAGTATAATAAAGTACCTTGCCATTTTTGGTTAAACCTGAATGGTAAATGGAAAAATAAGGGATGGTTTACTTTCTGAACTTTTCATGAAGCATGCATATCAGGATGATGTTAATTGTTTCCACTGTCTAACATCAGGAAGCAGAAGAAAAAAACTCAGAATATTCATTCTCAGGTGCAGCCATCAACCTTGGATTTCAGGAAAGAAATGTCATCTCCTCACTCTTACTACAAAGTAAAAGGGAATTTTCAAACCAAGATGGGGAGACAGTTAGGACTGAGATATTTCCAATAATGGGCTTATTATGATATGTTCATGTAATAGAGTATATGAAAGAATAGGATATGTCACTTGCATATTTAATATATACATGTGCATGCACGTAAGATGCAGCAGGCATAGGAATATTTCTATCTGAGGCAAAAAGAGAAAAAGATATGTGTACCCTGGTTTCTTTTATATAATACTTTAGAACGTACAGAATTAAATGACATATTTTTTGTGGATAAGAATCTGTATTATAAAATCAAAGAAAAGCCTGATAAAGCCTGAGGAAAGTAGAAATGGGATACAATAGGTAAGGAATACACAAGATATTCAAAATCATGAAAATATTCTATTTCCACAGTTGGTGGGTACAGGGTATATTTTGTATCATGATTTTTATGCCTTTCATATTTGCATAATACTATTTTATATGTGCTTAATATTCAGAAATAATTTTAAATGATTTTTTTCTAAATTTAATTTTTTTCTTATTAATAAACTTTATTTTCTTAGGGCAGTTTCACTGAATGATAAGTACAAAGATTTCCCATATACTTTCTATCATGACACATGCATAGCCACCCCAGTTATCAACATTACTCACCAGGATGTTACATTTTTTACCAAGAATGAACCTGCATTGATACATCATAATCACCTAAAGTCCACAGTTTACCTTAGGGTTCACTCTTGGCATTGTACATTCTATGAGTTTGGATAAATGTATAATGACATGTATCTATCATTATAGTGCCATACAGTGTTCTCACTACCCTAAAAATTATCTGTGTTTTGCCCATTCATCTCTCCTCCACCCCCAATCACCCACTGTGATGGATTTTTTTTTTATTGTTTACAGTTTTGCCGTTTTCATCATGTTACATATTTGGAATCATGCTGTATATAGTCTTTTCAAATTGCTTTCTTTCACCTAGTAATATGCATTTAGGATTTTCTGTGTCTTTCCATGACTTGATAGCTCATTTCTTTTTTTTTTTTTTTTTTTATGTTTTTTAAGTAATCTCTATGCCCAACGTGGGGCTTGAACTCACAACACCAAGATCAAGAGTTGCATGCTCTACTGACTGAGCCAGCCAAGGGCCCTTCTCATTTGTTTTTAGTACTGAATTATATTCCATTGTCTGAATATACCACAGTTTATTTGTCCATTCACCTACTGAAGGACATCTTGGTTACTTCCAAGTTTTCATAATTGTAAATAAAGCTCTAAACATCTATGTGCAAGTTTTTGTTTAGACATAAGTTTTCAACATATTTGGGTTAATATCAAAGAACACAATTGCTGTATCACATGGCAAGAGTATGTTTAGTTTTCTAAGAAACCACCAAAGTGTCTTTCAAAGTAACGTTCCCATTTTGCATTCCTACCAGTAATGAAGAGAAGTTCCTGTTGGAAGTCAATACAGTGCTACTGCAGATGTAATGATGCATATCATAATGTCTATCTTCATGGACATCACAGTTTATTAGCAATGACAACACACACACACACGTCTGTTAAGGTTTTGTTCAGTGCTGGAATTTCTAAGGGGATGTTCCTAGGAATGAGATCTTTAAAGAGAAATTCTTAAGGCAGAAGTGAATAAAAACACTTTCATTTCAATACAGAATAAAGTCATTTGGTTAAATAATTAGCAGTTCAACAGTTTCTTGGTGTTCTCTCTAAAAATGCTTGACCACACTGAAAGAAAAAGCTCAGTCTGCCCTAATACATATTGCCATTTGCAGAATATAAGTTATGTGTTGAGTATTATGCTAGGTAGTATATATACCACAATCCCCCAAATAGAAACTCCGTCATTTGTGAAATGTATCTAAACTAAAAGGAAAAATACGTTCTGAATTCTAAAAAGAATTTATCAATTTATTTTTTATTTTTTTAATTTATTTTTTTAAAGATTTTATTTATTCACTTGAGACACAGAGATACAGAGAGAGAGAGAGAGAGAGAATGAGCAGGGAGAGAGGCAGAAGTAGACCCCCACCAAGCAGGGAGCCCGATGTGGGGCTCCATCCCTGGGATCATGACCTGAGCCAAAGGCAGACGCTTAACCATCTGAGTCACCCAGGCGCCCCAAGAATTTATCAGTTTAATTTATATCCTAGGTATGCAAAAATGTGAAAAAGAACATTTCTCTTAGAATTAATAAGATACTGTCCTCATTTACCCCTTTTAAAATGAAGTATAATGTATTCATTTTATAAATGAGATTACTGAGGATCAAAATGCTGTTGTTTGACAAAGTTGCAAAGACAGGAAATGAAATAATTAGGATTAATACATGGGTAATCAATCTCTACACAAACTTTTCCAGTTAATTTGGAAATATAAGTTAAGTTCAAATTAATATAAAGAAGATTAAGAATTTACTGTTAAAAGAAGCTGATTCTTTTTTTTATAAAGATTTTTATTTATTTATTTGTCAGAGAGAGAACACAAGCAGGGGAAGCAGCAGAGGGAGAGGGAGAAGCAGGCTCATCACTGAGCAAGGAGCCCAATGTGGGACTCGATCCCAGGACCCTGGGATCATGACCTGAGCCGAAGGCAGACGCTTAATGACTGAGCCACCCAGGCATCCCAAAAGAAGCTGATTCTTTTTTTTTTTTTTTTTTTTTTAAGATTTTATTTATTTGTGAGAGAGACAATGAGAGACAGAGAGCATGAGAGGGAGGAGGGTCAGAGGGAGAAGCAGACTCCCTGCTGAGCAGGGAGCCTGATGTGGAACTCGATCCCGGGACTCCAGGATCATGACCTGAGCCGAAGGCAGTCGCTTAACCAACTGAGCCACCCAGGCGCCCAGAAGCTGATTCTTAATAAGAAAATATTTAGATTAGAAAATAGTTTAAACATCATGAATGTATCATTATATCTATTCAGACATTTTCTAATTCTCTGAAATGTGTATTATTTTCCACATATTTTCATATTTTATTTTTTTCCCTAATACAATGTGCTGGAACAGATTGAATTGCCCTCAGCATTTTTTTTTTTCTATTCTTCAGGAGGAAAATTGTTATTTATATGATATCATCCCAAAGTAGTTGGTAGTCTTTACACATTAATGTAATGTCCTTAAAGAAAATTCCTCTCTCTTGTGATTTCCATAACTTTAGATAAGTAACGATCACAAATTTCTTCAGTATTTGTTTGTCCCTGATGTTTGCAATTTGACTAATTCCTCGATCTTTAAAACTCCACTAGTTATTACAATGGTAAAATCAGAAGTAGAGAATTGCTCAATTTCATTAAAAAGACATATTTTAAAAAGATTTTCCACTTTGCAATAACTGTCTTTAATAAAAATATTCAATAGAAATCATGATCCCTAAGGTTTAGCCTAGATAGTGTGTATGTTAATAATCATGAAAAAGAAAAGAATCCCTTGTAAGAACCCCAAAATGATAAGTAGAAAAACAAACATAGCACATAGTAACAAAAATAATAGGAAATAAAGATATGACATCAACTCTTTAAAAGTGAAAAGATTTTCTCATTTATGTTGTCAGAAGGAGATGAACTGTTATGGCATATGAGGATTGGGGACAGCCCATCAGGAGATACATTACTGGGATTAGGGTCAGCTGTAAATGATACAAATCAAGGTGGTGAGAACCGGGATACATATGAGACATCTCTGATTATACCTTATTGTATAATTGGACTTTGCAACCATGCAAACCATTTTGTTTATTTAAAATATAAAATTAAATTTAAAAAAGACAAAAATGCACTTCCTAAATATTGGAAATAACATGGAATAAGTGAACTGGTGTTTCAAGTTAGTAATAAAATCACATAGAGAAAATATTTCAAGTGATTTAAAATGCACTATTTTGATTATATATCCATAGTGAGATACTTTCAAAGAAAAAAATATAGCTCAAACTGAAATTTTTATTTTTTCAGTAATTTCAAAAGTGGTATTATTTTGAAAGTCTGGTATACTATCATATATATAATTGTATATATCAGTATATTTTTAAAGAAATAAATATTTTCAGGACATCTGGGTGGCTCAGTTGGTTAAGCATCTGTCTTCGGCACAGGTCATGATCCCAGAGTCTTGGGATCGAGCCCCACATTGGGCTCCCTGCTCAGCGGGGAGCCTGCTTCTCCCTCTCCCTCTGCCTGCTGCTCTCCCTGCTTGTGCTCTCTCCCTCTCTCTCTCTCTCTGACAAATAAATAAATAAAATCTTTAAAAATATATTTTCAATGGTGTTAAATTAATTAAACAAAGAGGCTGATGTGGCTCTGAGGCCATGATGGCCTACCTAAGGAAACCAAAATCTAAGCCTGTAAATACCTCAAAGTTACAAAATCAAAACACGAAGGACAACCCATCACAAACAGCCAACTAGGCTAAAAGCTAGAGCCAATCAAATAATTTGTTTCCTTTGCTTCCATACTATATTGATGGTTCCAGTTGGCAGAGGGCCCCTAACCACTTCCATCTTGGCACTGTCCAGTTCCAATCAGTTTTTGTTCAAATAAACTCTTAAAATTTTTAATATGTCTCAGTTTACTTTTTTAAAAAGAGGTTAACAACATGTTTTTTTTCAGAATAAGAAAAAAAGGGAATTAAGTAGAAGCCTTGAAATGTTAAAATTGAAATGGATATCATTTGTTTTTCAAAACTACGTATTTCTTTTCTCTGCCAACTCAGAAGGACAGGGAATAACCTTTCAGTTACAATTAACACCAACTACTAGGGCTCAAACTGTGGAATCCAAATATAATTTCCCACAACAAAGACACAGGGCTCTTTAGGATAATGGTTGTCCTAGGACAACATGTGTCAAAAGGTGAAAAAGCTGCCAGAGCAAGGAAGCGAATTGAAGGAGAGAGGCATCAACATGAAGTACTCAGGTGGCCCAAAATGAGAGAAGTTTAACATAAAAAAAGACTGTGAATAATAAGTGAACATATATAAAATCCATTACATTTATAAAATTAAAAAAAAAAAAAAAGACACAACCCAAAACTTGATGGTCACCATTAAAGCGATTACTTCTGATTCTAAAATGTGGTGATTACAGGGTAAAATAATGAATGTATTCTGCCTTTCTTGTGGATGTTATATCTCAGAGTAATCAAATAACTAGCTGGTGAGAGAAAGCTTGCTTTACTTTAGATGAAATTATAAGATGGAAATTTGAAGAGAAATTTTACAATGTCACCAACTCACTGATACTTTTATGAAGATAATCAGATACTATGTTTTGCTTTGTTGATGTGATACAACATGAACTACACAGTCTATATAGGCCTGTATTCTTGCAAAAACAAAACCAAAAAGAGCTTGAATCTAATCAAGTTTTTAGAGCTAAATCCAATTTGTAGGAAATGCAAGAGATAGAAGAAAACATTAAATAGCATAATGAAGAAGCAAATGAACAGATGCATAGCAAAACTGACTTGGTTTCTTCAAGATGTTTTTTTTTTTTTTTTGTAAAAACTAAGCGATTATTCTTCTGATTACAAGAAATTTAAGAGAATAATCAACAAATGAAAAGTGTTGACAGAAACTCCCCCATGAACCCTTATTTTGTGTCTATAACATCCATTTCTTACTTCTATTATAGCACTTAATACTTTGCATAAGACTTATTTTTTTTTTTTTAAAGATTTTATTTATTTATTTGAGAGAGAGAGAATGAGAGAGAGCGAGTACATGAGAGGGGGGAGGGTCAGAGGGAGAAGCAGACTCCCTGCCGAGCAGGGAGCCCGATGCGGGACTCGATCCAGGGACTCCAGGATCATGACCTGAGCCGAAGGCCGTCGCTTAACCAACTGAGCCACCCAGGCGCCCTGCATAAGACTTATTTATTTATGTGATCCACTCTTACTAATTTGAGATCCTCAAAGTCAAGGATTATATTTAATTTATTGCTGTTGCATTCCCGTCTACCATGGTTCTTGATTCACATAGAATGGCATGTCGCTCAATGACTAGATTTGAAAATACCTTCACTGGGACATTTAGGAGTTTTATATCACTGCAAAAAAATCACCACAATCTCAACAGTTTAAAACAACACACACAGTCTTACAGTTTCTGTGGCTCTGGGTTGTCTGAAGTCTCACAAGGCTATAATCAAGAAGTCAGCTGGGGGGCGCCTGGGTGGCTCAGTCGTTAAGCGTCTGCCTTCGGCTCAGGTCATGATCCCAGGGTTCTGGGATCGAGCCCCGCATCAGGCTCCCCGCTCAGCGGGAAGTCTGCTTCTCCCTCTCCCACTCCCCCTGCTTGTGTTCCCTCTCTCGCTGTGTCTCTCTCTGTCAAATAAATAAAATCTTAAAAAAAAAAAAGAAGTCAGCTGGACTGCATTCTCATCTGGAGGCTTGCTTCAATGATCACTGGGATTGTTGGCAGAATTTATTTCCTTGCTATTGTGAGATCGAATGTCCAGGTTTCTTGCTGTAAAACATCCTCAGTTCCTGGAGAATATTCTCAATTCATTGCTACACAGCATTCCCAATATAGCCACTTGGTCCATCAAGCCATCGAGGAGAGTCAGTAGGGTGAGTCCACTAGCAAGCTGGAGTGTTATATAACATGATGTAATTATGGGAATGACATTGCATTGCCTTTGCCATAATCTTGGTTAGAAGCAAGTTGCATGTCCTGCATACTCAAGTAGAGGGGATTACACAAAGGCACGAATAACTAGAGGCAGTGATGATGGAGGGTCACCTTCCAATCTGTCTGACACAGGACATTATTTATAATACTTTTCTACATCCATCAAAAAAAAAATAAATTGCCAAAAGTGCTTGCCCTATTGTGGACTTTAATCTCCTTGTAAGTAACCACTGTTAAATTAAAAAAAATGTTTAGAATTATGTTACACATTGAATGTATTTGATTTTCTCAAATAATGAAAGCTATTTGAATTAGACTAAACTGTTATAAGGATTGTGAGAGGAAAGAATTAAAATATAGTTTCATAAAATAATACTTTATGTTTTTTTCATATTGAAAAGTATAAATGATTATGCTGTTTTTGGTGTACAACCTATACACTTACTTGTTAATAAATTGCTTATCTCTGAAAAAATCAATTTTTATATATGTAAAGGTGTCAGACTCTAGCTATTTTGTATATACTTTTGGGGATACATATTGATAAATAGATGAAGATGCATAAATAGATATAAATATAGGTGTAGATGTCATTCCTCAAGGTACATTATCAATAGTTCTTTTTTTTAAGATTTTATTTATTTGTTTATTTATTTGGGAAAGAGAGAGAGAGAGAGAGAGGGAAAGCACAGAGGGAGAGGGAGAGGGAGAAGCA
The DNA here is from genome assembly GCF_964656455.1 of Halichoerus grypus. Taxonomy (NCBI): domain Eukaryota; kingdom Metazoa; phylum Chordata; class Mammalia; order Carnivora; family Phocidae; genus Halichoerus; species Halichoerus grypus. The sequence continues at coordinate 23,446,304 of NC_135715.1, forward strand.
AAGCAGACTCCTCGCTGATCAGACAGCCTGATGTGCAGCTTGATCCCAGGATCCTGAGATCATGACCTGAACTGAAGGCAGACACTTAACCAACTCAGTTATATGTATAGTTTTCTGGACTCACATAGCTAATTCAGAATTTGAGAAGAAAAATGGTAAAGAGCAATGGTCTCTCTAATATGATGATTAATCTTGTGAAGGAAAAAAATCTCTAAGCTCTTCTTGAGCTGCCCTGTTAGGAGAGAGTGATTTATCTCTTTTAACACATGTCACATTAGAATAAATGACTTCTATTGAACTTTTAATAATGACAATCAGTGCCTATGTTCATATTTCTTTTTAACTAATTTGTTTCCTTAGAGATTCCTAAAAAGGCCAAACTGAATCAGAGGGCATTACTGAGGTAATATTTTACCTAAATCTTACAAGAAGGGACCCAAGAATATATGATTATACATATATTTCCAGACTTTTACTATATATTCCAATATACAATTGGACCCAACTATGATGCTCTGTTTGCATGTTATTAACCAAAATTATTTCTACTACTGGAATTATAAAATATAAAACAGAACTTACTGAGTAAAATATGAGTCCACATCAAATGTTCAGGGGTATCCATATTTTTATGATTAAATGTCTGGTAACAACATCTGCTCTTAAAGTGTTTTAGAAGTAAAACTTTGCTGTTTTGTGCTTTTTGGTATGGAAATTGGCTGTCTCAGAAAAAAACTGAACTATGTTTAATGAAATTAAAAAAAAATCTGATGAAAACAAATTACCCCTACCCATAACCTCCATATGTTTATGTTCTTTCTTTCTCAAATAATTACAAATACATAGCCAACTTTGATTTTTAATAGGCAAATCTGTAAGCTGTTCAGTTAATTGAATTGTTTTTATTTATTCTTGAATGTTCCTTTTATATGTTTTTCCTAATTTTTAATTTTGCTATGATCTTCCCTACCACCTTTGAAAATACACACACTATACATAAGGCAATGAATGATAGTATGAAATTATAGATCTCATTGTAATTGAGGCCAGAGTCAATTTTGAACACTTAGAAATGATTAAGCCTACAAATGTAGATTAAATTGTTTAGATGCTAGGATCATAGAAATACTGAGACTGGGAGATTCTCATCCCTAGAAATTTGACAACAATTGGAAGAAGCATCTAGCAAAATTATCTACAAAATAAAATAGCTATCTATAAAACTGTAATATATATCTGAAGCATGTTTGCCTATGCCTCAGAATTTCTTGGCAGTGTGTAGCTTAAGTTGTATAAATATATGTTCATGGCAATGTACATGCATTTGTGCTTGATGAGGTAACTACACTAAACCAATACACAAACACACATGTACAAACCCCTTAAATTTTTTTATCTGGTTGTTCAAGGATACATGTGCAAAGATGTTAGCATTAATTGTAATAGCAAAAATTGGAAGGAACTCAAGTGCTGCCAAATGGGAAAATGGGTAAATAAATTTGGCCGATGAAATACGAAAGATCAAGGAATTAGAGTAAATAAATTCTTGAATGTCCTAAACACTAAATACAATTTTACCTATTTTTCAACGAAAACTTCAAGTAACTATTATATCCCAAACAATCTTTTAGATTTTTAGGATGTATCAGAGAACAACCTAGGTAACTGCTCTTGTTCTTGAGCTGGAGATGAAGAAATAGCTACAGAGGAATAAGAAGAGTTTGCTAATCAATATAAAGCTTTAATTATTTTTTAGATACTTTCATTAGTGCTCATATTCAATTATGAAAATAGTGCATATTTATTATAAATATGTTCTATGATATAATTACTATGCAATAAAACATAAAATAAAAATTTAAGAGAGTGAGATAAAGATAAAATTAAATTTTGAATACTTATTTATTAATGACAATAACCTGTATTTCCATAGTTATAGTGCTATTAATAATATCATAGTGAGAGTGATATGATTATATACATCAAAGTTTAATAACTGTTGTTTAAGCATTTTTTAGTATAGTGCTTCAAAGATCTGTTTTTAAATCTTTCTCACTTGCTGAAAATTATACCTCAGAAAGTTAGGTGGCTTGATTAAAAAAAAAAGTTGATATTCTACTTTATGGTAAAAAACAGGTTCTGTTACAATCATTTTATTATAACTTGTATCATCATTGATTAAAGAGAGAAAATAGTATCCTAACAAGATAAATTAAATGTTTTTATATCGACTGATATAATTTTGTTTCTAAAACTCTTTTGTCCATTGTCTAAAATTTAATATCTGGTTACCTAATTATATTCATTTTCACATATGAAAACATATTATTAACATATGCCCATCTACTGAAGTTAACTGTGCAACTTTTTTATTGTAAATTGTAAATTGGAAAAGTACACATTTTATCTTTTCAAGAGTCTTCACCTTCACCTTCACCTTCACTTCACCTTGCGTTTCTTAAACACAATTAGATTTTCAGAAAATATATCCAAATTACTATTAAAATTAAATGTGAAAAAATAAGTAAGAAAATATATTAAAGAAATATTAAAAATTACATGAATATATATGGGTATATATATATAATAACATATAAAAATATAAATACATGAATATGTATATATAGAGAGATCCAGAATGTTTAAATAGAACAATTATAGAAGTGAATATAATTTGCAGTTTTATCTTTTGTTGCAAGTTTTGAAAGAACTTATTTATAAGGCATTAATTATTTAAATTATAACAACTTAGGTATAAAAATATATTCATCTTTCTCCCAAATACAAGTTTAGATAACAACCTACTAGGCCTGAAAAGCAAATATATGATCTTTTAAAGAGCTTTACCTATTTTAGCATTTGTGCTAAATCCAAATATCTGCATGAATTAAATGCCATGCTTGCGACTCATTTTGCTCTCTATTAACTGCACTATTGCAATAGGGATAAAATATATAGTCATGTTTAAACTAAAGCCCATTAAAAATTCAATTTGCTGAGGAGTTTAATTTACCTAGAAGTATTAAGTGAATTTTGGATTAAAATCCAATTATCTTGATATTATACATTCTTATGCAATATTATTACTCTCTAATTCTTAGTTTTAAAGCTTCGTATAAAATTTCCTTTTAGTAGAAAGAATTTGCAATATGCAATTGCAAAATTTCCAAGTTACCTTTAATTTAAGAAGTTGTTTGACCCTTTTCTCTAGACTGAAAATAGGCTTTAAGAAAGGAGAATTCAAAAGAAAGAAAGGAAGGAAGGAAAGAAGGAATGAAGGAAGGAAGGAATGAAGGAAGGAAGGAAGGAAGGAAGGAGAATAAAAGGGAAAGGGAGAAATATTGTTTATCTCTAGTTAAAGTCACAACTCAGTAAGGACATGAAAATTGTTCAAGTGAAAATTGGACTTTCCTCCATTTTTCACAAAAAGCAAAGGAAAGTTATTGTCTTGGAGGATAATTTGTTTAAAATGATGCTGATAACTTCAGTTTTACTGAATAGGATTTACCTCAGAATTTAAAAGGTAAAAATTGTTAGCTATACACATTAACACATTCAAACTGACTACATATGAGGGAGCATCTGTGCTGGTGCCCACGACCATTCATTCCTGCCTTCATCATTCAACTTCAAGATCTGGGGAAATCATTCAAATGGAGATCACCACTGACCTTATCCCAGGAGGTGATGAGACAAATAAAATAAGTTTTGGTTTGAGAGGCCCCAGAATAGCATTAGTCATTATTTTATACAAACAAAACTCAGTGTACACTCTTTAACTATGTTAACACTTGTCTTCTTTTTTCTGCAAATACTAATTCTACTAATAATCTCTTAACAAATTTACTCAAATTTGAGAATTAAAAATTTTTAGCTGTCTCCAAAGTGATGATGTAACACGTAGGGAAAAAAAAAAAGTTTATCATACACTTGCTATAAGAAGATATGACAAGAGAGAGACAGAGTAAAAGATTTACTGGACCTTTAAATTTTCAGGGAAAAATATCCCTGAGAATTGAAATAACTAATTTTTTAAATCAAATTTAGCATGGAATGTTAACTCTATGTTAAATCTATGTCTTAAGATTTAAAACCTCATGTAGAAATGGAATGCAGTGGATGTGTTCACACTGAGCTAGCAGGGTAATCTTTTCCTCAACTCTCAATTACCTCAGGTCTTTTATAATAAATAAACCACTTATATTTAAAAAATAAGACCTATATTAAATACCAGTCTAGTGAAGATTTTAAAATATCTGTGTCTCAGCATATAAGGTATATTTAAGGACAAGTCTTGTTTTAAATCCTGATAAGGACATAAACTTGTTCATCTAACTATTGCCCCTAGGACACAGGGTTTTGTTTGCTTTGTTTTGTTTTTCTAACAAGAGAAATTGAATAGTTTTATAGTGATTGAGGCAATTGTGTTTCTAATAGTTGTCTATAGCAGAAAGGTTTACACAGTGCCAATTACTTACAAACAGATTAGGCAATAATCCTAAGAACGCAGCTTTTTTTGTTTGTTTGTTATGTTCAATTAGCCACGGTATGATACATCATTAGTTTTTGATGTAGTGTTCAATGATTCATTAGTTGCATGTAACACCCAGTGCTCATCACATTTGCAGCTTCTTATCAACAATGCTCTCCCATCTCTACTGGTGGTGATTAATTTGTCAAGTCAAATTGTAGGATTTACTAGTACAGAATATAGTTTGCTAATATCCAGAGACAACACACATTTTTGAAGATGAGAGTATTTCTTCATTTAAGGCTTGACTTAAAAATTGTGCATATATCATACACATACACACACACACACACACACACACACACACACACACACACACACATTTATCCATAATCAACTAAGGTAGAGATAAAGGCCAAAATAGAACCCCAAATTTCTGAATTGCAAGGTAAACAGGACATAATCAATATATTCTCTCCATTGGTCTGCCTTCATTTCAGGGTAGAGAAGGAAATATACACAGATTTGCCAATTGTAGGGAACACCATCAAGACTTGCCATACGATAATTTATTCTCAAAGGATAGATTCCTCTTTAGGAAAGATGGATAGAATTGACTCCAATGCCACCAAGATGATAGAGGGTATACCTTGATCTAGAATGTTCTTGAAAATCACTTTTGGTAAACATTTTAATGGAGTTCTAACCAAAGAAAATTCACACAATATACACAAAACTGTGTGCAAGTCTACTTAATTGATCTAATAAAGTTGGAACTCATCCTCAATTACTACTTAAAAAAATCACCTTAAAAATATTAAAATCTTAATCTGATCTAAATTTATTTTTAGAAGAGAATACACACATCCTTTGAACATTTTTTCTCTTCCTGTCTTATTATATGACTATCTGAAGACCAATTAATTCAGAAAGAAAACACATTTTCTGACGTCAAGTTTAATCTTATAATTACCTGCATGAAGTTATCTTTTTTTTCAAGATTTTATTTATTTATTTGTCAGAGAAAGAGAGAGAGAGATCACAAGCAGGGTGAGTGGCAGGCAGAGGGAGAAGCAGGCTCCCGCTAAGCAAGCGGACACCACCCAGGTGTCCCATTACTTATCTTTTTAAGCCAAGTTAGTACATAGCAGAAAAAAAAAAACTCAGAGCCAAACTGGAGGTAAGCTGACAGAGACAGTTCCCTCCATCTCTAAACTATCAGTTAGAGATACATTCTTTCATTTAGCAATCAGTGAAAAATACTTTTATCTCAAGGCCAGCCACTGTAGTTTTTGTAAAGTACACAAGAAACAGGTCTAAGTTGAACAAGAAGACTGATGTTTATATTTTTTAGTGTCTTCAAGGCACATGTATATTCTACATTTACAACTAATCTCTGTAACATTGTATTTTTATAATGTTTTGTTAAGAGCTCAAAGTGTCTCAAATTCACTGATTCTCCTAATCAATGTACAATTTTAACCATTAAATTTCCAATTTCCCTGAGATATGCCTTCATGTCTAATCATTGGTGGATGTTGTATTTTTAAAACATTCTTTTTTAACAGAATAGTTAACAGTTAATTAATTAATTAATATAAATTATATATTATATTATATAAAATTATTTATTTATAAAAAAAATAAAAATAATAGTTATAGACTTAATCAATATAAATTTGATCATATTTCTATATAAAAATTATCACTGATAATAATGTATTCACGCAATTATTAAGAACAAAAAATACAAAATATGTGTAAGATTTGTGTGGTGAAAACAAGTTGCTAATATAAGAAATCAAAGAATCCCTAAGTAAATGGAGAAATGTACCACATTCATGGATTAGAAGATTCAATATTGTTAAGATATCAATTATCGCTATAATGATAGGTTCAATGTAATTTGAGGCAAAATCTCAGTGGGAATGTTTTATAGACTTTAACAAGCTTATTCTAAAACATACGACATATTCATTCAAATTTATACCATTATGAAAAAAAAGGAGTATCAAATTGAAGGACTCACTACCTGACATTTAGACTTGGAATAAGGCTACTCTAATCATGACATTGTTATTGTGAAAAAAGGAATAGACATATATGAATGGAACAGAATAGTTTAGATTGGTCAATTGATTTTTGAAAATGTTGCAAATGCAATTTTTTGAGTAAAGTATAGGCATTTTTAACAAATGGTGCTGGAGCAATGAGATGCCCATGTACAAAAAGTGGTCCTTAATTCAAACTTGGTACAATATGGAAAAATTAATTCAAAATAGATCATGGACCAAAATCTAAACATTAAAGCTATAAGTCTTCCTGAATAAAACAGTAGGGAAATTTCTAACCTTGGGTCAGACAAAAAAAAAAATTGTATGTAACCATAAAAGCATGGCCCATAAATGATAAATTGTACTTCACCCATATTAGGAACTTTTGCTCTGTGAAATAAATTATTAAAATAATTATAAGAGAGGCCAGTGACTCAGAGAAAATATTTGCAAATCATGTATCTGGTAAAGGACTTGTATCCAGAAAATAAAAAAAATCTCAAAACTTAATACAAAGAAACCAAACAACCCAACTGTAGAAATAGGCAAATAACTGGAAAGAGACACTGCACCAAAAATGATCCAGAGATGGCAAGTAAACACAGGAAAACATGCTCAACATTGCTAGTCATTAACGCTGATTAAAAATACAATGAGATTTTACTATGTATCTATTAGGACATGTAAAATAAAGATTGTATTGAATATTATAGAGAATGTCCAACAACTGGAACTCTCATTCACTGCTGATAGAAATGTAAAATATTACAGCAGGTTGGTGGTTTCTTATAAAATTAAAAATCTACTTAGCCTACAACCCAGTAAACCTATTCCTTGGTATTTAGCCAAATGAGATGAAAATCTACATATTTACACAAAAACTCGTAAATAATATTAATAGTGTCTTATATGTAACCACCTCAAACTGGAAATAACCCAAATAACTCTCAACTGGATCTGGATTAACAAACTGTCACACATCCATACAATGGAATAATATTCAGCAATACAAAGGAAAGATTATTGATACCTCTAACAGCATAGATGGATCTCAGTACTTTAGGATTCATGTAAAAAAAAAAGTCAGACTCAAAAGGCTACATGTTGTAGGATTCTATTTATATGACATTTTTGCAAATACAAAGCTATAGAAACAGGAAGCAGATTCGTGGCTACCAGTGCCATGAAGGAGGAGTTGACAATAAAGGGACAAGGCTAATAAAATGGTTCTATACTTGATTATGATGGTGGTTTCATGACTGTATACATTTTCAAAATTTTAAAAACTGTACAATGAAAAAATAACTAAATAAAAACTATACAATTAAACTGTGAATTTAATTTATATAAATTAAAATTTTAATAATGAAATAAATGTAAATCCCAGTAATTAAATCCCTACCCTAAAACTCTATTAAAATGAAGTATAAAATTAAACTTTTATAAATGGCCAGAAAATGATCTACCCAAAAGATAGGAGTGGCTCAATCTCTGTAGACTACCTTAGATTTCTGATATATTCAGATTCTGATGTATTCAGAGAATGAAAGTGACAGCAAGAATGAGAGAAAATTCTGATACAGAAAACTGAGGTATCTTTTGAATGTTTACTTTTAATAAAGTGATTTTATTAACAGCACCAAAAATTTTTAAGAAAGCAAAAGAAAAGCAAATGCTAAGGTATATTCTATGACAACTAACTCTATAATTGTCATAAAGCATAATTAGTTCTATTTTTTACGTATTTTCAGCATACTTTGCAAATATAATGTAAAATTTTAATACTTTTTTCATATCCTTAGCAGACTATATGCTCAACTTAATAATATTTGCTGCCAGAGAAGTACAACTTAATACTTCTGGTGTGTTCTATCTCCTATTTTTACCGTGGTCAAAAGAACAATGGTATTGTGCCATTTTGTGCTTTTTCCCATAAGTGAGAAAACTACTGTTTCACAACCATTTTGTCCTTTTTCCCTTAAGTGAGAAAACTAGTGTTTCACAACCATTTGTCAGAAATTTATGGGTGCCTGGTTAAGCATCTGCCTTCGGCTCAGGTCATGATCCCAGGGTCCTGGGATAGAGCCCCACATCAGGCTCTGGAGCCTGCTTCTCCCTTTCCTTCTGCCTAGTCCTCCCCCTGCTTGTGCTCTCTGTCAAATAAATAAATAAAAGCTTAAAAAAAAAGAAATTTAGTAAAATCTTATCAACAAAAAATAGTATATTGTAAGGGTTTTTTAAATTCCTGAAAATATAAAGTTTTTCTTAATGTTTTGAATATTGTTATATGACCATAATAACTTAATCCTATTCATATTTAATATCTCAAGGTGAAATATACAATGCAGCAAGGTTTATTGTCAGTGATATTTATTTTAGATCTATTTCTGAAATATTCTTCCTGATAATACTATGTAAATAGCTGACTTTGTTTGGAACATGGTTGACAAAGAGGTTGTTGTAGGAATAGGAAAAAATACAATTTCTGCCATTTCCTTGTTGTTGGAAATTACATAAATAAATTTGCTTTTCATGTATGATTCCTTGGCAATATATTTTTGTCAGTTTTCATTTTAGTGAGGATTAGTAAAAGACATTTGATGTACTCTATACAATGAGTTAATGTTATACATATCAATTGTAATACATTGGAGAGGGCTGCAAAAAAAGAAGTTAATGGCAACACTGTTGCTGGTGCTGTATTATAAAATTACTATTCTTCCTTCAGGATACAGGCTTCCATGTAAATTCATTTTGCTTAGCCTGCTGTAGTCCTTATAGAAGCGCTGGCTTTCCCTCTGATGCAATAATAGCATTTCTCTTTTTGGGGGGAGGGTCGGGGGAGGTCGTTGGAGGAGTCGTGTATTCTTTAGAGAAGTGATTGTAGAAGGTTTTCATGTAATCACATTTTAACCAGCTGTCACTACTCACATTTCTCTAATGTATATGCATTTTTTAATGCATCAAAAACTTCAAATAATTTATAAACAATTTAGGAACTTAAATATTAATCACAATACTTTCTAAACATATTAAATATATTTTAAGTTGTTCAAATTGCTATTTATTTTTATACATATCCTAATTTTCTACCTACTTTCTTATTTTTCTTCTATTTTTTTAAAACTATTTATGAAGAACATACTGTTCTTTTGAGGCTGGGCTAACCTATATTCAAAGGCTTCATTTTAGCACCATTTGTTGAAGAGACTGTCTTTTTTCCATTGCATGTTTTTTCCTGCTTTGTCAAAGATTATTTGACCATAGAGTTGAGGGTCCATATCTGGGTTCTCTATTCTGTTCCATTGGTCTGTATGTCTGTTTTTGTGCCAGTACCATGCTGTCTTGGTGATCACTGCTTTGTAATATAGCTTGAAAGGCAACTTGATGCCCCCAGCTTTGTTTTTCTTTTTCAACATTTCCTTGGTGATTCGGGATCTTTTCTGATTCCATACAAATTTTAGGATTGTTTGTTCCAGCACTTTGAAAAATGTCATTGGAATTTTGATCGGGATGGCATTGAAGGTATAGATCACTCTGGGTAGCATAGACATTTTAACTATGTTTATTCTTCCGATCCATGAGCATGGAATGTTTTTCCATCTTTTTGTGTCTTCTTCAATTTCTTTCATGAGTGTTCTGTAGTTCCTAGAGTATAGATCTTTTACCTCTTTGGTTAGGTTTATTCTGAGGTATCTTATGGTTTTTGGTGCTATTGTAAATGGAATCATTTCTCTAATTTCTCTTTCTACAGATGCATTGTTAGTGTATAAGTAAGCAACTGATTTCTGTGCATTGATTTTATATCCTGCCACATTACTGAATTGCTGTATGAGTTCTAGTAATTTGGGGGTGGAGTCTTTTGGCTTTTCCACATAAAGTATCATGTCATCTGCGAAAAGAGGGAGTTTGACTTCTTCTCTGCCAATTTGAAAATTGGACAGCCACATGCAGAAGAATGAATCTCGACCATTCTCTAACACCATACACAAAGATAAACTCAAAAATGGATGAAAGACCTCAATGTGAGACAGGAATCCATCAAAATCCTAGAGGAGAACATAGGCAGTAACCTCTTTGACATCAGCCACAGCAACTTCTTTCAAGATACATCTCCAAAGGTTAGTGAAGCAAAAGCAAAAATGAACTTTTGGGACTTCATCAAGATAAGAAGCTTCTGCACAGCAAAGGAAACAGTCAACAAAACAAAGAGGCAACCCACAGAATGGGAGAAGATATTTGCAAATGACACTACAGATAAAGGGCTGGTATCCAAGATCTATAAAGAACTTCTCAAACTCAACACCCAAAAAACAAATAATCAAGTCAAAAAATGGGCAGAAAACATGAACAGACATTTCTCAAAAGAAGACATGCACATGGCTAACAGACACATGAAAAAATGTTCATTAGCCATCAAGGAAATTCAAATCAAAACCACACTGAGACACCACCTTACACCAGTTAGAATGGCAAAAATTGACAAAGCAAGAAACAACAAATGTTGGAGAGGTTGTGGAGAAAGGGGAACCCTCTTACACTGTTGGTGGGAATGCAAACTGGTGCAGCCACTTTGGAAAACAGTGTGGAGGTTCCTCAAAAATTTAAAAATAGAGCTACCCTGTGACCCAGCAATTGCACTACTGGGTATCTACCCCAAAGACACAGATGTAGTGAAAAGAAGGGCCATATGTACCCCAATGTTCATAGCAGCAATGTCTGCAATAGCCAAGCTGTAGAAAGAGCTGAGATGCTCTTCACAGATGAATGGATAAAGAAGATGTGGTCCATATATACAATGGAATATTACTAAGCCATCAGAAAGGATGAATACCCAACTTTTACATCAACATGGATGGGACTGGAGGAGATTATGCTAAGTGAAATAAGTCAAGCAGAGAAAGTCAATTATCATATGGTTTCACTTATTATGCTAAGTGAAATAAGCCAAGCAGAGAAAGTCAATTATCATATGGTTTCACTTATTTGTGGAACATAAGGAATAGCATGGGGGACATTAGGAGAAGGAAGGGAAAAATGAAGGGGGGAAATCGGAGGGAGAGATGAACCATGAGAGACTATGGACTCTGAGAAACAAACTGAGGGTTTTATAGGGGAGGAGGTGGGGGGATGGATTAGCCTGGTGATAGGAATTAAGGAGGGCATGTAATGCATGGAGCACTGGGTGTTATACGAAAACAATGCATCGGGGGCGCCTGGGTGGCTCAGTCGTTAAGCGTCTGCCTTTGGCTCGGGTCATGATCCCAGGGTCCTGGGATCGAGCGCCGCATCGGGCTCCCTGCTCCGCGGGAAGCCTGCTTCTCCCTCTCCCACTCCCCCTGCTTGTGTTCCCTCTCTGCTGTGTCTCTCGCTGTCAAATAAATAAATAAAATCTTTAAAAAATAAAAAAACAAAAAAACAAAAAAAAACAATGCATCGTGGATCACTACATCAAAAACTAATGATGTCCCCCCCGCATTGAAATCGGAGGGGGGAGATGAAACATGAGAGACGATGGACTCTGAAAAGCAGACTGAGGGTTCTATAGGGGAGGGGGTGGGAGGATGGGTTGGCCTGGTGATGGGTATTGAGGAGGGCACGTTCTGCATGGAGCTCTGGGTGTTATACGCAAACAATGAATCATGGAACACTACCTCAAAAACTAATGATGTAATGTATGGTGATTAACATAACATAATAAAAAAATAAGAAAAAAACTAATGATGTATGGTGACTAACATAACATAATAAAATAAAATCTAAAAATAAAAAAATAAAAATAAATAAAAAACAAAACAAAACAAAAGACTTCATTTTAATTGGATCTATATAACCCACAATCATGTTTTATAGAGATTGAAGTGGTATTTTTCTTTCTTTCCTCTTTTTTTTTAGATTTATTTATTTATTTGAGAGAGAGAGAGAGAGCAGGAGGGGGGCATAGAGGGAGACGAAGAGGGAAAGTATCTCAAGCAGACTCCCCGATGACTATGGTGCCTAATGGGGATCTCTATTCCACAACCCTGAGATCATGACTGAGCTGAAACCAACAGTCTGCTACTCAACCAACTGAGCCACCCAGGCACCCCCAAAAGTGCTCTTTCTTCCTCAGGGCACCAAGCTGTCTCTTGGTGTTCTTTTATTAAAGAATTTCAGATAAGTTTAAGAGTTAAGTCAAAGTTTAAACCAATTCCTTGATGTTAATAACAGAAACAAGCTGAGGAATATCAATAACAAAGTAGAATATAAGAAGCTTCCCAATCTGCAAGTCTGTTACATTTGTAGAGTACACAGTATGTTTTTATTTGCAATTTAATCTCATTTTTATTGGTGGTTACAAACCTATGATATATTTCTCCCTCCTCCGAAACACTCATATTTAATGTGGAAAGCGCTGTCTCTTACTATTTTCAGAAGGACAAAATATTTCAACAGAGTAGCTTAGGAAGTGTGTCATAGTAAGTGATTGTAAGGAACCAGTGTCTATTCATGTGTTTCGGTCCTTTGCTTTTATTTTTGATGATGAAACTTTATCTTTACTATCAAGGACTAAACAGAAGAATTTCAAACTTTCTCCCTTATCTTCCAAAGTGCAGTTTACAAATAATAGCTATTTGCTTATATGTAGCTTAGTACACTGATCACCCCTAATTAATTCATAATGTAATATTTTATATTATTTATTTATATTATATATTAAACAGAATTGATACATATTTTTGAATAGTATAGCAGTGTTCATCAAATCAATACTCCAATAAAATGTAAAATTATCCTTTTGTTAGGTTTTAGTCAAGTATAAAGAACAATGTAATACTATTTAAAAATATGTATCTCTCTGAACTGAACTAATAATAACAAATGTATCATCACTCAAGTAAGAACCTGTTGGAATATTTCGGGATCATTGTAAATCCATCAAAATAATCAGAAAAGCCATTGTAGCAATTGTTCTCACTATTCCTAGTCATCACCACAGTAGAGAACAAAGAAAAATTCTTTGTTCATGCAAAACATTTTTTTTATTTTATTATGTTAATCACCATACATTACATCATTAGTTTTTGATGTAGTGTTCCATGATTCATTGTTTGCGTATAACACCCAGGGCTCCATTCAGTACGTGCCGTCTTTAATACCCATCACCAGGCTAACCCATCCCCCCTCCCCTCAGTTTGTTTCTCAGAGTCCATAGTCTCTCATGGTTCATCTCCCCCACCGATTTCCCACCCTTTATTTCTCCCTTCCTACTATTTTCTTTTTTTTTAAACATATAATGTATTATTTGTTTCAGAGGTACAGGTCTGTGATTCAAGTCTTACACAATTCACAGTGCCCACCATAGCACATACCCTCCCCAATGTCTATCACCCAGCCACCCCATCCCTCCCACCCCCCACCACTCCAGCAACCCTCAGTTTGTTTCCTGAGATTAAGAATTCCTCATATTTAAAGCTTATTACTTTCATTTTTTCCTGAAGTTGTCTTAATATGTGGCAATAGGAGGGATTACAATATTTACTGTGCACCATTTAAAAAATAGCTATGAACTCTACTATGAATCTTCTGAAAAACTACCCATTCCACTCTGTATTAAAATAAGAACATATTCTTATTTTCTTCATCGTATACAGACTGACTACATGAGAGCACACAGAAATGACATAGCAGTATCTCTTAGATCTATAATAAAAGACACTATTTTTCAAACCTTCAGGAGTTAGATAATTTCTTTTTAGAAGATGTGTATCCCCTGCAAGAATTAACACTGGCAAAAATCTCTAAACACCCACGATCAGCCCATATACTACTGCAATGAACTAGAAGTACATACTGAATTAACTATTTAAACATTTTAAACCAGTAATATCTAATAATTCCTGAACTGGTGATACGTAGTGAAGATGATATGGTGGTATCATCTGGCAATATGCTTAGATTTATCCAGTTCACTTTTTCATGAAATACTGTAATACCATTGATGTCATGCTCCTCATTTAGATGAAATATTAGAAAAATTTAAAAGTAGAAATTTTGAGTAATAGAATTTGTATTAACACCCCCCCAACACAGACACCGTAAAAGACAAGACTGCCTAAATCAATGAACTAATTACAGCAAGACAAAATTTACTAGAATTAATTTATATGTTTTACTTTGCTCAAAAAAATGTAAACATTAAATAAAAAATCCATTTGGGCATAGTATAAGGAAGATAAGGCTTAATAAGTTAAATTATTACACATGAAGACTTTGGATTTCACGTGACTATCAAGCCAAAACAAACTTGAATTCTTTATATGGAAGTGGGTGTTTTATAACCTCTAGGTTATAGAGGTGGAATAAATGCCAGTCCTATATTTATAATTATAGGAAAAAATGGCAGACCTATATTTATAAAGGTAGAATATCACATCCCTGGTCTTTGTTGTATAAATCTTGTCATGAATAAATCTGCAAGTATGAAAGAACTCAAAACAGTATTAGGTTTACCAAGACGTAAGAAAACAAACACACACAGCATGCCAGCTCTAATAGGACCAAATCTGTAACTATACCACCAGCATTGTTTTCTTGATTACTTTATATTTAATTCTAGGTTATGTGGTTGGTCTAAGGAAATGGGCAGATTAGAACCAGGATGTATTCAAGTTCATATACATTTTCCAAAATGAATCTTCTCAGGTATATTATTTCCTTAGTAGAAATTCCTACCAAATTAAATATATCTCCAAACCCTGGTTATCTTGCTTTGAGATATATATGTATGTATATATATGCATATACCAAGCATATATTTTGCACGCTAAACAACGCCAGAACTCACTGGCATATAACTATGAATATTAATTTCCAGAAGACATGAATAGACATTTTTCCAAAGAAGACATACAGATGGCCAACAGATACATGAAAAGATGCTCAGCATCAGTCATCATCAGGGAAATACAAATCAAAACCATGATGAGATATCACCTCACACTGGTCAGAATGGCTAAAATTAACAACAGAGGAAATAACAGATCTTATCGAGGAAGTGGAGAAAGGGGACACTCTTACACTGTTGGTAGGGATGCGAATTGGTGCAGCCACTCTGGAAAACAGTATGGAGTTTCCTCAAAAAGTTAAAAATAGAAATACCCTATGACCCAGCAATTGCACTGCTAGGTATTTACCCAAAGGATACAAAAATACTGATTTGAAGGGGCACATACACCCTGATGTTTATAACACCATTATCAACAATAGCCAAATTATGGAAAGAGTCCAAATATCCATCAACTGATGAATGAATAATGAAGAAGTGGTATATATATAAGGGACTATTATTCAGCCATCAAAAATAATGAAACCTTGCCATTTGCAATGATGTGGATGGAGCTAGAGGGTATTATGCTAAGTAAAATAAGTTAAGTCAGAGAAAGACAAATACTGTATGATTTCATTCATATGTGGAATTTAATAAGCAAAACAGATGAACATGAGGAAAGGAAAAAAGAAAGGGGGGAGGGGCAAACCATAGAAGAGACTCTTAACTATAAGAGAACAAACTGAAGGTTGTTGGAAGGGAGGCGGGTGGGGGGATGGGGTAAATTGGTACTGGGTATTAAGGAGAGCAATTATTGTGATGAGCATTGGTGGTATATGTAAGTGATGAATCACTGAATTCTACTCCTGAAACTAATATTACTCTATACGTTAACTAATTAGAATTTAAATAAAAACTCAAAACATTAAAAAACATTCATTTCCTAATTTCCTGCCTCCTGGTAAGTTGATATTGTCTGGACTTGTCAGAGATTAGTTCCAAGGTGTGGGTTGACCTCACATTTGCTCCACATGTCACTCCTATCTTTGAACCAGTGGCTAATCGAGGCAAGATATTCTCATGGCCAAAGACACAAATTCAAGAGGATAAGTACAGCCATGTATTAAAAAATCAAGCATTTACTTATATGCTACTCATTCCACTGGCCAAAGTAAACCACATGGCTAAGAAGGAAGATATGTACAGAACAAATAAATACAAGTATGATGAGTGTTACAGATGATATGTAGAGGGTCATAAAGGGAAAGATAATTTAAGTACTATTCTGGAGTGGGGTTGGGGTATTCAGGGAAGACTACTTGATTAAGTGAAGATCAAATGTGAAGGATAAAGAATTAGATTTGCAGAAATGGAAAAAAGGGGTACATTACAAGTTTTAGGTGGAGGGATTACTAGTGAGAAGGCCAGTGGAAGTTATTTATTCAATAAACAATGGCTAAACATATTGGCAGGACTTTGGGGGAGTTTTTGATGATGACAAAACACAGATTGGAGATCTATGTTATTTAGTGTCTTGAAGATCATGTTTGAGACTAACATGAGAATCGTTGATATTAAACAGACAGTTTTTCAACAGACAAATGAGAGAAATAGAATTACAATTTTAAAATAAATATTCTATCTTTAAAGTAATGGGGAAAAAATGGCTATGTGTTTGGGGAGAGAGAGGAGGGAAGTTGTAGTAGACTTTTTTTTTAAGATTTTTTTTTTTTAAGTAATCTCTACCCCACCCAACTTGGGGCTCAAACCTACCACCTCAAGATCAAGAGTTGCACACTTCACCAGCTGAGCCAGCCAGGTGCTCCAGTAGACTTTTAAAGTAGTTTGGTTAAATAGAGTTTGCTGGTTTGGACTGGGTGTTAGCAGCAGAGAGGGAACATTATAGACTTAAATAATTGTAGTAAAATATGAACACTAAGAGTACATAATATTTATTGAGTTTTGCTAAAAGCCAAACATGTGACAAAAGTTTCATTTATTGCCTATGTAAAATTAACAAAATTCTTATCAAATAATTAAACTTCTATCTCCATTTCATAATTGAGGATCTCAAGGCCACAGCATATTTATGGAGAGGTGAAGGGTGCTGGGTGAACTTCTAAACACCAAAACCCATTACATTTACAGTCTATACTGACCCAATTTTTTAAAGTAGGCTTATAAAAAATAGTCATCGATTGGATAAAATTATTTACCTAAAGTGGATTTTCTTCTGGCCATTAGTACCTAATGGGTATGTATAAATCACTATTACCATTTCATTAACATTAACAATGATTTTTTTTATTATGTTCACTTTGCCAGCATATAGCATTATTTTTTATTCCCTTTATCCCAGTCATATCCCTAAGAGATGCTGTTTTATTTTGTTAGAACAGATCTCCAATCACAGCTGTTTTATTCTCATTTCTTGTACTTTGAGAAGCCCTGTTCCTTAACATGTTGGACTAAGAAACACAGAAGCTATTTAATTGTATTTTATATATTTAAGGAGGACAAAATGAGATTCCTTGCCTTACATTAAATTAAGTATATTCTAAGTTGTGTGTTAATTCTTTTCTAGAGTAGAAAAAATGGGGAGGAAATATTTAATAAAATTTTATTAATAATGTCAGTTTTATTTAAAAAATCTCAAATATAATGGTTTGCCAAAAGATTCTGAGATTTAGATCTTAGAAAAGCATTATAGGTGATTTGGGAGAGATTTTGGGCTAAGTTACAAGGCTCTATCTCAGTGATTCAAAGTCCTATAAACCCTATTATTCCCTCGTTAAAATATATGTATATTTTAGATGTTCTTTCTCTGTTGGATCACAAAAATCACTAAACTATATGTGTATCTCGTACTTTAGTAAAACCATGTTCCTTTACACTGGCACTAAGGTTAATTTTTGAGAAGTAGTAATTCAGGCTACTTTACAACCTTGGCTGGTGTTGGTTAGACAGGAATTCAGAGAAGTTCAGGGGAGCTATAAGATTTTAGATGTAATTTAATCTTGGTTCAGCTAGGCTGTAAAAGAGTAATAGGATAGTGAAAGATCTCTGAATGTAGGACAACAGGAAAACCTGATCAAGACTCACCTAACTGTAAGCTTCCTCTTGCTGAATTGCCTTCTGCTTCTTTGGGACTTTGAACTTGGCAACCAGCTGTGTTGGGCATTGCTGGAGAGAAGACATCTCATCCCTATAGCCCTATATCTTGGCTCTTTCTATCTTTTCTCCTCCCCTTGGGAGCTTTAAGGATGCATAGGCTTTAAAGAATGCCTTGATTTGAAATATCAGTTGCTAGAATCTTTGTTCTAATATTGTCAGTTCTAAGCCTGATCAAAAATTCAGAGGTTAAAGCAGAAGGTTATAATCCAGTGTTAGTTTTTTTTAACCCTAATTGAAAAGTAGAATTATCCAGGGAGATGTCAAAACTACCTTTGCCCTGGCCCCACTCCCAAGTGTTCTATATTAATTGGTTTCAGGTGCAGCCAGAACATAATCGTTGTTAAAAGCTGCCAGGTGATTCTAATGAGTAGCCAGGGGTAAGAAATTGATTTTTCTACCAGAAATTTTGATCTCTACCACCAATGTGGTGTCATCTAGAAATTGAGATGCTCTCTTAGTTGTTCTATGTAACTGGGCTCCCAGAAATCTTAAGAGAATGTTGAGAAAACTGGTAAATTTTCACTAATGTTAATTTGTATTTGACCTGTCAAAATGTTGTCACCAAATGTTAAGCAGTATATATATATATTAGCTTAGCTAAGCCTACTTCCATTTAGAATTCCCATGGTTCTTTATATTTGACTCTAGAATCACACAACAAGAACCTATCTGCCCATGATATAATATTTTCTTTTTTCTAATTGTGTTTGTATATTTACAATAGAGAACTCTATTTACAATAGAGTTCAGTTGTTGATTTTTTCCACATAATGTTATATTTTTAAATAATCAAATATTTTTGAAAATTATTTGAAAGGATATTTTGTATGATGCATTACAATTAAATTAAATATTTATTGTCATTAGATACTTTGTGTCAAATTTTTGCTGTTAAATATGACAGTGATTAAGTCATTTGTAGAGTTGGCTGAATCAATAATTATTCCCTTCTTATGTACTTGAAATATATAACGACCTTAAAGGATCCTTTAAGAATCATAACACATATTTTCAAATTGCTTTTAGTAAAAGTTAGGTGTCATCATTTTAGAATGTCAATTATTGATTAAAGGTTAAAGAGTTAAGTAGTTATGAATTAAGACACACTCTGCATGGAAAACCTGTTCTATAAAAAGACAGACACCTAGACAGGCTTAAGAATATAAAATATGATTCACTCAACAGCTGGGCTTTGGTCAGGGTGGCTAGAGTTTCAAAACCATAATGTCCATTTACTACCTTTTCTTGGGGTTGTGTTCTAATGGATTGATTGAATTTTCTGTTTCAATTCAGATTTGGTTTTATTTTACAAAGACTCAATTTGATTGCTTGCAGTTTTCTTCATGACTAATTGCTGAGGAAAAAGATGTCTGGGTCAAATAACACAATATGCTTGGATAACATATGTTTTGCAGACTTACTTTAAGCCTGGAGGAAAAACTTAAACACCAGCACTCTTAAGATTTGGCAGTTGAGATATTTGCAAAAGGGGCACTTACCTAGCATTCCAATGTCAGACTAATTCCAGATCAAAAAGAAATATCCTCACTATATATATTCTTAGATAAGCCATTTTAAGATTTCTTCAGCTTTTTTTTTTTTTTTTTTTTTTTTTTTTTTTAAGATTTTATTTATTTATTTGACAGAGAGAGAGACACAGTGAGAGCAGGAACACAAGCAGGGGAGTGGGAGAGGGAGAAGCAGGCCTCCTGCCGAGCAGGGAGCCCGATGTGGGACTTGATCCCAGGACCCTGGGACCATGACCTGAGCCGAAGGCAGACGCTTAACGACTGAGCCACCCAGGCGCCCTTTCTTCAGCTTTTAAATCATAGAGTTATATAACTGTACATTTTACAATCCACTTATTTTTGAATTTACACATAGGAAGTTATATTGGCCAAGGATGAATATTTTCTTTGTGCTTTACTGAGTTGACATTATTATTTGAGATTGTTTTTTAATGAATTAGAGGAGTTTGGTTATATCTGTTTTAAAAATATTGCAAGGTGTATGTTCATTGTAGCCATAAACTACGTCACATTCCTCTGGGCCTTTGATCATCTCTTTTTTTTTTTAATTTAATTTTATTATGTTATGTTAATCACCATACATTACATCATTAGTTTTTTTAATTATGTTATGTTAATCACCATACATTACATCATTAGTTTTTTTAATTATGTTATGTTAATCACCATACATTACATCATTAGTTTTTGATGTAGTGTTCCATGATTCATTGTTTGCGTATAACACCCAGTGCTCCATGCAGAAAGTGCCCTCCTTAATACCCATCAGCAGGCTAACCCATCCCCCCACTCCCCTCCCCTCTAGAACCCTCAGTTTGTTTCTCAGAGTCCATAGTCTCTCATGGTTTGTCTCCCCCTCCAATTTCCCCCCCTTCATTTTTCCCTTCCTACTATCTTCTTTTTTTTTTTTTTTTTTTAATATATAATGTATTATTTGTTTCAGAGGTACAGGTCTGTGATGCATCAGTCTTACACAATTCACAGCACTCACCATAGCACATCTCTTTTTGTATGTCCTAGAGTAGATCCAAAATCATTCCACAAGGATGGTCTCAGTTTTGTTCGGGATTTACCACAATCCACCTTCGTTCATGTTATTACCCCAGTCTACCTTTGTGGGATGGTCAGTGGCCTCTTATCTAGTCACATGTTCTTGGTAGGCTTCTCAGATTTCAAAGACAATGCTGATATTGACTCTTGTGTTTTTTGTAATATAGATTTACTAATCTAGCAATGTAATTAGCTGGCCTCCTATTGCTTCTCAAGTACTGTTAAATCTTGGACTTATGGCTGGTCAATGATTATTAAAGCTTACCTAACATAAAGATATCTATGGAGGATTAACTGAATGATATGCAGCCATTAATTCCAAAATATGGTGTTTTCTAAGTAACCATTCATGGAACAGGACCAGTCCATAAGTGTCCACTGACTCAAGGTAAAATGAGAAAAATAAGAAATATGTAGTGTTTCTTTCTTAAATATATTTAAACTAAAGAAAACCTTTAACAAGGTTTTAATTTTTATTCTCAGTCAATAGAGAAAAAATATAGAATATCTTAACAGTATTAGTAAAAAAGTAAAATATAAATTGGAGTACCATTTACATAAGGTAAGATACATATAAAATATAAATTTTATAAACAAAAATAAAAATACAAATTAAACAGAACATAATGAAAGAGGCATAGCATTTAAAAGAAAACAAGTTAATCTAGAAAACAGATAACAGTAAATAAAAACATTTCCATTTCTTTTTTTTTTTTTTTTAAAGATTTTATTTATTTCTTTGACAGAGAGAGCGAGAGAGGGAACACAAGCAGGGGGAGTGGGAGAGGGAGAAGCAGGCTTCCCGCGGAGCAGGGAGCCCGATGCGGGGCTGGATCTCAGGACCCTGGGATCATGACCTGAGCCGAAGGCAGACGCTTAACGACTGAGCCACCCAGGCGCCCCAACATTTCCATTTCTTTTAACAGCGGCAATGATCGATGATCGCAGAGTCTAAAAATTGATACATTTCTGTATTCCTACTTAGTCACTGTATCGCATCTCTCCATTATTAGACCAATGTTATTGGTCCCTGAGGTCCAAAATCCCAGTACCCATTATTACAGGCAATTTAGAGCATGGAATTAACCAGATCACTGCAATGATATGCATGCAATATATTTTTATTGAATCATACCTGCATTGCCATGTTCCATACTACTGGAAGTTATAAGGAAGAGTTCTCTGGGTCTAGTTACTAATTTGAAACTAAGAATAATTTCTTGCCTATTCTTTCCACTATGATACTATGTTACATTATACCATATATCATTTCTTCTCTAGACAGATGAAATACCTTGTTTCTCAACATATCTTTGTTTAATGAATGAATTAATGAATACATGAATGAATGAATCTGTTATCAGCACCATTTAAAACTGTGCCTTCAATCAGAAATTCCTAATTTTATCTATTAATGGTTCTACATGCATTCTTGTAAAATGACTTAAATTGTTTCTGGAGTAAACTAATAAATATCACTGTGATTCTATAATGAAGGATTTCTTAATTCTAGGGCTGATGTGTTTCAGATAGGGTCTTAATTTACATATCTGCTTTATTCATTCAATTTAAGTAATGATACTCTTTCTCTGGCCTCATCATGGTATGTGGTTTCAACAGACAGTTTAATTTTTCCTGTCAATCCACAGGACCCAATTCCATTCCAGTAGTAATTGAAAATACCACCCAATTGTAACAGATAACTAGAAAGCAGAGAGGAGAGCATTTATGACAAGTGCTCTAAAAGCCACAAAAGTGAATAAGCCCTAGACATACGGTTTTGTTGTGATAACAGATTGGCATTATATCCTATAGTATTTTTGAAACACATTTGAGTTGTATCTTGTAATCATCACAGATATTCAAATACTTAGCACCCACTGCCTACCAAACCTGAAACGACACAAGATAGTTAGGTTTCATTTTCCACTACCCCCCTAAAGTTTGTGGCATGAGGGAAAGTAACAATAATGTTGCTTTCCCTAAAAAAAAAGTCAAAGAAGTTTGGAGCCACAGTGATTTCCAGGAAACTTTGCCATAATCACATCACCTCCTCAGCATAAATCACTGAGAATTGTCAGTCTATAAATGGTATATTTATGTGAGGAGGAGATCTATAAGGAGTAAGTGAAATGATCAGTGTAGGTTTACTTCCCCAAAGTATTTGGAAATCTTAGCTCTTGTAATATAGTTTAAAAAGTAAATAAATACGAATTAGATGTGAGTCAAAAATCAAGAGATACTCTCTTCTTGGAATTAGACTTCCAGTTATTGCTGTTTGCCACACCACACACATTCAGTTTTTTGAGAGTTTGTCCAGAAAGTGAAGAGGTTTAGCAGTCTTTTTCTGTGATCTGTACAAATTTATTAATAAAAAAGTTAATATCTCAAATGAGCTGCCTAAAAATATTAAGGAGTCTCTATAATTAAAATATGCATATATGTGTATGTATACACACACACACACTCACACACGAGTTTGCAAGTTGCATACCAGACAAATTCAAATCAGTATTGAAATTTCTCTGCAATTTTAGTTCATGAAAAAAGTTATTATTCATTCCTTCCTCTCATATGATTACTGGACCATGGAACATATTCCTATTACTTACTGTGCTTGATAGTTTATTGCTGACAATAGCTATCTACTCTCTGCTCTGCCAACTTTGGCTGATATCTTAATTGCTTTCTTTTGTTTCTATATACAGTTGAAACTTTTGAGATAAATGGGAATTAAAATATACAAATATGTTCAGGGGTAATCACCAGCTTTTTCTCCAACTAGCCAAATAATGAGGCTTTCACAGTAGTAAATGAGTTTATGTTCCATTAGGTTTAAATTACAACAGAAACATTTTTCCAATGCTAGTTTTCAGCAAGTTCAAAAATGTCATCAGCAGCAACTCACCTTACTTGTCTATGCATCAAGAATACCCAATTATTATTATCATGATGAAAGTCTCCAGAATAAGGAGGTAAGCAAAAGCTAGTTTTTCTCAGGATCATGGGAAGTGGAGATTTGGCTATGATTAGGTTTGCAAAATCAGTATATTGAAAACGGTTTTATTTTAACTTTTTGGCATTTTATATACAAACAAATATCTATCCCTCTGCTCTTTCTTTCCAAACAGGTTCTTGATTTTAATTTAATAATAATTGTGGGCTAATGTAAGGCTTTATAAAATGTCCTTACTTTGATGAGGAGAAGGTGCAGTGCTAATTTCAAAGTGTATGTGGAATTTTTTTTTAAACTTTAAATCATATTTTTTTTATTTTACATTTTTTTAATGAGATAGGATGAGTTTTGGCAAAACATTCCTCTGAAAATATATGACTAACAATCACTTTTGTGTTAGTTTATCATCTAAAGCATCTTCCTTTCTTCTCACTGTCCAATCAGATTCAAACCTACCTTTGAGGACAAACTAAAACCCATCTGCTCTATAACATTATCTTGAACACACTTCACAATGTGATATGTTTCCTTTTTCTTTTCCATTCTTTAACCATTTCTTTATACATTATGAGTATTTGAGGTGTCTCATTATTTTCAAGCTCTTAACTAAATGTTTATGGTTATTTAATATGCGTGTGGTTTATTTTATCTTCCCCACAAGAATATACATTCTTTTTTTTTTTTTTTTTTTTTTAAGAATATACATTCTTGGCAGTAACTGAATGCAACATTCTCTTTTTTATAGCAATTGTTCAATGTCTCATCCATGGTGTTTATGCAAGAAGTGTTTATTGGTTTGATATTTTTGTGAGATAGATGATTGATGAATTTTGTAATATGAGTCAATGCCATAAGCAGGAGGGGAAAGATGAATCATTCCTTATATTCAAAATGTCAACATATTTACCAAGTCAATATTATGTCTAGCCTGTTCAGTAAGTCCATTAACTTGGAACCAGAAAATTTAGTGGTACAATATTCAGAGAAGCACAAAACTAAATCCACAATTACAGTACCTTGTTAAATACAAAAGGGATAAGAAAATTACTATAGAAACAGCAAAAAGATCTTTGTGAATGTTGTTCTTACTGTCTTATATATTAAAAATACTATCCAAACATGCTGACTCATCATTAATTGCCATTGCTAATAATGTGGCCTCCTCATGTCTCTTTTACAAAAAGGATTAGAAAGGTATGTATTAAGGAGGGCACGTGTTGTGATGTGCACTGGGTGTTATACGTAACTAATGAATCATTGAACACTACACCAAAAACTAATGATGTACTATAGAGTGGCTAACTGAACGTAATAAAAAAAAAAAAGGTATGGTTCAAGCTTGAAGGTTAATGAAGAAGACTGAAGAGCTACATTTTAGTTTTGAACGAATTATTTATTCTAGTTGCCAACTTTATTGAATATACTTCCCCCTTTTGAAATTCTTATTTTTATCCATGTATGGAGATTTTGTGAGCTCTTTCCACAGGCCTGGCAATGTTCTGTATTAAAGCATTTAAACCTAATATCAACATCATAAGGAAGTTACTAATATTATCCCATTTTAGAGATGCCCAGCCAACCTGATATCAGAGACTCTCTCATAATCGCTACCCTAGCTTTCTCATTCTCTTTTTACTTTGCTAGCCATGTTTCACTGTTCTGGGACCACAGCATAGACTTCAGTTCCCATTTAGTAATGGTAAGCCTATCCCACAGTGCACATCTTTACTTCTGGGGAAATTTATTCATGAGTGATTTCATCTTCATATCTACCATGTTCCTCTCTCCTCTGCCCCTCCAAATGTTTGTTGGAAAGTTCCACTTGTGGCTTATGGTTTTATCACTTTGAATTCAAAATATGCTTGGAAGTAAAAGATGGGATGGAGAGGGTAAGGTCTAATGTTCACACAAAGTATTCCAGGAAATACAGTTGGGAAATGTGAACAACTATAAATATGTTAATTAAAAGTGCTTGAAAATGTACTTTAAACAAATAACTACACAAATATAGAAAAATGGGTTACATATTTTGAAGGTGACTTATCACAAAACTGATTTTAAAATGTGATTGTTTTGCCAAAAGTTTTTGCTCTCCCCAATTTTTGATACACAACTAATTAACCATGAATATATATTTCAAAGTGTGCTAAGTGAATCAGCTGGAATAAGAAAAAAAAGGAGAAATTTTGCAAAGCATAAACTCAGAAGAGAAAAAAAAAATGCTAGTGATTTCCCCAAGGTTACTTAAAATGGCATTGAGAAAAAGGTTTTTTTGTGTGTGTTTATACTTTTTACTTTTAAAATTTGTATTTCATTTTTATTCAAAACACAAGCAGTTTGGTTATTCTGTGGCTGGAACTATTGTTATATTATGAACTATATTTTACTCTTTCGAAATAAACATTAACAAAACAAATGAAATATCTGGTAAAGAAAATTCTACTTGAGTGAAATTCAAACAGCTTGAAAGGTAAATTTTTGTCTACAAATTGTCTTACACATTTTATAAGATTCTAACCTGAAGTAAACAGAGGTCTTGCAATCACAATACCAGAGTTTGAGTTTCTGCTCTTCATTATCATTACCTGTGCATTTTGATATATCATTTAAGTCTATCATTGATATCATTTATATGTCATTTATATCTGAGTTTCAGTGTTATAATCTATATTGTTAAATTTTGGTTACTGGTATTTCTGGTTTGGGATAGTAATAAATGAGATAATTAATGTAAAAACACAAGAGCACAGCTCTTGGCAAGATAATTAGCAACAAACATCAATTGAATCTAAATTTTAGAAAACATTAAAGCAAGGGATTTAATTCAAAATCAAGTTAATTCTACATTTAGTTCATTCTTCTATGCCTCCTAACCCTATCTTATTGGAAAAAATACTTAAAATTGAAAACAGAATACTATGATAGGGTGAACCCATGAAACACAATGTTTTCAGAATAGACTCAATGCATTTTATTATGATACACTGAATATTGGAAATTTTTGATTTGTATATAATGATCATCCACAATTAACCAGCAAGTATAGTTAGCTAGTCCTTTATATTCCTTATTTAATTTAGTTTAATTTCTTATTTAACTTCACCCTAGCAGCTATTAATTTATCACAAATGATGTAATAATTCAAGTTATATTTACAGTTGAATTTTTACTGTAAATTCTTATTTATGTGTCAGTAAATGATATATCAGACAATTATTGCATAGTGTAAGAAAAACTCATTTTTTTTAAAAAAGATTTTATTTATTTATTCATGAGAGACAGGCAAAGGCAGAGGGAGAAGCAGGCTCCCCACAGAGCAGGGAGCCCGATGTGGGACTCAATCCCAGGAGCCTGGGACCATGACCTGAGCTGAAGGCAGATGCTTAACCGACTAAGCCACCCAGGCGCCTGAAAAACTCATGTTTAAGTGTTATATATCGCAACTAACTGTACAATATTGGACAAATGAGTTAATCTCCCCAAGCCACAAGGCATAACAGGAAACTTTCACTCTTAACTTTATATAATCAATATTTAAGAGTGATACTTAAATAAACAAAACATGTCAAAACCTAAATAAGACTTTTTTTTTTTTACAAATATTAAGTGTGATAAATATGACTACTATGGTATTTAGCCCAAAATAGGCAGTCTACAGATGATAATATATTTTTCTTTATTTTATTTCTAAGCACAAATTATACTCTAAATCACACTACATATTTTTGCCAGAAGAATTAGAAATAATGAGACATTGAACACCACATTTCTAAGACTCAGAACTATTCCTTAGAGTAAGCCTCTGCACAAAGTAGTTAAAATCATATATGTTGAAACTGAGAAGTGATGACACACCTGTCTTAAATTTCCTCCTCATCACAAATCCCCCCAAATCCCCCAAATTCCTACAGTTGAACTCTAGTCTTATATCTTAAAAGTTCTTCCATGTGAAACTTCTTGAAATGCAAATAAATGAGAAGTAATGAGAATTCAGACACACCCTAACACTGATTGACATTTTTCTATTAGTTCCAATCAACTGCACAATAGACAGCTTAACTAAGCTTGCTCTTGCCATGAACAAAGGGATTTAATTTAATGTATTTGTATGACCTAATCAATAAACAAGAATGGAACAAACACCAATATGGAATTCTGGTTGGAAGACATTAGGGCAATCTAGAAACACTTTTATTTGCTCACGTGAGGATATTAAACAGATTTCTTTATGACCTAAAATATTTAAGTTCAAAAGAGACACTCATAGATGAGGTTGGATTGATAAGCATGCAGCTAAGATTCCAAAGAATGTTCAGAAATAATGTTACCTCAACTTTTATGATCTGGGATATGAGTGGCTGCTGAGGGTAAGGGGTTACTTAGGGGAATACCCATATGTCAAGACATATGGTATTAGTTTATGATTCACATGCAGGTATGTGTGTTTATCCATTTGCTCACATATTCTGCCTTAATGTTTGTAACACCATTCCCAAACAATTGGTGCACTTATCCTTCACTTTGAAGGCACAATTTGAACAAACACTTATTTCAGGAACTCAGGAATCAAATAGTGAAGAAACGAATCCTATTTATTGATATATGAAAACATTTTATTTTATTTACTTTAATTATATATATATAATTATAATATATATTATATATATATATATTATATATATTATAATTATATATATAATATATATTATAATTATATATATTATTATTATATATATTATAAATATATATATAATATATATATTATATATATATATTATTTACTTTAATTATATATATATAATTATATATATATAATTATATATATATATAATTATATATATGTGTATAATTTGTGTCCAAACAAGTCCTGGTATTTGGGGGCTTCATTGTTATCCATCATGTACCTTCCTTAGCCTCTCCTTCCTCTGACTCTTTTTATTGCTTTTCCTGGCTCTGTACCCTGAAATCTGTCCTTGATTCTGGCTCTCTTTGGTGAGTAGATGACACTATTAATTTTCTGGCTTACTTTTTTTCGCAAGTGTTTTGTCTCTGCTGTTACCCACTTGTGGAGACATGAGTGAAGTAAACAACTCATACAATTTCAAATAGCTATTTAGAAGTATTCACAAAAAATGAAATTGATGATAATAAAATTTTAAATGTAATTGTTTATGACATTGCATATGTCTACTATCAAGTCAGGAATAGGATATTGAAAATTAAAGACACATTATTCTGCATTTCCTAATGTTAAATAAATGGACATTTTCTATGCAGCTTAATGTTTTTCTGGTCACATTATTCAGTTCCTTCATCCTTCAGATGAGTACCTCTCAAGTAACTTGGTGGGTTTTATCTTAAGAGCCACAATAGGATAAGACATACACAATGTAAACATGGATAAGCACACTTACTCAAAGACACCCCGAATAAGAGCTTGAGCCCTTTTTAAATTATATCATAGCGTAAAGTCCTGTAATTAAATGAGAGGGGACAAAATGTCCTTAACTCTATATTTGTTTTATTTGAATGCAGTAACATTTTGCAACTAAATGTAAAACAAAGAATGAGCATACTCTATGCTCATGAGCTATGAGCATACTACTCTGAGCATAATTCAGCATCAAATTTAAGAAATATTTCATTTAGAAGATATTTTTGCTGTAAAATATAAAGTAATATCCTTTTCAGTTCTAGAGGGGTTTTGTGGCCATGGAGCCCAGTGTAGCAACCAGAAGCAACATTAAAAAAATAAAGAAAAATTTTTATACCTTCTGTCTTAAAAATTCCATACCACATAGTGATGTAAAGTCTTCTTTATAACTCTTACTTAACACCTTTGCATTAAAAAAAGGCCCATGCAGATCACTTAAAGAAAAGTTCCCTAAAGTCAGTATCTTGCCTTTCTCTCTGACTTTTCTCAGGGCTTATACCATGGGTATGTAATCTGTCACATAGAACCCCATGTTTTAGAGGGGTGCCACACTTGACTTATACTCTGTTGTCACCATCTTAAAATCTTAGTAACTTTCTTAACAAGACTTACTTTTCATTTTGCACAGACCTTCTCAAATTAGGTAGCCAGTCCTATTTCCTTCCCTCTCAGATTCAAATAACTACATTTGGCAAAGCAGTAACTTTTAGGGCAGGCTTTAGATATTTTTTTTAATTTTTTTTAAAGATTTTATTTATTTATTTGACAGAGAGATAGACAGAAGAGCACAAGCAGAGGGAGTGGCAGAGGGAGAGGGAGAAGCAGGCTCTGCACTGAGCAGGGAACCCGATGTGGGACTCGATCCCAGGACCCTGAGATCATGACCTGAGCCGAAGGCAGACGCTTAACCATCTGAGCCACCCAGGTGCCCCAGGCTTAAGATTTTGATTCAAAATCTTCTTTCAAGAAAAGATGTTAGTGAAAAGTTATAGACTATTAATCACTAATAATTTTTGTTCTGTGAGTTATATGTTAAATTGAATACATAATATGTATCAGAGACTAAACTCTGGGAAGAAATTTCATGTGAAGAATTTCAAGAACTTATGCATGTTTTGGTTTTACAATAGCACTTTCAAAACATTCATTTTAGGAAGGAACAAACAAGAAGGTATGTGTAGAGATATCCATCTCACAAAATGTAAAAATTTTTACCACAGGAAGAATTTTATAATAGCATTTTCTTCCAAATTTTGTATGCTGTAAATATGAAGGGCACTTCCTACTCTAAAAGGCTGCCTCATTCCAGATTATACTCGCACCAAGCACTTCTTTTCATGTCCTGAGTATAGCTACCCTACAGAAAAAGAAAATGGCTGGAAACATTTGTTTTATAGAGATACAATCTATAAAAGCAAAGTGCTTTGATGAAATGGAAACACTGAAGACATATAGCCATTGCTATGTCAGTCCCAAGCAAGCAGAGGTCCTTCATGTTGGTCCCTATCTTCTCATTACCAGGAAAAGACAACATCAACTTTCAAAATCCAGAGGCTACTTTTACGTGAGTTCCACCCAGGTCTTTCTTTTGTATTGTCACCATGTGCATTTCATTTAAAAGAAATGACTGCCATATGGTTTTGATTCATTTACACTCAGCTCATAAAAGTACTGTGTTTTAGGAGGTATTTGATGTCCACAAAATTTCTGAATGTCTTTATAAGACATTTTATTAAAACCAGGAAGTTATATTTTGCCAGCATATGAAATTAAATAACAAATGGTTCATATTTGTTAAGAGAAAAATCTCTCAAATCTATGAATGCATATATATCACAGAATGACTTTGTATATCTACTTTCTTATCTCTATGATTTTGTTCACATATTCCCAGTGAAGTAGAGAATTGAGGAAGTTATTTACAAAGTTCAAGTTTAAAACTCTTTTTACAGAATTATAGAGTTAATGTATTATTTCAGTTAAAAAAAAATGTGTGTTTTGTAGTGAACCAAAATTCCATACAGATTTTACTCAACTTGCCTGTAAACATACTTAAAAGTTTATAGTACAATTTATATTTTTGAAAATAAAAAATGCATGTGAATTTTTTGAATTCTGTTGATTGGTTTTGTGTAAATGAAAATTCCAGAAGCCTTAAGCATACACCTTAGGCAAATGTAAATACAGCAAACATTTGGACCTATAGCTTTCCATTCATTATTTCTTTTGAAAGTTGCTTACCCAAGTGAAAAGTTTAATCAAACACTTGAGTTTTAATTAATGCTAAATAATTACTTCAGAACAACTCAGAGACAAATGCATGCACTGTAGGTGCTGGTAACTAACTAAAGAGGTACCCAGTACAGGTTGGAAGACAGAATGGGGATGGAGATGGGGCAACATAGAGGCCTAATAGAGAAGAAGACTCAGATTAAAGTTTGGTCAAGGAGAGAGTCTATCAGTGGCCACAGTGTGGATTATGCAGAACCATACAGGCCATAGAAAGTAATTTACATTGTATTAAAAATATGAATAGTAGTCATTGATAGATTCTAATCAGAGAAGAAACAAGGTCAACGTTTTTCAAGGGGATCACTTCTGTTTCTATGTGAAAAGGTAAGACTTAATGTGTGTGATATTTTGACCCAGGTATTAAAGTAGACTATCAAAATTTAACTATATTTTCATTATTTTTTATAAACCTGACACCAAAATATCCCTCTATGTTTTCTTTTTTTATAAAAGTTAAACTACTAAGTGGAAAATATATTAAATATCTATCATCCAAGTGTTACTATTTATACCTTTCCCTTATGACACTGAAATATATTCCTTTGATTTTGAATGTTATAAAACTGGTGATTAACATTACCATATATTTAGTGTTAAAACGAAAAAAAGCCCATGACCCAAACACAACCCCTAAAGTCTGTTTTATTAAATGAACTTGTATAGACATCTCTTAAGTACCCAGGTACATCTTGGTACTATCATGTTTGGTAAAGCAAAATGAATTAAAGTAAAAGAACTAGCCTGATTATATCACTATATTATATTATTATATTGTATCACCAAAACAAGGCAGCTCAACTTTTCTCACTGACATACTGTATATATAAATAGTGCTCTGATTATAGGGTAATAGAAGTTGCCAGACACCAAAAATATGGCCTAGTATGGTGGAATAAATTCTAAGGAGTAATAGCATGCTATTTTATAATAGTGCAATTACTACTACATCCATATAGATTGTAGAAATGACTCTCCTCTTCACCGAGTTTATTCAAGGCTTGTGATATATAAATTATTTAATTCAAGAATTCCATTATATTTAAAGGGAGGAAAAGGGATATTTCATTTTCCAGTTTCCTTTGAAACACTGAAAGAGGTTGATGACCTTGGAAATATTGAAGGAGACTGATGAGTAAGGAGAGGCATAATAATGTTACCACAGAGTTAACATCCTATGCAATCATCCTTTCAAGCATCAGAACTAGAAGTCATAATGAAACATTCCACATTGATAAGGATATATTGAAAACAAACAAAAAAAGATATAAAATTCTGTTTTCATGTTTTAAAATTATTTTTATGTATAGACTGAGCATGATTTTGTCTATTTCTTTTTAAGTATTATAGCAGTCAGGAGAAAAAAGACATTGGATTGGGAAGAGGTTTTTCAAAAACCCTCCTAAAAACATGAACTCTACTGGCCTTATTTGAAATCACTCACCTTGAGACTTGAACAGTTGTCTCACGACCGCAGCAAATGTAATTTTCTCTTAGAACTCTGCCACAGAAATAGCTTCACCTATAGGTGTGTAGAAACAGAAAGAACACCGAAAATTACTCTTATCCTCTTGAATTATAAAGTTATCTACAGGATAAGAAATGGAAAAGATAAATAGCCACTGCTTTTAAGGACAAAGAACATCCATATTCTACTCTGCCTCGCCATACTTAGCTAGGCAGTGGGGTCAGAATCTTTACACCTGGCTTTTGTTAGCTATTTGAGGGAATTTTTAAGTGTTGTAGAAACCTACAGTTCTTATGGTAAAGCTAATTTAATAAGGACTGATTCAAGGAAGATCATAGTTATTTTGCTGCAAAGATAAATGACAGGAGAAACAAAAAGAAGAAATCTGTCATCTGCACTGGAATTATCAGGAAAGGGTATATGATAATAGCATTTTAAGGAGCACAAGAAAGATAGGGGCTTATGAAGACAAGAATAGAAGACATTCAGCATTATAAAATGAGAAGGCAACTCTCACAATTAAAAGAACATGAGAATTATTATATTATGTGGAAGTATTTGGAAGAAGTTTTCCTTATTGACACAAAAATGTGAGAGCATTTTATGGTGATTGCTAGTTCAAGAAGAATCAATGGATGACAAAGCATTATTTATTTTTATATACCTCTGGTTTCATAGCAGAATTTTCTACATTGCAACAGAGTCGATACACTTCCACATTCATATATTAAATACCTAGTGTTTAGGGGACTTTTTTTTTTTAAAGAAAATGGGAATTTAGAGATAATATATTCACATGTTATCAAAAACTGCAAGGAAAATAGATATTATGTAAGTTACAAAAAATATTTAAATGCATTGTTATAAGTCAATGGTAGATACCATGGTAAGAGTTAAAAGTGGCACAAAATAAAACAATAATGTCTGTCCAAATATATTGAAACAAGAGAGGACATGAAGTCCAAAAGTATATTTGAATGGTAAATTCTAATATCTCATGCAAACATTGGGGAAATTACTATCCGAGATACAGGACAAAATATTTTCAAAACTTAAAGGCATATTAGGTAAAAACAGTTTTCCAGGATCTAGAAACAATTATTAAGAAGATTGTTTCAATTATTATGGAGGATGAGAGATAGATATAGGCCATATCCAGGTCATGGTGTCCTACAAAGTATAGGTGAGATCTTAACCGGGCTGTTACTGAAAGCAAAAGTGGTTGGGAACTGGTCATGTTTGTGAGGTAGGGGGAAAGTTTATTTCATAACGGTAACAATTATTTAAAGAAAGTTGCATTATAGCTATATAAACAGGAATGAGCCAAATTACCTTGATGTATAGTTTAAAAAGACAGAACACTTAATCTTTTCTACAAATTTCTATAAAGGCTCATAAACCTGGGTCTTTCAGCAGCAAAAATGAAAACACCCATTAAAAGTGTTTGAAGAGTTCTTCTTTTTAGACAACAAATAATACAAAATATTTTTCCTTCAAAAGCTCAAAGGAAACTTCTCAATTAAGTGATATATATTTGAAATACTTTTAAGATAGCATGTAAAAGTAAAGACTAACTAAAATAAATACTTCTGTTTATAGTAACCTGCTACAAAAAAAATAAATTAAAAAAATGATTGCTTTGCTTGGTATTCATTTCCATATGGCACAAATACAAATTTATTGCTACCAATGCAAATATTTTCAGATGTTTACAGAATAATGTGGCTTTAAAAGTTTACCTTAGTCATAAAAAAATACCAGGACATAAATTCTATGTTTACCATAAGATTGGAAAGAAGTGAAAGTATTTTATAAAATATGAATTTCTTAGCACACAAGTGATTTCTTTGATATTCATTGCCTTCTAAAATATTCTTGGGAAGGACACATAAACCTTCCTTTTATAATAAACTAAATAAACTTGTATAAAAATTTTACTTGTTTCAGATTAGAGTATTTATCAGTGTTTTAATGGGAGGGTGGCAAATAATGGGTTCCATTTAAACCCCTATAGCCCTGATTTTCGGATATGGAAAGTAGATTGGTTCAACCAATCATTCCATCCTGTTCTTTATATGTCCCTTTAAAACACAGGAGAAAGAGGAGATGTTTCCAGAATAAAAGCAAAACAGAATTCTATCATATTTTAAAAGATATTTATATCACAGAGAAAGGAAGTAAGAAAGGAAAAGAAGGAGGAAGGAAGGAGGGAGGGAAGGAGGGAGGGAGGAAGGAAAAAAGGAGGGAAGGAGGGAGGGGAAGGAAGAATGAGGGAGAGTAGAAGGATAGAGGGGTGGTAGGAAGGAAGAAAAGAAAGAAAAGAGAGAAGTAGCAAGGAGAGAGGGAAAGAAAATTTGTAGCTATGTTGAAATATTAATTATTCCCAAGGTATAATAAATTTCAAATTAATATGTATTTATTATTACAAAATGTTCACTATGGGCAGGTTTATATATATGAGATCTAAAAATATGCAGGAAATAAATGTAACAGTAAGAAATCCTAGATAGCATCTGAAGTTTGAAGGCCAACTGTTTATTGGAGTCAGAGAAGTCTAGGAAATCAAGAAGAACCACAGGTAATAGATTGTTTATTTTTCTTCTGAGAAGTTGCAGATAAAAAGGGGAGGAGGAAAAAGGGATGAGTATTCCTACGAGTACTCCTCTAATATTTCTGCTGGCAAACAGGCCTTTCTGTTGGCTGAGAATATCTATACGTTTTCAATTTTTATGTAATGAAACCTAGTAGTTTACATAAAGCTATGAGGATGGAAGAAACAAAAGGAACAAAAGCAGAAAGACCATTTGAAGATTAGGTTAATGATGATGAATAGGAACATTTTATCTGTAGTAGCAATACTAATAAAATGAATTAAACCTGTCAGATAATAGAATGAATATTCTTTGAAAATAAAGAGTAGCAGCAATATAACTTAGACAGGATCTTCAATCTAGGTTAGTCAAAAATATTTTTTAATAAGCAAGGAAAGCAGTGACAACGACAATAGCCACAACAGCAACAACAAACATCATTATTACCAAGCGCTGTGCTTCATGCTGGTATGTATCTATGAATTTCTTTTATAGATGAAAGGAAATAAGAAAGGAGGGAAAGGAGGGAGAGGCTCCCCTCTATATTTGTGATTTTATAAAACATTTGTACTTGCAAAAATCTAAACAATTAGGGGCACCTGGGTGGTTCAGTTGGTTAAGCATCTGACTATTTAAGCTCAGGTCATGATCTCAGGGTTGTGAGATGGAGCCCCATGTCAGGCTCTGTGTTCAGCGGGGAGTCTGCTTTTCTCCGTCTCCCTCTGCCAGTCTCCCTACACTTGCTCTCTCTCTTTTTCTCTTTCTCTCTCTCTCTCAAATAAATAAATCTTTTTAAAAAAATCACTAATGTAGAATATGAATTAACCCCCAACACTGGAAATCCGTGATTAAAGAATACAGACCTTCAGATAATAGCATGAATGGCTAAAGATAGACACATGATTTTTGTATGAATGTTTTATAATCCGTATTGTACTATAGGTTATAAGGCATATCTCCTGATGGAGAATGACTTTTCCTTAAGTCAGAATTGTATATGGATTCCCAAAATGTCTAGATTTATTTATACATAGTGGTGTGCTAACACCTAAACCAAAGAAAATGATTCATTGTTACATCACTATAATTATTATTACTACCATTTATTAAAAAGCTATAGGGGTTAATGGCTAGCTCAGTCAGTTAAGTATCTGCTTTCAGCTCAGGTCATGATCTCAGGATCCTAGGATCCAGCCCTGCATCGGGGAGTCTGCTTCTCCCTCTCCCTCTGCCCCATCCCAACCCCCGCTCATGCTTTCTATCTGTCTCTCTCTCAAATAAATAAATAAAATATTTTAAAAAATAAAAATTCAAAATTCAAAAATTTAAAAGCTATAAACATCACCAACTATAGGGAAATCCTTCTCATTAAAATCCTTCAAGTTGGGGCGCCTGGGTGGCTCAGATGTTTAAACGTCTGACTTCGGCTCAGGTGATCATCCCAGGGTCCTGGGATCCAGCCCCACATAGGGCTCCTGACTCAGCGGGGAGCCTGCTTCTCCCTCTCCCTCTGCCTCTCCTCCTGCTCATGCTCTCTCTCTCTCTCTCCCTGTATCTCTGTGTCTCAAATGAATAAAAAAAAACTTAAAAAAAAAAATCCTTCAAGTTGGTTGTTCCTGAATATTGAGAATGTGGTTGGAAAATATCCAAAAGTCTTCTGGAAATGTGTTCATTTTAGAAAATATCATTGTTCTTAAGATAAATGAATGAAGCAAATAGCAATGGAAATAGAAATAAAATATTATTTTCTAGGACTAGTAAATATAAAATAACTACATTTTTTTTTTATTAAGCCTTATACCTGATAAGGAAAGAAGCAGGAAATAACAGTACAAAAAACATTTACTTATAAACAATAATAATGTGTCTGGGATAATAAAAGTAACTCAAATGCATCCTTTTAACCATGCCTTTAAATGACTGGTTTGTGGAAATCTACTTCAGTAATTGTTTTGGCTAAGTTCTGATGTTACAGAAACTCATTCTCCATTTTCTTGATTATTCTATTGGGAAAGCTAAATGACTTGACTGTTAAGACTATTGACATATAAATACATATATATATATTCTCCACAAATATATATTTATTCTCCACAAATAAGCAGCAGAAATGCCCTATAGTTGGAATGTGATACTTTGTGAATTTTACTGGATGTTTTAAATTTTAAAATTTATTCAGGTGGTAAGACTGTTGAATCACAGACCTGTACCTCTGAAACAAATAATACATTATATGTTAAAAACAAAAAAAAAAAAGAAGAAGATAGTAGGAAGGGAAAAATGAAGGGGGGGGGAATTGGAGGGGGAGACGAACCATGAAAGACTATGGACTCTGAGAAACAAACTGAGGGTTCTAGAGGGGAGGGGGGTGGGGGGATGGGTTAGCCCGGTGATGGGTATTAAAAAGGGCACGTATTGAATGGAGCCCTGGGTGTTATACGCAAACAATGAATCATGGAACACTACATCAAAAACT
This sequence comes from Halichoerus grypus, assembly GCF_964656455.1. Classification (NCBI taxonomy): domain Eukaryota; kingdom Metazoa; phylum Chordata; class Mammalia; order Carnivora; family Phocidae; genus Halichoerus; species Halichoerus grypus. The sequence goes on from NC_135715.1 coordinate 23,484,605, forward strand.
AATGATGTAATGTATGGTGATTAATATAACATAATAAAATTTAAAAAATGCAAAAAAAATTATTCAGGTGAAACATCCTATTATTATGGTTCATTATATTCTTTAAAGAAAATAGGTAAATGACTTACAGTCAGGTGTCAAAACTTGTTAAAGTTAAACCTTGCCAAAGTTCAAATCAGACCTGTTAGTAGTTTGCCCAGTTTAATTTACCATTCTATACCCCAAATAGGAGAAGACTTTTAGGACCTTTTGAAATCCAAAATAAGATGCCATCAAGCTGAAGAGGATGACTGGGGACCAACGTGGGATCAGGAGGAGGGTCTTTGCAAGGTGTCTAATAAGCAAAGGCCAAGATAAAAAAAGTCAAGGACTGTTTGGCAATGAAAAGGGGCTATGGTAAATCAAAGAAATGATTTTACTAAATCCAGAAGCGGTGTCCTCAAGTCATTCAATCCTGCTTGAACATTTGACTAAATCCAGCCTGCCTTGTTCTCTTGTAATCTTAACAATTTTCAGATAATTGTTTCCTGTACCATTATGTCAGACTAAAGATAGACTCACAACCTAGCATTAAAGCAAAACATCTGTTGCAAAAAATAAAACTCCTCCCCCTGTCTTAAATAGAGTTAAGATCGGTAATAAGAGAAACTTGGAAGTGTTTTTTATTTCTCATATAAGAAGCGAAAAGAAAAAACAAGTCCTATTTGAATGAAATGAATATGCACCTTTAAATAATGAATGAACACATTATATAAAATTAGATCTTAAAGTTTGCCAATATTTCTAATTAATATATGGATTCCTTGAAGACTCTATTCAACAGCATATAGGAAAAAAATATCTGGCAATGACTATAAGGTATGAATGATTCCATGTACTAGTCCACTTACTCCTAATTCCTGAGGGAAAGGCCTATTCTTGATACAAATTACATCCACTGGAAAATAGTAAAGATATGGAAGGCTGTCTAAGTTTGTGACCTAGAAAACCAATATGAATTTAGACTGGGGAAAATTGATTCATATATATATGATAAATAACATTTACAAGAATCCATAAACCTCAGGTTTTTTTAAAAAAAGAACTGGTTTAAAGCAAATTCACATTAATTCCCAATTCTGATTTTTCCCCCAATCTTCCCTCTTGGCAATAATAATCTGATTTTTAATGTATATTCAACCAACCAAAGCATTTTCAAAATGATTGTAAAATTCTTTACTCTGGATAAATAAATCAGTCCCAGTACAGTTCAGAAGTTGTCCATTAGTCTCTCCTTAAGCTCCTCTAGATCCCATTTTTAAACATCTAGAGCATAATTATCTTTCCTATCAGTGTAAAAGGAGCGAGTTGCTGTGGACTTCATTAATAACCACATATTATCTGTGGGAGAGGAGACTATGCACTGGTCCAGTGTTTCCTCTCTGCTTCCCCTCCGGCTCCTGATGTTGACAAAGCATCTCTTCAGACCTTTCTTCAGAGGACTGGGTGAGACCCACGTATCTTCATGGGATTCCTCACTCCCCTCCAGTCTTGAGTGTGCTACTCATCATCCGGAAGTTAATAAGGTGGCTAAAAGCTGCATCAATCTCTTTGTTACCTCCAAGTTGATCTGTTGGCAAAGATTACCAGTTCCTTACAGGTACATCTGTTTACAACTTGGAAAAACATATCTCTATGTATTCAATTTGCAAAATATTCACTGAAAGAATATTTTATGCCAGATATTGCTTTAGGACTGGGATATAGTAGAGAATACAAGATAGTGAGGATACTGCTCATCTACAGCATTTCATTAAGGGAAAGGAAAAATCAGCAAAACTGCAGAAATATAAAACTGATGAGTGCTATGCTGAGTAATAAGTGCAATGATTTCAAACAGACAGGATGAATACTAATATGGACAGGCCAGAGGATACTTTCTAAAACTGAAACACAAATGCTAATGAGGATCTACTCATCTCACATTCAGAGACACCCTTCAAAGCACAAGGAATAGCCATTTCAAACCCCTAAATTGTGGAAGTAACTGGGCAATGTTAAGGAAACAAGAGATGTCCAGAGTGGCTGAAACATGACTCATGTATCAAAAATCTCTTATGCCCTCCCTCCAATTTTGTCTGCATGAACCACCACTGATTACAGACAATGCTGTGGCAGCCAGCTTTGCCCAGATTTAACCTTGCCTCAGCTTTCTGCCTTAGCCTCATCAGCAATTCTAGCTTTTTTTTTTTTTTTTTTTCTCCAAGGGTATTCTTATGAAATGGTATTGGACCCTACAGGAAACCTTGGCCCTCATGTACATGCATGCTGCAGCAGAGGGCTGAGATTCAGTGGGGGAGACTGAGAGCTGTATTTATTTCCTCTATTCACTTTTAAAAAAGAGAGACAGAGAAGAAAGAGAGAAAGAGAGAGAAAAAGAAAGAGAAAGAGAGAGAAAAAGAAAGAAAGGAAAGAAAAAGAATGAAAGAAAAAGAAAAGAAAGAAAGAAAGAAAGAAAGAAAGAAAGAAAGAAAGAAAGAAAGAAAGAAAGAAAGAAAGAAAGAGGGAGGGAGGAAGGAAGGAAGGAAGGAAGGAAGGAAGGAAGGAAGGAAGGAAGGAAAGACTCTTTTCCCACCTCTTTACTTTTATCCCCTTCTTTCCACTAAGCTTTATTTTATTACAGACATGAGGAAAAAAATAGTTTCTGTGGATTGCAAATATGGCTCAGGCCATTTTCTTTTACATTTGATGATGTGTCCTTTAAATAATTACTTCACAATATGATGAGTTTTTCTTCAGCTTTCAAGTGTCAGGTGGAAGGAAAAAAAAAAAAACCAACATGCCCTCCCATATTTCAAGTTAGTTGTCTGCTTCAGATTAATAACCTACCTATCTTCCTGTCAGAATGAGGTAGAGGTGGATATGGTAGATAAACTATACAATGAGAAATAGGTAAATACAGATATTCCTGTCACTACCATCTTTCAGTTCCTCTTACCATCAGGAGGATGGTATCCCAGTATGGTAGGTGCATGAGGAGCAGGGGTTGAAGTGGAGAACATTATCAGGACGAGTAGAAGTATGAAAGACTTCAGATAGCTGAAGGATTCTGTGAGATGATGAGTGGGGACATTTGTCCCATAGCCTTTTAAGAACTTAGTAGATTCTCGTGCCTGGGAAACACAGGATTCTTCTTGGGATTTGCCACTGATTTTGAATAGTTAAAATATGTTTCAGCCTCTGTATTAAACACTCTGTATACATTATATCAATTATCTTATTCTTCATTATTTAATACCATTATTTTCTGTATTTTACAATTGATGAACATGAGGGTGAATTGTTCCACACTCCAAAATCTGTAAAGAGACAAACATTTGAAGGTAGAGTCCAAAGGTGTAAAACTTTACATTTAAATTCAGGAATGGGAGAGAGAAGCTTCATGTGTTCTCTTAGATTTTTCTATTTTTTCATATATTTTTTTAAGATTTTATTTATTTATTTGACGGAGAGAGACACAGCGAGAGATGGAACACAAGCAGGGGGAGTGGGAGAGGGAGAAGCAGGCTTCCGGCGGAGCAGGGATCCCGACGCGGGGCTTGATCCCAGGACCCTGGGATCATGACCTGAGCCAAAGGCAGACGCTTAACCACTGAGCCACCCAGGCGCCCCTATTCTTTTCATTATTATAAAGAAAATGGATTCAAGATTTTTCCAAGAATAAATACTGTGGTTTGATAAGAGACTCTCTCATTACCTCTATTTCAGTAAACTAAATAGAGGCATTAGAAGAAGGCATTAGAAGTTTAGAACCCCCTATATATGTTACAATTTAAAACATGAAAAGGAGTTAAGAATGATAGTCACTTTAGTATTCTAAATCTTTGTATAGAAATTGATAAAAAATTTTTAAAGGCATAAATAAAAAACACAAGGGGCCCGAGTGGCTCAGTCACTTAAGCGTTTGCCTTTGGCTCAGGTCAGGATCCCAGGACTCTGGGATCCAGCGATGCATCTGGCCCCTGCTCAGTGGAGAGCCTGCTTCTCCCTCTCCCTCTGCCCCTCCCTATGGCTCATGCTCTCTCTCTCTCTCACTTGCTCTCTCTCTCTCTTCAATAAATACATAAAATCTTTAAAAACAACAACAACAAAAAACCCCATAAATCAGATAAAGATTTTTAAGGAAATCACAAGTACAGTATGGTAAGTCTGGTATAGAACATAGTATTTAACTGATAACGTCTTTTATCTTAGATCACAAAGATATGAGTTGAACAGTGCTCTATCATTAACCTAATTTCACATGGTACTCCTTCCTGATGCCTTTGAAATTATGGATGTGTAGAAAAACATTTTTCCCAAAGTCAGAATTTTCATCATCAGGATAATATAGAAAAAAACAAAAGTTGAAATTCAAGTTTTATGGTAGGATACCATATTGCATGATTAATTTTTCAAAGTTCAAATAGACCTTTTATACCATTATGTTTTAACAGTATCTTAATGCATACGTCATCACAAAAATGAAGCTGATATCCATTTGCAGGTAGGTCCTATGGGTGGCTCTGTACATTGTTACATTTCAATGAGACATCATTAGCTTTGCTCTTGTGAGCAAAGTTACCCAAAAATTCACTTTCCCAATAGTATCCAACCAAGATACTCTAATCATTATCCTTTCTTTTAGGAAATGTCAGTAAGATGGCAAGCCAGGCATCCATCACCACTCTGTTGGATCTTTATGTGGATAAAACTTGCCTTTAAGCTGCAGATGGCTCTTTAATCTTATAATGATTCAGAATTGTCCAACCGTACTCTGTTTTTAGACTTTTCACTAAAAGAGAAATCCACCCTGAGTCTCTTATTTTATTAACCTATTTGGCTAGATAGATCAAAGTTTTAAAAATAATAAGGCCAGGATTTCTATTACTTTATATATAATGACACGATTCCCCTACAGCTCTTGTGATTTCAGCACCTACAGAGATTAGAACATCATATTTTACAGTTGCCAATGTGCAAGTTTAAAACATAGTGTTATCCCCATTATATTTGAAAAGTAAGTTCTTAAAAACAAATGGAAATGTTTCTATAAATCTAATTTTTATGAATACTGCAAGCAAATAATAGCTAAAATAAAATCACATCTAAAAGGATTGTATTTTTTAAATAAAATCTAAGCTTTTTAGTGACTACGTTTTTTTTATTACAGATTTTCTTTCCCTGCCAACACCCCAGAATCTCACAACTGAGTCACTTTTCAGGGCCTTTTACTTCATTATTTTTGTCTCCTTTTTCTGTTCCTTTTATTGAAACAGCAGAGGTCCATTTGGAGCCCCCTGCTTGGCACTGCTGCAGGGATTTAAACTTTAACAAGTTCAAAGAAAACAAGAATTATAAGGAGAAGCCTTGGATTTATATAGATTCTTTTGAAGAGCTCAAAGTATGAGAAACCTTTCCCTTGGTCAGGGTTAAGGTTACAAAGTGTAGAACATGTAATCTCTGTATTCTTTTCAGCCTCTCATGCTTCTATACATTTCCCAAAACACCTTATTGAAAATGGTGGGTACAGTATCAGTCAAGGTCCCAAAAGGAAACAGATATCCACCCAGATTTTCAAGAGTCTTTAATAAAGGAAATGTTTACAGGAGTAAGCACAGGGTTATGGGAACAACAAAGGGTGTTGAGGTACACAGATACTAATATGCCATTACTGGCCTTGCATCAGAAAAAAAACAAAAAACAAAAAACAAAAAAAACAGAGGGAAAAATCATGCCACTGAAGCCTAGTGAGAGAGAGAACCAGGAAGGGAGGCAAGGGATGCTATAGAGGTAAGTGGATATAGCCACAGCCGGAGAGTGCTGCCCACAGCAAGGAGGATAGATAAGGGCTGTCCCTCCTCCTTCCCTCTGATCCCTCAGGTGGCCTGCCATTAACCCAAATAACCAGAAGCCAGCCCTTATGGGAGCATCAGTAATGCAGTATGCAGAGGTGGGCCCCCAGGGGCACAATGAATGGTAAAGAATGAATATGGAAAGGTACAAAAGGAAAAGGCACAGTGTGCCTTTGACATTTAGCTTTTCTTTTTTTTTTTTCCTTTGCTTCAAATTAAGAAAATCATATTCAATAGAGGGTAGATACAATTCTAATAAGTTATTAAATCACCATGGGATGATGCCAATTAAATCATTAAGCCACTACTAATATATAAAATGTAACATTTGCTAGTTCCAGAACTCTTCATATCAGTTAAGAGAGAACTGCAGGGAGAGGAGGAGGGAAGAGCGATATAATAATGAGTGTAAGTTATGCAATAGAATGTCTTCCTAGCTGCTAAGATGTAAGGGGATGCACAACAGATGGAACATAACAACACAGGTATAAAGAAACTGGCAAACTCTTATTTCACGTAATTATACTTACACTGTTCCTTCCTTCCTTTCTTCCTCCTTTCCTTTTATTTTTTTGAAATTGGATTTTATCTACACTATCCAGAGGTGACTGAAGTGACTGAGCAGGATGCATATAAAACCCCACTTTTTTTTTTTAAGATTTTATTTTTTCGATAGAGAGAGACACAGTGAGAGAGGGAACACAGCAGGGGGAGTGGGAGAGGGAGAAGCAGGCTTCCCGCGGAGCAGGGAGTCCGATGCGGGGCTTGATCCCAGGAGCCTGGGATCATGACCTGAGCCGAAGGCAGACCCTTAACGACTGAGCCACCCAGGCGCCCCTAAAAAACCACTTTAATACATCGTTTCCCTAACCTTTCAGACACATCTGCAGAGGTATAGCCCCTCTACCTTATTGACTCACCATAAACCAGTATTGACTCTAGACTTGAATTAATCAATGAAGCCAATCAGTTGGCCCCATAACTAATGTTAACACATTAAATTATAAATGCCCAATTTAATAGATTCAACCCTATCCAAGTTTATAGTGTCCATCTTTATATCATCCTTTTAGAATCTTTTTCCACTGCTATTCTCCAATGTCAGGTGATACAAGTTAGAAGGATCTAGTAAATACTTTAGTGCCAATGTATCTCCTTTGGGAGCCAAACTTAAAATTGTTTCTCTGGATTGTGTTGGAGTTTAACTCCTGTTAAAATGCCTGGACACAGTGATGGGTAGGGATAGTGTTTTTTCTAATGGTTATTTCTAATAGTTTTATGTTGTGCTAATAATAAAGCATAGTAACGATTATATGAGTGAGTTGTAGAAGAAATAGTGCACTTGGCCACTGAAGCAACATTATGTTAAAATTCTACCACTGGCATATAATTGTTATATATTAGTGCCGGAATCTTTGTTTAGGGACCATTTACCGTGAAATGAGTATTAAAAAAAATAACATCAGTGATGTAATAATTCAAAAAAATGTTATAATTCAGCGAAAAAGTAAAAGCAGCCCCCTTTACATAGTTTTCTTTATAACAGAATCTAGGTCAAAGCTTGTTTGTTACAATTTTATTGAGGGGTGTGGTCCCAGGGACATAAGAGTAAAGGAAAGTGGGAAGTCCTACAGCAAACTTGCCCATAGATTTTGAACAAACATAGCTGACTGATTGCTTGGCCATGCTGGATTATCTCCTCAAAGATCATTCGAAACAAATGCATCTTGGAATAGCCCATCTAGTAGAGGAAAGGAAATAGTATAGCTGCTGGAAACTTCCAACTTCACTTCATTTGTTAAAATCCATACCCCCTTACTTTCAGGGATGCTGGATTCATCCCAGGACTTTGTCACTACAAAGTCAGAGGACTTGGATACTGAAATTAGTTACTGAAATAATATTTTATTGTTTATTTGTTTCTTTTAATGCTTGCATAACAAACAAAAATAAAGGCTCAAGTGAATTCTCTTGATTGTAGACATAATTCCCCCAGAACCTCAAGGCACAAAAGCAACCTTTATCTTTCATAATCAGAATTATTTATATCAGGTAGCAGAATAAACCCAAAGTGACCAAATAGTAGTTTAAGCCTCCAGTTCAGTGGGACCCTTATTGTGTCCATTGGTGGAGGCACTGACCATCTGGAAATTTAACTCAAAGAGGCTGAGTTTTAGGGACAGAAAGCACACATTATGCAGGTGACTCATATAAGTGATGGTACAAGGAGTGATGGTACAAGGAATTACTTCTACGTTTCTCCATTGCTTTTAGATCATATATTCTTGCTACCGACATAGTGTTATCTGATTACCATTAGGTTCATATGCCACATCCTAGAGACAGCACTCAAATCCCAAAGTATAGATCTCTGTAGCTGGCACCTTAGTTGAGCTGGTGGTGAGCTCTTACACCATTCTATCAGGCCAGTTGCCTCTGGATTCTGGGGAACAACATAAGATCAGTGACTTCTGTGGTCAAGAGCCTATTGTCTCACTGACTTGAAATATAATCAATGCATTAACCTGAGTGCATCTGAGTCAGAAGATGCTCATACATCAAGCAGTCTGTAAACACGTTTATAATGGTACTTATGGAAACATTTCAGATAAGGAGGAAAAATTCTGTATCTACAGTATGTATTGATTGCTATAAGAACATAGTGTTTTCACTTCTAAGGTGGAATTGGTTAATTTAATCAACCTAATACCAGGTAGCTGAATGGATGGTGCACCAAAGAATCATGCTCAGTTCAGTACTCAGTGTTTGTTTGTAATGCTGATAGGGTTGACAGATTTAACACATAAAAATGTAGAATATACTGTCAAATTTGAATTTCACACATAGAGCACATGTTTTTAGTATAAATGTGTTCCACATACTTATATTAAAACAAACAAACAAACAAAAAACCTATTGTTCACAATTCACATTTAAGTTGGCATCGTATATATCATCTGGCAATTTTAGCTACTATCTAATTGGATATTCTAAAGTGCAAGTAGCAAGACCAGCATTGATGACAAGGTACTGGGATTTGAATTCCATTAATAGCCTCTATCACTGCCAAACTCAAAACTTTAGTAATGAGGCCCACTGGATAAAAACTGGAGTTGCATATGATAGAGGCCAGTTGTGATCCATGGGGCAAGTCATCCTGTTTGAGATAGGTGACATTATTTGTGGAGCCCAGTGCAAAATGACAACTTAGGACCCTCATTCAAAAATCCCTATGAATTTCAAGGTGATAGCAGTGCATTAAACCAAATGTAGAGAAGCGCCTGGGTGGCTCAGTAGTTAAGCGTCTGCCTTCAGCTCAGGTCAGGATCCCAGGGTCCTGGGATGGAGCCCCCCATAAGGCTCCCTGCTCAGCGGGAAGCCTGCTTCTCCCTCTCACACTCCCCTCTCTCGCTGTCTCTCTCTGTCAAATAAATAAATAAAATCTTTAAAAAATAAATAAACAAAACATGGAGCCTTCTGAATGTGGAGCCATATGTGAGTATATGAATTACACATCCATGGAGTTACCCTGCTCCTGTCTACGTGGCTTTTGAGATACTCTTTGGGAGTAAATGTCCTCTCTTGGGAATTAATGTGAGACAAAATGATATTTATGTACACTTTATATCCATTCCCAAAGGTCATCACTTAACTCTTTCCCCGGACTTCTTTGATCAGATTTCCCAGTATTTTTCTCTAGTGACTCCTAATCAAACTGGCCAAGCTACTTATCAGTGCCTGATAGTCAGTGTGCATCGGTACTTCAAGCTGTCTCTCCCTCAAATTAATTTGATGGCCATGTTCATCGTAGCTCTGTCCAGTGGAAGGATTTCTCTTTACCACTGTCTTTTAGTGACACTCATGAAAAAGGATGTAAAATGGCAGTTCTTTCTGTCTAGTGCCAACATATTGCACTAACCCATCTCTTAACCAATGCCAAGGCCTTTTTTTAACTCTGTCAGTTGGTCATAGGAAATTCTCAATGAGGCCTGAGATATGAATTGAAAAAGAGGAACAGAGGAAAGTGACATGAGAGTCCAAGCCACCTATTTATATAATTTACTATGACTTCAAAATCTGTTTGAGCCTGAGCTCTAAAGCACACTTCCATCATATAATGAATTGCAACTATCCCTGCACAACTTTATGAAATGATGGATATACAGCTTGGGTTTCAGTCACTTATTGTCATTACTGTAACCTAATAGCATATCAGGAGCTTTATCAAAGAGAAAAAAATTCTTGGTTATAAAAGTTGTTACCTTTCTCTAGAACACTAGGATTTCATGCTGTGACTCTCCTATTAGGTTTTTTCTGATGACTGCACAGCATCCTTATCCACTATGCATACTTCAAGTACCATCAAATATGCTAGGCCATATTGATCAAGTGACAGGTTTGCTTCCCTTACAGCCTTGATTTGCTGCAGAGCATTTGAGTCCCACTCAAAACAACTACCTTCAGAGTTACCCAATAAGTTAGTTCTAGTTCTAGTCCCAAATGCAGTAGATGCTGTCTCCAAAATTCAAAATGCTTCATGAAACATTGTGCCTCTTTCTTGGACATTGGACCTGAGAGGTGCAAAAACTTGTCCTTTATGATAAAAAGCATATCCTAGCACCTCACAGACCACTGGACTCCTAAAGATTTCATAATTGTGAAGGGCAATTTAAGTTCTGCTGAGTTACCTGCCAACCTTTGGACACACATTTGTCTAGATAATTTAGGATATTCGACACTCCCCATTCACTGGATCCAATTAACATGACATGATTAATATATTGGACTAATGGAAAATCTGGTGGAAGGTTAGGTTGAACAAAGTCCCTGGAGACTAAGCTGTAATAGAGAATAAAGGAATTAACAGCTTTGATATGAGACAATGAATATGTATTGCTGCCCATTCTAGGGAACCATTAATTACCTTTGCTTTTGATTCTCCCTACTGATAAATATCAAGAAGTAATTATTCACAAATTCACTGCTCACATACCAAGTGCCAAAAGTTTTGTTGTTTTCTTCTGTAAAAAATAACCATGCCTGAAACACTTCCAGCTAAACAGCTACAATTGGAGCCAATACTTGGTTAGGTTTAGAGATATACACCTTCATAGATCTGGCTAATGCACAGATCAGATAAACAACTGAATGGGAGACATGGCATGACTACACTGGCAATCGTCAAGTCTCTGTTAGTGTTACTAATCACTATAAGTCCTCGGAATGTATTATTTCTGCTGATTTACTATGTTGATAAAGTAGAGAGATTTGGGTCTAAGGGAAATAACCAAAGTTGTATAGGTGACCCATTTGTCCCAACTGTAAAAATAAATTAGGTAAAATATTTATCAGGTAGCCTCCATAAGCTCCAACTCTAACTGGAGAACTATTGTGGCATTTCTTGTTCTTTATGCCAGCATCAGCAAAAGTATCAAACATTTCTTTGATAGTCTTGTCATTTTTCTTTGTTTATACTAATTTTATTGAAAACACCTCCATGTCCTTTACTATTTCAGGATTCTTCCTCAAGGGGACCAGATCACAATTTCAAACAATAGGCTATGGATTTGTGAACATATTTGGATTTTTGAACTACATTAGATCTGAAAACTGGAAGAAGGACTACACTTTTCCATTACCATAGCTGCTCATTAGCTCTTGAGCTTATACAAATCAAATTTGCATTGTACAGATCAAAATATATAATAGTTGACTGGCTATCTGTCTCCTAGGAAAACCATGATCTATTTAGTCATCATCACAGAGTCCTAAAGATCAAGTTATCCTGATAAACACTCAGGTCATGCTACCCACTATGTATTAATTTTGACCTCCTTGCCTCTGAAGGTGAAGTGTTGCTACTTGGTCTGCCTTTTCAAAATCCCACCATATCCACTGATTATTAGGTAGTACATTACATTATGCTCCTACCAAAAATCACACCCTGCAGAGAACAGCTATCATCAAGATTCTCAGAGATGCCGCTGTGTCCTTTGTCAGCAGATTCTTTATTATCTTAAATGAAAAGAATGTTCTCTAGACACTCCAAGACAACATAATCAGGTGGTAGGTTACCTGGTCTTACATAAAAAATCCATTGTAGCATTCCCACTTCCTCTTACTTTAGACATTTTTGTCAATATTGTGGCCCTCTTCTTCACTTCTTAAAAGCATTCATAGCGCCCAGTGCAGGCACCACATATGGCTACTGGAAAGGTCCAAGACTAAATATACAGAATTTTTTATAGAGTTGGCTCCAAGGGAGTATCAGTAGCCTAGAACTGCATATTGTGTCCAAAGATTCTGTGGCAAACTAAACTTTTCACTTTCCAGTTAGAAAACTATCCAAAGAGATCTAGTAGACGATGTTAGACAAGGAAATGTGATTAAGTTTGGGGAATACATAGAAAGTGGGGTTTTGCTGTTGTTCCAGGAAGCAATTCCAGCTAAGGCACAGGCAGCTGTCTGCATGAGTAGAAGAAAGGAAAAAATTGGCAAAGTAAGTTTTCAGGGAAGAACTGACTAAATTCTCTTGTCAAAGAACTAACCAAGTGGACATAGGTTTAAGGCAATTTTCCAAGCTATACAAACACAGACTGCTAATCAGGAAAGCAAAGCAAAAGTCATAACCGTGATACAAAGTACCAAAGGAGCATAAGTTTTTTTTCAAGAACGTCCAATTGACAATAGCTTGTAAATTTTGTCTAGGACAAAAATAACAGTATCTTTGAACTTTACATATTGCTGATAATGAAAAATCTAAAACCCACCTATTTCAGGAACTGAGTTTACAATTATAGGGCAAGGCTAACACATATTTTGGCAAGTCTAAGAAAGTCAGAAACTAACAAAATCTTTCCTGTTCCTTAATTCTGCTTTTACACGTGTTTCTCTGAAGGAGAATTAAACAAAAATGTGAAATCATTTCTTGCCAAAATTTAAGAAACCATACATTTTTTCTAATAAATCCTTTGATATTTAGTTGATAGAAGGATACATGACATGCTAAAATTTAGAAAGAAAAAATACTTTTAAATAAATGTAAGCTCTATTATTTTGGGGATCTAATAAAGAAAAAATATATGTAATTAGCTGAATTCTCTTATTTATTTAATTTTTTGAGAGAGAGAGAGCGCATAAACAGGGGGGTGGGGCAGAGGGATAGGGAGAGAGGGAATCTTAATCTTTGCATACAAGTCTGAACTCATGATAATTTTTGCCTTGAAGGTAGTTGTTTGGCTACTGAATAGATTACTTTCTAATTCTTACAATTGGAATAATTCACATATGTTGTGTTACTTGCAAATTAAAAGAAACTAATAAATGTACCAAAGTTAGGAAGTGAATTTGATCATGGGTATAAAAGACACTCCTGCTTCCCCATTTTGTATGTGTGTGTTTTCTACAGGAATATAATGGTCATATACAAATTTTGAAATATGAAGTTTCAGAGACAGTTAAAACATGTGCTCAATCTGGCAAGTATTTTAAAAGGTTGAGAATACGTTTTATAGATCAGAACTAGGATGACTTATATGAGCAAAACTATATGAAAACCATTTAAAAAGTAAAATCCAAGAGTTTTATCAACTGATGGATATTGAGTAATGAAGGAGTCTTTTATCTTCCTAATAATTAGGAAATGTCACTCTATTTAAACTAGCTAGAGTATATTATGTTCTCTGCAACAGAACTCTACAGGGCACTCCATTCAAAGGGGGAATCCATGTGAAATAAAATGCTGAAGTTCAGGAAAGTGGCTGTAACAGGGAATATGTTGTGTCATGAAATTATATACATCAAGTATTTGAAACCAGAGGAAGTATGCAAAGGACATGGTACCTGAGAACAATATCAACTGCATTAGTCAGGGTTCTCCAGAGAAACAGAACCAATAGGATAGATATAGATATATAAGAAGAGATATTTTTATGCCATTGACTCTTGTGATTATGGAGGCTGAGAAGTTCCACTATCTGCCATCTGTAAGCTGGAGAACAAAGAAAGCTGGTAGTAAAATTCATGAGAATTTTGAGGTGAGAAGCACTAGTATAAATCCAAAGTACAAAGGAATCCAAAGGCCTGAGAGCAGAAGTTCTGACGTCAGAGGGCAGGCAAAGATGGATATCCTAGTTCAAGAAAAAGAGAAAACTAGGCTTCCTCCACCTTTCTGTTCTATTTGGGTCTTCAGTGGATTCGATGATGCCCCCCAACCTCCACTTTGGTAAAGATGGATCTCTTTACTCAGTCTACTGATTCAAATGCTAATCTCTGACACAGACATACCCAGAAATAATGTTTTACCAGCTCTTTGGTCATCTCTTAGCCCAATCAATTGACACAGAAAAGTAACTTCCATAATCATCCAAATGCAAAAAGTATATAAGAATAGGTGTAAGAGGGGCGCCTGGGTGGCTCAGTCAGTTAAGTGACTGCCTTTGGCTCAGGTCATGATTCTAGGGTCCAAGGGTGGAGCCCCACATTGGGCTCTCCGCTCAGCGGTGAATCTGCTTCTCCCTCTCCAGAGCTGTGATCTCTCTCACTTTCACTCTCTCTCAAATAAATAAATAAAATCTTAAAAAAAAAAGAATAGGTTAAGAAATATAACAAGAGTGCATTTTTGTAAACTAGAGGAGAATAGAGTGTTATAGAAGCTCATAGAAGCAATAATACCTTGGATTTCAGAAAAGACCAATCAGATGAAGACTGAAGAAATCCAACATGATCATTCTGTGTGTGTGAGGGCCCTTTTTTTTTTTCTTTTTGAAGATTTTATTTATTTATTCATGAGAGACAGAGAGAGAGAGAGGCAGAGGGAGAAGCAGGCTCCCAAGGAGCAGGGAGCCTGATGCGGGACTCGATCCCAGGGCTCTGGGATCATGACCTGAGCTGAAGGCAGATGCTCAACCATCTGAGCCACTCAGGTGCCCCTGTGAGGGCCCTGTTTTTATGCAAAAGGACAGTGAGTAGCAATGTCACATTAAGCAGAGGGAGATTTTTTTTTTTAAGTGGACATAAGTAAGCTGTTTGATATTCCTCCTAACCTTAAATGTTTTGACTTTTTGCCAGCATATACTTAGAAAGGCCTTGAGGTAGGAGGCAGATGTGCGTGTCAATATCAACAAGGAGATAAAGTGTGGTGCATCCCAGGACAGAACCATCCATGGGAAAAAGAGGGAAGATTGATTCACAGCTCTATTAATACAGATTTAACCTTTTATAAATGTTACTAGTTTTTACCTGCACAATATAAAATGAATTCCACACAAACCTTCTTTAAATATTTTGAGATTCCTTTACTATAACTGTTATTTATAAAATAGGAACTCTGAAGGACTAAGACTTTCACGTATTTAAGTTGAAGTATAAACTATTATACTTAAAACATTTTGTGCATGAATAAATCCTCATTTGAATATCTTTGGTTGGGGATTGTTCAGAATACATAGCTCAGAGAATATGACATGATTTCCAAGTTTCAGTTTGTTTGTGAAAGCACCCAACCATATAGAAGAGTGGCTAATGATTTCTTGCTTAAATGTGCAATAAAAGTACTAGGGATGTGAAACTCAACAACAACAAATAAAAACATTTCCTGACAGCAAAATAAATGACTAACAAACTTGAAAATGAATACATACTTATTCAATTTGCTCTAGATTTAGCTGTGTTGCATTCAGCAGGAAGTTGTCACAGAGAAATGAAGCTGTAGGATACACAGATGGCCCTGCTTCTTGTAGGAACAGACATCTGTATCCATCCATGGCAGCAGATCAGCAGTTTCTTCTAATTATTTTCTTGAAAATTTCTAAATTACTTATTTTCCATCTAGAAAAGAAAGATGAGCTCATATTTATCTTAAACTGTTGGCATTATATTAACTGGATTGCTTTGAAGCATAATTATTATTCTATTGATATAATAAAATCACCAACATCATTTAATTCATTTTATTCTCATATGAATCCTGCAAGATAGTTAGGAAAGGTTTTATTATAAATATTGATATTTTAGGAAGCTGACCCAGGAAGATTAAATCATTTAGCCAACATTATTCAACTTATTAATTGCAAGCCAAGAATTAAAAACTAATCATTTGATTATAAAATTATGGTATTTTACTATAGTTATCATTAATGGTGGAATATCATGTGCTGAAATATGACTAAAATAAGCTTAATATTGATTAAAATAAATCAACTAAAAAATTTTGGTTTAATGAAAAAATGGTCCAGTATTTCATCAATACCATGATGATTTATAATTTTTCTTTCCTTCTTTGGCTTTATAGAATTGAAGGTGTAAAAAAATATTAAAGCAGTAAAGAAACAGAAGAGAGAGAGAGAAATCACAACTTATCTTTACTTCGTCCATAAGATAAACTTCCATTAGCTAGCTATCATTACCTTGAAAATGTGATTATGACCTTTTTAACTAAACAGAAGTGTTGAAGCTATACTGTAAAAATAAGAATAAGAAATAATGTGGCACTGTACAGTCTTGGAGCTTCAAGAATATATAATAGGAAGGCAATTTGATTCTTAATTTTCTTTTTAATATTATTTTTTTATTTTAGAGATAGAGAACATGGGGGGGCTGTGGAGGGGCAGAGGGAGAGAGAGAATCTCAAGCAGACTCCCCACTGAATGTAGAGCCCTATGCGTGGGGCTTGATCTCAACACCCCGAGATCATGACCTGAGCCAAAATCAAGATTTGGGGAAGTTTAACCAACTGAGCCACCCAGGTGCCCCAAGGCAATTTGGTTCTAATTGTTACTTAGGATAAGCTGAGAAACGAAATTATCAGTTACACCTTTATACCTAAGCTTTTATTTCTTGAAAATATCCAATTTATGACTTAAAGAGAAGATATACTTGCTTTAAAGGTCTACATGATTTTGCATATTGTAACATTTATGACTATCATATCTTTCCCTTATTCCATCATTTTGAAGTTCTCAGACCTTTCTTCTAAGCTCAGTTCATATTTTGAAAACACTTTTCCAATTTATTCCCCAAACCACCAGTGCAATACTTTCTCCTTCTTGATTTATTTTTTGTGTTCTATACCTATCTCCTATAATGGACATTGCGGTTGAATGCTTATTAGTAGTAGTATTATTATCATATACTTTCTACTCCCATTGTGTATCACCAATGCAATTCTAAGTTCCAGGTAATTTTGGCTCTCTATCCTTCCTGCCTTTGCCACTTCTACAGTGAGTAGAACTGTATCACTTTGGACAGAGAAAAGAGAGAAATAATAAATGTTTTACTTTATCACTGAATCATTATTTCAATTAAACCTGAATCTCATCTTACCTCTGTATTTTCTCTTTTGCCTTAATGGGTTTTCAGTTATACTCAGGCCAAAGCATCATAAAAAGTAAACACTTACTATGTTCCAGGGACTATTCTTAGAACTTACATTACAAATTAATTCATTAATTCACAACATCTCTATGAAGTGAGGAACAGTTATTCCCATTACTGCAATGAGGAACTGAGGCATAGAAAGGTTATACCCTTGCTCAAAGACATATAACTATTAAGTAAGTGGCAGGGTACGGATTCCAATGAAGGCAGTTTGGTGAAATATTCAAAGTCTTGAATGATATGACATATTGCTTCCGTTAGCTCACATTTTACTCTGTATTTGTGTCTATGCCCCCTTCAGTTCTTATAGTGCAGGGGATTTTGTTGGTCTTTATTGGTCTGTGCATTTCTACCATTCACTTCATGCTTGGAAACATAATCAAGCAAAATTATTGTTATGGGTAAAATGAGACCTGTTCTTTCTGCAAGTGAAAAATTACAAAGTAATGATTACTAGTAGAATGCTTCAGTAAAAAAGAAAACCATTACCTGAAGAAACTCAAGATTATTTTGTTTCTTTCTATCTGCTCCCTTCCCCAGGGGCATTGGGCCTAAACATTCTCTAGGGGTTCCCATCAGAGTTGGAAAGATCTTAGTTTACAGGAAATGATATTTGAATAGCCTGTTGTTCAACTATGGGCCCCAGCCAGAACACTTGATAATGTATTATTCAATTTATTTATTTTTTTTAAATAAGTTTTTTTTTTTTTTTAAGATTTTATTTATTTGACAGAGAGAGACACAGCGAGAGAGGGAACACAAGCAGGAGGAGTGGGAGAGGGAGAAGCAGGCTTCCCGCCAAGCAGGGAGCCCGATGCGGGGCTCGATCCCGGGACCCTGGGATCAAGACCTGCGCCGAAGGCAGACGCTTAACGACTGAGCCACCCAGGCTCCCCTGTATTATTCAATTTAAAAAGTTTGGGGCGCCTGGGTGGCTCAGTCATTAAGCGTCTCCCTTTGGCTCAGGTCATGATCCCAGGGTCATGGGATCGAGCCCCGCATCAGGCTCCCTGCTCTGCGGGAAGCCTGCTTCTTCCTCTCCCACTCCTCCTGCTTGTGTTCCCTCTCTCGCTGTGTCTCTCTCTGTCAAATAAATAAAATCTTAAAAAAAAAAAAAAAAAAAAAGCATTAGTATGTGATAACTATGTATTGAATGTCATGCTATGGGGTCTAAATAAAGTTCCTTTCAGTATTTTCTTTTCCTAATCTATAGGAGGTTATTTGGGAAATCTTGTTAAAGATTGGCCTGAAGCAATATTCAGATACAACTCAATGTCTCACAAAAATCTGTTATAGCTATGGGCTTTTGAATTATTCCTCTATAAGTAATATCAGACACAATAGTTTTAATGGTTGGCTGGTTCAATGGGTTTGATTTTTAGGATTGGAAAGAATATGGAAGAGAAGGGAGAATAAACATTTGTGAGAAAAGAGAACCCAGTTGAACATTCAAATACATGTTTTGCTATAAATACAGTTAATTCTGGTTCTAAAATTTAGTTGCTGATTTTGTTGATGACTAATCTTTTTGCTTAAGGCTTAAAACTATTTTTCCTGACTGTGAGAATACTATGAATTGAAGACTTAAACCATTACTAGCATAAATGTTTTCTTTTACCCATTGAACTCTTTATCACAGGAAATGTTAATTCTTTTTACCTGAGGCATTACTTAGTAATTAAAGAAAAGTGGTTTCCTAATGCTAATTTCTGTAATAAAAAGGAAATGTATGAACACATTAAATTGAAAATTGTAGTGATAATAAAATGTACATTTCACACGTCTCACCTAGAATAATGGTTTTCCTGCTTTTTAAAATAGAATACTAAAAAGAAGTTATGGCTTTTTCATTTTATTTTCTCATACAATATTTATTCCATGAAAAGACTAAATATGCAAATTGCTTGCTTTATTTTTTTTTAATTTTGTGAGCTTCCTTTTTTCTTTAGAACTTTGTAGATTTCCACATACATATTTCATATGTATTTTGTTAGATTTATGCTTAAGTATTTCATTTTTTTAATTTCTTTTTTTTTCTTTTTTACTTGTAGCAAGAATTACAACCAAACACTACTTATTGGGCCAGAGATGCTGGTGGTGTTGGTGAAAGTCTTGCCCCTCATGTAGCACACTATCTACGCTTGTGAGTTCATCAGCCAACCAGTGGCCTGAACTCAAGCTTTAAAAATGTGCTGTATTTATTTTTTGTGGCAATATGAGTGGTGCTGTATTTTTAATTTCAACATCAACATCAACTTACTTAGTGATAACGTATAAGAAAGCAATTCATTTTTTAAACATACACTTTGTATCCTGCAATATTGCTACTATTGCTTTATTTGTTCCAGGGTATTTTTGTTGTTTGAGATTTTCTGCACAGACTGTTGTCATCTCTGAACAAAGGCAATTTCATTTCCTCCTTCCAAATCTGTTTTGTTTTTAGGATAAAAGTTTTATTCCTTTTCTTGTCTAATTGTATTAACTAGGACATCCAGTAAGATTTTTTTTTAAAACAGACTTATGTATTTCTTTTAGAAAGTGGAGCGAAGGGCAGCAAGAGATGGAGAGAGTCTTAAGCAGACTCTGCACTGAGTGCAGAGGCCGAAACGGGGCTCAATCTCATGACCCTGAGATCACAACCTGAGCTGAAACCAAGAGTCAGACACTTAACCCACCATGCCACCCAGGTGCCCCGCCAATAAGATCTTAAAAAAAAGAAAAAGAGCAATGAGTGAACATCTTTGTGTTGTTACTGATAGTCATTAGAAAGCTTCCAGTTTCTCTGGACTCCGGGAAGCAAGCTGAGAGTTATAGAAGGGAGGGCGGTGGGGATATGGGTTAACCAGGGGATGGGTATTAAGGAGGACACATGTTGTGATGAGCACTGGGTGTTAGGCGCAACCAATGAATCATTGAACACTACATCAAAAACTAATTATGTACTATATGTTGGCTAAGTGAATATAATAAATAAATATACATAAAAGAAAGCTTCCAGTTTCTCAAGTTAAATATGATGTTAGTTATAGAGGAATATTTTTTTTTGTAGATGTTATTAACAAATTGAGGAAGTGTCAAACTCCACTGCTCAAGTTCTCTATTGTTAGTTTGATGATAGTTTTATTATAAATACAGGTTGGATTTTGGCAAATGCATATATTGATATGATCATATGATTTTTTCATAATAACAATAAAAACAAAACATCATGAATATTATCAGCAGTTACAACAATATTAATTAAATAGTTAACACGTTTTGAAACTGGGTTAGGCCCTCTCACATGGCCCATTTTAATTAATCATATCATTAAACCAATGTTTCCGATATTATTATCATCTACTTTTTAGAGATGGTGAAATTTAAGTTCATAGATGTTAAGTATCTTGTTCAAGAGTCACAAAGCAGGTAAGGGGTGCAATTGTTTATGAATTCAGAGATCCTAGTTTTAGAAGAAACTTCTAGTCACTATACTATTCAAATTTGCATATTTCTGAACACCTCATTCACAAGTTTTTTTTTTTTTTTAAGATTTTATTTATTTATTTGAGAGAGAGAGAGAGCATGAGGAGGGGAGGGTCAGAGGGAGAAGCAGACTCCTCGCAGAGCAAGGAGCCCGATGCGGGACTCGATCCTGGGACTCCAGGATCATGACCTGAGCCGAAGGCAGTCGCTTAACCAACTGAGCCACCCAGGCGCCCCTCACAAGTATTTTTTAAATGTTTTATTTACTGTGTATTTATTGATATCGTAGAAATCAGGAGGCAATTATGTTATTATCATTTTATAAAAAGTTCATGGAATCTTCAATAGCTATTCAACAATCTAAAGTGAATAAAAGGAAGAGGTTCTTCATGAGCAGCAAATCTACCTTATCTGATGTCATGTATCAAAGTCACACCATCACTATCATCATCAAAACCACCACCAGCATCTGTTGGCCATTTGGATGTCTTCTTTGGAAAAATGTCTGTTCATGTCTTCTGCCCATTTTTTGATTGGATTATTTGTTCTTTGGGTGTTGAGTTTGATCAGTTCTTTATAGGTTTTGGATACTAGCCCTTTATCTGACGGGGGGAAATCGGAGGGGGAGATGAACCATGAGAGACTATGGACTCTGAGAAACAAACTGAGGGTTCTAGAGGGGAGGGGGGTGGGGGGATGGGTTAGCCTAGTGATGGGTATTAAAGAGGGCACATACTGCATGGAGCACTGGGTGTTATATGTAAACAATGAATCATGGAACACTACATCAAAAACTAATGATGTAATGTATGGTAATTAACATAACATAATAAGATAAAATTAAAAAAAACAAAACACCACCAGCACCACTACTACTCTGTAAGCCTAAAAGTTCCTTAAAAATTAAGCTCATGAACACTTTATTATCCACCCTTTTTAATAAGCAAGAGACTGTGAGTGTCTAAATTGATGGTTCATAGTATGATACACTCATTAATTAAACTGTGTACTTGTTTTGTTAAGAAACAAATAGAAAATATTGCCTCAGGTAGCAAATAAAATAGTGATTCTCACATTTCAAAGGAGAGTTTGATATTTGTCTTTATTGTCACTTGATTCTGAGAGACGTTTTTGAAATTTATATTTTTCTTCTTTTGGAACATTAGGAGAAACAAGACTATGGAGGAATAGAAGAGAAAGACAAATTCTTTATTATTGTGGCTCAATATAATTGGAAACCAATTTTGGAAAGATAATTTCATTAAGACAACTCTATATAGATGGGTAAGTCTACATGGGTTACAATAATATATTGTCTCAGCATTAACATGAACATTGTTAACAAATGTTCATTTCTTTTTTCTTTTCTTTTCTTTTCTTTCTTTCTTTCTTTCTTTCTTTCTTTCTTTCTTTCTTTCTTTCTTTCTTTCTTTTGAGAGATAGAGAGAGTGCACAAGTGAAGTAGAAGGGCAGAGTGAGAGGGAGAGAGAAAATCTTAAGCAGGCTCCACAAGCAGCGCTTGGGGCTCAATCCCATGACCCTGAGATCACGACCTGAGCTGAAATCAAGAGTTGGATGTTTAACCAACTGAGCCATCCCGGCACTCCAAGTGTTATTTTCATAATTAAAAATTATATATTAATTTTATACTTTAACTCATGCTTCCCTTAAATACTGAATAGAAGTAAACAGATAAATAGCATGATTATGTGATTTGTAATTGGATCGTATCTCCCCATTCCCATCCTCTAGTGCTATTTCTAGTATCTCCTCTTTCTTGTTAGATGGTTTCAGGTAGCTGGTCTTGGAATAAACTGTTGCTTAGGGCATAGATGGCCATGTGTGACATAGCTCTGCGAAAACCTTTTACCACACCTGACAAAGGTGTAGAGCTTTAGTGATACCAGTGGAGTGTAATGGCATGTGCTGAATTTGTGTTGTCATGGAGAGTCCTGGCAACAAAGGGCATGGTGTGGCTATGAGGTGAGGAGGTACAGTTGGACTTAAATAAGAGTATATAAGAGTACTTGTTCCATAGACTCCAGAACAACAGCTCAGAGAGATTTTGTAGCACACAGGTTGCGGAATAAAGGCCTGATAATTAGTCATTGATTGGAATAACAGTAATATCTGGTCACTTTTGGTAGTTTTATACAATTAACTAATTCATTATGATAATTGAAAATTATTATAAGCAAAGCCTGAGAATATAGCAGATAATAGATATTTATTAAACATTAAGGGTCCCATTTTCCCATGTTTTACTGAAAAATAATAGTTACAGAAACATCAGCAACAACTACAAAATTACAAAGTATGCTTTTCACTAGAAGTTTATTTATAGGGGCGCCTGGGTGGCTCAGTCGTTAAGCGTCTGCCTTCAGCTCAGGTCATGATCCCAGGGTCCTGGGATCGAGCCCTGCATCGGGCTCCCTGCTCAGCAGGAAGCCTGCTTCTCCCTCTCCCACTCCCCCCTGCTTGTGTTCCCTCTCTCGCTGTGTCTCTCTCTGTCAAATAAATAAATCTTAAAAAAAAAAAAAAAAGAAATTTATTTATAGACTCATGTGAAATATTCCAAGATCTAGGAGTCACAAATCTGAACATCTCTACAATAACTATACCCTACAAATGTTTTTATTGTAAACTATTTGTATTGATGCAGAGTTCTTTGGGTTCCTGAGTTGTCAGCAGATTATCTGCAGAGCCAATGACTAGGTCCAAACTTTATTAAAAAAAAAAAAAAAAGTCTCATCACTTATTTTGGAAAACTTTGTCTGTCAAACTATTTATATGAAGTCATGTTGTAAAGATAATGCTCCATTTCAAACAATGTTGGAACCCATGGGATTTTACAGGTCATGTTCAAGGAATGTATACTTTTCATCATCCCACACTATAATATGCAACATAATTTCCCTTTGAGAAGAATTAATGAAAACATATTTTGACATTATGATTACGGACATCTGTCTTTGTTTACATTCATCTCAGCTTAATGCAGAAAATGTCAAAGAAAGAATGTAGAGTGAAAATTGTGTATCTTTCAGTTTTACTTTCATTGCTTAGCACAAAGGGATAAAAACAGCATTGTGCTTCTTGTGTGGTAAGAGTTTTGCTAATGGATGTATAAAGTAAACAAAGCTGAAAGGAAATATTTTATTGCTCCATTCAGGACCATGTGGATTTTTGTTGCTGTTGTTTTTATTTGTTGTTGTTGTTATTATTGTTTAAAGAATACTTAATTTGAAATGTCTGGAACTTCACAAAAATTTGGATTTGTACCAACACAAAACTTTGTTTTAAAACATACTATAATTTTGCTTATTCTCTTGCCAAGCAAAAGAAGTTACACATGTTTGGATATCCTTGGAAAAGCCAGAGAACTGAAAATAAGGAGGAAACTTATTTTGTTTAAACTATTTTAATATTTTTCCCTTTACAATATAACAAAAATAAATTTAAAAATATATATTTTTGGTGATTAAACATAACTACACATTATCTAATTTTATTCAAATTAAAATTTAATACTCTTTCAACCAAGACTACTTATAATACTGGGGTATGTCCTTTTATTATTAGTATAGATGGATCCCAGCATTCACACTTTGTTTTAATCAGACATAATGATCCAATAATTGTTTTCTTATATATATGCTTCGAAAATCAGATTGTCTTTTTTTTTTTTTTAAAGATTTTATTTATTTATTTGACAGAGACAGACATAGTGAGAGAGGGAATACAAGCAGGGGGAGTGGGAGAGAGAGAAGCAGGCTTCCCGTGGAGCGGGGAGTCCGATGCGGGGCTCGATCCCAGGACCCTGGGATCATGACCTGAGCCGAAGGCAGACGCTTAACGACTGAGCCACCCAGGCGCCCCTCAGATTGTCTTTTTAATTGGTTCTTTTTTTCTAGAAAACCCAAAATTTACAGCATAACATAGAATTTACATTATTTATATTTTAATCTAGAAGATGCAACCAAACTGTGTTTTCAAACATGTATTCTTATTAATTTGCAAACCTTTCTTTTTCATAAATTTCAATGACAAAACTTTCATAGGTTAAAATAATGGTAAATACAGAGGAGATAATTTTTGAACTCTTGTATTGAAATTTGATCAAATCTTCAAGATGGCTATGTTGACATTTCATTCAATAATTGGTCTTAATTTGAATAAACAGGTTTTTTTAAATTTTAGAAATAATTGATTGATGTTCTCCTGTGCAAAATAAGACCTAATCTCTTTTACACCACACCCACTCACGCATTTTCCCCTCTATTTAACCTGCCAGTATTGTTTGCCACAGAGTAAAGTCAACGCTTGTTTATGTTTCTGTGTCTATCCATAAACATATGGTTAACAGCTGAGAAATGTTGATTAGTGCTAAGAGCAGACAGCAGCAACAGCCTCACCTGACAGGTTTTCAGTTGGGGTATATCCTTAAAATTTGAATCAAAGTCTACATTTTGACAAGATTTTCCTGGTGCACTTTTGAAGATTCTGACCAGGAAATCTTTACTGAGACTTGAGATACTGGATATCTAAAAATATCTCAAATGATGCCAGTACCACTGACACTCTGACCATCCTTTGTAGCAAGAATGTCAGGAACCATGGTTATATTTCTTTCATTTGTACAGCAAATGAAATAACATTTGTGTTTCCTACAGTTAACATTATCTCTTTTTTATTTTTTAAATAAATAGCTAAATTTATTCACCCTTTTACTTTCTGACAGAACTCAACATTACCTATATAGTCAAACGTACCAAATAATAGATTTTTTTCCTTCACTTTAGGGAAAGGACACTTGCAGTTCCACATCTGTCCTCCTGCTCTGATGTAGAATGATTGATCTCTACTTTAGGTGCTATAGTTCCGGGTCACCCTTTATTAGTATGGTGGCCTGAACTACAGATTTGTGGGACCCAGTGTGAAATAAATGTATAGGACCCTCTTTGTTTTATTTTTATTTATTTATTTATTTTTAAGATTTTATTTATTTATTTGACACAGAACCAGAGAGAGAGAGAGACAGAGCAAGCACAAGCAGGGAGAACGGCAGGCAGGGGAGAAGCAGGCTCTCTGCTGAGCAAGGAGCCCAATGTGGGGCTCGATCCCAGGACCCTGGGATCATGACCTGAGCCAAGGCAGCCGCTTAACCAACTGAGCCACCCAGGCGCCCCAGGACTCTCTTTGTTTTAATACATTTTTGAGCAGTTTTAAATTCACAGCAAAACTGATCAGAAAGTGGAGAGATTTCTTAGACAACCACTGTTCCCATTATACAGTGCCTCCTCCAGAATGGTATATCCCCCACCAGAATAGTGCATTTGTTACAATTAATGAACCTATTTGGATACATTATTATCACTCAGAGTCCATAATTTATATTAGATATCGTTCTTACTGTTGTATATTCTCTGGGTTTGGACTAATGTAAAATGACATGTATCTGTCATTATCCTAGCATAAAGAATTGTTTCAATGCTCTAAAAATCCTCTGTGCTCCACGAATTCATCCCTCTCCCCATACTCCAATCCCTGGAAAGCACTGATCTTTACTGTCTCTATAATTTTGCCTTTTCTAGAATGTCGTATAGCTGGAATCTTATAAAATCTCAAAAATAAAATTATTCTGGTTCTAATAGAACAATACTTTCTCTCATTATAATCATTAAGATTATATGAACATTATTTTTCTGTTTATTATAATGCTCACATATCATTAAATGTTTTTAATGGAATAATCTGAAATGACCATTTCAACCACTTTATTCTATTAACTATATAGGATTCATAGGGAAATATTCAAAATTCTTGCCCAATCAAGACAGACACTGACCCTAAACAAGCTGTAGGTAGATCTAGTACATACATCTCTGTGTCCAACATTAAAAAATGAGGCAGCATAGTGAATTAGGAGTAAATTAAAAGAGAATGCTTTCAAGAGTGGTCTTGGAACACTGAAATATATGCATTAGTGAAGAGTCAAGGAGACTGAAATAAAAAACTCAGATGTGCATTTCTTGGAAACCCATATATTTTAAGTTTACTGTGAGTGTAGTCCATATTTCTTCTGGACTCAATACCCTAACCGTGAGAACAATTTATGCACCTGTGGCACTCAAAATTAATTTGCTGATAAATGATGTAATTGTTAATACATTTATAAAGTGAAAATAAAATAATCACATACAACTAAATGTTATAATAAAAATATTATATTTCTTTTTTGATTTTTTTCCTTTTGAGAAAAATTTAAACCTATATTATGTAACCAAAAAAAAAAAAAACCATTATTTTTCTCATTTTCATTCTTTAGGCAATTTTTACAATAAAGCAAATGGAAAGTTTCTAAATGGCTGAAATTGTCTATTCAATTCTGCTATGACCAAATGAATTAAACAAAAAATGCCATCACAGTCTATTGAACATGAAAATATATTACTGTATTTTAGCTCTACATTATTTCGCAGTATATATTTCTATCTGCTTCATAGTTTAAGCAGATGTAAATGATATAATGGCATATAAATTATCATACCAAATATATTCCTATTATTATTTAATGCAAGTGTTCCTCAATTTAATCTTTTTTAGGTTTTGTATAACAAAGAAATATATTTAACTGTTTAAATAAGAGGAACATTTGTTAATATGATGTACTTTTTCTGGAGAATTAAGAGCTGTTGTTTTTTGTTTAGTAACTATTACCTGGTGTGGCATGAATAAACACATTTGAGATTTAATGTTTATTCTTGCAGTGGCTTAATAAAGGTAATTTAAAAATACATACTGATGTTCTATATATAATAGGACTTTGTTTGTTTATCTTAACTGAATCATTGGCACATGGAAATGAATATGCTTCATTCTCATAGTAGCTCTTATAAGTCCACTAATTCTTTTGCTAGCGGTCTTTTCATAGCTCTCCCTCACATATCTCACTTAACAGACAGCTTCTCAAGAGTCTGACAAAATTACATCATCACTGATAATTGTAATTAATGACATAGTTCTGAAATGTGGGGCAGACAGATTTATTGACACATAATAAGTAAAATTTTTGAAATTTTGATGTGCAGAACAATAATTTACAAATAAATATTTGGTCATAGACACACACAGAAATATTCTATACTAAATGTCACTCTGTTTAGCAACCATGTCAAATATATTGCAGTGAGAGGTGATATGGCTAATAGAAAGAATCCAATTTAATTTTGAAATAAGTTCACAGAAAATTTATAGTATTCACCACACTAATTTCTAATCCATAAGAGGAAAATATATAATCAAAGTCAAATTGCCAACCAAAACCTGGAGCAAATGATACTATAAAATTTAATAAGTCCTTAAAATCAGTGCAAAGCTTAGAAGTAATTAGCTACCACCATTACTTTTATTTTTGGTTCTATCTGAGGCAAATTCCTGAGAATGGCTCCTATTTTCCTTTAAAATATGAACTGAAACACCTTCTCAGTTATTCTAATGCCAGTGAATTAATCAAAACAAGGAATCACACAATGCTAGCACAGCATGAATAAATACTTGTAATGTATGTTGCCCCCTTGAATCTTGGAGGCAGGGTTGATCGTTGCACATACAGTGATGCTCACGCTTCTTGCTGTTCCATTTGCTAGCATCCATTCATTAAACTGTGGCTGGCTACCTTGTTGCCTTCTCTACATCATTTAATGTTGTATCATTAATTAACTGATATATGTATATACCCCCTCCATATCATATTGTGCTTCCTAAATGCAGCTCCATGTGAGAAATTGTTTTTAAATTTTTTAACAACTTAGTCATAAGGAAATTTTGTTCCCATATAGGAGATTATTTTGTTCACTCTGTTAGAAATAATAAAGTCATATTCCACCCTTTTATTTTCCTTCTGTAAGCAGAATATATTTTATCCTGATATTTATTATTTATTGTTATTTGCATGCTATTATTGGTCTCAAATTGAAAAAGCAACAAAAAAATAAAACAAGTAAACAAATACAAATACCATTATGTTGCCTATCATCAATTGAGCTTGTTGTGTAATTTACTTTGATTAATTATCTACGTACCCCATTCTTAGAATCTATCAACCTTTTGTGCTAAATGCGTTATACTAGGAAATTTTGCAACCTT
This sequence comes from Halichoerus grypus, assembly GCF_964656455.1. Classification (NCBI taxonomy): domain Eukaryota; kingdom Metazoa; phylum Chordata; class Mammalia; order Carnivora; family Phocidae; genus Halichoerus; species Halichoerus grypus. The sequence continues at coordinate 23,513,467 of NC_135715.1, forward strand.
AATAATATTTCATTTTTCTCAACTTAAAACCGGAGTAATAACAGTTAGTTAATAGGATTTGTATGGATTATTAATAAAATAATATGTAATCCATAGCACAAAAGGAACACTCAACATATTAATCATCCTTAGAAGTTCCAAGGCATATTAAGAAGTTGAAGGGCGCCTGGGTGGCTCAGTTGGTTAAGTGACTGCCTTCGGCTCAAGTCATGATCCTGGAGTCCCTGAATCGAGTCCCGCATCGGGCTCCCTGCTCGGCAGGGAGTCTGTTTCTCCCTCTGACCCTCCCCCCTCTCTCTCGTTCTCTCTCTCTCTCTCAAATAAATAAAAATCTTTAAAAAAAAAAAAGAAGTTGAAAAGTATAGACTTCCTTCAATAATTCTTCAGAGAATTGGTTTCTTGGTACATTTTAATCCACGTTTTTTGAAGTTACAGGTGATATAAATTTATAGCACATACAGACACTCCTGAGTGTTCAATAAATTTGAATTCAAATCCCATTATATTTTCCAATCAGGCTGTGGCGATAGCACTCCAAACACACATTTCTTACGATTCTTTGCTATTGAATATTAAAATCCTTATTTCAAATGACTTTATCTATGTATTCGATTTATGGTACTAGAGGAAACTTTATAGAAGCAGTTTCCCAATGAGTTTTTTAAGAAATAAATTTTAGGCACTAAATAGTATGTTTTAGCATTAGGGAAGTTCTGTTGTAGTATAAACCAAAGAAAAAAATGACAAATGTCACTTAAGATAGGATGCCAAGTTCATAAGTGGAAAATATTGTATATCTCAAATACATAGTCAAGGTAAAGAATCAAAAAAGAGCTTAATTAGTGAGATAAAAAATGAGGTAGGTACTCAGAATGCTCTGTATAGGGAAATTAGGAATAGCTGGTTCACAAGTAAGAAGATGAATAATGAAAGGCTATTTTTTAAAAAAAAGTAGATGAGATTTAACAAAAAGATATTTTAATATTGCAAAAACCCTTACTCAAATATTATTATTTTCTAGATATATACTTATTCCTTACTCATATAAGAGTAAGAACTTTAGGAAGTTGCAACTATTGTAATAGTATTAGTAGTAATAATAATTATTTAATTTCCATTAATGAAAATAATATGCATAAGATCAAATTCAGTATAATTACCATTGTCTAAGAAGGAAATAGCATGTTGAAAATATGAAATAACCTGTCCTGATTCTGATTTTTGCTATTTTTTACTTTTAACTCAAGGAGTTATGTTGCTGATGTGGCCTGATTATCAAGAGCAAAAAGAGGCAGTCTAAATGTGTGTTAGTCCTTTTAATGACAATATGAGATAATAATTAGTTAATTATTATTCACAAGAGTGGTAACAGAGATGGAGATTAATTCTAAAGATGGCTACATCTCAATGTATGCTGATTCTATTAAACAGATTATTTCCACTTAATATCAGTCCATGTGCCATTTCTCAAGCACATATACTATTTTACTATGTTGGAATCATTTCCAAAGACCTCCAAAATTAATATTGTAAATATTATCTAATTTTATTACAATTTTAGTTTTAGCCTGAAATGCTAACTCATCCTTTACACAAATATTGTGCACCATTTATTAAGCTATTATCTCTCAGCTCTGAAACCGTTATTTTGCACTCTATTTTGTGATGCAGAACCTAAAATTGCAAAATACATTTCTGCTTTGCCAGCTACCACTCAGCCAGGCACGGCCAACAGTAGGCACTAAGACTACAAGTTTAGGGGAGGAAGAAGGGACTTCTACTTCTTGGAGGCTTATTGTTGTTTTCTGCTCTAGTTATTATTCCTGCATTACAAAAATCTCCCAAAAATACAGTGGCAAAGAATTGCCTTTTTTTAGATAAGGAATTAGTAAGTCGGGAACTCTCTATGGGCTCAGTGTAGGGTCCCCTGAGCAACTGCAGTCAACTCTGGGCTAAGGCAAGGCTGCAGTCATATGATCATCCCATGGCAATATTGGGCCATAACCCAGGATGTCTCATGTCTATTGCTATCACTTGATGTTGGCTCTCAGGTGGGAGTTCAACAGTGAATATAAGTGGCCTCTTCACCATGGCAGTCTTGGAACAATCTTTTACATGGCAGGTAACTTCCCCACAAGTGCTCCAACAGGAGCAGGGGGAAGTAAGATTTTCAGACCTAGCATCAGAAATTACACAGCATCACTTCTGATGCATTCATTCTCTTGGTGACTGGTCTGATAATGATGCAGAGGAAGAGGACATAGGCCCCCACCTTTTTTATATGAGGACCATCTAAGAAGTCTAGATCTCAGGACCATGGAGCCCCTTTTCTAAGCACAGATACAGCACCTCACAGACCTGAATTCCAGGTTTTCGTGGCCCTTCTTCCAAGCTTCAGTGTTTTAATAATCCCCATCTCCTCCCTTTGGTTCCCCCAATCCTGAGGGGCAGCTTAATCATATCTATTTACTTCTATAGATACCTAACTCAAAATTTAATATCAAGTTAAGAACTGCTAATACTAAATGTCCTAAGCTAAAATACATATTGTGGTTTTTGCCTTCTCATTGAACACAATGTTACACATAAAAAATAAATATGTGGAGACAAATGGAAACCAACTAAGCTAATAATGTAAAAAAAAAAATAATGAACTATTTCAAACTGCTTCTGAAGAATTTAATCATATCTGGATATATTGATATTTTAAAGAAAAATTATTTTACATGAAATACATAATTTTATCAAGGACTAACTATTGAGTTAATTTTTACTATGTTCAAGTTCCTTTAGGATATCTTCATCCTAAAAGTAATCCTATATTAAAGTTTAATGTAGAATACTACTTTAGCTAAAATATGGAAGTATGTAGGAATTAACAAACTACTTAAATACTTAATTGTAGGAATTTTTATAAGAATTTATCTGGATGAAAATTTTCACTGTGATTACATCAAATTTTGATCATATTGTTGGATGAAGAATGTTTGCTATATATTATACACATACATGTGTGAATGTGCTTGATTTAAATATACACATATAGTGACAATTATTTCAATATACACATTAATGCATACATAAGTACATTATTCTCTTTATAGGATGTATCTTTAAATATGGTGTTGATTGATTTCCCTCAAATTGTGTTTAAGTATATAATTTTAGTTGTTTACTTGTTTACTGCAATTAAGTTTTTCCATTCCTTGAAACATACCAATCCATAGTAGCTCCCAAACTCATCACTATCGGTAAAATTCCTTCTAGCTTTGACACTTTCATGGTTTTTGTTTGTTTGTTTGTTTTAATCCTTTTTTCCTCCAGAGTTTAAAATTCTTGGCAAACATTTGTCGTTGAGTACATTGACCTCTAATCTTAACCTCATCTTCCAGAATTTCTAAATTCCCTCATTATTAACACCAAAAAATCACACTTTCCTTATCTAAAATTAGAAAATTGGGGCACCTGGGTGGCTCAGTCATTAAGCGCCTGCCTTCGGCTCAGGTCATGATCCCAGGGTCCTGGGATCGAGCCCCGCATCGGGCTCCCTGCTCAGCGGGAAAGCTGCTTCTCCCTCTCCCACTCCCCCTGCTTTTGTTCTCTCTCTCGCTGTGTCTCTCTCTGTCAAATAAATAAAATCTTTAAAAAAATAAATAAATAAAATAAAAATAAATAAAAAATAAAATTAGAAAACTGTATGGTGGATTTCTTTGCTTTCTCTATCCCAGTGAGATAATGGATTGAAATATGATGAGACAGGGAAACAAAATGTTAGCACAGTCTCACAACTAAGAGCAAAATTCAAGAAAGAAGAGCTAAAATATTTGGGTCAGAATCCTGTTTTTTCACCTCTCTAACTGTCATACTGTGCAAGTTACTTAAGCTCTTTGTCCTCCAGTTTGCTCAACTTCAAAGGGTAACTAACTCATATAGCCATTAAGAAGATTAAATATGTTAAAAGATTAAATATTGTAAAATATTTAAAGCACTTAGAAATGCTTGGCCCATAGTAAGGGCTATAAAAGTGTTAGCTATTATCGCATCAACTACAGAGAAAGATTTACTTCTGAGGAGTAGTATCCCTTACTTAAATTGTTTATGATGTAATCACTAAAGTTATATAAGACCATAATGCATTTTCACAAAAGCAATTCTAAGTCGCTTTTGAGTATAAGGAAGGTGTTGTAAAGAAATTTCATTTGGAACATTTCTAAGGGATAAACACCATTCACAGATGTGAACCAATTAGATGTGCATCACAAAACTATAAAAAGTGATGCACTTTTTTGTATTCAGCCAAATACCAAAAATATTAAATATATTAAAAATAAGTATGTCACAGTTTTCATGGTGTGAATTATATAATGTATAGAATTACCAAATCACTATGTTGTACATCTGAAACTAACATAATGTTGCAAGTCAACTACACTTCAATATTAATTAATTAAAATATAAAATAGATTAATTAATAAATATTTACCTATATTTATCTTTAAATATACCATTATAATAATCTATTGATATTAGCCAATGTGGGAAAAGACTAACACTGGAAGGAGATAAAAAAGATTTAATATTTAAGATCACATTAAATGATTATTTAAAAAAATTGTACAAATATTTAAAATCTTTTTTTTTTTTTTAAAGATTTTATTTATTTATTTGACAGAGAGAGACACAGCGAGAGAGGGAACACAAGCAGAGGGAGTAGGAGAGGGAGAAGCAGGCTTCCCTGAGGAGCAGGGAGCCTGATGCGGGGCTCGATCCCAGGACCCTGGGATCATGACCTGAGCCGAAGGCAGACGCTTAACGACTGAGCCACCCAGGCGCCCCACAAATATTTAAAATCTTAAGTGAATAATAATCACTTAATTATAAACTGGAAATAATATAATCCATGAAAAGATTTTAATAACAAAATTAATCACAGTCAAATGTTGCATGCAGAAATGTTTTAAGAAGTGTCTACGCTGTTAAACTAAAAAATATTGAGAAATCTATAAATGAGAAAATATGATACCTACCCAGAGATTGGTCATTAGGTAACGCCAAGCTATCAAAATAGCCAGTAGCTTACTAGGAAGAAAAACATGAAAGACTACTTTCTCATTGGAGTGAAAAAGCAAATTCCATTATAGGAAATCTGTTGTGGCAATATGTTGCTATTGTTAATAGCAGCTGCAAAGGTGAAAAATGGCTTAGTTTGAATAATCAAAGAAGAAATTAATTGATTAAAAATTATATTATGCTTGTACTGAAATGTCAATTTACACAGTTTACTAAAATGAATAGTCTCTCTTCTGATATTTTGTGATCCTAACAACCACAGGAATTTTAGTTGATAAGCTAAACAACCAGATTAATGCATTTTGTCTCTCACACTAATAAATTAGGTAGTCAGATAACTTCTGTATACATGATAGATAATCTATATTCCTGAGGCAAATGTTGCTTTAAATGAAAACATGGCAAAAGGAAGTTTAAGAACACAAATGATAATATACAAGGTAAAGTCCGAGGATAAAATAAAGAAATAATAAAAACCTTTTCAGAGAAGAAAATCATACATATTTTGTTTAAACTGGATATAACTCATTAAATTTAAGTTATTTAAAAAATAATTTTAAAAAGGAGAGCTATTCCAGATACTTTATTTAGTATGCAATTGAAATCTAGAAAATCAGAGACCAGTTTTATATTATGTAAAATATTTTCTTAATTTTGTGTTACTTTGGTAGTATAAGATATGAACAAACTTCAGATATTTACATAGCTTTCTGTAATGTATGGTTAATACATTTAATCCCCAAGGACTCAAATTTCTTTCACAAAGTTAAAAACTAAATGGGAGTATATATGCCCAAATAGTTGTATCCCAGTCTGGATTTCCATTTAGTGCTATCTCTAAAACAATCAGGTCCCTGAGGTACCCAGTTAGAGCAGTCAAAGAAGATAAATATCACATAAATAACAATATATTTGTGCTATATCAAATATACGTGTGATACATCAAATAAAAATATAATTCTGTTTAAAAAACATTTTTATAAAGTCTATTTGAACTATAAATTTGTTACTATTTCATGAAATTTCACACCCTCATTTAAAATTCCAAAACTGTAAAAAATAAAATCATGAACATTAGGAAGACTCATCATTTGAACTATTTAATAAAAATTTTATGATTTAAGAGTTTGAACCAATTTAATCATTCTGAAATAACACTGAATTTCAAATATGCTTAATAAAATTTAATAGCTTTGCATTGTAATTAGTGAGAGTTTGTTATCTATATATCTGTCTGTTTCATTCAATATGATCATAGGCTTAAATATGCATGCAAAAAAATCTGTAAAATATTAGAATTACCTTGTAAAGGGGAAAATTATGTAACCCATGGATGTTGTCCAGCTTGTAACAGTCAATTTTTTAGACATTTATTTATTCAAACAACAAAATATGTATTGATGCCTATGTATGAATGCTGTTTAGCAATATAGAAAAAATGGTTGATTCCAATTCCTGATTCTTTTTTTTAAGATTTTATTTATTTATTTATTTATTTATTTATTTATTTTTGAGAGAGAGAGAGAGAGAGCAGGGAGAGGGTCAGAAGCAGAAGGAGAGAAAAAAATCTCAGGCACACTCCACGCTTAGCAGGGAGCCCGACTCCGACTTGGGGCTTTATCTCAAGACCCTGAGATCATGACCTGAGCCAGGATCAAGAGCCGGATACTCAGGGACGCCTGGGTGACTCAGTCATTGGGCATCTGCCTTTGGCTCAGGTCATGGTCCCAGGGTCCTGGGGCCCTGGGATCCAGCCCCGCATTGGGCTGCCTGCTCAGCGGGAGGCCTGCTTCTCCTTTTCCCACTCCCCCTGCTTGTGTTCCCTCTCTCTGTCAAATAAATATATAAATAAATCTTAAAAAAAAAAGAGTCGGATACTTAACCAACTGAGCCATCCAGGTGCCCCCAATTACTGTTCTTATAGGGAAACCTGTCAGTAATATCCAAAGCAGAACCACAATTGCTGACATATAATCAAGTAATAATTTTGATACCTCTCTAGCTAACATAAAGCAAAACACAGTTTGACTAAATTCCATAATGGTCTCCAAATACCTGCCTACAGAGCATAGTAAAGCATTGAGTACACTCTCTCTACTAGGATACCAGTCATATATAATTTTCAGACTGCTTTGTGGGAGCAGGAGAACTCTTGCCAGATATCAGATTATCAAATAATCAGCACTACTTCTATGTAGGTGTATCCAAGGGATTGAAAAATCTCACTTAAATGGCAAAGCACGGGAAAAAACACTAATAACATTTTAATAAAAGTCTATGGAATACTTAAGTGTGTTCTTTTTTAGCTTTTAGAAACTGCCATCACATTGTTATTAAAAAGAATAATAAAAAGAATCTACTCTAGGAAGACTTTACAACACATTAAATTAAATACAAAATGGAGACAGAGCAGAATTCCCTTAGCAGACAAAACATTTAAGCCAAGTAAGCAAAATTAAATCTAGCTTACTTCATGAACATAAGCAAAACTTAACTTCAGTTATTTCTGGTAAATGCCTCTTATAATCATAAAAGAAACTTAAGTCATCTTCCTAAAAATGGCATGATATAATCACTTTTAACCAATCCGTTGCTGTCAGGAAACCCCCATTGCATTAACTAATCACTGTAAAGGTTAAATAACTTCCTCATTTATACTTTATAAGCCATTCTGTAACTTCATGCCTCTGAGCTTCATGTTAGTTTGTATTTTTGAAAGCTCCCAGTTTATGAACTGTTCTTACATACACAATAAACTCTTACTAAATATTGTTTGTGGATTTGGTGGTTTTAATTTTTCTATTTCTGGATTTTTGACAAACATTTCACTCAAAATGTTTTTAACATAGAGAAAAAAAAACATTAAACAGACATTATAATATAATTGGTTAAGTTTTATAACAAAAGCATGTAAATATTACCCAACACAAGTTCAAGAGAATGGAATAGTGGAGTGGTAGAATTAATTATTAAATAATCCTATTATTAACTAGTAAAGAAAACAGAATATGGAAGTAGAAAAACTATATTTCCATTTCTATGTTCCCACCAAACAGATTCTAAAAGGATTCTTGTTTTGGAGAGTTTGACTCCTTTACATTCAAAGACCAGTCCCTCAAAAGATGTAGGTTTTTTATTTCAGTCTGTTGTCACCTATTCAAATTGATAAAAATCTGCACAACTATGGGCTTTTCCTTATCTAATTCAATAGCTCTGGTAAGAGTGCAGAGAAGGTAGCAATTTGCATTTAACTGGGTTAAAACAAAATAGTAAATTTCTAAAATTAAAAATTATTGCCATAACAATTGTCAATGGGTAGACTAAAAGTAAACTACACATGAATAAGTATTAAGTATTTTTATATTCGTTATGAAATAAATTAAATCTCTTAAAATAGAGGGAAATGACTAAGACAGAAGATGGGACATCACACCCTAGACCCGTACCACCCTGAATGCTCTTGATGTCACCTGATCTTTAAAGCTAAGCAGGGGATGATATGATACTTTACGAAAACCCAAAAGACTCAACCCCAAAACTGCTAGAACTCTTATAAGAATTCAGTAAAGTGGCAGGATATAAAATCAATGCACAGAAATCAGTGGCATTGCTATCCACCAACAACAAGACAAAGAAAGAGACATTAAGGAGTCGATCCCATTTACAATTGCACCCAAAACCCTAAGATACCTAGGAATAAATCTAACCAAAGAGGCAAAGAATCTGTACTCAGAAAACTATAGCATACTCATGAAAGAAATTGAGGAAGACACAAAGAAATGGAAAAACGTTCCATGCTCATGGATTGGAAGAACAAATATTATGAAAATGTCTATGCTACCTAGAGCAATCTACACATTTAATGCAATCCCTATCAAAATACCATCTACTTTTTTCAAAGAAATGGAACAAATAATCCTAAAATTTGTATGGAACCAGAAAAGACCCCGAACAGCCAGAGGAATGTTGAAAAAGAAAGGCAAAGCTCATGGCATCACAATTCCAGACTTCAAGCGCTATTACAAAGCTGTCATCAACAAGACAGTAGGATACTGGCACAAAAACAGACACATAGATCAATGGAACAGAATAGAGAGCCCAGAAATGGACCCTCAACTCTATGGTCAACTGATCTTGGACAAAGCAGGAAACAATGTCCAATGGAAAAAAGACAGTCTCTTCAACAAATGGTGTTGGGAATATTGGACAGCCACATGCAGAAGAATGAAACTGGACCATTTCCTTACACCACACAAAAAATACACTCAAAATGGATGAAAAACCTAAATGTGAGACAGGAATCCATCAAAATCCTTGAGGAGAACACAGGCAGCAACCTTTTTGACCTCAGCCACAGCAAATTCTTCCTAGAAACATCGCCAAAGGCAACGGAAGCCAGGGCAAAAATGAACTATTGGGACTTGATCAAGATAAAAAGCTTTTGCACAGCAAAGGAAACAGTCAACAAAGCCAAAAGACAACCAACAGAATGGGAGAAGATATCTGCAAATGACAGATAAAGGGCTAGTATCCAAAATCTATAAAGAACATATCAAACTCACCAAAGAACAAATAATCCAATCAAAAAATGGGCAGAAGACATGAACAGACATTTCTGCAAAGATGTCCAAATGGCCAAACTATGGAAAGAGCCTAGATGTCTATCAATAGATGATTGGATAAAGAAGATGTGGTATATATATACAATGGAATATTATGCAACCATCAAAAAAAAATGAAATCTTGCCAGTTGCACTGACATGGATGGAACTAGAGGGTATTATGCTAAGCGAAATAAGTCAATCTGAGAAAGACAATTATCATATGATCTCACTGATATGTGGAATTTGAGAAACAAGGCAGAGCATCATAGGGGAAGGGAGGGAAAAATGAAACAAGACGAAACCAGAGAGGGAGACAAAACATAAGAGACTCTTAATCTCAGGAAACAAACTGAGGGTTGCTGGAATGGGGTGGGGGGGTGGGTGGGAGGGATGGGGTGGCTGGGTGATGGACATTAGGGAGGGTATGTACTATTGTGAGAGCTGTGAATTGTGTAAGACTGAAGAATCACAGACCTGTATGCCTGAAACAAATAATATATTATTTGTTAATGAAAAAAAAAGAAAGAAAGAAAAAAGAAAGCTAAGCAGGGTCAGGCCTTGTTAGTACTTGGATGGGAGAAGATGGAACATTACTACTTAAAACAAAAAGCACTGAGGAATAAATAACAACAAAGTATCCCTCTTGTAGGAATGATAAAATAAGCAGACACAATAGATTAGGGCAGGAGTGATAGTAGAATAAATAATAGAAAAAAGTTCTAAATAAATGTAGACAGCTGTTGTTACATTATAAAAATCACTGAGATGTACTGATAAAAAAAAAAAAAAGTGACCTATAGAAAATGATAACCAGAGGCCAAAAGACCACAATTAGCAAAGCAAAGTAGTGAAATGGAAAAAAATAAACGGAGGACAGAAAAGACAAGAATAAGCATATATTCACTACTATTATTTTTAAATTATTATATTATATTATTTTATTGATAATAGCCTTAATTTTTGAACAGTTTTTTTTTTTTAAGATTTTATTTATTTATTTGATACAGAGAGAGAGAGAGAGCACAAGCAGGGGGAGTGGCAGGCAGAGGCAGAAAGAGAAGCAGGCTCCCTGCAGAGCAGGGGAGCCTGATGTGGGACTCGATCCCACCTGGGATCATGACCTGAGCCGAAGGCAGTCGCTTAACCAACTGAGCCACGCAGGTGCCCTGAACAGTTTTAAATGTATAAAAAAAAACTGAGCAGAGTTCTTCCTATATACCCTCCAACCTTATGCACAATTTCCTCTATTACTAAAATCCGACATTAGAATGGCACATTTTTTTTTGCAATTAACGAATATATATTGATACATTATTATTAACTAAAGTCCATACTTTATTCAAATTTCCTTAGTCTTTACCTAATGTCCTTTTTCTGTTCCAGGATCCTATCTGGAATACCACATTACATTTAGTGTTCAAGTCACCATCATCTTTTGGTTTATAGCATCACCTCCGAGCCTGCTCAGCAGGAAGCCTGTTTCTCCCTCTCCCACTCCCCTTGCTTGTGTTCCTTCTCTTGCTTTATCTCACTCTGTCAAATAGATAAATAAAATCTTTTTAAAAAAAAAAAAAAAGTTTCTTTGCTTTCACCACTTCTGTCTCCATTATTCTAATACCATTTTTTTAAAAATTATTATTGATTATCTCCATCCTCTATTAGAAACTCAGCATTGTGGGGGGGTGCCTGAGTGGCACAGTCAGTTAAGTGGCTAAGTGGCTAACTCTTGGTTTCGGCTCAGGTCGTGATCTCAGGGTGATGAGATCAAGCCCACGCCAGGGTCCATGCTCAGCATGGAGTCTGCTTAAGTTTCTCTGTCTCCCTCTGCCCCTCCCCCACTCTCTTACACTCTCTTTCTCTCAGATAATAAGTAATCTTAAAAAAAAAAAAAAAGGAAGAAAGAAACTAAGCATGACAACAGCAGCATGACACAAGTGTATCCCAAGTACTTTGGATAATGTATGACACATTGGTATTTAGTAGGTATTGGTCTAATCCCTTTCAATAATGAATATCTTAGGGCGCCTGGGTGGCTCAGTTGGTTAAGCGACTGCCTTCGGCTCAGGTCATGATCCTGGAGTCCCGGGATCGAGTCCCGCATCAGGCTCACTGCTCTGCAGGGAGTCTGTTCCTCCCTCTGACCCTCCTCCCTCTCATGCTCTCTCTCTCATTCTCTCTCTCTCAAATAAATAAATAAAATCTTTAAAAAAAAAAAAAAAAAAATAATGAATATCTTATTTTGAACTATTTTTCAAATTCATGGATATTTGTTATGCAATTTCACACCAATGGCTCCAAACATTTATAGCCATAGTTTTCTGTTAGTCACATCCATTCAATCTATTTTTGTTACCTTCAATCTTCTACAAATTTCCATTACCTTTATAGCTTCTCTGCACACATTCTTATTCTCTCTGCTTGGCCTAGCCATCAAGATGATTTGTGGTTTTACATTCAGCCAAGCTTTTTACTAGCTTCAAATTAACTCAATCTTCTCTCTTATTTTTAGTCAACTCAGCCTTGTCCAAAATCCTGCTTTGATCTTCAAATACTGATGCCTAATTTTTTTTATTTAAATTAAGTTAGATATGGGTACCATGAGAAAACTTTGCCTGTTGATTTCTTCTATTGTTTACATTTACAGTGTAAACATTTTAAAGCAACAGGACTTTAGACTTGAAAAGTCTTTGACCACAAAAGCTAACTGAGATGGCTCCACTTGATAAAACTAAATGTCTCTCAGTAAAGAACAATGCTAGTATATCAATCTCTATATATTAGTTCATTGATATGCAGTATACCATCCCACTGTGTAAAACTGCTACAATTCGTATCACAAATTTTTGCTATGTTCACACTTTCTAAGGCTGATAGACATTCCGTTAGTGTGAACTGTAGGCTCAGCATGCTTCTCATTGATAATGAAACTTTTGAAAATAAAATGACTCTTTTTGACAAAACACAATGAAGCAGAAAATGGGCAGATGCCATAGATTATATAATCAGTACAGGGAAAATTCTAGCTAGCATTCATAATACATCAGACAAACTGATGGGGTATTTAGTGGTTAACTCCAATGTAATGACAATCTCAAGCCATCTGTCTTGAAAGCCCATAATAAATAGGTCTACTGTTGACCCACATGCATTAGAAAAAAGACATTTGGATAGTTAAGTAATAGATTATACTTCAAAGCAATAACTAATTACTGATAAACTACTTAAAATTTATTTTTAATTTGACAGGATAACAGCAGTTAAATATAAGAGATTATAATGCACCAGCAGATAGCAAATTTCAAAGTATTTGGTTCAATGATTTATATGATAGTTTTTCAGCCAACTTTTAGAGGGGCCTTTTTTGTGTGTGTTCTTAGAAAATAGTACAATATTTCCTTTGTAAATTTATATAATTAGATTAAACCTTCTATTTTTAATAATAGCATACTTTACATATCTTAAAGGTAGCATATTAAGTGGCATTAATCTTAGAGCCAATAAAGTCACAAGTTTTTACTGTGGTGATTTTTCTTGGTTTTCTAATTTTCCTGTTTTTCATCTTTTAACAAATATTGACTATATCCAAAATGTCTAATGCATTTTCTTTTTTTTTTTTTTTAAAGATTTTATTTATTTATTTGACAGAGAGAGAGATAGCGAGAGCAGGAATGCAAGCAGGGGGAGTGGGAGAGGGAGAAGCAGGCTTCCCGCCGAGCAGGGAGCCCGATGTGGGACTCGATCCCAGGACCCTGGGATCATGACCCGAGCCGAAGGCAGACGCTTAACGACTGAGCCACCCAGGCTCCCTAATGCATTTTCTTTTATCAACCTCAAGCAAAGCCAAATGTCTTACAAGTTGTCAATTTACTATGTGATTTTAAAATTTGAATTTAAAATGTGAAATTGTATGCAAGGATCAAAGCCTTGAGATGACACATTGAATTTTATACTAAATTGCCCCTATTAGTTTCCTAGGGCTGCCATAACAAAATGCCACAAACTGGCTGGCTCATAATAATAAAAATGTATTGTCTGAAAAAGTGTCAACAGAGCCACCCTCCCTCTAAAGACCCTAGGAAAAAAATTGTTCCATGTGTCTCCCTTAGTTTCTGGTTGCTTCAAGCATTCCTTTGCTTGTAGATACATCATTCCAGTCTTCTGTCTTTATGTAATTCTCCTTCTGTATCTTCTCACCATTTTCCCTCTGTGTGTGTCCAAATTTCCCCATTTTATAAGTACACCAGTAATATTGGGTTAAGGACCAGCCCATTTACCTCATCTTAAACTGGTTAAATCTACAAGACCAATTCCAAATAAGGTCAATATTCTGAGGGACCACGGTTAAGACTTCAACACATATTTTTGGCTGAGCACAATTCAACCTATAATATTGCTCAAGTGGGAGTTTCATGTCTTCCACTGACCATCCCCCAAGCAAGTTACACAGTCTGTACCTGCATTTCCTTATATGTAGAATTGCTGTGAGGAACAAAGGCGCCAGTAGACAGAAAGTACTTAGAACACACAGTGATACTAAAATATTGACTGAGGCTATTCTTGCCTCATTACAATCTCTCTTCTTATTCCAAGGGTTGTTAACTATTTAGTTTATTTATTTTAAGATTTATTTATGAAAGAGAGAAAGAGCACTTGAGTGTGGGGAGGGGCAGGGGGGAGGGAATCTTCAATCAGACTCACTGCTGACCACGGAGCCCAACACGGGGCTCAATCCCACGACCCATGAGACCATGACCTGAGCTGAGACCAAGAGTCAGACACTGAACTGACTGAGCCACCCAGGCACCCATTAGTTTCTTAAATTAATGTTTCATTTTTTTACAGCAGGTGGGAAGTCATGTTCAACTTTGTCACTTAGGAGTAGACAATCTCATGAATTACAGTGGTTTGTCAGGAGGTACCAGCAACAATGACACGATGTCTCCTGACCTAGTCAACCACCAGGCCAGCCTAGGTCTTACATTGTACACAGATTAGATTTAGATCCCTCCTCACCATGCTATGACATGTGGACCTAGTCAGAATCACTCCAGTATTCTAAAAGTGAGAAAAGCAAATTAGCAATCTGGTCATATATGACTCCCTCCCAGAAATGTCATTGACCCTTATAGAAGTGGACCAACAAAAATGATGGGAAAGGACATCATTCAATCCAGAATGAAACTTGAACCTTACATAAAGGTAAAATAATGTGATAGAAAAATAATATGATTTTAAAATAATATTCATTTCATAAGAGTCTTCCCGTAGGAAACAAGCAAACACCAATGTGAAAACATTTCCTAGCAGAACTGAACTAATAAAACAATTATTCCCAGGTTAAAGAAAGCATGCCTGATATTATTAGCCATATCAAATTGAAATATCTACATTGGAATTTATAATTTCCAGGAGTTAAGAACATGACTCATATAATATATAAAATAAGTGTATGTCAACATTTTCTTTCTCACTAATGAAGGAACTGGAGGATATTAAAGCTAATTCAAAGGACAATTCAAAAGGAACTAAAGAAAGAATTCTGAAATAAGAATTCTAGCTTAGATAACAAAACTGGTTATGTCCTATAGAGTAACAACATATATTTGGGACTATCTTTTTTACTAAACATAAATGATGTCATTCCACATATGGATGCAATAAATAATAACAAGCTAAGAATTTTTATATTGTCCTCTCACTTTTTCAGTATATAGTAAAATATAGAGACAGAGAATTACTTATTTTTATTATATATTTTTTTGATATAACAATGCAAAGATTAACTAAATTTTACCAAATAAGTATTTCATTATATTTACCTTGAAATAGACATTACACTTACACAAAATAAAATAGCAGAAAAAGAACAAATAAGAAAGTAGTGTCTGATATAAAAATATATGCATTTTTTTTAAATCCCATTCTTTCCTCTAATCAATATGGACTCTACATAGCCTTTGACTATGCTCTAAATGTGGGTGCAGCTAATATCAATTAGGAAAAATTGCATATAAGGCCGAAAAACAGACAGGTTTATGATTAAAGCTATAAGTGAATAAATAATGAAGAAAACCGTTTTAATTGTTTATTCAAAATAATCAATACAAAATTGTCTTTATATATTTTCTCTATTAAAAATGAAATTTAAAATATGAATTTCTAATCTCTCATTATATGTTGACTATGATATTCATCAGTGAAGCTAAACCTATTTCCAGTTTAGACCAGACAGTAGGGATGGGGGTTAATTAGGATGATGGTGAAATCAACCTGATTTTTCCTTGAAACCAAATATTTCATATTAACTTAAACTTTTTCTTGCCCTTTCCTTTCTGTAGACAAGGTTTTTCATTATCAAAGTTTATATATAGGATACACTTTCTTCAAAAATTAAAGTTTATAATTAAGGAATTTAAAAGGAATGTTTAGGATAAAATTTAAATAAATTTGTCCTACGGGTTGGGGTAAGTATTGAGAATGCTCAAATTAAGAAGGCATACATTTTGAGAGTTGCATAGAAACCAGTAAAACAGTATAAATAATGAAGATATTAAATCAAAAGAAAACAGAACTTTAGATAATTTAGCCTGCACAAAAATTTATCTTTCTTCTAAATTAAATGATTTTAGAATATAACAATTGCTAACTAAATGAAAAAGATTCATTGAAAAGATATCTAAAGTGCTATTTTTTTAATTTGGAAAATAACTAGTGTAATATCTCATGACTGATATGTACCTAAACTGACACATTTAATCCTATTTTGAAAAACTAAACAACCAAAAACAGCAGATTAATTTATAATTTAAAGACATTGTATATAAAGTTAGAGCTATATAGCTAATATATAAATATTATTTATGAAGTGTTTTAATTTGAGAATTAAGTTACTAAACATATCATTGTGATTCGTTATTCTCATTTTACTAACATTCATTGTGATAGATTTTCTTGAAAATTACCATAGAGATTACAAAACATAACAAAAAATATATGTAGCATAAAACAAACCCTGACAAATATTTGCATATGTTTTTATGAATTTATTTTTATGATAAGCAATTAAGTTAATGGGTGTTGATTATTCATTGTGAAAAGCATACTCAGAAACAGAATGTTTTCATGCCTTTATTAATGACATTTACATGTTGAATGAGTAATTGAAAGAACGAGAAATAGTCTATGTTTTCATGTCACATCCTTCCTGGAGTGTACTGATAGTCAATGAACAAGTTAATGTTTATTAGCTTTAATAAAGTATCATGAGACTGTATTCTACTTACATATTTAAAGAAAAAGAGATAAAAATTTGTCAATATTTTTAAGTAGGGGAAGCAGTAGGTTCCATTTCATCCTCCATATGAAATATGCTCTTACCACAGTGCTTAAATGAATCATACACTTTCAATTAAAGTGTGATCCATAGAGCGTGAGCACCAGCAGCTCCTATTCCTTTCTGTGAAGTGCAAAATGGCATGGCCCACCTCAGACCTATTGATTCAGAATGTACATTTTAACAAGATGTGCAGTGACTCCTATGGGCATTCATTTTCAAAAAGCACCAGAATACGCAATAACTTAAAACTGTTGCTCTTACAAACAACAGTGTCATTTTCCACACTCTTGATTCTCAATTAAGCCTTCTTGTTGGGTGAAAATGATAAAAGGGACTGCCAGGTTTATTGATAGCCTTGGAACTTTATTTTGCATTAATGAGTTAATTAGAAAACCTAATGCTTGGCTTTCTTTAGTTTCAAACCTTTCCCAAAGTATGGAAAAGAGTTAGCTGCTTTACATTATACCAATGAACTAGTTTGTGATCAAAATAAGATAGAATGAAAATAACCAACCACAATAATATCAAGATCAAAAAGAGGTAAATGAAAAAAAGTGTTCAAATGTTTTTAGATTGTTTTTGGAAAAGGACAAAGTGAGTGATAACATTATATGCTTTGTTAATTTAATTACCCATATTGAAATATCTAGGTTAACCAATAAAATGATACAAATAGTTTTTCATTTAGTTAAAACAAATTACACAAAAAATATTGGAAGGATAATCAACCAATCCAAAAAAAAAAAAAGAAGAAGAAAGAAAGAAAAGGAAGGGGGGGAGACAAATAAATAGAAAGTGAGTGCCAAATAAGAAGCAAAAAATAAAATGGTTGATAACTCCAAGTATCAGTAATTTAAATAAATATAAGTGGACTAGTAATACAACATGAAGAAAATATTATCATGCAATTTTTTTAAATTATAAATTACAGCTATTTTAAAGAGACACCAAAACAATAAACAAGTGAAAGTCAAAAATATCTCAGGAGAATTTGAAGCACATAAAATGAACATAATACTTTCAATATTAGATAAAGCCTTAGAAGAAAGAAAATCAGTACAAATAATAAAATGTTTAATTCAGCAGGTGTATACTACAAATATGAATTTTTACAGATCTACAATATATATAATTTATATCACATAGATGTATGATATATTCCCATATTTATGTATGTATGATTTAATACCCTCATTTTATTATTTAATAGGTCTAACAGAAAATATCAGTAAGGACATACAAGATTTAATATATTCAGTTAATAAGCTTGATATAATAAAAACATAAAAAATGATATCCCATAGAAGTACAAACTACACAGAATTTTTGAAGCATGCCCAAAACATTTATGAAAATTGAGCACATAATTTATTATAAAGCAATCCCAATCCAATTGTAAAAGATTATGATTATACCCAACCTACCTATATTTTTAATCACAATGTAATTAATTCACATGTTAAATCAGAGAATTTCTATTCAGTAAATAAGAAACACTTCTAAATACCTCATGGTAAAAGGAAAAATCAAATGAGAAATTAGAAAATTTAGAAATATAAAATTATATAAATATAAAATTTAAAGTATTTTAAAAAATGCTTGTCCTAGTAAGCTAGTATCATCTTATCACTCCCTGCATATGTGCATCTTCCCTTAGATGATGGCTGCATTGTTACCCTGTGACCTCAGCTGGTTAAATCTGGGACAATTTCTGAATGTGTAGTTTTTCTGTCTTCTTTTTTTTTTTTTTTAAGTGGGATAATCACTCTTAGCTCTCTTTTTCTCCAGTGGATAATGAACAATACTCCGTATTTTTCTAGGGAGATATAATTGACATATAATGTTCCATAAATTTAAGGTGTATAACATGTTGATTTGATATTGTTATATACTGCAATATGATTACCACCATAGCGTTAGCAAACACCGCTGTCATCTCTATTGAGGTGTTATCTAACACCTCTATCATCTCTAACCTTGGCCATAGAATTACTCCTAACATGAGTAGATATGAAGGGAGGAATCCAGGAGCTGAGTACTACAGAGGTGTATAAATTTAGCTGAGCCCAGTTAGTTGGGGTCCAGTGAAGCCTCAGAAATGTCTGCTCCAGGCATGCAGGTATGGGGTAGCAGTAGATGAGGAGTTTGCCAAACACAAAATCTCCAAACAAGCAAGGAATATGAAGGAGAAGTAGATCTATATTAAAATTAAAAGCTCAGATAGCAAGGCTGCTATCAGCCTGCATAAAGGATATCAGGCTCTTAGGAATATGGAAAAACAAACAAATAGCATGTGTACATGTTTTGTGGCTGAAACCTAGGAACTGACCGAATTAAAGAGGTAAGTACAAATAGCTTAGATAGAGGACAGCTCAGATTATCAACCAAGCAGATGAGCTGACAAAAAAAAAACTTGGAATGAATTTTAAAGCTTTTGGGGAACAAAGATGTAGACCAGTCAGTGGACTGATACAAGGCTGTTACCTGTACTTAATGCAGAGAGAATTATGGAAACAAGACAAACTAAGGCAAACATAAGTTTTGAGCTTGGATCCCTTGATCCCAAGGTTGGGCCCAAGGATCCCTGAATTTAATACAAGGAACTTACATGGCTGTGATTTTATATTTTGTGTGTGGATTGCACATCTTGTTCTTTTGTCAGCCTTTGTGGTTTATGGGGATATTCTGGGTATTCATCACACGGACTGGTTGGGATGAATTCTTTGGCACCAATGGTTCTGACCTTTATAAAGGTCAACCAAACATACACAGCCCCAAACAGCTTATATTCTAAAAGGTTTCCAATTGGAAAATTGAAACTAGACTGTAGAACAGGGGAATTGGTCATTTCATAATTTTTTATATAGGCCAGAGTATTGCACAATATTATTTTCAAATTTTGTAACCCAGTCCCAGTGGAGCCATGTTGTGCTTAGAGTCTTAGGGTAAGGTAGACCATTGAGGTTTAAACATGAAAAAGGTGAATAGTGTTTCAAAGGTGCCTGATATCATAACAGCATTGGAAAAAAATCACTCCTGGTATTGGACTTGTATGCATCCTTGGATATTGCTAATGTGACCTTATTATACCTCTTAGGTTTGCCTTCCCTTGGAGAAACATGCAGTATGCTTTTATTCTCTCAACATTCTAGAAATAGTCATCTTTGGGTTGAATTAATAGTAGATTAATGTGAATTGTTGATAACATGCAAATATTTCATTTATGATAATGATATTTTGCCATGAGTTTGCACTGAAAAAAATTGTTTGCATTGCCTATTACTTTGAATATTACTCAATGGGGCTAGAATGAGAACAGCATCAATAACTTTGCCTCTCCAGGACTATTTTGAAATCTATGTATTCTGAAGCACACAGAGACATTTCACAGACTGTTATGAAAAATTCTGATCTGCAGTTACAAACTACAATAAAGAATTTTCAATGTTCAATGACTTTATAGATATTGGACATCTTACACCTGGAATTTTACTCTGGCCTCTATCCCAAGTCTTTAGACAAACAGCCAAAACTGAATGGGAACCTTCATATAAGTAAGGTATAAAAGCAGTGAAGGTAGCAATAAAATAAATCTTGACATAAGAAATTGTGCTTTTTCAAGACTCCATGGAATTAAAAATATCCATAACCAATATCACATCTTATCTGAACCTTTTTTGAGAAGATCCTATTGCTAACTCCACTGATATTTAGGCACACAGAGCTCTGGAATTAGAGAATTTCTCCCAATTGTTAAGTGTAAATGCGTGGTCCATTTGCCAGGCCACATGAAAACAGATTGTTTTACAGTCTTCCTGGGGAAAAAAAAAAAAGTCATGACTCCTCAACTTTACATTAGTATTTTGCAGTAGGATTTATCTGAACCAAGCTGAAGATGAGACAAGGTCTCAAGAGTTTCATTATGATACAGGATGGCATTTTCAGTTAAGAAATTATTCGTTTCTAATACAGTTTAGTCACCTTTGGCTGGGTGGCCATCCATGATCACACACAGACACTAACATACTATCTTGCCCAAACTGCTGGTACGAGGGATGGGGTGGTGGGGGCTTATCTACAAGATTTATAGATAAAAGAAAACAGGCAAATTCAAATGAATGCCGAGCTATCAGGCATAATGATGTTAAACTACTGCTAGCCTGCGACACTGAATGCTCTAAGTACTGGACTGGAACTCAGCGGTGGCTCCTAACCATAAAGCACACTATCCTGAGTTTGACAAACATATATTTTTACTCAGATTTATAGACCATTAGTAATGGTTTACTGCATGATTAGGTCATCAAACTATCTACTACTGAATTATAAACACATATGTGTATAAGACATCTCCCTAAGAAAACAGGCATAGCAATTCAACCACAGATTTCCTCTTTATGTTTACGTATTTCATGCTCACAGGAAGCAATTCCATAAAGAGGAAAGCGAAGAGTCTGTAGGAGGTATACCCGAACCCACCAACCGCTTCCTCCTATTCAAAGAAGCCGCTAAAGGGCAAGCTGGTTCAGCCATCCTAAACTTTTAAAAATGGTACCTGGCCATATATTCTTCTCATTTGTCTGAACTTACAGGCATCCAGGAATCAGGAGGTAGGAAAAAGGAGAATTTAAGGAGAAGAGTCGAAGACTGTACTTTCTTCAAATAGCATCTTCAGAAGACAGGTGCATTGCTCTCCATTTTTATTATACCTGCTTTACTGTACCATAATAGCACATGGGTAGACTAGTTCATTTAGTCCATGTTGAGGGTACAGGATACGTGACCTTAGAGACTGACTTTGATATAGGCGATACTAGGGTCTTGTATTAGTTTCCCAGGGCTGCTTTAATAAACTACCATAAATTGGGGGGCTTAATACAACCAAAATTTATCCTCTCGCAGCTCTGGAGGCTGGAATCCCAAATCAAAATGTTGGCAGGGCCATGCTCTCTCCCCTAACTTCCACTGGTTGCCAGCAATCTTTGGCATTCCTTGGTTTGCAGCGACGTAATTGTAATTGCTGTCTCCATACTCACGTGGACGTCCTCCCTCCATATGTCTGTGTCTGCGCATGATGTTCTCCTATCTTTCTGTTTCTGTTTCTGTGTCTCTTTTGCTCCTATAAAGATGTCAGTATTCTTGGATTAAAGGCCTATGCTGCTCCAATATAACTTCATCTTAACTTACATTTTAATTACAACCTAAAGACCCTATTTACAAATAAGGACACATCCATGGTACTCACGATTAGAACTTCAATATATCTTTTGGGGGGACACAATTCAGCCCTATAAAATCCTCCTTCCACTAGCCCCAGAGTGCAACTGTGATGGAAATTTGTTGGCTGTGGGGACTTAATGGAACGCATCACATTAAAAAAAATAGTAGACAATCTCCATCACTGTCCTTATCTTAATAACATTCATCATAACATTTTCAGATCTTTTTTTTTAAAGATTTTATTTATTTATTCATGGGAGACAGAGAGAGAGAGAGAGAGAGAGAAGCAGAGGGAGAAGCAGGCTCCCAAGGAGCAGGGAGCCCGATGCAGGACTCGATCCCAGGACTCTGGGATCATGACCTGAGCCAAAGGCAGACGCTTAACCATCTGAGCCACCCAGGCGCCCAACATTTTCAGATCTTAAAACAGAAGTCATTAACTGGAAAAAGGAAAATTTAATCATAGAGAATCAATATTAATACAAAGAAACTCCACTCTAACAGTGCTATTGTTGAATCTACTTGTATGAGGCAGAGTATGCCAATCAAATAAATAGTTAAATACAAATAAATAGTTAAATACAATAAAAAGTTACAGTTAAAATAAAATTTAATTTTGAAGTGCTTTGCTCTAAAGTGTGTGCCATATTTTAATTATTAAATATCATTTAAAAGCATAGTCTCTTTAAGGAAAAAAAAAACCCTCAAATATTTAAGTTTAATCCTGTTTTTTTTTTTCTTTATTCCCAAGTTTGAGATCTGTGCAAGTCTATAAATATACAGGAAAAAAATACATAAATTGTCACGATGGGGATGCCTGGGTGGCTTAGTCAGTGTGTCGACTCTTGGTTTTGGATCAGGTCATGATCTAATGGGTCGTGGGATTGAGCCCAATGTCAGGCTCTGGGCTCAGGATGGAGTCCCCTTGAGGATTCCCTCCCTCTACCCCTCCCCCCAATCATGCTCACACTCTGTGTCTCTCTCTCTATTTCTCATAAATAATCTTTAAAAAATAAAAAGAAAATAGAATTCTCACTATGCATTCACTTCACTGAAACATAGAGAATATCAGAAGCAAAATCAATAGAAAATATGCATCCTTCCACAGAATCTAAAAGATAAAACAAACAAATAAAGGAGAAACAGACTGATAAATACAGAGAATAAAGCAGTGGTTGCCAGAGGGGAAAGGAGTGAGGAAGGGCATATTATGTAAAGGTGACTAAGAGGTACAATCTTCCAGTTGCAAATAAATGTCATGAGGATGGAAAGTATAGGGAATATGGCCAACAGGCAATATAGCCAATAATGTTGTAATAATGTTGTATGGTAACTACACTTATCTTGGTAAGCACTGCATAAGGTATAGAATTGTGGAATTACTATGTTGTATAACTGAAACTAATGGAGCATTGAATGTCAACTATACTTCAGTAATTAAAATTTAAAATAAAGAAAATATGTATTCTTATAATTACTTGGAATATTAAAATTTTATTTTTAAATAAATTTCTAAATTTCAGAATCAAAAAAGAAAGCAAAATTTATATTGATCTCACGTTTATCTCTGAGCCTGTAACCGAAATGTGATAGGGTTCTACCATTATTTAAATTTATAGATGTCTCATCTTTATTATTCACCTCAAAACAAGCATCATTTACAAGTATTGGAAAAATTATAATATAAATTGTATACTAGATTTTCAAGACATAACTGATTACATATACAAAGCTTTAACTTAGGACATAAAATCTCATTTTTTCCTTAGAAAATGTGATCACTTCAACTGATATATACATAGAAGTTAGGTTTTAAATCTGTGATTAAAGCAAGCATTAAATTTTATCAAACGTAGTTTGAAAATTCCTTAAATTGACTATCAAGTGTATGCCTGCATATGTCTGTGCTTGTGTGTGTGTGTTCTCTTCACTGGCGTCAACACTGCCATTTTTTCCTCTATTTCTTGGATTCTGCATCAGGTGAAGTACATGTCTTGATATTAAATCCAAGTTGCATTAAAAAATCAAATGTTAGAATTTAAATCTGGACTTGCATGCAGTTTGTCAAGATGCCGACTCTAGGAAAGAGGTTATAGGCGCTAATACTAGCTAAGGAATCATATTTATGTTTTCCATTGATCAAGAGTCAGCCGTTGAAATGAATGGGACAAGATCAGCCAACATTATATAAAATTTTCCTTCTTTCTCTCTTCGTTATGATGCAATTGATATTACACATTTATACTTAAAATCATTATACTGTAATTGCATCATCTATAAAGAAGCACAAGCACAAAAGTATACCACTAAAGTTAAATATGCTAATATGTAACAGTTGCTTATCAAGTAAAATAGTGAGAGTAAACCGCTGAGTTTCAAACTACTTTTGACTGTTATACATTATCTTCTTTGTCAGTTATGTTAAGCCCTATGAAATGTGGGAAGCATTTATAGAACTTACAAATTTGAAGTTACTTAACTACATAATATCAAATAGAAATATAGAATCACACACTAAAATTTATTAGATATAATTTAGCTGACACTAAAAAAATTAGAAAAAGAAGCTGCTGTATTACCACAGTCTATCTAATTTAAAATGTGTTAGATTTCCTAGTAATTTTTGATGATGTTGAAAGAAAGTCTATATATCAAGTCTCCCATACAAGTTAGCATAAAGGCTAAAAATATAACATTTTTAACTTAAAATATATTTTCCTAATTATAATAATACAACTACACATTATATTGCATGTCATGGTATTGATATTATTTTTAAAATGTAACCTAATATTAAATACACATATTTTACATAATTGAAAATATTTAAAGAAATTGCTAATTAAACCATGCTATTGGAAAGCTCTTCAAACTTTTAAAATAATAATGCTTAAGAAATAACATGTCTTCCTAGACATTTATTTAATGCTCTCGTATATATTTGGTTAAGAGTACCAGTTTAGTTGAAATGATTCTCATTAACCCACTGAAATGTATCTGATTTTAAATATATCTGATGTTTAGAATTATATTCAGAGACAAAGTTGCTATGACATACTGATTTTTTTGTTACCTTAGTTTATCTTTATATTACTTCAGAAATCTTTTGTTATCTACTAAGGCAGTTAGTGCTTGACTAATGCACATTTTTATGTTTATGTAGAAAATATTTCTCGGGGCGCCTGGGTGGCTCAGTCATTAAGCGTCTGCCTTTGGCTCAGGTCATGATCCCAGGGTCCTGGGATCGAGCCCTGCATCAGGCTCCCTGCTCCGCGGGAAGCCTGCTTCTCCCTCTACCACTCCCCCTGCTTGTTTCCCTCTCTCGCTGTGTCTCTATCAAATAAATAAATAAAATCTTAAAAAAAAAATATTTCTCATCTTTTTCTCAGTAAACTATGACTCCTAGTTGACAAAATGACAACATTTAAACAGGCTCAGGAACAAAAATATGTCCAGATAGCTATATAAACCTGCCTACAGAATTACTCACTCCTCTGCGCACTGCTTATTTATAAGTTTACTGCAAAACAACTAGCAAATTTATATAATTTATTTGTATATAAATACTGAACATTTAATTTATCAACTCCTCTAATTAAATAAGCAGACATAAAAGAGCAGACTTGTATAAAAAAAAGACTTTTCTAATTACAATGGTAACATGTGAATAAATATTTTAATAAAAATCAACACCAAAACAAGTAGAATAAATGTTTTCTTTAGTATTACCTGTTGCTAACAATTTGAGGGGAAATGCCTTTAAAGTTGCTCATATGCAAATCTAGAGATGATGTAATACTTTGAGAGATAGCTAAATAGCCAGTTTTTCATTTATCAGCTACTGACAGTTCCTACTGAATGTCGTACACTGTATAGATTCCAGTTATACAAATGCTACTGAACAGATACAGAACATTGCCTAAAAGAGCTTACTTTTGAGTGTAAGAGAAGATTTAGGTAAAGTAAGTAAACAAAACTAATATCAAGTTAGCTGATGAACAATGAAAGATTATCAGGGAGAAGGAACAGACCTTGTATGTGTTCTGAAATATATTTGTGTATTTTTTACTGAGAAGGGTGATTGTTCTATATTTTAATTATTTATGGTTTTCCTGTGAATTTTCGTTTTTATATCCTTTACTATGTTGAGTATGACTGTTTTTGTTGTTTGACAGCGGATAGATCAAATGCCCCACCACTCTCTCTTTCCTTCTGCTTAAAATCTGGGCAAGATGGTAAGAAAGCCTGAGTGCTGTTTCCTTGACAGCAGGATGTTCAAACCAATGCAAATCCTGGCCAGGTGCCTGGAAACATCCATCCCAGCCCCATGTTCTAATCCCCATAAAACCCAAAAGCAGTTACTCGTTCTCCCAAAAAGCCATTTTTGGGCCTGCTTGAGAGCCTGCTTTCCCCAGAAAGACTTATTATGTGAGTGATAAATTTCTTCCTACCCTCTTGGGGTCTGTGTGTGTGTGTGTGTGTGTGTGTGTGTGTGTGTGTGTGTGATGTCATCAGTCTCAGCATTTGAACCAAATTTTGTGGGAGTTAAAGGATCCATCCCATCTCCACAGGATGACTACAACATTTACCCTGTTTTCCAAGATAATTTTATTATGCAATTTAGATATATGCTCAACATTCTGATCTCTTTATAATATTTATAGGCATAAACTTTATTTTCAGCTCCATCTTATTCTTGCTTGAAAGATGACTTGATTTTGTCTTTCATACAAATTGTAAAGGGGTTAATATTTCTTTATCATTGTTTGATAGTCTTCAATGAATCTCACCACATCCATTCTCCACCCTGGCTGCACTCTGATAGACTGATCTACACAGACTATATCAATAGGCTTCTTTAGCCTTGGACTTCCAGCTAATTTTCCTCAATGGGAGGCACTTGCATGAGATTTCAAGATGGAGTAGAAGTAGTTCAGAATGTTAATTAGCCAGCTTCCCATTGCAGGGCACCTGTGGATAATTGTAACCTTTATCAATGTCACAGCCTTCAGGGGACTCTCTCAATACAACTACTCTCTCTAGGTTACCACTTCTTCCCCTTCACATTAGGAAGTTTCTAGCTGTGCTTAAATATTTTGGATCCCTAAATTCTGACTATGTTTTGTTATTAGTCCCTTTATTAAACTTCCATGAAAATCCACATTTGATGCATAATCTGTTTCTTGCTGGGCCCTGACAGATACTTTCTAAATAACTTTTTCACAGTTAGACATTGGAAAAGAAATTATTTTCCTGTTTGGATATGCTCTAAGTTATAGAAATAATACTAATCTATGTTATTTTTTTAAAAAATAGTAAGAACATATTTTAAAGTATTTTAGGGGCACCTGAGTGGCTCAGTTGGTTGCGTGTCCGAGCCTTGATTTTGGCTCAGGTCATGATACCAGGGTCATGAGCTCAAGCCCCATATTGGGCTCTGAGCTGAGTATGGAGCCTGCTGAGTTTCTATCTTTCTCCCTCTGCCCTTCCCTCTGCTTATGCTCTTTCTCTCAATCAGTCAATCAATAAAATTTAAAAAATCATTTAATATAGCTATATTTCAACTTCAGTTTGTATGTTTCCAGTTTTATGTAATTACACCACTCATTCATCTTATATCATCCTTATCTTAACTATTTGTGTTCCCTAATATTCTTTCTTTATACTTCATCATCTTATTTCATATAGTACCTTTGTTCAATATTCAATTGGTGAGAGTTTCTAGCACTGGAGCCAGAATTTCTGGAGTAGTGACTCATTTGTTTTATACTAAAAAAGAAATAATATCTGAATATTAGAAATGGTTTCTTTATGATTGTACATCCGAAGATTTAGGAATTGCCCAAATTAGCACTATCATTGTACTCAGAATTCTATTTATCATTAGTATTTTTAGTCCTTTTCTATAAAATAATATGAACTGGATTGTTTAGAATTTTTTACTAGGCACTTCACAATCTTCACATAGATCAAATCTAAGATTCTTTTATGATATTTACAAATAAGATTAGACATTTGGCTAATACAAGATTTTTTTTTTCTTTCCAGCTGCACCTTATTTTAGCTTTAGGAGATGTCCTGTTTTTTCATTGAATCCAAATAGTATGTTATGGTAATCATATGAGAAAACTTGACAAATTAAACTCAAACAGAATTTCTCATGTTCTGTGTCCATTACAGTCTAGCATATTGTCAGCATGTTGTCTTAGATTTACCTCTTTGCTAAGAAATGTAGAACAGATAAGAAAATTGGGGAAGAATAGCCTTAGATTTAATACAAAATGGTAATGTTCAAATGATATTTAAAATATATACAAATTATGATTTTTAATACACAAAATAATATGTAACACTGTGTTAATCCTAAAAAAATCATATGTAAAGCTTTACCAAATATACTCAAACAACTGGTATGTCCCAAAAAAGGCTTAGGTCTGCTATAGACACTGAGTTGTGAGAGGAAGAAAGATCTGATTCTACAACATTGTGTGGCTAAAAATATGGAATGCCAGATGGGCTGCATCCCAGGAATTTCAAGGAGCTCGGCTGTAGTAAACTTATACTTGAAGCATTGATGATATCTGACACCATCTACAAAGTAAGTGATACACCCAATATCTGTAATACAGTGATGTGATTCTAGTTGTAGGAAGAAAAAGTGAAAACATGGTTAACAATTAAGACTGCCAGTCATGAATGATAATGCAGATTAATGCTAATAAATAAAAGAGGAATGATCTATGATTATCTCATGTTGATTGTTCAGCACTATCTAACCAGGTAAGGGGAAACACAATGTTTGACAACTGTTTTTTTAGTGCCCCACTGGTGACAGACACACCAGATTATTATCTCTTGACACAGAAAAGTAGACAGGGATAATTGTTCTTCATGAAGTAATGTACTAGAGATTAATTTTGTAGACAAGCAACTTTGGGAAGAGTATTACATGTCTTGTATTTTCAAGAGCAATTAAAGTCAAATGCTTCTGAAGTCAAATGCCAAAAGTAGTAATCTACTCAGATGCTACTATAGATAATTTAGGCATCTATTAACTATGAACTATAGAACTATGGTTCATGCCAACTAAATAATGGAGAGTTAACTCCTGAAACTCAAAGTTTATAATATCAACTGCAGAGATGTTGTTAATTAATTCCATCCTGTAGAAAAAGTCAAATTCTGAAAGAATTTATAAAGGTAATTCCTGGTTTACTAATACTATCAGTGGAAATAGTGCATGACAGTCTACAGCTGTCCCATGGGCTGACAGTACTCATTATCACCCAATTCAGAATAACAAGGGGATGTCTGGTATAGAGATATGATTTTCTTTATACTGTTGTAGAAACCTAAGAAAGCAATAATAATCCACTTCTCAACATATCTCTGGCCCCGAAGGAGATAGTGGCTTTGCATATTAGAATTTTCCAATGCTTTTCCCCAGTAAAATATGCTATAATCGGTGGTTTATAATTAATGTAATTATTAGTTCCATACCTTAGGAACATGACTTTATTAGCTGCACAGAAGTTCTAACCCAGATACTTTTCTATTTTTCTCACAATTTCATAACCTTGTTATTTTAAAATTATTTTTCTATTAAAAATATTCCTTCTATCCAAATCATATTTTTATACTTATTCTTTTTATGTCATCATTCCTACTTCTTCCAGTACCGTGTTATAAATTTTGTTGCCTTTTAAAATTTAGACTCTTGGGCGCCTGGGTGGCTCAGTTGGTTAAGCGACTGCCTTCGGCTCAGGTCATGATCCTGGAGTCCCTGGATCGAGTCCCGCATCGGGCTCCCTGCTCGGCAGGGAGTCTGCTTCTCCCTCTGACCCTCCCCCCCCTCATGTGCTCTCTCTCATTCTCTCTCTCTCAAATAAATAAATAAAATCTTAAAAAAAAAAATTTAGACTCTTTATACCTCTTTTTAAAGCCTTACAAATGAAACTGATTTATTCGACAGTTTAAATCTAGCAAGACATCAGTGTAAAATAATTTTTTTGTCCCTGTCTTTGACTATGCTTTTTTAAGTCCCATTACAGCATACTTGGCAGAACTCATTTATTACTATCTACTTATATGTATAAAATAATCATCAAATTTAATCATATTTAACCTTCAAACATGTATTTTTCTCATCATCCCAGAGGCAGATAGTTCAGGTATTAATGACTGGATATAGGGTGATAATATATCTGTTTATTCAATCTACTTCTGCTTAGTCATATTTTCTCTTTTGGGTCTTCGATTCATAGTGGTCAAAAGAAGGGAGGAAGAGAAGAAGGGCAGAGAATAAATCCCCTACTTAAAGGTCCACTGTCTATGCTCAAATTCCTGTTCTTTCACCAGAGATAGGGCTTTCACTGTATGAAGATGTCCTCTGGTATAACCTCCTCTGTGGTAATTCTCTAATTCTTACGGTTTCCTTATGGAGGACACCATCTTCTGTATTCAAGCCTAGCCTGCTTCCCTGCTGTGCACTTGGATTTTCAGGAAAATAACATATTTTTTACCAAGTGAAATAGCCCTTTCTAATGAATTCTTGCCTTCCCCTTTGATGTCTTCCTTTGCTTTATTATCTTGTACAAAAATAGGCACATGATGCAGATTAGCAAATCACTTGGTTCAGCAGGGTTCAACCAGGAAAGCATATATCATCTCCTCTTTTTGCAGGTACTTACAAACTCTGTTTTTAAACTTCTTGGAGCCTCCTCACAAAGTTTGGGGGAATATTAACCTTCTTCCCCAGTGGAAAAAGAACCTTTCATCATGAACACTTTCTTCCTGAAAACTACAAGTTTATCCACTAAATTATTCAAGTGTTGGGCGCCTGGGTGGCTCAGTTGGTTAAGCGACTGCCTTCAGCTCAGGTCATGATCCTGGAGTCCCAGGATCGAGTCCCACATCGGGCTCCCTGCTCAGCGGGGAGTCTGCTTCTCCCTCTGACCCTCCCCCCTCTCATGCTCTCTCTCTCTCTCATTCTCTCTCTCAAATAAATAAAATCTTAAATAAATAAATAAATAAATAAATTGTTCAAGTGTTATCTTCTGTATGTATTAAGGGTAGTGGTAGAGCAAGTAATGGTTGTGGTTGCAGGGTTATTCTGCCATTACTTACTACATCCTATTAGAATATATCTATTTGTGATCTTTAGAATATGAGTTTTTCTCCGTTTTCAGCTTAGTGATAACTGCAGTAAAACAGTAAACATTTTGCTGAACATCCAGTTACATAAAAATTGTTAAATCAGTTATAGCCTTAAACCATTATCTTTAAAGAAACATCTCTCTGCTTTCTTATAGTGTAAAAAGTATGATTGATCATTGTCTAAAATTATTGTCTCCATTCCTCAAACTCACAAGACACACCATGTTATTTAAACCATTTTTTATAAGTAGTGAATGACCAATTAATTGCCAAATCCAACCAGCTTTTTTGTTTTGTTTTACTTTCTCTCTTTTCCATGACTACCTCAGGTTTTGTGTTACATAATTTTCATTACAAATTAGTCAAACTTCTGATTGCTTTTGACTAATCTAATGTAACAATGTATTGTTACATGCACTAGGCTGCACACCACTGTGGGCATGGGTGAGCACAGGTGTCTGTTCCTTTTGTGCTCACATCATAGGAGCAAATCATTGTTTACAAAAAGAGCATGACAAATGGATCCCACTATACTTTTGAAGCCAGAAATTTCAAACAGATCCTAGAAACTGTAACTAAATTTTCCATTCTCATAATGCCCCTTTAAAGTTTTTCTCTCCACTGATTATCCCTGTAGAGATATTCCATCCAATAGCTAGGAAAAAATCCCCTCATTTATAGGATAGCAAACATTAAGTTGAATAGTCTACTTCTATTCTCCCATTCTTAGCTAAGAATTGTTGTCACTTATGGTATCCAATTACTTAATTCATATGTAGTTCTCAACACATTGCAAACTGGATTAAGAATTTTTCCTTGCTTAATCAAAGAAATCAAATGACATTCTGTTGTTTTTGTTTTTCATGACCTTGACACTTTTGAAGTGTCATTCTTTTCTTGTTTTTCATGACCTTGACATTTTTTAAGAGTTTTGGCCAGATAATTTGTTAAATGTTACTTAATTTGATTTGTTTGGTGTCTTCTCATGATTAAACTGCAGCTATGTGCTTTTAGGGAAAAAAATACTGGGAAGGTGCAGTTTCCTCCTCTAATATCAGGGGATGATGTCAAGATGATTTACCACTAATGATGCTTTCTTTGATCATTTGGTTAAGATGGTGTCTGCCCAATTTCTCTACTGTAAAATTACCATTTTCCCTTTCCATATTCTATTCTTTGGAAATATATCACTATGTCTGGCTCTTGCTCATAGTGTGGAGGAATGGTTTAATCTTCACCTCATAGAGGGTGCAACTACCTACGTTTCTTATTTGGAATGAGTCTGTATGGAAGATTTGCCCCTATTGTTTTCTATTAATTGTATCTCCCATATATCTCTGTTCTGTACTGATTTCTCCATTTCTACTATTAAAGATCTTGTTGGTCTACCACTCTGTCTCCACTGGACTATTTTGTGGTTTTCACCAAACTATCCATAGCAGTCTCTGTAAAATTTTCAATACTTTCTTGTTATGAAGGTTACAAGCTGCTGTTCGGTTTGACTCCTATTAATCTCCCTAGCCATAACTTGCCCCATGATTCTCATTTCTCTATCTCTCTTAGTTATGTTGGCTTTTCATGAGTTCACCTACTTATACTCCTTCTTGCAAATAGTTACACATGTTGGCCCACTATATAGCATACTTCTCCCATTCCATGTCACCTAGAAAACAAGTGTTTTTTTTTTTTCTTTTAATGGCAGGAAACCCTTTCCTGACATTTTTAACTCAGAAAATCTTAGCATGAATATTTTTCCTCAGCAGCATGCATTGCAATGGCAGATTTTATTTTTTTTAGGGAGTTGCATCCTTTATTTTTAAAAATTTTTATTAACATATAATGTATTATTTCTTTCAGAGGTACAGGTCTGTGATTCATCAGTCTTCCACAATTCACAGCCCTCACCATAGCACATACCCTCCCCAGTGTCCATAACCTACCTACCCCATCCCTCCCCCCGCCTCGATTTTTGTTTTTTGATGATAATTTAATCAATAAATAGTCCCCACAAAAACAGGAACTAATCTTTCTTTTTTTTCAACATTTCATTTCTAACATGAAGCTTAGACACAATATTTTGGTGGCACTCTATAAATTTTGATTGAATTAATTGCATTAATTAATTAATTCATGAAGATTAATATTTAGGTCAAGCTTATTCAGGGATTATTACCAAGGGATCACCTGAAATGGTAAAGTAAGCGCTAAGACAGGTGATATTCTAATAAAGTTTATATCTTTATTGTTTTTTCCCCATTCCTTGCTCACTGACTATTTGTTTACCCTCCTACATCTTTTTCTGCTTTTATAACTGTTACAGCATTGCAAGTTGTTCATCATTTGCAAGCCATTTAGATTACTTCATAATTAGCTGGCCTTTGACTCATAACTGACTAGAAATTCATGATTCTTCTCTATTTGTTTCTTTATATCCTTATTGTCTTTTTGGGATTGTTGGGGTTCCAAATTACAGAAATCAACTTCAAAGTAACTACATATATAATAGGGATATCTTGTTTTATCTTATTTTAATGCAAAATATAAATATAAAATTAGAAGTACATTGTGAAATGATTACAGAAATTGAGTTAACCTTACAGAGTTATCTATTTCTATATACATGTGGTGAGAACACTTAAGATCTACTCTCTTAGCAAATTTTATGTACAAAATACAGTACTATTGACTATGAGCACGGTATTGAAATGAGAGCTCCAGAATGTGCTCATCTTGTAGTTGGAAGGTTAATATACAGTGTGACTTTATGGAATTCAAGGACACATTAAGAATAAGTGGATCAGGACTTAGATAGCTTTCAAAAACTCCACAATTACTTCTCTCAAGTGTTCTATCTGCTTCTCTCTGTTCATATCCTTTACTATTCTTTCCCAATCCCACCACATAGATGTTCTGTATTTACATTCCCCTCTACATTCACCAATCTCCCTGGTTTTAATAATCATGGATGAAGGACTTTGTATGTCTTAATTAGTTTGTTAAACTAAGAGAGCCTCTGTCAAGCAGTGTGTTTAAATTAAATGCATAATGGAAACTGGCCTTGAAAATTCCCTAAGCAGACAAAACCATTTATTTGTTTGTTTGTTTGTTTTTGAGAGAGAGAGAGAGAGAGAGAGAGAGGGCAAGCAGGGGTGGAGAGGTACAGAGGGAGAGGGAGAGAGAGAATCTTAAGCAGGCTTAATGCCCAGCACAGAGCCCGGCTTGCGGCTTGATGTCTTGACCCTGAGAGGGTCATGAGCCAAAAACAAGAGTTGAATGCTTAACTGACTAAGCCACCCAGCTGCACAAAGACAAAATCATTTTAGCCATGTAAGCAAAACTAAATCTGGCCTATTTCAAGAATTCAAGTAAAAGTTACTTAGGTTATTTCTTGTAAATGCTTCTGATAATCATAAAAGAAATTTAATTTTCAGAGTGCCTGGGTAGCTTAGTGGGTTAAGCTTCCAACTCTTGGATGCAGCTCAGGTCATGATCTCAGGGTTATGAGATCAAGCCCTGCATCAGGCTCTGCCCTCAGCACGGAGTTTGTTTGAGATTTTCTCCCCTCCCTCTCCCTCTACTCCACTCACCATTCGCTCGCTCTCTCTCAAAAAAATAAATATCTAAAAAAAAAAAAAGAAGAAGAAGAACTTAAATTTCACTTTCCTAAAAATGGTGTAAGATAATCTCATTTAACCAACTACATGCCACCTAGAAACCTCAATTGTAAGAGCTAATCATTGTAAAATTTAAACAACTTCCTCATTTTTACTTTATAAGCCATTCTTTAAATTCATGTTCCTGTGTTTCACACCAGTTTTAAATTAGAAAACTCCCAGTTCATCAGCAGTTCTCATACGTACAATAAAATCTTACTAAATACTATTTATTGATTTGATGGTTTTAATTCTGCCATTTCTGGATTTGACAAGAGATTGAAAAAATATATTGATGAGTAAATTCTTGGGTGATGAAAAATGTTGATGATAAATCTTCTGATCCCACTTAAACTCTTTAAATTTCTACCTGAACAACATTTCTGGATAACTTTATTGCTCCATCTATAATATGAAGAGGAAACATTCTTCACACAGCTGTAGATTGGATTAATTTAGGTAACCTATACATACAACTTTTATAATCTGGAGATATGTCTCACCATATAGTATATACTTACATTACACAGTTTTTTGAGTGGTCTTTTGACTATTAAATTGTTTTAAATATATAGGAGAAAAGTTTTATAAGGAAATGAACAGAAACAATATAGAGAAGTGCTTTGCCCATGAGGTTAAAAAAAAATAATATGAAAAATTGAACTAATTACTTAATTAAGCTGCAAAGTATGTTCCATGTGATTGTCATAGTCTCAAGGATAATACACTAAAGACTACTAACTTCACTATTCAAATTTCAAAATAAAACAGAACCTTTAGAAGATGAATATTTTTCAGTTAAATAATTTGAAATATTATTTTCATATTCAATGTAATAAATAACATATTTTAATGTATATTCCTTTAACTTCATGTTTGTGTGATCTAGTCTTTGCCTGGCAAGAACTTTCATTTGACATAGCTTTCCTTTAAACTTTTAAAAGCAAAACAGGGGTGCCTGGGTGGCTCAGTTGGTTAGGTGACTAACTCTTGATTTTGGTTCAGGTCATGATCACAGGGTCCTGGAATCAAGCCCCCCATCAGGCTCTGCACTCAGCAGGGAGTCTGCTTGAGATTTTCTCTCTCTCCCTCTCCCTCTGCCCCTCCACCCGTGCTCTCTCTCAATCTTAAAAAAAAAGGTACAACATAATACCTATATTTTTACAGACACTTCTGTCAATAAACATATATACAAACATTGCTAAATGGGGCTATTTTCCCTAAGGTACTATTTCTCCACACTTTGTATTGATTCTGGGTATGTTCTACAATGAACCGAAACAGAAAAGCAAATGCACTCTTACACAAGTGAGCTTGTAGTTACACAAATTGCTTGGACAATATCCATTACCAAGAATATTTCAAAAGAAAGCTTCACAGTTCTAAATCTTTAAAGAATCTATCTCTGAAAGAGAATCTGGTAAATTGCAAGGGTAAAAATGGAAATGGTAGGAAATAGAGATTTCAAGGAAGTTTCATCAAATGGACACTTAAGAGATTGTAGCTGGGACAAAGGGATATCATTGTGGGGAAAAAAGGATAAAATTACTGTTAGTAGAAATTTCCAAAAGGCATATGTATCCTATATTTACACCTGTCTGTCTTGGTATCACTATGGGATTTAGTACCTCCTTTAGGTATCCTGAAACTTCTTGACACTAATATTAATGATAATAATCATGATGATGAAAATGATGATGCCAGCAGACTAAGGAAGTCTGATGAAGTCAGTTTCTCAGATTTTGGATTGCTCAATACGCCTCTCTACATAACACTTTCATCTAATCTCCATGTAGCAATACCGAAGCTTAATCTGGAATGCAAAATTTAATGTAAATATTAAATAAGCAGCTGTTTGGCATTCATCTAGATACATGACACACACAGCATAATATTTTTTTTTTTAAGATTTTATTTATTTATTCATGAGAGACACAGAGAGAGAGAGAGAGAAGCAGAGGGAGAAGCAGGCTTCCCGCTAAGCAGGGAGCCCGATGTGGGACTCGATCCCAGGACCCCGGGATCATGACCTGAGCCGAAGGCAGACGCTTAACCATCTGAGCCACCCAGGCGCCCCACAGCATAATATTTTTAATTGTACATTATTTTCAAAAATGAATCTGAGGATGATGAAACCCAAATTTTTATAAGATTCTGTGATGTGTAAAAATATATGAAGACAGGCTTCCAACTCAAAATGAAATATTGTATTTAGATAACATATAAATACATGTATCAATCAATAAATGTAATGGGGGAAGAAAGCAAAACCATAAAATAAAAAATTCCATTACGTATCAAAATTACATTGAACTCTTTTTTATATTTTCTCATTGTTGTACAAAATTTATGTTCTTTTTCTTAATTTATTTGGCTTTTGTGAAACTAGGTACAACAGGCTATATGTCAGATTGTGTGACATAAATCTTTTATTTTATTTCATGACAATTTATATCCTATATGATAAAAATCTAAAAAGTCAACTCGAAAACACTTTTTCTATGAGAATAATATCATATTAGTTGCATGTAGAATTAACATTACATTGAGTAAACTTGGGGAATTGTAGGATTTTAATCTAAGTACACTTTTTCTCACAAGGAATCTATACAATTATCATGTAAAATATTATCTGATGATAGACACACAAATTTCCACTGAAATATCAATGTAGAAAATTAAACCTCATTACTCTGACAAAGTACTTGGTATACAATCTAATACTAGAATCTGGGCTAAGGACTTCCTCATACATAGCCAGTGAAGTCATATTGAGAATAATGTCCAATGTCCTGCACACACTCTTAATCAACGGGAAATGGTAAGTTTATAGGGAAGAAACTTTGGCTCTCCGAAACTGTCTATTTCTAGGAACAGAGATCCATAGTATTTGCCAGGTATAAAACTCTCTACAGAAAGAGCAGGGCTCTGTGAAGGAGCCTGGCTTCTCTTCTACCTCTTAAAAACTGTCATTGTTTTCTTCTTAATTATATCTATATGGGCTACACAAAAATTAGGTAAATAGATGAAGAACCTACATCATTTAAGGTATAGTGCTAACAGGCAAATACTAGAAATGCAATTACATCCTTAGATGATAGAAATCAAGTACACAGTTTTTTTTTTTTTTTTTTAAGCTATTGGTCTTTGATAATTCTAGACTTTAAATTTCCCTTCCTAAAATTAGCTAAGTAATATTAGTCTGTAATTCATCTTTCTCCCAGTTAACCTGTCCATATAGATGCAGGAGTCTGTAAGCCATGCTTATAGGAATCAAAAAGCTGTACTGCATGCCCGCCTGTCACCTTATTCAGTGAATGAGCACTTGATGGCTGCAACTCAGTGTATTTCATAAAGATCACAGGACTGGTGACTTATAATCTGCTTTATCTCTCCCTAAAGCCTTTCACAGCATTCATAGGCATTCATTAAATCTCCAAGGCACATCTTATATGAAATTGTAACATTTTCAAAGTTTTTGCTGAAATTTAGTGATAGTAGAATTACAACCTGGTGAAAGTGATTAGTGCAGTTATGATACTGACTGATACCTGTCACATAGTTCAATTACCTCCCTAGAATTTTCTTCACCCTTCTGCTTCCCTAGCCTTTGCTGCCAATATTATCCTTACCCGTATCCTTCTTATCTAAAATCCTAGCTCCAAAACCTGTGAACACCAAGAAGAAAGGAAAGCAATTGATGCCTTCCCATTCTCACATCCAAACCCTCC
Source organism: Halichoerus grypus (assembly GCF_964656455.1). Classification (NCBI taxonomy): domain Eukaryota; kingdom Metazoa; phylum Chordata; class Mammalia; order Carnivora; family Phocidae; genus Halichoerus; species Halichoerus grypus. The sequence goes on from NC_135715.1 coordinate 23,552,237, forward strand.
ATTTAACAAACATAATCTCAGACAGGCTTTTCTCCTAAAAAGAGAGAAAAACGTGTTTTTTTCTTATCCTTCTATTGGCTAGATTTTTTTCTGACCCAGAAAATAAATTTTAGTTTGCATAGGAGAAAGGTTCATTAAAGAGGTTTTGCATCTCTCACATTGCTTGTTTTGCTTAGTCCCCCAAAAAGCACAATATTTCCTCAAAGATGAAATTACTTTTTATCTTTTTTTTTGGAAGGAACACTTTCAAATTCATTTTTAAATTTATGTACATTTTATTATGTTCACTTAGCCAGCATACATCATTAATTTTTGATGTAGTTCAACTATTCATTAGTTGTGTATAACACCCAGTGCTCATCACAACACATGCCCCCCTTAATACCCATTACCCGGCCACCCCATCTCCCACCCCACTCCCTTCTGTAACCCTCAGTTTGGTTCCCGGAGTTCAGAGTCTCTCATGCTTTGTTTCCCCCTCTGACTTCTTCCCGTTCAGTTTTCCCTCCCTTCCCCTGTGGTCCTCCACACTATTCCTTATGCTCCACATATGAGTGAAACCATGTGATAATTGACTTTCTTTGCTTGACTTATTTCACTTAGCATAATCCCCTCCAGTTCCATCCATGTTGACGCAAATGGTGAGTATTTATCTTTTCTGATGGCTGAGGATTATTCCATTGTATATATATAAACCATGTCTTCTTTATTCATTCATCTGTTGAAAGGCATCTTGGCTCCTTCCACAGTTTGGCTATTATGGACATTGCTGCTATGAACACTGGGGTGACTATATCTGTATTTAACCCAAAGATACAGACATAGTTTTTTTCTTTTAATAACCATGAAATTTGCCAGCATTTTAAAATTAATAAATGCATTTGTCCACATATCTAAATATTAGTATTTCAAAAAGGGAAGAACCAAATTTCAGGCAGAATATCAGTTTAGCTTTTTCTTCAATAGAATTTTTATAATAACTAAACATGCCACACTCTCAACATAGCTCCACCTTAGCATTATGCCAGTACTCTAAAAATGGTGACTGTCTCATAGGAGTTAGTGCTGACAGTCTAGTAGCCTCCCTTGTTAGCTTAGGAGTGCTATAAGCCTGTGGACTAGAAAACTAAAAAGAGGAGTAATGGGTTATTATTTAGATCATTTGGTCATTACAAGTGTCTCTGAAGAAGTAAACTTTTAATTTTGTCCTAAAGATAAAAAAAAAAAAATTACTCTTACTTAAAAGACATTAGAGAAAAGCCTCGGCATAAGCAAAATCATGTGAAAACTCACTAACGCAGAAAGGCATTTCTATGCCAACATAGAAAACTGAGAAAAACACTGAACTATTTCAGAAGTAAGAGAGAAGGATGGTTAGGGTCATTTTTTTGTTTGGAGAGGGAGGCAAGTTGTGTTGTGCTTTCAGGTTTCTGATGAAGAATTTGGATTTAATTCATGTAGAAGAAAGTTATAAAGTTTTAATTAGGGACATGATTGTATTTACATTTTTCAAAACATCACTCCAGCTGTTTTCAAAACATCACTCCATAGCAATGGAGGAGGAATGACTCCAGGGGGTCTGCAATGGAAACAGTTATGCTGTAAGGCATAAGATACAATAGGATGTTGGGTCAAGAAGATGGCAATAAATATGGAAGAGATATTTTGAAGGTAAGACTTACATGACTTATGGATAGCCTACATATTTGTATGAAAAAATACATGAATCAAGGATGATTCCCCAGTTTGGAACTTGGAGAAAGCTACCAATATGTATTTGGGTGATGGAAGCATATATATGATATTTAATGTCATGGAAATTGAGACTAGACAGAGAGTGCTGATCCATCTTTAGTGAAAATCTAATGTCTTTTTTAGTTTATGAATTTCAAAATCTATTGACAAGCCAATGAACACATGGTAGCATATAAACTATTTTGTTATGCATTTCATGCATTAGTTTGAATGAACAGATTGAATCATTTCCAATGCTATAGCAACCAAACTTAATTATGCTAAATGCTTCTCATCTGGGAATCAACAATTTCCTATCTTAAGAATAAAACTTTAATTCTCCAGATACTCTTGGCTTCTCTCTCTCCTACTGTACATTTGAGCACCTAATTCATCAACAAAACATGTGATCTACCTTTAAAATGTTTTATAAATGGACAAATTCTCTTCACTTTACTATCATCTTGGTCAAAGCTACAATTAGTTTTCACCTGCATTGCTGTAGTAGTCTCCTGAGAAGTCTCCCTGTTTCCACCCTTGCCATTTCTTAGTGTATTCACAAGAGAGTAGTCTATTTGATCCTACTATGTAAATCCTCTACTTAAAATTTTTCAGAGATTAAAATGCAAAGTTGTTATAATCACCTACAAAAGTTTTTCTTGGTTTTATTTTGACCTTACTTCCTCTAACTTTCCCCCCCATGCATTAGGCTTCAGATTAGCCTTTTTGCTTTTTCTCTAATACCAACCATTTTCTTGCTTAAGGGCCTTTGTGAAAGCTGTTTTCCTGACCTCAAATCCTATTCCCCAGATAACTGTATGTCTCACTAGATATCTATATATTTCATATCTATATAGTCTTACTCCGGTGACTTCTTCAGTCTTTGTTCAACTGCCATCTTCATAGTGAGATCTTCTGGGATTATGCAAATTATAATTGGTTGTCACTTACATCCTGTCTCCCTTTTCTGCGTAACTCTTATCATCAAAACTTATTTATTTGGATTGTTTTCATTCACCACCCTGTTACATGTAAGTTACACGAGGACCAATATTTATTTCCTGTTTCAGTCTTGGATGTAAGCCCAATGCCTAGATGGAATGCCTAATACATAAAATGAATAATTTTGAATAAATGACTGCATTAGAGATTGTACAGATTCACCATTTTCTCCACAGTTATTATTTTAATTTTTAAAAATATTTTATTTATTTATTTGTCAGAGAGCGAGCACAAGCAGGGGGAGCGGCAGGCCGAGGGAGAAACAGGCTTCCCGCTGAGCAGGGAGCCCGACATGGGACTCGATCCCAGGACTCTGGGATCATGACCTGAGCCGAAGGCAGACACTTAACCAACTGAGCCACCCAGGCGCCCCTGGATATTATTTTAATAACAAAAATTAGATAGAATAAAAATTAATTACAATTTTTAAAAGTGAGGGAGATAGTAACAAATGGGATAGATTAGAAAAAGAGTAGTGTACCATGAAAAACTCTTGAAATATTTCTAATGAGTAATAATAATAATAATGCAGATAGCATTTATTGTTTCCTTCTTATGCATCTAATATTGTAGTAAGGACTTCTATACATTCTTTCAGGTTAGATGACTGCCTCTCTATCCATAGTTAATGAGTTGAGATTTTTTTCCCTGTTTCTGATTTTAGAATCTGAGTTAGTAACCACTATCCCATCCTGCCTCATATTTAATAAGTTGTTTTTAACCCTGGTTCTAAATAAAGATCAGCCTTGAGCCTGCTTAAAAATCATGTTGCTCATTTTTTATCCTTAAAATATGAAATCTCAATCCTCAGGGGTGATAAACAGAAGTCTTTTTAAATAAACAAGTAACAAAAAGTTTCCAAGTGGAACTGATATGTAGCCAGTGTTAAGAACCATGGCTACAGAGCATCAAAAAATAATTCAGGCAGAAAATAAACCATCTAGAAAAATGTTTTATTCATTGGAAACTACAGAAACTAAAGGAAACAGGAAACAAAATTAAAAAAAAAAAATTGCCAGCAGATAGATGTATAACTCCACAAGAATCATTTCACTAGTTTCTGAAATAGCAAACTAATTTCTAATAAAATATTAGGCAGGAAATGAAATCAACAAAAATGTAAACAATTTGCATGATAACTAACAATTCTCCAATTATTTTTTTAAAAAATCTCTAACATACACATTGTATGAAAATTCACCAAAACGGGCGCCTGGGTGGCTCAGTCGGTTAAGCATCTGCCTTCGGCTCAGGTCGTGATCCCAGGGTCCTGGGATCGAGCCCCGCATCGGGCTCCCTGCTCTGCGGGAAGCCTGCTTCTCCCTCTCCCACTCCCCCTGCTTGTGTTCCCTCTCTCGCTGTGTCTCTCTCTGTCAAATAAATAAATAAAATCTTTAAAAAAAAAAAAAAAAGAAAATTCACCAAAACTTTTTTACATGATAGAATGTGCAATGGGAGTTCAGAAGTGTTTTAAACACAAATGGCTATTTTTCTAATCAGCTCAAATTACCAGTGAACAATAACAACAAAAACTGAACAATGTGATTACTGCAGCAAAAGGAGTATTCATTCTCTCAACACAGTTTATTTAAGCACCTATCTTCCACAGGTTTAGGAAATATGAAATATGTACAAAAAGTTAAACGTGTACTCAAAAATTAAACATTAGAGGGGAGAAAAATAGGTTGTAGAAAATTAACGTTAAGTAATTTATGACAAATGATATAAGGACCAATTGAATCAGCTGTGATAAGAAGGTAAAGAAGTAAATGGAATTAGTATAGCACAGAGGTCAAATAAATAACATTTTGAATTATACAAATCTCAATTTTTTTCTCAACTTCTACATTGGCAAGTCAGGTAGATGCTCACCAACATCCAAGCTCCTCTTATTAAATTTAATACAGCCAAGTTTTAGCTGGATACATGTACTACTTATTTGATATTATCTTTTCCAGCTGATTTGTTCCATGGTATGACTAAATTCTGCCCAGTGAGATGCAAGAAGCAATAATGTGAGCCTCTTCTGGTGCACAGCCTGAAAATGGAAGTGTGAGAGCTACCCAGCCTTTTCTTCTTCCCAATGTCAAGGAAGAGAAATAGCTACTTTGGTTCCAGAAATAGAAACCATTTATGATAACAACACACTGGTTCTACCTCTGGTAACCAATTACCTTTGAACTATTCTGGGAGAGATACGTTTTACCTTGTTTGCGTCATTGTATTTTTTAGTTGTTTTGTGTGTGTGTGTGTGTGTGTGTGTGTGTGTGTATGCAGCATAAGCCGTTTTCTAAGTAATTCATAAACTTACCAGTTGTGTGATATTACTCAACTATATATATGTAGTGATAGGATTTAGAGGATCAAATGCAATAATATATGTATAGTACATAGTAATCCGTAACATTAACTATGGAAAATGTAAAGGAAAAAGCTGTATTTATTTGTCCAATTTTTAGTCATTACAAATTTTATAGGTAATCTTGTCAGTTTGTAGTAAAGAATCTTCAAATACGTATTTAAAAAAAAATCCACATTCTAGGGGCGCCTGGGTGGCTCAGTCGTTAAGCGTCTGCCTTCGGCTCAGGTCATGATCCCAGAGACCTGGGATCGAGCCCCGCATCGGGCTCTCTGCTCAGCGGGGAGCCTGCTTCTCCCTCTCCCACTCTGCCTGCTTGTGTTCCCTCTCTCACTGTCTCTCTCTGTCAAATAAATAAATAAAATCTTTAAAAAAAATAAAAATAAAAAATAAATAAAAAAAATAAAAATAAAAATAAATCCACATTCTAGAGCCATTGAATTAAGGCCTAGTTATTGTTTCTCTTTCCTTATATTACACTTTGACAAGTATATATTCAAAATCCATACATTACTTCTCACTTAAATCAGATTCCATAAAATCTTTGTCTGTATCAATCCAAGGCATTTGAATATACTATTCAATTTTTCTTTTAATTTATTTTAAAACTCTTTGCATTTAAGGATGCAGTAAATTTTAAGTTTGTTTTCCAGTTCTTAAATTACCCTGTAAAAACAGGATTATAATGTCACAGAAATTAAGCATCTTTTAAATCTAAGTTAACATTCATTTACCCCTTTTATTTGAAATTTAAATTGAAAATGTAAATTCTCAAGTGACAGTTTTTTAAGTTGGAAGTAACTACAAAGATTGTCCCTACCCTATTTTAACTTGACAAAAATGTGGTCTAGAAATTCTGACTATAAATTTGGACTACATGATCTTCTTATATTGTAATACTGGAATATGCTGTTGGCCTCCTGCCTTCTAGCTCACTGCTTTAGTAGGTTGTAAACTATGAGGAGTATATTGTATGTGATAAGAAGTGATCCATGCTTCTAAGTCCATGGCATTTCAGTTTTTAAATTCTCAGTATGTCTATCTTCATTTACTGTAGCAATGTATAGATATTATGACCCCACTATACTAGACTCTATATACAACTTTTCTTTGCCGAATAACAAAAACATTTGTAATCATTCAACTGTTTCCTAAAGTGGCAAAAATACAAGTGAGACTAATGAGTACCTAACCGATGGGATTAGGAGAGGGAGTGGTGGTATTAATACAGGAACCATTAAATGATGATCATGATGTCTGAAGGTGTAGGTCAGAAAGCAATTTCCTCGGGCGCCTGGGTGGCTCAGTCGTTAAGCGTCTGCCTTCAGCTCAGGTCATGATCCCAGGGTCCTGGGATCAAGCCTCACATCAGGCTCCCTGCTCAGCGGGAAGCCTGCTTCTCCCTCTCCCACTCCCCCTGCTTGTGTTCCCTCTTCCGCTGTGTCTCTCTCTGTCAAATAAATAAATAAGATCTTTAAAAAAAAAAAAAAAAGCAATTTCCTAAAGAGGAGTTTTGCCTAATTTGAAATATTCCTGTAATTAAATGCAAGTTAAAATCCAGAGATACTAAAAAGCCTATATATTAGAATGTGTGATTGTATATTGGTATTTGAAAAGAAAATATTTTAAATGCATATTTGCAAAAACAAAGACAAAATCTCTTTATACATTTTGCTCTCTCTTTTAATCAATTAATCATTATTATTATTTTTTTTTTTTTGAGAGAGAGAGAGAGCATGCATGCAAGCGGCAGCAGGGGTGAGGGATGGGTGGGGAGGGGAGAGGGGCTGAGAGAGGGAAGAGAGAATCCTAAACCTGTGAGGAGCCCGAAGCAGGGCTCAATCTCATGACTCTGAGATCATGACCTGAGCCTAAACAAAGAGTTGGATGTTTAACTGACTGAGCCACCCAGGCACCCCTTAATCAATTAATTCTAAATATTTATTTTAATCAGTTATTATCAGCCAGCTTAATTCAATGTGTATTACCTGACTTGGGTAGTTTTTTTGATAGAGAAGAACATGAAAACATATCATTTAGATTAAAATGGTCATCATGACATTATACTATTCATTTAAAAAATAAAGGGACTTTATTAGTCAGTTTTTCACTAAACTTCCTAAGCTATTTGGGAAAATATCACCCAGAAAAATTTAAAATGTGTGAAGAAGCTAGATTTCTCCACAAATAAGATAGTCTTAAGTACAATATTTTTTCCAGTAATATCCACCATCAGTTCAGATAAGCAGTCTTCTGAGAAACCAACTATCTCATCTGATCATCTAAGAAAATTGCATATGATTGGGATGTTAAAACCCACTGGGTATTTTTACCATTTTATACTTAAATATGACTACTAAGTAGGCTACACTCATGTTGACTTTGGTTTTAAGGTAGCTATTATATCTTTCCCCAAGTACTTTAGCCTGAAAAACATAGCTTTTTTGTTTGTAAAATATAATCATCCAAGTTTACTGCATATACAAGCTTTCTAATAATAGTAATACAGAACAGTGAAAATAAACAAGTACATATTTGGCATAAGTTTGGAGTCTTCATTCTTTGCATTTATCTCTTTATATACTAGGAATTAATAATCTCAAAGTGATTCTAGTGGTCATCTGAAGACCAGTTTTACATGAGGTTTCAATATGTCAGTGAAATGAGCAAAATATTCAGTGTTATGTCATCTAAACTACTCTCACATTGTGTTACAGCTCAAAACAAAACTTTTATAGCTTCCTTCTCCATATCTACAGTTATCCAGGGAAACTAACTTTATTAGCTGACAGGTCAATTCATCTTCTATAAATGCTACCACTGTGGATGTTATCTATGTGATATAATATATATAGATATTGATATCTATAAATATATCACACCAATGTCATTTGCCAAATATTTATCAGGTTGGAAAATCATGATGCTATATATATTTATTTTTCCCAAAGATACATGAATTCTTGTGTAATGTACTGCACAGGATGTTAGCACCTATTGCAAGCTAACACCTCTAACATTAAACATCATATTGCATAATATAGAAGGAAAATTAGAGATTATATATATTATTATATATTATATATTATATATAGTATATACAATATATATGCTCCAATATTCTATATATAGAGAGAGAGAATATCCTAGGAAAGGAGATAAATAGCTTCATTGTCGGAGTCCAGGACTCAGGAAACAGAATATATTTTAAAGCAACTTGCTTGATGGGTTTCTCAATATATATGCTAAGAGATAATTCTTGATTTATTTAATCATTTTGTGACAATTTTCTTATCTAAAAACTTACATGACTCACACTAAGAGAGTCACCTAGCTTATTTTACAAAACATATGGTTAGGATTACTGAAATTAAAATCAAAACTACAGAAAAATACTCGAACAAAACATTGATTAAATTAGTTATTGTGAAAAGAAATACATATTCATGGATGGCTAGCTGGAAAGCAACCTGTATTTGTGGCTTTAACATAGCTATTCTTTAAAGTACTAAAATAACATTTGCTTCTTTATACCATTTTCATTCACTGTCTGAGATGAAATTTCTGTTTTACAGTCCATGATTCTCCTGTTGTCACAATTCCAGGAGTTCAATTTTCAAAGTCTTTTGTCATTTATATATCATATGTATTATCAAAAAAGGAGAACACTCTCCTTACGTTGGAATAATGTGATAATATCTGAACATAATTTGATTCAGTGTATTTTTAAAGTTTTTATTATCACAAATTTTATATAAAATTGCATGATATAATAGGCTGTATGACTTCTGCTTTCAGTCCCACCCTGAAGAGAGCTTGGAAGTCACCATTTCTATCCTTACAACAAGAACAAGCTGATCTAAAAATGGATGACCTTTCTTGTGCACATCAGAGAACTGAGGTTGCAGGCAAATCTCAATTGCTGGAGCTACAGAATTCCAGAGAGCTAAAGCCACACTCTGCTTACTTGGAGCAGAAACAGCTGAAGACATAAATTGGTAGTAACACTTATGTGGTAATATTGAATTGCTGGATGCCCACTGTGGACTAATCTGAGAGTGAGAAATTATAGGGGACCACAGCATAAGGGAGACTCCTACCCTTTTTTTTTTTTTTTTTTTTTTTTTTTTTTTTTTTTTTATTTTACTCCCAGAACCCAACCAGGGTCTCAGGGTGGTGATCCAAGGAAGATTCAAATTCAAGTGTAAACAAAATTTGAAGAGACAGCAAGTATCAGAACCAGACTCAGATATTACACAGATGTTGGACTTACTAGAAAAGGAATTTAAAATAATATGTTAAGGGTCTGAATATAAAAAGTAGATGATATGCGAGAACAAATGGGTAGTGTAAACAAAAAGATGAACCCTAACTAAGAAAAAATCAATATAAAGTGCTAAACAGGAAAAAAAAAAAAAAGAAAAACGGAAATAAAGAAGGCTTGTTATTGGCTCATTAGCAGACTGGACATAAAATAGAATTGTATAACATGCTCAATTAAAAGAAGAGAAGACAGAAAAGATGAACAAAAAAAAACAAATGCAATGAACATAAAACAGTTACAAATGTGGTAGATATTAATCCACAACTACAGTGTATCAATAAACAACTTTAACATGAATGATCCAAATGTACCAGTTATAAAATAAGTATTGTCCAGGTGGATAAAACATAAGAATGCAATTCTATATTGTCTATAAGGAACTTACTTTATATATAAAGATACAGATAGGTTAAAATTGAAAGACACAGAAAGATGTATCATGTAGTGAAGGATTACATAATGATAAAGGATCCAATTCTCCAAGACCTAACAATCCTAATAAGTAAGAGCATATCAAAATGCATGAAGAAAAAACTGCAATAAATGTAAAAAGAAATAGACAAATCCAATATTATAGATGGAATATATACTTCTACATGTTACTATCTATATCTATATTACATTAAACTTTAGTTCATATTGATATCTCCAGTTCTAATCTATTATCACATGGATCATTCTAGCTTTATCCTTTTTCTTGTCTCTCCCACTTTTTCAATGAGAAACATGGTTTCAATCATCCACCATTCATTACTTAAATGTTCAGTTCCAATACTGATGTATAGCACTACCAGAATTGTTAACCCAACATCCTTTAGGGGAAAAAACTTTACCAACTAGAGTAGAGTGCTTTTCACAGTTTCTTTTCCAGTTAGTGTTACAAATCTTACTCATTTCAGAAGTCACTTAGGTAAGCATATTTTCTCACACCCTTTTCAGTAGGTTATTTAATACATTTATAATACAATTTCATTGTTTTATCATATTTTTGCATTCAATCCTTGGATCTCTAGTTCTTTAAACTTTGTAAATAAATGACATGCATTGAAGCTTATTCGTTATGCTGTAAAATTCTGTTTTGTCAAATGCATAGAGTCATGTTTCCATAGTCACAGTATCATACAGAATAGTTTCACTACCTTTAACATAACCCTATGTGTCACTTTACTTTGTAATCTCCTAACTCCTGGCAATCTCTGATTGTTTTATAGTCTCTTTCCTTTGTATTTTCCCCAAAATTGTATACTTGGGATGATTCCTTATGTAGCTTTTCTCAATGGATTCTTTCACTTAGCAATACTTATTTAACATTTATCCATATCTTTGTATTATTTGATAGCTCACTTCTACTTGCTGAGTAATATTCCATTGCATGGATATATTTCTTTAGTTTATCCATTTATCTCAGTTCCTTCCATATTTTGCAATTACGAACATTCATAATCGAATAGCAGACGTAAAGCTGCTATAAAAATTCATGTGCAGGGGCACCTGGGTGACTCAGTCAGTTAAGTGTCTACTCAGGTCACGGTCCTGGGGTCCTGGGATCAAGCCCCACGTCAGGCTCCCTGCTCAAATAACAGGCTCCCTGTTAAAATAAACAAAATCTTCTAAAACAATTCATGTGCAGTTTTTATTGTGTGTATGTGTATACAGAAGTTTTCAAATCAGTTGAGTTTACTTAGAGAAACAATTGCTGGATCATAATATAATGTAATGATTAGTTATATAAAAAATTACGAAACTATCTTACAGGCTGGCTGTATATTATGCATTCCTACCAGCAATGAATGAGATGTCCCATTGACCTGCATCCTTACCAGCAATTGATATATATTTTTTTTTTTCTGTATTTTAGCCATTCTAATAGGTGTGCCATGGTTTCTCATTTTAATTTGTAGTTGACAAAAAACTTTTAGAACTAGCAACTGAATTCAGCAAAATTGTGGGATACAAACAGCACACAAAAATCAGAAGAATAACAAGAGATTGATACAGAAGGCTGGAAAACTAGTTTTCTTAATCTATTTTGTTTTCTTGTTGTCTAAATATTGTTTGAATGTTCAATTTGTAATTATTTTTCTGTCAAATATACAAGTTTTTAGTGGTTTCGGTACTGACTTCGTCATTAACCATAATAAACAGTTCACAGACCAGTGTCACTCATTTAATACAATACCTGAGACATAAATGCTAGGTAGAAGTTTTCTACTGTTAACACTTAAATATAGATCTGATTCTATAAAATCACTCACATATTTGAGTCAGCATTATTGAAATTGTATAGAAATTTCATGTAAATCATTTTAAATCTTTCTAAAATCACTGCAGCAAAGTGAAAAAGTCCACTTTAAAAAGAATAAAATATTTGCCTCATCTTTCTCTTTGAAAATACTAAATGCTTCAGATTAAAAAGTTGGATAAATGTATCAGGAGAGACAAGTCATAGTTTATGATAATTGCACAGAATAATTTTTAAATTTTTATTGAAACTTGTCACATGTACAACCTTTAGCAAAGAGCTCATCTTTTAAATTCTGCTGAACAACTACAAATCAAAACTGAAGCATTAAAAATAATGAAAACCACCAAATAAGTTTTCCAAATTGTAGCAAAAGAGGAAAGCAATAACACATTTTCCATATAGAAAAGAGGGGGGTGAGAGTAGCTAAAAGAGCAAAAAAATAAATAAATATTTAAAAACACAAATTTAAATACTAACAAAATAGCAGTAAATTGAAATACATCAGTAAATAAAATAAATTAAAATATATCTTTTATATCTTCATATGATTTCAAGGTAATAAAATAGATTGCTCACCAACACAGACTTTGAAACAGAGCAATAAAAATTGACATACATTTAAATATCAGGAAGTATATTCTGAAAAGTAGATAATTTAAATTCTTGATAAATCAATCCAGATACTAGAGAAAAATTAAGATATGTCTGCTTCATCATTTACAAAAATATCCATGACATGATTTTATTTATTTATTTATTTTTTTTTTTTTTTTTAAAGATTTTATTTATTTATTTGACAGAGACAGAGAGAGCGAAAGCAGGAACACAAGCAGCAGGAATGGGAGAGGGAGAGGCAGGCTTCCCCTTGAGGAGGGAGCCTGATGTGGGACTCGATCCCAGGACCCTGGGATCATGACCTGAGCCGCAGGCAGACGCCCAACGACTGAATCACCCAGGCGCCCCATGACATGATTTTAAAAGTTGAAAAACTGGGCGCCTAGGTGGTTCAGTCGTTGGGCGTCTGCCTTCGGCTCAGGTCATGATCCCAGGGTGCTGGGATCGAGTCCCACATCGGGTTCCCTGCTCAGCGGGAAGCCTGCTTCTCCCTCTCCCACTCCCTCTGCTTGTGTTCCTACTATACTTATCTCTCTCTCTCAAATAAATAAATAAAATCTTTAAAAAATATATAAATAAATAAATAAAAATTGAAAAATTAACACAAATACAACAAAATGTTACTTATTGATAAACATGCTGAATTTAAAAATTAAAAAAAAGTTCCTAACTGAATATATATATAAATAACCCAGTATATACTTAACATATATTTGGGCAAGAAAAATACAAGGAACATGACTGCTAAAAAAATGCGTAATGAATAATAAATGGTCGTAAATGCAAATTAGAACAGCAGTTAGCATCCTTTCTTCTATATAGGCAATAACTCAGATTCTTTTTTTTATGTTATGTTAATCACCATACATTACATCATTAGTTTTTGATGTAGTGTTCCATGATTCATTGTTTGCGTATAACACCCCGTGCTCCATGCCGAACGTTCCCTCTTTAATACCCATCACAAGGCTAACCCATCGCCCCACCCCTCTTCCCTCTAGAACCCTAAGTTTGTTTCTCAGATCTTAAAAACATGTTTAATAACTGAAATTTGGGGGCACCTGGTTTGCTCAGTCAGTTGAGCATTCTACTCCTGACTTCAGCTCAGGTCATGATCTCACAGTTGTGGGCTCCAGCCCATGGGGTCTCTGAGCTCAGCCTAGAGTCGGCCTGAGATTCTCTCTCTCCCTCTGTGTCTCCCCCTGCTCTCACACATGCTCTCTCTCTTTCTCTCTCTCTCTCTAAAATAAATAAATAAAATATTTTTAAAAGTAGCTGAAATTTTGACTTTGTGCTCTAATGAGGAGATGCTTACTGCAGTTAAGTTCACTTAAAAAAAAAAGTTCTGGAAATCAAATTCGGGATATGAAACAGGAGCTCTAGATGTATTTCTTTTTTTGTTTTATTTTATTATGTTATGTTAATCACCATACATTACATCATTAGTTTTTGATGTAGTGTTCCATGATTCATTGTTTGCATATAACACCCAGTGCTCCCTTCAATAAGTGCACTCTTTAATACCCATCACCAGGCTAACCCATCCCCCCTCCCCCTCCCCTCTAGAACCCTCAGTTTGTTTCTCAGAGTTCATAGTCTCTCATGGTTCATCTCCCCCTCTAGATGTATTTCTAACTCTGCTATTAGAAATATTTTTCTAAGAATGAATTCTAAGAAAATGATATGAAAAAGTAATATCTTTGTTAGTTCAAAGTGTTTAAAGCATTATTGTGGCATTCTTTACTTCCATTTTAATTTTATCACATTTTTATCTTTTGTTATAGACACAATGCACATATACTATCAAAGTCTTTAAAAAATAGACAAAAAATGTGACTATCATTCACAATCTACCTTCCAGGCATATATAAACCCTGTTCATATTTTCCAGATATGTATTTGCTCATGTATCTATAAATACATATATATGTATATATAAACAAGCATACATACAGACATATTTTAAAATATTTTTTCTCAACAATACACCATGAAGAGTTTAACATATCATTAAAATTTATAAAATAGAAATATTAAATAATTCAAATAAATGGTAATGAATTAAACATAGAATATTAAATTCATTATAATATTAAATTTTAGATTAATATTCTATTTAATACATCTATGCATTCGCACATTGTTAAAATTACATCTATTAATATATTTAAAAAATAAAATTACATCTATTAATATATTTTATTATGATAAAAATGTCATGATAAACATTAGTTTTGTTTTTTGTTTTGTTTTATTTTTCCTGTTGCTGTTAAAAGAAAACATCATCTAGAGAAAGATCAGAAAAATCATTGAGATATAGTACAAATTTTTCCTCCTATAAATTAATGCAAGAAAGCAAGACTAAAAAAATTCATAAAGCAGAAATATAAAGAAATATGCATGAGTTAAACTTTTTAATATATCTAAAATAATTTTAAAAAATAAGTTTCTGGGTGAAATTTATGAGTGAAGGGTGTCAAAAGGTGCAAACTTCCAGTTATAGAATGACTAAGTCATGAGGAAGTAATGTAGAGCATGGTAACTATAATTAAGAATACTGTACTGAATTATTTGAAAGTTGCTAAGACAATAGAACTTAAAAGTTCTCATCACAAGAAAAAAATAATTATAATTATATATGATGAAGGATGTTAACTAGACATATTGTGGTGGTCATTTTGCAATATGTACAAATATCAAATCATAAGGTTATACACCTGAAAGTAGTATGTTATATATCAATTATACTTGAAAAAAAAGTTTCTGGGTTTTTGTCAAGTGTATTATTTATCTACTGCTGTATAATAAATTACCTCAAAAACTTAGACCCTAAAATAAATATTTATTATTTCATAGCTTTTTTGAGTGAGGAATCTGTACTTGGCTTGGTCATCTTGCTCAGGGTAACTCACAAGGTTGGAATTAAGGTGTCAGCTGGGGAAGTGGGTTACCAGGTCCAGAACACACCCAAGGAGAGGGGATTATCCAACTGCCTCAATACCAGAAAGGGAATCACTGGGGCCATCTTAGAGGCTGTATACTACAGAAAAATATTTAGTAAATAGTCCATCATAATAGTATACAAAATTATTGGCAATATTTGGTTGAACATTCTCCTGCATGGCAAGATGAGAAAGTATATTAGCAAAATTTTCAGGATACCAATCTGAATACAAATGTATAAAACAATGTTTTATTTTAATCTGACCTAACATTTCTTTAATCTAAAAAAAAATGCATATGTAAAAATATGTAATTATAGTAATGACCATTACCCAGGTGAAGTTCACACCACACTATACTAGGTGAATTTAATTTTGTGAATTTGTGTATATGTGTATGTGTTTCAATAAAGGGTAGTGACTTGGATGCGTTCACTACCATAATCTCATTTTGTATCACTGTATAAATATTCATATATGTTGAATGATAGACTGAATATTTTTATTAGTCTCCTTTAGTACAAATGCTTTTGGTGAATTCATAAAACATATATCAATTTTCATGTAGCTGAATACAGATATATTTTTGCAAGTTTATATTTCCTCTAACAAAAGATGTATCTTTTCCATGCCATGATGGGGTTCCCATATTTGAAAAAGTTGAGAACTACTGACTTACTGGACAGTGTAAAAATTATGTTCATTTTGTTCACTCAGTTTCTTGTAAAAAATATTTTGTTGCTTAAGTGCAAGTTCTTTAAGACATGAGATCATGAAAATGCTGTTCAACAAGTATCACTGTGTAAGGAAGGTGTAGGAAAGAAATGTAGATGGAAGATCTCTGTTTCTTTTCTTTTCTTTTTTTTTTAAGATCTGTTTCTGATACTAGATGTATTCTGTGACTTAAGACATGACTTCACTCTTTTAGTCTTTTTTTGTTGTTGCTGTTGTTTTAAAGATGTTATTTATTTCAGAAAGAGAGCAAGAGGGAGATCATGAGTTGGGGAGGGGCAGAGGGAGAGGGAGAAGCAGGCTCCCCATGGAACAGGGAACCAGATGCAGGGCTCCATCCTGGGACCCCAAGAACATAACCTGAGCCTGAGCTGAAGGCAGATGCTTAACCAACTGAGCCACCATGCACCCCTGAGTCTCAGTTTTAAATTGGAAATTGAGTTAATCCTATCTACCTCAAAGAATTATCGCTGTTAGTATTTAACAGGAGTTCCTGTTCAAAAGAATCCATTGCAATCAGAAAGCCAAGCAATACTATTACGGGTCTGTGGTAGGTTACAGAAAAATATATAGTTATTTAAAAATATAGGTGTTGGGACGCCTGGGTGGCTCAGTCGTTAAGCGTCTGCCTTCGGCTCGGGTCATGATCCCAGGGTCCTGGGATCGAGTCCCACATCGGGCTCCCTGCTCAGCAGGGAGTCTGCTTCTCCACCTCTCTCTGCTGCTCCCCCTGCTTGTGCTCGCTCTCTCTCTCTCTGACAAATAAATAAATAAAAATCTTTAAAAAATATATATATATATGTGTTTTACCTATATTTTATCTTATAGTAATATTATCTAATATGTATCTAATACATAAGGCACTGACTATTTTAAAAGGAAAAATATGTAAACAAAAAATCATTGGATACTAAATTAACTCAATGCAACTATTTTCTCAAAGGAAAAAAAATCACATAATCCTCATCTACTTCATTTCGTATCTGTAAAATGAGAGAACATGATCATATAATTGATAAAATTCCATTCACTTCTGCATACAGGAAAAGATAAATATTTGGACTAGAGAAAAACTATAAACAATCTGTCAGAAAAACTATAAATAATTTCAAAGGTGAAATTTTAGGAAATTTGTTCTCATAATAGAAATTATGTAGAGATATGGGACCTACTATTTTGAAATATATTATTTTTGAAATAATTTAAAATATGTTTCAAGACACAAATATATTGAATTAAGCATAGTGATTATTGCATTTAATTTTTTTGTTCATCAAATTTGAATATTCCATGTGTTAAAAAGAAGTAACATTTTCTTAAGACTATGGTAATCATGTCTGGTAATTTCAAATTTCTTGAACTTAATATTAAATACTAAACCCTGATATCAAGATAGATATAATTTATCTGCTAAATCCAAAATCTTAAATTAATCTGAATATGAAATACATTGATTAAAATTTGCAGAAATATCTGAGTAATTCACAGTATGGACTTGCAGAAATATCTGAGTAATTGAATACGTTTAATGTTTGCTCTTAAAGCTAATGGAAATTTTACATGAGCAAATCCTTCATTCCTGCTAATGAAATAATCTATTTTTTGAAATAATCTATTTTAAAGTAGTTCTAAGGGTTTGTTTTTTTTTTAAGATTTTACTTATTTATTCATGAGAGACAGAGAGAAAGAGAGAGAGAGAGAGAGGGGCAGAGGTCGAGGGAGAAGCAGGTTCCCCAAGGAGCAGGGAGCCCAATGCGGGACTCGATCCCAGGACCCTGGGACTATGACCTGAGCCAAAGGCAGATGCCTAACCATCTGAGCCACCCAGGCGCCTTCTAAGGGTTTAATCTTAGCTTGAGTATCAATTATTTGCTTATTTTGCATTGGGACTGTAATGAACATCCTTATATTATAAGGAAAATATTAAACTTTAGATTAGTTGATTGAATACATACATAATAAATGCATACATAATAATTCACCATTTTCATTTCACTGTAAGTTTGTGTATGGATATAAAATCATTTTTCATCATACTGGTGCCCTAGATAGGAAAACACATTTTTAAAGAATAGTCATCTCTCTAGATTTCCAAATTTTTGAATCTCTCCCTCTCTATCAATCTATCTTTTCATAAGTTTAGACCTATTTATCTTTACATCTATTTTTGTTTATATATCAGAAATGTTATAACTTTTGTTTTCTTAAAAGAATATGCTCATATTTATCTGAAGGAAATGAAATCACTTATCCTGGAAAGATATCTGCAACAACGTGTTTATTACAGCATTATTTACTGTAGCCAAGACATAGCAACAACCTAAGTGTTCATCCATGGGTGAAACGATAGGTAAGATGTGATCTATTTACATACAAAGAAATTTACTCAGCCATTAAAAAAGAAGAAAATCCTGATTTTTGCAACAACATAAATAGGCTTTCAGGGCATTGTTCTAAGTGAAAAAAGTCAGACAGAGAAAGACAAATAGTGTATGATCTCACTTATATGTGGAATCTAAAAAACACTGAACTTGCCACTCTGGAAAACAGTATGGAGGTTCTTCAGAAAGTTAAAAATAGAACTACCCTATGACAAAGCAACTGCACTACTAGGTATTTACCCAAGGCACACAAAAATACTAATTTGAAGGTGCACATGCACACTGATTTTTATAAAAGCATTATCAACAATAGCCAAATTATGCAACAAGCCAAATGTCCATTGACTGATGAATGGATAAAGGAGCGGTATATATATATATATACACAATGGAATATTAGCCATCAAAAAGAATGAAATCTTGCCATTTGCAAAGACATGGGTGGAGCTAGACTGTATTATGCTAAGCAAACTAAGTCAGTCAGAGAAAGACAAATACCATATGATCTCACTCGTATGTGGAATTTAAGAAACTAAACAGATGAATATAGGGGAAACGGAAAAAAAAAAAAGAGAGAGAGAGAGAGAGAGGGAAGGAAACCACAAGAGACTCTTAACCACAGAGGACAATCTGAGGTTTGCTGGTGGGGAGGTGAACAGGGGATGGGCTAAATGGGTGATGGGTATTAAGGAGAACACTTGTTGTTAATGAGTGCTGGGTGTTATATGTAAATGATAAATCACTAAATTCTATTCCTGAAACCAATTAGTTAATCATTAAATTCTACACCTGAAGCCATATATGTTAACTAACTAGAATTTAAATAAAAACTTGAAATAAAAAAAAAAACTGAACTCTGTGATAGAGAAAACAGATTGATGGTGGCTAGAAGTGGGAGATGGGAGGCAGGCAAATGGGTGAAGGTGGTCAAAAGGTACAAAGTCCCAGGTATAAGATAAATGAGTTCTAGTGATGTAATGGACAGCATTACATTGTAACTGTAGTTACAATATTGTATTGTATATTTGAAAGTAGATATGACAGTAGATCTTAAAAGATACTATCACACAAAAAATTCTAACTATGCATGGTAACGGATGTTAACTAAACTTATTGCAGTAATTGTTTCTCAATGTACATATATCAAATAATTATTTTGTATACCTAAAACTAATATGGTGGGGGGTGGGAGGCATGGGGTGGCTGGGTGATAGACATTGGCGAGGGTATATGCTATTGTGAGTGCTGTGAATTGTGTAAGACTGTTGAATCACAGACCTGTACTTCTGAAACAAATAATACATTATATGTTAAAAAAAAAGAAGATAGTAGGAAGGGAAAAATGAAGGGGGGGAAATCAGAGGGGGAGACGAACCATGAGAGACTATGCACTCTGAGAAACAAACTGAGGGTTCTAGAGGGGAGAGGGTGGGGGGATGGGTTAGCCTGGTGATGGGTATTAAAGAGGGCACGTATTGAAGGGAGCACTGGGTGTTATACGCAAACAATGAATCATGGAACACTACATCAAAAACTAATGATGTAATGTATGGTGATTAACATAACATAATAAAAAAAAGAAAAAAGAAAAAAAAACTAATACAGTGTTTACTATCTCAGTAACAACAAAAAAATCCATAATTCTATAAACCTCAAGACTGCTTTGTTGAATACTATCACCACATTATATTCACCATGAAATTTTAAAAACACAAGTAACATTTAAAAAATGTTTCTAGAGTTTTAGAAAAATTACGTTTCTTTTTTTATTCTACTTAATCAGTGTTTTTAAATATAATTTGTATATATTTATTTTATTTACATTTCACACTGTTTGGACACATATATCTTCCACATTTGGTGGTTTAAAAAATTTCAAATGTTGAAGGACATCTCAGCTCCTTCCACAGTTTATGAATGGATAAAGAAGATGTGGTTCATATACCCAATGGAATATTACTCAGCCATCAGAAAGGACAAATACCCACCATTTGCCATGACATGGATGGAACTAGAGGGGATTATGCTAAGTGAAATAAGTGAAGCAGAGAAAGACAATTATCATATGGTTCCACTCATATGTGGAACATAAGGAATAGCGTGGAGGACCACATGGGAAAGGAGGGAAAACTGAATGGGAAGAAATCAGAGAAAGGAGACAAACCATGAGAGACTGGACTCCGGGAAACAAACTGAGGGTTACAGAAGGGAGGGGGGTTGGGGGGATGGGGTAACCCGGTGATGGGTTTTAAGGAGGGCACATGTGGTGATGAACACTGGGTTTTCTATGTAAGTAATGAATCATTGAACACTACATCAAAAGCTAATGATGTACTATGCTGGCTATTTGAACATAATAATAAAAAAATTCAAATGTTTTAATTTTTTAAAGCTAACAACATAGTCTGATCCTTAGTGACTCTATTTCAATGAGTTTGCTGACCCTTGCTCTAAAGCAACTCTATATATTTTCAGTATTTTTCTTGTATTACCTTCTTTTTTGTAAGTACTATTCTTTAAATTTTCAGTTTCTTTCAATTTATTTTCTTATTTTTTTTTTCTCCCAGATGAGCAGGATTTACCACAATTGAATGCTTATTGCTCACGACAAGTGATGATAATGGCTTTGTTTATTCTCCAAAACAGTTGGTGTTAGGATATTTCTGTCTCATTCAGAGATAAAGCTTGTACTATACAGAAACTTCATACCTCAATTGTGAATAATATATCTCTACTTATATAGGTTATTAACATCTCAATCCTGAGTTCTTATTTCATGGGGATTCAACATCTTTTGTTAATATGATGTTATTTCCCTTGTTCTCATTTATGACAGGATAATTTTTTTAACTTAGAACTATAATAAAGAAGTTGGATGAAGTCCTTTATTTCTTTTTATCTTAACCTCTAAGATCGAGATTAATTGTAGTAAAGACTGATGTAGTCTTTATGAAAAAGTGCCTTATTTTTTTTAAGTGCCTTATTAATTGGTTGCAAGAAAGTCTGCCAGACTACAAAGGGAGGGGATGTTTTCTAGCCTTAATATGTATTTAAATAAGAAAACTTTCCTCAGAGTTAACTCAAAAACAGAAGTTACTAAAAGCCCTTCATTCTTGAGAGGCAATTATGTTGAAGTACTTTAAGTAGGAAACTATATGATAATGGCATTTAAAATAAGTTTTGGTCTAGCATGTAGATGAGGAAATCAAGGCCAGCTGCAAATGAAATATGTTTAAGGGGATCTTTCTTTACCATATGAAATAAACACCCTTCCAATCATGTGTTATTTTTACAATAACTAAAGACAATAATGGTTGTGAAAGCACTTTGCATATCTTAAAAACTCTACAGAAATCTTTTACCTATTAGTTGAAATAATGTATGGAAATATTTTCCACAGACTTGGAGCTCCAATGTCAAATAAGTAACAACTACCATAAAGAACAGTTAAATGACAAGTTAGAAGTAATTGAGATGTTTCTTAAAGAATATCTGGGAACACATGAGAACTGACACAACTATGCATGTGTCCTGAAGCAGTTCATTATATTTAATATTATTTTAGGAGTCACTGCTATACATTGCCCTTTCCATAACTAGGGTATCACATTGCTTATAAGCATAATTTATAAAAGCATTTTGTTTCTATTTTCTTGATTAAAAAATTGTCTTCTACAGCTTGATAATAAGGTAGTAGGACATGTCTTATGCCACAGGGTTTTTTTTTTTATGTATTTTATGCATGAAGAAAACCTTTGTTAGTCAAAACTCCTACTCAGTCTGTTAATTAGCAAAATATAGGCACAGTACCTAGAACTGATTATTTACTTTTGTCAAAATGGAAACATCTTATATCTGTAATTTTTATTCATGGCTTTCTACTCTCAAATGATATTTTATCTGTTTTAAAATGAACCCACCTCATTCCAACATTTTAAAATCAATAATAAAGCTGAGAGATTGTTTTTCAGATAGTGCTATTTTTAGGTACTAATCCAAAATATTGAATTAAAGCGAATTACACCAAGGGAAGTATCCCTACTCAACTATGTTCAGTGGACACAGTCAGTGCATAAGAATAAGGCAAGTGAGTGAAATACACTGGGAGCTGGGCACAGGGATGAGCAATGGAATGCATGCCTAGCTCAGTGTTACCAGATATAATTTTCTAAGAAAAGCCTAAAATCTGAAACATTATGTGAAATGTTCTGATTTTAAAAACAGTGTATGGCCAAGCAAAGCAAAGCACATAATTCAATGTGATTAATCAGATTTAATTTCACTCAGAACAATGTAAGATGTTCTGTCAATTAGGATTTCATTAGATTGATATAATGGATAAGTAAAATTATTAATAAATTAATTTATAATATTTTAATTATTTCATAACAAGAAAATCTTCACATAAACCATCGAAGAATGACACTCAATTCCATATAATTGATTCTTTTCATCTTTTCTATTTTGACATTCCTAAGAAGTGGCTCTCTCCTCATGGGCCAAGATGAGTACTGAAGCTCCAGCCATTGCATTCATGTTCCAGATAGAAAATCAGGGGAAGTTCAGATTTTAATACTTCTCTGTAAAGACATTTGTGAATTATGAAATGACACATTGGCTTTTTTCTAACTGGGCAGAACTAGTCACATGCCCATACAATGTGTAAGGTAGAAATGGGAGAGTCTTTCTTATTTTAGGTGACAATTAGCCCAAATTAAAAAAAAAAAAAAAAAAATCAAAGGTTTTATTATTGAAGAAGGGGAAATGTGTACTGAGGTAAACAACCAAAGGATTCTGCCACACGATCTTCTTAGCATAGATGTGAAGATAGTATGTTGTGGAGCCTGATTGGTTTTGATAAATATTGTTACTTTCATTTTATAGCTTTATGACTTCAGGCAAGTAGCATATCAGCATTAGTTTGTTCATCATAAAATAAGGATAATAATGACACTTCACATGGTTATTATGAGAGTCAACTAAGTTCTTAGAATAGAGCTTACCACATAATAAGTGTCAGAAAATATCTGATATTATCTCCAGGATATGGTAAGGAGAGCCATCATCACTTAAGGAAAAAGCATCTGATAGGACTCTAATTAAAAATGGCCGAATCCACTATTTGTGAAGAACTAACCTTAAATAGGTCATTTATTCCACTGGACCTACCAAATGATTTAAGGTTTACCAACTTTCCTAGGAATTTAGAATTGCTTAAAAGAAGAAACATTTTCATAATCTAATGGAATTTAGAATGGGACAATTTTAAGGCAAGAACATAATCCTCAGAAAAACTCTATGTGGATGTGTTTTTAAATTCCCCCAGTTTATAGATGATGACATTGAGGGAGAGGATGTTTAAATAATCTTCCCAAGGGGGGCGCCTGGGTGGCTCAGTCGGTTAAGCGACTGCCTTCAGCTCAGGTCATGATCCTGGACTCCCAGGATCGAGTCCCGCATCGGGCTCTCTGCTCAGCGGGGAGTCTGCTTCTCCCTCTGACCCTCTCCCCTCTCATGCTCTCTCTCTCTCGAATAAATAAATCTTTAAAAAAAAAAAAAAAAAAAATAATCTTCCCAAGGTCACATGGTTAAAAGATTTTGAAGCAAGGCTAAGTCACAAAGTCTAAATTCCCCAAAGCATAATTTTAGCTACAAAATTCCATTCAAAGAGAAAAACCCTGTTCTTTAGACCTGGGAGGTGACCTGAAAATGAACCTGCTTTCTCCATTGCCTTAATTGAGTTTTGAAGGGATAAGGAGAGGAAAGGGCATGTGTGTTGGGTGTCAGACTGTCTGTGGGAATGGTGGTGGTGGTGGCAGAAATAAGAGTTTTTCTTCAGTCCTATTACCCTAACTTTGGGGGTTATCTAAGTTTTGTCATTTCTTTATTTGAAAGAAAAAAAGTAAAACTTAGTAGCAATGCTTAAAGATTTCAGAAATGCTGGTCAATTATTTTTTTGCAAGGAGGATTTAATGATAATCCAATCCTTATGAAGCAAATGAAAAGACAACTCAAAGTAATTTAGATGAACACAATCTGGGAATGATTGTTACTTGGTTGTGAATATTATTCAATCGCGGCTACTTCAAAGACATAATGTTCAAACATTAATAGCTTATTTATCTGTCTTACAAATAAACAAGTTCATTCATAACATTTAGAAAATTGTCTCTTCTTTTGTTTTCTATTGTGGCAAGCCCTAAAGCTATGTGCATGCATAACTAAAGATGCAGACAAGATTGAAACTAATTTAGTTTTTTTCTCTCCAAATGCATTTTAAAAAGAGACTCCATTAGTCAAAACATTACATTCTTTCTTCCACTTTGTTCGGGACATGATGCTTATAATAAACCTATCCTCCAGCTATTTTCCATGCTCTTACTGTACCCACTGTTACTGATTATATATAATGGCATGCTGACGCTATATTTAACCCTCCTACTGTTCATTGTTAAAATTAGTCACTATGGTACCTGATCGCATCTCATATCTTTGCATGTTTGAAGCTTGCTGAACAAAGACAGCAGGCAAGTCCTGGATTTTATTAGACAAAGAAAAGCATGTTTTAAAGCAACAAAATTCCAATTATGTTTAATCTAAGGAGAGAAAAATAAAGATGCAAGAACAAGGTAGAATACCCTGCTTTGAAAATTGTCAAATCCTTGTCATTTTTTTTTTCCCATAGAATTACAAAAAGATTACTGCTGCTTAGTTCTTTTAACAGTATCAAGCATGCTTTGATTTGCAAGACATTGCTCTTCAAATAGGGAAGAAAAGAAAATAACATTAAAAAGTCAGAAAGTATAGCATGAAATACAAAAAGAAGACTGATATTAATTGACACAAATATTATACTATTTTTTTTCAGTGTGTAGGAAAAGTGTGATGGGAGACACCATCCTAGAAGAAAGCACAAAATTTCTAATATTTAGTGACTATATTTACTTCTTTCATTTAAGACAAATGGATGTCATGGTTACTTGTATGTGTCAACTCGTGAGGCTGTATTTATTCAATCAAACATTAACCTAGATGTTGCTATGAGGTATTTTTAGGTATGGTTCTCATCTATAATCAGTTGACTTCAAGCGAAACAGATTGCTTGGATAATGTGTGCTGTATGGATCCAATCAGTTAAATGGCCTTAAGAACAAAACTGAGGTTTTCTTGAAGAAGAAGAAATTCTGCAACATTGGCTCCTGACCAAGAGTGTCCAGCCTGCCAGACTACTACAGATTTTGGATCTGCCAGCCCTGACAGGATTCTCTCTCTCTTTTTGTCTCTCTCTATCTCTGCGTCTCTCCGTCTGTCTCTCTCTCTGTCTCTCTCTCTCCCTCCCTACGTACACACACACAAATACACACATTTATACATGTATGCATGTATATATAATAATAAATATATACTTACATATTTATTCTACTGATTCTCTTCTGCTTCTCTGGAGAACGCTGGCTAACACAATTGCCAAGCTTGCTGTATAAATCATACACATACCATTTCTTAGATAAGGCTCATTTAAATCTTCTGTGAGTTAATTCAAACTTAAATACATGGAATTTAAGGAACTATTAAATATAAATTCCAGGGAAATAAAAAACGATCTCTAGTAGAAAACAGAATTTAAGAAAAAGAATTTCTATCAATACAGCTTGACTTATAATCCTAAGAGTGGTTTGCATTCATGTATTTAATAAAAAGAGATATTTATTACATATTGAAATTTAAATGAGAGCCTGACTAGATCATTTATTAGTTTTAGTATTCATAGTGCAAGTAAAGTAGGTAAATCACTTAACTGTTACTTATTCTCAATCAGAATGTGTGTTTATATGTCCACTATATATAATTTAATTAATCCATTTTACTGTGTCTTAAACACATCTTATCTATTTCTATTATCTTTAATGATATGTAAATATATAATATTTAAAAAAATAATCTCTTACTTTCCCTCTGCAAGTTGGGGGAGTACTGTGTTAAAGATCAAATAGATAAATAATAAAGCCTTGCTATGAGAAGTGCCTGGCATATAATAGGAACCCAATAAAGATTAATTTTCTTCCCTTTCTCATAGAATTACAAATATCATATGATTACTCCTCAAACACAAATTTGCATGTGAATACATATTGTATATTATAGAAATATTAATGTTCTGTAATATTAAAACTCAAATCAGTTTTCAAAGTTAATACATTGCATTCTAAATTTTAAAAGTATTTATGTGATGTTGATGGGTTCTGCAAAGTACTAATGTAAAAATTTAATAAATAGTAAGTGTAAAATTATAATAATTAATAATATAATTTAATTTGAAATAGACCCAACAGAAATATTTAAGGAAACAGAAAAACTAAAAGATTTATTCACTGTTTGTGATTAAGGAAGCAAGAAGTCTTGAGTGACTAATAAACATAATGCTCTTGTTGCATCCATCTCTTTCCATATAAATAACTTAAAATATTTCTCTTAAATAAACATATCTCATCTTACTGGCCTCTAGAGGCAGACTCAGGAGCCAAAGGGCTTGAGCTCAAATCCTATAGAAATTTGGGCAAACTGAACTGAAGGTACTGCTGCCTTCCCCACCCTCCAGTATCTTTATATCTCATACAGAATTTTTGAGTATTTAGTGAGGTAACATACAAAACTTCTAAGAACACTGTCTAGCACATAAGATGTCTCAAAATATATTAGAATATTTTTGCTATGGGTGCCTGGGTGGCTCAGTTGGTTAAGTGTCTGCCTTTGGCTCAGGTCATGATCCCGGAGTCCCAGGATCAAGCCCCACGTTGGGCTCCCTGCTCAGCGGGGAGTTTGCTTCTCCCTCTCCCACTATCTCTCCCCCTGCTTGTGCTCTCTCTCTCTCTCCCCCAAATAAATAAATAAAAATCTTAAAAGAAAGAATATTTTTGCTAAAATATTATAATGGGACATAATTATATCAGGCTTAATTTTATTGAATTCACAGATATTTATGTCAGCCTTAAAAAGGTAAAAAAAGATTAATTTTATTCTATAGTAATAAATAATATGATAATAAATATAACAATAAATGCTTAAAACATTTATTAGTTGTACAGTTTGGCACTAAGTGTTAAGAATCTGTTATTTACACCAGATAAAGAAACCACAAAAAAAAAAAAAAAAAAGAGAGAGAGAGAAGAGAGAGTGAACTACAGGCCAATATCTCTAGTGAACATAGATGCAAAAAATATCAACAAAACATTAACAAATTGAATCCAACAATACATTAAAAAGATCATTCACCATGATCAAATGGGATTTATTCCTGGGATGCAAGGGTGGTTCAATATTCACAAATCAACCAATGTGATACATCACATCAACAAGAGAAAGGATAAAAGCCATATGATCATTTCATGGGGCACCTGGGTGGTGCAGTCGCTTGACCATCCAACTCTTGGTTTTGGCCCAGGTCGTGATCTCAGAGTCATGATATCAAGCCCCGCATCAGGCTCCAGGCTCATGTGGAGTCGGCTTGAGATTCTTTCTCCTTCTCCCTCTGCCCCTCTACCACCTCGATCAAATAAATAAATCTTTTAAAAAATATGATCATTTCAATAGATGCAGAAAAAACAATTGACAAAGTACAAAATCCAATCCAACCTCAACAAAGTAGGTTTAGAGGGAACATACCTCAACATAATAAAGTTCATATAGAAAAACCCACAGTTAACATCCTACTTGATGGTAAAAAACTGAGAGCTTTCCTTCTAAGATCAGGAACAAGACCAGGATGTTCACTCTCATCACTTTTAGTCAACATAGTACTGGAAGACCTAGTCACAGCAATCACACAAGAAAAAGAAATATAAGGCATCCAAATTGGTAAGGAAAAAGTAAAACTTTCACTATTTAGAGATGACATAATATTCTAGATAGAAAACCCTAAAGACTCCACCAAAAAACTACTAGAACTGATAAATAAATTCAATAAGGTCACAGGATACAAAATCAATATAAGAAATCTATTACATTTCTATACACTAATATTGAAGTAGCAGAAATAGAAATCAAGAAAAAAATCCCATTTACAATTATACCAAAAATTATAAAATACTGAGGAATAAACTCACCAAGGAGTGAAAAACCTGTAATCAAAACATTGGTGAAAGAAATCGAGGATGACACAAAAAATGGAAATGCTCAGGACTGGAAAAAAAATATTGTTAAAATGTTCACACTACACAAACCAATCTACAGATTTAATGCAATCCTTATCAAAATACTGACAGCATTTTTCACAGAACTAGAACAAATAATTTTAAAATTTGTATGGAACCACAAAAGATCCGAATAGCCAAAGCCACCAGAAGCTAACCGAAGCAAGAAACTAATTCTTCCCTAGAGCCCCCAGTAAAAGCATGGCTTTTAGATATCTGCCCTCCAGATATGTGAGAAAATGAAATTCTATTGTTTAAACTACAAACTTCATGGTAACTTGTTATAGCACCCATAGGAAACTAATACAATACCACATGACTTTAGGGGCCAAGAATGTTTTCCAGGAAACAAAAAGAGCCATAATCTGCCAGGTTTTGTAATAGAGACAAATGATTAGGTCAAGCTTAGGTTATCAAGATTATAGTTTAATTAAGGTATTCTATCTACTCCCAAACGTCATGATCGATAAGGAAACATATTCAGGACACTCTGAAGTTTTATCAATGACTTACATGACTCAGCAGTGCTAGGCACTTTTCACTTCTTTCATAGAAAGAATAAGTAGACCTTAGGTGAATGTGGGACCTTTACTCTTGGAATCACATATTGCTTCAACAAAATTCCTCTAATCTAATAGCGGCTAAAATAGAGCACAAACACTCACTTTAAGGCACTTTTTTTTTTTTCCCAAATAGAGACAAAAATGACTCTGAGCATTGCTCTGAGCATAGAACACGCCATATCTAGGACTTATACCATCACAGATTTAAGAGAGGACTTCTGCACTGAGATAAGACTTTACTAGATTGGGGCACCTGGGTGGCTCCGTCAGTTAAGCGGCTGCCTTCGGCTCAGGTCAGGATCACAGGGTCCTGGGATCGAGTCCCACATCCGGCTCCTTGCTCAGCGGAGAGCCTGCTTCTTCCTCTCCCTCTGCCTGCCTCTCTGCCTAGTTGTGCTCTCTATCTCTCTGTCAAATAAATAAATAAAATCTTTAAAAAAAAAAAAAAAAAAAAGACTTTACTAGATCTTCTGCCTTCATCACCAAATGAGAAGAAAGAGTCCCAGAAAACAACACCTTCTACTTCCTAACACACAAAGCCTTGCTACTATCACAGTGGAAATCACTGGAACTCATTTATGTTGTTTCTCAGGTGATATAAGGTGCCATGAAACCCCCAACACCCACAGTTTCTGCTCTGCTATCTCCATAAGGCTCTGTGCATCCTGTATTCTTTCCTTTTTTCACCCCTTCTCCACTCTTGACACTCTATTTTGCTAAACATGTCACTTAGGTATTATGGTCATTATTTATTTTATATCTCTCATATTAGAATATAAACTACAAAGCAGCAATCTTCAATCATTTTGTTTATTAATATATCACCCAAGTGACTAGAACTATGTCTGGCTTATACTAGGGGCTCAGTAAATATTTGTTAGATGAATAAATGAGTGAGTGGATGATTAAACTGGCACTTTTTTTTTCCTTCTCAAGGGAAAATAACTGAATTCTCAAATATACTGACCTGGATTCAAAGTTAGGTTCCATTAACTAATTGTGATACCTAGAAAGAGTAATACCTTCAGTTCCTTCATTTTTAAAATACCAATAATAATAATTACCTTTTGCAGATTTTAATAGAATTTAAAACTGTTTGTAATATGATAAAGAATTTATATATATTATATGTTGTATCTTTAGTTATGGGGGTAAGAAAAGAGCAAAGGGAAAGGAAAAATATCCGGTAATCAATAATTATTCCAATTGCCAATTAAGAAAACACAACTCCCATGTTTCACTGCTTTATGTTCTAATAATTTATCATCTTCTTATCTCCAATATAATAATGTTATTTTTCTCTCTTAAGCACACAATCACTTTTGAAAGCTTTGCTCTATTAGGATTTGTCCATGTTTTGCTATTTAGCAATTATTTCCTGTGTGTGTAAAACAGATTATAGTTATATAGAAACTCTGGGGTAGTGAGCCATCATTATTTTTTTTAAAGTCAACTGTTTATTTCCTTTTATAAACAAACATTGTAGTAGCCCTTCTTGACATCTCCATCAAAATATTACTGTCAGGGTCTTTATGGCAAGAAGCCAACTGTCTTCCAACAACAGTAAATAAAATCCTAAATGAAAGCTTTCTATTTGAGAACTCCAGTCTGCATTTTGTCTTATCTTTCTCTTTCCAAGTTTGATGATTTATCTCAACATCTGTGTAGCCCCTTCCAGCTACGTAATGCTCTGATGAACTGTGATAAAATCTAGGACTAGAGTAATTTGACCAGTTTATTCTAGGACAAACTTTCAGGGCAAGTCATGGTGGCCACCGGTCAAACTGCTAGCAGTGAAGGTGGTGAAGCCTAACTGGGTTCCACAGAAGTCCCTCCATCCTTTTGTTAATGCAGCTGTCTCAATTAATCTTGCTGTGCCATTTGCTAATAATTCCACTAGAATTCATTATAGACATTATCTCTCTTCTTTCTAGTGGATGACAGAGTCATTTTTCAGGGAAGTCCTTTAAGTGCAATAAGAAAGAAACACATTTCATCAAATGAAAAGCCAAAAGGAAAAAGACAAACCCATGGATATTGGCATCTCCCCCTATATTTTTATTTCTTGATGGGCAAAGATAAAGAGAATATCTCTTTATCATTAGAAGGCATTTTTTTTAACCTTAAACAGGTTTTAGACTTCTCTCTCACAGGGTTAAATGGAAGCTGACACTAGAAAGAATAAGCAGTGCATGTGATTTCTCTGTTTCAGCAGCTTGCTTGCGGCCTTCCTGTTAACTCAACGTAGGCTTAAGGCAACTAACTCCAGGTAACCATCACTATAAGTGTGTCTACTGAAGTCCCCTAAATACAATTTCTAATTGCCTGAACAGAATGTAATCTATTTTTATAGTTAGCCTTTGCCTACGGCCTAAGGGATGTCAAGAGTTCTAAAAGAAAAAAAGTGGTGATATTCTCATGCCTCACTCATGACTTCTTTTCTTTCTTTTTTTTTGGAATCGGATACATTTTAAATCTCCTTCCCTGCTATAAATATGCTTGATCATTTTTCACTGATATGATATCCCCAACGAACTGTGAAATATCCTTTCCTAAACATTACACAAATTCAGAGGCTTAGGGTTAAAATGATGGAGATTCGACCTACAGACATCCTCTACTGGAACTAGGAACAATTCTGGCAACAGTTTTGATGCCATGGTACGGAACATTTCTTGACTCAATTCTGTCATTCAAGCACACACAGGCAGTGTGTCAAAGTCCACAACTTTTTCCACTAGAAAGGTAACAGAAGAGGAATTCTTGTCTTGGATACATAGTGTGTGCTCAAACAAGAAATCTAGAAAAATATATAAAGAGAGTTTCATTTTAGGTTTCAGTAATACATTGAGATCTATTATTATCAAGGGTATTCTGGCAATTAGAGTTTTAATTTTATTCTTGGCAACATTCCCTTTCAGCTCCTGCTGTTTTATCAGAGCTTTGGATCTGGATTCTTGAACTGTTCCACACAAGTTTTCCTTTTCCTTCAGTAAGAAAACACTCTGTAGATATTCTACCTATCCCCTATAGTTCTTTTGTCTACCTAACTTCTTTTGTTGGGCCTTCCTTCAATTCAGGGTCATACCTCAGATTCTGACAATGCAATTTAGCTATTTTTTGCTGCTAGGTATTCTATACCATGAGGTAAAATTGTTAAGATAGAAGAAAAAAAAATAATCATCATCCACAGCATTTGGTTAACTATTTAATATACAAGCAGGTCTTTCCTATTGTCACGGTTAGCTTCTGCTGACAAGGCTAATATACATAGTTATACTATTGTAAACAGCATTTCACATTTCATTGCCCAGTGGAAAATTATGGACATTTTTTTCTAATACATAAAATAAAATACCTAAGATTACAAATAACCCATTATATTATTATAATGCAGTCATTGAATATTAAACAAATTTATGATATAGCCATATATGTTCTTTCTTACACACAGAAAAACCAAGATCTAATGGCACATCTAATAAATACTATAATTTTGAGGTTGTAGAAGTACTTGAAGAGTTTAAACAATATTAAATAAAGCTATAACAACTGCAGTGTTATATAAAAATATATGTAATTTTTACTGCTCATCAATTCACAGGTACAGCCCAAAAACTAATGTGTTAGTTTCCTACATACGTAACGAGTGAAATGCTGAATTTCAGTTAGAAGTAGGTGAAAATAAAGATGCTTTATTTAATATCTAAAATCCACAGATTTCATGAGATCTCATGGACTATAGCTTATAAATCTATGTATTTATTATCTGTGTCCGCCACATTCAATTGTGCATTCTACCAAATGCCTCTGCTCTATTACCCGAGATTTCGTCTATGTCAGAAGCCCACAACAAATGGAGAGAAAAGTCACCTGTTACTGTTTCAAAACTGGTCTCCAATAAGTTTATTTTCTCATTCTCACTGCCCCTCCTCTTGTTTTTGTTAACTACTACATAAGCATCTTAATGCCCAATTACTTTATTTGTAAGCTCTTACAATCAATTTTACCTTCTAAAGCCAGAATCATCTTTTAAATCTACAGATACGATCATGTATGTTAGCGTGCTTTTCTTTGATTCCTCCTCAACCGCATTGTGCTTACTTTTGTTATCAATAGGGTCAGAGTACATGAATGTATAACAGTATGGGTTTATTTATTTCTCATTAAATATATATTTATCACCTTACTATCAGTAAGAATCAGTGCTAAAAAGTGGGTATGTGTGTGAGTATGTGTAAGTATGTGTATCTGTGTTTGGTTGTGTCTGTGTGTGAATGAGTAGGGATGCAATGAATACCAAAATCTCTATCCATGTATTGTTTTCTGCTTCTCTGCAGATGGTTTCTTTAAGCTTGGGTATGTCGGAATGTGTTAATTTACATGGTTCTCAACATTTTCAGATCATAATAGTGGCATTTTATATATTACTGCCGGAAGGCATGTTAGTGTGTCCTTGCAAAGACAAAGTACATTGGGAAGCAATTTACATCCTAAGTAATTGTGGCTGAATGAAAATGAAGATTAAAAAAAAAAAAGGTATTTCAGGTTCTTTGGCTTTTTTCATTTTGTTTGTTTTTGTTTAATTGGAGGAAATTCTCAATGATTCATATAGTGCTTTTAAAAAATGGGTATTTTCAATGCCAAGCAAATTTGGCAGGGTGAAAATCCAATCTGTTGAAGGATGAGTTCATGTAATAGCTATACAGAGAGTGATGTTCTCTGTCCATTTTAGCACTCATTGTGACCAGTGTTCCTTTGTCCCCACATCATTTCTCTATCTATACAATTTGCACCATTTGGTACTGGAATGCACGTAAATGGTCTATATCAATACTGATGATTAACAAAAGCGTGTGTACATTAAATATGTGTACTATTTTAAGCTACCTCAAAACATTTGTAATTTAACTAATGACAAAATTAATTATAACACAGAAGCAGCTACCTGTTTGTCCTAGTCCCTTTGGGCTGCTATAACAAAATATTACATGTTGGGGTGGCTTATAAACAATAGAAATTTATATCTCACAATTCTGGAAGCTGGGAGTTCAAGATCAGGCACCAGTGAAGACCCCTTTCTGGGTTGCAGATTGTTTATTTTTGCTGTGTCCCCACATGGTGGAAAGGGTTAGGGAGCTCTGTGGGGCCTGTTTTATTAGGGCATTAATTCCAATCACGTGGGCCCTGCCTTCACAAGCTTATCACTTTCAAAAGGCCCTATCTCTTGATTCTATCACTTCAGAGATTAGGATTTCAACATGATTTCCGGGGAAGCACAAATATTAGGACCACGGTATGCAAAGGTATGTGCTTTATTTTATTTGACAGAGAACAAGGAATTGCTAACACTAATGTGCAATATGTTTTACTTTACTATCTAGGGTAAGTAATCATCTCTTTTAAACAATGATTACAAAATCTATTAGCATTTCAGATTTTCATTAAAATATCTTTCATTAGATTTGCTTACAGAGCCACTTGTAAATGTTGCTGAAGGTAAATTATATCATACTGGGGTTATATTAAACTTACTGTGACATAGCTTTTCAGAATATCAAGTTTACTCAACGATTTTGAGAAGAGATATTGAATATTAAAGAAAGATATGGGGCACCGGAGTCACTCAGTCTGTTAAGTGTCTGCCTTTGGCTCAGGTCATGATCCCAGGAGTTCCGGAATCGAGCCCTGCTGAGTGGGGAGTCTGCTTCTTCCTCTCTCCCTCACCCTACTCTTTTGTTTTCTCTCTCTCTCTCTCTCAAATAAATAAAGATATGGTATAGAGTGTGCAATTTGCATAAATTTAAAGAATAAATTATGAAGATTTAGGCATGTTTTAACTTTGCACTGGAGGAAGATGAGTTAGACCATATGGAATTGTTCTTAACTTTTCTCTCCCCCTTACTGTTTGGGATACATCCATGGAAAATGTTTGGGGAACTCCATAGAGGAATGTTAAAATAAGAAAGCATCTTGTAAACAATGTAGTAAGTAAAATTGGCCATTTTTTAGATACAGGTCTATCTAGAGTGCTTGGTTTATATACAAAAATTGAGTTTAAATATTTCAGACTGTTGCCCCAGGGAATTGTGGCTTGTCAGTTGATTGTTTGCAGCATGAATGTAACCACAGTACTTTTCTTCACACACTCACACACACAGAAAGGCTAGAAATGGAAAGTAGATCACACACACAAACACACACACACACCACATATACATGTAGAATTTCACTTTTAATTTCACTGATTTAATAATTTCATTTAGGGATTCAATGCAGATAAGAACTATAAATACATCTAAAAAATAGCTCCTTTCCTAATTAAAAAGTAAAACTTTTAAAAAGAGCTTATTTCCTAGTTACTTTTTGCTATTTATTAT
Source organism: Halichoerus grypus (assembly GCF_964656455.1). Classification (NCBI taxonomy): domain Eukaryota; kingdom Metazoa; phylum Chordata; class Mammalia; order Carnivora; family Phocidae; genus Halichoerus; species Halichoerus grypus. The sequence goes on from NC_135715.1 coordinate 23,587,704, forward strand.
GTAACTTTATTTTTTTGAAATAGTATTTTATATAAGGATTCTATATATTTCCATACAGTTAATACAGAAGACATATACTCTATTTTATTTTATTTTACTTTATTATTTTTTTAAGATTTTATTTATTTATTTGACAGAGCGAGCACAAGCAGGGGGAGCAGCAAGCAGAGGGAGAGGGAGAAGCAGGCTTCCTGCCGAGCAGGGAGCTGGACTTGGGGCTCAATCCCAGGACCCTGGGATCATGACCTGAGCCAAAGGCAGGGTCATTCATACTGTGAATGAATATGCATTTTTATTAAAAACTCTTGGATAATGTAGTCCTCCAAAAGTAATGTATATTTTGAGGGTATCTCTATTATCTCTAATTTCAAGATCCTAGTATATTACCTCTTAATCATTGTTAGTTTATATTTTTATTATTTTATCAAATAATTTTTACATGCCCTCCAATTTTTTTTCCTTTTAGGTTATTTTATCTTTGGATTATCCTTTAGCCCAAGTCTACCATGGAAATCAAGGTTAAAAAGCATTTATGTGAAAACACCAATCTGAAGAAATATATGCACCCATATGTTTATTGCAGCATCATCTACAATAGCCAAGATATGAAAACAACCTATGTGTCCATCAATAGATGAATGGATAAAGAAGATATGGTGTATATATACAATGGAGTATTACTCAGCCATAAAAAAGAATGAAATCTTACCATTTGTGACAACACAGATGGACCTCGAGGGTATCATGCTAAGTGAAATAAGTCAGAAAAGGAAAAATACCATTCGATTTCACTTACATGTAGATTCAAGTGAAATTATATAGTATTTGTCTTTTTCTTATTTCACTTAAAAAAAACAACAAAGGAACAAACAAAATGAAACAGAAACAGACTCACAGAAACCCAACTATTGGTTCCAGGTGAGGAGGAGTGAGGGTGAAATAGGTGACGGGAAATAAGAGGTACAATCTTCTAGTTAAAAATATGTGATAGTGATGTAATGTACAGCATAGGGAATATAGTCAATAATATTCTAATAACTTTGTATGGTGATGAATTGTAACTGCATTTATCATGGGGATCATTCATAATGTATTAAAATATCAAATTGCTCCGAGATACACCTGAAACTAGTAAGACATTGTATGTCAATTATACTTCCAAAAAATTACAAAAGAAAGCATTGTGGAGAAAACTGAGAATTTATAGATCTCTGTAATATATTGATTATATTGATGTCTTTCTCTCTGGAATGTAGAGTAAGTGGAAGAGACTGTTCTTCATTTCCTTTGGTGTAAATACTCCCATTATTCCATCTGAATGGACATTACAGTTCAGTTAAATTAGACTTTTTTTTTCCCTGAAAAATACCAGATTTAGTGCTATTTCGTATTTACACATATCTTCTAAAATTAATTTAATCAAGTGTGTGTGTGTGTGTGTGTGTGTGTGTATACCTGTACATACACACACGTGTAAACACACTCTGAAGGCTTAAGTAGGAGATTGTTATTATTATCTTGCCATTTGCAACAACCTGGATTAACCTGGAGGACATTATGCTAAATGAAATAACTCAGAAAGAAAGAAAAAAAAAACTACATGGTTTCACTTATATGTGGAATCTAAAAATGTGGAAACAGAGTAGAACAGTGGTTACTAGAGGTGAGGAGGTAGGGAAAATGGACAGATGTTATTTAAAGGGTACAAAGTTGAATTCATATAGCATGAAAAAATCTGGAGGTCTAATGTACAGCATGATGGCTATAATTAATAATATTGTATTGAATACTGGGAAATTTGCTGAGAAAGTAGATTTCAGGTACTCTCACTATAAAAAAAAAAAAGGTAAACACCTGGGTGGCTCAGTTGGTTAAAAAAAAAAGGTAACTATGTGAAGAGATGGTTATGCTAATTAGCTTGATTGTAGTAATCATATCACTCTATACATATATTTGTATTCACTACATATTATTGCATATTTACTACATATAACATATATTTATATATAGAATAATGTAACCTAAATATATACAATTTTATTAATTAAAATATAGAAAAAAGAAATGGAGGATGTAAAAAATAAAATAATCAGATTTGAAGAACAGAGAATACATTCAATTTGGAGAGGTATAAGGGCTCAAACACAATATATATTAAGTTAGTAATATGCCTATGTCATATATTTCATATCTTTAAAAACTTAAAAAAAATAAATTAAGGTTTGGGATGAGGTCAGCAATTACAAAGAGTGGAGCCTGAACTAAGCAGTGTACCAAATGTTAATTGCTGCCACAGGCCTTTCTTCAATGATACCCAAAGCTTTTAAGGCTCTGAGAGCCCAGGAACATCTTTGGTCTTGAGGCTTTCCCTTTTTTGTTGGCATTTCATCTGTGACATTATGATTATTGTCAAGTTATTATGCAGCTTTACAATCATATTTTTGTAAGTATTTTATTTTTATCTAGATGAATAGGTTTTCTGACAATTTTAAATATGTTTCCAAAGACCAATGACAGAAATTAAATTTTGGCACTTCAACTAGTGCTCATTGCACTTGCCACAATTTAACATTTAGTCCATGGATCGCTGAATAATATGGCTTATTTTCTCAACGTGATTTCATTTTGATTTGTAATGGCTACGTTTAGAACAGTTTAGACTATGTTTTTTTTTTTTTTTTTTTTTTTAAAGATTTTATTTATTTATCTGAGAGAGAGAATGGGAGACAGAGAGCATGAGAGGGGGAGGGTCAGAGGGAGAAGCAGACTCCCTGCTGAGCAGGGAGCCCGATGTGGGACTCGATCCCGGGACTCCAGAATCATGACCTGAGCCGAAGGCAGTTGCTTAACCAACTGAGCCACCCAGGCGCCCAGTTTAGACTATGTTTTAATATAGCTGAAAAACTAGTTATAAATAGAAAAAAATGCCATTTTTCTAGTCAACACAAATGAAGATTTTTTAATTGAATTTCCTGCATAGATTGCAAATGTTTGCTATAAAATACATCCTTAAATAAACTTTACAGTTTAAGAACTCACATGCTGATTGAGCTAATATTCCTCATAAGGCTTTAAGCTATATTTAATCTAAATGAAGCTACTGGTAGAAATTAACATATTCACTCATTCAGTGGTTTTTTTACTGTCTCAAAGCCAAGCCACTGGTTTGATAGCATCTCTTCTAGAGCGGATTGGTTATTATGGTGTTCTGTTGTTACCGGTTGTAATGGTGTTATAGAATAATACCATGTATCAGGCAATGAGGTGTGAATGTGTGAATATTTAGACTTCAGGGATGCGATGCTGATTAGTGACCTGAAAGGGTGAATGCATTTTTCCCCATTAATTACCAGGAAATAATGTAGGCCCTGCAGAGAATAAACACTATGATATTTTATGTTTATGTAAATAATAATAATAAATTTCTCTTGAAATTATAGGCACTATTTTATTGTAACCGAAAAAAAAAATCAGTAAGTAAGCATTATATGCTCAAAGCTATTTTTCGGAATTTATTTCCCTTTTGTTTCTTTTTTTCCTTTACTGTATTTCCCAAATTTAAATGTCATAATGACTTCTTCTGTATATTTTTAAATAACAAAGAATGTTATTTTCCATCTAAGTGAAGCAGGCTCATTGCAGCTTTAATTCTTCCCAGGTTCCTCTTTGTACATTGAGTTGGCTCTTCAAGTAAAATATACCACATGTACCAAATCTCTGAGGTTCACTGCTGCATGTGGTTCTTCAAAGACAGCACCTCACATGTTGATCTCTTTGCCACTCTGAGGCTGTCCCAGGATTCTCTCTATTGGTCCCTTTGAACAGTCTTTGAAGTGCCACATGTAGCTGAAGAAAGTCCTGGGATGCATCACCACATTAGAAATTCCAGCTGCAAGCCAGCTTCCTGCTGAAGCTTAAGGATTGGAAAGAGATCACAATATGCCATCCATCTTGTTAAAATAAGCTCAAGAAAGTTGTGAAAGGGAAAAAAACATAAGAGAATTGAGTCTCAAAATAGCCTTTATGCAGCTAATATATGAGATGTCTCACAATCAGTTGAATTTAGTATCAGCTATATTTTTGTGGCAAATCCCTAACAAACTGAAAATAATGACTCTAAATTCCTGCCTTTAGTGCCCATCAGGATTCTCTCTCTCTCTCTCCCTTTCAGTGTCTCTCTTTCTCTCTTACACAATTCTCAACTTGCCATCACTTTGCTCTACTTTTGGATATACCCCTAAATATATTTATTTTTAAAAGCCCTACTGACAATAACAACCACAACAAAAATCTGTAGATGGAATATTTTAAAAGGAAATAGGCAAACATTACCAATCTTAATATCTGTTGATGTTTATGGAGTTAGCATATGGGCTGGTCCTAATGTGACTAAAAAGAAAAAAAAAAAATTTCTCCACTGAGTTCATAAAAGGATAGACATATTGTGTTCTGGTCTTATTTGGTCAAGGCCCAGAAAATTGTGGTGCATCATATATTGGTTGCTCAGGGTGTCTACTTCAGTTCTCATTTTTTTTTCTTTTTTGGTACTCTATAAAAATGCTACCAAAAAATATTTTTAAAAATCTTCGTTTGTGTTGACTAGAAAAATGACTTATTTTTTCTATTTATAACTAATTTTCCAGCTACATTAAAACATAGTAAAAACTATTCTAAACATGGCCACTACAAATCAAAATGAACAACCCCCTTTTCCTTTTTTCCTAGTTGTTGACAACCACATTCTACTTTGTTTCTATGAATTTGACACTTTAGATACCTCAGATAAGTGGAAAAATTATGCAGTATCTGTCTTTTTGTGACTCGCTTATTTTACTTAGCATAATGTCCACAAGGTTCATCTATGCTGTAGCATGTGACAAAATTTCCTTTCTTTTTAAGGCTGAATAATATTCCACTTTATATATATATATATATATATAAAGTATATAAATAAAGTATATATATATAAAGTATATATATATATATAAAGTATATATATATATATATATATATATATATATATATATATATATATATATATAAAGTGGTATATTCCACTTTTATAAAGTGGAATATACCACTTTTTTTTTTTTATTCCAACCATCCATCGATGGGCATTTGGATTGCTTCTACCTTTTGGCTACCATGAATAATGCTGCTATGAAAATTAGTGTGCAAATATCCCTAAACTCTGTTTTCAGTTCTTTTGGATAAAACCCAGAAGTGGCATTATTGTATCATATGACAGTTTTATTTTTACTTTTAAGGGAAAATTCCACACTGTTTTACATAGTGTTTGCAACATTTTACAATCCCATCAACAGTGAGCAAAAGATCCAATTTCTCCACAGTCATGGCAACATTTGTTATTTTCTGTTTTGTTTTTGTTTTTTTTTTCATTGTACCCATCCTCATGGGTGTAAGGTACTATCCTACTGTGGTTTTGATTTGCATTTCTTTGATGATTAGTTATGTGAAGCATCTTTTCATATACTTGCTGACTACTTGTATATAATCTTTGGAAAAATGTCTAAGTCCTTTGCTCATTTTTTAATTGGGTTATAGGATTTTTTGTTGTTGAGATGTAGTTTTTTTTTAAATAAATATTCTAGATGTAAACCTCTTAGAAGATATATGATTGATAATATTTTCTCCAATTCTGTAAGTTGTAGTTTCACTCTGTTGATTTGTCCTTTGATGTACATAAGTGTTTAAATTTGATATAATCGTATTTGTTTATTTTTGGCTTTAGAAGAAAACATAGGGAAAAGCTTCATGACATGGGACAGGGGAATTGTTTGTTGTATATGACACCAAAAGCACAGGCAATATGTTTACGTCCTTAATCCATCTTGTGTTAATTTTTATGTATGGGACATGATAAAGATCTATCTTCAGTCTTCTGCATGGGTATATTCAGTTTTCCCAACACCGTTTGTTGACAAGACTGTTCTTTCCTTGTTGAACTTTTCTAAAATCTAACTCTTAATTTTATTGATTCTTTTTTATTCTCAATTTTATTTAACTCTGCTCTTACTGTTATTATTTCTTTCCTGCTAACTTTGAGTTTAGTTTATTCTGCCTTTTCTAGTTCTGAAGATGTGAAGTTAGGCTGTTGGTTTCAGATTTTTTTATTATTATTATATTTATTTGCAACTATAAACTTTCCTTTTAGCACTATTTCACTTCATCTAATAAATTTTGGTATATGGTTTCATTGTTCTCAAAGTATTTTTTAATTACCCTTGTGACTTCTTTTTCACCCTGTAGTTATTTTAAAATATATGTTTAATTAAAATATATGTTTAATTTATTTATGGATTTTTTAGTTTTCCTCATGATTGATTTAATTCCATTGTGATCACAAAAAGTACATTGTATAATTTCAATCATCTGGAATTTTTTAAGACTTCTTTTGTGGTCTATCATGATCTATCATGAAGAATGGTCTATGGGCACTTGAGAAGAATGCATATTCTGCTGTTTGGGGGCTGAATGTTCTGTATATGTCTGTCAGGTACAACTTGTCTATAGTGTTGTTCAAGCCCCTTATTTTCTTCTTGATCTTTTGTTCAATTTTCTTTCCACTATTAAAAGCAAAGTATTACAGTTTCCTACTATTATTCTATTGCTGCCTATTTCTCTTCAATTCTGGAAAATGTTGCGTTATATATGTAGGACTGCTGAAAATTGGTGCATGAATTTTTATAATTGTTATATCTTCTTGCTTAATTGACACTTTAATCATTATATAATGTCCTTCTTGTCTCTTAACCAGTTTTTGACTTAAGGTCTACTACAACTAATGTCAATATAGCTACCTCTACTCTGTTTTTGTTACTTTTTGAATGAAATATCTTTTTGCATCTTATCCCTTTCAGCCTATGTGTACCCTTAAATCTGAAGTCTCAAAAATTGTCATAAAAGCATCTTTCTGTAATAATAAATAAGTCAGTCTCTTGTAGATAAGACTTAATTGGATTCTGGTCTGTTGTTGTTTTGTTTGCTTTTATATATCCAGCCAATCCACATCTTTATATTGGAGAGTCTATTCTAGTGTTATTGAAAATAATTATTGTTTTGAAAAGACTTATTTAATTCTATTTTATTAATTGTTTTCTATATGTCTTATAGCTTTTTGCCTCTCTCTTACTACTTTCTTTTTTTTTTTAAAGATTTTATTTATTTGACACAGAGAGAGACAGTGAGGGAGGGAACACAAGCAGGGGGAGTGGGAGAGGGAGAAGGAGGCTTCCCGCGGAGCAGGGAGCCCTATGCGGGGCTCGATCCCAGGACCCTGGGATCATGACCTGAGCCGAAGGCAGACGCTTAACGACTGAGCCACCCAGGCGCCCAGAGCATCTGTTACTTTTAATAGCTCTGTACGATTACTCAATCAGGTCTGGTTTGGTACTGATTAGCGAACCCATTCTAGCTAATTGTAAAGAGCGAGTAAGTTTTATTATGTTTTAAATAATTAATCTAATACTGAGAGATCTAGGTGAGGGGACAGACCCTAAATTGAATATTCAGAAAATTCTTCCATTGTCACAAGCAGAATGGGTCTAAGAGTCAGAGGAACCTGCTTCGAGTAAGAAGCTGCAGAATATAAATCCATCTGTTGAGATTAGAAGATGCCACTAGAGCTGCTCGACCCAGAATCATGTTCTCTGCGATCTGATTCACATTAGTGGAACTGACGACTTTAGCCTTCCCTCACTCCCTCTATGACTCAGCTACAAACTCACATCACACACTAGTGAAACTCCTTTGTAGAATGCAAATCATAGACAGACTCCTAGCATGTTGGATGTAAGTCTGAAGGAATTTTGAGCAAACCAATCTAAACGATCAGCTTCATCTAGTTAATAAAGGAAAAAGAAAATAGAAAAGAACAACAACAACAAAAAGAAAACAGCAAATTGAGTCTGATTTCCAAATGGTTCAGCCTGATTTGTCAGCACCATGTTAAAGTGAGTGTCTCTGCTATTGTAGCCCTGCTCAGCACTGGCAATTAAGAATGTGGGGGAAGGGAGGGGAGAAGAACCATGAGAGACGATGGACTCTGAAAAACAAACTGAGGGTTCTAGAGGGGAGGGGGTTGGGAGGATGGGTTAGCCTGGTGATGGGTATTGAGGAGGGCACGTTCTGCATGGAGCACTGGGTGTTATGCACAAACAATGAATCATGGAACACTAAATCTAAAACTAATGATGTAATGTATGGGGATTAACATAACAATAAAAAAATTAAAAAAAAAAAAAAAGAATGTGGGGGAAGGGAAATGCTCACCGTAGGTAGAAGCAGGAGTTCTATATTTTAAGTTTCTTAGTCCTAAACAGATAATTACCCTGTTCCTAGACTATATCTGGTTATCAGACCTGGTGTCACAAATATGGCAAACTGGAAGCAGGAGGTGTGACTCTTCAGAATGAGGCACAAGTCTGCATATATGCATGATCCATGTTAACGCATCTCAAAGGGTGCTAGGACACTACATGAAAGATATATTTTACCGCTGCTACGACAGTTACCACCATATATCTTGATATCGTCTCAGGAGTTATTTACTGCCTCTATGTTCAAGAAATAATTTTTAAAATGCTTATATCTTTGGGTAATAACCATGTGTACCTTAACATAATATTTCAGATGTCAACACTGGGAGAAGTGACGCATGATATTTACTAAAACCGAACATAGTGAATATTTACCAGGGGCCAGAAACTGTCCTAAGTGCTTCACATATTTTAACTTATCTAATAATGCACGTCATTCTGTTATTATATTGATGTAAGCACTCTGGCCAGTAGGATGGATCTCCCACACACCAAAAATGTCATTCAGATGTCGGACTGTTGACATTACATATACACCAAGAGAGTATGAAAAATATATGTAACTGAAGTCTCGGGGGAGAGCAGGGCAGGTCTCTCGAGCAGATCTAAAAATGTTCTCAGAGAGCGCATAAAGGAGATGGCCTCAGGATTTTTTTTATTATGATGAGGTGGAAGGCTGAGGGTGAGAGTTTCGTGACAAGGGCAGGGGGTTTTCTGTTTTGAATCTTCCACCAGTGCCAAAGGATGCAGGACCTGGCTAGGCTTTCTTACCAGCTGGTGTACCTGTGGGCTTCAAGGAGGGGAGTAGTTGTAGGAGGCCACTGGATATATTTCCTTAAACTTGAGAGAGACACAGAGAGAGAAAATCAACCAATAATTAAATGGAGTTGGTACTCCATGTCATTCACTTATGTAAAATTACCCAAAGAGAATATACAAATCAAAAAGTTAAAAAGGGGCTACAGGGAGGAATCAGAAGGATGGTTAAAGGGAGAAAGTTGGAAGACACTAGAAGGGAAGCAAAGACAGGGAAAATGATTTCACACAAACAAAATTGGGAAGAAGAGAACTGTGGGATAGTGAAAATTGGATAGTTTAAAAAAAAACAGTTTATGAAATATCATTTAGTGCAGACAGTCCCAGGAATATAATGTTCAACATTAGTAAGAATAATTTTACTACGAATGATGGATGTAGAAATAAATTCTTATTTGAGGAGCCAATGCTTAAAGTTTGAAAAGGAAATGAGAGAAATCAAATTATATTTGAAGGGGACATGAGTTTGAGTGAGAGATTTCTTATGTTTCTATATGCCCCTCTGGTATATCTTAGTACTTGTAAAAGTTGAATAAGTAATTCATGGTTGCTTTAGATATTTTGAACATACAAAGTAACAATCATTCTAAATTCCATACTTAAACCTAAGCACTAGTATAATTTGTGTTTCTCATGATACACATTCTCATTCATGGGATCCTTTTACATACACTGCTATGAAATCAGACATTTCTGTCAAGGTTTCAGGGTCAATAGGTACTGATACCTTATTATTTTAATAGGAATCATATCATTACATTATATTATGGACATGTTAACATTTATTTTGAATTATGTTTATGTATTATTCTCCTGAAATGCATCAGTTCTATATATACCCTTGTGCAGAATGTGTTATTTTAAAAATAATTTTTTCTATTATGTATATATTTATGATTATATTAACCATAATTATTAGTTTATTTCCCAACAAGCTGCAGAATAATGCTAACTTAGATTTCCAATGTGTTGTGTATTAAGGTAGTTTTTAAAAATATATCATTCTATAAGATACTATTTCCTTTTGCTATGGGTTATTTTAAATTTCCTTTTCCATTTTTAAATTGCCTTTTTGCCCACATTTGTGCATTTTCCAAACTGTTCTGAATTTTGCAGACACTGTTTTGGCAGAAGTTGGAAAAACTAAGCAACTTCACTCTTGATAAAAAGATGTTGATCAGCCACGGGTAGTACAAAGAGAGCCACTCATAACTAGACCAGTGAGGACAGTTTGAGAACTGACAGAGAAATGAACATCTGTGCTGATAAGGCACCACTAGAAGAATGCTGGGATTGGTACTGGAAATATGACCTGCCCCATCTTGGAAAAATTAGTGAATATCAACCTACTTTTGATTTATCAATATAATAGTTGTTCCTGAGATACTTTCTAAATTTTAGTCAAGTAAAATTCCTTTTGAGATTTCTTTCATTCATGAATATTTTCACCAGAGATAACTATAGTCAAATCTGACAAATTTAAGTTCTAGCTGTTGCTCATCCTCACTAATTAACCCAGATACAATTAGTTTAATTTTTTATTTGTTAAAATATAATGTTTCAATGAAGCTAGTTCTAAAATCTTTTTTCCCCTATTTTCTCAGGAAAAAAAATCAACTCATACACTCAAAATGGAAATTTTTTTTATATTATAAATAAATACTAAAAAAAAAAGAATGATTTTCAAATACTCTAAAGTCAGCAGTTCCAAGTAAAAATGATCAGACAAGGGCACCTGGGTTGCTCAGTCAGGTAACTGTTTGCCTTCAGCTCAGGTCATGATCCCGAAGTGCCAGGATCGAGCCCCACATCGGGCTCCCTGCTCAGTGGGGAGTCTGCTTCTTCCTCTCCCCCTCACTCCACTCTCATGCGCTCTCTCAAATAAATAAATAAAATCTTAAAAAATAAAAAATGGTCAGACAAGATTCCAAAAGGCTAAGTATATACTCAATAATTTATTTCTTATCAAAAATAGGCAATGTGTCCTAAATCATCTAGAACTCAGCTAATATATTTTATTTTGTTCTCATGGCATAGACATTGAAAAAAAAATTAAGTAGATGGTAAACTGCTGACTAATTTGCATTGAAAACCAAAATAAAACCACTGTTTTAGTGTCTTTGTGTGTGAAATAAAAATTAGCCTGATAATTTCATGGATAAACACAGGTATGAATAAAATGTGTATTTCTAGAAAAACAAACAGTTTTGATTTACATGTTACTAGAATTATTGAATTTATTTTTTTCTTAAATGAGATAACACTTTTCCCATGATTTTAAAGTATCTTGAATATTATACATCTCTATATTACACAAATTAACAATGTTTGAGCACAAAAGTAGTCATGACTGTTTTGGAGAGGATCTAAAATATTTGACTTTTATCCTAGTAGGGCATCTGGGACTTGAGAGGATGCCAAGACATGCTACATCTTGGCTTCAAAGTAATTATTCATTTTTAACAATCCAGTGCCAGTCATGCACCAATGCAGAAAGTAACATCCCGCTGTTTTACCGATTTATAATCTATTTCCAATTTTGTAAGAAATTGTTGTTAATTGTGAGGAAAGAAAAAAAAAGTGTCTTCTTTATAATGAAGTCTCTTTAAATTATTGTTTGAAAATTCTTTATGACCTTTTAATGCATTTACTTCAGAAGCTGTAATGACTTTCAATTCTTGATAAAATCAACCACCATTTCCCTATGGTTGTTTTAAGAAAATCAAGTTTGTGAAAGATAAAATATATCTCATGGTAATGGACAAAACAAACAAACAAAAAAGCCACACCTCGCCCTTTTCCATAACATCTTAGAAGCTATTCTTTAGGATAACTTTTAAAAATTCCAGCACAAGTTACGCTGCCATGACCAATATCTGAATAGGTAGCGGTGCTTATTTAAGCTAAAAATGTTCCCTGCACAACATGAGAATCAAGTGTGGGATAATATTAGATTGAATCAGATTAATCAACTTGGGATAATTTTCCCTGAACAGATAGCATAAAAATATTTATAATGTTAACTGAATCTTTAATCATCTGTACTGTCCTAACTTTCAAAAAACATCAAAAACATATTCAGTATGATTTCCCCTGATCTTTCAGTAGGCTGAGCTGGTGAAAAAAAATACTATTTTATCTGTATTTTATGTATATAAGAAAATATAAATTGACATCAGACTAGCAAAATTAAGAGTGTAAAAATAGAATACATTTTAACAAAATTAAACATCTTCTGAGTACTTCAGCATTTTGGATCATATGGAGGATTTTATTACCTGTACAGAAAAATACTGCCATACAATTTTTTAACAACCAAACTATTACTGTTTAAAAGTGATAATCACACAATTACTACCTAATTAAATATACTCCTGCATACAGCTCTTACTCTGCTTTACAAACATACGTTTGCAGACAATTGAAAACCACAACCAGACCATTAAAGAAAACATTCTCTGTGGTTGTGTAGGGTGGCAACACTGTGTGCAATTCAGTTGTAAAGCTGAGCCAAAGATGACCTCAAGCACATAGTTATGGGTGGAGCATAGACACAAAGTGAATGGGAGTCATCCCCTCTGCAAAGGGGAATCATTCCTCTTAGGCGACCCCACCACTTGGAAAAGAGGAGTCTCTACAGTCAGGTAAAAAGCTGTTACACGAAAACAATGGATCGTGGATCACCACATCAAAAACCAATGATGTATTGTATGGTGAATAACATAACATAATAAAATTAAAAAAAAAAAAAAAAAAAAGCTGTTCTGAGCTATCACTTACTCTTGCCTGGACTGCAAATTTAACTTATTTAAGTAATAGTTCTCCATTTTGTTCTCTCCTTTTACTTCTTCAAAACATACATTTATCAAATGCTAGTATAGTATTTATTATGGTCTGGGAAGAGTTTAAATATTTTAAGAATATTACATTATTCCTGCAAAAATCTCTGAAGTAGGTAATATTTTATTCTCATTTTACTGAAAATAAAGCTATATCATAAGAAAGTTATGAAGGTCACATGAAATAAGCAGAGCTGGGATTCTAGAATCTATGATGTTAACCCCTATATGTGCTGCCTTGCAGATTAAATCATATTTTTCTTAAAATAAAAACAAAACAAAATGACATGGCTTCACAGCCCAGAGTGATCTTGTTTCTGTCAACCAACCACCTTATCTTCATCTCACATGGCACCTTCCATTAATTCTCAATTTGGTGGGTCTTTATAATAATAATAATAATCTCTCATATTCCCTCCCAACTCGAGGAAGTGAATATGCTCTTCCTTCTTTCCATTGCATTCTTCTCAAAGCCCCCCCTTTTTAAAATTTACATTCAGTTAATTAGCATAGAGTGTATTATTATTTTCAGAGGTAGAGTTCAGTGATTCATCATTTGTCTATAACACCTAGCACTCATTACAACACATGGTCTCCTTAATGCCCATTAACCTGTTATCCCATCCTCTACCCTCCTTCCCTCCAGCAACCCTCAGTTTGTTTCCTATGGTTAAGAGTCTCTTATGGTTTGTCCCCCTCTCTGATTACACTGTTTTATTTTTCCCTCCCTTCCTCCATGCTCTTCTTTTAGTTTCTTAAATTCCACATATGAGTGAAATCATAAGATAATTGTCTTTCTCTGACTTATCAAAGCCCTTTTAATTTAATTATTTCTATTCATCTGTCTTTCCAATCTAGGATTAAAAAATCACTTCCAGGGGCACCTGGGTGGCTCAGTCGTTAAGCCTCTTGCCTTCAGCTCAGGTCATGATCCCAGGGTCCTGGGATCCAGCCCCGCATCAGGCTCCCTGCTCTGCGGGAAGCCTGCTTAACCCTCTCCCACTCCCCCTGCTTGTGTTCCCTCTCTCGCTGTGTGTCTCCCTCTGTCAAATAAATAAATAAAATCTTAAAAAATAAATAAAAAATTAAAAATCATTTCCAAAAACTAGCCTTTCAAGAAATGCTCTGATCCTCATTCTAATTAAGGTATATTTTTATGCATTTATATGAATAATTTCCTTATCTTAATAGTGTAAATCTAAATTGCAGTTATGTGTTTATTAACATGATTATGTATAATTACATTGAAGGGCCTCTCAACAGAATGCGGTCTTTATGAAAGTAACAATTATTTGCCTATTCATATATCTCAATATACTTGGCACATTGTAGGCACTCAATAGGTATATAATAGTGAAAAAACATTGCATATTTTGACACCATATACCACAATTTATTAATAGAAAATATTTGAGTACAAATATACTATGACAATTTAGTCAATAAAAAGAAAATACACTGATTTCATTTTTCAGATTTCTTATGTTAATGTTGCAAGTTCAAACTCTATCTAAATTTTTTCTCAAGGGTTTATGATCATTTATATAATCCTTTGATATCAATAAAGAAATTCTATTAAAATGTCCTTGTTATTTCTCTTCTGGCATACATTAGAGGCCTTATATTATTAATTAGAATTTTACCTATAGTTAAAGAGAATGAAAAAGAGATCCGTAAATTTTTTCAATAAATTTAAAACATCCCTGCTTCTGAATATTTGGAATATATGTTCAGAAAACTTTTAGTAAAGGACACTGATCCTTTAGAAATATAAAAGTACATTGGGGTGCCTGGTTGGCTCAGTCGGTTGAATGTCTGACTCTTGATTTATGCTCAGGTCATGATCTCAGGTCCAAGAGATGGAGCCCCGTGGAGACCTGTATTGAATCTTGCATCTGGCTGTGCACTCAGCATGGAGTCTGCTTGAGATTTTTCTCTCTCTCTTTACCTATATATACATAAATAAACATTTGAGATAATACTTAAAATATTCAACACACAATGATTTCTCTAATTTGGTAGATTTGTCAACAAATGGTAATATCAGACACTTCAAATAGTAGAATCTGCTAGCTGTACCTAAAAATCCGATCCCCTCCTTGTCCATAGTACTGAATTTATACTGGGCACATATCCTATCCAGAAAACAGACCATATGCCTCAGGTTTTTTGTTTGTTTTGCAGCAAGGTGTGACTATATTCTGGCAAGAGATATAAGTGGGATTGATGTGTGTAATTTCCTGGTTGTTTCCTTGTAGGTAGAATTCTGCCTTTTATTTCCCCTTTTGCTTCCCACCGGCTGTTATAAGCACCAGGTGGTCTGCCATCTTCTACTATGTGAATGACAGACATTCCGTAGAGATTGTGAAGTTAAAATAGAGAGGGAGCTGGATGCCAGATGACTTCATGAAGCTGACTGCCTTACTGGCTCAAAATTTTATGTGGCAGATGAATTATCTTCTATTTATCAAGCCACTCTTATCTTAGGTCACTATCATACTCAGTTGATCATATCTTAACCCACTCCCCATTAAGAATTTTGCAAGTTAGCAATAAAAATGCACATATACATTTTATTAAATATTTCCCTTGAAGTAATTAAGATCATTACTAACTTGGCTTTACTAAAATCTTTATTTTCTTAGTTTTTGGTAAACCTATGATTGATCACTAGAGTATTAAATTTGTTCTTTTGCTGATATAAAATTTGCTCAGAATTTTTTTTTCTTTATGTGTTCTAAATATTTTATGTTTTAATAGTCTTGGGGTTTTCTAATCCATCAATTCAATTCAGTAGGTTATAAAATTTCAGTTCTGGCCAATAAACTCCACCCATTCTCTAGTGGTATTAATTAACTTTAGAAGATATACTATGAAAATTCCTCTTTTGATATATAATGAAAGTCTCAGATGTGCTGTACTAGGTAGAGAAGCAGCCTGACCTATGTGGATTTAGTTTCACCTTCATTCAAAATATGGTCTAATATCTCACTTAATATCTGGTTATCTCAATCTTTTTTCTTTATAAAACAATGGAAGAAGGAAGATATGTAACTCCTCAAAAGTTAAAAGTATAGAAGTAAATATTTATTTTGGATACTGAATTATGTAATAATGTTTGACAAGAGAAGAGATATTTAAAGATAATTTAAAAAGACAACAATTCCTATACAAAAATATTCCATTAAATTTATTAAGTTATATATTTAAATGTAAATTAAAAATAAAATAACATGAAATCTACATAGAAAAGAGTCACCATTGCTGGTAGAGGTTTGAGGATTGTAGAGGTTCAAAAACAATCATTGTTGATGCATCAAAAAATCTACTAACAAAGGAATGTAGTAGGAACACTGTGATCTTAAAGCCTAGATGTCAAGGTAAATCCAAGATTTTTAAGGCAATAGTTTAGCAGAGATCATTTTAAGTGAATCAATTTCCAGAATCTCAATACTCTCTCCTAAAGGAGATCTACCTGAAGTGTTGCCTTTTTCAGTTCTGCATTCCCAATTCCTCATTCACAATGACCTTTCTCTTTATACAAAAAACAACATAAAACAAAAATAAACAGGAAATACCACATACCCATTTTCAAACTTAACATGATGCATTTCTGGACCCTTCTAGGACACAAAGAAGCAATTTGCTTCTAAATAAGATTCCCATTAGAGCTAAGGGAGAAATATGGAAAGGGATAGTAATTGATTTCATAAAAATGACAAAATCATGGCAAGACTCCATGCTTTAGCTAGTAGACAGCTATATTATAATCAGAATTCAGAAGTTAATGTGTCTGTCATGCAAGCACATATTAACGTTTCTATTTGAACTGAAAAATGAACTAAGATGTTTTCTGACAGAAAGGAAGTCTGATTTTGCTAATTGGTTTGATTATGAAAACTGGTCTTGCCAATTAGTTCTTATGGTAGGCATTTTCTGAACATTGAACAAGATAAATCTGCTGCACTAAAGTTTTAAGAAAATTTTATTTAATGCATCATTTAAAATACAATATGCCAGACATTACATCTTTATAATTTATAAATGTTGGAAAATTTTAGTCATCAACTTAAAGATGTATGAGGGATTTTATGGTTATTCATGATTCTACTGTGGAGCATGAAAGTAAAAATTCATGAAGACCATTTAGTATAGATTTCCCTTTTGCCATTTGGTGTTGGTGATGATAAAGTAATGGTAGTACCTGTTTGTCAAACATCATCATTTACTCCAACGGAATCCAGCTGTTTAAATGCAAGCAGGGAAAAACAGAATTTTTTCACCCATGTTTGAATTTTTATCATAGAAGACAATGAAAAGAAGAGCAAGTGAGGTCAGGGTATTGAGAGTGACAAAAATAACTGTTGTACATAAATTTGATAGGCAAAATGGATAAGGTGAAATCTGGGGTCAAGTGGATGTATTTCTGATGTTATTACATAATGATCATGGTCAGGAAAGAGGAAAGTAAACAGAAAGCTGATTTTAACCCTTAAAGGGCTATTTCTATTGGTGTTCTCTCAAAAGAGGTGGAGCTGCTGAGAACATGGTTTATTCATACAGTGGTGTGGTAATTTAAGATTATTTAGGATTAATTGCCAGCAACAGTCATAAAGATACATGAATCCTCTTAATTGTCTCTTATTTACAGGCTCAGGAAGTTTTAAACAGCTTATGGTCTTTCAGAGTAAGTGTTTAACTTCCTAGGATAAATGTCATCGTAGGTAACCCACTTTTACTTAGACAAAAAAACAGTTTTCTTTTGGAAACTACATAGATAAAACATTAAGTAGATAGATGGAATCAGTCTTAGACCTCACCTCATTATTAGAATATAACAAAGATCATCTATCTTCTGGATAAGAGGAGAATCATATTGAAACTTAAGGTCTTGAAGCTACAGTTGAAAACTTGTGAAAATAAGTGGGAATCTCAATAAACTACCCGGGCCATAAAAGTCTACATAAATTCATTATTTCTCCAGGAAAGAGTAAATGAATATGGTTATTTTGATCCGAAGAGACACTATGGAGAACAAATCTGCAATTGTAAAATATGTAGTCATAGGTTTGAGTACAAAACTATAAGGAAGAAGTATAGATTCTTAAAACTGTTTTCTTGTGAGTTGCCCGGCTGGATCAGTCGGTAGAGCATGTGACTCTAGATCTTGTGGTCCTGAGTTCAAGCCCCATGTTGGGGTAGAGTTTACTTAAACAAAATAAAATACGGGGCACCTGGCTGGCTCAGTCAGTTAAGCATCTGACTCTTGATTTCAGCTCAGGTCATGGTCTCAGGGTCATGAGATAGAGCCCCCAGTCAGGCTCCGTGCTCAGCAAGGAGTCTGCTTGAGATTCTATCTCCCTGTGCCCCTTGCCTCCCTTGTACACACACTCTCTCTCTCTCTCTAAAAATAAATAAATAAATCTTAAAATAAAATAAAATGGCTTTCTTAAGTGGTCCCTTATAAAGAACTCTTCCTATTCCATAATTTAAGACATATAACCTTATTAGAAAAATGGGCCAATGATGAGAATAGAAATTTTTACCAAAAAGTTATATACAAAGGGCAAAGACATGAAAAGATGCTCATTATCATTAAACATTAGGGGAATGCAAATTGTACCACAATCAAATAACATTTTACACATAATTGGATGGATATAATAAAAAAGGCAGACCATAATACATGTTATTGAGGGTGTAGAGAAATGGGAATGCTCATGCACTACTTTGAGAATATAAAAGGCTCAAACACTTTGGGAAATAGGTTTTCAGTTCCTCAAAATGGTAGAGTTACCATATGAACCAGCAAATCCACTCCTAAGTATAAGCCCCAGAGAAATTAAAACATATGTAACACATATTTGTAGAAAAAATTGTACACAAATGTTCATAGCAAGGTTGTACTAATAGCCTCAAAATGGAAACAACACAAATGTCTGTGAACTGATGAATGGTTACCCATACACTGAAATATTATTCAGCAAAAAGAAATGAAGTACTGATGCATGCTACAACACAGATGAATCTTGAAAATATGCTACACAAAAGCAAATAGTAATGAGAGACTGCACATTGTATGAATTCACTTTTATGAAGTATCCAAAATAGGCAACTAAATTAGTGCTTTCCTAAGGGTTAGGAGTCAGGGTTTTTGGGGGGAAGGAGCAGTGCCAGCTACTATATGTGGGGTTATTTTGGGTGGTAATAAAAATATTCTAGACTTATTTTGCGATGACCATTTTATAACTCTCTGAATCTAATAAAAATATTATATTTTACAGTTTTACTTCAAATAATGCAGACCATCAAATGAAATAAACACATGTATTTAATATTTGAAAATTTTGCTCCCTAAATTCTAAGTCACCTCTCGAGCAATAAAGTTTGTATCTATGAAGTTTCCCAAACTGACTATTGTATTTCCCAAATTAACTAAATTACCAATGGTGAAATTAAAACATTTAAAAGGTAAGTATACAAATATGGGTTATAGTATAAATACATTTATGAACTAGTAATTGAACTAGTACTTGGTTCTGGAAGGGGCACAGATTAAATTTAGACTGAAACAGACACATTTAAACAAAGAGTTGCTCAAAGAGTTGCTTATGACTTCATGTCTCGGGACACTTGGCCTAATGGCTGGGCCAGTTTCAACTGTTCACCCAATTTTTGCTTTCTTTCAGAAAGAAAGTATTACTAAAGAGATCTGTCTCAGATTCTGATATTCACAAACAGAACAAAACAAGCAAAGTCTTTATAAATTTTGCTAAGTGAACTTAGGTAAAGTTTGACTGAGGAATGCTGGTATAAGAAACCTTCAAATTTTTCAGTTACCAGGTTTGAAGAGTGGGCTTGTTGGAGTCTATTTCTTACTTCTCCCCAATGTGCTTTCTCTGTATAGACTTATAATAAAAAAGACAAGGACAGAGAGAAACAAATAATAGTGTCTTTTTTTTTTTTTTTTTTAAAGATTTTATTTATTTATTTGACAGAGAGAGACACAGCGAGAGAGGGAACACAAGCAGGGGGAGTGGGAGAGGGAGAAGCAGGCTTCCCGCGGAGCGGGGAGCCCGATACGGGGCTCGATCCCAGGACCCTGGGGTCATGACCTGAGCCGAAGACAGACGCTCAACAACTGAGCCACCCAGGCGCCCCAATAGTGTCTTTAACACAAAGTAGTTTTCACATCTGATCTGATAATCAAAAGATTTTTTTATAGAGGTTTTTTTTTTTTTTTAACTCAATCCTTTTATATAAAGGATTTTTTCTTTTTCTTTTTAAACTCAAGAACACAAAATTAACTTAGTATTTGAGGAACTTCAATACATACATACATACACACATAAAAACATGGACCCAACAAAATTAACTATACTCATAATGTTCTGACAGGTGCTCAAGCCAGATGCCCATGGGCTTACAAAGGAAAGTATTGTTTTTGTATTAAAGATCTTGGGCCATAGTGACAAAGAGAGCTTGACCGGTGCTCTGTGGGCCTGCAAGATGTTAAATCCTGGCTTTCCAAAAATAATACTTACGCAACTTGATAAGATTTGAACAATCTCAAAGTTAATCATGTGAATACCATTTATGGAAAAACTGAGCCTTTTGATGTTTACTTAAACAGAGTTTGGGGAGGCTCCTGGGATGAGCAATAAAATGAGCAACTTTTATCTACCTGGACGAGAGTTTCCCAGAATAGCAGACTCATAAGTCATGTTGATGAAGACAGTAGAATGGTATTTGTAAAGACTGCTAGAGTAAATCATGTTAATGTAGATATAGGCTTAGTGGAGTACCTACTTTCAGTCCACATGATAAAAAGAGAGAAACATATATTATAAATACATTTAAATAAATGAAGCTTAGTTTACCTCATGGGGATGGAGGTGATAGATAAGCTGCAGATGCAGAGGTTAACTGTGGCTTGTCCATTTATCATAAGGGGAGCTCCATAAAAACTTATCGATTGACTAGATGACATAAAAACTGCGAGACAAACTTCAAATGGCCTTTTCAGACAATGTCTTAAAATACATTTTGGACTCTTCTCAGGTTTATCATGTATAAAATAAAAACAAATCCTTTACCATATGGTATTATGTTTTTATTATTGCTTATAAATTCTTCAAAAGCATATGTAAACTTTTATGCCTTAACATTGGATGTGTGGCAGAGCTAAATGAAGCTACAATTAGTGTGCAAAAATCCCATCAACCCAGCTGTGAGAAAATCCCTAATTTTTATCTTGAAAATCCACAACAAATAATTCCCCAAATCTCTCTCATGGTTTGGTTGTCTTGTCTTTTCCCTTCACTTCTCCTTTTTTACATATGTGTAGAAGAACTAATCTAATTCACATGACCAATAGAGTAATCTGATATAGTGGCAACAAATATATAGAAAACAGTGAAGTAAAAAGATACTGTACAAAGCACTCAAAAGAGAGCTGTAATTATATGACAGCTGTCACAGCATTGCACTGACAGATCAGTGAGAGGTCAAGAACTGTCTTCCAGGCACAAGTCAGAAAAACAACAAGAGGGAAATGCAGTGCTACAGAAATGGGGGTTGGGGAGTGGGTACCGTGTGATAATAAATCTGGGTAAAAGGCATTTGAAACTAATGAAATGTCATAGTCACATTAGAACTTCAGAGATAAGCATTGTATAATACAAGTCACTTTAAAACATATAATGAGATTGTATATAAAACAAAAAATTATATTTAAATTATCTCTTTATTCTTGAGCAAAGTAGTTCCATTATATCTAATACAGCAAACTCTAAAATGCATTTTCTGCTTCATTGCAATTCACTGCAAATTCACTGCCCAGATCAACATTCTGAAATTTTAAGTAGATTCTTTAGCCTTCTAATAGGATTTAGCTGCACGACTTCAATATCCAAATTTCTGCCTCAGTGAACAATAGCTCAGAGTTAAAATATTAAATAGACTAAATATTAAACACATCATTTCTTGAAGGACATATATCACAAGACAAAATGCTTTGGAAAAGAAAAAAAAGAGAAAGAATGATTGCCTGCTGGGTAATCAATTTCAGTATTTTGACCTCTCCAGAGCAAAGTGTTTATTCAAATAATTTAGCTCATTGTTTATCTTTAGAAGCAATATTCTGGCAGATTGATCTTCTGATGTTCATAGAGTAATATGTAAAAATAGATTCATTTCTAAAAAAAAAATAGATTCATTTCTTCCTCCACTTATTCAATTTATACTGTAAGTACCTTCAGCATTAAAATGCCGTCAAATAGACATACTTTGTAAGGGCCAGGAAATAGTCTCTAAGTGTAGTTTCTCTGGATCTGCTGAAGGCATGCATGGACTTTGGTATTAGGGAGACCTGTTTGGCTCAAACATTTTGGAGAGTACTTAAACTTTTTGAAGCTCATTGATCTCATCTGTTGCATGATGTTAAAAATTCAGACCTGTCTTCTCCTTTTTTGTGGAATTTAATTCTAGATATTGTGAAGAATCTAATAAAGTGTTTGGGACAGGCTGGGGGGCCGATAAATAACTCTTCATCATTGATCTTACTCTATTGGTCAGATAATAAGAAAGTTATATTAAAGTAAACCTCAATAAAGAAAATTCTATTCATAATTTCTGGACAAAAACATCCAAAAGAGTAATCCTAGAGAGATGAAAACATTCTAGGAAAAAATTTATAATGTGGCTCTAAAAGCAGATGTTAGAAGGAAATTAAAAAATGCATATAATAAAAGATTAGATGGGAAAATAGGTATAGGGAAGGAGGGTCCTAACAGATTTAAAGGGATGCTTGAAAAGTAATCAGATCTTATTAGATCTAGAATTTTTCTATCTTTTATCTTCACAACTTGTTTTCTGTCAGAAACTTGAGTATTATGATTTTATACGGCATCTAGACAAGTTTAAACCTTACTCATCCTTCAGTGCTGCCTCTTCCTACCTACATGTTGCTTAGGATATGTCATTCTACCTGGTCTAGGAATAATGGGCACACTGTTCTCCTGCACTGATGTGTAAACTCCTGGAGAGGGGAGACCAGTCAGACCAGATGGATTCATTTCCTCCAAGTTGCCTAAAATGAGGACTCAGATGTTGCACCACATACGGCAGAGATAAGACCTCTTTCTGATTCCTCACGGTCTTTTTCTACAGCTTCTGTCACTGCCTCTGACTCAGTCCTTTTCTGTGGCTTCCCCTTGGCTATTTTTATTATTTTCTCTTGCTTTTGGATCTTGGTCATAGCCACTTAGAGAAATGCTACAAGTACCCTCACTCCAAAAGGATCCCCAGGCTCACTATGTAAATTGACCCATCATTTCTCCAGATCTTTGATTTGTCTTTACTTCATAATACAATTCTATTTAACTGCAACACTTTATATATGTATATAATAAAATATATTTAACAAAATTAAGTGGCCCGGAGGAGTTAATAAGCATATCAAGGAATAACAATTGGCTTTTCCTGAATGATATACTCTACATGCCATATTGGTTTATGATTTCAGCTATTCTACTGTCTAAACAATCTATGCAAGACCCACAATCACATAATTATAAATACAATCCAGATGGTGTCCTCAAGTCCTAAACTATTTCGTAAAATCATTGCCCAGTTCATGATCAAATGTCGTAAGAACAGAAATATTTGAAAGAAATAATTGCTTTAAAGGTTATGTAAAGTAACTATTGTACATAATAAACTATTCTCATTTTGCAATATTAATTTATATTATAATTATAATTGCTTTAAAATTCAATATATTAATTTTTAAAACTTAGTTATTGGAATTTCAGTGTACATCATTTATTCATACGATATGTCATGATGTTTAAATTATTTAAGTGATGGAGTATCAAGTTTAGTAAAATAAATGTCCTTTCTTATCATTGTTTCATTTTAGATATGAGCTTAACCATTCAAACCAAAACTATTTACTCAAAATGAAACATTTAATACTACTCTCTCTCTTTTTTACCAAATAATAATAGACAGAATTATTATTAATTTAAGATCCTTAAGTGTGATAATATTGTATTAGATTTTCCATCATTTGTTTTTCAGCTAACGTGTTTTTGGTACTGAATAGCTTTTAACCATTGAATTCTGGAAAATTACATAATCATCTATAATAATGTGTTCCTATTTAGATAATCTAATTTCCATTACAGAAAACCAATTTTTTATCTTGAGGTATAACTGATATACAAATAATTACATATATTTAATGTATACATCTTGATGAGTTACTACTCGATGTGTTTAATATATGTTGGTTGAAGCAATTTGCCAGAAACTTTATTTTGTTCTGCTTTATTTTAATTTAATTGTTTCCCTTCACTTCACTGGTAGCGTCTAATACTTAACGTCCTATTATGATCAGCTCTCACACATAATGGAAACTCCTAGACCATGACTTTTAACACTTCCCCTCCATAAAAAAATATAGATTACAATAATTATGTGATGAAATCATGGAGATCTTTTTCCATTGCATGAGTACTAGATGACAATTCTTATAGGAAAATTTTTTGAGTTTATATAATTTTCAAATGTGATATACTCTTTCCATACCCAGAAAATTAGGATAAATAAAATATTCAAAATAAGACATATTTATTCAAAAGAAAGGAATTATAATTCATACTAACCACATAGAACATAGACCTCTTTGACTTTATCTAAATTGATAGCACATTTTGTAATAGGCCAATAAAGTCTGTGACCCAGACACCAACCCTTCTATGGAATCTTTTGAGAAAATAGCATAGGAGCGTTGATCATAAAGTAGTATTATTGGTCTCATGATATCAACAAAACCTTTATTGTATCCACCAAATTTAGATGCCATAATTTTATAAAATTCTGGATTTACTATATCTTATAATGTATATATCAATGTTTATTTTCAGAAAATAAGCAAATATACACATTTTAATTAATAAAATGGCATTGAAAGAAAAATATTCTTAAGATACCAGTATCACATTTGAACACTTATGTAACATTATTACTTCCATCATGTGTATTTAAGAATGCCTCATACACATTTTTGTGTGGGTTTTTTTTAAGATTTTATTTATTTATTTGACAGAGAGAGAGAGAGACACAGCGAGAGAGGGAACACAAGCAGAGGGAGCAGGAGAGGGAGAAACAGGCTTCCCGCGGAGCAGGGAGCCCAATGCGGGGCTCAGTCCCAGGACCCCGGGATCATGACCTGAGCCGAAGGCAGATGCTTAACGACTGAGCCACCCAGGCGCCCCCTCATACACATTTTTTAAATGTTCTAAATTTGTTTTATTCTATACTAGAGTTTATAGGAAGGTGAGAAAGAAGAGTGACTTAGAGTGTTAAGCTGATAAATTTTCAAATGTCAGAAATTTGATGAAAGAATTGCATACTGTTTATGAGAAAGTAGAAAGTGCTCCCTTCTCTGGCATTAAATAAGGATCTGAAAATATGGGAAAGCTTAATAAAGAAGCAGTCTTAAAGGATCATACTGTGATGTCTCTTTATGGTTCTATTCAGTTTAAGCCAAATTAATAATGTTAATAACAAGTTCTCAAAAAGTACGTAACTCCCCATCCCTGGTTAAATAGCTAAACCTGGTGAATATGTGTAATTCAGAATTTATGCAAAATAGTGACTAAAGAACTTAGTATTGCTTAATATTATTCAAGACAATTATGTTTTTGAATTTTTATATGTCCTGCTTAAAAGAAAAAGTATTTACTGCATTATGCTTCAGAAGTTTCTTAAACAAAATTCAGAAATCAGTATTTAAAAATCCAAAGGAGGGCCTTTCCGATAAATGTTCAGTGATGAAACCGCTGTGATTTAATTTGTTGTGTGTTAGTTATTTACTCTCTTTTCCTGATTTTCTGCTTATTTAATTGCAGTGAATGGAATTTATGGAAAGGCAAGAGAAGACAGCTGGGAGCAAAGGGAAAAGGAAATAGAGATTTTAAGTAGAAGAAATGAAAGATTACATCATGTTTGGATATAGGGCATTATTCAGATGACATAAATCCAGATTAGCTTTCCTTGCTTAAGGTATTAGGCAAGGATAAGGATTAACACTTACAACATCTGAATAAATTTGGTTTCTTTAGAATAGTGTTTTGGTAGTTCAAAAATGACATATTAAAGCTTCCTATAGTAAAATATATCCTTCAGTTATTGTAAATACACTAAATAATATTTCTTTACAAATATTTTTACTTTTTTAAATAAATGATTTCTTTCCTGATCCAATGAGTTACTTTCTTATTGACAGCTAGTATGTAAGCAAGGCATTTACTGTGTTTATTATTTAATCTCATTTAGCACATGCAGCTGAAGATCTGAGACTCCCTCAATTAATATTAAAAGAAAAATGTTGCCAAACTGATTTATGATGTGAAAATTATGTCTAACAATACGGAGAAGTTATAGTTGCAATGTATGCCTCCATTTCCATAGAAAAGCTAAATTCTAAATCTGTAATCTCTTGATCTTTGCAACTATTTTAGCTTCTGTCAATCTTGCTTAGGAATGCACACTGACCTGGTTTTAGTAGTTGATAATCTTCATTTCTAATGCTAAGGTAGATCACATATCCAAACTTGACCTAGTTACATTTGGCAAAGAAGGAACTTATTAGATATCACTGTAAAACTATCATTGAGTTTTCTTTTGGGTGGTCTATATTTTATTATCATGTGCATTTTTAAATGAAAGAATGGAGAACTTAGAGGAAGAGAGAGATGGAATTCTAGTAATGTTCCTAAGATGATATGACCTAGCATTACAGCATGTTTTTGCTCAATTTAGAGTTGAAGAATAGAGATAATTCTATCTTAATACTTCATAAAAGAAAAAATATTCAATATTTCTTTCTTATCTAATCTCTGCAGTCAGTGCATCTGTTCCATGGTCTGATAATTTTATTTTTCCACATTTTTTGAAGTGTAGTAATTATAATAATGGGTCTGATTATTGAAGCAATAAAAAATTATTGAGTTTGTACTGTGAACATGAACTTCCTGGGTTCAAATCCTGTTTTAGCAATCTCTTATTTGTATAATCTTGGACAATGTACTCAACCCCTCTATATAATAATTTTATTATCCAAATCATATATAAAAAGGTTCTTCCGCTTGTAGAGTCTTAATTTTTTCAATATGCAAAACAAATTCACCACATTTGGAATCACTGATATTTTATTTTCCTTATTCCTCAATGATATTTTACTATGAAACTTTTTTTTTTTTTACTTCATTGTCTTCACTAGGTCTTTATAAATATTTAGGAAAACGTTCTATTTCATGGCTAGTAAATTACAGTTAGCCCTTCTACTTATTAGTAAATGCAACACTGTTGGAGCAGTATGGGATATTTTCAGCTCCTCCTTTCTGGGAAACCATCCAAGGAACATAGGCAGAGAGAGTCACTTTGAGAAAAGACATTTTTTTTTTTTTTCTATTTGCAATCACTTTATTTTAAACATTTTTTTCCCCATAAAATCTGCTTCCACTTCTTATTCACACTGGGTCTTCCAAGGACCACCTGTTCAAAGAAGTCCTCCAATACCTTCTCCTTTCTATATCTCTGTATTTTTTTTTAATTCTAACCCATTAAAATAAAAGATTTAAGACTGAGAAGTAGGCCCATGGTAGTAGAAGATTATAAGTAAATGCAGACACAAATAAGGCAAATAAAAAAAATCGTGGGTATTATTTAAGTCATTTCAACGTTTTTTCCATGGTAAATATCATATTTTTTAAATATTTGGGGCATCAGTATATATAATATTTCATGATTCACTAAATTAACTTCTTCATAATCATTTTGGTCAAAGATAAATAGGAGAGAAATAGGAAAAAAAATAATGGTCTCATTCTTTTGGTTACACATTGGTGCACAACAACCATCACACAAAGTAGTGACTTCAAATAACCATTACAATAATTTATTTTTCTCACACATCTGATTACAAAATAAACTACTAAAATAACCTCTTCATTAAGTAATTTAATAGCAAGTCATTTCAAGTGTATATCATGTTTGTGGAATTCTTTAAATAGTTTACTTTGGAGTTCTTCAAATAGTTCAATAGGAAAGACTTCTAACACCATAGAGCTATTTGTTCTGATAATAGGACCCCGTTTATCCTTCTTGAAGAACACCAGTGTTTAGTATACAAGAAAGTATACATTTATTCCAAATAGCATTTTGTTTCTTATGACATTACTTGGATTATTTTGAAATTTTTCATAATCTTTTCATCACTTCCATTTTGTAAGATATTATTTGTTCTGTTAACATTATCTAAGCCTAGGATCTAAGTCAGCTGGCTAATGGCAAGATATATAATAACAAAATATTTCTATGTTATCAAGGCATTTCTCATCTCCAAATTTTATTTTAGAACATTTGAAAAGTACAATTAACTACCCCTTCCTTGTTAACTTTTTAGAAAAGACACATCTTTCATAGATTTAATATAATTAATATTTGAAAGGATGCATGGTCATAACATTTGGCTCTAGACTTCAGCAAAGTTGTGATTTTTTTTTCTCATCCCTGCTTCCTTTTCAGTAGTTTTGTCATTATTTGACCCTTTCTTCATCTGAGGTATTAGTATCCTTAATGCAGATCCATTTCTTTCTTAGTTACAAACTCTTTTATTTAGCATTAATAGATATTGATAGACTAATTCACATTGATTTGTGAATAGCTGATAAAGGTTAATATTTTTCCCATCAGCTATTTAAGGGGACTGCTCCATACTACATTATCCATATAATTTTTACTGATACTAAATCTATATTTAGTGTTATAATTTAGAGGGCATGCCAATTTTTTTTTTCAATTGCAATCATTATTTTCACTTTTGCAGTTTTCTTTTAATTGTGGAATCAGTGATTTCTTTTCATGTCTCAATAGCTGTATAGGCCATTTGATGTTTTGGTGGAACTCTTAAAAATCTGTCTACATTAAAAGGCAGGTTTTTGCTTGTTTGTTTGTTTTGGGTAAGGTGATGTTTTCAGTAAAAGGAATATATTTTGGGGTGGGAAGGTGATTATTCCGAGAGTTCATAAATTAGCATACATTTTGGCTTAACAAATAAGCCTTCAGCCATACCCTAAGTCACTTACTCTAAATAGGCTAGATTTTTAGCAGAGTCTGACATAAATGCTTAAAACAAACTGATGGTTGCCAGAGGGGAGTGGGGGGGGTATGGGCATGATAGGTGAAGGGGAGTGGGAGGTACAGTTATAGAATGAGTAAGTCACAGGGACAAAAGATACAGCAAAGGGAATACAGTTAATGTTACTGTAATAATGTTGTATGAAATCTGATGGTAGCGACACTTGTGGTGAGCATAGAATAAAATGGAAGTGTCAGTAGTAGTTTTGATAAAAATTGCGCTGGGGCACCTGGGTGGCTAAGTGGGTTAAGCGTCTACCTCTTGATTTTGGCTCAGGTCATCATGACCTCAGGGTCCTGAGATTAGCCACTTATAGCTCTGCGTGGGGCATGGAGCCTGCTTAAGATTCTTTCTCCCTCTCCCTCTGCCCCTCCCCCCTAAAAATGTTGCATTATTGCATT
Source organism: Halichoerus grypus (assembly GCF_964656455.1). Taxonomy (NCBI): domain Eukaryota; kingdom Metazoa; phylum Chordata; class Mammalia; order Carnivora; family Phocidae; genus Halichoerus; species Halichoerus grypus. The sequence continues at coordinate 23,617,309 of NC_135715.1, forward strand.
GATTTCGATAATTAATTGTCTGGAGAGAAGAAAAGTCTAGTGAAAAATTTCCCATTAAAAAAGTAAGTTATTTAAAATATGGGTATCACAGTTCTCTTCTAAATGTAGGGATTGGATAGGTTCATTTTTAAAGCCTTTTCTAATATTCTAAAATTATGCCATAATAGTTAATCTTTTAAGAACAATCAATTAAAAAATTTTTTTAATCTATTTGTGCAAATCCCACCCCCCCCAGACACACCAAATGAGATGTTAAACTACATACAATTGGGGCAGTTGCAACTTTGGAAATTCACCTATCAAATTTAAGCCTGGGAAAAGATATTTTTATTTAAGATATTGGAATAAAAACAATAATTTAGTAGAATAAAAGGAATTCTTCTCCTTTGAGCACCGTACATAGAATGTGCAAGGATCTTTTCTTTATATTCTTTCACTTTATTTAGCCTTCTGTGGAATTCTATTTAAAGCCAGTGTGATCTTTATGTTCAGATCAGCCCTGCAGGGCTGCTGAACAAAATGAATAATGAGCCCAGTGGGATCTGACTAGCTATGTCTCAGTTTGTCACGCTGAAAATTAATTGAGAATGAGGAGTTCATAATAAAACTACAGCTTCAGAGTGTTGGTCTCTATTGGTAGGAACTGAAAACTGTAAAAAATCTAATGTGCTATGCAGGATATGAACTTAAGTTTGTCTGGTGTATAGTTTTCCTTAAAATAATTTTTATATAATTTTACAAATTCTAAAATACTAGGTAAGTGAACAAAAGGTGAGTAAATTTGTTCAGCAAAGTATAACAAGGCTAACACTATTTTAATAACTATGATTTGCTAAACACCCAAAGGCTATGCATTTACCATTGCCAACATCTGGGTGAAAACTGAAAATGTGAACCATTATCCATACTATGGCAATATCCCAGATGGTTTCTCTCATATAAAGACAGATAAAAACTGTGCAGTTTTTACTAAAATTTTGTTTTCAACTAACTGATTTAGGGTTGTTGAAATAGTAGTTATATGCTTGAATTTATGCAAATTTGATTTTACCCTGATTTATTCAATTTTCCTATGTGTATCACAGGATTTGAAATTTTGTTTTCAGTAACAGTGTCATCAATTCATAGAATACAAATTATATATGCAGATATATACTGATAGAAAGAAAAAATAAATCTAAGATAAATCAGAAAATATTTTAATATGGACAAGAGAGGGAGATAGCTTCTCACTCATAAGTAAGTATTACTTTCAACTAATTTTCAAAACAAATTCATGTATTTGCTTACTTTTTTTTTCTTTTTCTTTCTTTCTTTTTTTTTTTTTTAGAGAGACAGAGAGAGAGAGAGTGAGAGAGAGTGCAGGGGTGGTGGAAGGACAGAAGGAGAGAGAGAATCTCAAGCAGACTCCACTCATCACAGAGATCCAGGAGGGGCTCTACGCAGGGCTTGATCCCACAACCCTGAGATCATGACCTGAGCAGAAACCAAGAGTTGGAGGCTTAACAACTGAATGAGCTACCTAGGCACCCCTATATTTGCTTTCTTAGCATGTTTTTATTTTTGAAATGCAGTATGCGAACAATTATTTTAAAACATCAAGAAGGTGACAAACTATTAATGGAATAACAAACTGCTAATTCTTCATTGCTATTAAGATAAGACCTACTAAGGTAATTGTTAAACTGTTTAAAATGTTTCATGAGCGGGTGCCTAAATGGCTCAGTCCATTAAGTGTCCTACTCTTGATTTCGGCTCAGGTCATGATCTCAGGGTTATAAGATCGAGACCAGCATCCAGCTCTGTGCTGGGCGTAGAGACGGCTTAAGATTTTCTCTACTTCTCCCTCTACCTTTCCCTTCTCTCTCTCTAAAAAAAAAAAAAAAAATTCATGAGCATTCATTTTCTTTTTTTTCTTTTTAAAATAGGCTCCATCCCCAATATGGGGCTTGAACTCAAGACCCTGAAGTCAACAGTTACATGCTCTACTGACTGAGCCAGCCAGGCACCCTGAGCATTCATTGTTTTAAAAGAAACCTATGTTTGTAAACACATTTTTGTGTATGTGCATGCTTTAGGGAATCTGGTAGAGCTATAGAACAAAATAGCTTCTTTTTTAGTTTTTATTTTTTTATTTTATTTTTTTAGAAAATTTAATATTGCTTCCAAGCCTTTATTCATATAACAGGAAACATTTATTATGACCTATATTTCCAGAGCAACTACTAACTATAGGCATTTTCTATTTTAAACATAAATGCAACTTTCTTTTGAAGATAGAATTATGTTATGGGTTGTTTTCTGAAATATATTGTCCTTTTTTTTCTTTCCTTTTGGTTCTTTCTTTCCCTCCTTCTTTCTTTCTTTCATAATCAACAGTAACTCTAGTTTTATGAGAAAAAAGATACATAATTCTTTTTTACATGTACATTTTATATATTTTATATTTTTAAAATTAAAAAATGCTCTGATCAAAATTAGTTTTATATGAATCTGAAAAGAGACTATTTCAGGTGACATTGATAGGGAGTTTAAGTTTATAGAAAACTGCTCATGAATTCAGGATCAAGGCTTTCTCATTATTTTAGGAATAAGCTCTAAATTATAAATATCTCCTAAGCTATGATCAATATCTGAGTAGGCCTAGAGGATATTCAAAGCCCTATACAATGAAAAAGTTATTACTCCACCAACTCCCTACCTGCAGTAGAAAATAATAAAAAATAATAAAGCAGGTGCATGAAATATCAAAAAAACTATCAGTTCTCATTATGATTAATAATGTATTGCTTTATATTTCATTATGATGACTTAAATATGTGCTTAATTAGATTACCGATCATTCAAACTCTGAATGTCACTGGGGAAAAATATGTACCAAATGCAGTATATGAAAATAATTTTCAAGTTTGTTTCTTTCACTTACAATTAAATCTCCGTTGGCCAAACCCGGAAATTGATACATTCCAATGACAAGTAGACAACAACAAGTTTGTTAGATCTTCATTTTCACTTATGCCATGTAATTTCAATTTATAAATATTAATTTGGATAATCGTCATTGCAGTGATATAAATGTGAGTGTATAGCCTAATAGCACCTATAAAATGCTTAAATAGTCATGTGAAATGATTTCTTGCTTAACCAGCACAATTACAATTTAATTATCTATTGATAATTAGGAAGTCGCAGATAATATATTTGTTGTTATAAATTCAGAAGATTCAAGAAAGGGGAGTATTTCTGGATTGTCAGAGGAAGGACCTACAAAAGTTATGCCCTTCATAAAAGCAATAAGAACACTGGCAAATATTGTCAAAACCAATTCTTCCAGAATTCTAGGAATCACCAAATGCTTACAATAATCTGAAGAACATTAATTCAAGTAATGGCTGAACTCTCACTCTTTGCAGATGATATGATACTTTATGTGGAAAGCCCAAAAGACTCCACCCCAAAACTGCTAGAACTCATATAGGAATTCAGTAAAGTGGCAGGATATAAAATCAATGCACAGAAATCAGTGGCATTTCTATACACCAACAACAAGGCAGAAGAAAGAGAAATTAAAGAGTCAATCCCATTTACAATTGCACCCAAAACCCTAAGATACCTAGGAATAAATCTAACCAAAGAGGCAAAGAATCTGTACTCACAAAACTATAGAACACTCATGAAAGAAACTGAGGAAGACACAAAGAAATGGAAAAATGTTCCATGCTCATGGATTGGAAGAACAAATATTGTGAAAATGTCTATGTTACCTAGAGCAATCTACACATTCAATGTAATCCCTATCAAAATACCATCCACTTTTTTCAAAGAAATGGAACAAATAATCCTAAAATTTGTATGGAACCAGAAAAGACACCGAATAGCCAGAGGAATGTCGAAAAAGAAAACCAAAGCTGGTGGCATCATAATTCCAGACCTATTACAAAACTGTAATCATCAAGACAGTATGGTACTGGGACAAAAACAGACACATAGACCAATGGAACAAAACAGAGAACTCAGAAATGGACTCTCAGTTCTATAGTCAACAATCTTTGACAAAGCAGGAAAGAATGTCCAATGGAAAAAAGACAGTCTGTTCAACAAATGGTGTTGGGAAAACTGGACAGCCACATTCAGAAGAATGAAACTGGGCCATTTCCTTACACCGTACACAAAAATAGACTGAAAATGAATGAAAAACCTATGTGAGACAGGAATCCATCAAAATCCTAGAGGAGAACACAGGCAGCAACCTTTTTGACCTCAGCCACAGCAACTTCTTCCTAGACACATCGCCAAAGGCAAGGGAAGCAAGGGCAAAAATGAACTATTGGGACTTCATCAAGATAAAAAGCTTTTGCACAGCAAAGGAAACAGTCAACAAAACCAAAGACAACTGACAGAATGGGAGAAGATATTTGCAAATGACGTATCAGATAAAGGGCTAGTATCCAAAATCTATAAAGAAATTATCAAACTCAACACCCAAAGAACAAATGATCCAATCAAGAAATGGGCAGAAGACATGAACAGACTTTCTCCAAAGAAGACATCCAAATGGCCAACAGACACATGAAAAAGTGCCCAACATCGCTTGGCATCAGGGAAATACAAATCAAAACCACAATAAGATACCACCTCACACCAGTCAGAATGGCTAAAATTAACAAGTTAGGAAACGACAGATGTTGGCAAGGATGCCGAGAAAGGGGAACCCTCCTACGCTGTTGGTGGGAATGCAAGCTGGTGCAGCCACTCTGGAAAACAGTATGGAGGTTCCTCAAAAATTAAAAATAGAGCTACCTTAAGACCCAGAATTTGCACTACTGGGTATTTACCCCAAAGATACAAATGCAGTGATCTAAAGGGGCACATGCATCCCAATGTTTATAGCAGCAATGTCCACAATAGCCAAACTATGGAAAGAGCCCAGATGTCCTTTGACAGATGACTGGATAAAGAAGATGTGGTATATATAGACAATGGAATATTATGCGCCATCAAAAAAATGAAATCTTGTCAGTTGCAATGACATGGATGGAACTAGAGGGTATTATGCTAAGCAAAATAAGTCAATCTGAGAAAGACAATTATCATATGATCTCACTGATATGTGGAATTTGAGAAACAAGGCAGAGCATCATAGGGGAAGGGAGGGAAAAATGAAACAAGAAGAAAACAGAGAGGAAGACAAACCATAAGAGACTCTTAATCTCAGGAAACAAACAGGGTTGCTGGAGTGGTGGGGGGTGGGAGGGATGGGGCGGCTGGGTGATGGACATTGGGGAGGGTATGTGTTGTGGTGACTGCTGTGTATTATGTAAGACTAATGAATCACAGACCTGTACCCCTGAAACAAATAATAAATTATATGTTAATAATAAAATTAATTAATTAACAATAAAAAATAATTAAAAAAATAAAATGGTTGAATTTGAATAATAAGAGCAATCTTAGTAATCTTCAGTAATTACAACAAGATTTGTAATATTTTAACCTGTTCTCTTTCCATCTTACTTTCACCATGAGCTCCATGATATCCTTAACAATCAGCAACCTAGATCTCTGGAGAAGCCAAAAAGGGTTTGGAAGTTATCTGAATTGTCCAAATAATGTTTTCTCTAATTGCCTAAAAATTCCCGGACTAATCTAGCTAACAGAGCTAGTTCTTTACTAAATCTGACTTAGAATCTGTTCAGTGGTAAAAACCACATCTGAGAACATTTTTATAAAATAATCAGCGGCTATCAATAAACACTACAGGTGACTGAGGCAGTATTATCAATTGTGGTACTCAAAAGAAGATAGAAGAAAAGAAGAAAGAAGAAAGAAAGAAAGAAAGAAAAAGAAGGAAAGAACGAAAGAAATAAGGAAAGAAAAAAAGGAAAGAAGGAAAGAAAGAAAGAAAGTGAAAGGAAAGGAAAGAAAAAAGAAAAGAAAAGAAAATCTGGATAATGGTATGTCCACATGGAGCTTTGAAAACCTCTGACAGATTTCTGGGAATATAGAAGGTCACATGCATGTGCTGGGTTGTGTGCATATTCAGAAAGACTTGAAGAGGCACTACTCTCTCATTTCTGACAGTCCTTGAGGTGTACAGGCAGAAAAAAAAGGCATAACGTGGACACGGAAACTGCCAGAACACTGAAGTGTACCTCAACACCCAGAGCCTCTTGGCAAAGGTGGGAGACTTATTGATTCAAAGCATTCAAGGGAAATCTCAGACTAGCCAGTTGAAGAGAGATTTTTCCAGCTACACATGAAAAAGAATATGAACTTTACTGAATTAATCTTGGAAAGTCACTAAAAAGCAAAGAGCAGTAGCAGCAGGAACAACCATAACAACAGAAACAATAACAAACAACAACAAGCCTTGTGGGGAATCTGATTTCCAAAGTGGTCTAATTCAATTTTAAAATGGAGAAGAATAATTTTATGACACTAAATGAGATCATCTAGATTTAATAAACACACCCCTACAAAGACAAACACCACTGAATCTGTCTCAAGAAGAAATATAATATTTGGACAGACTTATAAGTAATAAAGATATTAAATTAATAATTTTTAAATTTCCAAAAGAAAAGCCTAGGGCTATATTGCTTTGTTGGTAAATTTGACAAGATGTTTTAAAAAGAAATACTGTCAATGCATCATAAATTTTTTCCAAAAAATAGAACAGAAGAATATATTTCCTAATGTATCCCATGAGGCTATCATTACTCTGATACTAAAGCCAGACAAAGACATTACAAGAAAACTACAGAAAAAAAATACCACTTATAACTAGATGGAAAAAAAAAATTCTTTAATAAATTACCAGCAAGCAAATCCAGCAACATGTTTACATACCATGACCAATTTGTATCTATACCAGGATTTTAAGATTGGTTTAACACATGAAAATCAATCAATGTAATATGCCATATAAATAAATTAAAAGTAACCATATGATCATCTCAATGTATACAAGAAAAATATCCAACAAAATCAAACAAACTTTTATGAAAAAAAGTTAAGAAACTAGAAATGTAAGGGACTTCCATCAACCTGATAAAAGATAGCTACTCAAAATTCACAGTTAACATACTTAATGGTGATATACTGAAGGCTTTCCCCCTAGTATTAAGAATAAGCCAAAAATGTCTACTCTTGCCCCTTCCATTTAACATTGTAACTGAATGTACTTGTCAGAGCAATTAGGCAAAATAAAGGAATAAAGCCCATCTAAATTGGAAAGGAGGAAGCAAATCTATCTGTTTTAAAGTGATACAATCATGTATATAGAATATTCTAAAGAATCCATAGAAAAACTTTTAGAATTACTAAAAAAGTTTGCCAACATTAGTCACAATATCAAAATATAAATATCAATTCTTTTCCTATATATTGGCAATGAACATTTTGAAAATAAAATCAAGAAAACATTTCCTCTTATAATAGCAGCAAACATATTAAAATATTAAGAATAAATATAACAAAAGAATAAATTTAACAAAAGATGTATATGATTTCTGCAAACTCCAAATCATTGTTGTAAGAAACTATAGACCTAAATAAATTAAGAGTCATGTTCACAAAGACTTAGTATTATTCAGATTGCAATATTTCTTAAATGAATTTACAGAACCGATATAACTATTAAAAACCCAGCAGCCTATTTTGCAGAAATTGTCAAGCTGATTCTAAAACCTGTATGTAAATGTAAGAGACCTAAAATAGACAATCTTAAAACAAAACAAAACAAAACAAAGATGGAGGTCCCACACTTTGTCATTTTAAAACATATTACAAAGCTACAGTAATTAGAAGGAGTATAGTACTAGCTTACCAATCAACATATAGATCAATGGAGTAGAATGGAGAATCCGAAAACTATTACATTTATAGTAAATTGATTTTATCAAGGATGACTGTTGGGGTTAATGTAGAGCATGAAATCAGCCATAATACCTGGCTTGCCAAGATGTAACACAAGGCCGCTGAGGGCAGGGAGGGTTTTGGAGAAGGGCCTGGGCCTTTGGAATGCTGAGGCCTGCGTGACCACTCTGCCATAGGAATGCCATGGGGAGTTGCCTTCCGTGCAGCTTTCTTTTCTTTTCTTTTCTTTTTTTTTTTAAGATTTTATTTATTTGACAGAGAGAGAGATAGCGAGAGCAGGAACACAAGCAGGGGTAGTGGGAGAGGAAGAAGTGGACATCCCCCGGAGCAGGGAGCGTGACACGGGGCGATCCCAGGACCCTGGGATCATGACCTGTGCTGAAAGCAGACGTTTAACGACTGAGCCACCCAGGCGCCCCTCCCCGTAGCTTTCTTAGCCCAAACAGCCGCCCTGTGACCTAAGAGAGGTATGCATTGTCCCTTAGGCTATGTTTAGCAGAACTCGTAGAACATGCAGATTAGCATATTGTATTTCTCCAGTAAACAGATCCTCCTAGTTTCAGTAAGACGTCCTATCACACATCATGTGCTTGAGAAACAGTGATATGGATTTGTGATTATCCTGAAAGATTAATAAAAGCTGGAACAAAGGGCGCCTGGGTGGCTCAGTCATTAAGCATCTGCCTTTGGTTCAGGTCATGATCCCAGGGTCCTGGGATGGAGCCCCACATCGGGCTCCCTGCTTGGCAGGAAGCCTGCTTCTCCCTCTCCCACTCTCCCTGCTGTGTTCCTGCTCTCGCTATCTCTCTCTCTGTCAAATACATAAATAAAATCTTTAAAAAAAAAAAAAAAAAAGGTGGGAGCAAAGAAGAGCAAAGGGTCTTCATCTCTGAGAGTTGACCCCCTTGCCTTCTCCTCTCTTTCACAGCAAAGTTTGGAGTCATCTTTCATCCATTGGTACAGGGATTGCTGACCATTCCCTGCAGATGACACCATAACTCATTGAGGACAGTACAGTTGACACTTGAACAACCTAGGTTTGAACCATGTGGGTCCACTTATATGCAAAGGCTACTAGTAGTTAAATTTGGGAGGAGTCAAAAGTTATAGCCAGATTTTCAACTGCTGGGGTATCGATAGGGATCAACACCCTTTATTCCTGCTTTGTTTGAAGGTGACTGTATAGTGCTGTAAACAAATATGTTTGAACAATCTGATATCTACATGCAAAAGAATGAAATTTGATTCCTGCCTTATGACATACACTAAAATTATTGTAAAGTGGAACACAGACCTTAATGTAAGAACTAAAACTTTAAAACTCTTAGAAAACATAGAAATGAATCTTTGTGATCTTAGGTTACGTGATTTTTTAAAAACATAACTCCAAAAGCATAAGTGAGAAAATATATAAAATAGATCAATTGAACTTCATCAAAATTAAAATATTTTGTATTTAAAGGACATCTCAAAAAATTAAAAGGACAAATTACAGAATGGGAGAAAATATTTACAAGCCCTATGCCTGATAAGGGAATTGTATCCAGAATATATAAAGAACTCCTAAATTTCAACAACAAAAAGAAAAAAAATAAATAAATGGTCAAAGGATGCACTTGTACACTATGGGTGGAAATGTAAAATAATGCAGTGCTTTAGAAAACAGTTCAGCAATTCACTAACAGGTTAAATGCGATGTTACCATATGACCCAAAAATTCTACTATAAAATATATACCCAAGATAATCAAAAACATATATCCACACAAAAGCTTGTACATAAATATTCATAGCGGCATTATTTATCATTTGCCCCAAAGTAGCAAAAACCAAATGTCCATCAACTGGTGAATGAATAAACAAAATGTGGTAAATCCACACAATGAGATATTATTCAGCAATTTAAAGAAATATGACGAGCTAACGAATTTTAGAATTTGTAGGATCCTTGAAAATGTTACGGTAAGTTAAAGAATCCAGTCACCAAAATACATACTGTATGATTCTATTTATATGAAATTTCCAGATTAAGCAAATTCATAGAGACAGAGAGCACATTAATGATGGCCAAGGTCTTCAGATAGAGAGGAATTGAGAATTGCTGCTAATGGGTACAGGCTTCCTTTTGGAATGATGAAAATGTTCTAAAATTTAACATTGGTGACGACTACCCAGCTATGCTAATATAATACAAACTACTGAACTATACACTATCTAATTTTGTAGACAGAAATCAAGGTGCAAGTAAGTACAAATAAGTAACATTTCAGACAGGTAAGTATTATCCAACTGTAAAGTTTTAACAACTTTCTACTTTAAGTTAATCAATTTTTTAGTTTTTCAAATATCCATATTAAAAAAGGTTAAACATCAGAAATATAAAAATATATACAACTCAGAAGTGAGATGAAGGAATAATAATAGTTATATTAAAAGTATAAAATATTACTGCAGAAATAAATCCAACTATATTAATAGTCCCTGTATGTATAAATACAGTAAAATTTCTAATTATAAAGGCTGCAGAGTAGATCAAACAACAGCAAAAACTACCTACAAACTATTTCTAGTAGTATACCAAAAAATAAGGAATAGAAATGATAAAAGTTTAAAAGAGAGAAAAACCTGTATTAAGCAAAATTTCATTAAAAAATAGATGTAGTCAAATTAACATTAAGCAAATAGATCTTTTTAAAAAGGAGTATTAGGGACAATGTTAATTACCACACAGACAAAATGAGTTACTCCCTAGTAGGCTAGAACTATTACAAACTTGTATAACATAACAACACATTTGTTGTTATGTTATATTGTTTTTGTCCAGAAATTAAAGGAAAAACACAACAGAACTAAAGAGAGATATTGACAAACTCATACCCATATTAGAACTACACCATTCTCAGTAATGAATAAATTGTGAAAAAATAATTAATACATTGTCCTACATTCATTTAATGAGTGTGTGTAATACCTTTTGGTCAAGGTTAGCAAACGTTCTTTTCAAAAACCAATGGAACAGTTATGAAAAGAGACCTTTTACCCAGCCACAGGCAATTCCCATATTTCCAAAAACAACAAAAATAATTCTATTACTAAACATGTTTTTTTCCTAATTATAAATAAACTAATTTGAAGTCAAAACCATGAAAATGCCCATGAAAATAATAGTTTTAAAATAAAAAATAAAGTTATAAATAAATTTTGTTAAAAGAGGAAATCAATATATATATGTTATATATATATATACATAATGTTCAATTTTTGTGGGCTTATTAAGTGCCAAGTACTGTTAAAGTCTTTCAAATTCATTACTATATTTAATCTCCATTTGATCTTCATAACCCTGTGAGCTACATTGTAATTACATTAATCTACACATCAATACAAAACTAACCAATAGGAAAATTTTTAAAAAGTACAGTCAACATGAATTGAAATAATCCTGAATGTTTAATAAAAATGTAGCCCATTTAATTCGAGTTACATTTTCTCCATTAGTGAATGCTAATTATGTGTCTGGCACTATTATAATTGTTTTACCTTCATTATTACATTTGGTACTCATAAGCTACCTTACAATATTTTTAGCTGTTGGCAACAGGAAAAAGGAAGTATAAAACAACCTTCAAACTGGCTTAAACAAGAAAAATTATTTCCTCACAAACATGAAAACCCAGAGATTTCAGAATTGGCTTAATCCAGGTTCTCAGCTCTATTTACAGGTAAATGTATTTTGTCCTTTTTTTCTATTTGTTAGCTTGAGATGAAAATACGTGCAGTTGACCAGAGCATCAACCTCTTGACAAAATCAAAAGGAGGACAGAGAAATTTTCTTGGAGAGCTTTCCAAGTACCAGGAGGGACTTTCTTACTGTGGAACATCCAGCAATCTCATCAGGACAAGTTGGTCCAAACTCTGTCAGTGAGGGAGATGAGATTCTCTCCTTAAACCAAACCAATTGTCTATCCCCTCTGGGATGGGAGTGAGCACATTCCCCTGACTAGCCATGGTACTGAGCACCCAAACTGAAATTTGGTTAGAAAAGTGGTAAGAGTCACTGGATGCAGTGTTATCATTTAAAACTACCCTCTGTAGGGATGTTTTGTTATTATGGCATTTTACAAATGAGTCTTACTATCTTGTTTAAGGTCTTTTCCTTAATTACTGGGACTCAGTTTTCAAACCCAGTCTGTTCACACTAAAACTTTCTCTTCATATGAATGCATAGTATTTTCTAATCACCAGTCTTTCCCCATAGAAGGGTTAATGAAATCTTACATCTATCGGAGGACTAATGTTGAAGTTTTATTCTTTGTAATTTCTTTTTGTCTCTGGCTTATCCCTAGAATTCAGTGTCTCCAAATATCTGCAGTTATCTGAAAACACTGTATCTTAAACAGAAACTTAGAATTCTTACTATGAAAAGGTTTGTGCCACGGCTGCTCTTCTCAGACCATGACAGAACCTCAACTTGCCTCTTAGTTTCCTTGTTCCCAGTATAATAACATGCCATGTTCAGTTCCCTGTGGTATTTCCTTTGTACCATCTCTTTAGCAATTTCTAACAAGATTCTCTGTAATATTTTATTACTTTCATCAGTAAAGCAAACATAGATCTCCTGTTCACCTAGAGCAAAACCTACAAAGTCACATTGCTATGGACTGAATGTTTATTTCCCTCCAAATTTCTTATGTTGAAATCCTAGTGCCCAACATGATGGTATTAGGAAGTAGGGCTCTTTTGGGAGGTGATTAAGTCATGAGAGCAGAACCTTCAAGAAATGGACCAATGCCCTTACAAAAGAGGTTAAAGAGAGCTCCCTTGTCAGCTCAGGTATACTACAGGAAGTAGGACACCCTGCAGAAGGTCCTCATCTAACCAGGATGGCAAGGATGGCAGCCTCTAGAACTGTGAGAAATAAATTTCTGTTGATAATAAGCTACTCAGCCTGTGGTGTTTTTTTATAGCCATCTAAATGAACTAAGATACAGTTTATTCAGCATTTTTAATGCTTTTTGAGAGTAACGATTTTTATTATTAATACCTTCTTGAAAAACCAGGACTCCTTCAGTATATGGAATCCAGGTCTAAGAACTAGGCCTCATCTAAAAATTTGACAATAAATTGCCAATTTTTCTTGTAGTGGCTTCCCTCAGTCTCCTCCTCAATGAGTGTTGATTTTGTTTTGATTGTATAAATTGAGGAATTTTTGTGTTTTGATAGTTCAGACTCCTCCTACATGCTAGGGCAAACTTGCTGCACATTAGGATAATTGCAGACAGCCTTAATTCTAATTTTTAAATGCTACCTAGCTTCTATGTTTTGTAATTCTATTAGCCGCAATACTATAAGAGTACCCAGTACTACCACAGCATCTCTTGCATCGGTCCTTAACCTACAAAAGACAGCCATCTCTGAACTTCTCAGAGATGCTGGTAATTCTTTCATTGGCACATCCCATATTGTTTTGGTAAATGTATCTTCCCGCAGAATATAGTCAGCAGATGGATTTTATTAATGTAGTATATCACTCTAGCATGTCCATTTCTCTAAGCCTTATGATCAATCACTTCCTTCCATCTTTTCCATGGAAATTCTAGTTTTTATACTTCAGTTTGTGACCTTTTCCAATCTTCCAAAAGCCACTCAGTTTCAGCCCTACCTCTCAGGATCCTGCCAGCTTTTAAATATTGTATCAAAGGAGAGCACTCCCATATGGACAAACTGTCTTAGTCAATTTTATCATCTGTTCTCCTTGATTCTAAATCCTTAACATCCAGCCCCATTATATATTGGCTCTCTGCAAGTTCATGTGTTTCCTCAGTCATGCCGCACCATCGAATGTAGTTACTTCTTTTACCAGGCCAAGTACTTCCAAAACAGGATTATGTTGTGATATAATCTATTATCCAGCAGGAATGATAAAGCAGTTCCAGGGGAGGCTGAGGTTGAGTACTGCCTTGGAAAGTAAAGACCTCTACATTGTTTTCAAGCATAAAGGGAAGGGTGGTTTCTAAATTCTGATACAAAGGAGTAGACATTGCTGCAAATCCAGAGGAAGCATCAGGAGTTACATTTTCTAAATGCCTCATCCCAAATCTCAGGGTTCCACTCTTTCTCAATCATGCCACTTACCCTGGTGTTGCAGACTTGCTGGAGTTAAAAAAAAACAAAAACAAAAACAACCTTTTTTGGAGTTCACCTAACCTTATTAAGTCCTGACTGATTCTCAATGTTTTTGCCCTCTGGTTTCAGAAAATTACTATATTGTCATGGAGGCTCTCTGGCTTTCCCTATCACTTTCGGTTTGTGATTAGTCATCCTTAGACTTTCATTATTTTTCTTGTAAAAGTTTTAACAGTTGAACCAGGACAGCATTCCAGATGCTGTTAAGTACACCAATGGCCATTATAAGGCCCACACAGACAAGCAGAATTCTAATCAATTATACAGCTGTAAGATTACATTTTAGAGGTGGCATCTCAGATGACTCATGGTATCTACTGTCATAACTCAGGGTCCTCAGAACACATACTGCAGGGAAGATATTTGCAGGCAGGGGTTTATTGGGTGACATTCCCCGAAACTACATGGTTGAGGGTTATTGTGATTGAAGCAAGAGGGCTGGGCTCTAATCGCTGGATACAGGCTGCCTGCAAGAGCAATTCACCTGCAAGCTGTCAGCAGCTCACACTCCAAGCAGCTGAGAAAATAAAGGGGTGTCTGGGCAGCCCACCACTATGCTCCCTTTTGCACATGGAGGTACTTTTTAAAGTTTTAAAAGGAATTCAATAACTTCCCTTAGTTCTTCTCATCTCTAGGCCAAATATCCAAGTCTTTATTAACTATATTATAAGTAGTTTCAGGGCAGAAATCATTTTATATTTGTTTGCTCATCACAGAGTTTTGAGCATGGTATGTGCCCAAAACCTATTTTTATTTTGTTAAAGAATTCACAAATATTATGAGTCTCTTCACTCAACTGTTCTCCCTCACATTCCTATTTGTAAAATTCTTAACCATCTTTCACATTCTTAAAATATCACCGTCTGGTCGGTCTTTGCTAATTGACTTATGGTCATCTATTTTTTGTTTGATACACCATAAAATGCTTCTCATGTGACCGTTATTTGTATTGTCTTATTATCAGTTAGTTCAAGTTGTCATTATTTATATCTATACTTGAGATATAAAATATTGTATAGTTTGTGCATAAAACACGTTTACTATAAATAAGTTAAGCAATGCATAAAACCACAAAGAAAAGAAAAATAAATCGTTTTACTCA
Source organism: Halichoerus grypus (assembly GCF_964656455.1). NCBI lineage: Eukaryota > Metazoa > Chordata > Mammalia > Carnivora > Phocidae > Halichoerus > Halichoerus grypus. The sequence continues at coordinate 23,632,474 of NC_135715.1, forward strand.
GAATTAACAATCATCTGCTCAGAATTAACAATCATAAACATTAAAAGAACAACCTAACAATCCCAGGACCCCAGGATCATGACCTGAGCTGAAGGCAGATACTATTTCTTTCTGATTTCTACTGATTTATCATTTATGTTAGTCTTTACATTTAATTTTGTTTTTATCTTCTTTGAGTTCTTATACTGATAAGACCATGTCCTTAAACTCTTTTCCACCTTAAAACACATGTGGACAAATGCCTATTGCTTTAATTTTGCTGAGAGTGGGCTGGGTGGAAAGAGGCTTCATTCAATGTTGTATGTAAGACTATAATCTCTAGTAATGTCCATATTAGTCTTAAAGGATCTCTACCAGTATTCCTTCTACTTTCTTCGAGTGTGTATCAACCCTAAAGAGACACTCTCAGCCTTTCAACAACACACTCAAAACTTATGCCATTTATAGAAATGCACACAAAATGTGGACATAATTATAATTATTCACGAATAGATTTTCTCAAGGATAGCAGTCCATTTCTTATGTTTAATTAAGGTCAAAGTATATTTTCCTATGTCTTCTTTGCCTTTAAATCTTTATTTACACACTAGCAAAATGATACTGATTAGAAGCAGACAAGTATTGGAATAATTCTATTCTTTCTAAATTATGTATTAATATTTTATTAATTTACTTGAAAAACATCCTGTCATTAAAAACTACTAAAATGTATGATCATGCCTTAGGTCCTAAATAATTGGGTCAGAAAATAAAGAGACTGGGATTATGTTGTGGGTAGACACAGAGAAAATCTACCATACAACAAATATTCTCACTTACAGCCACACACACACACACACACAAAAAAAAAATGAAAAAATACTCTTTTTAAGGTTAACAATGTAAGTTTACAGCATCGAAGACCTGTCACGTTATGCCATTTCGGGTTCTGTTTTACTTTTAGAGCATCTCAAAGAAGAAGAAAATATTTTTAAGTCATTCAAGCTCTATTCTTACTCACTTTCAATTCTAATTAATACAAATTGTTTTAATGTAAACATCATTACATATGTATGTGTATATCCATCATCTATCTATCTATCTATCATCTATCTATCTATCTGGCTTTTACATAATTAGAAGCAACTAACTGTCAGATAGGGTAAATAGATTTAAGGATGAAAAAATGTTATGTGTAAAGAACAGCTCTCAAATAATGGGCTCCTATCACTAATATAAAATTGATGTTTCAAATGCAAAATTGAAATCAGTATTGTTGACTATAACTCTTATTTATGTTTATTAGGTTTTTTGGCCAAATGAATTCATTGTTGTCATTTTAAATAAGAGCCAATTTTAATGGTTAAGAAAACAGAAAAATGTATCAGCCTAACAATAAAAAAATGAATATATTCAACTTGTATTCTTTGTAAGGAATATGCTTTCTGGTACCATATTGATGCTAGAATGCATGGTAATAGGGTATTATATAAACCATCATAGGAAAAAGCATTACAGGGAAAATGAACAATATATAACTCTTAAAATGAAAATGATCAAATCCACAATACACATACAATATTTCAAACTAGTTAGAAATCAGCAAACTATAGGGGCACCTGGGCGGCTCAGTCAGTTAAGCATCTGCCTTGGCTCAGGTCATGATCCCAGAGTCCTGGGATGGAGCCCTGAATGGGGCTCTCTGCTCAGTGGGGAGCCTGCTTCTCTCTCTCCTAGTGCTCCTCTCCCTGCTCATGCTCTATCTCTCTCTCAAATAAATAAATAAAATCTTTTTAAAAAAATCAACAAACTATATAAATCAGTTAAAGAGGAAGACATCTCATCCACATATCTTTACTAATAGAATACATTTATTCTCAATATTTCACAACGAAGAATAAGTCTGCACATTGTCTTCTGGGAGAACTCTGGATGTTAAGTTCTTTTTTTTTTTTTTTTTTAAGATTTTATTTATTTATTTGACAGAGAGAGATACAGCGAGAGAGGGAACACAAGCAGGGGAGTGGGAGAGTGAGAAGCAGGCTTCCCGCGGAGCGGGGAGCTGGATGTGGGGCTTGATCCCAGGACCCTGGGATCATGACCTGACCCGAAGGCAGACGCCTAACGACTGAGCCATGCAGGTGCTCCTGGATGTTAAGTTCTATGGAGGATATCCCAGAGCTTCAAATCCAGGCTCTACCAATTAATCTAATTATGCATGTGAACTTGAATAATTTGCTTATGCTTTCTACTCTCCATTTTCTATATCTATTATAAAGGGTTAATAACGGTATCTGTTGCTTAACTTAGGAATGTCAGTTAGGATTTGAACAGTTTTGTAGAATGTTCTTAGAAAATTATCTAAGGTAGGGCTCAATAAAATATGCAAATAAAAAGTTTATCTAGAAAATATTCAGGGAGATGGCAGAGATTGCAAGGGAAATATTTTGGAAGGTGATCAATGTTTTTACTTGAACTTTCATTGTTCTCCCTGGCATTTAGCAGGTCACAGTAATACTACATGTCATAATGAATGTATACTTAGAAGCCATGGAGAACCTTTGATACAATTCAACTTTTCTCTACTTTAGACCAAATAGTATATGATAAGTATGAGTAGTCCCTGCATTAACTGTTGGATACTGTGAAAATGATACAGTACGGGGAGGAAAGGAAAATGTTAAGAACTGTAATTTATAAAAAGCTTTTCAAGTGGACAGTTTGAATTTAAAATAAAAGGAAGAAAATTTGTATCCCTGTTATGAGGAGAAATATAACAGTGAAAGAATAAGGAAACTCTATAGAAATACTGTTATATAATTTTTTGAATGTAAAAAGGACTATGAAACTTAAACAATGAAGAGCAGCAGCTGAATCTCAATTTATTTGGTTTATTCTCCTCAGAATCTCCATAAAGAACCAGTGGGATGCAGAGTAGAACAAATATATTCATAATGATACCAGTGCTCAGACATATTTATAGACCAGTGAGGTGAGGAATATAAAATAAAAGCCTTTAGTTTCTACACATTTAATTCCTATGGCCAAAGCACATCAATACTTTATTACTTACTAATTTACTCTTTGTGCATAAACAATAATAATAGTTGTCATTCTCCTAGCTGAAATTTCTCCCTCTCCTTGCTTTTACATCTCATTCCCTAATACCTACCTAAGGACGGTGTTGCATTGATTCTCCCTCTCTCTTTTCTGCTGCCAATTCTCTCTTTTATATTATTCATACCAGTATCTAAATAATTTTTTTCTTTTATCTTAAAAATTCCCTGTTTGATCCCATTTCCTCCTCTAACTTCTGTTCCATTTGTCTGCTCTTTACAGGAAGGGTTCTTGAAATTATAGTAGCCAAATTGTTGGCTTCTTATTGGCCCCTTGCACTGGTTTTTGTCCACCAACTCCACTGAAACTCCTCTTTTCAAAGTCACCAATGACCTTCATGTTGGCAACTTCAACAATCAAAATGCAGTAATCTCACTCTGGCTATTTAGAAACATTTCATACAGTCTATCACTCTATTTTTTTTTTTTCTTAAAATACTTTCTTCATTTGTACTATTGAACACAACTCTCATCCCTAAACTTGAGGGTGTCAATCCTTTCACATGATTATTTTTTTATTATCTACTGTCACTGTCTAGATTGTCTCACACAGTCTGATGATTTAATCACATTCTAAATACTAACTCCTGTATTTGCATGTTATGTAGTTCTCTCTTGACCTCACGTACCAAATATCCTATGCCAGCTGGACTTCTCCACTTATATATTTGATAGTAATTGAAAAATTTGCACATGAAAAATGAAGTTCTTAACATTCTCCCCATATCTATTCCTCCTGAAGTTTCCCTTACTTTAGTAAATGCCAATTTTATCTTTTTTCATTTGCTCAGCAATAAATCCTTATAGATTCCAAAGCTCTCCTTCTTTCTCTCCTTTCTTAACCCTATATATGGTCTTTCAGCAAATGACTTTAGCTTTGCCTTGATAACACTTATCACCACTTCCAGTCACCACCCTGGTCTAGACACAACCACCTCTCTTACAGAATATGACCACATCCTCCTTTACATTAATAGCCTCACCATCTTACTGTCTCTTAATAGCCTCACCTTACTGTCTTAAGAGACTAAACAACTGCCCTGTGTCCTTCAGACCAAGTGATTCTAGCAAAATGATTTTAGTCACCTCATCCTTCTGTTGAACACTTGCCTCCAGTGGTTTCACTTATTGCTCAGAATGAAGCCCAAAGCTTTTAGTGAATGAGTTACATGGCCATGAATTACATGTCAAAACAGACTCTCCATCAATTGTTTCATGGCATCTCCTACTTGGCTTCACATTTTCTTTTCCTCACTCCACTCCAGTCACATTGGACTCACTATTGTCCATTGCATATGCCAAAGTCCCACATGCAGACATTTTAGTTGTTCCTTCTGAACACTTTCCCCTAGATACTTCTATAATTAATTCACTTATTTAACTTTTTTTCCCCATAAATATCTTTTTAATGAGGTAAGATCAAGGCATCCACTAGCCCAACAGGTACAATACTTAGAGCACATAATACATTTAAGATCTCTCAAGAATATTTTAATTTCTTTTAAAACTAAGAGAAAAACAAACTTTCTTGTCAATTAAAATGTTTTAATATAATATTAGTACTGTTTATTCTATCAACACAGTCATAAAGTATAATTGTATACATACATATACATATATGCTTTAGAGAGAGTGTGTGTGGGGGGGTGGGTGGGTGTGTGTGTGTATCTTTAATGAAAGTCTGGAAGACAAAGTGTCCACAAAGACCATAACATAGCCATGTGGCAATGATTTCTCTGTCAATCTCATGTAAACTTTCAGCATTCTGTTCCAACATTTCCCATCCTCTTTCCCGGCTTATGTCTTTATCTTTCTTTTAGCACTTATTACTACTTCTCTTAGTAGAATATAAACTTCATGAGGTAACACATTTTGTATCTTTTGTTTATTATTGTTTGTCTAGTACCTAGAAAGATACCTGGCACATACTTCTGGTGAAAAGATGTTTATTCGGTGATTGAATGATTGTATACTTTAAATTGCTTTAAAAATGTCTATTTTGGTTGAAGCAGTTTTTTTCTTTTGTTTTTTTATATAGCATTCCTACATATTGTTCTTATTTATTTGTATACTTATTATTGACTTGCTTGCATTATGTAATATAACATCACTTATTTATAACATAGAGGTACCAGATTTGAAGAGGAAATAATCTACTTCTTAAATACTTTCTAATATATATTATCTTCTTCTCAATTCAGAGAAATCATGTGCAATCTTCCTGACATGATTTCTTTAATTGCAAGATCACCATTTACAAGTATTTTTTGTTAATGAAAAGGAACGGATATTTCAGAAATATACGTCTGAATAAGAATTTATTTAGAAATGAAGGTTTTGCCACTAAATTTAATTGTTATATTGTGTCAGCAGCAATATTTCTGTAAAGCATAAACTATAAGACCAATGTTATTGATGTCACATAAACGAAAATTTTTCTGCACTGAATTTTGGTTGTTTACCATTGCTTTGGTTTCTTACTACATGAAAAATATATTCCAACTGAGTTTCAAGTATCTGCTGAATAGAATGTGAACCACAGAACCACAGAATATGTTTTTTATAATAAAAAAAATGTGGCCCAATTTTGTTTGAAGGAATGAAAGGAGTTTTGATGAATCTACTAGTATTTTTTTTACATTTGGTAGCAGAGCTAACTGGAGTTACATTTTTGAATAAGGATTGGCTTTTCTATCCTCTAAAAGACTATTCTTGAACTTCTGCTGAATTACCAGAATCAGATATATGGTACGCTCACGTTACATCCAGTCACCAGTATTCCACTGGTATCTGGGCCAGTGGTGCCCTCCCAGGCTGTGCTCCTGGTCTTCCTGCCCCCATACCCACTCCATTTTGTCCACATTGGCATCTTCTACGTTATTTTGCTACAGCATCTCTCTAGGTTGATATTCCAGTTCATTACACAAAATCTAATGTATGATAAGGTTTAAGAATTTAATTATGCCTCAGTATGTCAATATTTGAACAGAATGTCTTTGACTAAAAATCCTAAAGTTTGAATAGCATTAGCTTCTGGAGGCTAAGTAGAAAGAAAAGAATATCTTTGGCAGGGAGATAATTCACAATTCAAATCATACAATTTTATCTAAAAATGTGAAATCTTTATATATATATATGCAAGTATCATATAAGGATATTTTGGTAAAAGTCACAAACTCTATCTCTGTAATATGATTTAACTTTAGGAAAAAATAGATGGATGTATACATACACATATATTTTCTTTGTTAGAACATATGCTCTGCATATGTCTTTAAATAGCATCAATTATATCCTTTCATTGAACTGACCAGAGTTATTAATTTAGGGATATTACTTTCAATAAAATATTTCATCCTCATTTGTGACGTAGTCTGAGGAATACTTGTTACATAAAACAGGCAAGATTTTTGATCTGATTCTCCCTTACAAATACATTATTTTCTGAGAAATTTAATAAATGGAGATAACATGACTATGGTTCATAAACATTAGATTTAAATATTATGTTTACATATTATATTCCAATGCTAAAATTCTCCTAAGATTCCTCTTCTCATGTTAAAATCTCTTGCTAGAATTCGAGGCATTAAAATAAAAGATGCAAAAGGAAGAAGTTCTACAGTATTGTGAGTCAGGACCTCAAAGTCGTATGTGGTTAGGCACTTACATCATTTCTAGTAGACTTCATAATTATTATATCACTGATTATCAATTTACTATCTTCATATATGTGTATATTCATTCATATATGTATATAAATATATACTTATATACACATATTGATATTTGTAGGTATAATGTTTGTATATAAGCATATGTATATGTGTGTGCATATTGATATACATATAGAGAGAGAAACAGAGAGAGAACTTTTATACTGACTCATTCAAGAAGCTATTGCAAATTTACACTTCTTAGACTAGAGGAATCAGCTTAGTGGATAAGATGTGTGTCAATTCCTCAGAATAAAGTCTGAATCTGGAAGTAATCAAAGGCTTTTGTCAGCATTGGAGAACCTATGTTCTATTTATCAGTTATCTCTATCTTCCATCATGTTGATCAAAGTACAGAACAACAGGATTCTTAAAAGTATAGGCAATGCATTTACCAGGCATCCTTACTCTTAAGTTACAATAACCATGGTCACCATTTAAATTTGTTTAATAACTTTCAAAAAGAATTTGAGAATAATGCATTATGATAAAGCATTAATAACTTCTTAAAACTCCAAAGGGATTTGACACTCTAACCACGAAGATGCCTTATGCATTTAGAAGTAGCAACTACTCTGACTTATCAAGCTAAATTAATCAAAACTAGTCAAAATTCAGGGGAAAAATCTATGTCTAATTGATATACCATGAAAATATTAAAGATTCAAAACAACAGACTTCAGAAAATGTATAAATTCTCCCTGTTTTTTAGCACAGTATAAAAATTCTCCAAGAAAGAAAACCCACTTTTAATTTTCTCCCTTTCATTTTTTTTTTTTCATTTCCTTTGATAGTTTTAAAGGGAAGATAAGGGGGCGCCTGGGTGGCTCAGTCGGTTAAGCGTCTGCCTTCGGCTCAGGTCATGATCCCAGGGTCCTGGGATCGAGCCTCGCATCGGGCTCCCTGCCCAGCGGGAAGCCTGCTTCTCCCTCTCCCACTCTCCCTGCTTGTGTTCCCTCTCTCGCTGTGTCCCTCTCTGTCAAATAAATAAACAAAATCTTAAAAAAAAAAAAAAAAAAAGAATTTTAAAGGGAAGATAAGAATCAGACAAATATTCCCAGGCTATACTCTACCCCAATGTTGCTTATTTTATTTTACTTTTGTTCAGAATCTGGGTGAATATGTACAGAATCCGATAATATATAGCAGTGGGATAATTGCATTACAGTATTTTTATTAACAAGGTCCTGTATTTACTTGTAGACCAAAGAGGTTCCCAAGCTAAAGGGGTGATTTTGCCCCCAGGGAACATAAGAAATGCCTGGAGACATTTCTGATTGTCATACTGGGGTTTTGACTTTTATTTAGTTATTAACATTTACACAATATGTAAGCAGAAAAGCACTACTTAATATTTCCTTTTTTATTTCCTTGGAAGAATGAGGGCTACCTTTTTTCCTTGACTCAAATATGGTGGTTACAAGAAGAGTGATTGTAACAAAATATTTCCCCATCCAGTTTATGGATAAAATTGAGTTAACCCCAAAGTTTATAAGTATATATTGTTTATAAAATATACTCCCACTTTATAATGTTAATAACTAAATTTAGATAAGTAATTAATAGAAAAATAAATATCCTCATACTATTTAAAAGAGTAATATTTTTCTTATGGCTCTTAGAAAAAGAGTCAATTATTCTAAGCAAATGATGAAATTGAAAGGATATGAAATTGACAATATAGTGATTACTGATTTACTAAATGCATTTCAATTGAGTATTGTGGACAGTTTAAAATTTAATAGAAAAATAAAAGTGTTTGAAGATAGCATTTTGGATACAAATCTGCATAGTCGTCAGTGGCTTACACACATGTCTATTAACATTTCTCTAAAAGCTAACAAATGAAAAAAATAACACACTAACAAACAGGCTTATATTGACATAAAATAAATATGTTAATAATAATAAACTTACTCTTTCTTAGACAGTTATGAAGTCATCTGAACAGTAGGCTGTAAGGCAAAGAAAAGGTTTGTCAAATACTGCACCTGAGTAATAATTATAGCCATATTTTGATTTTTCAAAATTTGAATTAGATTTGATTAACTATAATCAAAAGCAGGCATGCTTTTCCCTTAAGAAAACATAAGATAATATTTTTTGTGTAATAAAAAACTTCAGATGAGAAAACTTAAAATATAATCACCAACCAAATCTACCCAGATAGATGTAATTATATTAATACTTTTTAAAATTGTGTTTTACATGAATAAGTACCTTTTTTTGAAAAATGAATTAACACTGCATACATATTTTTAATTCAATAATTATAAAGTATATTTTACTAATTTAATTTAATTAATTAATCTTTATTTAACAGTATATATTAATCTTTAAGACCCTAAACTTTGAATATGATAGCATACTTTCAAATATGATTTTTAAATACCTTAGATATTGGGTTTATAATTTATATGCTAATAAATAAATTATAGTCTATACCCCCAAATGTGAGATTTTTCCATTTCCCAATAATATTCCATATTCCTTAGAAATTTGTTTCTATTTGTGCTTATATATAGGTTCCTCTGTAGATGTGAACAGTCACCCAATGGATTGGATTTTACCAGAGATGTGTGTTTATCTATATGTATGTTTATGTGAGTGTGAGAGGGAATGTTTGTGTGTAGGTGTGAAAATAGTTTTGTGATGGATTAAATTAGGTTGAGATAATGGGTTGTATTAGAATATTATTTTAAATTAATGCAGTTCATAGCTACTTAACTGTATACTAAGAACTAATTTGATGATCTATCTTCATAATTTAATGTAGAAAATAAAATTATTCCTCTTAGGAGTCTTCATTTTCTAGCATACTTTTTCCTTTGTGGAAGCATACATTCTGCTATAACTACCCTTATGTAGGCTGGATTATTCTGAAGTTAATACATAGAGACATTATGCCACCCAAATTTCTCAACTTTAGAGATCCCTGTCTCTCAGTTTCAGTGTCAAGCTTCCTATTCTATTCACTTCAATTTTTCCTTCTTGGAGTAAAGGAAAGTATCTGAATCTACCACTGAGAACAGTTCTCTCCCCACATTCCAGAAAAATATATTTTACATGAAGCTGGAAGATATAGGAAAAAGATTAAGATTTTCTTATGTTTTTGAAAGGTGATAGAGATAACTATCCTTTGATTTATTTCAAACTAATTTGAAAGTCTTTTGTATATATTTAAACCAACTGTTACTTGAAATATATGGGGCAATGCATGTTAATTCCATTTTTGGTCATGTCCAATGGCAAATAAAAGTGTGTTATTATGAAATCCTTATATTTAGCTGCATTTTGTAGCTTTTGACTGAAAGTCTTATGTTAGTCTTAATGTCTATTTTTTCTGGGTTAAATGTTTTACAGATTTTCTTTTTTCTGTATAACATCCTATATATTCATTTTTTTAAAGAGTTTTATTTATTTGAGAGAGAGAGAGAGAACGAGCAGGTGGGAAGGACAGAGGGAGTAGGAGAAGCAGACTCTTTGTTGAGAAGGGAGCCCAACGTGGGACTCGATCCCAGGACCCTGGAATCATGACCTGAGCCAAAGGCAGATGTTTAACAGGCTGAGCCACCCAGACACCCTAATCATTTTTTTTTTTTTTAAAGATTTTATTTATTTGACAGAGACACAGCGAGAGAGGGAGCACAAGCAGGGGGAATGGGAGAGGGAGAAGCAGGCTTCCCGCCGAGCAGGGAGCCCGATGCGGGGCTCGATCCCAGGACCCCGGGATCATGACCTGAGCCGAAGGCAGACGCTTAACGACTGAGCCACCCAGGCGCCCCTCACCCTAATCATTTTTAATCCCAAAGGTTGTTAAGGTAAATTACTTCTTACACCAGAGTTATAAATGTGGAATACTTCCTTTATGCATGCAAAAAAGTTAGGTATTAAAAAATGAAGAAACCAAGCAACAAAAATACTTGTAGAATAAAATCACCCAGAACTTTTTCCTCTTTTTCGGTGACTCCCAGCTTAAATATCTACACCTACATCTATGTCTGCATCTACATCTACATGTACAGCCATAGCTATCTATAGCTGTATCTATCTCTCTATCTACCTATCTATCATCTATTATCATCTATCATAGTCAATGAGGTTCTTCTCTAAATGGGTATGTTGATGCTTTGAAAAACAAATCTTCAGAATGTCCTAATACACATACACACATCACACTAACACACACACCTATACAATAAATACAAATTATTAACAGGTTATTAAAATTTGCACATGGGGAAAAAAACTACGATTTTTTGAGAAACCTCCTATCCTCAAGAAAAAAACACCATAAATACAGTTGGAGAGAGTATTTGGACAGAAATGCGATTTTAAGCTCTGAATAAATATATATTAAATGAATCTAATAGAAATTTTAAGAGTACTTTGCAAATGAACAAAACAGTCTTTATTAAAGTTATATAAATTATCTAGAGTTATGTGAGGCTATATGAAGAGTTTCATTTAAAACAAATATACTGACAAAGCTGCCTGCTCTGCTTATTTTACCCTAATAATTATCAAAGGAAATATTTCCATTTTGCCATTGAATAACAATATATATTGATTTAATAATATATAGGGAAAATATAAAGTTCTGATAATCTGAGTCTACATACTAAGACCATTTGTTTATACTTGTGGACACTGGCATTGACAATAGTTTTAGAACTGATAATCTATTTCCCTGTTATGATTACATCACAGGTGGAGGCATAAAATACAAAGGGATCAACGATAGTTTGGATCAATGACAGTTTTATTAAGATGATGTGAGTTTATGCCTTCTTCTAAGGTGGAGGAAGAAGGACCGCATATGATATGGAATAGAGAGTTAAGTGAGGATGTTTTGTACTAAGGGTATTCTGCCCAGAATAATAGCATTATGGATACCTGAATGTTCCCAGTGTTTCACAGCTTTAGGGACAATATTTTGGAATCCTGATTGTACATCAGATTCAATCAAAGACTATTTTTTTCTCTTTTTTTTATTATGTTATATTAATCACCATACATCACATCATTAGTTTTTGATGTAGTGTTCCATGATTGAATCAAAGACTTTAAAAATCACTAACGCTTTCATAAATTTTTAAAGAATCCCACATACTGCCTGTCAATTATAAAGTGCACCAGAATATAGAACTGATTTTTAAAGTATTGCATGGAGGGATGCCTGGGTGGCTCAGTTCATTAAGCGTCTGCCTTTGGCTCAGGTCATGATCCCACGGTCCTGGGATCGAGTCCTACATCGGGCTCCTTGCTCAGCAGGGAGCCTGCTTCCCCCTCTGCCTGCCACTCCCCCTGCCTGTACTCTCTCACTCTCACTCTCTCTTTGGCAAATAGATAAATAAAAATCTTTAAAAAAAAAAATTAAGGATTACATGGAAACAAACAAAAAGCATTGCCTGGAAAAATAATTTTCTTTGAACTTTAGTTTTAAAAATTAAACATCATTTTCTATAGTGTCTACAGCTACCAAGCATTTTTTTTTTTTTTTAAGATTTTATTTATTTATTTGACAGAGACAGAGATAGCGAGAGCAGGAACACAAGCAGGGGGAATGGGTAAGGGAGAAGCAGGCTTCCCGCTGAGCAGGGAGCCCAATGTGGGACTCGATCCCAGGACGCTGGGATCATGACCTGAGCCGAAGGCAGACGCTTAACGACTGAGCCACCCAGGCGCCCCCCAAGCATTTTACAATATTTATTTCATGTTTCATAATTTAAAAGACTAATTAATCAAAATTTAATCAACTCAAAGATCCTAGTGATAATCATTTTATTGATGTTTTTATGAAAATGTGTGCTAATTTTATCCCATAATTTACTATACCCCTTTAATCTTTGAAATATCTCTATTACTTGATTCAAATGGAAGTTGGCATTTCAGATATCATTTTGAAGATATTTTATCATTTTCTTTACAACTATTTAGTCCTGAAGACAGATCAGAAAAAAAATAGTGCTTTTAAAATTTTACTTCTCACTGATTTCTTATATCTATGAAACAGTATGAGGATTTTTGTCTCAGGTAATTTAATGTGTGTGTATGAATTTATTTCATTTTGTTAATCTTTAATCCCTACACACTATTGATACAGCATTTGTACATCCACTTTTTAAATTTTAGATTGACTATTAAGTAATTGTTCATCCCAGATGACTCTGTCGTATAACCTTCCTAAACTTAAAATCACCCCAATGACCCCAAATACGAAAGCAAAATTCTGATACCAAGATACAAATTGATTCAGAGACTATCTTAATAGGTGACCTATCTTATAGTAAATGACTCAGCCTACAGATAAGATAAATGTAATTTACCATGAAGATACTTCATTATATATTAGTGTTATATAATTTCACAGGTACAAAAATCAGCTAGCCCATTACATTTTTATGAACAGTTATTAAGGATACTATACAGTAGGGGTCCTGGGTGGCTCAGTCAGTTAAGTGTCTGACTCTTGATTTCAGTTCAGGTCATGATCTCAGGGTCGTGAGATTGAGTCCGGCATCAGGCTCTGTGCTGGTCATGGAGTCTGCTTAAGATTCTCTCTCTCCCTCTTCCTCTGCCTCTCCCCTCAGGTTCTCTCTCTTCTCTCTCTCTTTCTCAAAAAAAAAAAAAAGAAAAGAAAAGAAAAGAAAAGAAAAAGAGAGAGAATACTATACAATATATGCAAAAGTGAAATAAGTAAATCGATTATTTACCATTGTTACTCAAAGAACGTCTGTCTTTTCTCGTATGCTGCATATTTTTTTAATGGCCAGACTAGTGACTTATATGGTAAAGCACAACATACACATGTTTTTTCTTCTAGAGTTGTGCATATAGTATTTACCTACATTTGGGGAAATATTTTGAATATGTCTAATTTAAGATAAATGAAATGTAGTCTTATCTTTATGAAATTATCTTCTCTGATTTCCACAATGTTAGGAATTTTCTCTTTTTCAGGTAAAACTTGATATATAACATAGAGCTTTTGGAAATACATTTGAATGCCTAATTACCTCAGACTAAAATGAAGAGCAACTTTATGCTCTTTATAAAGAAATGGCTTTATATTGTTTTAATATTTAAAATGTATGCTAGGTTATAGTTTTAAATTTTGCATAATTAAAATTTCATAAAATGCTTTAAAGTAACATAAAATCAACATAAATGGAAAACAATCATAGGTACTAAACTTGGTTTTGGATGTCCTCATTCATGTGCTTCCTGCTAAATGATGTTTTACCGGGATTAGAAATTCTAAGAATAAACAGTAGCTGAAAGAACGCAGGGAATAAAACACCCTCAAAGATGGAAGACTGATTCCATGCCTCAAAATATAGATGTATTTACATTGATTCAAATCAAACCAGTAAAAAATAAACTATTTTATGGAATACTTTTTGAAATGTGCTAAGCATATCCACTTGGCTTCTTTAAATAGCGTTGGCAAAAAGGCCATTCTTTTTGTATCAAATTGAAGTATTCATATTTTACCTGGAAAAGCGTGGATTTTGAACTATTCCCTTTTTAAATCATTGTATACATATTTTCTTCTCAACATAAATATCATTTCAGCAAAACACAGACAGCGAGAAGATGTCTTAGACTTTTAAAACAATGTTTTTTTCCCTAAAAATTGTATAGTTTAACTTTAGTTTACTTTCAATTGCATAGCAAACAAACCATAAATTCTTATTGTTAATATTAAATAGAAATTTGACTATGGTTTCCATTAAGTAATTTAGTTCCTAATACTGTTGATGTCACAGACTTGGAAAATGAGTATCTCAGGGGTTCTATATATTTTAGGATATTTTCGGCTCCCTCTGGGCATGGAGTCTGCTTAAGATTCTCTCTCTCCGGGGTGCCTGGGTGGCTCAGTCATTAAGTGTCTGCCTTCGGCTCGGGTCATGATCCCAGGGTCCTGGGATCGAGCCCCGCATGGGCTTCCTGCTCAGCGGGAAGCCTGCTTCCCCCTCTCCCACTCCCCTGCTTGTGTTCCCTCTCTCGCTGTATCTATCTCTGTCAAATGAATAAATAAAATATTAAAAAAAAAAGATTCTCTCTCCCTCTCCCTCTGCCCCCCTCAAGTGTGAGCTCTCTCTCTTAAAAAAAAAAAAAAATACACTGAACAAAAACAGCTTTTCCTGAATGCTGTTAACAGAAATGTATTATGATATTCAGAAGTTATCCTATATTAAGTTTTTAAAAGTATTCTTAGGGGAATTTTTTCATAGAATATCATCAGTAAAACCAATCATTAAATACATGTCTTTTCTATCAAATTTTATTTGTCAGTCAAGTGGCATAAAGAGAGAGAAAGAGAAAGAGATGAGGAAGAACACTAAATGTTCTGAGTGTGATGTTTGTTTAATATTCTAGTCTCCTTCTGTCATGAAAGAGAAGGATGAAGAATAATGCTTCAACACTTTACTAATTTTAATTAGCATATTTGTTAACATAGTCTTCCCAGCTGGGGTCATGCAAAATAATAATTTTTAAAAAGTATTTATTATGTAACATTTTGTATAATTGATATTAAATTGTTCATTTATAGAAACTGTATAGCTATGTTTGTCCTTGTTAAAAATAGGTTGAATACATGTTCAGGGACATAGACAGGATGCTCCCAGTTTTATAAATGTGGCTTTTAAAAGAAAATGCTTGAGGAACTTACAAAAATTTAAATTTACCAAATTCTGACCGGTAATGTTTATATTTGTCCTAATCTTTACTGATCTCACTATATTTAAACCTTAAATTCCTAGCTACATTGCTTTACGAAGACATGGTCCATCATTGTAATTCTCCTGCAATCAATGGGACTTTTACATCAGAATTTCAAGTTTACCACTTTATTATCTTCAAATTTGCTTGAGTCAAGCAGATTTTTATCTCCTATAGAAAACAATAAGGAAAGCTTGACAAATATATATATAAGAGAAACACTGAAACAACCTAAACATAATGGGACAAAATTCTGGAGAAAGTGACACCACAGAAGGATGAGTTGACATTCTGCAGTGGCTTTTTTCCTTAGGGGATTTGCTGACTCTAACCACAAGCCAAGAGGCTGAGGATCCAGGCAAAAGAACTGAACAGAGCATGACTAAAAAAATGAGGGTGCCTACATGTTTGTGTTTAGTCTCACAAGGACTTGAATCTTTTCAATGACTCACAGACTGTGCTTAATTTTCATTCACTTAATTGGAGATGAGTAATAATAAGACCATGTTTCCAAATATGATCATGACTGCGTGGGATGTTGAAATACCACTTAATAGTACCTATGATGAATGTTCGAATTCTCCAAAAGATTACTTCTTCAATGTGCCCAGTGGCTTACCAGTACATATTTGCTTCCAAGTAGCTTGGGATCATAAGTTACCACATAACATTTTGATTATCAGTTTCTTTTTTTTTTTTTTAATTTTCAAAGATTTTATTTATTTATTTGACTGAGAGAGAGATAGCAAGAGCAGGAACACAAGCATGGGGAGTGGGAGAGGGAGAAGCAGGCTTCCTGCCGAGCAGGGAGCCCGATGTGGGACTCGATCCCAGGACCCTGGGATCATGACCTGAGCCGAAGGCAGACGCTTAACGACTGAGCCACCCAGGCGCCCCTGATTATCAGTTTCTTGATAGCAAAATGAAAATTCCAGTTTTGTTGAAATATTTTATAAACAACTTTACCTAAAGGAAAGCTATTATCATTATTATTAGTATTATTATTATCTTTGAGTATTACTAAAAGAAAACTACATTTTATAGGTACAACTCTAGATAGATAAATATTATTCAGATGTCCAATATTCAGCATCTGGTAGGATTAAAACATAATCTAAATGAATTTATCCTTTAAAGAATTAAAAATAACAATGAATTAAATTTTCTGGATTTCTCCAATTTATTTTATTTTACTGGTTTTGAAATTTCTCCAGTTTACATAGGTTATCTAAACAATTATTCTGTTGGGGCGCCTGGGTGGCTCAGTTGGTTAAACAATTATTCTGTTATCAAAGTTTTTTTTTTTTTTTTTATTTTATCCCTTATTTGAATTGGACTTCATTTTGCAAGACTATTTTGTTAGAATTTTTTCATACATTTGTAAAAGCAAATCATTATTACTGTGTAGATAATCTCTGCTTCTCTATTATTCTAGGATGCTCTTTTACCATATATATAAGACCTTACACCATCACATATTTTATTAGGCCACATACTCTTGCAGGCCCAAACTATGGAAGATTGAAAAAAAAAGTTTCTGTTATCACAGTTTATATTCTTTTCAAAAGGCATTGAGAATAAAACACACAAGATTTTTTTTAAAGATTTTATTTATTTATTTGTCAGAGAGAGATTGAGAGCACAAGCCAGGGGAGCAGCAGAGGAAGAGGGAGAAGCAGGCTCCCTGAGGGACTCGCTCCCAAGACCATGGAATCATGACCTGGGCTGAAGGCAGATGATTAACCGACTGAGCCACCCAGGCATCCCACTCCTACACAAGATATGTAACACAACAGTTAGTAATTAAAATTGTAAGGTAAAATAAAACAAGGTAAGGTAGAAAGTGTGGGAGGGATTTCCCTTTATATAAGATCATCAAAGTGACACTCCCTGATATAATTGCATTAAACAGAAGACCAGTTTCCGCAGTATTTATTGTATTACAGCTCTACTTTCTTTGTTCATATATGAGTACAAAAGTGCTTTAATTACCAAAGTTTTGTAACCTGAGACAATCGTTAGTAATGTTAATTCTTTCTTGCTTTTATTTAAAAATATTTCCCCTTGTTTCTTTTTGCCATAATGTAACTTAGTACTGAGTCCTCTAGAACACAGAACACACACACACACAATGAGATTTACATTAGAATTATAATTTAATCACTTTACTGACAATAAACTCACTTTATTTTATAGCAATTAATCTTTACATTTGGAAACTAGAAAAATTTTGTAGACTATGTATGGTAGTGGATGTTAATTGGACTTACTTTTGGGATTATTTCAAAATATATACAGATATCTAATCACTATGTTGTATACCTGAAGCTAATATAATATTATATGCTAATTATATTTCAATTAAAAAAAAAAAAAGAACTGCTCCCCAGAGGGGATAAGTTACATGAAGCAAGGGCCATACTCTTTGTCTTTCTCTATCATGCCCTTGGAACTCTGAATGCCTTCAATAGGTATTTGATTGAAAAAACAAAAAGATAAATAAATGGGGGAAAGAAGCCACTGGATGCTTCCTCATTTATTCATATATATTTTAAAATATTCTAATAAAATTATCTCTCATATTGGGGTGCCTGGGTGGCTCAATCAGCTAAGCATCTGCCTTTGGCTCAGGTCATGATCCCAGGATGCTGGGATGGAGCCCCACATCTGGCTCCCTGCTCATAGGGGAGTCTGTTTCTCCCTCTCCCTCTGTCACTCCCCCTGCTCATGCTCCCTCTCTCTCTCAAAAAAATAAAATCTTTGAAGAAAAAAAATTATCTCATATTTATACCATCTCATAAATGCTATTTATATTGATTTTATATTTTTCTGCTATAATAAATTAAATCAGCCTTTTTATTATATTGCTAATGTGTTATTCTTGCTGCATAGAAGTTAGATTTTTGTAGGTTTATCTTAAATACTGACATCTTACTGAATTAATTATTTCTATTATACTTCTGGGTTCTCCCACTACCCCTGGAGTGTTCTATCTGTGCCATATTATCTTTCTGTGGATTTAAAAATATATATATACACACACACATATATACATATATGTATACATATATACATATATGTATACATATATGCATATACAAAGGCATATGTATTATATATGTGTGTATATATTTTTTCTTCATGTATTATTGCATTCTTAGACTTTCTAAAACAACATCAATGGCAATATTGAGAATTTTTGTTTGGTTCTTACTGTTTCTGTGTCTATTCATTAATGTATGATATTCATTAAGGCAGTGCACAGCACTGAAAAGGTAAAAAGAGCATTCCCTATGTATAAGCCTTCTTAAATGTGATATCCCTTTAACTGTAGTATCCATAGATACTCTTTCTGGTTACACTGGTTTCCAATACTATTCTACTATTTAACTGCCTGTATGATCTTTGGATTTTGTATTCTGTTTTCTGTCAGAGTCTTGCCATATTGATGTGGAAGCAGATTGGCTTTTGATTTTGCTTTTGGTATATCTTTAGTTGGAAAGAACTCTCATCTGATTCTATCACTTTATTTGCTTTTGTTAGTCATGCTGTCCAATCACCTTTGATTCAGGGACTCAACTTTCTATATTCCCATTCAACCAGCATTGCCATATCGTTAAGGGAGAATCAAAATTGTTCTAATTGTTCTATTTTGCTGAAAGGCTACTTGGAATTTTATACAGTATCAGTGAATTTTTGAATAATTTACACAATGATCATTGAATTGATAATTGTGATCAATATATAGGCAAATTGCATTTTACCCTAAGATACATAATTTGATAGATACAATTATAAATTATTCAAAATATTTAACACAATAAATGATATATTAAAATTTCAAACAATATTAAGGAGTATGTCCATATAGCTAAGACAAGTCAAGAGGCATAAATAAGAAATGTCACAATCAATTTAAGATATTATCAGTAAACACTAATTTCTGTTACTTTATAAATTTGTTATATCTTCTTTAAAATTAGGAAATGATAATCAGAAATGAGTCTTTTTGTGTTAGTTCCACCTTTAATCTCTATTCTTGGTACAAATTTTTGTTTTTCTCTTCCCTCTGTCTTGTGGAAGTTACTGAAAACATGCCACAATTTATGCTACCATTGTATTTTTTTTCATTGTTATTATTAAATCACATCTGATTCTTTTTTAAAGTTGAGGTAATTGCAATCAGGTGTAATTTAAACATCAGGGTAGTTGTCATTACACAGGCAAAATTGGATGGAAGATTATTTTTTCTATTTTTATTTTGATTTCTGTTTATTTTTAAATTGGTTCTGGTATCCTGGATTCACCAGCTAACTTAAAGTAATCATTAAATTTACACTCGCATTTATACAATTTTTATATTTATTTTAATTCTAATAATGAATACATGACTTTATAATAGAATACAAATGCCATAAAATAAATATTTCACATTAATTTATTTCAAATCAAATATATTAAATGTGCCCAAAGATTAATAAGCATAGTTCCTGATTTTAGAAAGTGAAAAGTGAACAGATTGATGTGATTATTAAAGTTCTTTTTCAAAAATTTATTGGTGTATTTAGAATTTGAACAATAAACTTCTTATCCCTCTTTCAATATATAGGATACTAATAACTCATTTATTCAACAACGAAAAAAATACATATATAGCTGTATACATACATACATATAAATATACATACAGCTATATACATATATATACACATATAGCTATACTTAGTATATACTGATAAAAATGTACAATTCTGGAAAGTCATTTATAATCTCAAATTGCCTTTGGGTAAAATTTTAGTTTTTTAGTTTAGTTTTTTTTTTTTTTTTTCCTGATATTCTCAACAGAGCAAAACTCCTCTCCTCTTTCATTCATGATTTTATGTATTTGGGTCATTTCTTTTCTTTTTGATAAGTCTGGCCAGGGGTTTATCAATCTTGTTAATTCTTTCAAAGAACCAGCTCCTAGTTTCGTTGATCTGTTCTACTGTTCCTTTGGCGTCTATTTCATTGATTTCTGCTCTGATCTTTATTATTTCTCTTCTCTTGCTGGGTTTAGTCTTTATTGCTGTTCTTTCTCCAGCTCCTTTAGGTGTAGGGTTAGGTTGTGTACTTGAGACCTATCTTGTTTCTTGAGAAAGGCTTGTATTGCTACATACTTTCCCCTTAGGACTGCCTTTGCTGCATCCCAAAGATTTTGAACAGTTGTGATTTCATTTTCATTGGTTTCCATGATTTTCTTTAAGCCTTCTTTGATTTCCTGGTTGACCCATTCATTCCTTAGTAGGATGCTTTTTAGCTTCCATGTACTTGAGTTCTTTCCGACTTTCCTCTTGTGATTGAGTTCTAGCTTCAAAGCATTGTGGTCTGAAAATATGCAGGGAATGATCCCAATCTTTTGGTACTGGTTGAGACCTGATTTGTGACCTAGGATGTGATCTATTCTGGAGAATGTTCCATGGTCCCTAGAGAAGAATGTGTATTCTGTTGCTTTGGGATGGAATGTTCTGAATATATACTATATGCCAGCAAATTAGATAATCTGGAAGAAATGGATGCATTCTTAGAGATGTATCAACTACCAAAACTGAACCAGGAAGAAATAGAAAACCTGAACAGACCTATAACCGCTAGGGAAATTGAAGCAGTCATCAAAAATCTCCCAACAAACAAAAGCCCAGGGCCAGATGGCTTCCCAGGGGAATTCTACCAAACATTTAAAGAAGAATTAATACCTATTCTTCTGAAACTCTTCCAAAAAATAGAAATGGAAGGAAAACTTCCAAACTCGTTTTATGAGGCCACCATTACCTTGATCCCCAAACCAGACAAAGACCCCATCAAAAAGGAGAATTACAGACCAATATCCCTGATGAACATGATGAAAAAATTCTCACCAAAATACTAGCCAATAGGATCCAACAGTACATTAAAAGGATTATTCACCACGACCAAGTGGGATTTATCCCTGGGCTGCAAGGTTGGTTCAACAACAGCAAATCAATGTAATACAATACATTAATAAAAGAAAGAACAAGAACCATATCATCCTCTCAATAGATGCAGAAAAAGCATTTGACAAAGTACAGCACCCTTTCTTGATCAAAACTCTTCAGGGTATAGGGATAGAGGGTACTCACCTCAATATCATAAAAGCCATCTATGAAAAACCTACAGCGAATATCATTCTCAATGGGGAAAAACTGAGAGCTTCCCCCTAAGATGAGGAACACGGCAGGGATGTCCACTATCACCACTGCTATTCAACATAGTATTAGAAGTCCTAGCCACAGCAATCAGACAACAAAAATAAATAAAAGGCATCCGAATCGGCAAAGAAGAAGGCAAACTCTCACTCTTTGCAGATGATATGATACTTCATGTGAAAAGCCCAAAAGACTCCACCCCAAAACTGCTAGAACTCATACAGGAATTCAGTAAAGTGGCAGGGTATAAAATCAATGCACAGAAATCAGTGGCATTCCTATACACCACTACCAAGACAGAAGAAAGAGCAATTAAGGAGTTGATCCCATTTACAATTGCACCCAAAACCGTAAGATACCTAGGAATAAATCTAACCAAAGAGGCAAAGAATCTGTACTCAGAAAACTATAAAATACTCCTGAAAGAAATTGAGGAAGACACAAAGAAATGGAAAAACGTTCCATGCTCATGGATTGGAAGAACAAATATTGTGAAGATGTCAATGCTACCTAGAGCAATCTACACATACAATGCAATCCCCATCAAAATACCATCTACTTTTTTCAAAGAAATGGAACAAATAATCCTAACATTTGTATGGAACCAGAAAAGACCCTGAATAGCCAGAGGAATGTTGAAAAAGAAAAGCAAAGCTGGTGGCATCACAATTCCGGACTTCAAGCTCTATTACAAAGCTGTCATCATCAAGACAGTATGGTACTGGCACAAAAACAGACACATAGATCAATGGAACAGAATAGAGAGCCCAGAAATTGACCCTCAACTCTATGGTCAACTAATCTTCAACAAAGCAGGAAAGAACGTCCAATGGAAAAAAGACAGTCTCTTCAACAAATGGTGTTGGGAAAATTGGACAGCCACATGCAGAAGAATGAAACTGGACCATTTCCTTACACCACACACAAAAATAGACTCAAAATGGTTGAAAGACCTAAATGTGAGACAGGAATCCATCAAAATCGTAAAGGAGAACACAGGCAGCAACCTTTTCGACCTCAACCACAGCAACTTCTTCCTAGAAACATCGCCAAAGGCAAGGGAAGCAAGGGCAAAAATGAACTATTGGGACTTCATCAAGATAAAAAGCTTTTGCACGGCAAAAGAAACCATCAACAAAACCAAAAGACAACCAATAGAATGGGAGAAGATATTTGCAAATGACATATAAGATAAAGGACTAGTATCCAAAATCTATATAGAACTTATTAAACTCAACACCCAAAGAACAAATGATCCAATCAAGAAATGAACAGACATTTTTCCAAAGAAGACATCCAAATGGCCAACAGACACATGAAAAAGTGTTCAGCACCGCTCGGCATCAGGGAAATCCAAATCAAAACCTCAATGAGATATCACCTCACACCAGTCAGAATGGCTAAAATTAACAAGTCAGGAAATGACATATGTTGGCAGGGATGCGGAGAAAGGGGAACCCTCCTACACTGTTGGTGGGAATGCAAGCTGGGGCAGCCACTCTGGAAAACAGTATGGAGGTTCCTCAAAAAGTTGAAAATAGAGCTACCATACTATCCAGCAATTACACTACTGGGTATTTACCCCAAAGATACAAATGTAGGGATCCGAAGGGGTACATGCACCCCGATGTTTATAGCAGTAATGTCCACGATAGCCAAACTGTGGAAAGAGCCAAAATGTCCCTCGACAGATGAATGGATAAAGAAGAAGTGGTATATATAGACAATGGAATATTATGCAGCCATCGAAAGGAATGGAATCTTACCATTTGCAATGATGTGGATGGAACTGGAGGGTATTATGCTGAGCGAAGTAAGTCAATCAGAGAAAGACATGTATCATATGACCTCACTGATATGAGGAATTCTTAATCTCAGGAAACAAACTGAGGGTTGCTGGAGTGGTGGGGGGGTGGGAGGGATGGGGTGGCTGGGTGATAGACATTGGGGAGGGTACGTGCTATGGTGAGCACTGTGAATTGTGTAAGACTGTTGAATCACAGACCTGAACCTCTGAAACAAATAATACATTATTAAAAAAAAAAAATAAATAAAAGGAAGAAGATAGCAGGAGGGGAAGAATGAACGGGGGGAAATCGGAGGGGGAGACGAACCATGAGAGACTATGGACTCTGAAAAACAAACTGAGGGTTCTAGAGGGGACCGCGGTGGGGGTATGGGTTAACCTGGTGATGGGTATTAAGGACGGCACGTTCTGCATGGAGCATGGGTGTTATACACAAACAATGAATCATGGAACACTACATCAAAAACTAATGATGTAATGTATGGTGATTAACTTAATAATAATAAAAAAACAAAAACAAAACAAAACAACAACAACAAAAGAACAGAGGAAAACTCCTATTACCAAGTTGATGTCACAGCTATGACTATAAAAGTCAGCACTGTGAGTGTAGTTTTAGGAACAAACTCAAGTATAATTGTCATTCAACTTATTATTAAATAGCTATTTTTGATGGGAAGAATGTTCTGAATAAAAGGTCCTGAATTCAGAGCTGATTTTGAGAAATTTATCATATTTTATGTGCACTTTCTTCCCCCAATACTAAGAACATTCACAAAATCTTGTGTGGGTGTCAATTTTAGTTGACAGTTTTCAGCTTTAGCAGGCAGACAAGTTTTCCAGTTTTTGCCAGTGTTCCAACAATTTTACCGTGCAAAATCATACAAAAAAATGAAACATGCTACCAAAATTATTCCAGGTCTCAAGCAATTGGAAAGAGGGTAAAACTCAACAAAAGTCAAATATAGCTTGACAGGCAAAGAGTACAGGAAAAAAGATTTAGAAGATACATAACAAAATGGAACTGGTTCACTGTTGATTTTCTTATTGTTTAAAAAGGAATTTGCAAAGAAAATTTCTAAATAATAAAATGTCCTATGTGATCAGTTTTATTTTAACTACATTTGTTTAACTGTATTATTCTATATTTTATTTTCCCATTTAGGAATATAAACCATCATTATGCTTAAAGAGACAAGAAAAGCTTACTGTAGTACCATTATATGGGTACTACGGTAAATGGGTAAATTCTAAAATGCCAATTTTATACTTTTCATAATTTAATTGGAAATTCAAAGGAAATCTACAAAAAATATCCCCAAAACACTACATTTATTGAAAATAAGTCCCATCCATCTGTTAAAGATAACAGAATTATTAAGTCTATAAATCCTATATACTGATATTGACAAAAAATTGTGACTCACAATGTTAAAGCCAATATTTATAAACTGAAAACCCGTACACTTGACCAAGTGTCTTTTATGTGATTTGAAAGAGATGGATCAGCTTTCTTTGTTAGCCTTTTTTTTGACTAAACTAAGTTATGGTATGCAGTCTAAGTTCATAACTATTTTCGTATATTTATTTAAGCAATATTTCCTACCCAAAACAGATTTTGCTTGTCCCTCAAAGATTATGTAAAGAAAAATCCTCCATAAATCTGTCCGAAAAGAAATGTGTCTTTGCAGTTTTGTGGTTTATTTCTATGTGAAAAATATAATTGTAAATAAACAATAAACAATATAAATAATAAGTAAACAATAAACAACATAAACATTAAATAAACAATAAAATCTCTCTTCATCTGATTATATATATATGATATATATACATTATATATATAATCATTTATTATGTGCTAGGTACTCTTTTTTTTTCCTAAAGATTTATTTATTTTTTTTAAGGAGTGGGGGAAGGGGCAAAGGGAAAGAGAATCCCAAGCAGACTCTGTGCTGAGCCTGGAACCCTACACAGGCTTGATGGTGGGCTTGATTTCATGACAGTGAGATCATGACCTGAGCCAAAACCAAGAGTCGGATACTTAACCAAATGTGCCGGGTACTCATATAAATGTTTTATACCTAGTACTATGATTCTTATTTAATCTTTAGAAAACACTACGGAAGATAACATCAAAAGAGCTAAAGCAAAATAAAACAAGGGAGTTTATTAATAAGAAATGTATTAATCTTTAAGAGAAAAAATAATTAGATAAATGAATGAATGCACCCTAGGTCTTTAGATTACCATGGCCAAGTTTTGATTTATTCTAAAAATTTACTAACAGCATGACCATGGATAATTCAAGTCAATATTTTTGCCTCTGTTTCCTAGTTAGTAAAGTGGATTTACAAATTGTCCTGCATAATTCATAAGCTTTGTTGAGATTTACTTTGAGAACCTGTAAAATTATGATAGTACAAAGTTCTTCTTGTAATTACTTTATAAATAAATCAATTAATTTCAAGGCACAGTCACTTTAGTATTATGTTGACAAAATTTTGTATGAAGTAGAAATAACTAAGGCCCCCAAACTTTGTTAAGTTCATCCTAATCTCTCCAATGGGAAAAAGAAAAAAAATCAACTTGATCATTTTCACTCTCTGCAATACAATTATGGGAAAATAAGTTACACAAAACATCAAGAAAATGCTTAACATCAAACTCCTTTATACTTTTTCTAATGATTAAATGACTAAAAGCCCTCACTAAATGAAGAAAATAATTTTACTCATTCAAATTTAAAATTCGTATTATGATCATTAAAAACATCACTCACTTGGCTTGGGTGGTTTATTTTACCATCTTATATATGGCAAATTATTGCCCTAGATGTTCACAAATCTTTTCTTACACTAAAATGCTTATTTCCAAGTTTCTGAGTTTGTATTCCAGTAATCCTTCAGAAGATTAACATTGCTGGGACATTTATGCTAGAGAGGAAGAGATTGGAGAAAAGTAGGTGGCAGTGAAAATAATATTTAAACAGAAAGGAACAAGTGTGTAAGTGGAGTATAGAAGACTTGACATTATATATAGTCTGTTGTTTCCTGTATTTACTGTTTTTGTAAAGTATTTGTTGAGATATATTTTAGAGGGAGGAAGTTTTGAAAAAATAACGGCAACTATATCACATTTGGATATTAAGAATTCCATTCACTGAAATTATTTTGGCTAAGGGATTAATTCATGTTGCAAAGAAACCTGATTAAGGGGAAGACATTTCCCTTTCATCTTACCTCTTCTTTTGAGTTATGATTTTTTTTTTTAACATTTGAACCATTTTTAAAACCTATCCTTATTTAATAAGTTAGTTTTTAGGTAAACATTCAAGCATGAAATTGAATCATGTTTTCCTCAGGGATTCATTCTCTGTATCACTAACTGTGCTCCTGTCAACTTTGCTACAACAATATTGGTTATAAAAAGAAATGAAGAGGGAAATCATGAAAGATTTAAGATTTATAAAGAAAAGTAATATAATTTTAAAGCTTATGTTATTAAAGAAAACCTTGCATGATTTTTTCTGGATAAATGCACTTTAAGTTAATATGCAAATATGTAAAATATTTTTAAATTACAATGAAAAATTCTGAATTTTTAATTTATAAGTATATCTATAAATGTTTGAAAAAATCTTACAATAATTGATGATATATGATGCAAAAATATGTGTGTATGTGCATGTATTACTTTATTTACTTATATATTTGTAATTAGAACAACATAATTGGCACTAAACATTCAGATTTGTCTCTAAAATAATGATGCTGATGCCTGAAGAGGATGTTAGAAAGATTAAAAAATATCATAATGTCTAGCAAATAGTATGCATTTGATAATAATAATAACAATAACAACAGTAACAAATAATACATATATAAGCATTAAAGAAAATAATTAAAATAATGATGTGGAGGGGTAGACAGTCTCAAGTTATTGATAAAACTTTTTTTTAAGATTTTATTTATTTATTTGAGAGACAGCGAGCAAGAGAGAGAGTATGAGCAGGAGAGAGGAAGAAGCAGACTCCCCAGTGAGCAGGGAGCCCAATGCAGGACTCCATTCCAGGACCCTGAGATCACAACATAAGCGGAAGACAGACGCTTAACCGACTGAGCCACCCAGGCACCCCGATAAAACAATATTTTTAAACACAGTTATAGTAATGAAGGATGGGGTATATTTGTCCTACTTCAGGGAGCTTTCCATGTGGGTTTTTATTCAGGTGGACAAATTAATTAATTCTATGTTAATCATTTAAACAAAAATGTTTTAGTGCTTTCTCCTGCTTTATTTGTCTCCATGCATATATCAAGGTTTACTTAATGTTAAAAAGTATCAGGGCGCCTGGGTGGCTCAGTCGTTAAACGTCTGCCTTCGGCTCGGGTCGTGATCCCAGGGTCCTGGGATCGAGCCCCGCATCGGGCTCCCTGCTCCGCGGGAAGCCTGCTTCTCCCTCCCCCACTCCCCCTCCTTGTGTTCCCTCTCTCGCTGTGTCTCTCTCTGTCAAATAAATAAATAAAATCTTTAAAAAAAAAAAAAAAGTGTCAAATGAATAATCTAATTTACAGTTTACAGGTAGATTTTCTGGTATTTTTAATAAGATTCTGGGTTAGACTGTGTGCATTTACAATAGCATTTTTTTAAATCTCAAATTATGGTTTTCAAGAAGAGAAAGAAGACATCAATTGTGACAATTCCCCAAAACCTTACATTCTATAATGTTGTATTTCATCAGAAAGACAGAATCTTCCCAATAACTTTTTCTAACCTTTAGAGAGAAGAAAGAAATTCTTTTCTATTTTTTAGATATGCTGGTATACTTGAAGTATCGAGGTTTTAAAATCAAATTCAATACACCACACTGTAACACTGTACGGTGGTAACGGAGATACAGCTCTTCACTTAATGGCTCAAAATAAAAGGTGATATAAAAAGAATTAACCTGCACATTAACATATTAACAAATATATTTGGACATATTGATGTGACTTTTCAAAGGATTATTTTAGGCTTTTTTCATTTATGTTTTTAAACATGAGAATTAAAGATTATACAATAAGTATGTGTTCACATGTAATGAAGTGAGTTCATCACATCAGGATTTTCAAGGCTAAATCCCATACTTAAGGAAGACTGTTCCACTTTAATCCATTTGAAATGTTGAATCAAAATATATAAGTAAATCTGCTCATTGTGAAGGATGAATAATGTATATTTTGAATGCCACTTCTTAGCAGCATGAGAACAACATTCCACTTTCTGCAGTCATAACTTAATTTGATGATATCTATGCCATCTTCTCAGACATTGTGGGAATACACATTTGGAAGCATGCTGACTAAAAAGCTAGCATGAATAAACCCAGCCAAGCTAGACTCCAGAAAATATGTCAGAACATCTACCTGAAATTTTGGCATACAATTATTTAGTTGACATATCTAAAGGTCAAGTAAAATGTGAAGAATGCAAAAAGAAACAAATACAGCAGGAAAAAAGCACTGAGGATTTTTTTTTACTTAAAGTATTAGGAGCAGATAATATACCAAGCATCTTACTGGGTAAGATGTAAATCATAATAGCTATTTAATTAACATTTTCTATAATTAACATTTTCTAAGATTAGAAATTAAAAAATATAGAGTTTACTTGTATATTTAGGAGACAAATTGCCTGAATTTCAGGAAAATGCTCATGCCATTAATGTGAATGTAATGGGAATGAAGTAATTGTTTGTTAACAATGTTCCTTTTGTAGTTATTTGTACATCCTGCAATGTCCATTTGTATAGTCTTATTCATATTGGAGACACGTATCGGATCACGTTAGGTAGGCCTCTCTGAATCCAGTGAAGTTATGTGAAATATAACAAACAATTTTGTGATTTAAGGGTCAAAATTTAAAAACATCCTATTTATATATACAATATTTTTTTTTTTTAAAGATTTTATTTATTTATTTGACAGAGAGAGACAGCGAGAGAGGGAACACAAGCAGGGGGAGTGGGAGAGGGAGAAGCAGACTTCCCACAGAGCAGGGAGCCTGATGCGGGGCTCGATCCCAGGACCCTGGGATCATGACCTGAGCCGAAGGCAGCTGCTTAACGACTGAGCCACCCAGGTGCCCCTACAATATTTTTTTTATTATCAGTCAAAATTCACTACTTCCTTTCTAGCTCACTTATATAATAAAATTAATGGAGCCATGGCTTACATGCTAATAATTATATAATTGAATCTGAGTTTTAGGCTAAATTTACTGATGTAATTTACAATTTCTTTAGATATTCAGATTATTTTAATCAGCTAAAAAGACTGTATCTGTCATACATTATTAGATAAAAAGTTTTTTAGTGAAATAACAAAGATAATCAATGGGTCAACTTTATCTCATTTTTAGAGTATGATATGTACATGTTTCAATCATGTTTGAGTATAAGGAATATAATTTAATAAATACACACACATGGACATCTGAATAATATATACATTGATCTATACTAGAAAATATTTTCTTATATTTTCTTATATGTCATCACTGCTGGTGCATTAACTTCTCACTTTATGCATGATGATACTGAAGTACACCAATATCAGAATATAGTAAATGACTGACATTAATCTATATCTAACTGATATTTAGCACATATTATGACTTAACTACTGGCTAGATGGGAAAAAGAGAGGCAAACATGTTCCCAAATTAACTATCTAAAAAATAGCCAATTCCCATTAAGTGTAACAAAATGATTTGATAGAGATGGTTGTAAGGTTTATAGAAAAAGGACTAAGCTAAGAAAGGTGTGGGGTTTGGGAAGTCTTACAAGCAAGTACTTACTTGCCTAGAATAGAGAAAAATAATAGGCAGGGAACTGAAAATTGTTCAGTTTTATTGGTTCTTAGAGTATTACACAGTTAAGACATGAAGTTGAAGAAATAAACAGGGGCCTAAAAATGAACAAGGATACAGGAATTTGATTTTTGCTTTGTGTACCTAGTAGTTGAAAAATTTTAAGCAAAAAAGTAATAAAATGTGATTTTAGCTTTTGAATGATTTACAATTATGAAAATGATTCATGGGATAGGAAATGAACTTGAGTGTATAAAAGATGAATAGTAGAACAGATTAAAAGGGCTTGGAGATATTCAGAAAAAAAATAAAAATAGAAAAATGATTAACACTTTAGACCTAAATAGTGACTAATTGTCAACAAAATAATTTAAGTGAAAATATTTCACTCATTATTAATAACCTTTCTCTATGCTACCCTTCAACATCTCTTCTAACTTTTAACTTAATTTGGACATATGGGCATTCTTTTCAGCTACCTACATATAAATTCTTTCTATATATGTATATATGACTATTATTATTCTTTGTAAAAACTCATTCTTATTTCAAGAGGCTGTCTCTTGTTGGTTGATAACATAGATTTTATATATGATCATCATAGTTTTTTTTTGCTCAATCATATGGCATATCTAGATGATACCATTCTATTTCAATTTTTACAATACTTTTATTTTGTCCCAGTTAATTTAAAAGCTTGATTAAATCTGAACCTTTAAGTTTCAAAAATAATTATTTTCATTTTTATGGGAAAAGGGATAGCTAAATCTCCTCATCTAAACCAGATTTCCAAGCCATTGGTTTGCATAAATAACTATTCAGACCCCTTGTGATTGAAAAAAAACCATTAAACTGTAACTCAAAGTGAATTAGTATTTTGGTATATTCTGACGGTTGTTTTGAAGATTCAATTAATGATGTAAAATGCTATGTGAGGGGCACCTGGGTGGCTCAGACGGTTAAGCTTCTTCCTTCGGCTTGGGTCGTGATCCCAGCGTCCTGGGATTGAGTCCCACATCCGGCTCCCTGCTCAGCAGGGAGCCTGCTTCTCCCTCTCCTGCTTCCCCTGCTTGTGTTCTCTCTCTCTCGCTGTCTCTGTCAAATAAATAAATAAATAAATAAAAATGCTATGTGAATAGAAAGCAAATATAGTCTGCCCATATATTTTAGCCTTTATGTTTTTTTTTGTTGTTTTTTTTTGTTTGTTTGTTTGTTTTACTTTAAGGATATTGTCTCATTATAATTCAAAATATTTCTGAGAAGTGAAACATTATTATAGATTCAATAGCTCAGGTAAACTTATAATGAATCGTCTTTATATTCCAAAAAATATCTTTGTTATTATGTCCTTGAAGAAAGCAAATGCTTTAGTTTGCCATATTTTCATTGCTTCTATAATTCCTTCTCATTAGCTCATGGGCTCAAACTCAAAACTGAACTGAATGGATGATTTTGGTGAAAGTTCACCCTGTAATGTGGCAACAAGAGTTACAAAAGCAAGCAATTAAGATGTAGAATAGTGTTTTTGTTTTGTTTTGTTTTTTTAAATTTGGGGTTATTTATTTATTTATTTTTGTTTTTTAACTTGAAGGAACTCTGTGGTCATTTAGTCATTTTTTCTCTTCTTCTATTTCTGTAAATGGGAAATAAATGACTCTTACTCACTTCATATCATACAAGTAGTTTGTGTCATAGTTATGATTAGGATCCAGGTCTTCTGGTCTTAGTCAATACTTTGTTTTATTATGGATGTTGAGAAAAAAATTGTTTCTTTACATTTTACCAGGAAGACCACATCCTTCCAGGCTTGTAGGTATCAAACTGCTGCTATGTGACTGAACTAAGACTTAGTTATAAAAGAGAAATAAAATAAAATTAAGCTCAGACAGTTTTCTAGAGTTTGTTTCTATTTAAATGGAGGAACAAAAATGAACATTGACCCATTTCTATCATGCTTGCCAAGTTCCCCTTATACCGTACTGACAACCATCAGTCACTTTGTCAGAAATGTGCCAAAGATTCCAGTCATTCATGTAGCACTGCACCATAATACATACTGTTTAAGTCATGCATTAAATCTATCCCAGAGCTCTAACCTTAAATCCTTTTTTGTACTTAGCTGTCTGTGAGTGACAGGGCTAATTGGTTCACTGTCTTGTATAAGGTTACTTTGCAGTAGTCAGATGACGGATTTCTGAAATTGTCAAGCTGGGAAAGTTAGTTCTTTATTTTTTACCTTCCTACGGGTCTTGAATGTATTCTTAAACACTCCTATAAAAGGGCACAGCCTCTTTATATGAACATCACCATTGTGGGTGCCTCTAAGAACCTAAATTTTATCCTACTTGAGAAATCCTGGATTAGGATATATCAGAATGATATAATATTTTTGACTATGTATACTGGGTGTCAAAATAATCAGATGAACATGAAAAATAACAGTAAAATTGTTATTTGACAATCTTCACAAGTGTATGAACCAGACTCTATTCTATTATGCACATTATGTTTACTGAATTCAGTCTCCATATTATTAAAATCTGTTCCTTCCCTACTTTTCAAATTTGTGTAGCCACTCCACTGAAAATTTAAAGAGATATAAACATCTTTTAAAAAACAATAATAATAAAAGAGTCTAAGCATTGAAAAAAAAAAACTGTCTTAGTTCATTAAGCTGCTAGAAAAAACTATGGAAAACAGCATAGAGGTTCCTCAAAACACGAAAAGTAGAAATGCCATATGATCCAATAATTCCACTACTGGGTATTTACCCAAATAAAATTAAAACACTAATTAAAAAAATATATGTACCCCTATGTTTATTGCATCACTATTTACAATAGCCAAGATATGAAAGCAGCCTAAGTCCATCGATAGATGAATGGATAAGGAAGAGGTGTGTATACATACACATACAGGAATATTACACAGCCATAACAAAGATGAGATCTTGTCATTTGTGACAACATGGATGGGCCTAGTGAGTATTATGATAAGTGAAGTAAGTCAAATTGAGAAAGACAAATACCATATGATTTCACTAATATGTTGAATCTAAAAGGAAAAAAATGAAAAATAAACAAAAAGCAGGATCAGACCTATGAATATAGAGAACACACTGATGGTTGCCAGGTGGAAGAAGGGTGGGGAGAGGGACAAAATAGGTGAAGAGGAGTGGGAGATGCAGGCTTCCAGTTATGGAATGAATAAGTCATGGGGACAAAAGCACAGCATAGGGAATATAGTCAATGATATAACAATAGATAAAATGATACAACAAATAATGTTGTATGGTGATGGATGGCAGCTACACTTGTGCTGAGAATAGCATAATATATAGAGAAGTTGGATCAGTATGTTGTATGCTTGATACTAATATAATATGTGCCAACTATAGTCAAGTAAAAAATTAAATTAAAAAATAACTGGTGAAAAAAGAGATGTTTTGCAAAAGTTGTACAATACACAGTATTTGACAACTGAGGCTTAATTTTTGAGTGAAAAGAATTAGAATCTTAAACATTAGTTATTACAAAAGCAGGATGGTAAAACCTCTGGTAGTTCTGAGTTCATATGAAGGACAACACTGACAATTTCTTATAGTGACATTTCATCACTAGTCTTGCAGCATTTAGTGTCATTTAGTAGTATATACGATGAATAACATTCCTTAAGTCCTACTAGCAAGTATCACATTTTTTGATAAAAAATAGACATCAACAGTTGTTCCAAAATCATCAGTATTGTAAATTCCACAACAGCAGCTACTTATATAATAGCTACTGATTGAATAGGGCCAAAATCTTCATTTAACCATGTAGATATACTACTGAACATGCTTCTCCATCAATAAATAACTTCTTTTTCTAAGAATATGGTTATCTATAGAAGATGAGTTTACTAATTACTTTCCCATTAGCAACTTCATTTAGCTATTTCTCTGGCTTCCTCTTTTTAGTGAATATTCACAAACTGCATTAATTGGTTTCCCAGTATGGCATATTTACAATCCAACAGTTTATCCTTCCTAAATTACACTCTTAATCTCAGAGTAAACTTCATTATCTTTTTGGTTTGAGAAGTTATTAAATTAGTAATAATAGCCTGTCTCATCATAAACTTTCATATATATGTCCAATTGTCAGAGCACATTGGGGAAGTTACTTGTGTCTAAAATCTTGATCAGTATAATCCAGTAGAAATATAACTAAACCAAATATATAATCTTAAATTTGCTAGTAACCATATTAAAAAGCTAAAAAGAAATAAGTAAATTAATTTTAGAAATTATTTTATATAACCTTATTATCCAAAATGTTATCATTCAACA
Source organism: Halichoerus grypus (assembly GCF_964656455.1). Taxonomy (NCBI): domain Eukaryota; kingdom Metazoa; phylum Chordata; class Mammalia; order Carnivora; family Phocidae; genus Halichoerus; species Halichoerus grypus. The sequence goes on from NC_135715.1 coordinate 23,667,210, forward strand.
TGTAATTCTACAAAGTTATTGAGAGTTTGTATTCCTTTTTGTACCATTTTCAAAATCTATTGTGCACTTTACAGTTGAATACATTTCAATTCAGACTAGTTACATTTTAAATGCCTGATAACCAAGTGACTAGTGCTTAACATATTGGACACTATAGGTCCTGATTGCTGATAAAATACTATTTGATTACAACATATTAATCCCAATATTCAAGATGAAATGACCCAAAATGTTATTCCTTTGAAGCTGACTTTCCTCAGCATTGCATGAAATTTAACAGAATACCCTGTCACCAAACCCTAGACAGCTATTGCAGATCATTATTATGGTTGAAAGGATGGAAGCCACAGTAAAAACAGGTCATCATCCAGTTCCCTTACATAAAATTTCTCTCTAGCCTCCTCTCCTTAGAGGGTTATAGCCTTGAGAATTGATAGAAACATGTTTCCCTCTTTCATTCCACAGAGCATTTTATACATCTCTCTTCTCTTACTTTCTTTCTCCTGTTCTGGCTACAAGCTGCTTTCTCAGAAAATCCACACTTTTAATGTTCCGCTACTTTCCATGAACATCCCCATGGGAATTAATTCATTTCTTATTTCTACTTTTGTCATATGGATTTCTGGTAAATACAAACCCCTATTATACGGCATTTTAAAAAATTCTGTCAAATAACTTTATTTTTGAGATATTTTATTTCCCAGGCTATTTTAAGAAAATATAATAACATTAACCATTTAAAATAATACAATTTTATTTAAAAAATAATCTATCCCAGATTGTGTGTGTGTGTGTGTGCAGGATACTAATTTTAAAAATACAATCAGATCCAGATATGTTTCACAGTGAGTTAATATTGTACACTGAATTACTATAAGCTATAAAGTTTAATTATTTTTTAAGATTTTTTTTATTTATTTGAGAAAGAGAGAGCATGAGCATGAAGGGCAGAGGGAGAGGAAGAAGCAGGCTCTCTGCTGAGCAGGGAGCCCAACACAGGGCTCAATCCCAGGACCCCAGGATCATGACCCGAGCAGAAGGCAGACACCTGACTGAGCCACCCAGGTGCCCCTAAACTATAAAGTTTAAAGAAGACTTTTATTTGCAACTTGCCACTTTAATTGCTATACAGAATTCTTTTCCAAATTAAAACAAAAATAAAGTAATATTCTGTGGTACTTTGAAACCAGATCTTTACATCACCTAAATAGCACAACCACAGGCATGTGAAGCTAACTCATTACTCCAAAAAGTGAAATTTTTTTCATATCACAGACTTTGCTTCATGGGCTAAATCTTACTTTCAATTTAGGAGAAATATCCCCCAGAATTAGGAATTTTGACTAAAGAAAATAATATTAAAATTGATTCAGAACCAGTATTTTCCATAAAATACCATTTATTTTTATCTTAGGTGATATAATTGGGTGACCCAATTATTCAGATCAGTTCACATCACAATGAACCAACACCCATCTTCAGCCCAGGTAATGAAAATGCAAATATGATGCACTTCCTAAGCTCTATGTATTCACCTCAAATGCATCCACAGTTTGTACTTCTCAATATATTTTTATATTTTTTACATGTGGTTACTCATTAACTAGAAAATGAATGAGTCTCCTAAATAAACATTCATTGTAGCTCACCTAAGCAGTCTTATGTCTTTATCCTGCTTACCTCTAGAAAACAAGATGAATTAGTTCCTAGTCTATGATCCAGCAATCCCACTTCTGGGTATATATCCAAAGGACATGATATCAGTATCTCAAAAAAGATATCTGCTCCCCTACGTTTATTACAGCTCTATTCACAGTAGCCAAGATATGTAAACAGTCTAAGTGTCTGTCAACTGATAAATGATTTTTTAAAAAGGTAATGCACAAACACACACACACACACAAACACACACATACACACACACACACACACACAGAGATATTATTCAACCTTTAAAGTGAAGAAATTCTGCATCTGTGACCACATGAATGAAACTGAAGGATCTCATACTAAATAAATAAAGTCAAATACATGAAGATTCATAATCGCACTTATCTAAATAGGTAGTCAAACTCACAGTCTTAATGACTTGAAATCACTAAATATGTATAAGTTAATTTACTTTATGAGTAAATGTTACTGTTGTCATGTTACCAAATGTTACAGGGAGAAGGAAGCTGAAGATCAAAATTGTTAAATTTGTCCTTCCACATTGCTAGTTGCCCAGTAAGTTCAACAAGCTTATTGATTATGTTTGCAGTATTTTTACTAATATATTAAATTGGAGTAAGATTCTTATGTGGATTCTGTAATGTATTATCTATGAATCTTCATAAAAGTAATTTTACATATAGAAGCCATCTGATCCAATAATTTAGCACAGGCTAAGGATGTAAAGTCTAAGCATGTAAAGATGAGTAAGACCATGCCCACGGTCTTCTTCTGGAGGCATACAAAGTAAACAGAAGATTATAATGCATTGTGATTAGCTCTAAGCTGAAGTAAATATGGAGAACTAAAGATATTCAATCTCTAGAGTAGTTGGAGTCTGGAAAAAATTGCCTGAAGTTAAGATTTCTCAACTGAAGTGATCAAGATGTCCCAAGATCCTATAGCAGAGTATGAAAGTTCTAACTAAAGTAGTTAGGGGCTCCATAACACTCGATGGAAAGTTGCTGGTAACACAAGAAGAAATATGAACAATAAGTAAGAAATAAAAGAATAATGAAATATATGTTGATAAAAGGTCAAAAAAGAAAAAAAATATGTAATTTTTGTTTCAAGACAGAAATAATCACCATGTAATAAATGGACTATTTATTTAAATATTTTTTCTACAGAAGAATGCTTAATAATGTCCTTTCCTTTATCATTTACTCTAGAGAAATATGAGATACATTATTCTTTTTAGAGTTGCAATTATCCATGTTAAGAATATTTCTCTATTACTCTCTATGTATATGTTTCCAAGATGCTATACATTCTTATTCCAGAAATAGGGACTTTTAACAATTCCTATGTAAAAATAAATCCTAAGTAGCTTATCTAAGTTCTTAAAATAATGAAATATAGGAAGAAGTCTCTGCATGGATAAACTTTCTTTTCTTTAAATATTTTTTCAATAGACAGAGGCACCTGGGTGGCTCAGTCAGTTAAGCATCTGCCTTTGGCTCAGGTCATGATCCCAGGGTTCTGGGATAGAGACCTGTCAGGCTACCTGCTCAGTGGGGAGTCTGCTTCTCCCTTTCCCCCTGCCCCTTCCACCCCCACTCATGCTCTCTCTTGCTTACACTCTCTCTCAAATAAATAAATTTAAAAAAATCTTTAAAAAACTTTTTTTTTCAATAAGCAAATCTATTTTATTTAGTGATGTTGTCATATTAAATTATTGCAAGTGTTTTTTTTTTAAATATTTATTTATTTGATAGAAAGAGAGAGAGAGAAAGGGGGGGAGAAGAGGGAGAGGGAGAGAGAGAAACTCAAGCAGACTCCCCGCTGAGCATGGAGCCCAATTGGGGGGGTTCAATTTTGACCCTGAGATCATGATCCAAGCCAAAACCAAGAGTCAGACACTAAACCATTTGAGTCACCCAGGTACCCCAAATTATTGCAAGGTTTTAAACAATTATATATGAAGACAGAAATATACTCAGAGAGGGAGCATAATAAATTCCACAATATAAATGAAGTTTTCTTCTGTACTCTCTATACCAGGAATACCAAAACAGAAAAGCATGGCTTTAAAAATGCAAAGGAACTTGATAAAACAACTTACTGTATAACTTATTAAATTTTATAAGCTGTATTAGATGAAACAAGTTATTTATGTACTTGCTCACATTCATATTAATCTATAGTGGAATTCAAAAACATAAAATCAGGCTTGGAATTATTATTTTTTTCAGTTTCCTACAGCATCTGTCAAACTAGTCAAGTATAACAAGAATATATATAGAAGTCATCATAAATGTATCCGCTATTGAAGTTGATAAATGAAGTTCTTTGCCCCTTAAAGAAACATGTAAGGGATATCAGAAGAGTATATTTATTGCTTTTAATGGAATATATTTAAAATGTTCAAAAAGGGGCGCCTGAGCGGCTCAGTCGGTTAAGCGGCTGCCTTCGGCTCAGGTCATGGTCCCAGGGTCCTGGGATCAAGCCCCATATCGGGTTCTCTGCTCAGCAGGAAGACTGCTTCTCCCTCTCCCACTCCCCATCCTTGTGTTCCCTCTCTCGCTGTCTCCCTCTGTCAAATAAATAAATAAAATCTTAAAAAATAATAATAAAATGTTCAAAAATATTGAAGACCATCTCAATCAATGCCAAGACATGGAAACTTATTTGGGGTTGTTGTTTTTTTTTTTTAATGAGAAAAAGTTAATTTTATCAAATCATATAATTGTAAAAATAGTATTTATTGGCCCTTTCCAGTATATAAGCATAACACTAGAAACTCAAGTCTATTTATAGATACCTGCACTTATTAAAACAAGGTCCTTGAACACTAGACCATAGTTATTCTTGTTTTCCTAACAATATAAAGACAGACTGATGACCATTCAGTTTATGAAATAAAACTAATTGCGTAGGCTTCCTCTCTCTCTCCTTCTCCCTGTGTGTGTGTGTGTGTGTATACATATATAACTGAAGAGAAAAGAGTTATTCAGTCACTTTAAAAGACAAAAAATTGACTGAACATGTTTAAAAATACATATTTTGTGGTAAATATGGAGAAAATAAAAACAACAAACTTAAAATAAGTACAGTAATCATGTTGCTGGCAATAGTATGAATTTACTGGTATCATGAAAAAGAAGACTTATTTGTTTAATTGGTTACTGACTAGGTAATGGTATCTAGGTTATGGTGGCATCTAGGTTATGGTACAATTTGCTTTAAAGTCATTTGTTTAAAAAAAAAGTTTGGTAAAATGCTGACATCCAATCCTATTAGGTTGATTTATTTTCTATTCTAAGGCAATATGAGGTGGACTGGTTTGAAGAGAGCCAAGGAACAACACAAACAGGATGTTGGTTTGAATATGAAGCCAGTCATATTTGGTTTTATAGCCTGGTATATTTTGAATGTAAGATAATTTTTTGAAGATGTTATTTATTTATTTATTTATTTGAGAGAGAGAGAGAGTGCACAATGAGGCAGACCAGCAGGCAGACGGAGAGGGGGAAGCAGTCTCCCCGCTCAGCAGAGAGCCTGATGTGGGGCTCAATGTGGGGCTTGATTCCAAGACCCTGAGATCATGACCTGAGTGGAAGGTAGATGCTTAACCTACTGAGCCACCCAGGTGACCCTAAGATAAATTTTTTTAAATGGACAGAAATAGTTCTTATATATTTATTTTCATGGATACCCTTAGTTTCATGGTCATACTTAACAATAAACTATGTTCTAACTAGAGCTTAGGGTTTATTTTAGATACTAGACTGAAGATTTATTAAAGATAGATTTTATCCTTAAACATTGCATTTTGATCCACTTGTATATTTATGTGTATTAAAATATTGTGCACTAAATGTTTTGCACTCATTTGCTATTACATAGCCAAGGCACTTATTGGAATTATCGTGATTTACTCATGAAAATGGCACGGGTCATGGAAAATTATTATCTTTCCTTTCTGGGTAATTAAATTGCTGTTTTCCAGTATTAATTTATTTTTGGCTTCCATTTCTGTATAACAAAAATAATTGTTTTATTTGTGTGGCATTGATTTGATTTTGTTGCTAAAAAAAATTTGGTTAAATGTAAAATAAAGAAAATGAATTGAAAAATATTTTATGTATACTCAACCAATTTTAAGACTAGAGTTTTGTTTGTTTTGGAACATGGGAGGCATCTTCAAGTTAACTCCTACTATTCATTTAACAGGACTCAAATAATCATTGATCCCATTCTTGCTTTCTTTTTTTTTTTTTTAAGATTTTATTTATTTTTTTGACAGAGGAGACACAGTGAGAGAGGGAACACAAGCAGGGGGAGTGGGAGAGGGACAAGCAGGCTTCCCACTGAGCAGGGAGCCCGATGCGGGGCTCAATCCCAGGACCCTGAGATCATGACCTGAGCTGAAGGCAGACGCTTAATGACTGAGCCACCCAGGCGCCCCCCATTCTTGCTTTCTGCTATATAAGATACTGCAGGATAATAATCACTCATATCTCCTGCTCTAGATCTGGAAGTGTACACTTGGCCAACATTTCTTTTAGCAAGAAGTTATATATACAGTTTACTAAATCTTGTCCTAAAGCTGGCTTGTTATTGTATCTTTGGTTTTTTAGTTCACATGGTTATGCTTTGTGGTTTTTTTTGTTTTTTTGTTTTTTTTTTAAGATAAATATATTGTGACCTTATATTTATCATTCACATTATTGACCTTAAACTGTATATCTTTAATCAAGCCAAATTTCAGTTCTCAAAAACCACAAAAATAATTACTTATTTGCTTTATCTTGCAACCTGCACAGTAGTATCATATGCTTCATAGTAGCAATAGAAGCCAAAAAATTAATTTATGTAGTAGAAATAAAGAACTTCATGATATCAGAGAAAAGGGTATATCACTCTTCTCTGAAAAATAAAAAATGTACAAAAAATCCAAATTTCCTAAACAAATTACCATGGTCTTGAAAACTGGAGAAAACAAAATTCTCAGTTCATTTTATCATAGGAAAAGGAATACATCTTGAGTGTTTAGAATATGTATTTTGAAGAGGGAGCATATATTGATTTCTAAATGTTTTATTTAGACTATGTGCACTTAATGAACTTAGTATATTTTAATTAATATACCTGAGGTTTTTAATGTGTTAAAATTTCATTTCATAAGTTCATAGGAATATTTATGGAGGCAAAAATATTAGTTACATTAAAAGAAATATGGAAATAATTCATTATTACAAAAAATGGTGATTAGAAAAAAATCAAATGATTATCCTGCCTGTTTTATAGATTGTACCTAGGATAACCACATGTGATTAAGACACTATCTCTTTATAAAAGCATAGGAGTATAAAAGTATTATAGAAAATAAGAAGGTTAACATTTTGCAAGCCCTCATGAATTAATGGAACAAAGAAATAATCATCAGTGGTTTTAAACATCACTAAAAGAGAGACAACCAGACATTATGTTCAACATAATGGAATTTTATAAAATCATCTTTGAAAAATTCTTGCCAAAATATTAAACCTGAATTTATCTAGACACTGGAATTAACTATTAATTTACAGGCAGTTCAGGAGAAGAACATGTAAAATGACCACTGGGATGTAAGCATCAAGAGCCAGACTGTATGTTATTAAAGGAAAAGTATTTCTCCCATAAACATACTTTTTAAAAAATGTGGGTGAGAAAACCTATATAAAATAAAGGATACTTAAGGGGCGCCTGGGTGGCTCAGTTGGTTAAGCGACTGCCTTCGGCTCAGGACATGATCCTGGAGTCCCGGGATCGAGTCCCGCATCAGGCTCCCTGCTCAGCGGGGAGTCTGCTTCTCCCTCTGACCCTCCTCCCTCTCATGCTCTCTGTCTCTCATTGTCTCTCTCGCAAATAAATAAAATCTTAAAAAAAATAAATAAATAAAATAAAATAAAATAAAATAAAGGATACTTAAGAAGCCAAAATAACCAATTAAAATTTATAACCTTTGTCTGTCAATGACTAGACAAAGAGTGACAGGAAAGACTCTATGTTAAGTTTTAGGTGTTTTAATGTTATTGTGGCAATGACTGAAAAAAACCATCATTAAAAGTAGTTTCTGAAATACTTACAATTACATAGTGTTAAAATTTGTTTGAGTTACCTGAGGTGGGGAGTGAATAGGCAAAGGCATAGATGAAACAAGATTGTCTGTATCTCGAAAATTCCTGAGGCTGAAAGACTGGCATATGAAGATTCATTATGCCATTCTATTTCATATATATTTGAGATACACCATAATATATGTAAACATTCTAGAAACATAGATATTTCTATAATGCTAATGAGAAGCCATTCAATGAGAAATGCATTTTGCATTGTCTCTCTTTCCCAGCAGTTATATTATAACTGTATTCCTTTGTATTTCAAAGTTACAGAGCATGTTAATTAAATCTAATTTAAAAGTTTAAAAGTTAGACAATTTATTAAATTTTGGCCTTACCTGGCATAAAAGCTATCCAAAGTGTCAATCAAATTTTGTTCCACTGAATGTCTTTGGGGAAGAGGAGCTGAAGTGGCTGGTTGGAAGGGTTATTTTATCAAATTTAAGGATGCTCAATCAGATATAACTATTTGGCTTTGGACAGTCATCCTTTAGATCTCTCTTCATAATTTTTATCTCCACGTCTATTTTCATTTTAAACCACTTGCAAGTACAACATTTGTGTTTATAAATATATTTTCTCTCTTTATATTTCCCTCCAAGAACAATTGCTTTGACTTATTCTAATTCCATAAATAGAAAAGTAACACTGTCTATAACCATTCTTTAAAAATTTTCCAGTGCTATGCTTATAACTGAACATTATTTTCTTCAGTATATCTCAGATGGATATTATAGAGAAAATTATTGTAATTTATATAAATAACCTAAAATATATGTGATAGGGTATTGGAGCTCATTTGTACTTTTTAGACCATTAGAACTGCATCATTTTTCTTTTATAGTTAAAACTCATGGGGCGCCTGGGTGGCTCAGTCGTTAAGCGTCTGCCTTCGGCTCAGGTCATGATCCCAGGGTCCTGGGATCAAGTCCCACATCGGGCTCCCTGCTCAGCGGGAAGCCTGCTTCTCCCTCTCCCACTCCCCCTGCTTGTGTTCCTGTTCTCGCTGTCTCTCTCTGTCAAATAGGTAAATGGAATCTTTAAAAAAAAAAAAAAAAAAAAACCTCATTACCATATCTTTATAGAAAAAGAAAATCCAAGTATTAAATTCTGCCTTATAATTCTAGTGAGCTATGACTTCAATCTAGTTAAGAATATTAAATTTAACTGTCTATAAGACTATTGCAGTAATATATATGATATATTATTTGGCCATTTTAATGAACTTCTTATGAAATAAAAGTCACTTTATTTGCAAGACAATATTAAATCAAGATCCACATGCAATTAGGTGTAAATTGGAAGTTTAAATTTTGACCCTGTCAAACAAACAAAATGGAAAAGTTTTATTGTGAAACACTATTCAAGAACAATAAAAAATATTAAATTCTCAAAACCCAACTTAACCAAACAAATGGGAATACATATGTTAGATAAATGTGGGAAGTCATCACTGCATGATACTGAATGACTGATTCCCTATCTCCTACTATGTATAGACATGTGTGTGTCTTAACCTATTTGATAGTTAAATTACTGGAAGCTTTCTGATTTTCAAATATTTGTTAAAAATAAATACATAAAAGAGTTCCTTGGGGCTCCTGGGTGGCTCAGATGGTTAAGCGTCTGCCTTCAGCTTGGGTCGTGATCCCAGGTCCTGGGATGGAACCCCAAATCCGGCTCCTGGCTCAGCAGGGAGCCTGCTTCTCCCTCTGCTGCCCCCTGCTCATTCTCTCTCTGTATCTCTCTGTGTCGAATTAATAAATAAAATCTTAAAAAAAAAAGTAAAGAGTTCCAATGAGTGCATTAGTATTTATGAGCTTCATAGAGGGTAAAACTATTAAAATCCCTTCCCAGAATTATGATCAGAATGAGAAATTTAATTTCTCTGCTATTATATGTTTAATTATATTTGAGTAGTATAGGAAATAAGTTTTCAAATTTAAAAGATATATGGAAGACCAAGATAGAGTTACATTTTATAAACAAAATAGCTGTGCAGATCTTTTGACAACTCTTTCTAATTTATGTAGACATATTTTCCAAAGCCTACCGCAAATACTGAAATTTGCATATAATGTGGAATCTTAGAGATTAGAAAACATCAGAAACACCTCATATTTAATGTCAGGTGAGGTATAGTATTCCAAAATGAATGCATCGTTTTTAAAATATTGATTAAAGATTTTGTTTGGAACAATGTCAATAACTGAGCTACCTTTTATGTATACAGAAGGAATTCTATGTTCCTATTTTAATTAGCAATAATCTTACCTCGGATAAACCTCATTGGCTACGATACTGCCATTGCACAAAGCTTCTATGTTCCTATTTTAGAACAATAAATGGCATGATACCTATCCTGAAGTTTACACCATGAACTATTTAAATTTTTATAGTTATTATATAACCAAATGTAGCCATTTTAAGAATTTCAAGTAATTATAGCCGTGTTAAGAATTTCAAGAAATTGTGGCATAGAATTAAACCAGCTATTAGGTATATTCTTTTCCAAAGCAAGTGTACATAGATTATAATAGTATTTAGTATGCAATAAACACAGTAATAAAGACAAAAATATTTATTATGATAATAAATTAGTAGTAGCAGATCTCAGCTGCAACTATTCTATGAAGTATAAAACCTTAAGCTTTAACATGTAATATTACATGTTAATAGGGAAAAATTACAAGATTCCAGGAATCACCAAATAGATGTTATAGATACTAAACACTCAGTAAATGAACTAGAAAGTGGGCTCTTATGATACCAGCATTTTGTTGTTCATGCTTTTGTCCTTTTGTGTGATTCCCTTTCTTTTACAATGAGAAAGATCCATGACTTGCTTCTAACCAATAGACTATGGCAAAGGTATACCACTCCTGTGATTTCATTAAATAAGGCTCGATTTTGCTATAAGAATCACCTAGTCCTACATGTGGGTGGTTGGCTTAAGAAGCAAATTGCCAGAATTCCTACAACTGTAGGAAATGAATTCTACCAACAACCTAATGGAGCTGGGAAGTAGATTCTTCCCTGGCTGAGCCTCCAGATTACAAACCAGCCCTGAAAGACCTTTGATTTCAGCTTTGTGAGACCTTAAGAAATGACCTATCCAATTCATGCTTGGATTTCTGACCTATAGTAACTGTGAGATAACAAATGTGTATTGTTTTAAACTGTTAAGATTTTCATAATTTGTTATGCAGTATATAAAACTAATAGAGATAGTTAAAAATAAAACCAATAGGTTTTTGGGAAAGAAAATATCATCATTGCTTTCTTGGCAAGGAAGAGGTATATTACTCAGGTATGTGATCAGCAGGTTTCCCTGAGGAGATATTGCAAGCATACTGTGAGTGCTCTTTGAACATGAATGTTCATTTAAAGGTTAGTCACTTTTTATAGCTGATGCCTAGTTTTATTTAAATGAATTATTCAAAATTAAAGAGAGTACACAGATAAAGATATCAAATAACGAATAAATTTTTACTTTTCAGAAAAATTCTACCTGTGGTAATTGGGAAGTTAAGCTAAAGGAAAATCATTGCAACTTATTACCAAAACAATAACAGTTTTATAAAAGTCACAGATTCTGGAAAGTCATAGACTTTATAAAAGTGACAGGACAAAAGCCTAAGAGGAGGGCATGGTAGAATGAAGATCAAAAGGGGAAAAAAGGCATTTTATGAACATGAAGCAGTTTTGTCATGGCACCATTTTCCTATAGCTTGAATCTATTAAATAAATAGAAAATGAATAAAATAAAGATTACAAAAGCTATATTAATTTTAAGAATATAGAACATCCCCACAAAAGGACATTCTTGAAAAAGGAGACAAAAAAACAGATCCTTACGTACAGAGAACAAACTGCTGGTTGCCAGAAGGGGGAAGGGTCGGGGATGGGTGAAAAATGGGTAAAATGGAATAAAAGTAGACTTATTGTGATAAGCACCGAGCAATGTATAGAATTGTTGGATCATTATATTGTACACCTGAAACTAGTATCACACTGTATGTTAATTATACTTGACTAAAAAAGAAGACTTTTGGAGAGTTACAACTTTTAAGATATGACAAAGTTAATTCGTATATCGGGACCCACAAAAGGGGGGCTGCCCCAAACCTCAACCTAAGTCAGCCTACACTTACAGGAAATACCCCTCAAGGAAACTTAACATACACCAATCATGATCCTCCAATTCACTGTTAGCTAGCTTATCTTACCCTAGAAAATAGGAGCTGCTAGCCTTATAAGGAAATCCCTGACCTCTGAGCCAACCATGCCCTGTTCCTGCATTGCCTCTTTTAACACTCTATAAAACTTGCTCTTTCCCCAGATCCCTCATTAAGAGTACTCCACTGCTTGTGAGGCATTGTAGTCCCTTAATCCATGAGTTGTTTGCCCTTGAATAAAGGACATCACAATTGTTGTCACGTTGTTTTAGTTTTGTCATTTAACTTTTTTTTTATTTTTTTAAAGATTTTATTTATTTACTTGAAAGAGTCAGAGAAAGTCAGAGAGAGAGAGAGAGAGAGAAAGCAAGCACCTGCGGGGAGCGGTGCGGAGAGGGAGAAGCAGGCTCCCTGCTGAGCAAGGAGCTCGAGGAGGGCCTCGATCCCAGCACTCTGGGATCATGACCTCAGCTGAAGGCAGACACTTAACCAACTGAGCCACCCAGACAACCCTAACAGACATATTATTTGTCTCATTATTAAAACTGAATAAATATAATGCATATCTTGAATTTTCATATAATCAATGGGAATTGAACCCTGAACCTGGGCAGCAGGACCATTAAAGGAAGAGTGGGTAGAGCTCTGGAGTTGGAAGATCATGATCTGAAATCCTCTCAAAGTCCCTGATGATATCAGAATGACCAAGGAACTGAAACACAGATAAAACTATAAGGACTCCTAAAGTCTTCATATTCAAAAAATAAGAATTTTAAAATGGCAAGTGGATAATAAATTCAAATTCAAATCTCTCAAAATATTTAAAACAATATAGTAGAGTCACAGATAAATGGAAATCACCTTTTCTCTATTTTCCCAAATTGAAGATGGCAAATACATAGTATGTCTTGCCTGAAAACTGACCATTGCTGAAAAGTGTCAAAGACCAAAGACAATCTAAAATACTAGGTTCTGTCAAAACTCTGATTTTTTTTCTTATCCAAAAGGAAGAAGCATCAAAGTGGCTACATTGTCCCTTTTCACCTGAGGGAATATTTTCTTATGTCTAAAACGAGAAAAAAAGCAGAGGAGGAAATCCAAATGCAAACTGTATGTTCATTTTAAGTTCCCAGTTTTTTACTTTCTATTACAGTTACTGACATAAAATTAAGGAGATGCATGAGAAAGTGTAATTGGTCACTTTCATTATTGTTAAGTCTATCAAATCTTGACAATCTGAGGAATAATATCCACTGTGTCCATCACTACTTACTAGTATGATTAACTGGCATTTGCTGAGATCATCATAAACATGATATTTTACCAACTTAGAGATGAAAATCCTTTTGGATTTGAATTATTTAGTTCTGAGTATTTCAATACTTATTTTGTTCATGTCCATAATCATATGATATTAACACAGAAGTGAGGTCAGAAGTGGGGTTATTTCTCAATCTCTTAGCCTGCATTTGTCTCAGACTCACCTCATTCTAATACCTTGGTCCTACAAGTTACTTCCTGTTTCATCTTATTCCAGGTATCAAAATCCTTCTTAGTGACTGAATAATCATCAGTCTCCAACTATAAATGAAATTAACAAATATACATTGTATTAATACTTTTTGCAAATCAGAGGAGTGAAAAAATAACTTATGTAGAGACCTCCATTTAATTTATACACAGTTGTTCTCTCTGGCCTTTTACACCAATATACATTTTTTTTTTTTAGCTATATAACCTAGAAATCAGTTCCTTTTTATATGAGGTAACTAAGTTTCTTTAAAGATGAAATTGAAAAAAAGAGAACATAAAATGACAAAATATATTTTTAAAATTATAAATTATCTTTTGAATCTTTGACTCCTGAACATTTGCATGATATGTTATGCTCCTTTTGATTAGTATAAGATCTATTTAGAGACTTACATTGCCAGTGTTTGCTATGTCCCACTGATTAGCACTCTATTTTGGAAAATAAAATTAATTTACAATCAGGTATATTAAAGTAAAACAGGATAACATAAGGTAGGACACTGCACATATCTGGTATTCAAAATTCCTTTAACATTGTCAAAAAGCAGTTCTTTAATTTACCTTATATTTATAAAAATTCAAATAAAATAAAAAGGTGAAGTATTAAGAAAATAAAACATTTCAAAGTGAGTGTGCATGTATTTGTGTGTGTCTGTGTGTAATATTTTACTGAATCATTTGGGAGTAAATTTCTTTTTTTTTTTAAAGATTTTTATTTATTTATTTGACAGAGAAAGACACAGCGAGAGAGGGAACACAAGCAGGGGGAGGGGGAGAGGGAGAAGCAGACTCCCCGCTGAGCAGGGAGCCCGACGCGGGGCTCGATCCCAGGACCCTGGGATCATGACCTGAGTCGAAGGCAGACGCTTAACGACTGAGCCACCTAGGTGCCCCGGGAGTAAATTTTATGCACTGAGCCTTTTATTCCTAAATATTTCCATGTACATTTTCCCCACACAAGAGAATTTTATTATATAACAACAGTACAATTTTGAAATCAGTAAACTCAATATTGATAGCAGAGTTGTCCTTAAGTTGTGTAGGACTCAAGGAAAACATTTTTATTGTTCCCTTTCCTATATACATAATTTATTTTAAAATGTACTAGAAAATTTATGGGTTCATATAGTAATTTTATGATTTAAAATAATGGGTAGAGAAGAGTATTTGTTTTTGTTCAAACACTGTGTATGAAGATTCTTCATAGTATGTAAGTACCATCTCCTCTTGGCCAGGTCAAGAACCATCTCTTAATCTTTTCATTTGTCAAAAAGTGCCATTGTTGGCTGATTTCGTATCTCCCAACATGAAGAACACACATTATTTACTCACATGCCATGGCCCTTTAGGGCCAGTATACATGAACCAATAGAGATCATCTTGCCTCTGCTGCTTCATAACACCACTTATTTGTTACTGGCCACATCATTACTCATGATGCTGCATCATACAATGTACCACCATATATACTTGCTTTCAATGACTCTCCCAAATTTTGTTAGCATGTTTCACTGATGATAAGGCAAGTCTTACCCAGAACATGCAGGCAGTGGGAACAATCTTTCATTTTATGGTTGTACTAAATTTGTGTTCAGAATTTTATTGTGTAAACAAAGAACACGTTTCCAGCCATGGAATCTTTTGAAATCTTTAGGCTATAATCATTACACTTCTGGCTTTGATTTCTTCCAATATTGATCATACCCATGCCTTCTACATAGTACCACTAGCAGGGAGGATAGAAAAGAGTGGTCCTTTTTATGCATGGAATGCCTTCCCCTCAAACAGTGTGTATTAAGTCTGACCTAAGAGAGCAGAATAATACCATATAAATCAGTAGCAAGAGAAGACATTCATTGAGAGGGAACAAGATCAAAGATCTTTGCTTATGTTCACTTAGAGATATTTTATAATTTAAGGTCTATACATTTAGATCAGTGCCCATTTTGAGTTAATTTTAGTATGTGGTACAAAGTATGGGTTGAAATTCATTTTTTTACACATGTATATCCACTTTTATCAAGGTCATTTATTGCAAAGACTATACTTTCTCTATTAAATTACCCTAGTACTTTTGTAAAAATATCACCTAACCACAAATATGTGGGTCTATTTGTGGAATATATTATTTTGCATTGATCTGTCTACTTTGACACATTGCTGTACTCCCTTGATTATTGTAGCTTTATAATAAGATTGACAACAGATAGTATAAGTCCTATAAATCTTTTTTTTCTTTTAATGTGTTTTAACCACACTATACCTTTTGCATGTCAATATGACTTTTTAAATATGCTTGTTTGCTTCTATAAAAGAGCCTGATGGTATTTTAATGTGATTTCATTAAGCCTATAGATCAACTTGGGAAAAATATACATCTTAACAACACTGAATCTTCAAATCCATATACCCAGTGTATCTCTTTGTTTGTGCACATCTTATTTAATTTCCTTCAGCAATGTTTAGTGGTTCATGATGTTGCACTAAAAATAACATTTAGGGTTTTATTGCCAAAGGAGAATCACAACAGCCATAATGAGATTGCTTACAAATCTATAGTTTTTTTTTTTTTTTTTTTTTGGAAAAGAATAATATGCTAGTAAAAGACTAAAATAAACATATGCATGAAGGTCAAAATCTCCCTCAGAGTATAAGATCCAGCAAGGTGAATCTATTTTATTTTGGGGGGAGAAGGGGGAGAGAGAGAGAATCTTTTTTTTAACAATTTTATTTTTTATAATTGCATTTATTTATTTGAGAGAGAGAGACTGCAAAAGAGAGCATGAACAGGGTGAGGGGCAGAGAGGGAGAAGCAGAACCCCCCCTCTGAGCAGGGAGCCTAATGTGGGGTTTGATCCCGGAACTGCCGGGATCATGACCTGAGCTAAAGGCAGATGCTTAACCGACTGAGCCACTCAGGTGCCCCTAGAGAGAGAATCTTAAGCAGGATCCACATTTAGCATGGAGCCCAATGCAGGGCTCAATCTCACAACCCTGAGATCATGACCTGAGCTGAAACCAAGAGTTGGTCCTTTAATGGAGTGAGCCACCCAGGTGCCTCCAGGTGAATCTTAAACTCTGTTTTCCCTTCACAAATGGATACACTTACCTCTTGGGTCAGAAGATACTGACATGTGTACAGAGCACATAAGAATCAGAAACCCAATATGCTGTTTCAATCGAGGATTCTCATGCCCTGCTATACATATACAGATGAGAAGTAAAGCACTCTGGAGGGATCACCAGGAAAGAATACAGATTTTAAATTTCCCTATTATCAATAAACAATGGGACAACCTTATGTAAGCCACTCCATATAACTGAAAGCCATGGTTACAAAGCAACATTATTTTTCAAATTATTTCATGACTTGATGGAGGTCAGTGCCTTGCAGGTAATTTAGAAAAATAATTCAGGCCAGTTCCATGCTTGCTGAATTAACCCTCCATAGCACATGTGTGTAGACCTTGAATATCTTTGGTCCCAAATATTCTAATTATTTCATATCTTTCAATATTCAAATGTGAACCACCAGTATGTTAAAATATAGTAGATTATTATGTTAATTTTGTATTTTCAGCCATGTTAAAGCTACTTATCAGTTGAAATAATTTTTTGTTGTTTGTTGTTGTTGTTAAATCCCTTAGGGATTTCTATGTCAATAACCACATTATCTAAATACAAAGACATTTTTATTTTTTCTTTTCTTGTCTGGACTTTTTTTTTTTTTTCTTTGCCTGATTTCACTGGCAATATGCTCCAGTATATTGTGGAATAGTAGTAATCAGGGTGGATATTCTTGCCCTGTCCGTGATCTTCAGGGTAAAGCATAAAGTATTTGTTCTTTCACTATTAAGTAAGATATTAGCTGTAGGCTCTTCATAGATGTCTTTTACCAACTTGTAGAATACTCTTTTCGTTCCTAATTTTCTAAGATTTTTTTTTTTTTTTTTACCTTGTTTGGTGCTGTATTATTTTTTGTATCCCTATGTATATTCTTGATCTTTTCTGGAATGTGATTAAGTTACTTGGACAATCTTGGGTTTTACTTTTAATGTTTGTTATGCATAACTATGTCTGTTTAATATAGGGTTAATTTTCCCCAGGACTGAAGCAAGAAGCTTCCTTGTATTCTAACTAATGCCCATTATCATGAAGGGTTCCACCTTGGCTGTTGGAAATAAGCACTCTTCCTGGTTCTGTGTCAGCTCTGGGCATTGTTTCCTCTAATCCTTTGAGTGGTTTATTCCCTTCCTTCAGAAGTTTTCTTAAATGCATATGCTGTTCAGTCCTCTTCAGAATACTCAAAGTTTTCTTAAATGCATATGCTGATCAGTCCTCTTCAGAATACTCAAGGGACTCTGCTGTTATCTGGAGTTCTGTCTCTGTGCAGCTCTCCCCTCTCCAGTGTTCTTTCAAACTGGTGGCAAATTCCAGCCACCCTGCGCATCTCAGATCCCAGTCTGTTTCATCAATTCAAGGAGACCAACAGTTAGGTTTAAGTTCCTCCTTTGCTTCAATCTGGGAATATTCTCCAGACAGTAAACTTGGGTGACTGTAAGTTTCACTTGGTATGTGTTTTGTATCTCAGAGATCACTTTTATTCATGATCTGATGTGCAATGTCTGAGGGATTTTTGTTTAAATATGTTTGCCCCGATTTTATTTGCTTTAGATGGGAAGGTATATATGATTACTGTTGTTACATCTATGCTAGAAGTGGAATTTGAGCTTGCAGTCTTGCTCTGTACATGTCCAGCATAGTCTTCAGTTAAGATTCTACACAAAGACTACTGATCTCCCCCTTCGTACAACACTCTCTTCTCTGGTACTCTGCTAATCAAATTATAACTAATTTAGCAGTCTTAAGCCTCCTCAACTTAGCAAGATTTCTGCCATGCTTGAGATTCTCTTTCCTGCATTGTTGTAGTAAAGTGTTCCCAGGCAGAAGGCTAGGGTAGGATTGGGGTGATTACATGTTGATCATGAGTCTCACCTGATGATTTTCCTTCCCTTCAAGGATCAAAGTTCTGAACTAGCGCAATGTTTAAAAACACTTGTTTCATTCATTGTGCCCAGTTTTATGGTTGTTTTCAGCAGGAAGGTAAATTCAACATCACTTACTCTGACACAACCAGAAGCAGAAATCATATTTCCATGCTCTCAATTATGCAACACCTCTTTACCTATTCCTTTTATTCCTATACTTACTGGGACACACCAGTTTCTTTATTGATGGTCCCTCAATAATTGACCACTTCTATATTAAACATGATTCAGGGCTCACAACTGGAATGGTTTCTATTTTCTCTATGTATGCAATTCTTGAGTATCTCAACTGGTTTCATCAATTTGTATTCATTTACCCAGTGCCCAGACCTCTAAATTTCAAGCTTATATACATGAATCTGTGTACTTGATTTTTCCTATTGGATATCTAATAAACATGCCAACTGACATTAGAAATCCAACGTCTCCCAATTACCTCTGACAAACAAACAAACAATCACAACTCACAAGCAACTACTTTCAGTATTATCACTTATTCTTTCCCAAGTCACCCAGTATCCTCCACCTAGGTAATTACAACAGTCTTATAACTGATTTTCCTGCTTTTATCCTGCACAAACAGCATGAAAGTTGGCATTTTAAAGCATATATCAAACCATATTAGTCCTCTGCATGAGCCCCTCCAAATGGCTGCCCATCTTGCTAATAAAAAAAAAAAAAAAAAAAGTAATTTCCTTAGGCCATAAAACTCAGCACAATTTACATCACTCTCACTTCAACTAGCCCTTGCCTTTATTTACTCAGCTATAGCAATACTGGAATTTTTGCTCTTCCCCAAATAGAACAACTCTCTTGTCTTCAGATCCTTAGTTTTTCTCTGCACCATGAATGCGTCCCCTGCAGATGGGTCATGGCTTCAGTTCCTTCATGTCAGTGCTCAAATTTTATGTGAACAAATACTTCCCCAAATTCACTATATAAATATGTTCTTAGAACACACCACCTCTATTTACCTTGCTTAATTTTCTCCATAGCACTTTACCTCATTTGCCATATTACTATGTTTGTTTCTTTATTTGTTGAGATTGTCTCCTAATTAGACACACTGGACACTCTGGACACTCTGGATACTGCCCACCATTTGGTGGGTATTTCATAAACAAGGTTGAATGAATGACTGGATGGATACATGGAAATTATCAATCAGGATTATTTCATCCTCATATCTTATTAACAGAACCATCTTATACACAGAAGATGGTTTACTTAACTAGTAGATATATTAGAAAAATCAATTCCATGGGAATAAAATAAATAAGCAAGTAAACAGACAAATATATCAGAAAAAAAGTGTGTGTAACTGTTGATAAAGATTAAATGCCACAATAATTATATAAGTGCCCTAAAATGTCTTTTCAAAATATTATTTTCTCTAATTACAAAAGAATTTGGTGTCTTAGTCTCCTTGGGCTGCTATACCAAATATCATAGATTGGGTGGCTTAAAAGAACACATACATTTATTTCTCACAGTTCTGGAGGCTGGAAGTCCAAAATCAGTGTGTCAGCATGATTGGATTTTGTGATGACCCTGTTTCTAGTTTATTCATATGGCAGAAAGAGTGCAAGCTCTCTCCAGTCTCATCTTATAAGGGCACTAATCCTCTCATGAAGTCTCTGCCTTCATGATCTGATTACCTCTGAAAGTCTCTATCTCTGAATACAATCACAGTGGGAATAAAGGTTTCAACATATGAATTTTGTGGGGACACAAACATTTAGTCCATATCAGTAAGTTGACATGTTTATTGAATGATGCTATAATCTAGGAATTATATTGGTTTCTAAGAATACAGTATACTGAATAATTGGAATCTCTGTTCCCAAAGGAAATACTGAAAAGACAGGCTAAAAAAGTAATACAAAATTTTTAAGATAATTTTCGGTATAATAAAGGAAATACACTTGGTAATATGACAGAAATTAATAGAATTTTAGTTGGGATTACAGGACATATAATCTGATGAAAAGATACTTGAATTTAAATCTATACAACAAAAAGAAAGTAGCTATTTGAAGATATGGGTACTATAATTCTAAGTGGATGTCAAAGACTCTGAAACTGAAATGATATGTGTAAGGGAAAGAAAGAAGGCTAGGGAATTCTGAGTCCCAGTAATGGATACAAAAAGCAGTGGGAGACGAAATTAGAGTGGCAGATTTGGGCCAGGTCATGTAGCACCTGGTAAGCCATGTGGTAAAGAAGTCTGAATTTCAATCTGATTTAAATGGGATCATATTGGCCTGTTTTATAGAGAGAAATTATGTTATTTGATTTATGCTCTAGAAATGGCTCCCAGGCTGCTATCTGGAAATGGAACTGTAAGACAGATGGAAACAAAGGCAAACCAACCAATTAAGAGACACTTACAGTAGTCTGAGCAAATAGTTTATAGACTAGTGGATAATAGGAAAGATGGACTTAGACAAAATATTATAAGTAGAAATGAACAACTTGCTGCTAATTGGTTGTGGGAACATGGAAAGAAATGAGAAGAATCAAGAATAACTCCTCTATCTCTGTGTGAGCAAACTGTTGGTATGATGCACAGAAGGAAGGTACTTGATGATGGCAGGGCATGGCTTTGGTGGGGTTAAAAAATATGTTTCAATTTTGATAAGTTTAGTTTTAAACTTGAGATACATATTACAAATCCAAATACAGATATAAATATATTTCAGACAATTGTGGTGGCGGGGGGCAGGGGGGGCTACATATTCAAGTCACCAGCATAGAAGGCTTTTAGAGACGCGGAGACAGATGAAATAATGGAAGAAGAATTATATATACAGAATTTGGGGCAGGTTCAAAAGAATAAGACAAAATACACAATGGTAAAAAGACTTACTGCTTTCAATTGTTTTACAAAACAAGGAGTCAAATATGCATAAAACCCAAAATTTAAAAAAATCAAAACTCAAAATATTGATTAAAAATAGTCATTAGTATTTCCTTTATTAGAAGCCATACTTGATAGTTGAATGAATGTTCAAGTTAGATCAGAAGTAATAGCCCAGGGGCACCTGGGTGGCTCAGTCATTAAGCACCTGCCTTCAGCTCAGGTCATGGTCCCAGGGTCCTGGGATCCAGCCCCACATCTGGCTCCCTACTCCGCGGGAAGCCTGCTTCTCCCTCTCCCACTCCCCCTGCTTGTGTTCCCTCTTTCACTGTGTCTATCTCTGTCAAATAAATAAATAAAAATCTTTAAAAAAAAAAAAGAAGTAATAGCCCAAATGCCTTATAATAAGAACCACAATTTCTGAGGTAGAGATGATTTCACAAAAGATGAAATAATATCAATATTCAATATGAAAAGCTTAATTATACAGACTTACGGCTTAGTCTTTATTAAGCCAATCTCAAAATTTCAATAATAATAAACATAAATTTAGCAGGTATACTATAGATAAGATAGAAATTGAGAATAAAAATACAAATTATTAAAACAACCTGACAGTGGTGGTAGAATAGATACATTCATGGACTGAAAGGAGAGGACAGAAGCACTTCCAATAATGTAGTAATATTCATTATATTGTATTGCAATTAAAATGTGTAATTTTAGGGTCTTCTGGTTGGCTCAGTTAGTAGAGCATGCCATCCTTGATCTCAGGGTCATGAGTTCAAGCCCAACATTGGGCAAGGAGAATACTTTAAAAAAAAAAAAAAAGTGTAATTTTAAGATACAGATGTACTTATTTATGGCAGTTCTACATCAAAATAAATACATATGTGAAGTTATAAAAGCACTACTAAACTATAAGTAAATAGCAATTTTCCATATACAGTAAAAACTGAAGAGGTTTGCATGGACCCAAGTTGCTGAAAAGGTTTCATAAACTTGTGAGTCTTGCTCACTGGTTGGAAAAATGACTCACAATGATGGCCTTGTTAGGTCTGTGTATTATAATTGGCCTAAGAAAATATTCCTCTTTATTTCTTTAACACTGATGTTGTTTTCACATAAGATCCATGTAAAATTACCTGTATTTGAAATGCTTTTTTTCTACTTTCAAATGTCAGGTTATTAAATTTCTTTTTTATTTCTCTATGGAACAGGCTGATTTTCCATTGTGTAAAAATGTCACAGAACAGCTGTGACCTTATGTTTGGAGATGACTGCCACAATAAAGTGTCAAAGCAAGTGAAAATGTCGTTCTCTGATGAAATGAGCTACTTCTATCACATTAATCATTTTTTTATAATGACTAGCATAAGTGTAGATTGCTGAATATAAGATAATTAATAAAATGACTATTTACTATAATATTCTTCATTACCAGTAAATTAGAAAAGAAATTAAAGATGTAGTTAGGTAACCATATGTCACATAAGTGAGAGTTAGGTTATTCACATGGGCAGAACTATGGGCTAATTCTAAGTCAGAGGCTATTTTTATCATGCTATGGAACCTTGGAACATTTTTATTTCTTAATATTTTATATTTCTTCTTGTGTTAGAAACAGGAATAAAATTTTTAACACCCAGATATTATTGCCCTTACAGACAAAAGTACTGAAACTTCCCTTTCAATTTAATAGAAAATACAGCACTTATAACTTTTTACTAGAATAGGTATTTAGGATAGCACATTGTAACATATTTTCACAAGAATATTTGTTTTTCTTTTTATCTCACATTCTATTGAGAAATGAACCTGTTTTAAAAATCTATGTATTCAAGCTTGCCAATTTTTCTCTTACTTTTAAGAGTGTGTATCCACTTCTCATAGTTTCACATTATTTACAATTCCCATTTTTAATGAGCCTTTGAAGAAAATGTAAACAGTAAATAGACAATCACTAGAGTTGTACTTTGGATACACTCTATACCTGCTTTACAAATGAAGTCTTATGATGACTGTTTTTCACAAAAATTGAAATAAACTGTATCAATAACTTTACTATATCCATAATTCTTGTTACTTCTAAAGAATTCTAAATATACTTGTTAAATATAGTGACATTAGGAAAAAGTAGAAATGAGAGCATACATAAAGAGCATGAAGTCATACTTAGGGATTTGGAAATACGTTTAGTCAACATTTTAAACATGTGATTAGATAGTTAATTTCTCTAGTGCACATGTCATACTTTCTATTCTTTTCTCATTGGAGAGAGCAAATCTAAAAATACTTAAAAATAGAGTTGTGAGCAAGTGTTTCACCTAAAAGAAAAATTCACTCAATTTCAAATATTATCAAGAAAGTTTAATTAGAGTGAGCTCACCATGTGTTTACTAATCACTGACACCACCTTCAACACACACACACACACACACACACACACACACACGCACATATACACACACACACAACACAGGGACACACAGACACAGCCTATATATATATCATGAGCACAAACTGCAAATTTTCTATACAGAAAAAAAAATGTCTCTCTGATGTTATTAGTTGTATAAAATCTGATGTTCAGATCACTAATTTGAAATGTTTTTCTCTTCTAGAGAGCATGGGCTGGAACAACTGAACATTCATATGGAAAAAAGCTGAAGCTCAATCTAATTGTTATACCATACATAAAACCAAGTAAACAATTAATTATATGTGACTATTTAGCTTTAATTTTTACAAAACTATAGGAAAATTATTTCCTTAGGACATGCAAGTTTTTCCAAAAATATAACTTATAAAAGAAAAACATGGTAAGTTGGACCTTATCAAATTGAAAACTTCTGTCTGCCAAAAGACACTGTATAATTCAAATAAAACAGTAAGCAAAAGGCAATTGTAACATATTTCCAAAATAGATAACTAATAAAAGACTTGCATCAAGAAATTATAAAGAACTCTTAAAACTAAGTATAAAAGCAACTTAAAAAATCAGCAAAAGATTTAAAAAGATTTAAACTTCATCATAAAAACAAACAAATGGCAAATTAGACTGTGGAAAGATGCATAATATCATTAGTCCTTAGTGAAATCAGTTTAAAACGACACTTACATACCACTAAACACTTCCTAGAATGGCTAAGATCCCGCTCTTGCCATTATTAGGTGTTAATGAGGGACTGGAGAAAGTGGAACTCAGATATTTCTGTAAGGCAGGCAACATTACACAGACATATGGAACACTGTTCCTTATAAAGTTAATGTGCACTTACCATAAGATGCAGCAATTTCATTTCTAGGTATTTACCCAAAGATATGAATATTGTATTCATTCAAATATCCCTTGTGAATACTGGAAACAGCCTAAACGTCCAGCTAGTGAACTGGTAAACAATCAGTGGCAAATCCATACAATGAAATACCACTCAGTGTTTAAAAAGCAGCCAACTACCTACATGGGCATCAGCATGGATTAATCTCACCTTCATAATACAAATGGAATGAAGACAGACCCAAAAGGCTACCCACTGTCTGAGCCTGTTCAAATGGCTGTTCTGGATTAGGCGAAAATTGTACTGACCTAAGTCAGATCATGGGTTTCCAAGAGATCAAGTGAGGACAAAGCTTGTTTACAAGTGGGTATGAGGGAATTTGGGGTCGCGATGGGACATCCTGACTGTGGTTGCAGTCATACAACTCTTTGTCATTTGAATCTCACATAACTGCAGATTTAAAAGGATGACTTTTACTATAGGCAATTTAGACCTACATCAAATTATAACAAAAATATAGGAGGAAATGTTGCTGTTTTGATGAGAGAGGTTATGTACCTACCTCTCTGAAAAGAAATAGGGACAAAGGGATAAGGATAAAGCTTGCCTTACTTGAAAATTATAACCTGGAAAACTCTACCTCAGAATAAGAAGTTCTTTTCTCAATAATTGTTCTCTAACTTTTACAATGTTTTCTTTCTTTTCATTTCTGCCTTAGATAAAAATAGGATTTTAATAAGTAGTGGAAATAAAACCTAAATTTCAGAGCAAGTTCGTTACTATTTATTTTATCAGAACAAAACACATCCTTGCTTGTTATATGTAAAGCGGATGAATGCAAATCATTATCCTTTCTAAAAAGGCATTTGACCAAACCCCCCTAAGAAGTAATAAATGCAGAAATAATCTACCAAGTCACATACTTTTTCTATACCAATGCAATCTACCATTTCCTTTATCTTTATAATTAATTTGTTTAAATAGCAGTTCTCATGATTGATTTTAGAACACTGGGTTCTGATAATGTTCTTACCCTAGCAAAAGATTAAAACAACAGATGGAGAGAACAATGCAACATAAGAGAAGACATATAGTATGCAAGGTATATAAAGAAAAGATAACCTATAGGGTTTAGAACAAAGTTCATGAACAGAAATTAAGTAGTCACAGAACCCAAAATATTTATAGCAATTAAAGATATGAAAAGGAGCTCAATCTTATAAGCTACCAGATAACTATAAACTAAAGCAATTAAAAGCCATTATTTCAAACCATAATACTGGGAAAAATAAAGTAGGATGAGAGGTTCAACTATTGGCAAGAATAAAAGACAAAATTATTTTCCTTAACTGATTCTGACAGGGTAAAATGATGTTATGTTTTTAAGAGCAATTTGTCACCAGCTAATTAAACTGAAAATATCCATAATCTATGGCCCAGCAGTTTCATTCTTAGTTGAATACCCTGACACATTTGTGGCACAAGTACAATAGGACACGTAGACCTGAATGCTCATTGCAGTAGTTTGTTATAAGAGACACTGAAACAAAGCATATGTCCACAATATAAGAATTAATAAATTAAAATGTGATATCTATCCACAAATTTGAATACTTTGCAGTTGAAACTTATATGAAAGTGAAATTAGATCATAAATGTAGTTATAAGTAAAAAATAAAAGGAATAAGCAGATTATGTATACATTTTTCAGAAGTCACATGAAAGGACATATACACAGTCCTGTATATACGTAAAAATATAAGAAATTATATTAAAGGAATGAGGTCAGACACATGACGCTGCCTTTTGCTCTTGAATAAAGTTTAGTCACATCTACAATATTTGGTTTCTAATAGTAACAAAAATAAAACATATTATTATATTTAGAAATTTGTTTCTTTTAATAATTTCCAATACCTTTACATTTCTGAAAACAGAAAAGTAGATTGTAATGACAATTTATTTTTTGAGTTAAATTTTCAAACTTGGTCTTTGTATGTGTAAAATGAAGCAAGTCAAGATACTTTTATGCTATTTTTGGTATCTCAAGTAGAAATAATAGCATAAAAAACCAATTCTTCAGTATGTTTATTTAACAAAATGTGGCTTGGAAGTAGATTTTTTTACTTGTACAATATTAGCCTTTTTTATAGTTTCTCTGTAAAGCATAATTTCACCAACCACAGAGACTGGAAAAAGTATTCATCATTAGGTCTTTGTGTGTTAAAGCCTTTAAAAATCCCAGTTTCTAACAAAGAACATACATTTTATTGTCCTGCTGAGATCTACCAAGCAGCAAGTATGTGCAAAGACCCCATGATAGCAACAGTAGTTACAATGGTTAAAATCTAAAGCAGTACTGCATTTTGGATACACTAAATGAAGAACACAGTCTGCAAGTCATTAATTCTGTTTATATGTGTAGCATTTGAAATTTAGGACTTTGGGTTAAACAGTATTTTTAGTAATATGAAAGTAAAAGTAACTTAACCTTGTAAAAGGCAGTGAAGACAGAATATCATATCATTAAAAATAAATAGGCTACTTTGAAACATCCAACTAAGAAAAGGTCCTAGGGAAGTAAAAATTGTTATGATGTCCTACTTCCAAAGAAAGTAAGACTTACAGCCAAGGATAAGATCAGCTGAATGTCATTTTTTTGTCATCTCTCAATGAATATCTGTGCTTAAGAGCTAGTATATTATCATATTTAATAAGTTTCTAAATGGTGTACCTGAATTTATGATTGGTTCAATTTGTGCTGTGATTATGATTCTTTCATATTTCTATACACATGTGTAAGCACACACCCTTTTATTTTATTGTGTAGTATTTTGGTTGGCTGCATAAAAGTCTCAGCTTACTTTGGTGTTCCAGAAATGAGTCATATAAAGCATTAAAACAAGTCAGGAGAGCTGCACAATTCCACTTAAATACAGACAGTACTGTGAAAATCCATTCAAGTACTTTAAAGTTTGAAAAGTAACCTTTGACTTGTAGCAATTTAAAGCACTGAATATGATGTAAGCATAGGGCTAAATCAACAAAAGCTACAGACTTGGACTGGAAACCTTTCCCCTCAGAACTCTTTGTCATATCACTCCAAAAGATGACTCAACTAGGAGAAAGACACAACAAAGACCGTAAATATAGACAGAACTAATTTATCATAACTGATAAGGGATATATATCCCCTTAAGTACCCACACTTTTCTGTTAGTGTTTTGATATACAAAAGAGAATTCTTGTCTCTAACCAGGAACATGATAATGCCTAGATATAGTCAATAAGTTAGCCCAACTAACAAACATTTATTCTCATTTTAGTAGTCTGCTTTAAATTTTTTCTTTTTTTCTCCTTGTCTAACTTCTTCTGTAATATATAATGAGCAGGTGACAATATAGTTGCATGAATTGACAGAAAATTATGTATTTTTTTTTTTTTAAGATTTTATTTATTTATTTGACAGAGAGAGAGACAGCGAGAGAGGGAACACAAGCAGGGGGCAGTGGGAGAGGGAGAAGCAGGATTCCCGCGGGGCAGGGAGCCTGATGCGGGGCTCGATCCCAGGACCCTGGGATCATGACCTGAGCTGAAGGCAGATGCTTAACGACTGAGCCACCCAGGCGCCCTGAAAATTATGTATTTTTAAAATGCTTAGTTCCACCCCCTCCAAGGTCATAAAATATTATGAAAATTAGGAAAAGTTTTGAATACGGAGTGATAGGTCTTACAATAAGCTCGAATATAGGATATGAGCAGAACAAATTAATAAAAGAGGACTCCTAGGGTTATGGTCTAGGTAACTGAGTAAAAGATTGTGTCACTTGATAATTAGGGAAAATGGCAATCATGAGAATTAAGTCTTCTTTGGGTTTCTTCTGTTTCCTATTCTATGTCCTCAGGCTCTTTTAGATTACCCATGACAATACTTCCTTGCAGATAAATTCTCTTCTCAGACTCTTCTAGGGAATCCTCATAGACCTAATATCCAAGTCAAATAGAAATATCAGGTTTAAAAATACAAATGTAGAAAATATTAGCATAAATGACATTTAAATACCCAGCCTTGCATATCATTCTCAGGATAATGAATGTAGATATAGGAAAACAGTGGGTGCGAGTCTCAGTCCTAGAAAACTTCAATAATTAGAGGTGCATATGGGAGGAACAGCCAACAAAAGTAACTTGGAATGACTGTCTTGTGAGACAGGAGAATAATCAAGTGAAGGCAACGCACCGAGTTGCTGATATGATCAAGTATGTGAAATGCTGTAGATAAAATGATGAAATTTAATTGATAGCTGAAAAAAAATACTTCAGAAAAAAGCAAATGTATAAATATTTTGAATAATTATAGCAAAAGCGTCACTCTGAATATTTCGTTTTGTAAATGACAGGAAATGATTTGCCCTCTTCAGTGGGAAACAAAAGCCAGTACCTCTAAGGAACTGGGACAGAAAAAAACTAAGGAAAGAGGATGAGAAGAAGCAGCAGAGGCATGAAATTTTGAAGAACTGCTGTGAAACCCTAGATGTAATACCAAAATTAAAATCTATACTGGAAAGGAGCACCTGGGTGGCTCAGTCATTAGGCGTCTTCCTTCGGCTCAGGTCATGATCTCAGGGTCCCGGGATCGAGCCCCACATCAGCCTCCCTGCTCCGCAGGAAGCCTGCTTCTCCCTCTCCCACTCCCCCTGCTTGCGTTCCCTCTCTCACTGTGTCTCTCTCTATCAAATAAATAAATAAAATCTTTTAAAAAAATCTATACTGGAAGTGCAGAAGAAAAATATTTATTCACATATAGTAGACAACAAAAATCTATGATTATAGCTATGAAAAGCTCTACTAGAATGTAGAGGAGAATAGAGAGATTTAGTAGGAAGTGCAAAGAGAAGAAAAGATGGGTCACAGAAGGAACACTAATAGTCAATAAATAAAAAATAAAATATTCACATGTAGTGGTAACCATAAAATGATATAATAATATATGATTTTCACTCATCAAATGTTAGCAAGAATGTGATAAAAGGTTCCTGGAAGTACACCATTATTTAAAGCTTTCTGACAATCTATTTATTTGTTCTCATACATTGGGACCCAGTAAGTTCCTGGTAGACATCAATCCTAAGTACATTTAATATATTTTCCAAATTTTATATATAAGAATACTTTAACTATCATTTCCCTTAGCAATATTAAATGCAATGCAAAATTTCAAACAGTTAGTTATTAAATAAATATTGGTATGTTGTTAGAGTAAATATAGATGAACATTAAAGTTATGATTTTTTTCCTTTTTAATATTTCCTGATTAGTCTCAACATAAGTAAATACTATTAATTTAGGCAAACTGAGGTATTTGTATGCAGGCTGACCTACAGCTGACATGCACATATGCCTATTATGTGGAGCTGACAACTTCCATCTCCCCTTTATCCATACAGGTATAGTATCAACTACTGTCACAGAAGCAAAATCACTTAAGGAGACATGAATTATAAGGTCACAACTGATCTGAAGCATTAACGTCTTGCAGACTTTTGGGTGATGTATATAACAGAGTTTATCCATAGAGTGAAAAACATGCCCCTGTGGGTAAATTCACCATTTGTTAGGTGTCAAGAATTATGAAGAGTTAAACTTTGGAGGGAACAATGGATCCAAATGTAGAATATGGCGCTTAGAATGAATCCAGGCACAACTATCAAGAAAGCTGGAGAACACTTGATGTGGAAACAGCTGTGAATGCCAAAAAGGGCTATGTCATAAGGATCACATAGTCAGTGGCTTTTTTTTTTTTTTTTTTTAAAGATTTTATTTATTTATTTGACAGAGAGAGACACAGCGAGAGAGGGAACACAAGCAGGGGGAGTGGGAGAGGGAGAAGCAGGCTTCCCGCGGAGCAGGGAGCCCGATGCGGGGCTCGATCCCAGGGTCCTGGGATCACGACCCGAGCCGAAGGCAGACGCTTAACGACTGAGCCACCCAGGCGCCCCAAGTCAGTGGCTTTTAAACAAATGGAGAAAACAAACAAACAAGACCAGATCTTGTCAGCAAGTTAAAATGAACAAAGAAGGCATTTAAGAACAATGTTGAGCGCAGGAATTTAAGGAACTGTGAGCACTCTGGGCTGAACAAACATTATTCCTAAGGGAGTTTTGAATACATTCAAATTATGCCCCTGATGATTCTGAATGATACTAAAGATGCAAGGAATCCTCAATATGAGATTGAGAGTATGTAGGTTTAAGCCAGGGTACTTGAAACTCTACTGATCCTATGATCTCACTCATATACTTGGACTTCAAATGAGGTCTGTGTGAAGGTAGAATGAATACTTTGTATTTTTCCAAAGATGTTGCATTGAGAACATATCTCACTTATAGTAAGTATATTACAGAATTATAACAGTTGCTCTTCATTCCCACCAAGGACAGAAATGTATACAGTAATCTATAGTACAAAGAAAGTTTTTGAAGTAGCAAAATGTAAATGGATTCTAAAATATATTTACAGCAAATTAGATAAATAGCAACAGCTGTTAATAATAAACAGCTGTTTTTTCCTGTAATAAAAGAAATGATACTGTTTGCATTGGCTATCAGCTACTAAATAAAAGAGCATATGTATATGTATACAGGTTTGGAAATAAATATTTGGTAAATCTTTGTTGACTTATCTATTTATGCAAATTTTTTACATTCATAAAATTTTGTGGACTCGTAGTTTTGTGCAGTCATATAAGTTTTAATCTTTAAGTTTTTCTTAAAATATAAATGCTGTGAAAATGTAGAGCTGTACTCTAGCTTTCCACTATCTTTCAAGATAATATTGATTTACAAAACAATCAATGGGATTAATAGCCAATATTTGAAATTTACTACTAATAATAGCTTACAAATTTCATTACTGTTTCTGTTTGGTCATACTGAGTATTCTGTTCACAGAAATAACTACTGGTTTAACATAACATATACTTCCAATTTCCTTGAGTAATGATGTGTGGACAGTGTTTGTATCTTTCGAGAAGAGTAAATAATTGCAACATTTGATTCTGAAATTGCATAGTATTTTTGCTAATCATTGTTCCCTTAAGATCAAGGAAACAATCTATGATTAGGAAGAAAACAAGAATTCCCCTATAGTCAGTTCTATTCAACACTGTACTAGAGGTTGTACCTGGATCAATAAGGGAATAAATATACGTATATATAAAGCAGACAGATTGGAAAGTTAAAAGTAAAACCAGCTCTATTCAGAGATAATGTGATCTTGTATACACAAAATATTAGGAATCCACTAAAACTACTTGAACTAACAAATTTGTTTAGCAAGTTTACAGGACAAAAATCAATATAAAAATAAATTTTATTTCTATATACTAAGCAACAAAATTAAGTAAAAATTCAGTTTATAGTAACATTACAAATAATAAACTTGTTATAAAATAGTAATGCAAGACTTGTACACTGAAAACTATAAAACACCACTGAAAGGAAATACAAAAAATAAATGGAAAGGCACCTGTTTTCATGGAACAGAAGACTAACATTGTTAACATGGCAGTGTTCCATGAATTGATCTATAGATTCAATACAACCCCTATGAAAAACTTAGCTGTACTATTTTTCTGCAGAAGATAAAAATCATATGCCTACAATTAAATGGAAATACAAGGTGTCCAGATTAGCCAAAAAAAAAAAAAAAATCTTGGAAAAAAATTTGTAGTAATCACATTGTCCTTTTTCAAAACTTACTACATAGCTGTAGCTACTTTGGAAACACTGTTAGGCAGTTCCACAAATGCTAAACAGATTATCGTATGATCCGGTAATTCTATTCCTTGTTATACATCCAAGAGCAATAAGATCATATATCTCCATGAGAATATGTATATAAATGATCACAGCAGCTTTATTCCTAGGAGCCAAAACATGAAAATAACTCAAATATCCTTAAATGAATGGATAAAATAAATGTTGTCCCTCCATACACAATGAGATGGTTTGGTAATAAGAATAAAGTACTG
Organism: Halichoerus grypus; assembly: GCF_964656455.1. Taxonomy (NCBI): domain Eukaryota; kingdom Metazoa; phylum Chordata; class Mammalia; order Carnivora; family Phocidae; genus Halichoerus; species Halichoerus grypus. The sequence continues at coordinate 23,699,959 of NC_135715.1, forward strand.
ATACATATCACAACATGTATGAACACTGAAAACCTTATGCTAAGTGGTGGAAGCCAGATACAAGGCCACATATTTTATGATCCCATTTATGTGATATGTACAGGTTGTCAAATTCATAAAGACAGAAAATAGATTGGTGGTTGGAGGTGCTGGGAAGGGAAGGGGTAATGAATGGGAGTGACTGCTAATGTGTACTCAATTTCTCTTAGGTTTGATAAAATGTTCTAAAGCCAAGTAGTGGTAATGCCTGCACAACTCTATGAATATACTAAAAAAACACTTAATTGTTCACTTTTAAAGGGTGAATTTTATATATGAATCATCTCAATAAATCTATTGTTTAGAGTGGGAGATGGAGGGGCAGAGGGAGAGAGAGAATCTCAAGCAGGCTCCATGCCCAAACCCTGAAATCATCACCTTAGCTGAAATCAAGAGTTGGACACTCAACAGACCTAGCCAGCAAGTGCCCCAAAAAGATAGTTTTAAGAGACCAAGAAAACAAATAAATATATAAATATATTTAGTACTTCTATTATCCTAAAGACCTTAAGAGGGATGCCTGAGTGGCTCAGATGGTTAAGCATCTGCCTTCGGCTCAATCATGATCCCAGACTCATGGGACTGAGTCCCATATCGGGCTCCTTGCTCAGCATGGAGCCTGCTTCTCCCTCTGCCTGCCTCTCCCCCTGCTTGTGCTCACTCTCTGTCTCGCTCTCTCTGACAAATAAATAAATAAAATCCTTTAAAAAAAAAAAGACCTTAAGAGAATCTGCCTTTATTTTTCATTAAATTGGTAATGATTATACAGATTCTCATTAAAAAATGTTATTGATAATAAATATCCTTAGTTATTATGCCTCTCAGGTAAACATGGCTTTAATAATATTAATTATAAAATATTTTGACATATGTCTTTTAATCACAATTTATTTATGCTTATTTATTTTCAATATAATTTCCCAGGGATTTCATTCACTCTAGACTATGGAGATCTTATAATAGTTTCTTAAAGAACTGAAATCACTTTTGGAGGAGGAGCAGGGACTTAGTTCCTTTTCCTTTACTATCTATATTAAAGAAGACTTAAACTTGTTATTCCTTTCAGTTTAAGATTACTCTAATTACTGGATACATTGGATGGCACTTTCATTCAGCCAGGCAATTAAGAAATATACACAGATGAAATAAAGGTGTGAATATATAAGGAGAAAGTGACCTCAGAGCTTTTTTCCTTCTATTTTTTTTTTTTTTTTCCCAATAAACAAAAAACCTAAGCAAGCATTGAGAGGAGAAATTTGTAATTTCTTAACATTATCTCAAATCCTGGAAAATTCTATAAACATAATGTCAGTAACTTTCAATTTCTTTAAACTTAATTCCACACAAATTACAGTCATCTACATAATAAGTACTTAAGAATACAATATCTTTGAAGTCTGTCAGGATGATCTCTAAAAAGCTTTGTTACTCATTTTAGACCCTGCCATTACTGCCCATCAACTAACCTTTTTGTCTTTCTTTAACTTACCTTGTATTACAAAACTAACCCGAATTTAGGTGAAAGTTGTAGTTTAAATGGTAAATAATTAAAAAGTAAGCTGCCAGCTCATCAGCAGCAGTATATTATTTTGTCAAGATTTTAAGAACAAATCAATTGTTTCTTTAGCAAAAAAATAATAATAATAACTGTTGCTGCAGTCAGAGGTAAGGTATTCTATTAAAAGTAAATTCCATAGAAAAGCAACGGTGCCCACTCCAATTGATAAAAAGAATAGCTGGCATGGCATATTTTGTAAGAATCATGTCAACAAAAAGCTTTTAGAATAAGAAGTATGTGATAAGACAGTTTATAAGCCTATAAGCTTCAGTGTGATTTATCTTTCTGCAATGTGAATGGGGGTAGATTTATAAGCTATCCCTACCATCCACTGATGATTCATTGAATAAGCATGTTTTCAGGCTGCTGTATACAGAACCTTCAACCATAAAGTCATGCAAAAGGTGACTCACATGCTGTATTTTCAAGAAGCTTTTAAAATCAGACTTTTAAAATCGTAGCTCACCAATTACAACAGGATCTTATGTTTGCTTTGTAACTGACATTGACAAGGAAAAGTACTTTTCTGAGTGTCCCTTTAGCTGTTTATCAGACATTTGTGTCCCCTCATATCTGAATGGGTGGAATCAAATAATGCTATTATTACAATTTTCAGCTTGTTCTTAGGGTTTATTTCTGTATTTCTGCTATCACAATAAAGCTTATCAGAGACCACTGTAATTTCAATTTGCTGTGGTACTGAACAATAAAGCCCAGTATAATTCCATTGATTAAAAAATAATAATTGACTAATCTCAACCTTTTTTAGAGTTGAGAAGATTTGAAGATTAAGATTTAATCCTATGGGTCAACTGTTTCAACACTTGCTCAGACCAAAATTGACTAAATCTCAAGATGACTAAGCATTTCATGTAAAAAATTCTAGTTTTTATAATCCATTTTAAATTAGAATTGTCATTCAGATGTACCTATAATTTAAGAACATGGCACTAAATAACTCAGATGCAGCTTTAATCATTTTATAACAAATGTAACAAATTTTTAATTTTGTTAGAAAAGTCACTTCCCATTTAAGATGGCTACCTGAGAGTAATATATATATATACAATATATTATAGTATTAGACCCTGGGTTTCTGTGATATGTATATATATATGTAGTGTTTTAATTTCTTTAATGCTAAATGGCTATTCTTGGGCGCCTAGGTGGCTCAGTCGGTTAAGCGACTGCCTTCGGCTCAGGTCATGATCCCAGGGTCCTGGGATCGAGCCCCGCATCGGGCTCCCTGCTCCGTGGGAAGCCTGCTTCTCCCTCTCACACTCCCCCTGCTTGTGTTCCCTCTCTCGCTGTGTCTCTCTCTGTCAAATAAATAAATAAAATCTTTAAAAAAAAATGCTAAATGGCTATTCTTAATTATTTTCCTAAGCTACTTGTGACTGATTTTTAAAATAGAGGAAAAGTTTGCAAAATAAAATCATATAAATCACTAAAACTGTTTCAAACTAATTTGTTGTAGATTTTATAATTTTATACATAGAACTGTTTTAGCTAAGAAGACACAAACTAAGGGCAAGAGTGCACAGCAAGTACCAACTGACTGAATCCAGTGATCTTGTCTTGTATGGTTTTAAGTTACTTTTTTAAACCTTCATCGTATATGTTGGTATGGATGTCACTATGAGTCAGGTCACTAGGAGTTAATAAAAGTGATGGAAATTATCTTATTTTCTACCAATGCTAGAACTAGAAAGAAAAATATGAGTTCAACCATTTATAAAAAGTCAGAAATGGCTTTCTGCTAATCTTCATAAATTTCTAATTTAATCAACACTTCAGAAGAAAAATGTGAGCCAAGTACCTTTTTGGAGTAATAGACAAATCTCCTTAACCCTCTTGCATTATCAAGTTCAGTTTTGCTCTTTTAAAAACAGTCATTTCTACTCTGGTAATATAAGCCCAGTATTACATAGTGGTTATATTTGTGCTCAGTAATATTTGAATTCAAATGAGAAAATAAGGATCAAAAATATCAAATTCTCAGATAAGAGCAACCAAAAGAACTTCAATCCATTAAGTCTATGTTACTGTTTCAGTTAAATTAGGTACATTGTGCTAGTTACATTTTCTTGAAATTATTCACTTTCCAACTGAGGTGAATGTCTACCTAAGATGGCTCTTCTCATATTATTTATTAAATATCTGTTCTATGCAAGATATATAATAACTGTTAGGGCCAAATATGTAAAGACACAGTCCCTGTTTCAAGAAATTTATAATCAAAAGGGAAACAAGTAAATTAACATTTGATGTTTTTAGTGGTGAAAAACTATGATAAATTTCGGTATGTCATTATGAAACATTCCCTGGCATATCATTAACCCACAGTGCCATTTGAATTTGAGATTACAAATTTTGCATTAAATTAACATTAATATTAAAAATTAATATCACTAGGGGTGCTTGGGTGGCTCAGTCAGTTAATGTCTACCTTTGGCTCAGGTCATGATCCCAGGGTCCCGAGATGGAGCCCTGTGTTGGGTTCCCTGCTCACTGGGGAGCATGCTTCTCCTTCTCCCTCTGCTACTACCCCTGCTTGTTCTCTCTCTCTCTCTCAAATAAATAAATAAAATCTTGAAAAAATAAAAATAAAAATTAATATAACCAATAAATTCTTCTAAGACAATTATTATTCATATTTAAATGAAGAAATTCTTACTTTGTACCACAGTTCCTGGACTTTTGCAAAAGCTCTGAAAGTACTTCTGCTATAAATCTATTTATTTTATATCTAACATTTTAAGAAATTTCAGCTTTTGTTCAGTTTTTCCATAGCAAACAGAACAGGGTGTTTTCAGAGATGTTTATAAATAATGCATTAGCTCAGCATTGTAAAAAAAAAAAGAAGAAGAAAGAAAACAGGAAGTACTAAATCCATGGCATTTGTAATATATACACTGAATATTTGCTTGCCATTTTGAAAGTTGCAACTTAAATTTATGGCTTCCAGGCTGGAGGTTAGGATAGTATTAGACCCGGGGGCTTTGTGATATGTAATTTTGTGGTACGTGTTGATGAGCAAAAGTGGGGTTCATGAGGAAATGGCTCAAGCTTTACTGCTTTGTCTTTGGAATAAATGTGCATGGGAATTGTAAGAAAGTGTTAAGATTCCTAAAAATTATTTGTTTTTAGGGATGACTCATAAATCTTTTGTAACAACCTGCCATTTCACATCACATAATCAATAATTATCATCCTTAGCTAAGGTAAAAGAATCTATGGGAAAACAATGATAACTAGATCTCTTCTATTCCTGGATTACTTGATTTTCACTGAAATGAGTACTTCAGAATCTTAAAATAATATATATATTTTAATCTTCTCATGATGTTTTTCCCATGATAGATAAATATATCCATGTGTACTTTGTTATTTGTTATGTTTTCCTAAGTTCAGACTGATTCTCAAACTAAATTATACCAATAACAAAATATGAAGGCAAACAATCATTTTTAAACTATTTTAGTAATTATTGGCCAAAGGTCAGGAAAAGCTTTTTTATTAGGCATAAGTTAATTAGTATTCTCTAATAACTTTTGAGATAAAATGTGTGTAATTATGAGACAGAAATCAATCATGAGGGGTTTAAAAACAAATAATCATATATTACATAACTGATTCCTCAAACTTTTATGGGATTTCACGCTTTTGTTTTTAAATATTCAAGCAGTATACATTCTATCATTTTTAACAGAAGTCAGTAAGGATATCTGAGAAAAGCCACTGTTTCCAAAATAAAACATAACATGATTACCCACGTTATGATATAAAACACTCTCATTCAAGTGCATTTTCATTACTAAGAGTCCAGCTTCCTTTACTGTTGTGATTAAAACAATTTAATTTGAGTCATGTAAAATAAGTTACATAAAGAAGAAAAACCACATAGCCATATAGGTGATGCATCGTTAAGTGTTTATCAAAATTCAAAATACATTTTTGATAAAAAGTCTAAGATGACTAACATTCTAGATAAGTAGGAATACATTGGAATTTTCTCATTCTTATGAAGAGCATCTACAAAATCCTATATTTGTTATGATTAAGAATGGCGAAAGACTGGATGTTTTACTCCTAATGGCAGTAACACACAGTAACGTGACAAGGATCTTCACTCTATTCAACATGGTACTGGAAATTCCTAGCCAATGAAATAGACCATGGGAAAAAATAATAAAAGGCAGACAGACTGGAAATGAATCAATGAAAAATTTTCCTATTCACAGAATACATAGTTACATATGTAGAAGAGCCGAAGAAAACTAAACTTAAAATTAACTTTAAATATTAAGTGAGTTTACTAAGAGTATAGAATAAAATTCAGCATGCAAATAAAAGCAATGTGAAATTAGGAACAATTTTTTAAATAAATATCATTAATAATGGCTCCAAAAAATTTGACAAAGTTAAGTATAAATCTAGCAAAACATGCAGAGGGTTTGTATGCTTAAAATTATAAAATCCTGACAAAAATTAAAAAAAAAAAAAGAAAGTTACCATGTTCAAAAACATAACACATTTAACAAGAAGACATATGAGAAAATTTTCATGACCTAGAGTTAACAAAGGGTATTTAGACACGACCAAAATAAAGAATAAAAACACAATCCACAAAAGAAAATAAGTTTATACATTGAAATTTATCAAAATTAAAACATTTGCTCTGAGAAGTCTCTGTGATAAGAATGAAAATTCAAGACACAAACTTGGGAGGAGTATTTATTTGCAAATCTCACATATGTCAAAGGATATGTATCCTTAATATATAAGATACTCCATAAACTCAAAAGTAAGGAAACAATTTAATTATAAAATGGCCAACAGATTTAAATAGACGCTTAAAGAAGATATATAGAAAGTAAACATTCCAAAAGATCCTCAATTTAATTAACCATTAGAGAAATTAAATTAAAACCATAGTAAGATACCACCACATACTTATTAAAAGAGTTAAAATTTTAAAAAATAAAATAAAATGTGAAATCTTGTAGTGATGGCAAGCTAACTTGATCTATCATACTTTGCTGGTAGAAAAGTAAAATAATGCAGCCACCGTGGAAAAAGTTTGAATGTTTTTTTTATAAAATTTTTATAAAATTAAAATCCACTTACCAAATGACAGGATAATTGTACTTCTGGGCATGTATCCTAGAGAAAGGAAACTAAGTTTATTTTTATTTATTTCTTTTTTTAAGATTTTATTTATTTATTTGACAGAGAGATAGAGAATACAAGTAGGCAGAGAGGCAGGCAGAGGGAGAGGGAGAAGCAGGCTCTCTGCTAAGCAGGGATTTCTATGGCCGAGGCCAAAGAGGTTGATGCCTATGTTCTCCTCTAGGATTTTGATGGATTCCTGTCTCACATTTAGGTCTTTCATCCATTTTGAGTTTATCTTTGCATATGGTGTAAAAAAAAAAAAAAGGTCCAGTTTCATTCTTCTGAATTTCCAATTTTCTCAGCACCATTTGTTGAAGAAACTCTTTTTTCCATCGGATATGCTTTCCTGCTTTGTCAAAGATTAGTTGACAATAGAGTTGAGGGTCCATTTCTGGGGTTTCTAGTCTATTCCATTGATCTATGTGTCTGTTTTTATGCCAGTACCATACTGTCTTGATTATTACAGCTTTGTAATTGAGCTTGAAGTACAGCTTGTGATGCTACCAGTTTTGGTTTTCTTTTTCAACATTTCTCTGGCTGTTCGGAGTCATTTCTGGTTCCATATAAATTTTAGGATTATTTGTTTCAGCTCTGTGAAAAATGTCAATGTATTTTGATAGGGATTGCACTGAATGTGTAGATTGCTCTGAGTAGCATAGACATTTTAACAATATTTAGTCTTCCAATCCATAAGCATGGAATGTTTTTCCATTTCTTTGTGTCTTCCTCAATTTCTTTCATAAATGTTCTATAGTTTTCATAATATAGATCCTTTACCTCTTTGGTTAGGTTTATTCCTAGGTATCTTATGGTTTTTGGTGCAATTGTAAATGGGATCGACTCCTTAATTTCTCTTTCTTCTGTCTCATTGTTAGTGTATAGAAATGCAACCGATTTCTGTGCATTGATTTTTATATCCTGCCACTCTGCCTAATTCCTGTATGAGATTTAGCAATTTTTGGGTGGAGTCTTTTGGGTTTTCCACATAGAGAATCATGTCATCTGCAAAGAGAGAGAATTTGACTTCTTCTTTGACAATTTGAATGCCTTTTGTTTTTGTTGTCTGACTGCTGAGGCTAGGACTTTTAGTACTATGTTGAACAACAGTGTGAGAGTGGGCATCCCTGTCATGTTCCTGACCTTAGGGGGAAAAGCTCTCAGTTTTTCTCCATTGAGAATGATATTCACTGTGGCCTTTTCACAAATGGCTTTTATGAAATTGAGGTATATTCCTTCTATCCCTACACTGTGGAGAGTTTTAATCAAGAAAGGATGCTGTATTTTGGCAAATGGTTTTTACTGCATCAATTGAGGGATCATATGGTTCTTGTCCTTTCTTTTATTAATGTGATGTATCATGTTGATTGATTTGCGGATGTTGAACCACCCTTGCAGCCCAGGAATAAATCTCACTTGGTCATGGTGAATAATCCTTTCAATGTAATGTTGGATCCTATTGGCTAGTATCTTGGTGAAAATTTTGGCATCCATGTTCATTCAGGATATTGGTCTGTAATTCTCCTTTTTGGTGGGGTCTTTGTCTGCTTTTGGGATCAAGGTAATGCTGGCCTCATAGAAGAAGTTTGGAAGTTTTCCTTCCCTTTCTATTTTTGGCAACAGCATCAGAATAATAGGTATTAGTTCTTCTTTAAATGTTTTGTAGAATTCCTCTGGGAAACCATCTGGCCCTGGATTCTTGTTTGTTGTGAGATTTTTTTTTTTTTTTTTTTTTTTTTTTTTTTTTTTTTTTTTTTTTTACTGCTTCCATTTCCTTGCTGGTTATGGGTCTATTCAGATTTTCTAGTTCTTCCTGTTTCATTTTTGGTAGGTTATAAGTTTCCAGGAATGCATTCATTTTTTCCAGTTTGCTTAATTTCTTGGCATATAGTTGCTCATACTATGTTCTTAAAATTGTTTGTATTTTGGGGCACCTGGATGGCTCAATCGTTAAGCCTCTGCCTTCGGCACAGGTCATGATCCCGGGGTCCTGGGATAGAGCCCCATGTTAGGCTCCCTGCTCAGCGGGAAGCCTGCTTCTCCCTCTCCCCCACTGTGTTCCCTCTCTCGCTATGTTCTCTCTGTCAAATAAATAAATTAAATTAAATTAAATTAAATTAATACACTTAAAAAAAAAAAGATTGTATTTCCTTGGTGTTGGTCGTGATCTCTCCTCTTTCATTCATGATTTTATTAATTTTGGTCGTTTCTCTTCTTTTTGATAAGTCTCACTAGGGGTTTATCAGTCTTATTCTTTCAAAGAACCAGCTTCTAATTTCACTGATCTGTTCTACTGTTCTTTTGTTTTCTATTTCATTGATTTTTGCTCCAATGTTTATTTCTCATCTCCTGCTTGATTTTTGCTTTATTTGCTGTTCTTTCTCCAGATCCTTAAGGTATAAGGTTAGCTCATGTATTTGAGACTTTCCTAATTTTTTCAGAAAGGTCTATATTGTTATGTGCTTCCCTCTTAGGACCACCTTTGCTGTAACCCAAAAGTATTGAATAGTTGCATTTCATTTTCATTTGTTTCCATGATTTTTTTTTTTTTTAATTCTTTAATTTCCTAGTTGACCCATTCATTCTTTAGTAGGATGCACTTTAACCTACAAGTATTTGGGTTCCTTCCAAATTTCCTCTTGTGATTGAGTTTCAATACACTGTGGCCTGAAAATAGGCAGGGAATAATCCCAATCTTTTGGTATTGGTTGAGACCTGATTTGTGACCCAATATGTGATCTTTCTGGAGAATGTTCCATGGGCACTCAAGAAGAATGTGTATTCTGTTGCTTTTGGATGAAATGCTCTGTATATATCTTTGAAGTTCATCTGATCCAGTGTGTTATTCAAAGCCCTTGTTTCCTTGTTGATCTTCTGCTTAGATGATCTATTCATTGCTGTGAGTAGGGTGTTGAAGTCCCCTACTATATTATATTATTATCAATGTGTTTCTTTAATTTTGTTATTAATTGGCCTATATAATTGGCTGCTCCCAAGTTAGGAGCATAAATATTTATAATTGTTAGATCTTCTTGTTGGATAGAGCCTTTAAATATGATATAGTGTCCCTCTTCATCTCTTACTATAGTCTTTGGTTTAAAATCTAATTTGTCTGATATAAAGATTGTTACCCCAGCTTTCTTTTGACGTCCATTAGCATGATAAATGCTTCTCCACCCACTCACTTTCAATCTGGGGGTGTCTTTAGGTCTAAAATGAGTCTCTTGTAGACAGCATATTGATGGGTCTTGCTTTTTAAATCCAATCTGATACCCTGTGTCTTTTGATTGGAACATTAGACCATTTACATTTAGAGTAACTACTGAAAGATATTAATTTAGTGCCATTGTATTACCTGTATCGTCCCTGTTTCTGTAGGTTGTCTCTGTTTCTTTCTGGTCTATGTTACTTTTAGGCTCTCTCTTCGCTTACAGGATCCCCTTTAATATTTCTTGCAGGGCTGGTTTAGTGATCACAGATTCTTTTAGTTTCTGTTTATCCTGGAAGCTCTTTATCTCTCCTTCCATTCTGAATGAGAGCCTTGCTGGATAAAGTATTCTTGGCTGCATGTTTTTCTCATTTAGTACCCCTAATATATCATGCCAGCCCTTTCTAGCCTGCCAGGTCTCTGTGGATAGGTCTGGTACCAGTCTAATATTCCTAACCCTGCAGGTTAAGGAGTTCTTGTCTCGAGCTGCTTTCAGGATTTTCTCTTTATCTCTGAAATTTGCAAGCTTCACTATTTATGTTGGGGTGTTGATCTATTTTTATTGATTTTGAAGAGGGTTCTCTCTACCTCCTGGACTTGAAAGCCTGTTCTTTCCCCAGATTAGGGAAGTTCTCAGTTATGATTTGCTCAAATATACCTTCTGTCCCCCCCAGGTGGACAAAATAGGATGATCCACTTGGTCCTCAGTGTATTTTGGTCTGTTTGTTAGAAAGCACTAAATTCCAAAATTGTAAGGAAAGCAAAACTTATATATATACAAAAATAAAACTGAATACAGTGAAAGGAAGCAAAATGAATAATATAACAATAAAATGTAAATGTAAAAGTGAAAGTTAAAAAAGAATTAAACAAAGAGTTGATAAAATAAGAAACTTATTTTAAAAATATGAAATGAAAACTTGTAAAATCTCTCTCTCTCTCTCTCTCACACACACACACACACACACACACACACACCTCGAAAAAAGGATATTAAAGTAAGGCTACTATTGAAATCCAGCTGAGTATGAAAGGGTAGTTCAATATCCTGGTTCCAAAGAGAAAAAAAAAATTCTTCTCTAAACCTGCTGGGAAAAAAACAACACTCTACATATATACACAAATGCACTTTCAACACTTCCTCATTTGAACTCACTAGCTATAATTAAAACATACATGTTGAAAATGGAAAAAAGGGGCACCTGGGTGGCTCAGTCAGTTAAGCGGCTGCCTTCGGCTCAGGTCATGATCCCGGGGTCCTGGGATCGAGCCCCACATCGGGCTCCCTGCTCGGCAGGAAGCCTGCTTCTCCCTCTCCCTCTCCCCCTGCTGTGTTCCCTCTCTTGCTGTGTCTCGCTCTGTCAAATAAATAAAATATTAAAAAAAAAAAAAGAAAATGGAAAAAAAAAGTAAAAAGAACAAGAAAATTTTAAACTGAAAGATAAAAGAATCATGAAAAGAAACCTTGAATTCTATATAGTATTTTCCCAGAGTGCAGGAGTTTTGCAGTTCTGTGTGGTCGAAAACTTGGTATTCACCTGATGTTCTAGCTGGTCTTCTGCGGGAGGGGTCTGCTGCACTGATTCTCTCAAGTGTCTCTGCCTGGATGGAGTTGCACCACCCCTTGCCAGGGGGCCAGGCTCAGTGTAAGCTGCTTCGGGTTGCTCTATGTGGCTTTTGTTCCCTGAAGGCATTCTGCAGCACTTCAGAGGATGAAAATAAAAATGGCAGTTCCTCTATCTCCAGCCCAGGAGCTGAAAGATTGTGGCACCCTCTCTTCAGTAAACCCTCAGTTTACCGTGCCAAACTCTGCAGACTCCTGCAGTGCGCACCCACGAGGATCCTCCCGAAGGAGGGAGGAAGGTGGCCAGGGATCTGCTACTTGCAGCTCCCCCACCACTGGAAGGAGGACGGTGGCCTTGTTTCTGCCCTTTGCAGAGACCCCACATGGAGAACAGTTGCCCAATCTTGCAGCAGTTCTCAGTTTATGACAAATCAAGCTGAGAGCCCACTCCCAGGCTTGCTGACCGTAGCTTGTTTCTCTGCTCCAATGCTTGGGAACTCTGCCTGCTCAGGCACCCTGTTCTTTTTCTGACCCTGGGGATCCTGAGATCACACTGTCCCACCTAGGATTCTGCCCTGCATCACCATCTGAGCACCTCTCAGGCAGGGATGGCTCTCCCTGGAGCAGACTTCTAAAAGTTCTGATTTTGCACTCGGGGGCTACATCACTTTCCAGTAGCTGACTTATGGAAGTTCCCTCCTCCTGCCATTTATCTTCTGATATATCCCCTCAGATTCACTTCTTTGCACCTCCTACCTTGCAAAAAGTGTCACTTTTCTATTTGTACAATTTCAGCAATTCTTTTCTTACATCTCAGGCATGTCAGGTTCAATTTATAGGTGTTCAGAATAACTTGATAGATATCTAGCTAAATTCAAGGGACCAGATGAAAGAGGTCCCCTACTCTTCCACCATCTTTAGAAAGCCACAGAATGAATTTTAGAAGTGAACATGCAAGGCAGAAATTTTAATTACTTAACAATTCCAAAGGATGATCAAAACCTGCTCTCACTGGCAAACATTGAGAGGTATGAGAACCTTCCCAATGTCAGAATATCATTTGACAAGTTACATATATCCAATGAGATATATAACTAGTCTAATCAGAGGTCAACTTTAGCAATGTCATTTGCAAAAGAACATGTAGCAGACACTCCAAGTAGAACTAACTACTGATAAGTGGACTAACAAGAGCTCATGCATTAACAATTTGATTTTAGGAAAAAATAAAAGAAATGCAATCACACTTTATATCCAAAGCCTGCTAAGGTAATGACCTACACATACAGTTGTTCCACACTTCACTTGATTGATTAACTTCTGAAAGTTTATTCATCTCTAATCAGGTTAGAAGTGAATTAGAGTGCATTTATATTCATAATTATAATCACATCTAAATCAGTAGACCCAAGAAATGTGATATTTCCCATTCTGATACTGGCATTCTCATAACTATTTGTCTATTTATACTTTTTAAAAACCATGTTTTGTCTTATCATCAATAGCAGTACTGTTGCTAAAATAACATAATCTAAATCAAAAAATGATCTCTTTCTATAGACACCATGGTTTAAACTAGACATGCTTTTAGAAAGCCATAATAAGGAATAAAACACACTAAAAAAAAAAAAAACCATGAAAGATTATGAAATTATTTATTTTAAAAATATGAAATGAAAACTTGTAAAATATCTCTCTCTCTCTCTCATACACACACACACACACATACACACACACACCTAGAAAAGAGGATATTAAAGTAAGGCTACTATTGAAATCCAGCTGAGTATGAAAGGGTAGTTCAATATCCTGGTTCCAAAGAGAAAAAAAATTCTTCTCTAAACCTGCTGGGAACAAACAACACTCTACATACATACACAAATGCACTTTCAACACTTCCTCATTTGAACTCACTAGCTATAATTAAAACATACATATGGGCCACGCTCCTTTGGTTTCAGCTAATGTATTGATTCTTTCAACCACAAATGACTATTCAGTTCTCTGTATATCTTGGGTTCAGGAAACATATCTTTGGACGAGACACAAAAGTCTCCTCCTCTTTTGGAGCTTAAATCCTATAGAATATGACCAATAATAAATAGCAAATAAATAGCAAAATTATGGAGTTATTGAAGGAAAAATTTCCTGGGCAGAAAGAGCAACTGGTATAAATGAGGAAAAGCACATATGAAACTGATACGATTCCAGAACTGTCCAAAATTGGGCCAGAGTGCTGTGGACTCAGTGTGAAGACAGGAAGATGATAGCAGGTTAGTTAAGGGTGGTTGGCAGGCCCGGGAAGGACAGAGACTTCTTGGGAAAGAGGGAAAGGTTTATGGTCAGTGAAGCATAAAAAAATAGTACATTAAAGGACAAAGCCATTTTCCTTTATACATTACTTTTAAAATAACTTCTACAGCTAAATCCTAAAGGAGGGGGCGGGGGGGAACAGGATCTTCTTTGATCCAAGAGGCCTGTTTTTCTTCTCTACCCATTATCAACATTGGCCTTGATTTTTTAGGAGATATTTCATCTCAGTTAATAATGGTGTTCAAATACTGAATAAAATAATTAAAATTTTTGCTATGTAATGTCCGATTAGCCAGAATTCTAGAAGTTTTCTAATTTAGATTTATCAGAACAGAATGGTTTACTGACATAGGCCTAAAATAGACATATATTTTTAGAAGGTAATGATTATGCTTCTTTCATTTTCAAAGAGTTTCATTTGACCTCTTTGACAGAGCTCAATAAGCTCTGCCTGATAACACCTGTGATATGTAATTTCAAAGGAAGTGCCTGCATTTTTTTATGGCTCATCAGATCCACTCTGAATGGTCAATTAGTGTGTATCAATAATTACTGCACATTCTAGAAAAGAAGATTTATATGGAATTTATAAATTATAACTCAATTATCCATCAAAAAAGAGATACAATAACACAGAAGGTGAGTGTGAACCATGCCAAATTGGATAAGTTCTCACACACCATTAAACAGACTCAACAATCATGTTGGGGGGAAGACTTTTGCACTTTTTCATTTTGCCTTCTCATCACTTGTTCCAATTATGTCTCTCTGTAAATGAGGTCCATAAATGCTGTTAAAAACAGAGTCATCTAATGCCAGTTTCCTGTTTAATAGTCATAAATATAATAAAATGATAATAAAAAAGATAGTTCATTAACATGAACTATCCATTACTAAACATAAAATTTATTATATTTAATACATAGCACCATCTAGTGAAATTTGAGGGGAATGTGTAACATACTGAATATGATGCAAAACAACTTTGCAAATCTTAGAGCTTAGTTCTTGTGCATTAATTATACATTTAAGTGTCTCCCTAGAAATTTCCCAAGGAATAAATAAAATGTTATATCTCTCACACACACACACACACACACACACACACACACACACACATATATATATATATATCACATTTTTAAATGCTTTTTTTTTATATTGATATGTTTATAAAACCAGTAAAATGATCTCTTTCTACTTAAACATACAAGCAATCATAAGCAAGGATTTATTATTTAAGCAAGTGTTTGTGTTTTTTTTAAGATTTATTTATTTATTTGAGAGAAAATGTGCATGAGTGGGAGGGGCAGAGGGAGAGGGAGAGAGAATCTCAAGTCTGACCTGGGACTCCATCCCAGGACCCTGAGATCATGACCTGAGCTGAAACCAAGAATTGGATGCTTAACCAACTACGCCACCCAGACACCCCTAAGCAGGGGTTTATTTGATATTAAGAAGATATAATCTGAAACAACTCAACTATAATATATGAAAGTAAAGTGATGCATGTAGTATGCATGGTCTCTCAAAACCATTCACAAGTTACAGAGAGGAGAGTAATCAGGATATCCGCAAACGTACTTCAATCTTTTTTATTCAAAGAATGTCCCTAATAACTTTTTATAATACTATTTGATGGTCTTTTGTGTAAAATAGAGGCTGATAGTTTATGAAAGTTGTCATAATAAATTTAACGTGTCAGTTCACAAAATATACTCTGGCTTGTTTTAAAATATTAAATACTAAAATATCAATTATACTAAAATAGTATATATATATATGTAACACCCAGTGCTCCATGCAGTACAAAAACAATGAATCGTGGATCACTACACCAAAAACTAATGATGTATTGTATGGTGACTGACATAATAAAATAAAATAAAATAAAATAAAATAAAACAAAATAAAATAGTTTACAATCCAATAATTTACAAAATAGTATATAAAGAATTATGTGAACATCATATCTTATTCCCTGTGCTGATTTCCTGACATTAGAACAGAGTTCATTTATGTGTAACATTTATATTTCTGCACTAACAACTAATTTGAGTGTCAATGATGAGAATGTATCATTCTTTGTGAATAAATTACTTTTTTAAATTTTAAATGTTTATTCATTTAAAATAACAATCCCATTACACAGTAACATTTTTTATGAAAAACATTTTTCAAAACAAGAAAAATTTCATGAAAATTTCACGAAAAGTACTGATTACTTTTTTTGCAGGTGGATAAATTATTTTGAAATGACAACAATGTTTTAAAACTACCCTGGCTATGGTGAGCGCTGTGAATCGTGTAAGACTGTTGAATCACAGACCTGTACCTCTGAAACAAATAATACGTTATATGTTTAAAAAAAAAAGAAGAAGAAGAAGAAGAAGATAGTAGGAAGGGAAAAATGATAGGGGGGAATCAGAGGGGGAGACGAACCATGAGAGACTATGGACTCTGAGAAGCAAACTGAGGGTTCTAGAGGGGAGGGGAGTGGGGGGATGGGTTAGCCTGGTGATGGGTATTAAAGAGGGCACGTTCTGCATGGAGCACTGGGTGTTATACGCAAACAATGAATCATGGAACACTTCATCAAAAACAAATGATGTAATGTATGGTGATTAACATAACATAGTAATTAAAAAAAAAAAAACTACCCTGGCAATAAAAGTTGTATAGGGACTCAACAATATTTTTTAAATAAAAAGAATAAGTCATTATATAATAAATTGTGGATATCTTTTGCATTTCATAACTGGACTCTAAAGGCAATTCTAAAGAGATAAGTTCAAATGACTTTTGTAATGATTTCAATAAATCAATTTTATTATTTAGCTGTCCAGTAAATATTGATCAACTATCATTAACTATCAAATTAATGAATAAGAAGAGAACTGTGTCAGCGATGAGAACACACTGTCTGACTTTCCAAATACTAGAGTGTAGTTGACCAGAAGCCTTAGGTGCTATGCTCTGAAATCCATTCCCATGTGTGTTCCAAGGCCATGCTTTCTACAGTCTCCTCCCAACCCATGACTACGTATGATGCAGTATGATATAAAAAAGCCAGACTCATTCTTGGAAAACACAGGACTCTTCTGGCAGCCACCTTTGACTTAAGAACTCCACAGCCTTGATGAAATTTCTTTAAATTGCTACTGTCTGTAAAGCTTCTACCAACCTTCTTTCCCTCTTTCACTGGGGTCAGACTTGGATTGCAATTCAGTGGTTCTCCTTGATTATTCCAACTCCCAGATCTCAGCCCATATTTTTCTCATGGTCCTTTTCCCTAATAAAATTCTTGCACATTTAATCACATTTAATTCCATTTGCCTTTACTTCTAGGGGAATTGCAAAGTGGGGTCTGAGATGGACCAGATTTTTTTTTCCTCAGAGTGATAGATAGTTACTCATTTGCTTTTGTTTTGTTTTAATTATTTTTATTTTTTTTTTTTTAAAGATTTTATTTATTTATTTGACAGAGAGACACAGCGAGAGAGGGAACACAAGCAGGGGGAGTGGGAGAGGGAGAAGCAGACTTCCTGCGGAGCAGGGAGCCCGATGCGGGGCTCGATCCCAGGACCCTGAGATCATGACCTGAGCTGAAGGCAGACGCTTAACGACTGAGCCACCCAGGCGCCCCTGTTTTAATTATTTTTAAAGATTTTATTTATTTGAGAAAAAGAATGAGCAAGGGAGAGAGCACGAGCTGGGGGAGGGGCAGAGGGAGAAGTAGACTCCTCACCGAGCAGGGACCCCCACATGGGGCTTGATTCCAGGACTCCTGGATCATGACTTGAACTGAAGGCAGACACTTAACCAACTGAGCCACCCAGGTGTCCCTTCGTTTGCTTTCATTACACACAAAGCTAAAGCCCGCACAACCACATAGAAGCTAACAGAATACTTAATCCACAGGTTTGGAATCCCACCCAGAGTAGCACTGGGTAAGGGACACAACAAGGGTAAAATTTAACTCTAAGTTATGGCCATCAACAGGTCACTTCAGAACCCATGTGCCCAGAGACTGGAAGTCAAGCACAGAGGTCACTATAATGTCAGACATAACTGACTTTGATGAGTAGAAAGAACTGCTGTTGTTAGACAGTGGGGTAGGGAAGAAGATGTATAGAACCCAGTTGATCCACTTGGATAACCTCTGTTCCATTGGTACTTCTGTGACCCATTTTAACCGTGAACACACACATGTGGCAACCTTGGGTTGAGAAGAAGTTATGATTATCAAGGGATCGGGCCCATCTGGAATGAAGTTTTGGGTCATACTACTAAGTAAACCAGCATGAACTCTGAAGAGATAACTGAGATTGGGAGGGATTTAGAATGGACAGTGGTGTTGGGAGAGGGTATCAGTTGTAACTTCAAGATCAGCTGCATCAATGGGGGCTAAAATTTATAGGAGTACACTTTTCTAAGTTTTTCCCTATTAAAAAAAAAAAAAAAAAAAAAGGCTGCAGAAAACGACAGAAGAGCTACCCTAATCCTGTGTGGAGAAGCTAATCTGTCCAGCACAAGAGGTAGACTCTGGTAGCCATGAGAATGGGAGAATAAATGAACAAGAGCCCTAGCTGCTGTGCACTGAAGTTCATCAACCACATATGCATCAAAGCCAAGTTTCTCACTAACTACTCCCAGCTAATGACTGAGAGTGGCAAGGATACTAGGGCTGGCCTATTCTTGGAAGACAAGATTCATCTGATTGCCAGATTTGGCTCCAGAACTCTCCAGTCACTGTGTTCAACATTTCTAAGACTGAAAAACAGTCTTGGACTCTTTAACACACATTCCTATTCTCTCTCCATTACTTGGAATCAAATTTGCATGGTAGCATGGTGGATCTTTCAGGTTACCAGGCTCCTGCCCATTTTCTCTCAGGGGACATTTCAGGCTTTTTCTCTAATAACATTCTTGAATGTTTAATCCTGGCATTCCAAAGTCAAACAGCTCAAGACACTAATTATGCACCATGTTAGGAATTGCTAAATATACTAAGTTGATTGCTTTTGCTGATCCAAAGCCAGTAACATAGGAAAAAAAAAAAAAAAAATCCTTCCATCTTTGAATTAAAATTCTTCCTGCATTTAGAAAGGCTAAAATAAAAATTCTTATGAGGTAAGTACAAAAAAGGAGACAAACATTTTCGTTATAGGACATAGGAGAGGCAAAATAGAGAGACTAGAAAACCTGTTTCCCAAATCACAGCTCAAAGAAACATGGAAAGAAGCCCAATAGTTCACATTAGGAGACTCTGCTCAGAAAGGACCAGTTACCACAGAAATAAATTGTATTATTTATGCTTAAATCCTTATAAGTAAGGGGAAATTATATACTGGACATGAAGTTTAAAATATCATCTCGACAGAGTTTTCTAACACAACCTGTCCTCATTTCTTTGCAAAATTTTATGAGTAAGTGGATTCCCATAAAAGACTGGATACTAAATTTTAAAGCTATCAAACTGTTATTTTTAGGGTAGAAATTACAATTTCTGCTTACGGCATTCTCTTTGGTATGGTACATTTTTGTGAACAGTTTAAACATACATATATGGGAAAAATTCCTACTTATTTGTTCTTAGAGTAACCTAAAACAATTAGTTAAAATACATTCACTTTAAACTGTGCAGGGGTGCTGCTCAGGAGGATCTCCTAGGTGCAATGGAACCTGGACTGTATAAGGGGGTATGTGGTTACAAGCACACCCACAGTGGACGTTAGGCTAGTGGTTTTCTGCAACATGGTGATAGACCCTGGAAGAGAGGGAAGAGCAGTATGAGTGTCCCTTGTGTTGTTTTGTTGAACACTAAAGCTTAAGATCTGTAATGATTCAGGAACTTAAAAGAGGATCATGTGTCTCTATTTGCAGTAATTAGAAATATGAAGAAGTCAGATATGAGACCTCAGGAAGTAATCAACAAAGGAGGGTAGCAGTGATGCAGAACAAGGAATGACTTATATGAGAAAAAAATCTCAGGAAACACTTATGCAATGCAGAGAAATTTATCGGTACTGCCAGAAAATGTCCCCTCTGGTGATGTTGGGGATTTTATTTTGGGGATAATGAAGTAGAAATAAGCAATCTCCCTGTACTAAAAATTTATCTGTATGAAATCATGTATCTAGACAGTCTCCAATCACAAGCTGGCATATTTGATCTTTTTTTTTATTTGTCTTATATCTAGATATCTAACTCTATTTTTTAGCAGTCTTTGGCAGACAAACATAAGCTTTAATACTGGGCACTAAAGAAGTCTTGCCTCATTCAAAAGAAATCATCTATATCTACTGTCTGCCCCACTTTCATCCAGAAGAAAGGGTGCCAAAATCCTTTTATCTGCAAAAGGTAATTTAGACACTTGGGCATTATGAGTACATATTTTATTCTGTTTTCATAGATGAACTACAGAAGGAGAAAACTGTGTTCCTCCTATTAAAACAGCCTTTTCCATTAGCCTAGCACCACACTGGATCTAGGAATGTAGATCCAGACACACTTTCTTAGAAAGGTCAAGTGTATGATCTTTTATTGAAACACAAAAAAGGAACTATGAGGAAGGAATTATGAGTCTATTACTTAGGAAAGGCATGCAGAAAAGTATCTTCAGTACATATTTGGAGACAAAGCCTTTCTATATTAACATATCCTTGAGCTAGGAAGCTTTATTTCTTTCATTTTTGACTTTAGTAAGTTGATGCACTCTGCGATAGAAAATAAGACACATTATTCATTACTGACAAGTTTTGTACTTTCTTTAAAGTTCTCCATTACACGATCCTAAGCCTGTTGAAAATAGGCTGAGATTATTTTACTCACTTTTTAAAACTCAATGCCTCCCTAAAGTGGTGCCTGGTACAACTTTTATCTTGAGGAGAAATGTATAAGAAAAAGTTATATATTTTTATATATTAGAGATAATACTTTAATAAAGTTACTTTTCTCTCCATTACAATGAACACATTTTTATTGACTTAAGCAAAAAAATATAAAAAAATGGGAACAACAACAGCAGAAGTGTTGTCACTATTAAAATTCGTAAGGACATCATGACTAATAATAACATTATACTTATTATCCCTGTTTATGTAAATCACCCCTAAAAGTCCCAGAATTCTAGGTCTCAGCACATCTCCTATTTGCAATTATTCCTCGTAATTGTCTTTTAATACTTTTAATACTTCTCTGCATATATTTTATTTCTTCATATCTTAACTTCCTTAACTTTGAAAATTCTTCCAATATACAATCCAAAACTCAACATTCATTATCAAAGAAATTCCTAAATCCTTAAGCTCTTCTTTGAACATGCCTGAGTCTCCTCCAAAGACAATGCTACCTCTAAATTTTTATTATGTGACAGTGTTTTTTTTTATTCTTTTTTTTTTCTCCCATCCCTTACAAAATGGGTCCATAATTGTGGTACACACATTTTTTGCCCCCTCATTCTAGATTTTAAAATAAATTCCATTCTTTCTCCATAAATTACCCTAATTTTCAATCTCATGTCATGGATTTTATACTATACAATCTCTCTCATGATTGTGGTCATTTACTAAGACAAATTTTATTTCCCTTTAGTTTTCAGATTAACTAAGTGTCAGACACAATGAATAAAGCATATTCCCATCAAGGAAATTTGACACAAAATTTCTGATTATTAGGGATAAAGAGACATTTCTAAAACATTTAAAAGAAAAAAATAGGGGAAAAGAGCAATAAATGATTATCAAAATGTTAAAGAAATTTTCAATAGCAGAACTGGCAACTAATGAAAACTGAAAACATTAAAATTATCTGGCCAGACTATTAATCAAATGCAGATTAAATATGCACACTCTCAAAAAATGCTTCCCATTTACCATGTCATGAAACTACCAGAGGATGTTTTAAATGGCATTAATGTGATAATTCATGAAAAATGAAAACACTGACTACAGAAGTTAGAGAGTTTATGACAAAAGAGAGATAAAGATAATTATCAAGAAAACGGTAAGGGGCACCCTGGTGGCACAGTCAGTTAAGCAGCCTACTCTTGGTTTCAGCTCAGGTCATGATTTCAGGGTCCTGGGATTGAGCTCGGCGTCAGGCTCCCAGTGCAGTGTGGAGTTTGCTTGCTTGGAGCCTGCTTAAGACTCTCTCTCCTTCTGCCCCTCCCCCACGTGCGCTCTCTCTCTCTCTCTCTCTCTCTCTCTCTCAAATAAATAAATCTTAAAAAAAAAAAGAAGAAGACATTAAACAAAATTGGAAGACACACTTAGGAGAACAGTACCAGTAACAAAAAGTTCATATCAAGACAGGTAAACAAAAACACCCAGGGGTAAGTTGATAAATAACACAAGGATTTCAGCAAGATTTCAATTTCAGATAAACTACTTTTTAAATATAAAATGCCCCAACTAATGCACAGGACAAAAAAATACAAGAAAAATAGTTTTTTTTTAATTAAAAAAATAGTTATTTATTTGAAATTTAACTTTTATTTTTATTTGCTAAACCTAACTTACCTTATCTATGAAAGATAACTCTAAGAAATGAAACTTCTAGATGATTTGATATTTAAGCATATTTACATGTACTGACATTATATTAGAGGCTTTAGAAGAAAACAATCTCAGTTACCTAATAAGTCAAGCAAATGGAAAAATACATTAGTAAGTTTGGAAATAAAAATTAAATAAAAAAGGAAATGTAACTATTGAGAATTAATTGTGCCAACTATTATGTATTCATAAATGTAAAAATAAATAATTTAATGAAGTGATTGGGAAAGAGAAGTGTGCATATGTATGCAGGTGCATGTGTTTATCTGTTTGCTTGCAATGCTAAAAAGTGTTAAAAGGATAAACTTATTTTCTATGGTATTAAAACAAGTAATACATAATTTTTAAATTAAAAAATAGATAAAAGATTATTTACAATTATACAGTTAAATACCAAGACCTAAATGATCAGAGAGTTGCTGCTTCTGGTGTATTGATCTCTGGAATAGCAAGATTTGGGACAGAGAAATGCTTTTTTTTTCCCTCCATCTAACAGACTTTTAGTGCCTTCTGATACTTTCTATGGTATTAAAACAAATAATACATAATTTTTAAATTAAAAAATAGATAAAAGATTATTTACAATTATATAGTTAAATACCAAGACCTAAATGATCACAGAGTTGCTGCTTCTGGTATATTGATCTCTGGAATAGCAAGATTTGGGACAGAGAAATGCTTTTTCTTTCCCTCCATCTAACAGACTTTTAGTGCCTTCTGATACTTAAAATATGTTTAAGTAGAAATTTGATAAAATTACACACTAACTTAAGTCTTTAATTACATCTTGGCTTTTGATCTTATACAGAAATTAGATGTATAGTCAGAAACATGGCACTCAGCTTACAATTTCAATTATGTCTTCGTAGTACTATATTCTGTTGTATTTTTTTATTTCATAGCTTTTATATTTTAGCACTTTTAAACTTAAAGAAAAATTGAATGGAAAGTACAGTCAGTTCCCATAAACCCTTTTCCCCACACAGAATTTCCCCTATTATCATGTCTTCCCTTAATGTAGTACATTTGTTTTGATTAATAAAAAAATTGGGGTATGTCATTTTTTTTTAATTTTAGCATTTTTAAGATTTTATTTATTCATTTAAGAGCGAGAACACAAGCAGGGGGAGAGGCAGAGGGAGAAGGAGAAGCAGACTCTCCACTGAGCAGGGAGCCAGATGCGGGGCTCCCTCGATCCCAGCAACCTGAGATCATAACCTGAGCCGAAGGCAGACGCTTAACCATCTGAGCCACCCAGGCACACCAATTTTAGCAATTTTTAAATTGAGGTATAATTGACATAACATGTTATATTAGTTTCAGGTATACAACATAATGATTTGGTATTTGTATACACTGCAAATTAATCACCATAAGAAGTATGGTTAACATCCATAACCTTACATAGTAATAACAAAAAATTATTGTGATGAGAAATTCTAGGATCTACTCTCTTAGCATTAACTAGAGTCACAATGCTGTACATTTCATCCTCATGACTTATTTATTTTATAAATGGAAGTTTGTAACTTTTGATCCCCTTCACCCGTTTCTCCTATGTGGCCATCCAGCCCCCACCTCTGGCAACTACCAAACTGTTCTCTATATCTATGAACTTGTGTTTTTGTTTGTTTTTGTTTTGTTTTGTTTTCAGATTCCACATATAATTGAGATCATATAGTATTTGCCTTTCTCCATCTGACTTACTTCACTTAGCATAATGCCCTCAAAGTCCATTCTTGTCTCAAATAACAAGATTTCATTCCTTTTTGTGGCTATATTGATACATTATTATTAAATACAATCCATAGGTTCCCTTATGGTTTACTCTTTATTTTGTACATTCTATGGGTTTTAACAAATGCCTAATGACATATATCCCCCATTACAGTATTATACAAAAAAAGTTTCACTGTCCTAAAATTCCCCTTTGCTCTACCTATTCACACCTCCCTGACATACCCCCAATAACCACTGATCTTTTTACTGTCTCCATAGTGTTGCCTTTTCCAGAATGCCATATAGTTAGACTCAAACAATATATAGCCTTTTCAGACTGGCTTCTTATACTAAAAGATATGCATTTAAGGTTCCTACAGGTGTTTGTGTGCTTTTGGAGCTCATTTCTTTTATTACCGAAGAATATTACATTGTATAGATATACTATCATCTGTTTATCCATTTACTTATTGAAGGACAACCTGGCTGGTTCCAAATTTTGGCAATTATGAATAAAACTGATATAAATATCTGTGTGCACATTTTTAGAGTACATAAATTTTCAACTCATTTTGGTAAATGCCATGGGGCGCAACGGCTGGATTGTATGTTAAGAATATATTTAGTTTTGTAAGAAACTGCCACTGTCTTCCAAAGTTTCTATACCATTTTGCATTCCACCAGCAATGGATGAGAGTTCCTATTCTCCACATCCTCACCAGCATTTGGTGCTACTATATACCAGTAACCAAAATATTAGGAGCCTTTAATTATAGTAACAGCATCCTTGAAATGTGGCAAATCATTTAGTTATGAGGCAGCAAGAGTACTTGTTTCATATCATTTTTTTACCTACCAGATTTTAAAAAATAGAATGCTATGAAATGATTTTGGAAGCTAATGGTTATGAAATATCCATGAGTGGAATACAAATGATCTATTTTATACTTAAACTTTTTTTCCAATGATTAGCTATTTGTTGATTAATTAAGCATATCTGTGACAATTTCTCCTTAAATTGGAATTGTTCTTTCTTTTTCTTACCTAATTCTATTTTATTTTGTCTTCCCTAGTTTTGAGATTTAACACTATATTATTTCTAATTTTGTTTGGAATTTTACTTAGAAAGTAATAATATGTGTGCATACACACACATCCCCATTGGTTTTATTATTTATAGCTCAAATAGATTCACTGAACTTTTAATAATAACATGAGGCTTAATGCATTATGTTGGACTGACATCTATACTCTGTACTCAGGCTTAATGCACTACGTTGGACTCATTGACAAAATGGTCAAGAAATGCAAATATTCAATGGAAGAATTAAATAATTAGGCTCTCATTCCTTTCATTATTCCCGTAACTTAGGACAAGTCACTTAACCTCTTCTCAATTACCATGCATGGGATGAAATGAGGAACATACCATACAAATATTATGTGCTTTGATGAGAGAACAGAATAACATAATATAATATGCTTTGAAAATAAGCATCATTTGCATCATATGGTTATTTGCTTATTTTATATTTATGCTTTTTAAAAACATAACTCTGGATCCATCATCAATTAGTATACTTGATAATATTGAAATCTTTCATGTTCAACAGTTTGAAAGTAAGTTTCATGTGATACATTTTTAAGATGTGGATACGATTTTTAAAGATGCGTTTCTCATAAACAAACTGTTTCTCTAGGTTATTCTTTTTGAAAAAAGATACTCATCAAACACAGCAAAATATAAATATGAATGATAATACAGGGATCCTTCTCTGCTGAGGAAAAATAAATACTCTAGTCATAACCAAAATAATTTTTATATAATATCAGTAAATGGGATAGATCTATGGGGCAGTGGCTTAAAAATGATAATAGAAACCTCTTTATTCTTCTCATAATAAAGGAGATAAATACAGAAAGATACAAAAGTGCCATTAGATAAGAACTGCTTGAGTCTAAGTGGTCCAGGATATCGGGATTGTGTAAAAATACTTATTCTCACGGTATCCTGGGCCCATTTTCACATATTTTCAAATCAGAGAAAGTAGTGGAAGCTCTCTTTAAGATTTTCTGGTGAAAATATTTCTTAGTTCAATCTGTCACATAAGCAAATGTTAGATTTTCATTAGAAATCAGGATATATTGGGGCACCTGAGTGGCTCAGATGGTTAAGCATCTGCCTTCGGCTCAGGTCATGATCTCAGGGTCCTGGGATTGAGTCCCACATCTGGCTCCCTACTCAGCTCCCTTCTCCCTCTCCCTCTACCCCTCCCCCCACTCGTGCACAAACTCTCTCTCTATCAAATGAATAAATAAAATCTTAAAAAAAAAGATTTCTTTCACACTGATACATAGCAACAGTCAAATCTTGAACCTGGTAAATGCTTTATGAGGATGGTGAGGTTATCTAGGTGATATGGTGGCTCAGACCAAGGAAGTAACAGGGGAATTGAGAGGACTGGACAGATCCCATAAATATTTAAGTGGTAATATGGTTTAGACAGATCAAAAGTTGATGCATGGGATAAAGTAAAGGGAGATGGTCAGTTTGAAAAAAAGTGACTTTACTGGATTGATAAAACCAGTTGGACAGTGATGACATTAAATTAGGAAACAGAGAACAGCCAGCTTGGATAATGGGGATTTTTTTTCTTTGTCCTATGCTGCACAGACTTAGGCATTTTAGAAATAGTTCTGATACCATGTTTCATTCTTTAAATTCTCCAAATGTCCAGTTGTTAAAATTATATACAGTAAACATGTCTCACTAATTAAGGTAAAAAGATTTTTAGAGCATATTTTATTTCATTTTTAATTTTTTAGACAGTAATAATAGTCTCTCAAAGAAAACTATGTACTGAAAATTCTGGGAAAAGTTATAATTTGAAGGGTAACTAACCAATTTTGAATTTTTCCTTTCCTATACTTAAATATAATTTATACTCATAAATAAATATGAGGTCTTGTTATAATACTCCTTATGAAGAAAGATGTCTTACACCCCCCAAAAATGTTTCTGAAATATTTTGTGTTCTTGTGGTTTTACCCTTGTTTTGCCCAAGTGTAAAGGGAGATTCAAATAGTGACACTATGCTGCCACCTACTGGAAGATATGCGAAATTATTTATCTATCTATTTATTTATTTATTTATTTATTTTAAAGATTTATTTATTTCAGTAAGAGAGAGAGCGTGTGCACCAGTTGGGGGGACGGGCAGAAGGAGAGAATCTTCAAGCAGACTCCCTGCTGAGCATGGAGCCATATGTGGGGCTCGATTTTAGGACCCATGAGATCATGACCTGAGCTGAAACCAGTATTAGGACACTTAACCTACTGAGCCACACAGACACCCCTGAAATTATCGATTTTAAATAATGGTATGACAGTTATGTATACCACATCAAATGAGAACACTCATGTGATGTTCTGGATATTTTTCTACTAAAAGAGTATCAGTGACATGATATGGTACATGTCTTTCTCTGATATGAGGAATTCTTAATCTCACGAAACAAACTGAGGGTTGCTGGAGTGGTGGGGGGTGGGAGGGATGGGGTGGCTGTGTGATAGACATTGGGGAGGGTATGTGCTATGGTGAGCGCTGCGAATTGTTTAAGACTGTTGAATCACAGACCTGTACCTCTGAAACAAATTAATACATTATATGTTAAAAAAAAAAAAAAAAAAGATAGCAGAAAGGGAAAGAAAAATGAAGAGGGGGGCATCTGAGGGGGAGACGAACCATGAGAGACTATGGACTCTGAGAAACAAAGTGAGGGTTCCAGAGGGGAGGGGGATGGGGGGATGGGTTAGCCTGGTGATGGGTATTAAGGAGGGCACGTACTGAATGGAGCACTGGGTGTTATACGCAAACAATGAGTCATGGAACACTACATCAAAAACTAATGATGTAATGTATGGTGATTAACATAATAAAAATAAACAAATAAATATAAATTTAATAAATGCCATTTTAATGAAAAAAAAGAGTATCAACAATGTACAAAGGTGTGTATCAGTATATGTTAAAATTTTCTTTAGTTATAATTAAAATTGTTTTATGCTTTCTTATCCTCTCCATGGCCCAATTCTAGTTTTATTTCATAGAAGCATATACATTCAGGAAATTAAGATTTGATGTTAACTAAAACCAATACATAAAGTTAATAAATATTTACATTCAGTAAAACAAAAAACAATCTTTAACCATATCTGAGGATATAAGTAGAGGCAAAAAGGAGTGTGCAGGAAGAAGTAAAAAAATAAAGTGATTGAACATGGAGAAGGAGGTTGGAGTTAACATATAGTATATTAATTTAGGACAGGGGTATAGGATTCACCTAGATTTAATTACAACTCTGAGGCTTAGGAAAGGTGAGTTTTGAAATGTCAGTTAAGCACTTTATCTCAGATTCTCTGTATTAAAATGGGAATAATGTAATTTATATCACAAGGCTTTTGCAAGGATTAAATTAGGTAATATCTGAAGAGCACTTGCATACATTAGTCTTAGAAAGCAACAAAAATAATATCTAGCAACAAGATTTTTGAATCATAAAAACATTCTTACAAGTTTTATAATGATTTAATAATATAAACACCACAATCAAATGTAGACGTCCTTGGTTGACATATTTATATCTGAAGTCAAATAAGCTTTTGATATTCTGATTAGAATACATCACTAATAAAAATCACTTAAAATCAAGTTTAACAGACACATTAAAACCTACTTTTAAGTAGGGCTTACTTTTGCTTATACTGCAGTAATGATGATGGTAAATATAAGCATGCTGTTTTTACCAACCTGAGTGGATGAACTCAAGTATTTTTTTTAATTTTAATAACTGTCCAACTTCTATTTCATTAGACCATGCTAAACTGACCATTTCTAATGGTTCTGATTGCTGCTAAAATGTACATTTCTAGTGTTCCACAAAGTTTGGTCTATAGGTCACTGGTGGTTCATGTTTATATTTACTCCTGTTATATTAGTTCTCTATTGCTGGTGTAAAAATCACCACAAACTTAGTTGCTGAATACAACACACATTTATTATCTTGTAGTTCTATAGGCCAGAAGTCTGAAGCGAGTCTCCCTGGGTTAAAATCAAGCTGTTTATAGGACTGCCTTCATCCCAGGAGGCTTTAGAATAAAATCCATTTTTTTTTTTTTTTTTTTGGCCCTTTCCAGCTTCCATAGGCGGCTTGATTCCTCACTCGTAGCCTCTCTATCTCCAAAGTCAATAACATTGCATCTCTCTGATCATTCTTTTGTAGTCACATTTCCCTGTCTCTCTCATCTTCCTGTCTCTTCCACTTCTAAGAACCCTAGTGATTTCATAGGGCACATCTACATAATCTCCTTAAGTTAATCACATCTGCAAAGTCTCTTATACTATGTAAGGTAACATATTTACAAGTTCTGGGGATTAGGACATGGACTTATTTGGGGACATTATTCTATCATTTCTGTCAGTGGTATCAAGTGGTTTGACAGTTTTGGTTTTTTAAACAATGTTTTGTTTTGACATATTTCCCAATTTTGCAATGTTGAGTCATTATCATTTTTATAGAAATCACACAGAGTCTTAATCATTACTTTCAAAATTAATTTTTAGTGAAAAATGTGATTAGAAATGGGTGGCTCAGTTGTTAAATTGTTTGCCTTCGGCTCAGGTCATGATCCCAGGGTCCTGGGATCGAGCCCCGCATTGGGCTCCCTGCTCCCTGGAAAGCCTGCTTCTCCCTCTCCCACTCCCCCTGCTTATGTTCCCTCTTTTGCTGTTTCTCTGTCTCTGTCAAATAAATAAGTAAAATTTTTAAAAAAGAAAGAAATTTATTTATATTTCTTGATCCAAGATCAAGCTGCAAATACACCAAACAAAAGCATCATTTTGAATGTTAACTTACACAAATGACTAAGATCGAAACACGTGTGTAATAACATGGCTCAAAGATGGAATTAAACAAAATCTGCTTTGAGGTCTGTGAGGAGGGTATGTCAGTCAATAAAGTTTACACATGAAGAAAAATACATACATCAAATCAGGTATGCCTTTTATCTTGAAAATTATACTATACTATGATAGCCTTTTAAAGGTCAGATTACATTAGAAACTTCTCTATTTTCTATAAAATTCAATGTTATTTTCAAGAATTATAAAACAGTAAGCTGCATTACAAATATGAAGATAAAAATTAAATTCAACTAGAGTTTGATGTTATGCCACATAGTATATATCAAACATTTGCTTGACTTCAAAGTATGGGTTAATAGACAGTTTTTACTTGTGACAGTAATAAAAAGAAACTCTATATTGATCTGCATAGACTTCAGTGTTATATGGCCCTCTTAGCACAGTGTTCCCTAAGTGTATTCAAAACGACTACAGCAGAATCACCTGAATTTACTGAATAAGAGCTGAGTCAGAATCTATGCAGACCCCAAGGTTCTTAAAAATCGGCAGTTTGAGAAACATTATCTTATGTCACATTATTAGAATATGTCATATGCTAAACATTACATATAACACATGGGGTAGTAGGAGAATGTTAGGGATGAAGTATGAATTGTCATTAAAATCAAGATGGCTGCTAAAAATTGGGAGAATCCTTTCTGTTATGGGAAGCTCTTAGAAATCAGAGTTGTTTTTTCTAATTTTTTTCTTTATCATTTACCTAACTTCTTTTAAATAGTAGAATGAAAGGTTGAGTGTAAATGAATGAGTAAATAGGTTATTAGTATACCTTTAGAAATATAGAAAATGAGATAAAATTTAAAAAATAGAAATCTTCCTTGAATTACCTGAAGATAAATAACTTATGTGCATGATATTAAGAGTAGCTTATTTTCACATAATGCACTGATTATGAATTTTTCTAATAGTAGAGTAAGGGAAACATATTCAATGTATTACAATTCAGCTCATAGAAATTAAAGAGAACACCTGTATAGATCCTAAGATACTAAAATAATTATAAAGAAATATTATGAACAGCTTTATGCTAACAAATAAGACAAATTAGATGAAATCAATGAATTCCTAGAAAGAGAGAAATTACCAAAATTGAATTAAGAACTGATATAATTTGTAAATAGACAAATCATGTAATAAAATTGAATTAATCAAAAATCTTCCCACAAAAGAAACTGGGGTAATCCTATCAAACACTTAAGCCAGAAGAGATATCCTAATCCTATGCTAACTTTCCAACTTTTTATTACCTTAACATGGGTACAAGACAAAGACATTAAAAAAATGAAAAGCACAGAATAATATTCATCATGAACATATACACAAAAATTACTTAAATTATTAAAAAACCGAACCGGGCAACATATAGAAACCTTTATACACCATGACCAAGTGGGGCTTATCCAAGGAAAGTTTGGTAGGTTAAAATTCAGAAATCAGTGAACGTAAATAACATTACCTACTACATATAATAGCATAGGAAGGACAAAACAAACCAAAAAGTTAACATGATTATCTAAATAAATGGAGGGAAAGCATGTGACAAAATGCATCATCCATTCCTGTCAAAAGCTTTCAGGAAACTACCCATATAACTGAATTTCCTCAAACTAGTAATAGACAGTTACAAAACACCTACAGCTAACATCATAGTTAATGATGAGTGAGTGCTTCCCCATTCCACACTGGGAATAAGACAATGATGGCTCTTCTTACAACTTCTATTCAACATAGCACTGGAGGAGTCTAGCCAGTCAAATTAAGTAAGAAAAAAAAAAAATGCATAAAGATAGAAAAGAATGAATAAAACTGTCCTCATTTGGTAAAAAAAAAAAACCCAAAGAGATCTAGCAATATAAAACAAAACAAACAACAGAAAACAACAAATTCTGAGCATTCATGATTCCATTTTCTAATCTCAGCAAATCAATCATTACTTCTTTTTTTTTAATTAGTGGTTCCCTGAGAGTTTGCAATATAATATACAACTAATGCAAATCTACCTTCAAATAGCACTGTACCACTTCATGTGTAGTGCATACACCTTACAACAGAAGATTCCCAAATTCTCCCATCTTTATCTCATAATTTTACTGTCATTTACTTTATCTACATGCTATAATCACCTAATATATTGTTACTATTATCACCTAATATATTGTTACTATTATTATTTTGAACAAAATCTTAGCTGTTAGATGAATTACAAAGGAGAAAATAAAATATTTTATTTTACCTGTAATTATTCCCTTTATAGTACTTCTGTCTTCTTTACATATACCATATTTTGGAACCGTATCATTTTCCCTTCCTATGAAGAACTTCTTTTAACATTTCCTTCAAACAGGTCTACTGTCAAAAACTTTCCTCAATTTTTATTTCTCTTAATATTTGTTCATTTTAAAGGATAATTTCACTAGACACAGAATTTTAGGTTGGCCTTTGTATTTTTTTTCTTTTAACATCTAAAATATTTCACCATACTTTTATCTTCTTTCAAGAGTGAGTGATTCTTAAACCATGCTACTTATTATAAGGTTGAGTTGCTAGCAAAGTAGAACAATAAATATTTTCTGTAGGGGATTTAATCTTAACGAATACTGAAGATGTGCTTATCTAAAATTAATAAAAAAATCAGAATTTATTTTTTAAATAAAGACTTAATGTTGAATTATTCACTCCAATCAATTGTAGTTTTAAGGGAAGAGAACAAAACATTCGATGTTTAAAATAAATGAAAATATTTTCTATTCAAAATTAAATAAAAACACTACAAGCCCTCTGGAGAGATGCTTAGATTTGACTTTTCAAAGTGACCTACTTTTAACCAGTTATAATTATTTCAATCATCTTTCTATTCAATTTATGAAATGAAGGCTTTGCTTTTTAATGGGTAATCTGCATTCTATTAAAGACTGAAAGCAATGCCCCAGGCTTAGTTATTCTTCACTGAAGCAAACTCTTTTTGGGACTCAATGCTTATCATATAGTTAAAATGCACATTTCAGGAAATTAATTTCAGGCTTGAAAGACAAGAGGCACACATATATCCACTACGGTTACAACCTAAAAAACTAATGCAACTTTTCTAAAGTACTAAATGTCATGTTCTGTAACTCCTTTGAGATAATGTAAGTTAGAGCCTAATTTTCAGTAAAGTCTATATGGAAATAATAAGTACAAAATAACAGATCCAGTATGTGTGTTTGATGTAATTAGAATGCTAATAGGAAATGCTTCAATGAACAAAAGTCAAGAGTCCACATCAAATTGAAACTCAAGCACTGTGAACAATGAAGTCTTTTGAAATGCTTTATAAGAAAGAAGAACTATATTTTCTTACTCAAATTTCTTTACATCTGAAGTAGTTAAGTCACATACTAAGTGAAGGTAATTTGACAGCACGTCATTTTTTTTTTTTTCTTATCAAGTGAATAGGTAATGGTTTGTGAAGAGTTGTATGTTTTCTTTTAGAGTTCAGTCCAATGTTCCTTGAGCTCTGTTTTGGTGGTATTTTGACTTTATGAAAAGCAGGATATTAAGCTTAAACTCTCAGAGCCATAGTGTTCTCCTCTGCAAAATGAACATGATACTTAGCCTGGTATCAATACATAGGTAGTTGTTTTGAACATGAATGATATATGTGATAATCCAATCCATGTATGTACTAAATGGATGATGTTAAGTTCCAAAACGTGCAGTTAAGTGAAATACTAGTAAACAACTTCACGAAAAAAATTCTTACAATATGCTTTACTTCAGTAGGCTTTAAAAATTAATAGGATTGGGTCAAATAGCATATTTATCTCAGTCAAGATTTCTTCAACAGCAGAGTTTTACAAATGAATTATCCTAAAGGATGATGATTTCTTCAATAATGTAAAAGAACAACAAGATTTAATATAAACTAAAGCAATAATTCTTTGATTTGTTTTCTACTTTACTCAATTCACTAATAAAAATATGAATGAAAATGAGTATATAGTTACTTAATGTCGAAGCAGATATTTAAACACAGGTTTTCTTTACTCTAAAATCTGTATGTGTATATTTTGTTTTGATTTCCAGTAGACAATCCCAGCTCTCACTATTTTTTTTTTTTTTTTAACATTTCGGTATTCTTGTCACGTCTTGAAAGTTTACTTAATTCCTAAAAGAGTTGTAGTTCTATGTTTCCCTTTTCAGGATAATAAAGAATTTGATGCATGCTTGGATTTTCTCTTAAATGGATATACAAGGTAATTTGGAGAAAATTTCAAATTAGCAGACTTCCTTATTTCTTCATCACTGTAGCCCCATGTGGAAACTTAAAACAGCAATTTCTAATATAATCTATTAGATTGACATTATTTTTTAAAAAAACAGTGAGAAGTATGAAAAAAAAAAGTCCAAACTTGAACTTCTTGGGATCAGTGAGGTATTTGAGTTTAAACAACATCATTTTACAGATGACTTGCTACTTGGCTGATTAGTTTATAAGTGATACATTTCTAGTTTATAGCTAAGAAGTTAACGACCTTTATGCATCAAATGCTGACTTAGCTCTCATCTTTGATCTTTTGTCCTTGGAAATTACGAAAAAGCAAAGTGGTCTAAAATAATTTGATTTGTAGATAAGAGATTGTTAACCAAAGAAGTTTCGAACTTTTGGGGAATCTTTTAATTAACAAGAACAGAATGTAACACCGAAAAGTAACCATAGTCCTAGGACGACAGTTCACATCCTGAACAAAATGTTTATTATTCCTGCAAACTTTAGACTTAATATTACTTTTCCAAGCAGATTTTATTCTAAGAGATCTAAGGGAATCCAAGGGTGAAATCTGTTTGTCAGATATCTATTAGCCAGTATAATATTTTAACAAATAAGCCAACATGTAAAATCTTGGAGGGGCGCCTGGCTGGCTCAGGCAGTAGAGCATGCAACTCTTGATCTCAGGGTTTTAAGTTCAATCCCCATGTTGGGTGTACAGATGCTTAAAAATAAAATCGTTAAAAAAATAAAGTGAAATTTTGGAGAAAAAATCCAGGATTAATCAATTATCCATTTTTAAAATAGAGTAAGAAGGAGGGATGAAGAGGGTGACATCGAAGACTCCTGAACTTCCCTTACCCCAAGAACAAACTGAATACATAGCTCCACAGGGAGCCATTCCCTCAGAGAAATCCAGGACTAGATGAATGACTCCTTCACATCAGGCAAATGAGAAAACACCCTTGTGGCAACAGGTAGGAAAGGTTTACCATAAACTCCACCCAGACACAGTGCCATAAAATCGGTAGGGAAGCCCCAATTCCCAGCTTCCACCTGGGGAACAAAGGGTTTGAACTGCATATTTAGTGCCCCAACTTTTAGGACTCTCACTGAAGGGATGGGACCCCAAAACACCATGCTGTGAAAGCCAACATGGCTAGCATTGTGTCACAGCTCTGTACCTAACAAAGAAACAACCCTGGTTTTTAAGAAACTACTTATTTTCTATCAATCTTACTTCCATCTTCTGTTTTGTTGTTGTTGTTGTTGTTGTTGTTTGACAGAGAGAGAGACAGCGAGAGCAGGAACACAAGCAGGGGGAGTGGGAGAGGGAGAAGCAGGCTTCCCGCCAAGCAGGGAGCCCGATGTGGGACTCAACCCCAGGACCCTGGGATCATGACCTGAGCCTAAGGCAGGTGCTTAACGACTGAGCCACCCAGGTGCCCTCCATTTTCTGTTTTAAAAATATGTGGATGAGGGCGCCTGGGCGGCTCAGTTGGTTAAGCGTCTGACTCTTGATTTCGGCTCAGGTCATGATCTCAGGGTCCTAGGATCGAACCCCCCTCCCCCTAGGCAGGGAAATCGGCTTGAGATTCTCTCTCTCCCTCTGCCCCTCCCCCATTCACACGTGCACTCTCTTTCTCAAATAAATAAATAAACGAATGAATAAATAAACAAATCCCCATGTTGGGTGTACAGATGCTTAAAAATAACATCGTTAAAAAAATAAAGTGAAATTTTGGAGAAAAAATCCAGGATTAATCAATTATCCATTTTTAAAATAGAGTAAGAAGGAGAAATTTTAGAAGAAAATCTATGGAAGAATAGCTTAAAACCACACTCAGTGGTGGTTCTTACCCATTCCCTGGCCAGAGCAGTGGGAGCTGCAGATCCGTCTTTCCGCAGTGGCCGGCATGCTCCAGTCCTCGGTAGGGAACCGTGAAGAGGCACCGAGGGCACATGTGCACCTTCGGACCCGTCTGTGACTCTGGGTTCAGTAGCAGTAAACTCAGGCGCTGGACAGTTCCATTCGCCCTAAAATTCCTCCTTCGTCACAGCCCTTTTAGCTGGGTCCCGCTTTTCCTTTTCAATCTCCTCAGGATTTCTGTGGAAGGGAATAGCAGGCGAGACCTCCCGTGGGTGCTCATGGGAGACAGTGGTGCGCATGTGCACAACTTGCCACCGACATCTTACCACAGCGACCGTCTGAGGGAGCTCCCTTGTTGCACTGGGGGGCTCCCTTCAAATAATGCAGAGCGGAGTCTGTGTTATACAGAGCAATGATAGGCAGGCTAACATAAGATGCTCCTTGAGGGGATACTGGTCAGCCCTTAAATAAGTAACCACCAGAAGTCGCGGTTCACAGGAGGCTGCCCGGATCCAGACGTGAAGCAGCCCGTGATAGTAGTGTCTCCAGCGGTAGCCGCAAACTCCAGCTCACCTCTCTGGCAGGTATCTGTGGAGAATACAATGCTGACGTCAGCCGAGTTTTTGATGACATCGATGGCAGGAGTTACCACCAGCAGGAGCTTCTCTCAGGTTGTCTTCAGATTTATGATATAGATGCCCTTGCTTTTACTTTTGTATGAACTTATTTACTTATTGTTCTGTTTGGAAGTGAAGGTTGGTGCTACCTAAGTGGGTGTCTGCTGCAAGAAATTTGAGGGCATCCTCCTCCATTTGCAGGATATTAAGGACTCCAGACATTG
Organism: Halichoerus grypus; assembly: GCF_964656455.1. Classification (NCBI taxonomy): domain Eukaryota; kingdom Metazoa; phylum Chordata; class Mammalia; order Carnivora; family Phocidae; genus Halichoerus; species Halichoerus grypus. Next base: position 23,737,034 of record NC_135715.1, read on the forward strand.
TGAAAGTTTCTCTTTAAGTTAGGACTGGGACACAGAACAATTAGATATAGACCCTGTGTGTATCTATTCTAGATTGTTGCTTTGTGGTTACCACAAGGCTTACATAAAACTTAAATGCTCAAAGTCCTGGCATTTAATAAAGCCTTCTAGAGGAATTCTGGCAATTCAGGAGGCGGCAAAAGCCTATTTTTGGAACCTTTCATAATTATTAAAATATTCTCTTGTATTGTTATACTGTATGCCATACCCAAACTCTTTAAGTTATCACAATATGCATGTGATGAGGGCATTGTTATTATCTCTATGGAGGATATTCAGAGGGTAATCATCAGTTCAAGGTGATAGAATTAAACTAGCAAGAGCAAGAAACAGGACCCAAGTCTCGCAAGTTATAATTTGGTAGTTTTGTGCTAATAAAACCTACCTAATAATAAACAAATACAATATCTATGCTGTACAATATAAAAACCTACCCAAGAAGTATGTGTGTGCGTGCACACGTGTTTGTTAATGGTTTCTTGAGTCTCTGAACGCCTCAGGACATAGATTTTGAAAATATGAGGCCAGCCTCTCAAACAATTTTTTAAAACAACTAAATTACCCCTATATTTTATAAAACTAATCCACACAGTAACCAAACATTTAATTTTTCAGTTCCTGGAATATTTTTTTTTATTCTAATAAAGTAATATCATTATATATAACTTTTATAATGTAATATTAAAAAAAAGTAAAAAATGCTGTTTGGAAATAAACTTACCTTCTTGACCAATAAACTTGCCTATATTCAAAATAGCTGAAGTGAACCCTCTGAGTTGAATTAGGATAAATGAGTATGCTTTGTTTCCTGTCCCCCAGTATTGCAATGTTTATGAAAAGATATACAATCAAAAATGTTTTGAATCAGGAAAACATGGTTCTAGTCATTATTCTTATAATATTGTTTCACACTTACTTGACCCCTGTTGCACTGTCTTTTGCCAGCCATGTTAAAATCCTATGCCTGTAGGGCAGGGGATATATAGGAAATCTCTGTAACTTGTAATAAGTTATTTACATAGCAAAAGCTTTGATGCTAATATAATAAAGGATGATTTTAATACTATTTCACTTATATTGAAATTTTATTTAGACTTATATCCTTAAAGTTCTGTTTTATGTTATATTCCATACTCTATAAAATTTTCACGCTTCCCTACTCTTGTTTCCAAAAGGAACTGGGAACTGAAAAGCTGTAATATTTGAAAATAAATGAAACTGTCACATCCCTAGCATGGACAAAGTAGTAACTGTTTTTATTCTATGAAGAACAGTTTGCGTTGTATTTCCAGCTCAATTATTTTTACAACAAGGCGTTTGAGTGACTTTCAGATAAATTGTAAATTTGGTCAAACTTCTATTGCTTTTCCATTTGCTATCCTTCTACATATATTTCTCTTTTACTAAATATTGAAAATTTTCAACCACTTTTTTAAAATGTCTGAAATTTTACTTGGTAAACAAAATATTTCTTTGATTTATTTACACTAAAGTAATACTAATCATAATAATTTTGGATCTCTGCAAACAAAGAAATAAAATGAATATATGCTTGCTTTAAAAATTGTCCAGGTGATTGAGAAAAGTAAAAAGTACAACTTAGTACCAAAAAAATACTAGACAAGAAAGATATTTGATAAGCTCAATTACGAATGTTCATTTATGAATGTTCAATAATTTTGAATTTTTTTTTTATTTTGTATCTTTAGTTGTTTGGTTCCCCTGAATGAGGACACATTTATAACATCAGGATATCCCTGAAATAATACATCAGTGAGTACTCAAGGTTATTATAATATTCAAAAATATTAATAAAAATAACATGCTGGCCAACACCATGTCATATATAATAGTAGCTTAAGAAAGATTTGTCATTAAGCTTTGCTCTGTTAAATAATTGGTGGGGTGGCATGAGTTGTTCCTGCTTTCATCCAGGTTCTAACATTAACTATAAGGCTCTTCATTTCTTGCTTTCCTTCATATAGTAAGATAGCACAGTTGAAGTAAGACCCAGAGAGCTCCCAATGTTCCTGCAGAGACTTGTACTTTCCATTACTTCCACTTAAATGTTCTTCCTAAGAGTCACTCCCATAAAGGAGACTATAAAGAGGAATGTTACCCACATGAACATAAGCACCATGACTAACTCTAACTTAACAAGACAGCTAGAGTCATCATACCCTACATTCTAGGTTATCTGAGCTCCCACAAAGAATTCAACCTCCCCGAATTCCTTAACATCTAGACACTCAAAATGACCAACACTTGGATCTCTATGCCTTCCTATAAAACAACTTGGTTCCTCCCTGTTTGCAGTCATCTACTCCCTTCTGTATTTCTCCTTATTCAGGGAAGATTTAAGTGCATTTCATTGTATTTCACCAATTATATATTTCATCATTTATGATCATTCAATATAAACATATCATCTATTCTCTATACTTTCTTGACCTCCTCCCTTCTAATGAATTTTTCTCCCACCTTACCTCAGACATTCTAATTGCTACACCTGAATTTTTAAATAGCAATAATAGAACCACCTCCTGAATCTCAATTTCACTTATCTCCCTAACTACCACCTTCTATCTTTATAGTTTAATCATTCAAATATCTTGATTCTAAAATTTTAATAGACTTTTCCATGACCTTCAAACCACTGACCTTTTCATTTTTCATCAACCTCTCTGCTTATAGGTCTTAGAACCAATTGTCCATGTGTGTAATTACCCCTTGCACATATCCTCAAGTTTGCTCTCTCTCCCTTGATTAAACTCTTGAAACTGGGGCGTGTGGACTACAGCCATACTTGAATTAAACATTCTGTCTTGCAATGAAGCATGTGAATATAGCTGGGGATACATACACACACACACACACACACTCACACACATACACACACACACACACACACACACCTTTCATTAATCAACATAACTCTCAAGTGGGCACTCCTATACTTATCCTATTAATTGGTTTTTCCTTCTTTTCTATAAAACTAATTCCCCAAGTCTTCTTCTCAGTCCTGAATCAGTTGACAACTTTGCTTCTTATACAACTGAGCTAGTTCAGGCAATCAAGAAATTTCCCGCATCTACCCCATGACAAATTTATCAAACTTCCTGATTCTATCTTTTCCTCTATTATCTGGATGAATTATAAATGTTTCCATCCAAGAGTCTCCATGTGTGCATTTGAATCCACTGGTGCACCTATACAAAAAATTACTGTTCATAAGTTTCCCTTTCTTCCTGAATAGCAATTCATATCAACATTAGGAAACACTATAATATATTTCACACAAAACTAATGAACAAACAGCACTCTTAACCCAACATCTCCCTCCAATTGCCACTATACTCTTTTCTGTGCTTTTGAGTTGTAGTAAATCATCAAAAAATAGTATTCTACTCACATTTTCTTGCTTTTTTTCCTATTGAAATCTCTTGAGTCCAGGCCCATCAGATCCTACCAAATAGTAGAAAGAAGCCCAGTGATCTCTACTATGCCAATCTAATGACCATTTTCACACTACAGTTCATTCATTTTATTAGCTGCATTTGACATAGATTGGTTATCTGTGATAACCACTTTCTTTTTGATGCCATGTTATCACAATGATCGTTTTAAATATTTTATATATGTTCTTTTATGCCTCCCCAAAAATCTGAATTCTTCAATAACCCAAGATGATTTAGCCTCCGCTTTGTATATTTTCTCTTCCTAAGAGTTGTAATAGAATTTATTTTTTAGAGTAGTTTTAGGTTCATAGCAAAATTAAGAGGAAGTTACAGAGATTTCCTACATATCCCCTGCCCTCACATGCATAGTATTATCTGTTATCAACATCCTCTACCAGAGTGTTACATTTGTTATAATTGACAAGTCTACATTAACACATCATTATCACTACAAATCAACTTAATTTTACACAGGCTGTGGATATGGAAGTATATATATATATATATATATATATATATATATATATATATATATATATATTCTCATTTATTCTTCATTACAGTATCATAGAGAGTACTTCACTGCCATAAAAATTTTCTGCACCCCAGGTATTCACTTCTTATCCCCACCCAATCCCTGGCAATCATTGATCTTGTTATTGTCACATAGTTGGAATCATACAGTATGTATCCTTTGAACATTGACTTCTCCCACTTACTAATGTGTGCTTAAGTTTTCTACATATCATTTCATGGCTTGATAGCTCATTTCTTTTTAGTTCTGGGTAATATTGCATTGTCTGGATGTACCACAGTTTATCTACTTACCTACTGAAGAACATTTTGATGTTTTTGTGTGAGCATAAGTTTTTAACTCCTTTGGGTAAATATCAAGATATCAATAGATGGATCTTATGGTAAGAGTATTTTTGTTTTGTAAGAAACCTCCAAACTATTTTCCAAAGTGGCTGTACTATTTTGCATTCCAACTAACAATGAATGAGAGTTCTTGTTGCTCTGCATCCTTGCCAGCATATGATGTTGTCATTGTTTTGGATTTTGGCCATTCTAATAGGTATGTAGTGCTATCTCATGGTTATTTTTATTTATATTTCTCTAACAGCATATGATGTGGAGTATCTTTTCATATACTTATTTGCCATCTATATATCTTCTTTGGTGAGTGTCTATTAAGATCTTTGGCCCATTTTTTAATCAGATGGTTTTCTTTTTGTTGTGTTTTATGAGTTCACTGTATATTTTGAATAACAGTCCTTTAACAGATTTGTCTGTTACAAATATTTTCTCCAGTCTGTAGCTCATCTTCTAATTCTCTTGACATTTTCTCTTCCATACCAGAGGTTTAATTTTAATAAAGTCCAGCTTATCAAAGACATGGATCATGTCTTTAATGTTGTATACCCAACATCTAGGTTTTCTCCTTGTTATCTTCTAGGACTTCTATAGTTTTATGTTTTTCATTTAGGTCTGTGATCCTTTTGGAGTTAATTTTGTGAAAGGTGTAAAGTCTGTGTCTAATTTCTTTCTTTTTCTCTTTCTTTCTTTCTTTCTTTCTTTCTTTCTTTTCTTTCTTTCTTTTTCTTTCTTTCTTTTGCATGTAACTTTCTAGTTGTTTCAGTGACATTTGTTGAAAAGAATATCTTTGCTCCACTGTATGTTCTTTTGTCAAAGATCAGTTGACGATATTTATGTGGACCTATTTCTGGGCTCTCTGTTATGTTCTATTGATCTATTTGTCTATTCTCTTGCCAGTACCACATGGTTTTAATCACTGTATCTTTTTTTTTTAAGATTTTATTTATTTATTTGAGAGAGAGAGAATGAGAGAGAGAGAGAAAGAGAGCACATGAGTGGGGGGTCAGAGGGAGAAGCAGACTCCCTGCTGAGCAGGGAGCCTGATGCGGGACTTGATCCCGGGACTCCAGGATCATGACCTGAGCCAAAGGCAGTTGCTTAATCAACTAAGCCACCCAGGCGCCCTTAATCACTGTATCTTTATAGTATGTCCTGAAGTTGGGCATTGTCTGTCCTCCAAATTTGTTCTTCAATATTGTGCTGGATAGGCTGGGTCTTTTGCCTCTCCATGTAAACTTTAGAATCATTTTATTTTTTCATATCCTCAAAATAACTTGCTGAGATTTTGACTGAAATTGCATTGAATTTATAGATCAAGTTGGGAAGGACTAACATATTGACAATATTAAATCTTTCCATACATGAATGTGGAATATCTCTCCATTTATATGGTTCTTTGATTTCTTTTATTAAAGTTCTATAGTTTTGCTCATATAGATTCTGGCCAAATTTTGTTAGATTTATACCTAAGTACTTTGGTTTTTGGGGCTGCTAATGTAAATGGTATTGTGTTTTTAATTTCAAATTCCACCTGCTTACTGCTGATATATAGGAAAGCAATTAACTTTTTATATTACCTTGTATCCTGCAACCTTGTTATGATCAATTAGTTCCAGGAGATTTTTTTGTAGATTCTTTTGGATTTTCCACATAAAGTATCATGTTATCTAGAAAAAAATACCATTGTATTTCTTCCTTCCCAATTCTTCCTTTCATTTCTTACTACATTAGCTAGGACTCCTAGTATGATGTTGAAAAGCAGTGGTAAGAGAGGACATCCTTGCCTTGCTCCTGCTTTTAATGGGAAGGCTTCAAGTTTCTCACTACTACATTTGATGTTAGCTGAAGGGTTTTTTGCAGATATTATTTATCAAGTTGAGGAAACAGTTTACTGAGACTTTTTATCATGAATACTGGTTGGATTTTGTCAAATGCTTTTTTTACACTATTGATTAATACTAAGTTTTCTAATACATAATGGATTCTATTCAGTCATAAAATTAATTCAAGAGGTTTCTTTCAACAAAAATGTGATGGTCAGCACTCAATCTTCCAAAGCACTAGTTATACCAAAAGACTTCTTTAGCTTCAGATGAATAATTGTATATATAAATCTAGGGTTAGTTGAGTTGCTATATAGATGTTACCTCCCTGAAATATTTGCTCTCTCAGAGATATTGAGCAATTGCCATAGCTCTGAAGCATGTGCACCAGTGTTTATTCAACCCTAAAGGAAATGACAGCAATCTGGAGAATTTCTTAGGTAAGTGGATGAGTGAAAAAACCCAAAGAGCTTTAACCCAGAAGTCTCTGGCCTGTTTGACTAGAGGGACTTTAATTAAATGTAATAATGTTCAATGAGACTGCTCACTTTGAGGGGAGGTAGGGGGAAGAAAAGCTTACTTAAGTCAGTTATTTTCTAGGAATAGATCCTGAGATGGGGATTCTAGTTCAAATATTATTTGGGGAATGCTTTCAGGAGAAGAGGAATTGAGAAAGCAGGAAAGGATAGAAGAAGAAAACTGAGCAAGAATGTATTCTCAAGTATAGAAACACAGACAAGTTCTGGAGCACAAACTTTAACATTTTTCCCACCTTGAGGCAAGGGACTGCCCTTTGGTATCCCCTTGTCAATCAGGCATTAGGGGAGGTCTGGGTAAGGTAGATCCCATATGGCCACGCTGCATTTTTTTTAATTCTTTTTTTTTCTTTTTAAAAAGATTTTATTTATTTATTTGAAAGACAGATAGAGTGGAGTGGAGAGGGGGGTGAAGGGCAAAGGGGGAGGGAAAAGCACACTCCCCACTGAGAAGGGAGCCTGAGGCAGGGCTAGGTCCCAGGACCCTGAGATCATGACCTAAGCCAAAGGCAGATGCTTAACCTAGCGAGCCACCCAGGCGCCCCAGCCATGCTGCATTCTTAAGAAGGAAACCTAAGTTGATATTAGGCAACATTAACAGAGCTGGAGGAGGGACCACACTAGCATCCCCTCTTAGAGCTGACACTTATATAGCCCAGATGTGTCAGTTTCCCTACAAAGAGATGCTTTTCTCCCAGCTTTTTCATTTTGGATATGCCCCCCCCCACACACACACACAAAATATTTTCCTTAGCAGTCAGTATACCTCAGTAAGAGTGAGCTCAGCCAAATTAAATCCAACAGGTCCAGACACCTCCATTACAAGATAAACACTTGAGTGTCCCTCAATGCATGTAAGATAGAGATTGCATTTTAGGAAGATGAGAGACTTAATGACTTTCGTTTCTGCTGTCACTGCCTAGAACATGGAATTAGTACCTCTGAACTTTGCAAGAAAGTGGTAACCAAAGTGTATAACAGTCACCAAAACACTAAGTTGTTTTCCCTTGGTGGATTCTGTGTGATTGAATTATTTGAAATAATACTAAATAAAAATTTTTAAAGCTATTTTTGTCATAGGTCATCTATATGGAAGAAAATAGTTTTTTAAATTATTTGATTGTTTCCTTTAAGTATGAAATATTATTCTACCTTATTTCATGCCATAATTAAAATGTTAAAATAAAAAATAAAAACATGAGAATGTCATTACTGTGTTTAGATTTTTCCAAGATTGTACGTATGTATGGCAGAAAAGGAAACTTTGAGCTCAGTGTTTTTAATAAGAACACAAACCTAATGAGGCTTACCTTGTTAAACTATTGTTATTCAGACTTTTGCTCTCATTGTACTTTTTGCATAAAATAATTAGCCTTTTATGCAATATGGTATATAAATTTCATATTTGTCATTTTTCCCTGAAAACAAAGGGATCATATCATTCTTTTTTATATACTCACCCCTAAAAATAGTAAAGCATTTTTCCCATTCCTATTCAATCATCCCACATTTCTTTCCCTTTGGTTAATTCCTACCACAATAAATTTGATTAATATCCTCCCAGACACTCGGGATAAATGAATGAGTGAATGGCATTACCATTTTTTCTTCCTCTTCTTTTTTTTACAAAATGACTCACTAAAACTTACTTTTCTAACTTTATAGAATTTTCATTTCCACTTCCATTATTCTTGTTTAGGATTTTTTCAGAAGTTTCCTTTACATGTGTGTTTGCTTCCCCTTACAATCTGCCCATAAAATTGCTACAATATCTGCTGTAATATTGTATTTTGGTAACACAACCTGAATGTCAGCATTCTATTTAAGGCCTTTTTCTCCCTCTCCATTGCCTGGTTAATAATAGTATACTGCCCTGGAATAACATGTAAGAAATTGTAATATGGCTGTTATGTTGCTTTTGATCCTGAATCTACATATTTCCCCCAGGTCTGCCCTATGATCCCATTCCTCAACCTCAGGATAACCTTTCATATATCTGAAATATGATTCTTTTCATGCCTGCTCTATTCCTCATTTTCTTTCCACTTGGATAACCTGATCTTTTATTCATACACCCCTTAACTGTTACTTTTGAAGGAAGCATTTATTACTTAGTAGTTATATATGCTGTCTTTTCTTTTTCTGCATGCATACCTTTTGCTAGTTCTTAAAATGAGATTTCCTAGTGCTAAACTTTCTGTCTTGGTATTAATGTTGTTATATCATATTTCCTCTTAGTTAGAGTTGATTTTTATATAGAAATGTGAAATAGAAGTGATTTTCTTTCAGGAATTTGAAAAGATCTTTCATTGTATTTTAGCTTCTTATCTTTCTTACTCAAGAAAGTTGTCAGCCATGCTGTCATTCCTTGGAGATAATATTTATTATTATTATTTATATTTCTATACCTTTTCAATCTCTTATTCCATATGTGCTTCTGTAATTTAATTATGACAATGTCTAGGTACTGGTTTATTTTTATCATGCTTAAAACTTGCTGTGCTTCCTGAATCTGAAAATACATGTTGTTTTTTTTTTTTTTTCATTTTATCTAGAATATGCTTAGGATTTCAGTTTAAAGTCTGTTTTACTCATTCCCTTGATGGAACTTCTATTAGATCCTACATGTCTCATAACCTTTCTTTATATTATTTCTTAATGTTCCTGTGATGTTTCTGCATTATTCAACCAATTCTCTGTTGAATTATACCTGATTTACTATTTAGTCCACTATTGCATATTTTTTCTTTTTTTTTTTTTTCTGTGTTCTAACTCATGCATTTCTTTTTATTTATTTATTTATTTTTTATTATTATGTTATGTTAATCACCATACATTACATCATTAGTTTTTGATGTAGTGTTCCATGATTCATTGTTTGCATATAGCACCCAGTGCTCCATGCAGAATGTGCCCTCCTTAATACCCATCACCAGGCTTCCATCACTCTGGTTTCTCTTCAGATTGCATAAATCTTTCGCCTTTTACACTATTGCATATTTAACTTCAACTTGGTTGTTTTTTCAAATCTACGTTTTCTATCTATTTTTTTTTTTTTTTACAGAGGCTATTTTTTTGTTTATATTCTATTTTTTAAATTAATTTAAATATTTTAAAAATACGTATTTTATTTCTTGGATGTCCAAATCCTTTCATTTTATTTAATTTTACATGTATATGTTTTTATTTTTTCCAAGTTTTTATTTAAATTCCAGTTAGTTAACATACAGTGTGATACTAGTTTCAGGTGTAGAATTTAGTGATTCATCACTTAGATATAACACCCAGTACTCATCACAAGTGCTCTCCTTAATATCCATCACCTAAGTATGTATTTATTATGCTGAAAGATGGATTCTTATATCATGAGATGCTTAACAGTTTACTTAAGAGCATTTGTGACAGCTTCTGCCAGATACATCAACTGTATCACTATCATACGTCTTTGTATATTAATTGCTCAGTTACGGGATTCTGAATGGACATGCCTGCTCAAAGACATGATTTCTTGTTTTCTCCCACGGAATCAAGGCAGACAGGCAAGTTTCCTTTCTGTAGACCACTCTTTAATTGAGGGGTATATTCTTTAAAATTATTTATTATAATTTCCATCCTTGTTACAAAATTCCTTATCATAGATTGTCCCAAGGCTTTATCTCCTGCCTTGCATCCCCACCCCCCACACACATACACATCATAGGTATTCAACACAAGCTTTTTTGTTAATAAGATGGGCAAACTTTCCTAGATGCCACATCATAAAATTATGCATTTGAAGCTTGCACTTATTTTCTTGCAAACTAACCTGTATATTTAAGACTATACTTGGTTATGTCACCCCCAGATTTTAGGTGTTCTAGCAAGAGGAATTTCAGATTAGCTACTTTGTTATGTTAGAAACAGAGCCCCTCCTACTCAAAATAGCACTTTGCATACTTTTATCATGATATATTTCTATCACTTGTTAACTATATTGTGAACTCTTTTGTCCTGATCCATAGTAAAAGTAAGAAAGAAAGGCTAATGAAATTTGTTACATGAATTAATGAGTTGAACTAAACGGTCAACTTAATCTGCCCAATATTATATTTTGTGCTTGTGCTTTGGTCATTAGCCCCTTTATATAATAGTGGTTTGTATAAAACAGAAATCTTTGCTTTTGTCATTATTTTATTTCTTAAATAGAAAACTAAAGAATATTTGTTCTGCATCACAGACTAAAGGCTAGATTTGTAAATTTGCTAAGATTAAATAAAGCAACTCCAAAATAGCAGTAATGTAACATAACTGAGGACATAATTTTATTCATCCTACTGTTGTGCAGATTGGCAAGGGCCTCGGTTCATAGTAGTCAGTCCAAGATCTAGGCTGATGGACACTCCCTTTTAATATGTGCTTCCAGTGATCCTGAAGTTGGGGGAAGGAAGCTCAGAGCTTCTCTAAGAGCTTCTGTGCAGACATGACACATATCACATGTACTCACATTTCTTTGACTAAAAGGAGTTTCAAGTACAGACCTCCCTTAATTAAGAACCTTAAAAAAGTACATTCCTATCATATATGCAGAAAATAGAGGGCCAGATTATTAGCATAACTTGAATGACTATCATAGTCTTCCCTTCTGGACTGTAAATATTTAGTTTAATTGCTTTCCATGTAAACTAGTTACCCACAAAGTTCCCAAGTAAGACAAATTTCCTATTCAGTTATGAGATTGAACTCAGAGTCCAGGATCTTTGATGCTTTATGTCTTCATAAGGGAAGGGGGATACTTGAAAACTTAGTTCTGCTTTCTGGAAGAAGCTTATATGTCAATTATTCTCCAGAAGCACTGTGATATCCTGCATTTACATTGTTTTTTGGCCTTAGTAGCTTGATAGGGGAAAAAATATATTTATCCTATTTTATGCCAGTAGATTATGGGGGGCCTTAGACAGCTTCAGCTCTCAAAAATTCTTAGCCTTTTGATTAATACAGACTGGTCAATATAACTCTCCTTAAAACTTATTTGGCTTTATGTTTATTTTTTTATTATAGATAGCACTCCAAGACACTAACCACACTCAAGATAATTTTCATAATCTATTTCTCATATTTATATTCATTTTTACTTTCCCTATACCTTCCTTTTTGGTTTTACCTCAGGTAGCTTGAGCCCACAATGCTAGAATGAGATAAATGTTTAGTCTCCTTTCCCTGAAGTATTTTGTCCAATTGAAAGAAAGTACTTACTGTATAACACACTATCAGCCCCTTGATGTAAAACCTCTTAATCTGTACAGAAGTTGGAACAAGCGTGATGTGCATATAATTGATTTCATAATTAGTGTAATGATGAGTTTTAAATGTTTTTGTGGTCCAGAGCTTCCTTCATTTTATATTTTAGATATTGGGTGTGAAAAGCACCTGCTTCTTGAAATTATCAAAGTTTTATACTCTCTATCCCTTTTCATTCCTTTTAGCAAACCTGAAATTAATAGCTGACTTCTTTTTATGTAGTCAATAGCAAATGACACACACTACTAATATTTGCTTTCCAAGCTCTTACTCAAAAGATAAAATGCCATTACATCCATGATCTGTCTTCCACATTATCAGAAGAGATCATTTTACTAGTGTCTTTGTCACTGTATCACTTGAATCACTATTTTTCCATGCTGCAGTAACAGTATCTCCCATTTTGCTCACTGCAGGACTTTTAGAGTCTGTCCCACATTGTAGTTACTTGTAAAAGCATCATCTCCTGTTACGGCCTATTTCTGTTTTTATCAGGATAGAGTCACTTGCACTGAGGTAGCAAAGTGCTTCTAAATTTCAGTGGGTTAGTAAAACAACAGTTTATCACATATTGACATGACTTTTCCAAAATGAATTGCTTTGTTCAGTATTAGCCTCATGAGAGGACAAAGACCAATTCCCATTTTCATCTTGACTATGTTTGCATGATCACTAAGGCAGGAGGAGGGAAGAAGATAAATAGTGCTGTGGCTTTTGATGCTTCCGCCCAGAGTTGTCTCCCATCGCTTAAACTACTACACCATTGGCTAAACAAGTCACAGAGCCATTGCTACTTGAAGGGGATGGAGAAACACTGTCATACGCTTTGATGAAGTGCTGACCCAGAAATCTTGGTGTACAGCATTAATGTCTAACACATTGTCTGTGTACAAACAACACAAGGGAAAGTATGAAGATCTATACATAAAGAATGAAGTCTCAACTTACTCAGCATCATTTTTTGACAATACATATTCTCTTTCACAACAAATGTTCTTAGTAGAGCTTTCCAAGCATTTTAATTTTGTAATATTGAGTAGTCAAAAATTGAAGATACAAGATTTGTAAATTTACAGGAGTTTTATTTTGTTCTCAGATCATAAAGGTTAGAACACACACCCTTTAAAATTTTAAAAACGTGTATAATTAAATATTTTGTTTTGGGATGTAGAGTTAAAAGTGGTTAATTGCATTTAAAAAAAAAAAAAAACATGAACAGGGGCACCTGGGTGGCTCAGTTGTTAAGCGTTTGCCTTCGGCTCAGGTCATGATCCCAGGGTCCTGGGATTGAGCCCCACATCGGGCTCCCTGCTCTGTGGGAAGCCTGCTTCTCCCTCTCCCACTCCCCCTGCTTGTGTTCCTGCTCTCACTGTGTCTCTCTCTGTCAAATAAATAAAAATCTTTAAAAAAAAAAAAAAAACATGAACAGTATAGAATTTATCTGGAATATAATAATCACGCTTCCTTTGGAATAATTGATATATTTCCATTTGCATAGTTCTTATATTGTGAAATACATCTCTTCAATATACTTTTTAACATTTTAACTTTTTTAAAAGTCTGTAAGGTAAGCTATTTGAATAAAGGAGAAGTAAAGATTTCTTTTATTCTTTCAAAAATTTTTCAAGTCATCATCCACTCAGAAAACCCTCCAGGTAGATTTGATATGTCTGTTTTTCTTTGGCTGCAGAATGAATCAATTTAGATTCTTATTTATAGGTTCAAAATGCTATTGAATACGCCAAGGGTTGTTTTATTTATTTATTTATTTTTCCCACACAGTGATTCTGCTTGTGTTTTTGTTTTTTGTCGCCCCCCCACCCCCTCACCCCCCCGTTCTGATTCTGTATTAATTCAGATGCAGTGAGTGCCTGGCTTCCAGGCATTTGCATGGCAATAACACCAAGAAGTGGCAAGCAAGTAGGCGCTGGCCCAGAGCCAAAGAAGCTGAGCTGCCCTGGGCTTCCTTGTGCTTTCACTACTTCTTCAATGGATCTTTGGTATTAGCTTAAAAAGGTGCAATAAATCGGGCTGTTTCCTCAGTTGAAATGCTATGATTGGATTAAAGAGCATTTTAATATTTTACAGGAATCTCAGAACATCTGTTAAAGTCTAGCTGAATATGATGTGGTCTAATGGACTGGAAAAGCATTTTGTGACTGTCCACTCTAGTAGTTTTCTCAGCTGCCTTTCTTATTGTTAATGTTTCAGCAATTGCATTCTGTGTCACTGAGTGGTAAGAGCAATTTCCGCTCACAAGTCAAAGCTAGGCAGTTATCCTCTTTTTCTCTCTCTTTTTTTAATCTTTACCTTTTTTTCTTTTTTTTTGGTAGTGGTGAATTGTGATAAATATCTTCATCTAAAACCCCTGAAGACTCAAATTTGTTTGACTGTAGGTAAAGAAAGTATGAATTCTAAAAAAAATTATTACCCTACTACTTTAGTAATCCATTTAAGAATTTACATAACACCTATATAAGGAGTAGCCTTGTTTTTTTTTCCCCAGAATTGCAGTCTAGAAAAACTAAATAAAAATAGTTTCGATGTTTTCTCTTTTGCATATACACACAATTGAAAATGAACAACTTTTCATTTTTTCATGATTTCAAAATGAATGTGAAGATATTTTAAAACCCTAGTCTCGCATATCACTAATGTGAATTTGTTCACCTATTTGTCTATCAATTTAATAACTGTCCCTTATTGTTTGCCTCATTTCAGAAATGATGCTAGATTCTGCACCTAAAACATTTTATAACATCCCAGATAAGAGAAACTAGGAAACAGATAATTAAATATGATTAAATATAAACAGAGCACATAGAAATTTTGGCTGGGTCAAATATCAATTTATAGCAAATGATTTTGTGTTGTCTCTCTTTCAGTCTCAATTTTTATCTCCCATAGAGGAGGAATCTATTCAAATTATATTTAATTTAGTATCTAGTATTTTATCCTGCAAATACTTTTCTTCCTAGGCTTTTTGTTAACTGATAACTCTATTATACACAGTATAATTTTTGGTACTTAAACTGTTCCTATTTTCTCTATAGACTTGTAATCACCCTGCAACGCTAGGTGTGTTACATGTCTTACAGGAGTAATAACCTGATATGGAAGCATCATTATTCACCAATATCCAGTTCTCTACCAATTTTTTGCATAAGGCAGGATCATTATGAAGTCAGAGTGGCCAAGTTTTTCTCTCGGACTAATGAATAATAAGTGGAAGTGCACATTTCACCTTCCCAGTGAAATCTCTCTGAATAATACATTTAAAATTGCAAGTGCCTCCTAATCAACGATCTCTATGACACTGTTTGCTTTATTTTCTGCATAGTATTTATTGACATTTAGCAAACAATGTTTTTATGTAATTGTTGTACGTTTTCCCGTGCTCTGAAAGGTACACATTTGAATGTAAGATCAACAAAGGCAAAGTATTTCTTCAATTTTTTAAATGAATTCATGTTTAATAATTACAGGCACTGTGCCCCACCTTCCCCCTGCCCCGGCAGCAGCAGGGGAGGTGCAGGGGCTGGGATATATGCCCCTCTTCAATGTTTCTACTGATTTATTTTCTTTCCTTTTATGTCTATCCTAGAATAATACTTGGGATGTAGAAAGTACTGTGTAAATTAGCAATTATCACTGGGGAAAGGTATGTGATTAGGTAGGAGTATAAGGTTTTTCCAAAATATTGGAGATACATGTATATGTGTGTATATCTGTATACCTGTACATATACGTATATATGCAAACATACATATACAAACACATAAACACCTAAGCACATATATATATATACACACGTTATATGTGTTATTTCTATATTGCATGTTACTATATATTAAATTACAAAATACACTTTATATAAAATATACATGCATGTATAAAATACTCATTACTTGCACATACACACACACACTTGTTCTTGTGTGCTTGAGTTTTCATTTTATTACTCTTTAAATTGATCATTTGCATTTGCATATTTTTATATATGGTGTAGTTCACTAAAAGCATTAGAGGAGTACATATAGTGAGAGAAATAATTTAAGGGGCTTAGATGAGAGAGGATTAATATTAAGCCACATAGAATGTTGCAGTTTAAGATTTTATAGGTTGTGTATTTCTGGTTACAGTAATGTATTGGTATGGCAATGGAATATGAAGTTAAAGTGGAATGCAATGAAAATTGATTTAGTGAATTAGTTTAAGGATTTGTGAGGCCAGATTTAATAGGCTGCCTACAGCTCTTGACATCATGAAGAATGATGGCAGGTTAGTCAGTTGGGGAATAAAAGTGTCACTCAGGAGCCCAAACTAATTTGGAAAAGTAACCATGAGTGTGGTAGAGTCATCAGATTACTATAACTACAAAGATATTGAAATTCTGTAATGTATTTTTAATAACAGTCTTAAAATCAACACATGTTTTCAGGTTCCTGTTATTTTCCTTACCTCTGTTTTTCAAAGAAGTAGATTCACAGAAGCTCCTACTGCAGGCTCTGTCCCCTCTAGATTCTTAACACAGTGTAGGCACAAAGCAGAGTATTAATGAAATCCTAGTTTTCCTTTCCTCCTCCACCATTCAGGCATGAGGAATTCACAGACAATCCATAGAATTTCCTGACTACTTTAAGGGAGAAAAAAAAAAGCATCATTTACATTGATCTAATGTCTATTTTGCTATAATCATGACCCACATGTCATAGATTATTCTTCCTTTGTGAAGACACAGATTTATCTAAATCTTTCAAATTTTGACTTGCTGAAAACAATGCCACATGACTGACCATGAGATACATCCCTATTTTGTTTGTTTGTTTTTCTCCCTACTCAGAAGTAGCATTTGGGCAACAGACCCATTACCCATGATTGAGGTTTCTGTGCTTGATTTCTAAACATGCCATTCCTTGCTATCCTATTTTATATGAATGAACTTCTGATTGGTTACTTCTTTTCCAGGATCCTCATTTCCAAATTCATTTTTATACATTGTAGCTAATTATTATCTCTGAGGAAATAAAAGTTATTGTTACCAAATAATGTTTCATGTATTTGGAAACAAGCATTATACTTACATAACTCTTTCCTTCCCTGTGCTAATTCTCATTTCCTTGAGTTTTCCACTTTTGGTCAGATCTTTTGATCTTCACTATCTTTCACACATTCTCCTTGACAGACAACACTTCACAGAAAGAGACAAACTAACACTGGACTATAATCCTTCTTATTCTACACATTGAGTGAAGAGTGAATATCGCATACATTTTTGGAAATTGCAGCACACTGATGGACCTTCTGTCAACCAGAAGACCTATTTTTTACATGTTAATGTTAAACCATGTAATACTCATTGTAAATTTTGGTTGTTTTATTCACTGAAGTATAAACATAATTTTTCATTTTTCGAGTCAACTTATATTCCAAACTATTTTTCTAGATGCTCATGTTCCTTTAGGACCATGACTCAAATATATAACTTATGTTCCATTGTCCTTGCTCCATGAAATACATGAACTAGGTCAGTTCCCCATGTATAACTTTAACCTAATAAACTATAAAAAAAATACTGAATATTCAGAACATAAATTTATTTAAAAATAAATAATTCTTTTTTTTTAAGATTTTATTTATTTATTTGAGAGAGAGAGAGCTAGAGAGAGAGCACAAGCAGGGTGAAGGGCAGAGGGAGAAGCAGACTCCCTGCTGAGCGGGGAGTCCGATGCAGGACTGAGTCCTGGGACTCCAGGATCATGACCTGAGCCAAAGACAGACGCTTAACCGACTGAGCCACCCAGACACCCAAAAAATAAATAATTCTTAGGAACTAAAGGGAACTCAAACTTAGACTAAAAATAAGACAACCATGTGAAAGGAAATTACCTAAATAAACTATGTAACAGGTATGGGGCATTTTTTTTTTAACTTCCGTAAAGTAGAAAATGTAAATTTATTCCATTAAAATCATTCTAGTTTACCGGAGGTAAAAACATCATGCTGAGTAAAATGCAATTTTCGAGAAAGGAAAATAAAAGAGAACCTAAGAATAAAGATAAAAAGTTCAGCTCTACATATTTAATCAAGAGAGAATATGAGAAATTTATCACTGAGAACACTTAAGCATGACCTGACAGTCTGTAATAACTCCAAGGGCCACCAGCACCTGCTTTGAGTGGAAGAAAATAAAATTTATGACAAATGTAGTGGCCCATCAATCATAACTGATTTAGATTTTTAAGGCTGTGATTTAATTCTTAGCATTGGCTGGTAAAGGCAAAAGTTTTGAGTTATTTTTTGGTTAACTCAGAATTGAAATGTTTACTGGAATAAGAGACATAGCAAACCATAACTAGCTGGTAGCTCTAATTGCTGAGTAAAAACCTAGGAATTTAAGAAAAAAAAATATTTGATCTTTAATGAAAGTCAGATCCAAATAATGGGAAACAGTAACAATTGTTGGAAGAAATGGAAACTTATGACTGGAGAAGACTAGGGGATCAGATTGTTAGTAATTTTCTGGGGGAGAAAAGTCTGGATTATTCCTGTTCTGGCTTTAATGTTGTGACTCTGATAGCCTGGAGCTAAAGGTATGACAAAGTCATTCATTATGAGTTCAAAGCTGATAATCTGTCCCAGACTGTACTCACAAACACCAGTTCATGCTTTCAAGGCATCAGGGATGTTCATGCTACCCCAAACCCTCTAAAAGAGCATAATGTATAAATAAAAATGATTTCGTTATTATGCACCACTGGCCCAGATCGTGTAATCCTAGAATCTTGCCATAAAGATTTCTTTATACCAAGAAGATTTGTTTATATCAAGAAGTTTATATCAGCAAGCCAATAGAGCCAATAAGTAGGGTAATACTAAGGACTGGACTTTTACTAGGTTGAACGAATCTGTTGACTATTGTTACTACTTCTTGTTTTGGATTACTATAGCTTGAGAGTGGCTATACCACAGGCATCCAAATTCTTTTACCATAACCCCTTGATATAGGGAATTATTAAAAGGACAACTGCACTTAAGAATAAGAACAAAGGGGGACCCAGGTGGTTCAGTCAGTTAAGTGTCCAACTCTTGATTTTATCTCAGGTCGTGATCTCAGGGTCATGAGATCAAGCCCCTGGTCTGGTCGGGCACTGTGCTGGGCATGGAGCCTGTTTAAGATTCTCTCTCTCTCTCTCTCCCTCTGCCCCATCCACCCCCACCCCCATTTGCATGTGCGTGTTCTCTCTCTCTAAAACAAACAAACAAACAAAGAAAAAAAAAATAAGAACAAGGTTTATGATGCAGTGATTCAGAAATAACCCAAAGCAGGATTCATATGGAATGGTGGGACTCATATTGAAATCCTAAACTGACATCCCTCCTCCACTCATGTGAAGAACACATTTTAGGGTCTCACTAAGATTTTTATCTCTACCTATAGCTACAGGACGGTATCACTAACCTACATATGGAGAATATCAAGCAAATCAAGATGAGTTCACATGGGAAAACTTAGAAGACAATTAAGGAGGACAGAAAAATTAAAGTGATAAAATGAATAAACCAACATATACCAATGAAACAAAAATGGACGAAACTGATTGAACAGGAATGCCTAATAATATTTTAGAATCCAAACAAGAAGTAGTAATCCAAAACAAGAAGTAGTAACAATAGTCAATAGGATTCAAGAAGTACTAAAAAAAAATATTGACCATAGAAGTGAAAATTGAGTGAATAAAATGAATAGAAATTTAATTGGATGAGCCAGGAAATACAATAATATATTCAAATCACAGAAGGTGAACACTGAAATGCACCAACTTGAAGAGATGGCTCAAATCACTGTAATACAGGAGGCAAATTAAACCAGTGGTGGCATATATAACTCCATCAATCAAAATATAGATAATCATAAACATAAATCATCAAAGTGTTGCTTTGGATATGGACAGTTTGGAAATACAGAATTTTTAGAAAGATAGCAAACTCTTAGAAAGTTAGTCAATTGGTACAGTCATTCTGGAAAACAATTTTGAAATATTTAAATTAATTATGATTTTGCCCATTAAAAAAAAAAAAAACTTATGTATTTGAGAGAGAGAAAGAGAGAACATGAGCAGAGGACAGGGGCAGACTCCCTGCTGAGCAGGGAGCCCAATGCGGGACTCAAGCCCAGGACCTTGGGATCATGACCTGGACCGAAGTCAGAAGCTTAACCAACTGAGCCACCCAGGCACCCATGATTGTGCCCTTTAACCTGATGAGCCAGTCCTAATCCAAACAGGTATAAGTACGCAGTGTCCCATGTTATTTGTGGTAACAAGATGGTAACAACATGACTATCAATAAGAAATGATCAGCATCTAGTAAAATATTATATACTTCCATACAGAAACACAGAAATGTCTTTAAATTTTATAGCATGATACCAAATCTATAAAAGTAAAACTATGAAACAAAAATACCGTTATGTATTTTGCACATACAAATGCATACTTAAGGAACTTTGTAAAAGATGTCAGAGTAAGTGTGTATGGCAGTCCTGAGGGGTGGAGGGAAAATAAAAGGAAATCAGAATTAAATAAAAAAAATTAAAATCATAAAGCTTTTTACATGAATCTGTGAATATGATACATTGGGAGCTTAAGAGTAAGATAAATTAAACTCTGCCTCTGTAACCTAAAAATTTAAATTAAAAATATATTTTCATAGAAAAACAATTAAAAAAAGAAATTAACTCATTTGGGGAAAAGTATTACATTAACATACAACATTGAGAATAGGGAATTACGCACTGTATAGATTCTGTCTTTGTTCTCAAGAATAATTATTGATCTATATATGGTAAAACAAGTAATACTATGAATAAGTTACCTGCAATGGGATAATAAGATTAAAAAGAATGCATAACTACTATATATGAATGGAATTATTTCACTGCGGAAAATATCCTACTAGATAACGAATGGAATTATAAATAAAATTGGCACACTATCCTATTACTTTTAGATATTTACTGAAAATAATAGAAATACAAAGAATAGTAAGCAACTGCAATTCCAATTTTTAAAAGAGAAAACCATACGTTTCTCAAATTAGGAATTAGTAAATATAATCCTTATCATTCAGGAAAATTTGAGAAAAGTTTAAAATAGTCTCATTTAAATCCTTTCCTAAGAACATATTGATTTCTGGAAACCAGATTAGGCTCACCAAGACTATCATAACCCAAAATATCACATTTTGTAATTTGATAGGATTTGAGACTCATAAAAATTATAGATATTGTGTTTGAATTGTTGAACTATGCAATTAGAAAATAAATAGATTCCTAGTATTATTTTGATTTCTACTCCTAGCTATAATGGAATAAATGAGATAAGATTTAAACCCTTACCTTAACTTTTTCCCCTTAAGCAGGGAAAGATATGAAACATTGTCACACAAAAGACAATACACAGCACATGGCAATAATCTATGAGGGAAAAAAAAATGAAGTGATCTCTCTGATTACTCAGGCTTAGCATCTAGATGCAGATTCCATGCAACAGGTCAGGGAGACAGCGGTCAGTGCCACTGAATAAAAGAGGACAAAGATTAGCATCAGGGAGGCCAAGTTGGATATGTGTATCTAGGCATGTGTAAGAGGAAACTACTTGAGGCCAGGGATAAAACCAAAGGAAAGTAGTAAGTCAAATAACTCCCAGAGATTCACAGGACTTGTAAGAGATTGTGCTTTCACAATTCAACAGAGAGAATTTGTAATACACAGGGTGTTAGGTATATACCCTCAAATGTGTCTAAGCTAAGTAGTGGGACTAAAATACCATTAAGCTAAAACTAAGCAAGACCTTTAAGACTTCGCTAATGAAGCCTAAAAGCCAATCATAAAGCACAAACATTTAAATAATTTTGTATCATATGTCTGATATTATTTAAAGGAATGCAACAAAATTCAGCATCTGACAATATAAAATTGACAATTCCTGGCATCCAGTATAGAACTATCATACATACAAAGCAACAGGATAATATGACCCATGATCAAGAAAACCCCAATCATTAGAAACATAAAAAATGAAGGAATGATATAAATAGAAGACAATATTAAAACAGATATTATAAATATTCTTTATATGTTCAATAATTTAGAAAAATTGGCCTTGATAAAGAGAAATATATAAAAAAAATCAAATTGAAATTCTAGAGATGAAAAGCAAAGTATCTGCAGAAAAATACAATAAATGGGGGCACCTGGTGACTCAGTCCGACTCTTGATTTCAGCTCAGGTCATGATCTCAAAATCATGAGATCAAGCCCTGCGTTGGGATCTGCACTGGGCATGGTTAAGATTCTCTCTCTCCCTCTCTCTCTGCCCCTCCCCATCTCCAACCCACTCTCTCTTGTCCTCTCTCTCTCTCAAAAAAAAAAAAAAAAAAAAATACAATAGATGAAATGAGGAAGAGATTAGAAATTGCAGAATGAAAATAATCAGTGAACTTGAAAATAGAGCACAAGAACAGCTTCAGTGACTCGTGTGATAATATCATACAAGCTCTCATATGTATAAACTGAGGAGGCAAAAAATTAAAAGAAATAATGGCTAAATGCTTTCCAAAAGTAGCAAAAAATATAAATCCATACATACAATAATTTCAGTGAATAAATCTCAAGTTATAAAAAATGAGAGAAGTTAGACAAAAAAGATTGCATACTATAGAATTTACATAATGTAAAAATATTGTTCGAGTAAGCAGATCAAAGGATGCCCCAGGTTGGTGGATGGCAAAAGGAAATTGACTGTCAAGGTACATGAGAGAATGTTCTAGGGTTATAGAAATCTTATGTAGTGTGATTTTTATGGTGGATATTCCTGTGTGTATTTGTCAACCTTAAAGGAGTTGGTGAATTTTAATAAATTTAAATGATACCCTAATGAAGATAATTTGAAAGAAATGATTTGCATTTATGAAATGTAGGAAAACATAATTTAGGAGATTTCCAGGTGTATGTGTTCTGTCAACACTGGGCCATATCTCATGAAATTTTGATATGAATGGAGATTTCCAATTTTATCTAATGTAAAATTAAAATGATCTGACTGTATTATTCCCCAATTTTAATATTTCTAAATTTTCTAGACTGTCCTCAATTTACCACTTAAGTAGATGGTCATATGCTTATATGAAAAGAAGCAGGTAGTGTCCATGCTTCACAAAAATTAGGTGTCCAGTGCTACATGGACTATAAGTTAAGTTATCATAGCTGGAGTATCTCTCTATATTCTTAATTGATTCCAGGACATATGAATGGTAGAACTGAAAGATGGACAATTTTTTAACTCAATGAACATTGTATTCATGTATTGTATTGTCATTTAACTTCAGACTCATCTCTTTGGCCTAGGATGTACAGGATTATCACATATCTAGCTCATTATCAGGACCCCAACAAAGTCCAAGTGAATTAGATTTAAATTTAATGCCTTAATGCTAAATTTAATGCTAAATTTTAATTTAGTGCACTATCTAGCATGTGGACATTTGTTCAATCTTTTATCCTCACCTAATTCAATTATTCATCATCATCCTAATCATAATTATATTATATATGAATTATAGTTCTGGACTATGCATATAATTACTAAAAATATAAATTCTAAAAGTTACATCAGTTTAGATGTCTATATAACTTGCCCTTAAATATCTATGCCTGTGATTTAATCTATAATTATAAAATATTTTGTCATAATTTTATCTATTTTGTTTCTAATAGATAAATAGATAAGCATTTTTTTAGATTCACATTAGAATATAAAAATATACAGGCTTAGACTTTTCTTCTAAGGTAAATTTTTTTAAAAATAAATGCAAGCCATTTTTAAAATGTGAAAGTAGTGACTTTGGAAGGAAGATAGCAGCAAAGTGGGAAGACCTTAGGCTCACCTTGTAATACAAATACAACTAGATAACTATCAAATCAGACTGGCAGAACAAACTCCACAACTAAAGGCAGAGAAGAGGACATACTGAAGAAGGTAGGAAGTGCAGAGACATGGTTTGGGACAGAACCAATCATGCCATTGTGGGGAGAGAGCTGCAGTTGTGGAGAAGGGCAGAAGACAGACTATCACATAGGAGAGCTCACCTATGAAAAAGGAATCCCCATAGCAATAGGCATGAATTTTGAACAGCCTGTCTCCTGACCCAGGAGTTTTGCAAGGCCTTTGTTCAAATGGGGATGGCAACAGGTCTTATTTCACAAGCAGGCCAGAGCACACCTAGTTAAAATGCACCACATTCAGGCCAGAGACCAAACACTGCCCACAACAGACAAAGAGAGCCCCTGTAAACAAGTGCTCTGAAGGATAAAACAGCCAGGACACAACAGCACAGTATACAGAGCACACATTGGAAACACTCTTAGAAGTTCCAGGCCCTGGGGAATGGGATGTTACACTTTAGGGCACTCAGGACCTCTTCTTCATAAAGCCATTACCCTCAAGAACAGGAGATGTATCTGACTTTCCTAACACAGAGAAACAGGCACAGAGACTTAGACAAAATGGGAAGACAGGGGAATTTGTCCCAAATGAAAGAACAGGACAAGTCTATGGACAGAGATCTAAGCAAAACATATACAAATAACATGCTTGATGGAGAATTTAAAGCAATAATCATAAGGATACTCACTGGACTTCAGAAAAGAGTGGAGGACATCAGTGAGATCATTAACACAGAAATAAGGAATAACAAAGAAGAGATAAAGGACTCAATAAATGAAATGAGAAACATGCTTGATGGAATGAACAGCAGGCTAGAAAAAAACAGAGGACTTAATTAATGACCCAAAAGAGTATGGAAAGTAATCAAACTGAACAAAAGAGAGAAAAGAATTATGCAAAACAAGAATAGACTTAGGGAACTCAGTGACTCCATCAAACATGATAACATTTGTATTACAAGAGTCTAAGAAGAAGAAAAAAGGGAAAAGAGAGAGCAAAGAGGGAAGGGAATTTATTTGAAGAAATAATAGCTGAAAACTTCCCTAATCTGGAGAAGGAAACAGAAATCCAGATCCAGGGACCACAGAGAATCCTCAACAAAATCCACAAAAGCAGATCCACACCAAAACAAATTGTAATTAAAATGACAAAATGTCATGATAAAAAAAAATCAAAAAGCAGCAAGACAAAAAAAAGACAGTTACATACAAGAGAAACTCCATAAGGCTATCAGCAGAGAAATTAAGAAAATCCCATTTACAATTACACCCAAAATAGTAAGATACCAAGGAATAAACCTAACCAAAGAGATGAAAGACCTGTACTCTGAAAACTATAAAAAACTGAAGAAATTGAAGATGACACAAAGAAATGGAAAGATATTCTATGCTCATTGATTGGAGGAACAAATATTGTTAAGATGTATATACTACCCAAAGCAATTTACACATTTAACGTAATCCCTATCCAAATACCAACAGCATTTTTCACAGAGTTAGAACAAACCATACTAAAATTTATATGGAAACACAGAAGACTCTGGATAGCCAAAGCAGTCTTGAAAAAGAAAAAAAAGCAAAGCTGGAGGCATCACTTCCAGAATTCAAGTTATATTACAAAGCTGTAGTGATCAAAACCGTATAGTACTGGGACAAAATAGACAAATAGATCAATAGGACAGAATAGAAAATCCAGCAATAAACCCATAGCTGTATGGCCAATCAATCTTTGACAAAGCAGGAAAGAATAACCAATGGGAAGAATACAGTCTCTTCAACAAATGGTGTTAGAAAAACTAGACAGCAACATACAAAAGAATGAAACTGGACCACTTTCTTACACCATACACAAAAATAAGCTCAAAGGATTAAATACCTAAATGTAAGACCTATAACCGTAAAAAACCTAGCAGAGAACACAGGCAGTAATTTCTCTGGCATTGGCTATAGCATCTTTTTTCTAGAAAGGTCCCCTGAGGCAAGGGAAACAAAAGCAAAAATAAGCTATTTGGAACTACATCAAAATACAAACTCCTGCACAACAAAGGAAACAATCAACAAAAATGAAAAGCAACCTACAGAATGGGAGCAGATATTTGCAAATGACATATTTGATAAAGAGTATTCAAAATACATAAAGGACTTATAAACTCAACACCCAAAAAACAAATAATCCAATTAAAAATACGCAGAAGATATGAACAGACATTTCTCCAAAGACATTCAGAAGGCCAACAAACACATGAAAAGATGCTTGACATCACTCATCATCAGGCAAGTGCAAATCAAAAGTACAATAGGATATCACCTCACACCTGTCAGAATGGCTAAAATCAAAAAGATAAGAAACAATAAGTGTTGACAAGGATGTGGAGAAAAAGGAACCCTCTTGCAGTGTTGGTGGGAATGCAACCTGGTGTAGCTACTGTGGAAAACAGTATGGAGGTTCCTCAAAAAAATTAAAAAATAGAATTACCCAATGATCCAGGAATTGCATTACTAAGTACTCCAAAAATACAAAAACACTAATTCAAAGAGATCAATACACCCCGATATTCATTGCAGCATTATCTACAATAGCCAAACTATGGAAGCAGCCCAAGTGTCCATCTATAGATGTATGGATAAAGAAGATTTGTTACATTTATATGTATGTGTGTGTATATATGTATGTGTGTGTGTGTATATATATATATATGTATATGCACATATACATGTATATATATGCACAATAAATATTATTCAGCCATAAAAAAGAATGAAATCTTCTCTCTGGACTCAGACCTAGTTTGTGGTGACATGGCTAAATGCACCAAGAAGGTCGGAATCGTGGGTAAATAATGGGACCCATTATGGTGTCTCCCTCAGGGAAATGGTGAGGAAGATTGAAATAAGACAGCACGGCAAGTACACTTGCTCCTGTGGCAAAACCAAGATGAAAAGATGAGCTGTGGGGATCTGGCATTGTGGCTCCTGCATGAAAACCATCACTAGTGGTGCCTGGACCTACAACACCACTTCTGCGGAAGACTGAAGGAGTTGAAAGACCAGTAGAAGCTCCACCATCTGAAACATTGCTAGCCTATAATAAATAAATAGCAAAATATTATTGCTAGCCAATAATAAATTGCTAGCCTATAAATAACAACAACAAAAAAGAATGAAATCTTGCCATTTGTAACAACATGGATGGATCTAGAGTATAATGTTAAGCAAAATAAGAAAGACAAATACCATATACCATATGATTTCACTCATATGTGGAATTTAAGAAACAAAACAAATAGGGCGCCTGGGTGGCTCAGATTGTTAAGCGTCTGCCTTCGGCTCAGGTCATGATCCCGGGGTCCTGGGATCGAGTCCCGCATCGGGCTCTCTGCTCCTTGGGAGCCTGCTTCTCCCTCTGCCTCTCTCTCTCTCTGTCTCTCATGAATAAATAAATAAAATCTAAAAAAAAAAAAAAGAAACAAAACAAATAAGCAAAAGGAAAATAATGAGACAGAGAGAGAGAGAAACCAAGAAATAGATTCTTAACTACAGATTAAAAACTGATGGTTACCAGAAGACAGATGAGTGGGGAGATGGTGAAATAGGTGATGGGGATTAAGGACTGTACATGTCATGATGCACACTGGGTGATGAAAATAAAAGCTTAAAAAAACAAAACAAATGTGAAAAGTAAGCACTTAAAAATCAAGTGTAATGTAATGCAAAATTATCATGGAGTACTGAGTATTTTTTACAGAGGCATTTCCAAAATTTTTATTACAGTCTTCATTAAACAATATTGAGGATTTTAATGGAACAGAAGAGAAAAGATTATCTAGTTCCAAATTGCCAATTGCCATTCAACAATCTTTCTCTTCACTATGTCCTCTGCAGGGTTGTACTCATAGAACATTAAAATATCACAATATTTCTTGTCAACTGGCAAGGTGACAGTTCTGAGGATAGTTGTACAGCCACTGAGAAACTAATTAGCATTATTACAGAGGATTGTATATGATAATTAACAATTAAACTTAAACTTTCAGAATAGAAGCTGATCCTCCCTAGAGAAGGCTCTGCATAGATTATTGCTAAAGGAAGAACTTAATGAAATTTTCTTTATACACCAGTTACATAATTATGAGCCATTGCCACAGCATTACTATTTAAATGTGTTCTGGGCACCTGTAACTTTGAATATAAATTTCTATGTGATTCAGTACTAAATAATGTGCATTTTATCAATATTATATTGTGACTATTTTTCAAATTTCTAAACTAGGTACTATTAAAATATTTAGCCACACATATTTTTAAATATGTTTGATAAATAAGGGAACAAAGTATAAAAATCTGAACAGTTTTTTCATAACCATATCCTTGTGGATTTTTGGATTTTTGAGACATCTGGGACCAGATGTTATGAAAAACATAACCTCTATTATGTTTAAAACCATGATTTAAAAGTCATCATTTTCAAAGAATAATCTAAGCTTTACATAATAAAAGTTCTTGGGTATTTAGCATTGCATGTTATTGTTCTATTTTATTTGTATGTGAATATATGGTAATTTCAGGGAAATAATGTCTGTTTACTCTGTAATCAGCAACATAAAATCTAGATGGGGTTAACAATGATATGGAGTGGGGATTCTATTTTGCATGTTACAATTTTGTATGTTCATAATTAATCATTTTTTTTAAGATTTTATTTATTTATTTGTCAGAGAGGGAGAGAGCACAAGCAGGGGGAGTGGCAGGCAGAGGGAGAGGCAGTCTCCCCGCTGAGCAAGGAGCCTGATGTGGGGCTCCATCCCAGGACCCTGGGATCATGACCTCAACTGAAGGCAGATGCTTAACTGACTGAGGCACCCAGGCATCCCCATAATTAATAATTTTTTTTTTTTTAAGATTTTATTTATTTATTCGTGAGAGACAGAGAGAGAGAGAGAGGCAGAGGGAGAAGCAGGCTCCCAAGGAGCAGAGAGCCCGATGCGGGACTCGATCCCAGGACTCTGGGATCATGACCTGAGCCGAAGGCAGACGCTTAACCATCTGAGCCACCCAGGCGCCCCATAATTAATAATTTTAACAAATAAAACTTTGTTTTTGTTTTCATAGAAGTGATATAATTCAGAATGTAGAACATGTTAGACATTCAATGATATATTTTTGAAATATGGAATTTATGCATATTTATTATTGTTAGTGAATTTCCTAAGTGTAAATTAAGAAACCTTGATGACTCTGTTGTCATTCAAATGTTATTATATATATATTAATTATTTTTGTCATCAGAAGTATGTTTTCACAAACTGCATCCTACTGATGTATACTAGTTATTTTTGAAATCTAAATTTTAAAGGTAAAGACTTATTATTGCAGTTAAGCTTTAAAACATATTTTAGTATAAATATAGAATTATTTGGTATTTTTAGTGAAATTACCATGTTTTCATTTAACTGGTTTCCATAGTGGCCTGAATGGTCCTGGGCTAATAATATTCATGCAATTATGTAGTCTTCTTTTACACAATATAGGGCTGTCCCCATACAATGACTACATTGCTGAAGAAGTAATGATAAGTGACCTCTTAGACTACATAATAAAAGACATAATAATTTCCAGCTTGGTCTTTTGGATCACTTGTTCTGGAGAAAGTCAACCACCTTTCAGTTAAAACAAACTAACAAACAAGCAAGCAAATAAATAAATATCCTGAGAGGTGCAAATAGAGAGAATCTGAGAACACTAGCTTGCCAGCTATGTGAGTGAATCCTCCAGTCTCTGTTTGAGCCTTCAAAGGAGAGTGGACTGTGATTCCACTGTCATCTATCTGCAAATCCATGAGACCACAAGCAAGAATTAATGGCTGGGTCCTTCTCGAGCTACCTACCCAAAAGAACTCGAGATATAATAAATTATTACTTTTTTATGAATTGTTAAATTTGGTGTAATTTTTAATGCAGTTATATTAATTAGAACAAAGAGTAATCATCTTCATGAAAATATAAAATCTGATTTGAATATTATGGTTATATAGAAATGTTTAGACAGAGCATATTTTGTATTTATAAATATATATATAAATATATATTTTTTATTTTTTATTAAACTTTATTTTTGAGATCATTGAAGATGCACATGGAGTTGAAAGAAATGATACAGAAAGATCTTGTGAACTCTATCCAGTTTCACCCTGTAATCACATCTTAAAAATATATATTACAATATTACAACCAGGATATGGGCATTGATACAATCAAGGTAAAGAACATTCTAAACACCACAAGGATTCCTCATATTATGCTTGGAAAAAACCCATTTGAAAAACCAAATGTGAATTTTAGAATTAAAAATTTAATAACTGAAATTAAAATCGCAATAAATGGACACACCAACAGAATAGTAAAGGCAGAGGAAAGAATTTGTGTACTTGAAGATAGAAAAATAGAAATAATAAAATGTGAACAACATAGAGAAAATATACTGAGAAAACCATGAGCAGAGCCCTGGTACCTGTTGGACTATAATCAGAGATCTACATCTGGGGCACTTGGGTGATTTAGTTGGTTAAGCATCTGCCTTTGGCTCAGATCATGATCTCAGGGTCCTGGGATAAAGCCCTGCAGCAGGCTCCCTACTTGGCAGGAAGTTTGCTTCTCCCTCTCCCTCTGCTCCTCTCCCCGGCTTGTTCAGTCTCTCTCCCTCTCTCTCTCAAGTAAATAAATAAAATCTTAAAAAAAAAAAAAAAAAAAGAAGATCTACATCTATGTTAATTGGAATTCTGAAGAGAGAGGAGAAAGAGGATGGCTTTGAAAAAGTATTGGAAGATTTGGATTTCCCTGATGCCAAGTGATGTTGAGCGCTTTTTCATGTGTCTGTTGGCCATTTGGATGTCTTCTTTGGAAAAATGTCTGTTCATGTCTTCTGCCCATTTCTTGATTGGATCATTTGTTCTTTGGGTGTTGAGTTTGATAAGTTCTTTATAGATCAAAAACTAATGATGTAATGTATGGTGATCAATATAACATAATAAAATTAAATTAAATTAAAAAAAGAAAAAGTATTAGAAGAAATAATGGCTGATTCATCTAACTAATTTTGGCAAAAGCTATAAATCTACAGATACAAATAGCTGAGCAAACTCCATGTAGGATAAACCTAAACAAATTAACACCCATACACATCATAATCTAGCTTCTGAAAAGTAAATATAAAAAAAAAAAAACCTTGAAAGCATAGAGAAATCAAACTTTAACTATGTTAGGAAAACAATTTGAAAAACAGTAGATTTCTAATCAGACACAATGGAGGCTGAAAGGAAGTGCCACAACATTTTTTCACTGATGGAAAAAAAGGGGGGGGGCAGAGCATGGCCCTCAACCAAGAATTTTATACACTTTATACCTTTCAAGAATGAAAATATCCTTGGGGTGCCTGGATGGCTCAGTAGGTTGGGCGTCCAACTCTTGGTTTCAGCTCAGGTCATGATCTCATGGTCGTGAGATCAAGCCCTGCATCAGGCTCCATGCTTGACGCAGGTCTGCTTGATATTCTCTGCCTCTCTCTCCCTCTGCCCTCTCCTTCCCCACTCTATAATAAATAAATAAATTAATTAATTAATTAATTAATATAAAATCTTAAAAAAAGAGAATGAAAATATCCTTCTGGAATAAAGGGAAACTCAATACATTAATAGATGAAGGAAAACCAAGAGAATTTGTCAACAGACCTGTTCTACTATAATGGCCAAATATTTCTATGAAACTAAAGGAAATGATAAGAGAAGAAGCTTAAGGCATCAGGAAAGAAAAAAGAACAAGGTAAAAAGTAAAAGTGTGGCTAAATTAAATCCATTTTCTTTCTTCTATTGGGTTTCCCAGTTTTGGATGGTTGAACCACAATTATAACATTGGCTGGTATGGGTTTAAATATATGGAGGAGAAATTTTTTAAGATAATCATACATAAATGTGGGAAATTAAAGGGACATAAAATGAGTTAAGGTTTCCCCGCTTTTCTCAAACTGATAAAATGTGAACAACAGTAGACTGTGGTAAGTTATGTATATATAATAAGATACATAGAATAACCACTAAAAGCTATAAAGCAAAGTATACTAAAAGGGAATTTTTAAAAATGTTCAAGTAACTCTCATTAATGTAGAATAAAGAAAACGAAGAAGTGAAAACCAGAGAGAATACAAAATAAAATGACAGATTTAGACATAACCTATCAATAATTATCCTAAATACATATGGCTTAAACATACTATTGAAAAACAGAGATTGGTAGATTAAAAAACATGATCCAAATATACAATATCTATAAGAAATTCACTTTAAATATAAGCATAAGGTACATTGAAAGTACCTTATGGGAAAAGATATGTCATACTAATAATTAAAAAGAGCATTATTATGTAAATGATACACATATCTGTTAGCTTAAAATAATTCTACTTTCTGTCTCAGGGACTTCATTGAAATCACAGGAGTATGTTCATCTAAAATGCTTATCATGGGGCGCCTGGGTGGCTCAGTTGGTTAAGCGACTGCCTTCGGCTCAGGTCATGATCCTGGAGTCCCTGGATCGAGTCCCGCATCGGGCTCCCTGCTTGGCAGGGAGTCTGCTTCTCCCTCTGACCCTCCCCCCTCTCATGCTCTGTCTCTCATTCTCTCTCTCTCTCAAATAAATAAATAAAATCTTTAAAAAAATAAAAAAAATAAAAAATAATAAAAAAAATAAAAAATAAAAAATAAAAAAATAAAAATAAAATGCTTATCAGAACTAAAAGGCAGTTAGCATCAGTGGATGGGAGAAAATGTAGAACAAAGAGTTTGGATTAATGCTTCAGCAGTCCTCCTTTAAGGGCACAATTTGGAGTGGCAGAAGACTGGCACAAATGAGCTGCCATTAATATAGCAGCAATTTTGGGGCGCCTGGGTGGCTCAGTCGTTAAGCGTCTGCCTTCGGCTCAGGTCATGATCCCAGGGTCCTGGGATCGAGCCCCGCATCGGGCTCCCTGCTCGGCGGGAAGCCTGCTTCTCCCTCTCCCACTCCTCCTGCTTGTGTTCCCTCTCTCGCTGTGTCTCTCTCTGTCAAATAAATAAAATCTTTAAAAAAAAAAAAAATATAGCAGCAATTTCAATAACAACTTTTGAATTGGATTTTCCTTTACCTACTTCCTTCCTGCATCTTCAGTCCTGCTTCCTAGGATCATGACCCATGCAAAGTACCTGCAGCCAATCCTGGCATCCTTCTCTTCTTTCAGGGAATCATAAACTATAAAAGGGTACTTTCTTCTTAGTAGTGTTTAGCTAGCTATACTGTCTAACTAATCATAGTAACTCTCTGTTTATTAGTTTAATTATTTAGCTATTAGAAAGTTCTTAACATTTTAATCATAAAACTAATAGTTCTCTTGGTAAGTTATTATTATAGTAATTATTAAGTAATCATTATAATTTTCCTTGCAATAATAGACATACATTTATATGTCAATTGATAACATTTCACAATATTAAATATAAAGGAGCTTTGGTTTCCATATTACAGCAAAAGTTGAATCAAAAGTAGAATTTGACCACTGTGATGTAAGCCAACTTCAACCCATTATTATTATTAGTCTATGGGAATACTATGGTGATGTTCTGACTTAAAATTTAACAATGTGATCAGGAAACATTAATTTAAACTTCTTGTAAAGACTACATTAATTATTTTTTAAAATTTCATTTTATTTAAATTCAGTTACTTAACATAGATGTGTTATTAGTTTCAGAGGTAGAGTTCAGTGATTCATCAGTTGCATATAACACCCAGTGCTCATTACATCACGTGCTCTCCTTAATGCCAATCACCCAGTTACCCCAGCCCCCTATCCCTCTCCTCTCCAGCAATGCTTAGTTTGTTTCCTATAGTTAAGAGTCTCTTATGGTTTATCTCCCTCTGATTTCATTAATTCTTGTGCAACTATTATCTTCATGTATTATATCAACAAGATTAGTTGTTTTGAATAAACAGTTGCATTTCCTCTTGAGATTGAAGAAGAAATTAATTTATGCTTTATGTTAAGATTACAATAAATACGAATCAATTTAGCATATAGCATATCATATATCTTTTGATTTGGTCTCACAAGGGAAATTCTGAAAAACAATACTGAAATGATGAATAATAGAATTAAAATCCCATTTTTGTCTTCTTGCTGATTTGAAATTATACCAATGGGAAATACTGAACCAATAACTTAGGCTGAAGAGTCTTGTAGTTTCAATTTACCTCCCCTCTACATCCCTAAGGTTGTAAGATAAAGGATGAATTGGTTCAGGATAAATGTGCTTTTTTATTGCTATTGCAGGATAGTAAGCATTTTTGTTTCAATGATTTTCTGTCATTATGTGAAAGTGATGGAGTCTGTGAGTCATAAAACAGTGTAGTAAAAGGTTTTCTTGATACATTAAGTACCTTAGCAAACCCAGTGTTCAGTTTCTTCACATGAGGAGAAGAGGGTTTAGTGGTACCCATGGAACACAGATCTTCATCAAATGTGATCTGATTTCATGA
Source organism: Halichoerus grypus (assembly GCF_964656455.1). Lineage (NCBI taxonomy): Eukaryota > Metazoa > Chordata > Mammalia > Carnivora > Phocidae > Halichoerus > Halichoerus grypus. The sequence continues at coordinate 23,771,608 of NC_135715.1, forward strand.
AGAATAGTAGCACAGAAATATCTTTCTCCTGACCAAAGAGGTTTCAGTTCTAAAAAAATTATATATCTACATATATAATAAATTAAGAATGATATATTTTTTAATGAATGCAAAGTAAAACATTCTAGAAAAATAAGATCCAATTTATTTAATCCTTTTCAAAAGTATAGTTTCACAGTCTGGGTAAAAGTTTTCCATTGAGAACCATCATTAAGCTACTTCTAAGATCCTTCCTTTTTTTTTTTCTTTTTTTTTTTTAAGAAAATAAAATATTTTAACTTTGTTTTCCAAATTTCCATAGTAACATCGATTAATTTTCTCTCAACGAACAGTACTGGACTATACAAAATACTAAAGATATACCTTCCTTTTTAAAATCATCGCTCTAGGGCGCCTGGGTGGCTCAGTTGGTTAAGCGACTGCCTTCGGCTCAGGTCATGATCCTGGAGTCCCAGGATCGAGTCCCGCATCGGGCTCCCTGCTCGCCAGGGAGACTGCTTCTCCCTCTCACCCCCCCCCCCTCATGTGCTCTCTCTGTCTCTCTCTCAAATAAATAAATAAAATCTTTAAAAAAAATAAAAATAAAAAAAATAAAATCATCGCTCTAGAACTTAGATGATGGATTCTTTAAAATATTAGTTATATAATATTAGAGATGCTTAATAGTGTACCATACATTTTGTCATCACCATGTTGACATTATCACTGATAGACATTATGTCTGTTTCTAATTACCAGTTAAAAAATATTTTGCAATGAAAATGCATATGCTTGAACATATATTGTAACCTACAGGTGTTTTAACACTAAAAGATTCATGAAGGGCGCCTGGGTGGCTCAGATGGTTAAGCGTCTGCCTTCGGCTCAGGTCATGATCCCAGGGTCCTGGGATCGAGTCCCGCATCGGGCTCTCTGCTCCTTGGGAGCCTGCATCTCTCTCTCTGTCTCTCATGAATAAATAAATAAAATCTTTAAAATAAATAAATAAATAAATAAAAAATAAAAAAAAAGATTCATGAATATAATAGTGTAAGCTTTGCACATATTAAAAACTTGATAGATTAATTTTAATTTCTTTTTTAAAAATTTCAAGTAATCTCACAACAAAAATATTTTAGTAAATGTGTTTATTATCCACATCTTTACCAGAATCAAATATCAAAAATGTAATCAGCTATCTGAATTAATATCTAATCTATTACAATGAATTATAATAATTTCATTTAAAAAGTCTAAGATTTATAATCAGCATTTAAAAACTGCCAAATCTAGAACATCCACATAAATTGTAAGAATTTAGCTTGTTGGTAATAAATACTGAATTCCCTTAATCATAAGATTTCTGTTAAAAGTTCGACTAATCAACCACTTCAGAAAGCATTAAATTATAATATCTTTGTATTATGAATGTGATATATCCTTCAATATACTTCAATATATACCACATCATATCCCATATACTTTAATGATCAGTTATGTAACCAGAAACCCACAGACTTGAGATGATTAGCTGGCATTCTGATTAGAAATCCCACATTTCAGAGGTGATTTCTATTGTGTTTCAATAATCTTAAAATTTGCTGAACACCAGAGATTTTGATAATTAGCATGGCATAAAGAGATATTAGAAATGGAATTTCAATTGTGAAACTGGTTTTATTTATGAGCGTGGCTTATTTTGACAGGGTATTTTGAGGTAGTACTTACCTAGTGTATGCCAAGTAAATGTAACCCTTAACTATTTTTATCACTAGATCATTAAAGTGACTATTCTTCTTTTTACCCAATTTTAAAATATTTTTATATCAACAAAAATAAGTACTTTATGTTTTTCAAATCATTGTTGCCACTAAAATGGCTTGTCAAATTCTATTCCTGAATCAGGTCAGGAAAAACCAAAGCATGCAGTTTAGGTATATCAAATAGAAACAATTCAATACAGAGGACCTAGTATCTGTACAAAATGTCAAGTTCATTGAAAGAGCACAGAAAATGAAGGTAAGGTAACTCAGAGATTTATGACTGTTAAGAAGTAGCTAGAGGCACCTGGTGGCTCAGTCATTTAAGTGTCTGCCTTTGACTCAGGTCATGATCTCAGGGTCCTGGGATCAAGCCCTGCATCATGCTCCCCACTCAGTGGGGACTCTGCTTCTCCCTCTCCCTCTGCCCCTCCACCTGCTTGTGCTCTCTCTCTCTCTCTCTCTCTCTGTCAGATAAATAAAATCTTGGGGAAAAAAAAGAAAAAAAAAAAGAAGAGAAGTGGCTAGTAGCTCCATTTCTGGGAAAACAAGAGAGGAGTTTGCATTAAGGGAGTTTAGGAACGTTGCTGTGAATACCTCATGGGTTCTGTTACTGCCAAGAGGTAGGTCAGGCTTGGCTGGCATCTCAAAGGGAGATGGTGATAGAAGCACCTAGAAAGTCATTGCTGAAAACACAGAGTAGCCTCTTTATTGCTGGTGCTTGTTCACACCAGCTGGGGGCTGCACAGTGGAACTGGGACAAGGTTTTCTGGCTCTTTGCAGGCTCTGAAGTTGCTCCTGAGGCTGCAGCCTCTATCTTTCCTCTGCTGTTGGATAGGTAATTCCAACAAAGAGAAACAGGAGTTGCCTGATTTCTCCCTTCTTCTGCTGTTGAATCTCCTAGGCCTTCCCATTAACAGAATCTTACCAGAGTCCAGCTGGTAATAAAATCTGGGTATTATTTTCAAGGTAGCAGCTCCCCTCCATAACATAGACTGCACAATGATAAGAATGGGGTTGAAACAGATAAATGGCCCTAAATGTTTACAAAAGATTGGATCCATATAATATTCTTAAGTTTGGAGAAGTTTGAGTGTAAAAGAAGAAAAAAAATCAAGAGAAGCATAAAATTCCTATAGAAGAAGCAATGGAAGATATAGATTATAATCTCTTGAAAACTTAGTTTTGTGAACAGAAATTTAAATCACAAAGCCAACGTGAACACCCCAAACAGATAGGTGAGACTATCAGCAGACTCATCCCAGTTAGGAAATTGAAAAGAAAAAGGGGAAAATAGAATATATACAGAAAATTTATTTTCAATTATTGCATGAAGTAGAAAGAGCTGTAAACTGAATTTAATAGACAGCACACCCTTTTATTTTGGACTCTCAGAATTGAGAGATCTGTGTCTTTTGCTCCAATTACACTGCCGCCAGGAATAGTTGATAGTATATGTACTTTTTAATATGGATTTCTAAGTTCTACTTCTATGAACTCAGTTTGTGTTCATTATTCTTAACATTACATATTTTAGTTTATTAGAGTTTAAATTTATACTGACTCCTCTTGATAAAATATCTTTTTTTTTTTTCCCTTGTTGGATTGGAATCCATTTATTCAATTTCAGATAAAGTACAGCCATATCTTGTCTGAATATAATACAACATTCAATAATAATGCCTGGGATGGATAGTTACATGTTGATATTTTTATATAGAGCTCTGAAATATGATTCACCCATTAAAAGTGTGCAATTTTGGGGCACCTGGGTGGCTCAGATGGTTAAGTGTCTGCCTTCGGCTCAGATCGTGATCATGGGGTCCTGGGATTGAGCCCCACATCGGGCTCCTGGCTCAGCGGGGAGCCTGCTTCTCCCTCTCCCTCTGCCCCTCCCCCTGCTCGTGCTCTCTCTCTCTCTCTGCATCTCTGTGTCTCAAATGAATAAATAAAATCTTTTAAAAAGATAAATAAAATAAATAAGTGTGCAATTTTAGTATAGTCACAGAGTTGCACAGCTATCACCACAATAAATTTTAGAACATCATCATCATCCTCCAAACAAAAACACACACCCAATAGCAGTCATTTCCTATTTCCTGATAGCCCTTCTACCAGGTGGTAAAATAATCAACTTTGTATCTATTTATTTGCCTACCATTTGCCTAATTTGAACATTTCATATATAATGTAATCATATAAAGGCAGAAACTTTAATCTTTTTTGCCTTTTTTTCCCTTGGTCTGGATAACTACACATTTGTCATTTTTTTCTGCTACTTTTTTCACAGAACAAATTTTGGTTTCATTGACCAGCTTTTATTGTTTTATTTCTGTACTGATCATCGTAATTTTGTTCCTCTGCTTACCTTGAGTTTATTTTGCTCTACTGTTTCTAGTTTCTTATGATGGAAGGTTGGCTATTAATTTGAAATCTTGTCTTTTTTTTCCAGCTTTATTGAAGTATAATTGACAAGTAAAACTGTATATATTTAAAGTGTATAAAATTATGATATAATAAATGTATACATAGTGAATTGATTACCACAAGCAGTTTAATTAATACATGCAACACCTCACGTAGTTTTTTTTTTAATATGTGGATGTTGTGAAAATGCATAAGATTTACTCTCTTAACAACAAACTGATGATTGCCAAAGGGAAGGGTGACAGGAGCATGGGCAAAATGTTGAAAGGGAGTGGGAGATACAGGCTTCCAGTTATAGAAGAAGAAGTCTTGGGAATAAGAGGCACCACATAGGAAATATAGTTAATGATATTGTAATAGCGTTGTATGGTGATGGATGGTAGCTACACCTGTGATGAGCATAACATAACATATAGAGATGTTTAATGACTATGTTGTACACCTGAAAGTAATATAACATTGTGTGTCAGCCATACTGAAGTTAAAAAAAAAATTACTCTGAGCAAATTTCAAGTATTATTTAACTATAGTCACCATCTTTCTTCTTTTTAATATGGGCATTTTTAAAATTTATATTGAATTTATAAATTTCTTCCTGGACCCTGATTTACTTGTATCCCATAAGTTTTGTTATGTTGCCTTTTTTGTTTTTGTTCACCTTAAAGTATTTTGTTTGTTATGTTGTCTTTTTTGTTTTTGTTCACCTCAAAGTATTTTTGTTCACCACAAAGTATTTTCTTGTGATTTCTTCTTTGACTCATTTGTTATTCAGCAGTTTGTGTGAATTTTTCAAATTTCCTTCTGTTATGAAGGAAATGAAATTTTAATTTTATTTCATTATGATTAGAGAGAATTCTTGAAGGATTTAAATGCTTTTAAATTCACTGAAGCTTATTTTATGGTCTAGCATGTGTTCTATTCTGGAGAATATTAAAGGTAGACTGGAGAATTTATATTCTATTTTTGTTGGGTGGAATGTTCTACAGATGTCTGTAAGGTCTCATTGGTTTTTTAAATGTTGTTCTGATCTTCAATTTCCTTTTTGATCTTTTGCCAATTTGTTCCACTCATAACTTAACATGAGATATTGAAGTCTAAACTATTACTTTTGAATTGCCAATTTCTCCCTTCAATTCTTTCATCTTTTGTTTCCTGTATTTGTAGAATCTCTTCCTAGGTGCATATATGTACATAACTGTTATATCTTTCTTAAGGATTTACTCTTTTCATCATTGTATGTTTATCTCTAGTAATATTTTTGTTTTAAAATCTGTTTTGTCTAATATTAGTATAGCTACTGCAGCTTTATTATGGTTACTATTTGCATGATATATATTTTCCATCCTTTTACTTCCAAATTTGGTTTAAAGCATGTCTCAGTAGAGAACATATAGTACTTAAAAACAACAACAAAAAAAATCTGACTGACAATCCCTCTCATTCATTTGTTTAAGTTTTTAAATCCATTCACTTTGAATGTTATCATTGGAATAATTTGATTTACATCTGTCAGTTTACTGTTTATTTTCTCTATGCTTCATGTCTTTTGGTTCTCTGGCCAGTTCTACTGGTTTCTTTTACATTGAGTAAATATTTTCTAGTTTAACATTTTAATTCCCTTAAGAAGTTTCACTGTATTCCTGAGTTATTTTCTTAAATGGTTGTCCTAGGTCTTACCATATGCTTAACTTCATCAGACTACTTCAGAGGTAGAGTAACTGTATGCCAGTAGATAATTATTACTTATGTTGTTATAGTCTCCCTTCCCCTTTTATAGCATTCTAAAAATAATATCATATCTAAATATATTATAAACCCACCAATACATTGTTACAATTATTACTTTATATAATTTCATGTGTTTTAGCTAAAATGAAGAAACCGGAGCATGTAATGTTTTATAGAATTCATTATGTTAACATTCTTGTTTACCATTTCTACTTCTCCACATTTGATCTTGTGGATTTGAGTTATCTGTATTTTCCTTTTTTTACTCCACATCAACTTTGCTCTTATTTGTCTCCTTTGTGCCCCATTTGTTATTATCAAAATGCTACATTTTTATATGTTATAGGACCCAAATCCAATTATATTAATATTGTTACAAAACGGCTTTTTAACTTGGTTAATAAAAGAATGAATACATGCATTGTATTGTCCTTTACAATTACAGATTTTTCTTTACTGTTGCTGTTTGCATGTGTTCAGATTATTATTTTGGGTCGCTTATTTTCAATTGGAAGGATTTATTTTCATATTTCTTGTAAGGTGGGTCTGTCTGCTAGTAATAATCTTTGGTTTTGGTTATTTGTGAATGTCTTTATCTTTTCATCTTTTTTTGTGAAAGATACATTGCTGGATAAAAGATTCTTGGTTGGCAGTTTTTTGTGTGTGTTTTTCTTCCTTCTGTTGTCACTTTAAATATATCATCCCACTGCCTTTAGGTCTCAACTGTTTCTCACAAGTCAGCTCTTTATCTTACTAGGGTTCTATTGTGTATGATGAGCCACTTTTCTTTTGCTGCTTCAGGATTTTCTATTTTGTGAATGCACTTAATAATTTTTAATATAATGTGTCTGCTTGTGGATCTGTTTGGATTTACCTGATTTTTAGATCATTGAGCTTCTTGGAAAATTAATGTTATTCATCCAATTTGAGAAGTTCTCAGCTTCAAATATTTTCTGTACCTTTCTCTCTCTCCTCTCTTCCTGGTACTCACTTTATCCATATGTTTGAGTGGTTAACAATGCCCTTCAATTTTTAAGGGTCTGTTCATTTTTTTCATTCTTTTTTCTCTTTGTTATATGCCTTGCATAATTACTATCATCTATCATCAATTTCAAGGACTCTTTTGCTCCTTCAAATCTACTTTTAATATTTCTAGTATTGTATTTTTGTTATTCTATTATTATTAAACTATATAACTTTCATTTTAAAAATAATTTCTCTTTATTGATATTCAGTATTTGGTGATACTTTGTCATCATGCCTTCCTCTACTTCTTTATGCATGATTTCCTTTAGTTCTTTAAATATACTTGCTTACAAGTCATTGTCTTCTGAGTCCCACATATCAACTATCTCTGATGTAATTTCCTTTTTTTAATATTTTCTTCTTTCTTTCTTTCTTTCTTTCTTTCTTTCTTTCTTTCTTTCTTTCTTTCCTTTACTATTATTTTGCCTGCTTTTTCCTGCATATTGTCATTTTCCTCTCTTTGTGTATCCCAAAATTTTGTTGTTGATGTTAAGAACTAGACAAGTTAGATAATATATCAAACTAGACACTGATCTTCCCCCTCTTTGGGGCTTGTTGTATTTTGTTTATTTGTAGCCTCTGATATTTATGGCCTATATCTTTTGGCATGGTATCCCCACCCAATGAGTGAGCAATGGAAATTGGAATGAGCCCCAATATTTTTTAGCCTGTTACACCTTAAGTAAAGCCTCAGCCCTACAAGTGAGAGCTGGGTAGAAGGGAGCCCCCAGCCCTTTGACTCACCTGGAATTAGCCTCTGTAACACAGAGTCGGGGGTTATAAGAAATCATAGTGGTAATTCCCCTACCCATCGGGTACTATAATCCTTGGATAGAAGCTGAGACAAGGAGAAGCCACGTTTTCCTAGCTGCATCTAGCCAGAGTGAAGTTTCAGTCATGATGATTCAGGAGTATGGGTTGGGCTGTAGACTATTTGCCACAGACTTTCACTGTTCTTATGAAGTTTTATTATTTTATTATTATTTTGAATAAATGTTTCTTTATTTGCTGTATGCTGTTAGAACAATTCCAAAAATCTTTAAAAGGTACTTAAAAAAATAATTTTTACCAGTTATGGCTGATTTTCTTGAGAGAGGTTCTGTGGAGGTTCTCACACTTCCATTCAGGAAGTAAACCCCAATAGCCTATTTTTAATCTACTTTTTGCTGAAATCATTTAGAAATGCTTATAGAATGAAATTAGTTAAAACTAACAAATACTAAATTGTTAAGAGTTCAGTGCTACTAAAAGATAATTTTCAGTCATTTAACTTAAATGTATATAATGATGTTAAGACTCTCACTTTTATATTTCATTTTATAATACAACAAACAAATGTCCTAGATTACTTAAAATTACCCCACTAGCAGGAATTGTTAATATATATACTCCATCTAGGACAGAGAGTTAAAAAAAAATAGTTGTTTTTACCAAGGTAATTAAATATGCATTATTAAAGATATGCTCTGTGACTTTCATCTTTCCACAATTTGCAGGCCCTCCCGTTCATCAGTTACTGCAGACTATCAATGCAGCTGCTTGAATTCAGTTATTTTCATTAAGCACAATTGCTTTGAAGTTAAATCTCTAGCCATTGCAAGTAATTCCATGCTAATGCAGAATGTGACACTGGTGAGTTGGGAAAGGAAAAAAAAAAAAAAAAAAAAAAAAAAAAAAAACCTGCCCTTTGCTGTAATTTATTTTGAATGTGACTTATACAATCTTCAGGCAAACATATTTGTGAGAGGCAAAAAAAATGTAATTAGAATAATGTACAAATGGATAAAACTCTCCTTCGAATCTATTGTGAAGGAAGAAAAAATATTGTTACAGTGTTCCGTTTAGCAGGTGATTTATTCTTTTGCTAGGTTAGAGCTCCCCTATGTGGCTATTTAGTTGAGACACACTACAGGCTTAATACATTCCAACAATTAAACATAACTTACCTTTAGATATTTTCTAATAAAATATATTGACATAATCATCTACAAATAATTTTCAGATTCACAGAAAGTATAATTTTTCTTTGAATAACACTTCCAAAAGAATTTTAATAGAATGAGAATCAAAGAAAGGAAATAAAATTAAATGTTGTATGGTATTGACGAATGTAAGCGAATTTATACCTAAGTCAACGTGCACCAATTCCTCAGACTTGACAGGCTACTTAAGTTTGAAATAGTTTATTTCCATATAATTATGAGTAAAGTTTATTTTATGTTCATTTAATTAATCAAATTCGTATATGTACTTTTAAAGGTATAAAAACATGTAAAAAAATAATGTCCTCAATTTCCTGAAAATTTAGTGGAGAATACAATTCATGTAAGCAAATGTCAACTGTCCTAATGTTAAATGATGGTGACATAATGGAATAGTCTTCACACTGCTTCATATGAGTCCATTATTTAATGCAGCTCTTAGAGTGATTTAATGAAGGCTTAACTCAAAGACAAACAAAACAAAATTAAATCTCCCTTCTTAAAAGCCTTTGATGATTTTATTATAAAAGTTCAGTGTGTATAAATGAGAAGAGCTTGATCTTTTAAAACTAGGTATACTTACAGTGAAAATTTAAGACATTACTGTAAAAACAATTGTGTAGGTGTATAAAATTTGCAAAACTCTTTCAGTAGATAGTTGAGCAAATATTGTAGACCACTATTACATATTATGGAGTTAGATATAAACATCCTTAGCATTATTAGATAATGTAAATTTTTTTGAGTTATTATACTAATTTATACTGCTCTTAGTTTGGAATGTTTTATTTTTTGAAGAACTGACAAAGTGGTTTCCACAGTGGCTGCATTTTAAATTCCTACCAACAGTGGATTAGGGTTCTGATTTTTCCACATTCTTGCCAAAACTTGTTATTTTCTGTATTTTTGTTTATAGCTCCAACTGTTATCCACTACCTCAAGCAACTGCAATGTTAAACAATCATCTTTAATTTTGATCAATGTCCCCAGGGAAAAGATTCTTCACACCGGGTGAGCTTACAGTCAGATCAAATAAAGACAGTCTTCCTAGATGAAATTGTGGCCTCTCAGGGAACCAACAGACTGGACAAATAATGACATTTCTCTGATAATGAGTGAAGATAGAGCCACAACCTAATTTTGTCACCTCCAGGGTTTGCCAAGATGTTGTTTTTTTGTTGTAGTTGCAGCTGTTGGATTTAAGGCAACCATGTGATATAGAGAGGGGCAGTGGAGATAAGATAAGTTAAAACACCATGAAACTATTTGTTCTTACAGAGATTTAGCAATTATTTTTCTTGAAAAATCTTCTCCTGGATTGCTGCAAACCTTTGGTTAATTTCCAGAGTTCTGAAAAGAGTTAATTATGACAACTTTTGCCATTTCTGTTGTTGCTTTTATGGAAGATAAAATGTTCAGAGGTATTTTCTCTGCAATTTTTGCTGACCCTATTGAGTCTTAATCTTGTTTGGACTCTGAACTTTGTCTTCTGTCCCCTGCACCAAAGCTGAAGTTTGCTTAATAACACCAATGCTGTCAGGGTAAAAGTGACTTTTACTTTTTTGCTTCTTTATATCTCCATGCGTCTTTGGCCTACCATGTCCATTCTGTCTTGTCAGATCTTTAATACTTTAAGAAGATATATTTACATGCATTTTTACAGTATGGCTATTTAGATTCAACCTCAAGTTTAGGTCAAATATATAAAGAGCAGTCTGATAGAAATCAAAGTCTGAATGATAGCTATATAATTTAAGATGCAAAAAACCTGAGCATAATTATGTTTAAGAGGCAAAGCCTGTGGAGCGTGATTGAAAACACTTGAAATCAGGTATGAATGATGAAGCATTTTGACAAGGATGATTGGAATAAAAGCAGAAGAATATCTTTGGAAAGGAACACGTAGGCCTTACTGTTCTTGATTAATTCACACATTTTGTTTGTAAAGATCTCTCCCCTAAAAGACAACACCAGAGGAGCGGCTACTGTATGTCACTGTATTTATCTTTCCTCTTCTTTTCCCAGAACATTCCCCTTTCTTGAAAATGGTCCAGTGCTGAGATAGAGACAATGCCTTAATCAGGTCAATGATGAGACTCCGTGTGTTGGAAGAAAGGAAAAACATATATAGTTGGAAATCAGAAATTTAGGAAGCCCAGCACCGTTCTTCCTCCCTTCCAGACACTGAAGTTTAGAGAGAGTATATACAATAATACCAGTCCAAAAGAAATTCAATGTACTTTAAAGTATTTGAATTTTATTTATTTATTATTTATTTATTTATTTATTTTTTTATCAGAGAGCAAGAGAGAGAGAGAGCACAAGCAGGGGGAATGGCAGACAGAGGGAGAAGCAGGCTCCCCACTGAGCAAGGAGCCCGATGTGGGACTCCATCCCAGGATCTTGAGTACATGACCTGAACTGAAGGCAGATGCTTAACCGATGGTGCCCCCAGGTGTCCTTAAAGTATTTGAATATTAATATTCAGAACACCCAGGACACTTCAGATTGGGTTTCTGGCAAGCTCCTGTTATCTGACAGGACCTTTGACTGCACAGTGAGGAATTTGTCATCCCCCAGGAAACCAAACTCTATCTCCAGTTTGCTTTCTTCTCTTTTTCCTTCTCCTCTCCCTCTTCTCTCTTCCCTCTTTCCTCTTCCCCTTCTCCTCCTTCCCCTCCTTCTCTTTCTCTCCCTCCCTCTCCCCCTTCCCCTTTGACAACTCCTCCTCTTCCTCTGCCTTCTCTCCCTCTCCTTCTTAATCCAAGAACATGCTAAGAATCTCCAGCTAGTGTTTGCACTTTCAGATGATTGTATAACATACTAACTACAAGAGAATTAGTTTCCTGAGAGAGATGTATATATGAAGACACATAGTTTCCTCAGTTTTACCTGTTACGTATGTATCCAAAACTTAGCTTTAAGATATAAGGAAAGACTTTTAAAGCATAATACATAACCTAGAAACTCTAAAAGAAAAAAAAAAATTACAGCATTGGCTAAACACAAAATAAAAGCTTGAATAGGAAAAAAATGAAAATTCTTCATGTAAGGTTTAATGTAAAACGTACAGTTTGATAGAAAATATTTAACACACACAATAAGCAATTGCTTGATGGACCCTAAATAAAATCACACTTAGAAATAAGAAGATAGTAGGAAGGGAAAAATGAAGGGCGGGAAATCGGAGGGGGAGACAAACCATGAGAGACTATGGACTCTGAGAAACAAACTGAGGGTTCTAGAGGGGACAGGGGTGGGGGAAGGGTTAGCCTGGTGATGGGTATTAAAGAGGGCACGTACTTCATGGAGCACTGGGTGTTATACGCAAACAATGAATCATGGAACACTACATCAAAAACTAACGATGTAATGTATGGTGATTAACATAACATAATAAAAAAAAGAAATAAGAATTAGGGTGTTTAATGGGAAAATAGACTAGGTAAAAATATGTTGAAATGAGTATCATTAATATTTAGCACAGCACAACAGTTATCGCTGTGTCCTGGGAAAAATAAAAATATTGGTCACTTTACCAATAAACATATCAAAAGATGTTCAAGCTTTATATGTAATTAGAATTAGGTGAATTAAAATTACATATGTAAGACTCTTACTTTATTTTTGGATGATTTTAAAATACACAATTTTTTTTTTAAGATTTTATTTATTTATTTGTCAGAGAGAGAAAGAGAGAGAGTGACAGGCAGAGGGAGAAGCAAGCTCCCTGCTGAGCAAGGATCCCGATGGGGGACTCTATCCCAGGACCCTGGGATCATGACCTGAGCCGAAGGCAGACACTTAACTAACTGAGCCACCCAGGCACCCCTAAAATACACAATTTTTTTGAGTTATATATATTTTGTACAACTCTTTTGAGAGTCAAACTGGCTATATTGATTTGAGGTAAAGATTGCATTTCTAAACAGCAATGCTATTCTGAGGAGGTACCCTAGAAAAATAAGAGTGTCCTTGTCTATGACATACAGGGTATTGACAAGAGTATCATCTGAAATAACAACAAAAGTAACATAAAAATATTAGTTTCTATATAGGACAATCATTTCATAAACTGTTTTAAATTTATGTATGAGATAAGTGGTAGACTACAAAGGTGAGACTTTTTATTTGTCATTAAAAAGTTGAAGACTAGTATATACTCGTTCTCACCGAACAGGAAATTTGTACATGTGACATTGACTTGCTTAAAACTATTTCAATCTTCTACTCCTCTTTCTCTATTGTCCTGGTTGGAAAGCAAAAACTATTTTCTCAAACTCCCTTGTAGTGAGGCTTCTGGAGGTAATTTGTATTCTTCCAATCAGATGCACTCTGGCGTGAATTGGTTCAGGACTGGATTGTGGTGATGTGAGGAGCTGACATGGTCCAAGGTGACAATTTTGCTGGCACTGATTGTGGAAGAGGCAGCACAATTCTGCAGCGATTTGCTTAGGATGTGGTTTGAGGATTGGGCTTCTCTTTTCTTGATCAGGATATGTGCTGCTTGTTCTGGAATCAGCAGCTATGGAAGCAGCTTCCTGAGACTGCAGCTTCCAGATGGCTATACTCACAGAGGCAGAATTAGTGACCATCATCTGTGCTTTGGGTTTAGAAATCCCTTTTATAAGCTCAGCTTTAATTTCTTAAGCTTTTTTAAAAAATCTGTTTGCTTTAACTTGTTAAAATGGTTTCTCTTTTCTTCAGTTTTCTGCAACCTGGATAAGATACACGATCTATTATAAACATGACTGTCTGGGATGAAATCCAATGAATAACTGCTTAATGTTCCTTGTTTTTTTATTTTATGTTTGTATATTCTTTTGTTACAATATATGTGTGGTACTTCAAAATTTAAGCTGTCATATTTATATTTTAGAAAAAATTTAGAAAATGTTAAAAGTGTTTACTTGTCAATTTTCACTTATCTTCAATCATTTTATTAATAAATTGGTATTTTTCACCAAATAAAATAAGTATATGGTTGGGGGGGCGTAAATCTCAACTCAACTAAATTAACTCAAAATAAAATATTAAGAACTTAAAATTTCAATTCCCTGCACTACAGTCAACAATTTCTGACATTTTTTCCTTTCATTTACCTTTATATTTTACAAATAATGTTTATATTGCTATCTCTTGTTTCGTAATTCCAGATATGACTTAAGATTTTCTAATAAATGGTATAAATATTTACCTTTCAGAGAATATTCCTTACCCAACATAAACTCTTTAGCATTTCTTTCTCCAAATGAAGCAAGAATACTTTTTATGTTAAATCATGCATTTTGCGTTAAATACATCAGCACACAATTAATGTAAATATTGATCACCAATTAACCTATAAACAAAATTATATTTTTCTTGTTCATCCTTTTGTTTTCTTTAAAAAAAAAATTGACTTGTTTTTACATTAGCCTACATTCCATTTATGTCAATTTTTTTTTTCAAAACTGTTCTACAGTCTCTCAATAATTTTTCTCTAGTTTCTTATTATTTGGACTGGGTTCACTCCAGATTCACTTTACTCTCTCTAGGAACACTACTGACATTCAGTGGCCTTTTACCACCATCCTGGAAACTCCATTCAACTCTGTGGTGTTCTGGCTTATGTTTCCTTGATCTTGTGATATCCATATTTTTGGCCACTCTCACATTTTGTTGGAATGCATCTTCTAATAACTTCCTGTAAAGGGAGATAAATTTTGGAGATTTTACATATCAGAAAATATATTTTCACACTTGAATAAGTTTTTCTCTAGATGAAAACACAGCTTGAGAAACATTTTGTCTAAGAATGAGGACTGTTTTGCATTGTTATCTCCTAATTTTTCTAAAACGAATTACAATCTCACTTTTATTCTTGATCTTTTGTATATGATCTATTATATCGTCTCCTTTATCCCTCTGCTAATAGAAAGTTCTTAAAAGATGGCAGTGAAAACTTGCACCCTGTTTGCAGCATGTTTCATTACTTTACCACCTTTCTATTATTGTCTAATTGTCTATTGTCTAAAACATCTTAGTCTTTATGGTGATGTTATGACAGAAAGTAAGCACTTCTTACTGTAAGCACTTAGGACTCAGTTATTACCATTATTTAAAACACTTCCATAAATATCTGTCTTTTGTAAATATATTAAAAACCCTCCAGTGCTGCTGTCTTCTGTCCCTTCCCATTTATACCAATAGTTATATATGGTCTCATTTTTTTTTCTCATGGAGAAGTGTATTAAATGTTTATGTTTAAGATGCTAAGTTTGATCAGAGATCCTATGAAGGTATCATCACAACTAAAATAATACTTTCCCTGTCCCATATTTTTTTTATATTTGTGTCATCTCTATTGTGTTCTCAGTGTTCACACTTCTTGAGAGAGGAAACATTCTTTTTTCTTGATGATATTCCCAGGCTTATTAAAATATTTAGCATACCTAATCATCTCATTACCATTGTCATCAGGGCAGCATAATGAACACTTAACATGTGCCAATAGATTTGTAAAATGTTTTAAATGAAATCTTGTTTTTAAACTGTGAAATGTACATATTTCATAGTTAAAATTATAAAATAAGATCGATTAAAGTAGTTTAGCTTCTATCCCGGTCCTTCCTCCATTCTCATTTCTTCCAAGTACAAGCACGCACTTTGTTAGTTTTTGAAAACAAGAGCATTCATGCATGTTCTCCACATTTCTTTCTTTCTTTCTTTCTTTTTTTTTTTTTTTTTAATGTAGGCTCCATGCTGGGCGGGGCTCTAACTCACAACCCTGAGATCCAGACCTGAGCTGAGATCAAGAGTCAGATGCTTAACTGACTGAGCCACCCAGACACCCCCACATTTCTAACACAATAGTTAGCAACCATGCACACTATTCTGAACTGTGCTTTTTATACTTAAATCACATCATATACATTGTTATATATATTAAGATATGTATGTATATATGCTTATATTTGTATATGTATGTATAGATATCACAATACCATGTAACCATATATTATGTTTTACATTTACTTATTTAATCTTTATTGCAGTCCAATGTAACAGGAACAATTTTCATTTCCATTTTACCTGGGAAAACAGGCACGAAGTTTTAGTAACTTGTACAGAATTATAAAGGTAGTGAATAGTGGAGCTGGGAGACATACCTAATCTAGATCCAAAGTCAATGTTTTTAAAAATTTCCATAAAGTTTAATGAGAAAGCAATTGATTAAAAAAATGTTTTCCGTGGATTATATTGGTACATACCCAAGTATGTATTCATATAAATCTGGATAATTTTGAATTATTCCATTTTTAGGAGTTTGAAGTGTGAATTCTTATTATTTAAGGACTTCTTGGTGGTTATAGATTTCTGAATCAGCTCCTAGCAAACATGGTTGGAATCAAAGCCACAAGGCAAGTAAATACCATGTGTGTTATAAGCCCAGAGATAGATGATAGATAGATCTATATATGTATATGTACATATAATGAGAATATGACATAATGTATAAATGTGGCAAAGCAAGGAATCTCTTCACTGGAATGGTTGGACTGCTGCTGCTGTGAAGTGCCCCCAACACAGCCACATATCAAAATTAGTGCTATAAGCTCAGCACTAAGCTCCAACAATTGCATAAATTTCTCATTTCCCATGAGTCGCATTGAAACATTAAATTTCTGGTGCACCTTTATGTGGGCCAAAGCAAGGAATTCAGATCTACTTCTATCCTCTTGTGTTTCTAATCTTTTGTAAATTCTCATAGATATTCATTGCATTGCTAGTTTGCAAAACCTTAAACAGAGTCATCATTCTCATCAAATTTTTATTCCACCCACCTCTTTGTGATCTGACCTATCTCAACTCTACACTCTCAGCAAGCAATATAAAACAAAAATTTTCTTGCAGTGACCACAGTTCAGATTCAGGGTTTCTTCTCAGGGATACTAGTACTTCAAACTTACTTTACATGTCCTGAAATGTGCATTACCTGACTGCTATAATATTTGTCATTCTGCCTGTCAAGATTTATAGGACTCGCTTGGCCTTTTCTGCTTTAGCTCACTGTTCTTGAACTAAATCACTGCAGAACCTGACCCAAAGCTTACAGTTGAGAAGACCTGTCATCTCTTCCTGGAAACAAACCTTCCGCTCCATAATCTATGGCACTTTCCTGGCAAGCTTTGTCTTATTCCCATTTATTCCTTGGCATGATAACTCTTTGATTTGAAACTTTGTGAATTATTACTGGATTGGATACAACCATGTTTTTATAGGAAAAAAATGTAGTGTTACACTCAAAAGAATAAATCAAAGTTATAAGTCAAGAATTAGAGAGGATATCAAAAGCATTTTTAGGAGGAATAATTTTCAGCAGCCACCTGGAGAAAATATAAATCTGATCTCTTTCTATCTCTACACCTTGCTGTGTTTATTAACTAGATTGTAAAGCTGAATGCATTTTAATCTGGTAAGAGAGAAGTAGGAACTGATAAATTAATAATAATAAATATGCCAAAGAAACATAAATTAGAATAATGTAACAATAGAGTGGAACCTCTGGGGCTTTTTCTAGTCCTCTCTTCTTGCACTTAGGCAAAAAATCCTAAACCATTGGCGTATGCATTTATCAATTTTGTATGTAAGTGTTTGGCATTTTAAAAATCATGTTGCTCACAAGCCAAATCTCAGATGTTATTCCACTGATAGATGTATGTATTTGTAGTAAGTTTTTCCATCTGGCTCAAAGATAATTTCAACCACACTGTCCTTATTCATGCACAAAACAACAGGTTTGTAATAACTTGATTATACACCTATCATATAAAATTATACTCTTGAAAGTTTATTTATCTATTCATCTATAGAATTAAAATTCTTTTATTTTTGTATAAATTTGAATTGTATTTCTCTATGCAGATTTTTACCACTTTGTCTTCTTTTGTCTTCTGTATCTTCTAAGAATAGAGATACAGAAATAATAGAGTTAAGGAGTGTCATCTTATTAGTAATATGACATATGATCAACACAATGACTAATATAGCAAAAAAGAGAAATGAAATAAGCATAGGAAATATCTCTGACACAGGTTAATATATTTTGAACGCTAATAAACAGAAAATAATGAAAGAAAAACTCCCCAGTTCATTTGTTTGATTACTTTTTCAAAGTATACATTTTACCAAATTATGTATACTTTTATATTAGTAAGGTTGCACCTCATAAAAGATGCTAAGGGAGGCTTGCATATGCTTACTCCAAATTTCTAAATAAGTCTTTAGAGTTTGGAGAACTCAGGTTTAAGGTACATCCAAATAAGGTTACACCTAATAAGTATCCTGAGCAGCAGACTATGTTAAGAACACAAATTTGGTATTGGTCAGATGGGTTAAAATCCCAGCATAATTGTTATTAAGTATATATGTATCCCATATATAAAAAGTATAAAAATTATTATAAGAACCACTTGGATAATATACATAAATCTTTTGTTAATATATAAATTCAGACTCTCCCTTTCCTTCCCCCATAATAAGGGACACCATAAAAATATCCTTGTGCCATATTATTCTAAATTTTCACGTCATTGTTGACTATACCTGATCTACTATTAAAAATATGTTTTATTAAGGAAAGTATACTTAAGAAAGCATATGCTCACTTATGCTAAATGTCCTTATGCCAACTAAACAGAGTCTATAACATGTAGTTTGTTCCGTCGTAGTGGTCAAAATTCTGGGTTCTCATCAGCAACAATTCAGGTTGGATCTTGTATTTAATCAGTCTTCTGTGCTCATCATTTTTTCACAAAGTTTATACTAATCTGTCATCCAAGTGATTGCAACAAAAATATAATAGTATCCTCAGCGTTCTATTAATGGAAGTGAATTGTTTTAAAGAAAATGATTATTAGTATGTAACAATCTTAACATATACTGCATAGAAATAGGTTGTCAGCCCCTTTTCAACATGATTATTTAATCTAATTTAAACTCTAAGAGATAGTTGGAAAAAAAGCTTTTGCAATACAACACACCATTCTTTCTTCTTCTTTTTTTCTTTAAACTAAAGACCTTTAACTCAGAAATCATTCCCAATATATGTTGGAGATAATTTATTCTAGAGATCAGTTAGATATTTTAGTAAGTAAACATTATATTAAAAATCTGTCTTTAAGAAGATCATAGGGGAAAGGAGGGAAAAATGAAACAAGATGAAACTGGAGAGTGAGACAAACCATAAGAGACTCTTAATCTCAGTAAACAAACTGAGGGTTGCTGGAGTGGAGGGGGGTGGGAGGGATGGGGTGCCTGGGTGATGGACACTGGGGAGGTTAGGTACTATGGTGAGTGCTGTGAATTGTATAAGACTGATGAATCACAGACCAGTACCCCTGAAACATATAATACATTATATGTTAATTAAAAAAAAAATTTAAAAATCTGTCTTTAAGTAAAACTGAAAAGCAAATAGAATAGTTTCAAATTCTGATTAAATACATTTTTTTATAATTTCTCATTTCTCAGCTCTATACCATAAATGTCTAGTTGAAAGATTGAAATCTTTGAAAGTTTGTATATTTTTTAACGATTTATCTATTTATTTTAGAGAGAGAGAGAATAGGAAGGGAAGGGACAGAGGGAGAGGCAGTGAGAATCCTAGCAGACTAGGCACTGAGCATAGAGCCCAACAGGGGCTCAGTCTCATGACCCTGAGAGATCATGACCTGAGCAGAAACCAAGAGCTGGAAGCTCAACCAACTGCACCACCCAGGCACCCCTGAAAGTTTATATTCTAAAAGAGAAACACATAAAATTCTATTTATATGGATTTCAACTATTATATAAAAGCCTACATTGGCAGATATTATTTAGTGAATATAGTAGATTTTATAGTGAAAATCATCATTGCAGCAATTTCTAAAATGGAATCCACTATCACACACAGATTTTCCCAAAATTATGCTCTTTTTTTCTTTTTGTCATTGTAATCAAATCACTGACATTACAAGAATATAAGGTATTTTCTGAACGGGGGGAATTGGAAGGGGAGATGAAACATGGGAGACTGTGACCTGTGAGAGGCAGACTGGGGGTTTTGGAGGGGAGGGGAGGGGGGGGGATGGGTTAGCCCAGTGATGGGTATTAAAAAAAAATATATATATAAGGTATTTTCACATAAGCGATTAACATAATTTTCACTATATACTGGATATATTCATATCAACAAAAATATCTCAAACAAGGAAACTCATTTTTCAGGAATTCTGATGTTTCTGTTTGATTTTCCTTATGATACACAGTTGGAAATGTGATTCAGTTTACTAAGAACTATATGATATTTAAAATACATAAATGAATACTAAAGGTAACATTGGAATATCAAAATATTTGAAAATCCACAAAATATTTAATTTTGTTTCTTAATGGGAGCTATTTGTGTCATTCAAAAATATCTACTAATAAACTAAAACAAAATAATTTTTTGTCGGAACACTGACTATTGCACACCTTTTTAATCAACTATATTCATCAGAGAGAATTATTTTAGAGTATTTTTATATTAAAAATAGCTATCAAGAAGATAAAATGGCTTTGGTTAGAAAGAGTTCAAAAGCATATTTATAGTCTTCACACGAAAAGAAAATATTAAAGGCATAAAAGGTATGAAAAATCAAAATCTGAGGTTGGCAATTTAAATGTACTTTACTGAACTAAAGAAAAATTTACTATGAATAAATATCAAGCACAGTTTTTTAACACAAGTTCTTTAAAACTGGATAAGCTGCAAACATATGCATAAAATAAAACACCCACACCGTTCTCATTGTTGCAATACTCCTCAGAAAAGGTATAGGTTAGGCAGCAGGTTCCCAGTAGGATATTTAATCATTTATTCAGCCTGACCCTTAGGCTGTTGCTGAATAGTCTGGAGACAATGGTAGTCCAAAGAAAGATTGTACCTTGATGCTGAATATACTGAGCTAGTCTTAACTGTAAGTGAGAAAATCACATTTCACTGCTTTTTGTTTAAATTGGTTAATTTCCTTGGAGGAATGCAGAACTCAGCAGTTTTTGCCACATGATTTTTTTTTTAATGTAATGAAAAGAAGCCAAGTTTTCATACCCTAGAGGAAACTCCTTGATCCATAGCATAATACATTAGTGTTTTGAAGTTTTAACTGTTTTATTGAAATGTATTCTCCTAGGAGCCAGTATGCATTGATATTGTAGCATAAGCTTAATATTACTGTCACCAAATATCCATTTTTTTTTGTTTCTACTTTAGAATTAACAATTTAATTGCGAATTTTCCTTGCTCTCACCATCACGTCCATCAACCAGTATGGATAGCCTGTTCAAATATCTTTGGTCCTAGGGCACCTGGGTGGCTCAGTCAGTTAAAGGTCTGCCTTCAGTTCAGGTCATGATCCCGGAGTCCTGGGATAGAGCCCCACATCCAGCTCCCTGCTCAGCAGGGAGCCTATTTCTCCCTCTCCCTCTGCCTGCCGCTCACCCTGCTTGTGCTCTCTCTCTCTCTGCCAAATAAATAAATAAAAATCTTTAAAAAAATCTTTGGTCCTGAAATGGCCTCATCTTTTCTCTTAAATTTTTCCTTTGTAAAATTATTCTCATCAACATCCAAATTTCCTACAGTCTCTGCAAAATTTAATAAAGAAAAGAGAAACAACTTCCCTTGCCCTCAAATCTTATCACCCCAATTCTTTCCCCCATAGCAAAAGTTCTCAAGAGATTTGATTTCTGGTTTAAAGATTCTTTTGATGGCAAGACACAGTGAAGAGACACAAATGACAGATAGATGAAAGAAAAAACTCTGTTTATTGCAGCTCTAAAAGGGAGAAGGCTGTCACTCAGGGCCACAGAAGAGTTTGCACCCAGATCAGAGACAGGGTGTACCAATAAGCTGAAGCTGTAGGCCGTTTATGTATAACTAGGGAGGTGAGGTTAGCTAGGTTTTGTGGGTTCCCTGTGGATTAGTTAATTTGAATAGTTCATTGGATTCTGGGAAATTGAGAGGCTGTCTCTAGTTGTATGCCGTCTGGCCCTAGGGTGATTAGGGGAGATACATAGTGGTGGCAGAGTATGAAAGGCAGAAAAAGGAAGTTGTTGGGGTATGGATTTACTCAGCAGCTCAAGATGAACCTTTAGTCAGTGCTTCGAAACTGGGTCAAGATACCATGAAAGAGAAGAACGGAAGGAAGGAAGGAAGGAAGGAAGGAAGGAAGGAAGGAAGGAAGGAAGGAAGGAAAGGAGGAAGGAAACAACTATTTGAAATCATCAATATTTCAGTATTTCTTGTATTTTTTTTTCTTGTTACCACTCCAATCAAGATTTTGTCCAAAACTCACCACACAATGATTTGTAATGGAAGTCAGTGATGACACCCACATTGACAAATCCATGGTCTTGATCTATGAATAGTATTTGAAATGGTCTGTCTACCTCCTTCTTTAAACATATTCTTCACTTGATTCCTAACCCAGGGAATCCATCACTCAACATTATTTGTCTCTGTGGACTGTTCCATGGCTTACTAACTTTCACACATTGTTTGTACCAGTCCTTACACTGCTTTTCATGACTGTCTGCTTTCATCCATCCACAGTCCTTTCATCCATCCCAGCCTCCTAAATTCTGTGTTTAAACTGAGGATTCACAAATATGTCTCTCAAACCCAGAACTTCACCCTGAATTTACATACAAAAATACATAACTTTACACCCAACTTATATTTATCCTCAAAATTTCTGATGAATCGGGAGAGGATAGCTAATGATGGAGTTGGTAAAGAAGCTGCAGCTCTGACATGAGATCTGAAAACTTGCTGTTGTCAAAAACTACACCCCATTTATTATCTCACTTTCAAACATTTCACTCTCCAACCTCCTACCACTTCACTGTAATACTTGGAGTCCTCCAACACCAAACTGCTTTGATCCTACCCAGATTTAAAACCCGTGTTACTACTACATATTTAAAGGCCCTTATTCCTCATCCCTTTGGTGATTTCTTTTTCCTTGTTCGTAGGTTAAGTTCCATGAGCCATTGTTATCATCACTCCCTTGCATAAACCCTCAACTTTTCTTGCCTTCACTCTGTATCACTGCTTCCTCAGTATATAGAACAGTGTCTACCCACAGTAAGCATTCAGAAAGGATTTGTTGAATCAATGGACTCTTTATGTATTAAATACTTCTAGAAATTTTCAATGTGTAAGTAAGTGTGCGTCTAGATCCTTTCTTTCTTTCTTTTTTTTTTTTTTTTCCCAGGATGGGAAACTAAAAAATTAGGTGGAAAAATATGTATCTCAAGTCACACATTTTTCCAGCAAAAGACTAGGCCTTAAATTCAAGTCTCTTGGCCCCCAATTCATCCCTCTTCTCTTCCCAATTTCCAAGTCTCTGAACAACCTAATTCATTTTCTAATATACCATTTTGACCTGTATTTAATAACATGTCTTCTACCACAGTAGTTGTAGAAAAACATGTGTATGAAGAAATGTTTTAACTTTTAACATAAAAAACCCAAAATTTGACAGTTATAAGACACACAGATTCATTCTAATAACAACTCTAAGTATAAATTCTTATAGTAATTTAGTTTTTCTAAATTAAGAGCTGATTGAGGAAACTGTTTTTGATTATCTTTAAAGACTTCTGATCTTTTCCTAGAATCAAGATATGGGGCCCATAAGACTCTGCCTCTGAGAAATCTGGGGACAGAACTAGGATTATATTGTACACATTGATTTTAGTTAAGGGGTAGTAAAAAAAAGTGTATTGAGTTGTCATTTCTGCAACATAATTGTTCAATCAGTTCACTTATTTTGAAAAATATATATATATTTTTTTGTTTTTGAGAGAGAGAGAGGGAGAGGCAGAGGAAGAGAGAGAGAATCTTAAGCAGGCTCCACACCCAGCATGGAGCCCAACTCAGGGCTCTATCTCACAACCCTGAGATCATGACCTGAGCCAAAATCAAGAGTCAGACGCCTAACTGACTGAGCCATCCAGATGCCCCCAAAAATATATTTTAAAGATAAACTGTTTGATTATGGATGTTTTAAAAAATGAGTTAGATGAGTTTGTAATTCTCCTTTTTTTTTTACTTCCTCTAATTAGTAGAATTAGAAATAAATTCTAGCAATTTAAGTATACAATTTGCCTAGATTCCTTGAACAACTTTTTTTTTTTTTTTTTTTTTTTTAGTTTTTATTTCAATTCCAGTTAGTTAACATAAGTGTAATATTAATTTCAGGTGTAAAATGTAGTGATTCAACCTATGCTCATCACAAGTGCATTCCTTAAGCCCCATCACCTATTTCACCAATCTTTACCCACCCACCTGCCTGCTGGTAACCATCAGTTTGTTGTCTATCGTTAAGAGTCTGTTTCTTTTTTGTCTCTTTTTCCCCCATATGATCATTTGTTTTGTTTCTTAAATTCCGCATATGAGTAAAAACATTTGTATTTGTCTTTTCTCTGAGTGACTTATTTCGCTTAGCATAATGATTAAGTAATTACCTCATCACCTAACAATTTAAATCTTCTAAGTAAAGCATGATAGAGAGATTTTACTCTTTGCATTTATTTCTTAAGTGTTTGCTTATTGTAAGCTTTGGATAAGCTATTTGAAAACTGAATCTCCAAACTTAATAAATACCAGAATTACCACATTTTGAAAACATCAGACAGGGGAAAGAATATATTGCTGAACCCAACCTCACTAACATCTAGACACTGTGATATGTGCAACTATCTTTGTACTCCAAACTAAATAGGAAATGTGCATATCATTGAAAATTGCATGCCACAGTTGCAATTTTCTTAATCACCTATCACCTGGTTACACTAGCTTTCCTGACCTATTGGTTTTTATTTTCTTTCTCCAACTTCTGTGTGGAGAATTGGGTTAGAAATACAACTCAATTATAGCACACTCTTCATCCACTGTCCTTTCTTTTGTTTCATTTACTCCTCATTGTATCCATATATTCCATCCTTCTTACCTTTTCTCATTCTCATCCCCATCAGCTCATAAGTACTCCAATATATTTAATATATACCCTTGAACTTTACATATATTTGATTTGGAGAGAATGTCATTTTAAAATGAATAAATGACTAAGCAATATAAAACATAGGTCTTTTCACCTGTTTACATTTCCTTTTAAAAGAGCCATGTTTTATATTGCTTAGTCATTTATGCATTTTAAAATGACATCCTCCCCAAATCAAAGATATGTAAAGTTCAAGGATCAAACTCTGACAAGATCAAAAAACCTGCAGTGGGATAGAGGTAGAGGGTTGGGCTGAACATACATGAACTCAATATAATTAAAGCTGTGTCCCAGCTCCAGAGTCAACTTGACTCTTGGAGGGTTCTGAATGGTAAGCCCTTCACCCAAACTCAGGAAATGGCTTGCATTTGGGGGGAAATAAGAACAAAATAAAAACAGGGGCGCCTGGGTGGCTCAGTCGTTAAGCGTCTGCCTTCAGCTCCGGTCATGATCCCAGGGTCCTAAGACCAAGCCCCGCATCGGGCTCCCTGCTCGGCGGGAAGCCTGCTTCTCCCTCTGCCATTCCCCCTGCTTGTGTTCCCTCTCTTACTGTGTCTCTCTCTGTCAAATAAATAAAATCTTAAAAAAAAAAGAACAAAATAAAAATAAAACATTAAAAAAAATAAAAGGTGTACATACACAAATTTCTTTCTTCTGACTGCATTTTATTCCATGGGGTGTATCCACTATTTATCTCGTTCTTCAGAAATAAAAATTTAAACACTTTCCAAACACCATTACCACAAGAACGCTGAATGAGCTCTGACACGTTTCATCTTCCAGAATCGTGTGAAAATTTCTCTAGGCTATATATTCTGGCAAGGGATTGCCGAATCATAGAATGTATTTTGACTGAGTATAGTAAACTACTTGCCATAATTACTGCACCAGCCAAATTTCTACTAACAGTACAGAGATTTTTTTCAGTTCCACAATAAGTATTATCCAGTATTTTATCTTTGAAAATGTTATGGATATAATGTAATACACTTTTTTTTTGAGAGAGAGAGATAATGTGTGTGGTGAGCAGGGGGAGGAGCAGAGGGAGAGGGAGAGAGAGAATCTTAAACAGGCTCCATGCTCAGCATAGAACCCCACACGGGGCTCTATCTCATGACCCTGAGATCATGACCTGAGCCAAAATCAAGAATCAGACACTTAACCAACTGAGCCACCCACGTGCCCCTAATGTGGTACGTTTGTATTTTCATTTATTAATTAGTTATGATGTTGTGTACCTTATAGAGAATTTTAGTTTTATCCTCTGTGAAATGTTTGTTTATATAGTTCTCCATTTTTCCATTGCATTTCCTGCTTTATTTCTTAGTGATTTACAAAAGTTCTTTTTTATTTTAGCTTTTAGCCTCTTGTAGTTTTTTGAGTTTGAATATAACTTTTCCTAAACTTTGAATAGGGTGTGTATGTAGTTAAATTTATCAGTTCTTCAGACTTTCTTTTATTCTTTAAGATATGCTATTTCAAATGTCCTTTCCTAAATGCAATATATAGGATTTATATTTCCCCGTAATTATTTCATCATTTATTTAGTCACATTTAAGCCAGATGAATCTGAAGTCCACCTCTGTAGATGATGCAGAGATCTCCTTTTATTATTTTCAAGGAGGAGGTGAACCAGCTTGCTTGATATATTAGATTAAATAGTTTGTCACATATACTGATTTGTTCTCCCCATATTTATCCTAGAATAAATTAGTAGGTAGATAGATAGATAGATAGAGATATATAAATAGATAGCTGAACTTCTTATTTATTCCCATTGTTAGATCTGCCCTCTTAAAAAGTGTTTTAATATGTCTGAATGTCTTTAAAATTCTCTCTTTTGGTTTATTTTTAAAATTACTTACATATATATCATATATATTAGTTAATTTTATAGATCATTTTTAAATTGATATTTTCATAATATTGCCTTCACCATTCAACAGTGAGGTTAATATCTTTTATTCTGACCATCATTTATGACTTTCAGAAAATATTTAACATTCCCTTGATGTTAATATGCATTAAATATATTACTGTGTAATTTATAGTTTTTGTTGACACTCTAACTTGTCTTATGTATTAATAATTCTTTTAAATGATTATTGTTCTTGAAAACAAATCCAATTTATTTCTGTGAATCAATTTTCATACTCAGAATCTTGCTGATCTTATTTCTAATCTTTTTAGATTAGAATGGGATCAAATCTTTTTTATCATTTTGTCTGTAAGTAAGGCCAATCTGGTTACCTTCATTTTCTATCTTAACATTTCTCCCTTTTTTATTGTCTTACAGTTCTGGTTGGAATATGTAGTGCCATGTAAAGAATGAGAGATGATAAGGCATCACTGTCTTACTTCCATCTTAGAGAATAAAGGTACCATTTCTCCATCACTTAAAATGTTTGATGTAGGTGTGTTATTAAATTTTTTTCTTGTTAAGGATGTTTTCTTCATCCTTAGTTCACGAAGGGATTTTTTTTTTTTTTTTTTTTTTTTTTTTTTAGAGGGAGAGAGAGAGAAAAAGCATGCATGCACATGTGCACAGGGGTAGGGGAAGAGCAGAGAGAGAGAAAGAGAATCTTAAGCAGACTCCACACCCCATGTGGGGCCCTGCAGGGGCTCGATTTCAGGATCCTGAGATCATGACCTGAGCCGAATCAAGAGTCAGAGGATTAACTGACTGAGCCATCCAGGCGCCCCAGTTCAAATTCTCTCTGATGTTACATAACTTTACACTTGTATTTTTTGCCAGTTCAATCAGTCTCAAATGATACATCATTGTGGTTTAATTACTAATGATTACATAGATTGTTACTGGTTACTAATACGCCAACATAATTTTTATTCTTTCTAATAATGGTCTATAATTTTGTCTATCTACCTATATATTTGTTTGTATTTTTTTTCCTTTATTCTTCAGGATACCACATACAGCTTATTGATGTTATTTTGGGACCTACATGTTTTCCACGTATCTTCTCCCAGTTTGTGGATTTCTTTATACACATTTTACAGTATCTGCTGAACAACAAATGTTCTTAAATTTAAGGTAGTTAAAATTTTATTTCAATATTTTATTATCATTTCAACTTTCTGTTTTGTTAAAATAGTAACCCCCTCTACCAAGGATATGAAGATGTTCTGAATGTTCTTCAAAATATTTTTACTGTGTATATTTTTACTTTTAAACTGTCTAGAAAAGATTTTGTGTATGGTGTAATGCTGAAATCAAATTTTATTTGTGATCATATGAAGAATATTAGCAGTGCTGTTTTTTTTTATGTCCCCACCGTAACTCCAACTAGGAAGTTACCCCCCCATACACATTTAATGTTTGTATTAGCTGGTCTATTATACAGCCATGCTAGAAATTAGATTCCTGCTCAATGGTGTGACAGGTCATGTTGCTTAAAACAGAATCACTAGCTTATGAGGCTGCTTAGCCTCAGGCAATGAAACTGTTCTTGTCTGAATTGAATCAAACAGGAAATGAGAGGGTAATAGGCAGATACTTTTTTCTCCTTTTCTCCTAACTACTCAAGGCAATTTTTCCATGGGGCCAGTCCATATGACCATATAGAAATATCTGCTATGCAGAAAACTGTGTTTCTTTAGGGCTTAATGTGAAACAATAACCATGGAGGTAATACTTCATTGTGCATTTCTTCCTATTTTTCTTACCTCACATTGCTGCTGTCTTAACTCTTATTCCCTTAGGATTGTACCTTTCAAAAAAAGTCTTGACATTTAGTCTGTGTGTGTAATGTTTGTTTTTTCAGGAATTCAGGCTCAGAAAATTGCTAGTAGGGTCTGTTTCAGAAAAAAAGCCCGTGGGATGGATTCCTACCCCACTTAAGATGATAATGAATCCACCGATAATGGTGTTTGGGATAACAGTAACTTCTGGAAATTGTCACACCATTATTACTTAATATTATGCTATTATTAATTGACATGAAGTATAGGAAGAGGGGAAAATACTGGGAGGTTGATTCAGTGTTCAATCAGTATGGGACAACAAAATCATAATTATTGTGCAATAAGATTGATGCTTTTGATGGGTATTGGACACATTGCAAAAAGAATATATTAGGCTCAGAAACCTACTGAAGGATTTTAAGCCAGAAGACCTCCATGGCAACTTTAAATTAGACTTAGCTCTTGTGGTCATATGATTGACAGTGCTGAAAAAGCTGCCCCTGGGTCTTGTAGGAGCTCCAAAGGGAATATTAGATGTGCAATATTGACTAGACTTCTATTACCTGATAAGGGACTGATAAGTAGGAAAAACATGAGCAAACAGATTTGTAACATGGAAATGATAAGCCATCACCACAACAAGAGTGCCATTCTGAGCTTTAGTAATGAATATAACAGGAAATTTATACAATTCTATATGAAAAATGAGCATCAATTTACTAAGTACAGAGTTACCTTGGCAAATGGCATTTTTCTGTTAGGAAAAGAGAATGACGATTTTTAACAGGTGTGTGTAGTGTTATAGCGTCCTTTTTCACTTATGAATACTCCATGGATCCATAAAGGGTATGAATTGATTCATCTGGAAGATGAGTCATGGGTAGAGATTTTGTATTATAGTGATTCAAGTTAGGGCACTTTTTACCAGACCTGTAGGTTTTTCTTTTTTAATTATACAATCCTAGTTGTATAATTATACAATTTGCACCCAGTTGTATTTGTCATGGGAACCAATAATTGGTTAGTTACCACCAAGTAGTTTTGCTCTATTCTGATTAAAGGTAACACCTAGTCACTGTCAGGCAGTTTTAGAACTGGTACTAGAATTCTGCCACACCAACATCTTGCCATCCACACTTGCCATCTAAGTAGCATGTTTCATTAACAGCATTTACATCCACATCTCAGGTCTTTAGAAAACAGCCCAAAGAATATTTTTATAAGATGCTTGCTCTCTCCTCATTAAAGAATTTCTCAATGCCTGTTAAAATATTTTTTTTTACATGATCTGGGAACATATCTAAATGGTAGATGAGCATGGTAGGCAATATAAAATCCCTTCCAACATTCTTATCTTCAGTGGACTTGGAATCTTACCTTTTCAATTCGGCAAGAAATTTTTGATATTTCAACTTCATTTTGTGTAAAACCCCATTGAGTCAGGTTATAGTCAACTCTTACTGAGCAATCAATTACTACCACATTTGTGGCAGCACATCAAATTCAAAATCTCTGGTATATACACTCATATTTATAAATTGAGCATAAAGAGAAGTATGTTTCTAATAGCCTTGTCTAGAACCATAGGGATACATTTTCATACATATACCTAAGTTTTCTTTATAGGTGTGGTTGTAAAACTTACAGTATTTTGTCTTATAAGTTTCCACATCTCAAATTTGATTTTACAATTGGCCTTGTGGAATATGATATGATTCTGGATTTGTGGATATTATAAAGTCATAATTTATACATTCACATATACAAATGCATACATATATTCATATAGTATATATGTGTGTGTGTGTATATATATATACACAAAAATTGCATAGATAGATAGATAGTATATATTTATATAGCCAGAGAATGTGCACTGAGTGCCTAGAGAATGTACAGCATTACATTATGACCAGGAATAAGAGATACCAAAAATTAAGAATCATCATCATCCTCATTATCATCACAGAAAATGAATAGCAACAACTGAAACAAAAGAAAATCTTCCCCTGGAGAACTTGTGTAATGCTCTGCTGTGTAACATAATCCTTACCCTGCCATATATAAGGGAATCAAATAAGGATAGGCATGCAAAGAATATTATATATATTACATATTAGGGTGATATTAGATGATATTAGAAGCAAATTAGACATATTAGATATAAATATTATAGATATTAACAAAATGTGGCTGTAGGAGAGAGGATATGTTGGAGAAATGTGAAAACTGTGTTTGAAAAGAAAGATGAGTTTGGTGTTTGAAATACTTTGACAATAATGTAAAGAATATATTAAAGGAAAGTCCTAGGCTGAATTATGCATTCAGAATACAGTTGATATAATACTTTAGGGTATATATTACATTACATTTTAAAGTGACTGCTACCTTTCAGTTCCAAAATCTAAATTGATTACATGATCTGTTATATATTAACCCAAAGTGGAAAAAGGAAATCCTGATTGTAAATCATGTTTTTAATTTGAAATCAAAAACAGAATATATAATTAGGTTGATAGATCAAGTTTTTTCTTCAATGAGCTCAACATTTGAATTTTTATTATTAGTTGGTATAACTTTCATTTTAATGTCTATTTTGCCTTGAAATGAACAGACCAACTTAGTCCTTCCTAGGTATAAGCCCCATTGGTTCTGATGGAAAACTTCAGCTTTCAAACCTGAAGCAAACATTATATTTTCTCTAGTCTTTAGAGAAAATAAGCAAACATAAATTAAGGGCACAGACTGCGTCTTTGCAGTGTCCTTTTTTATTTTCCTGTGGTGTCCAATGTATTATAGATCGTTGACGAATATTAAATCATGATGATGACAAAATCCTAAACTGTCTCATTCTTTAAATCACCAAACTATGAAATTTTATCATTTACACATGATGTTAAAATAGCTGGAAAAAAAAAAGAAAAAGTTTTGTATTTCCTTAGGTCATTTTGAAAAAGCAAAACAATTGGCATACATGGCAGCCTCCCATCTATCTGTGTGTTTAATAAAGCCAAATGTGATGAAGACTAATGTACCATACTGATGTTTGCAGAATTTCATTAACGTATTTCCAAGACCATCATAACTCACTCACCTCTGTTGAGTTTATGAGCCATGGGTTTTGCTCCAGCACATAAAATCAGCTTGCCTAACACAATGCAGGGGCTAATAATATCAAAGATGACACTTCCTCACATTTTGAAACAAGGTGACTCATTTATTTCCCCCTCCCCAGTGTAATAGGACAATGGAGTCATTTAAATTAGAACTGAAATTAAGAACTTATACAAAGTCACTAAGTGATAGTAACTTATCTTTCATAATAAAAGTCTGGTATTTTTCAATCACGAAATTCAGAGTGCTACAGCAAAACAATACAATTTATCAGATTAATAACCATAAAATCTCCTGTTATACAGGAGATTAAAGGATACAATTGCTGTTGTGTTGCTATCCATTCCTACTGCTGTCTGGAATAAATATTTTAAAATCCTCAAACAGCTTTAATAACATGCTGATAATAAATGGACACAGTTACTCATTTATTATACCCCAAATAATAATATGAACAGAATTAAAGAAGACATTTATCAAATATATAGCATTCATCTGTTTTTATTATTATGTTGAATCAAATATAGAGCTAAAGGATATTTTCATAGACTATTTCACTCTAGTCCACCACCTTTAATGATTCTATTAGATTCGTATTACTGCTATTCTCATAAAAAATAAAATTATCAAGTGTGTTTATAGCTGTAAACCAATTAAATAAAGAAGAAAATGAATAAACTAAAAAGTAATGACTACAAGATCTGGCTTCTGTCTCTCTGTTCTCTTGTAATAACCCTTCCCTCCGATGCCTCCCTACATCCCATTTGCTCCTCTCCTGCCTCACTGGCCTTCTTCTTTCGCTTCATTATGTCAAATTCATTCTCTCTCAGTTCTAATATCCTTTCTTCCTATTCTGTTTGGAAAGTTCAAATGCAGTTTTTGCATGGCTGCCTCCTTGTGATCTTATAGGTTTCAGTTTATTTTATTCTGATGTAGGTGGGAGAAAAGGAATCTCTCATTTACTCAAATACTAGAATTAGGTCAGTGTATTTTAATGGATTTTAGCTTAAAAACATGGAATACTGCAAGGATTTTTTTTTTTTTTTTTTAATTATGAGGTAGCAGTTCAAGTCTCATTTTACTACTTACAAACTGTGTGACATTGTCACATTGGATAAATCATTGAATCAGTTGAAACCTTTCATCTCACCTATATAAATGTAAAACTTACACTTCTACTACAAAACACAAACTCCTGGACAAATCTCTAATATTAAATGTATGAATTTACAGAGACGTTCACCCTAGGATTTCCCCCTTTGATATCCAGTAGTCTCCAAAGATGCTCACATTGCCAAAATGTAGGGTAGAACAGAAGATTTCATTTATCCCTATAGGCAAGCAGTCCAGAGACTTGCAAACACAAAAGCAAGTTAGGCATTTTCCTTAAATGTCCATATATTAAATTCCAATGATGTATTAAACTAATTTTTAAAAATATTTTATATATTTATTTGTCAGAGAGAGAGAGCGAGCATGGGCACAAGCACAAGCAGGGGGAGTGGCAGACAGAGGGAGAAGTTGGCTCCCTGCTGAGCAAGGAGCCTGATGTGAGACTCGATCCCAGGACCCTGGGATCC
Source organism: Halichoerus grypus (assembly GCF_964656455.1). NCBI lineage: Eukaryota > Metazoa > Chordata > Mammalia > Carnivora > Phocidae > Halichoerus > Halichoerus grypus. The sequence goes on from NC_135715.1 coordinate 23,804,976, forward strand.
TGACCTGAGCCAAAGGCAGATGCTTAACCAACTGAGCCAGCCAGATGTCCCCATTACACTGATTTAAATTTGCTGATAACATCTGTATCTAATCTATAATATTCAAACAAATGCACACGTAAATGATAAAAACTTTTTTGCAATTATTTTACCCCAAATCACACAAGATAGGAATATAATGGATGGATTAGTATGAACAATGCCACAAATTGTTAAAAAACAAACTAGGATCCAGGAAAATTTTAAAAGTTGATCTAAAATGGGCAAAAGAAATGAACAGGTAGCTCCCACCAAAAGAGAGACAAAATGGATATATGCTCAACACATCTCATAATTTAATGAATTATAATCTATAGTAATAATGAGATAAATGTTTCTGCTTGCCAATTTCCCCAAAAAGCAACAAGTTTTATAATGCAAAACACAGGTAATTGTGATGTGAAAACAAGCACATTTATACAGTGGACGTTTATGTATTGAGCAACTACTTTGGAAAACAATTTGATAATATCGGGCAGTTTCAGCCAAGAAACATTTTTGAGTATCACTTTGTTCCAAACACTTTTCTAAGCCAAGAAATTACAGCAGGAAAAATCATAAACCTTCCAAACCTCATGTATATTATACTCCAGAGATAAGATACAGTCAATAAACAAATTAATGGGTCAAACACATATTTTGTCAGATGGTGATACATGCCATAGAGAAACATAAATCAAGGAAAGGGATAGTAATTGTAGGGTTGCAAGGTGGGTTGTCACAGTGAAAGTGACATTTGATTAAAGGTTTAGAAGTAAGCAAGTCATGTCGATATAGAGAGGGAAAACCTCAGTGTTTGAAGTCAGAGCCTTGGTAAAGACCCTAAAGGTGCAGTTTGTCTACATTTTTTTTAAGGAAAAACAAGAATTCCAGAGTGTTCTAGAAGATAAAGGAAGAATGCTAGGTAAGGAGTAGAGAAAAAATGGGAGCTGAAGATGGATTATGTATACCGTATATGCCATTGAAAATCTTTTAACATTTAGGGCGCCTGGGTGGCTCAGATGGTTAAGCGCCTTCAGCTCAGGTCATGATCCCAGGGTCCTGGGATCGAGTCCCGCATCGGGCTCTCTGCTCCTTGGGAGCCTGCTTCTCCCTCTGCCTCTCTCTCTCTCTGTCTCTCATGAATAAATAAATAAAATCTTTGAAAAAAAAAGAGAATCTTTTAACATTTAGTCTAAGATGGAAAGCCATTATAAGGATTTGAGATGTGTCCTGATCTGCTTTAGGTTTTGACTTGGGTTCAAGTTCTAGTTTTGTCTCTTATTGGACTTCTGTATTTGTATACATTTCCAAAGTTATCTCTCTCTAAGTTACTCTTTGTTCTTTTGAAAAAGTGGAACTAATAACCAGAGCCATCTTGTACCCAAGTTGAGGGGTTACCATTCACATCGCATTCATAGTTGCATCCTGGTAACAGTAATTACTCCATGCAGAAATATGAGGACTTAAGGAATAATTTATAAAATTATAAAGAGGAATAAATAAGATAATATGTAAACAAAAGATTAGCTCATCATTTGGAAGAAAACATAATAAATACATAAAAGATATTTATTTTTAAGTTTGATCTGAAGAGAATGCTGGTCTTTTTTTTATAGGGGAAGTAAGTAGACAACATGTTAGGAACATATCTCTTTTAAGACAACTGGAGTGATCTATTTTAGTAAAATGCCCTATGTGAGTGGGATTAAAATTATCCTTACTTTTAAAAATGATTATGATTGTTAAACATGAGAAGTTTCTAACTGCAATTTGGAGATAAAATAGAATGCTCTCAATTCATTGTATCATTAATATGCTGTAAGAATTGTTACTGGAGCATTTGCCCCTCAATCAACAGAGGACTGGAAAACTTCATGTGACTTTTCCGTTTGAATTAGGAAATGAATCGAATTAATTTCTCTAGCCATTAACCTTCCACATGAACTTACTGAGCTTTAGTGGATCCTTGATTGGTAGCCATTAAAATACGATATAATTAGCAGTATCCTAATTATATCAAACTCATTTAAAGAAATAGTTTTCTTGCTCTTTCCATCCCATAGAGAGAAACCAAAGTTACACATTTTTATTTGGCAACTAAAAAAAAAAACCCACAAAAATAATGAAAAAGAGCACTTCCTTGTGGATTAATTAAGTGATGGATATAATTTATTGTTTTTTACATAATGCATAAAGTCATTTTCATATAGTTAATGTCTATTTTGTGATTTTAATTGTAGAAAACAGAACAGTGCAAACTATGTATATCTACACACAATGCAATACATATATATGCATAAATTACTCAAGGAGAATTATAATTTAGTTGATAAAGTCATTGATAATCATTCAAAGTAACATTTTGCATTAGCTTTAATTATTAAAAATCAAGTAAGTGATACTAATAAATGCTCCAGTAGCTTTGTATAGGGAGAAATCACTTCTAAGGAGATGAGTCAAATTTTCTCATCCTAATTTGGATTTAAGATAGACTTTATAGATTTAGTGAATAGGTAAGATATGTTTAGAATTTGGAGGAAACAGACTTCTAAGTAGACAAGTTGAGCAAAGTCAGATACAAGAGTGAGAATATATAAAAATTAATTGAAAAGCAGTGATTTTGAACTAAGGGTTTTATTCATAGAACTAAGTATTACCTGTATTCATGTCAACAAATAATTACTGATGTGATAAGAAATTTTCTATGCACTTAAAATACACTCCCATACAAAGATTTATGCCCTCCAAGAGTTGATATTCCAAAAAAAAATGTTAGACGACAATCAATAAGCATAATAAATAGTAAATAAAATGGTGTTACAAAGAGAAAGTTGTTATAGAAAAAAAGAAAACAAAACTAGGAACTTTATTATTGATAGTCTATTCTATTCTCTATGTTATTTATAAAATATATTAGCTTTTATAGTAGCTTACAATGAGGTCTTTTAGAAAATGAGAAGTTACCATGGGGACAATGAGGGAGGATATGTAAATCTGAAAAAGTAGGTAGTATTAGCCCTAAGTGGGATGCATACCTGGTGTATATTTTTATGAAATATAAGTAAATTTTAATTTAAAATGGTATCAGGCTACTAGTACTTGGAACTTCCTCAAGTTTATGCTAAAATCCCTGTGGAGACAAAGAAAAGTCACCACCCCTTATGAAGTTAAAAACCATTGTATAACTTGAATCAGGTTCTTTGAGCATCCTCCACTAATGGTAATAGTAATTTTAATGAGGTTCGCTAGATTTACCAAGTTTTTCTTTAACTCATTTCATAACTGAGCTTTTAATCTTGAAACTGGCAGCCTGATTTCTCTTCAAGGTGAATTAATTGCTTCCATTTCTGTGCTGCTATATAGATGTTTTATATTTCTCTGAGCATTTGCTTAATTCCACTCTGCAATAGAGTAGGTTTGGTTACTATCTCTCCCACTAATAAATACCTTGAAGTTGAGAAAGCATATGTTTCTCATCTATGTATTTCCTGCAGTACTCATAAGGCACTTGAAAATGATTGGTCAATTATTGAATGAAATTTTATCAGGATGGCATTATAATACAGAGCAATTAAATAATGTTTTGTGGTGTGTTGCCTTAGTGATTTGGAAAGTACTTCATGTAATAGAATTAAATAAAATAGGCATTGTTTGAAACTACATTTTAGTTAACTGGATGGTTCATTATCCTGACATTTATAAGCCATGTTTTTACAGCTATCTTAGCTCATAACTTATCACATACTATTTTCCCATAGTTTCAAAGAAGGAAGCATTTCTTAGTAAATTGAATGCACAAAAAGATAGAATATAGTTTTGTATTTTTTTAAGAGAGAGAGAGAGAGAGTACGGGCACATGCTTGGCCTCAGGAGAGCTGGGGAGGGTCAGAGAGGGAATCTTAAGATTCCTTAAGAAGGCTCCACCCCCAAGCCTGGAGCTGAGGCAGGGCTCCATCTCTTGACCCTGAGATCCTGACCTGAGCTCCTGACCTGAGCCGCAATCAAGTCAGACTTAACTGAGTGAGCTCCCTGGGCGCTCCAGGAATTCTATCTTAAAAAGAAATGTAGAACAAGAGGTGCCTGGGTGTCTCAGTCAGTTAAGTGTCTTGACTCATGATTTTGGCTCAGGTCATGAGTTCAGGGTCCTGGCATCAAGCCCCTGTTGGACTCCACTCTCAGCATGGAAGTCTGTTTGTCCCCTTCCCTCTGCTCCTCCCCTCCTCTGCTTGTGCTTTCTCCCTCTAAAATAAATAGATAAATTCTTAAAAAGAAATATAAAACAACTATGCTTTTACTCAAGGAATTTACTAGCCAATGATAAACCTAAAATGTATAGTTTTTAAATTATGACAAAAGTTTAAGAAGAACCAAATTGTGTATGCTTCTCCTATGAGAGAGTATACCTATATTGATATCATTTTCAATACTGAGATATATACTTATTAATAGATATATATACAATTGTTAATTAAAAATCACTAATATTTTCATTTAAATTAAATTATTATATGATAAAGGTAAGTAGCAAATTAACTTTTTAAAAGCTTTTTAAATTTAGTAAGCAATTTCATATGATTATTTTATGACATTAAATAAGTTATATAATTATATTGTAAGATAGGTGTTACTATCTGATTTTTCAGCCTCTCCAATTGAGGGTGTTTTGATTTTTCTCAAGATTCTATTATACTGTGCGCCTGGGTGGCTCAGTTGGTTAAGCGACTGCCTTCGGCTCAGGTCATGATCCTGGAGTCCCTGGATCGAGTCCCGTATCGGGCTCCCTGCTCGGCAGGGAGCCTGCTTCTCCCTAAGACCCTCACCCCTCTCATGTGCTCTCTCTCTCTCTCATTCTCTCTGTCTCAAATAAATAAATAAAATCTTTAAAAAAAAAAAAAAAAAAAAAATCTTTAAAAAAAATAAAAAAAAAGATTCTATTATACTTAAGTGGTAGAAACAATAGCTGCATTATTATGATGTCAAAATGCCGTAACTATTTAATTGAACTATTATATAAATTTATTATAAAGAGTGTGTACTTAGAAATAAATGTAAAACTTTCTATTACTATACTTAAATTTCTGCATTGCTTTTTCACTTAGAAAACAAAAGCTTTCACAATTGTGCATTTCATCATAATTCCAATCCTATTACTCTTGGAATAGAAAGACAAAATGCATATGAGTGTTTCTCTTGGGAGATTTTTTCCATGTATCAAATATTTCATAGTACTTGCAGACCCCTGATCAGCTACTGTGTCATATGTTGGATTTCAAATACTGGGTCCCAAAAATATGACCATCTTATAACTTATATCCAAGGCCTAAATGTGTCTCAAAATGCCAACAATGTTCTGGTTCCATCGGTTTCTTTTTGGAAAAAAGTATTTAATAGGTCAGCCTCACTAGCTGAGAGAATACGTATGCCCTCCACCTTTAATGATTATGACTGTCAAAGTATTCTATATAATCTGAATTCTGAAGCTATGTTGATTTTTGGAATTTCAGTTGATTGATTAATTGAATTAAAATGAATGTATTTAAAAATAGTTGTTAGTCATGAGAGAAACTGTAAACAGTTAAAATATAGGAAGATGATAAGGAACTGAGTACTAAAATAAGCCTGTATTTTTTTTTTACTCTGTGCTTTTTCAATTTTAAGTTTTATTATCTATTATGTATACATATTAAATATATACACATATGCATATATATTGTACATGCAGTGTTTAAAATTTTACATTGATATCATTATGCATTTTTAAAATCAACTAAGAGTATTATGCAAAACGTGAAACTATACGATTTGAATTTAGCAGATAACAAGAGTATTGCTCTATCGTTGAATTTGTATTTTACTGTGTATGACTATAGTTTCAAAAATATAATGAAGTTTCAAAAGTGAAAAGATATTATGATCAGGGATATTTCCCTTCTTTTTTGAAATGTTAGTTAATCTTCAATAAAAATATCTAAATTAATTTAACAAATGGCTTGCAACCCTCTATTTTGACTTTTTTAGTGGTCCAGTTTTAGCAATTCACATTGTATGACAGATATCGTAAATTATAAAGCAAAATCTCCTTAGTAATAATCAGTATCTAATCAAACAATTTAGCATCAATATCTGTTTTATATATTTAAAAAATTCTTACCAAAAAGTGTTTATATTTTTTCAGAATCAGAACAATGGTGAGAACATTCCAAATTGAGAACAATTATACTTTAAAGTAGTATCTTGGCCTATATGATATACTTACATTAATTGGAAGCGAATATTTGTTAGGAACTTATCACATAAGTCCACATTTATGTAACTTACTTTGTTTTTCCCAAAAAATGAACTATTTTTGTTAGAATGTATTTCTGCTATGATCCATACCTATGCTTCTAATCGTTTCCAGTGCTTTCAAAATACCTCAAATCTGTGATTAATAATTCTGCAACACAATTATACTGAAATTTTTAAATAAAGAAAACATTATGTACACAGCATGTTTTACCAAATATTGAATGATTACATTTCATAAAGTCAGTGAGATATTTGAAAATCCCCATCACCTCAACACCTATTCCTGGTACCCACAACTATTGAAGACTTATTTATTTTCTTTCAGGAAAATGTTCCATTTTATTGCTCTTCCATTGTCGTGGTTTCTGCCATCTGAAGTGTCACCCTATGATCTCATTACTTCCTACTTTTTGAAAACCTCTGAACCAGAAGTTGAACTTAGAAACAGAGGCCAACATCTCTGGTGCTGACAGTAAGTAGTATCCAGCTTGCGCCTTCCTGTTCTCTGCTCCAGCTTTTGAATTCTCTTCTTCAAATCTGTTTTTTTTTTCCTTTCTGCTCTGTGATTTCAATATCACTCTGTATTGCATCCTTATATTCACTCTACTATAGTAAAATATAACCACCTACTCAATAGTTATTAAGTGAATTACTGCCAAATGTGATGCACTGTTCTGAACTTGTGGGATACAGTAAACAGGGCAAATAAAATTCCTATTCCATGGAGTTTATTCTCTTGTCACAGCTGAATTTAATTACCCATTAAATTTCAATGCATTGCAAAGCTTACTAAAATAAGTAGTTACATATTTTATTTTAAAACATTTAATAAAATTTACCAAAATGTATGCAATAGGCTAGGTACTAAAAACATGCATATTAAAAACATATTTCTTTACATTTAAATAGTGAATAATGTACTGGCCATATGGTAACATGTGCTAAAATAGTGGAATATCTATGAATTTGGAGGTTCTAGAATCAAGTGCTATGCTTGAATCCAAGCTTTGCTATTAATTGGCTCTTGAGACAATTTACTGAATGCACATCAATGATCATAATATTGACAATAATAAGGAGAATTATAATGGTAATAGTTGAACTCATAGGATTGCTGTGAAAATTGAATGGCATAATGAGAGTTTTGCATATGGTATGGCACACAACATGTGCTCAGTGAATATATTTTTGTTGGAATAATATTGTTAGTATCCTAGAACAATATATATGTTTAATGGTCTAGAAGCATCTATGATCTAGTAACCTATTTCTGTCTGGGCGAGAAGGGTCATATTTAATAATTGAATTTAACATCAAAATGTTTCCTTTCTGAACCTCCGTTTTTTCATACATAAAATGGTGATAACTTCTGTATCATAATTAAAGGAATAAATAAAATGAGCCACATGAAAGTGGAATGTAAATTCCAAGCACAATGTAAATACACAATGTTATTAATATACTACATTAAACTTATTAGGAAACAACAAGTGTCATTTGAAGGTGAATTACCTGAAAATCTAATGTTTGTTGTACCAGTTAGGTGCCCACAGTTAAATTATAATATAGACATACTTCATTTTATTGCACTTCACTCTATTGCATGTGGCTGATAATTGCATTTTTTTTTTTTTTTTTTTTACAAATTTAACGTTCGGGGCGCCTGGGTGTCTCAGTTGGTTAAGCGACTGCCTTCGGCTCAGGTCATGATCCTGGAGTCCCCGGATCGAGTCCTGCATCGGGCTCCCTGCTCAGCGAGGAGCCTGCTTCTCCCTCTGACCCTCCCCCCTCTCATGCTCTCTCTCTCTCTATCTCATTCTCTCTCTCAAATAAATAAATAAAATCTTTAAAAAAAAAAAACAAATTTAACGTTTGTGGCAATCCTGCATAGAGTAAGTCTATTGGTGCCAGTTTTCTAACAGAATTTGCTAACTTCATGTCTCAATGTCACATTTTGGTAATTCTCAAAATATTTCAAGCTTTTTTTATTATATTTGTTATTGTGATCTAAAATCAGTGATCTTTGATGTTACTATTGTAAACTTGTTCTGGGGCTGTAATGACCATGCCCATATAAGATGATAAATTTAATTACTAAATGTTGTGTGCCTCCTAACTGCTCCACCAACCTGCCATTCCCCTGTCTCTGTTCCTCTCCTTGGGCCTCCCTATTCCCTGAGGCACAACAATATAAAAATTTGGCTAGTAAGTAACCCTGCAAAGCCTTCTAAGTGTTCAAGTGAAAAGAAGAGTTGCACATCTTTCACTTTAAATCAAAAGTTAGAAATGATTAAGCTTAGTGAGGAAAGCATGTTGAAAAATGATATAGGCCAAAGGCTAGGCCACTTACACCAAACAGGCAACTTGTGAATCAAAGGAAAATTTCTTGAATGAAATTAAAGGTGCTACTCCAGTAAACAACAACAACAACAAAAATGGTAAGAAAGCAAAAGAGCCTTATTGCAGATATAAAGAAAGTTTTAGTGATCTGGATAGAAGATCAAATCAGCCACAACATTCCCTTAAGCCAAAGTCTAATCCAAAGCAAGGACATAACTCCCTTCAATGCTATGGAGTTTGAGAGAGGTGAGGAAGCTGTAGAAGGAAAGTGTGAAGTTAGCAGACATTGGTTCATGAAGTTTAAGGAAAGAAGCCATCTCTATGCCATAAAAGTGCAACATGAAGGAGCAAGTGCTGATGTAGAAGCTGAAGCAAGTTATCCAGAAGATCTAGCTAAGATAATTAATGAAGGTGGCTACATTAAACAACAGATTTTCAGTGTAGACAAAATAGCCTTTTGTTAGAAGATTATGTCTTCTAGGACTTCTTTCATAGCTAGTGACGAGAAGTCAATGTCTGGCTTCGAAAATTCAAAGAACTGGTTAACTCTCTTGTTAGGGGCCAATGCAGCTGGTGACTTTAAGTTGAGACCAATGCTCATTGAACATTCAAAAATCCTAGGACACTTAAGAATTATGCTAAATATACTCTGCCTGTGCTCTGTAAAATGACCAAAAAGCCTGGATGGCAACACATCTGTCTACAGCATGGCTTACTGAATCTCTTAAGCCCACTCTTAAGACCTATGGCTCAGCAAAAAAGATTCATTTTAAAATATTACTGCTCATTGACAATTCACCTGATCACCTAAGAAACTTGATGGAGATATGCAATGAGATTGATGTTGTTTTCATGCCTGCTAACCCTGGGAAACCAAAGAACTCATTTGATTCACTTTATTGTAACATTCACTTTATTGCACTTGTCTGGAATTGAACCTGCAATATCTCTGGAGGTATACCTCTGTATTATAAATTTTATGAGATAGCTGTGAAAAAGTAGAAATATGAAAGTATTAGTATCAGGAGATTGAAATAAGAAAAGAGAAGGAATTTTCGTATTGCCAAATATTATATCTAATAAAGTGTGCTACATGTTCGTGTCATCATTCTGTATGCCTCTCTGAACCTCAAACCCCACATGTAAAAGTGAAATAATATCAGCTCATTCAACTGAGTGGATGAATGAGGCTTACAATAAGATGAACTACTCTGAACACCAAGTAAAATGCCTGCCTCATAGTAGACACTCTATAAATGCCATACCCCCTCTCATTTATTCTTCCCTACGTCTTATTGTGGGTGGGGAAAATAAAGAATGGCTGGAATCGGAAACAAGCTTCATATAGCCTTTGAATTGCTTTCTCAGTACATCACTATGTTGCCAATATTGAAAAAGCTTTTTTCTATAAAGAGTATTATTTTTCTACTACAAGAAAAACTCATAAATTTTGTTCATTCTTATACAAAAAAAATCAGAGAGAGAGAGAGAGATATCAATTTTTTTTTTAAAGATTTTATTGATTTATTTGACAGAGAGAGACACAGCGAGAGAGGGAACACAAGCAGGGGGAGTGGGAGAGGGAGAAGCAGGCTTCCCGCCGAACAGGAGCCCGATGCGGGGCTTGATCCCAGGACTCTGGGATCATGACCTGAGCCGAAGGCAGACGCTTAACCGACTGAGCCACCCAGGCGCCCCGAGATATCAATTGTTAAGTAAGAAAATATTATCAGCCAATATACCCCGAAGGTGAAGACCAGAGTAAAATGCCTCATTTGTCTGGAGACACTGGGTTACATTTGTTATTTTCTGACAATGAAATTTGTCTGGAACTGAGGAAGCATTATAAAATTTTTATTACTATGGATATGTAATTTAAATTGTTATTTATATCACAATGTAGTCAGAACTTGCAAATATTTGTTGTCTTTAAATTTGTCTACCTTCAAATGATTGAACCATATAAATACTGTACATTTACTATAGATATGTCAGATTTGTTGGCATTTGTCAAATAATATATAAAAGATCTGTTTACTTCTAAGTGCTTATATTTTGGGAAAGCTCTTTAGTCAAGATTAGCTTGAGTATATAAAATTTTTAAAAATCTTTTCAAGCTGATCTATTTATTTTATTTTATTATGTTATGTTAATCACCATACATTACATCATTAGTTTTTGATGTAGTGTTCCATGATTCACTGATCTATTTTTTCACCAACTAGAAAACTAGAAGACAATTTATTAAAGGCTTAAAATATGTTTGTGATTATGTTGGACAGTCTCCACAGTAATCTCCAAGACATATACTATCATCATGTCATATGTGAGGAAATAAACTAGGGGTAAAGTAGAGATAAAAATGTGTATAGTTGTTTAAAAGTTATTTGCTTTTCACATTGAAAATGTGTAATAGTAAAAAAAATGAAAGAGTCAGAAGATAAGGGGAGAATATGTTGCCTCTAAGCAGAATTGTGGCAGAATAGAAAAAAAAAATGAGAGTTTAAACTTGCCTTGTGAAATCCTATGGCATAAAAGAAAAACAAAGATAAAACAGTCAGATTAATTAAATGTATCAGAATATTTTTACCTACAGTTAATAGGAATTCCAGCCAAAATTGCACATAACAAGAAAATGGGAAGTACATGCCACTAATTCTTAATATTTTCATTCAAGATCTCTTGAGTTTCACACATTTCCCTTTGCCAGTCCCAGAATCTCTTCTTTTATCCACAGGCTTGTTATATCATGGTTAAAATTACAACCTCACCTGCAGTCCACCCTTGTGTACATGACTGCATCCAAAGAAGGGAAGGGAAGTGTCTTTCTACACATTGTTTTAGTCACAGTGGAAATCCTTTTCCATAGGGCCATCCAACCTCACACCCCTAATATATCATTGGCCAGAACTGACCCAGTTACTGGCCAAGGGGAACAAGATTGCCAACATTACTTAGTTCAAGCATCATTTATGCTCTGGGCCTAGGAAGGGGCCCATCTTTTCTGGACATACCTTAACTACATCTAGATTATTTTGGTAAGAAAAAAGAGAAAATAGCTTCTGAATTAAACTATTCAGAAAAGTAAAGTTGAAGAAAATAGCTTTTGTATCTGTCACTTTAAGTGTGAATAACTTGGGAGACAAGATATGATCCTGAGCTGGGGTGTTTGGGGCATTTTTCTGTTGCAAATTGAGTAGGTTCAGGGACCAAAGCATTATACTACTTCAGGGAGTGCCATTCATCTTATAATCCATGTAAGTGCTACTACCTTGGGTGTCCATTTGCATAAACTCTGGCAGATATAGTGCCTTGTAATTATTACAAAGACATGTTGTATAAATTACCATAGGTTTCAATACTTAATATTATATACTAAGCACTGAGTGCCACAATACAATAACCATTTAATATTACTAAAATATATATCAAACATAATATGCCACAGATAATCCTTTAATATATGTTCTAATTTAATCCTCACACAACAGCCTCATGAAATGACTTTATTGTCCCCATTTACAGAGGAGGAAATTGACTGCTTTATAGTTTAAATAGCCTACCCAGTATCTCAAGTTAGTAAATAATAGAGATAAAGCTAGAGCTTGTAAATATCAATTACAATATTAAGACATTGCTGTTAAACACCCTAATGACTGATCAATGGACAAGAAGAAAAAGAACTGGAATATTATCTTGGCCATGAAAATGAGAAATTAAAAAAAAGAGAGAAATAAATAGAGTGTGGTGCTGAAAAATCCAAGGGATGCTCCTAGATGCAATATTAACACTGATTATGAGAATGTTGGTTTCTCTAAATTTTGAAATGTAGAATGAGTCCAGAAGTAAAAAATAGAAAGAAATAAATAGAAAGAGTGCAGAGCTGAAAAATCCAAGGGATGCTCCTAGACGCAATATAGCACTGATTAAGAGAGTGTTGGTTTCTCTAAATTTTGAAATGTAGAATGAGTCACGAAGTAAATAATGAGGTGTTCTCAAACCAAATGCAACCATATTCATTATTCATGAATCATAGTGTGAGCAAAGGTTTTATGAATTCATTGCCTTTTGTATTGTAAGTGATGGAAGTAGAAGTAGTAACAGCAAGGGTAGAAGCATTTATAATTTGTTAAAAATAATAAATAGACACAATATATTAATAAGGATAAAGAAACGTCAAAATATCATATCTATATGTTTTCAGATTCAGATGTTTCTAAAATGATTTTGAAATAGGAGACTGATGCAAACAAACTTGTAAAGAATAGTGTCTTTAAGGAGCATTCTTTTTGAGGCTTTGTAGTGTTGGAATCTTTTCTTTTTCATTTCCTGGCCACATTACAATGGGGAAAGTTATCCTCTTGAAATTTCAAATTCCCTAGCTGTTAAATATGGATTAATAATATCAATTTATCTTGTTCTTTTTGAGATCGATGGTTGATAATATATGCCAATCACCTAGCTGACTGGTTGCATGGAACATACCAGGCATAGTTTCTCTCTCTTAATAGGAAGAGGAGCTATAAAAAAGGTATGAAATTTCTATTTGTGTTTAGTTTCTCTTGTCTTTTACCTTACTCCACGTATAGCCTACATTCGAAAATGATTTTTAGGATCTAATATCCCCTAGGCAATTATTAATTCATTAACTTTAAGTAGCCCCCTTCAACAGAATATCATTCCTTATTATAAAGAAAAAAATTGTATACAACTTCTTTTCAAAAGCATCAAAGTCAACACATGCACATCACAGATATGCGTAAGGGAATGAGAAATATGAAAAAGTAACCTCTCATTTTATACTGTTAGTCTGTGTCAAGATGGCAAGTAATGGCACCAAACTTTGCAAGAAATAGATAAGAAAATCTTATCAATATATTATATTATCTGTCTTACACTATTTGGTGTGTCTTTATGTCATTGATTACCTTACTTGATAAGAATTAGTTTTAATTTCAATCATATTTTAAAAATCAATATTAAAAGATAAAATATATTCCAAGTGAGTTTTCCCTATATCTTTCAATTACATATAATGGGAAAACAAAAACTGAAAAAAAGTAACCCTAATACATGAATTCCAATATTTTTACATTTTACGAAGCAGAAGTATTAAATGAAGCAAAACAAAGAACTGCATCTCAGATAAACCTACTATGCAGACTACTATATAAATTTATCAGTACAGAGAAGGAGGGTCTTATCTCAGAATAAGAGCCTTCTAAATTATAATACCTTAAGTACATAAAGACTTTATTATGTTGTCATTAGCTTTCTCATTTAGCTACATACAAATGACAATTTAACACACTGGCAACAGCTCTTGGGTATTATTGTTCCAAAAGACTAAGATGTACACTATACAAGGAAAGACATCTTTAAAGTTGTAATAAATGGAACATTTAGTCTTAATAGTATTTATATTTAAAAGACAATACGTATATACTTTTATTTTAAAAAAATTTCCCTTTTTTATGTTTTTATTTTAATTCCAGCGAGTTAACCTACAGTGTTATATTAAATTTCAGGTGTACAATATAGTGATTCAACACTTCCATACAATATTTAGTGCTCTTCACAAGTGTACTCCTCAATTCCCATCACCTAATTAATCCATCCTTTCACCTGCCTCTCCTCTGGTAACTATCAGTTTGTTCTCTATAATTGAGAGTGTGTTTCTTGCTTTGTCTCACTGTCTTATTTTTTTTTTCCTTTGCTTGTTTGTTTCTTAAATTTCACATATGAGTGAAGTCATATGGTATTTGTTTTTTCTATGACTTATTTCACTTAGCATTACACTCTCTAGCTTCATCTGTGTTGTTGCAAATGACAAGATTTCATTCTTTTTATGGCTGAATAATATTCCATTTTCTAGATGAATCAATTTTAAAGCAACCTGAACCTAGAATCCTGTTAGACTTTCACCTTTACCAGTATCAGTCGCCTCACCCACCTACACCTACCAAGATGCTTTAGCAGTTCCTATTTATTGTGTTTTTCCAAAGATTTTTAGATAAAATTATTTGTCTTTCATGAGGATATGTAACTAGGTTATGAGAAAATTAACAAATTTACATGATTGTAAAAACAACCATTATACAAACAGGAGAAAACACAATCACCTCACCTTAAGTCCTCTGATCAGCTGGGAGGAAAGGCAGGGCAGAGAGGTGTTCAGACTTCCTAAGGGAAATGTCCACTACCAGTTCACCTTTGTATAAAAATCAGTCAACATGTTTTCAGAGGCAATGGAAAGTGGCCAAAGTTTGGTAAAGAGGCTTTCTCTTGCATCTTCATCATTAACTGTTTTATCAATTTAGATATTTTGATATTGTGGAATCTGCAACTGAGTTCAGATTACTTGCTCTTCTTTGATGCAATGCCTATTGGCATATTTCATTAATTCAGGAAACTATTAATTATATTATTAGGTAACAAGGCTTAGTTTAATGTGGATAAATGAATGGGTTACTAATAATTTGATATTGATGTCCTACTCATCCATTCAAATCTCAGTCTCCTTTCCTAACTCACTCAGGCAGAGATGAGTGGACATTCCATTTGCTGTCATAACATTTATGCATACTATCATTTAGCAGAGATAAATCTTTGTTTAAATATCTACCTTCAAAATTGGTGATTAGAAACACTTTTGAATCCTTTGTGATTTGTAACATAGAAGGTGCCCCATCATTGATGGTGTATATCACTATGTGGAAATGAAAGTATTGTAATTTTTCCATGTTGTTTTGTTGTGGTAACTTTTGTGTAATTACCTTTATGACTCTATTAACTCTTCCAATCAAATATGGCACAAAGTAATAGGAAATGCCCATATGCAAAATGTATGAATACACTAGGTTCTAATTAAATCAGGTTAAATTATAAAGGATTTTAATATATAGAATATATTGTGGTACAAAAACATAGTTTTCTGGGGAGTAACATTCTCCAATAAACTATTTGATTTCAAATCAATATAGTTTAAAATATATTGGGATAGTTAATTTTTTCAACTTCTGATGTAATAATAATAATAATAATAAACTTCAAGATAATCAAACACTTGATGTTTAGCATAGGAAACAATAGTTTTAAAGATGGTGGCAAATATTCTTCCTCAAACATTTGAAGAACTGATTCAGAAAAAGTAGTAGATGTGACATTGGTACCAAAGTTATCAAAATTGGTTTAAGATTTAGTAATGTCAAGCACTGATAATGTTGATGCACAAATTCAAATGTGTCTGGGGAGCTTACTGTAGAACAGTGGTTTGTTTTTTTTGTTTTTGTTTTTTTGTTGTTGTTGTTGTTGTTTGCCAGGATTGATTTTGCAGCCCAGGTATCTTTTGGAAATATTTGGAAACATTTTTGGTTGTCACAGTGGTTAGGGGAGTTACTACTATCTAGAAGGTAAAGGGCAGATGCAAGTAAATATCCTACAATGCCCAAAATAGCCAGCCACCCTCTCCCCTAAAAAGCATTATTCAGGCCAAAGTGCAAAGAAAGTCAAGGCTGAGAAAGCTTACTGTAGAGGTTATGATGATGATGATGATGATGATGATGATGATGATGATGATGCTTATTATCATTATTAATTTCCCTGAAAGATCATGGGATAAGTTTCTACCTATTACAATTATAATGGTTCTATATTAAAAAGGTATTAGGTTGTGAAATTTATTTTTGAAACATTAATTCATTTATTTATTTTACATACATATCTATTGTGAAATGTTTACCACAACAAAGTTAGTTAATATCCTTGATTTCACATAATAAGCATTTTATTGTTGTTTTTAGGTGAACATATTAAAAGCTCCACTTTCATAGAAACTTTCAAATATACAATAGAGTATTGTTAATAATAGTCACCATTTTGGATCCATGGAATTTATTCATCTTGTAACTCAAAATCTGTTCCCTTTCCCCAACATCTTCACATTTCCTCCACCCCCTAACCTCTGGCAACTGCCATTCTACAAATCTGTTTCTAAGAGTTCAATGTTTTTAGATTCCATGTATTAGTCTTTGTCTGACATATTTCACTTAGCATAATGGCCTCAAGGTCCATCCCTGTTTCACAAATGTCAGGATTTCCTTATTTTATGTAATTTCTTTTTTTAATAAATAAATTTAATCAATCAACCAATTGATCAATCTATCTAAAATTATGTCAGAAGCTTAGACACAACTCACCACAGCACTATTAACAGTGATAGCTTGTAAAAACCAAGTATATGCAATTCTATGCATTCCTTGAAAGAGAAATTTAACAAATAGGGCAATTTTGCTCATTCACAAGCATTTACTGCCTTTATTTTGGATCCTATGAATAAAATTAAAATCTGAAGAACAGGTATATTTCATGATATGACTTCTCTTAATAGAAAGACATGATACCAATTAAGAGTGCTTTCAATTATAAAAAACTGTGAAACTGTGAAAATCTAACATTAGCTTAACAAATAGGACTTTATCTCATAAAAGAAGTCTGAGATTGGCAGGTCAAGACATGAAGTGATCCTGGACCCAAGTTCATTCTGGTTTTCTGCTCCACTATATTTAGCAAATTGGTTTGTTTTCTTTTTTTCTTTTTATTTTTTATTTAAATTTTTGGTAGTTAACATACAGTGCAATATTGGTTTCTGGAGTAGAAGTCAGTGATAAATCACTTAGATACAACACCCAGTGCTCATCATAGCAAGTTCCCTCCTTAATACCCATCACCCATCTAGCCCATTCCCTACCTACCTCTCTCCATCAACCCTCAGTTTGTTCTCTGTGTTTAAGAGTCTTTCATGGTTTGTTTCCCTCTCTCCTCTTTTCTTTTCCCCCTTCCATTTGTTCATGTTTTCTTTCTTAAAATCCACATACGAGTGAGATCATATGGTATTTGTCTTTCTCTGACTGACTTGTCTCACTTAGCATAATACCCTCTAGTTCTATCCACATCATTACAAATGACAAGATTTCCTTCTTTTTGGTGGCTGAGTAATATTCCATTGTATATATATGCCACATCTTTTTTTCCATTCATCAGTTGCTGGACTTTTGGGCTCTCTCCTTAGTTTGGCTATTGTTGATAATGCTGCTATACACATCACTGTGCATGTATCCCTTCAAATCTGTATTTTGTATCCTTTGGGTAAATACCTAGTAATACAATTGCTGAATCATAGGATAGTTCTATTTTTAACATTTTGAAGAACCTCCATACTATTCTCCAGAGTGGCTGCACCACTTAGCATTCCCACCAATAGTGCACAAGGGTTCCTGTTTCTCTCCATCCTTGCCAGTATGCTATAAGAAAATGTTTTTGCAGTCGCTTATGTTTTAAGCCATTGCCAGAATATGAAGGAAATGAATAAAATTATAACCAATGCACTAAAAATGATACATATTCCTAGATGTACCCATCAGTCACATGAATACCACTTCAGTTGCAGGTAACAGCTTATCTTTTTTTTTTAATTTTTTTAATGTTATGTTAATCACCATACATTACATCATGAGTTTTTGATGTAGTGTTCCATGATTCATTGTTTGCGTATAACACCCAGTGCTCCATTCAGTACGTGCCCTCTTTAATACCCATCACCAGGCTAACCCATCCCCCTACCCCCCTCCCCTCTAGAACCCTCAGTTTGTTTCTCAGATAACAGCTTATCTTATATCCTTCGGTATTTGACATTTTGAATAAATTGTTTTAAAATACTTGTAAGAGTTTCTGTTATTCTTCATTTAGTCTTCAGCCAGATGGCTGGATAGTTGAAGTCACCTGACTATATTTTTTTAATGTCCCATTTCTTGACATGACGCAAAGGACTTCAGCATACATCTGCCATGATATTTTTTTTTCTCTCCTTTAATCTTACTCATTTTTACCTCTGCAAATGTTCATTTATTCCTAGGTATGTTTGGAGTACACACACACACACACACACACACACACACTCTTCTTTGTATGTACGTCTATATATCCTCTTTTGCATAAGATGCTTATACATATGAAAATTAGGGTACTTCTCATAAAATATAAATTAATGCTTTAAAGTTCCAATTTAGTAGTATTGTAACAAACTTTTATATTTCTTGAACTACCATTTTTTTTATAAAAAATCAGGGTTATTTTAAATAACTGAAAGTAAAAGGAACAAAAGATTGATGATATTTAGACCTATGAAGGGTACGGCATTTAGATCTATTGTTTTAAATTCTTATGCTAATATAGAACATTCAAATCATATATTCATATATATATATATATATATATATATATATATTCAGCAGTAGAGTATATTATTTTAATTACCTGCTACATAAAACTATAGCTTAGTATTGTGCTAATATTTTATATCATTTAATAAAAACATTTTTTTCTCTGATGTACATGAAATTTCACTAGAATAAGTCATTAAAAAGTGTAAAAACTTGGGGCACCTGGGTGGCTCAGCCAGTTAAGCATTTGCCTTTGTCTCAGGTCATGATCCCAGGGTCCTGGAATTGAGCCCTTTGTCAGGCTTCCTCTCCCTTTCTCGTGCTCTCTCTCTCAAATAAATAAATAAAATCTTCGAAAGAAAAAAGTATAAAAACTTTTTAAAGTATCTTAATATGATAAATGACAGGAATGCTATAAATGTTTTCTCAATTATTGAGGTACTGATTTGCACATACATTTGGGTGGATAAATACAGACACAGATTTGAAGATGTTAGTGAGCTGGTATCTGACTGGAAAACTGCATGGAATTCTTGGATGAATATACTGCTAAAACACAATGGAAGATGATAGGACATTTGGAAAAGCAGTCAGGGAGTGAAGTAATGACAGTTATCTCTTGGATGAACCTAGATATGTGATGAAGAGGCAGATGCCTCGGGCACCTGGGTGGCTCAGTTGGTTAAGCGACTGCCTTCGGCTCAGGTCATGATCCTGGAGTCCCTGGATTGAGTCCCGCATCGGGCTCCCTGCTCGGCAGGGAGTCTGCTTCTCCCTCTGACCCTAACCCCTCTCATGTGCTCTCTCTCATTCTCTCTCTCTCAAATAAATAAATAAAATCTTAAAAAAAAAAAAAAAAAGAGGCAGATGCCTCTTTTATAATAGTAAAAAGGAACCCATTTCTCTTATTATATCATAAGAATTTTTTTTTTCATTTTTAAACTAAATTCTTTAGGTAGGTATATTAATGCAGTAGGCTAGTAACATTTTCCCCCATAAGACCTTAATGGCAAAATTAAAATATTTCCAAATAAAGTTGAGAAAATTATGTTCCTCTATATGCATTTTTTTAAATCTGAAGAATGAAGATATTTCAGTTCTAAAATGTATCAAATATCTTGTTTATATTGTTTTCCACTCATAAAAAGAGGGAAAAGAATACCTCATTTTTAACATTCCTCAAACTCTGTTATCTACTCAAGAAATCATTGTTCCAATGAGTGAAATATTTATGAATTTGTCTAAAAATATTTATTTAATATATACTATATATATATATATTTTAAGATTTTATTTATTTATTTGACACAGAGAGAGAAAGCACAAGCAGGCAGAGAGGCAGGCAGAGAGAGAAGGAGAAGCAGGCTCTCCACTGAGCAGGGAGCCGGACGTGGGGCTCGATCCCAGGACCCAGGGATCATGACCTGAGCTGAAGGCAGCTGCTTAACCGACTGAGCCACCCAGGCGCCCCTATACTATATATTATAAAGAGTGTGAAATGCTATGTTTCCATGTTAAAAAATGTACAACCTTGCCCTCACAAAGCTTAACTCTACCAGGAATCACAATCTTTAAACAATTATTTATAATAAAGTAGAAGTATATTGACTGCTTTAGAATTTAGGGAAGACATTCCCAAGGAAATCAAGTTAGTCAAGAGAAAATTGAAATAAGGAGAGTGTTCCCTTTAGTGAAAATTGTTGGTAAATGCATAAATGCAGAAACACAATGATGCAGTAGAGAAATAATGTTTCCAGGATAACGAAGTCTAGAAAGATGGAGACAGGGATGGGAGAAAGGGTGTATAACTAAAGTAATAAGATGTCTAGATTCATCAGGATTCAAATTTATATCATATTTACAGTAAAATGCACTAAAGGAAATCAAAAGACTTTTATAATAATACTTGAATGCGTTTTTCTTAATCTTTTTTTTTTTTTTTTTTTTTTTTTTTTTACCATTTATAATGTTAGCCTTTGGGTAAGTGCTGTAGAATTTTATATTTTCAAGTGTAAGTCTCTCATAAATCATAAGTTTCATATTATTATACCCCAGTTTACAATAGAGGGAAATTGAAACACTGGAAGCTCAATCTGCAGTGTTGGAACTGGGAATCTGTAGGACTCATATTAACAAACTGTTAACTGCTATGCAACTCAAGATTGCACAGCGATCAATTCAAATAATATCCAAATTACTTACATGGTCTTTCTCATTTATCTTTGTATTCAACAATTCATCCGTGAACTGTCCCCTATTTCTTTCTATGCAATTATTAAGCAATCTTTGAATGAGTGCCCGAAATGTTACAGACACTGGGTTAAACCTGTCAATCCAGAGATGCACGACAAAATTGCAGCCATTCAACAATCTACAGATTTGAGACACAGACAACTGATCAGACAAGTAACAGGGGACAAATAAGGGGAGTGGTAAAATAGCAGCATCACTTACTCTTTGTGATAATCAGGAGATGCTTTTCCAAGAAAGTCATATCTGAACTGATGTTTGAAGAATAAATAACAGTGAACTAGGACATTAAGTTTGTGAAGGGCATTCTAGATAAGGGTTAGGCACACGCCAGGAGTTAGAAGTGTGAGAAAGTATGTATAAAAGCAGAGGGAATATAAAGGATTGAATTATTTGCATTGATTTTCAGGAGAGATAAAGGAAAAAAAACATGATTTTAATTGGCTGTGTTATGAAAAAAGGAGAAAAGAAAAAGACTAAAAATTCCCCTACTCTTGGCAAATTAGACAAATAATGGGATCATTCATTAGATGTTATTAGTTAGGGTTCTCCAGAGAAACAGAACAAATAAGAGGTCTGCAGGTGTCTGTGTTTGTGTGTGTGTGTGTGTTTAAGAAATTGGCTCACACAGTTGTGGAGGCTTGATAAGTTCAAGATCTGATGCATAAAGTTGGCACCCTGGGGGCTTTGGAAAGAATTGCAGTGCAAGTCCAGAAGCAGTATGCTGGAGAATCAGGAAGAGTCAGTGTTACAGATTAAATCTGAAAGCAGCCTGCTGGCAGAATTCCCTCTTGCTGAGGAGTGAGTTGATTATTCTACTAAGAACTTCAGTTGATTGAATGAGGCCCGCGTACGTTATGGAGGGCAATCTGCTTTACTGAAGTTCCACCAAATTAAATGTAAATCTCATCCAAAAAAATGTGTTCAGAAATATCCAGAATAATGTTTGACCAAATATCTAGGCATCATGGCCCAGCTAAGAGGACACTTAATATTAACCATTACAGAAGGAGAATACTTCATATCGCCAATAATGTTCTTCTTTTGGAGGTAGTGGAAATCACAAAAATTCCAAGCATATTTACGAATTGATAGGGAGGTCCATGTGACAGGTAAAAAAAAAAAAAAAAATCTTTTTTTGTAAATTTCCTCCTCCTTGTTCTTTTTAAGAAAGGAGACATGGAATCTATCCTTGAAAATGATGGCCTCCCTAGCAAGGAGTGCATGGTAGTAATCTTAAAATTTCCATATTATCAGAATACTTCTTTTTAATTATCAAAGTATATAAAAATATATTTAAAACTGAGATTACCTGGAGACAGGAAACTTCTAAGTTTAACAAATCATCCCCTCTGTATCCTACTTGAATTAGTCTCTGAGAAATCAATCTCCAATAAACTGTGGTCTTATGTACTGAAATTGACAATTATGTTCATATGTCCAACAGGCTCAGTATGCTAATCTATTATATTTTATCTGTAAGTCCTTAATTTGATATCTTGATCACTAAAATTTATGATCACAGGTAGGGACATCTTTCTAGATCATTTTCTAAAAGGAATCAGCTTCCTGTATCGTTCTATTGGATGTTATATATCCTACATTTAGACTAAATCTCACTCATAGTAAAAGATAAATATCTCCCAGACTGGGACACGTCTCCTTAACTTATCTTTCCTTTTTTTAAGAACTTGGAAACTCACTACTACAATAATATTACAGCAATTTTTTAAAGGCTTGGTGTAGTCTCAAACCACTAATCTATTCCTGTCATATCTATTAGATCAGGTTGCTCCAGGGAAGCTATTCTATCTACCTCATTTTTCTTTTCCTTTTCTTTTTTTTTTTTAAGTCTTTTAAAGTTACTCTTTCTAATACGCCCTATATAAAGAGTGAATATATGTGCTAAATGCACTTATCTGATTTTTCTTAGGTCTTACTTTAGGAGAAAAGTTTTGGCAAATGGCAGTACAGTTAATTCAGGAAAATTAGGGTAAAAAAATTGATAAAATATCTATGACTGTAAATAGGAGATGAATTAGTTAATGGCAAGAACATTTTCAGTCCAGAAAAGCAACAGCTCTCTTTTATCTGGGCAATTCTAGAATCTATAATTCTAGAAAATTATAGATATCAATAGTAAGAATAAATATGTATATTTAAAGAAGATGAAATGCTCTTTCAATATACTTCTTGTCCTTGTATTGTTAAAATAGTTATTATATAAATATTTAGTGAATAAATATTTAAAGAATTCAATGAGTTATTAAATTTGTCTCTCTTTGAATCAAAATCCACCCTTCTCTACTATCTTATGATAGGACTATAATTCGGCTAACTACATTTCTTCATGGCCCCCTGATTTTCTATTAGGTTTGCTTCTGTCAGTATAGCATGTGTTATAAGGAAACTGGCAAGCAAAATATGGAAGAAGGCACTTGATGCTTTTTTCTTTTACTGCTGTTCCTGACAGCATTGTCCCAATGTGAACTTACCCTACTAACAGCCATTGGTGTCTTTTTCAGCTTGTTCTCACCTTTCCAGAATTAGGCTCATGGCACTTTCACTTCAATACCCACACCAGCTGGGCAGAGACTTCCTCAGAGGTGTGGTCCTCAGCTCTATCGGCCCCTCTTCTCCAAGCTTCTGGGATCTGACAGTGGCAGCCAATCCTCTTTCTTTCTCCAACACGAGGTTGAGGGCTGATCCCTATACATAATTCATATCTCTGTTACTTTGGTTTTCACTTGTATTTTTTGTAGTTGTCTACTATTCATATAACCAAATTCTTCTGATGAATCTCTCTGTTAAAATAATTAGTGTCATCTATTTCTTCTGATGAGACCAAGAATAATAGACACTACCACTAGTAGTTCTAAAAAACTTCTAAGAATGAGTCACTTCAGTTTTAGAAGCAAATGAGAACATGAGTGAATATAATCATGTAAAAATATTGCAACTATGGATTTCCTGAAAAACATAAACAGACAAATATGTATAAATTCTACATAATTGAATTATCCAGTATCTGGAACTTCACTTTTTTTTACCAGTTAATGTATAAAAAACCAGTTTCTAGCTTACAGCTTCTTTAATAGGCCATGTGGTATGTCAGATTAAAAAACAAAAATCTTATGTTCTAAAATCAGACAGAATTAAGTCTTCCTATGCTTCTGAGGCACTTTTTAAAAGACCTTTATTATCCAAATTCTCATTTATATCCTAATTATATTTTTAGATTTCTGACTCAGGTATCAATTAAGATTTATAATTGTCTTAATGTACTGTATTATAACAACATGACATATCCAGTGTAATAGTGATTATTTCTGTGACTTTCATATAAAAAAAGTAAATATATGTAATTAAAATGGCATCCATTTTCTTATTTGTAAGAACGAATCTTCCAGTACAGTTCCAATTATTTTTACCTGTTAAGTTCCCCTAGAAAATAATACCTATCAATAGCTGTTAAAACAGGTAAAAAACTTTTGTCTTCTCTCAGTTAATTTCTTTGCTCCCTTCTCTGCTGCTGTTAACCTCATTAAATAAATAATTAATCTATAATGTTTTCAATTTGTCACTCAAAAATGCAACGTTTGCCCTGATACAATGAAGCATGTATGTCATATATGCTATAAAAATTATACATATTAATACATACCAGAGAATTAAACTTCACTGAACAGGTTTTCTGCACAGTGGAAGAAGCTTATTTATTTTGCTAGAGGTCTCCAATCTTCTTTTCTATTATATTTTGTTCTTCTTGTCTTGTCTGGTAAACTATTTCTCAATTTGAGTGTTATTGCTTTAAAAGTTCTATCTCAAAACTGAGCTTCTAGTCCCAGTAAGAAATGCGTTTTCGTCTTGTTACATAAAAATAAAAAGGATACCGTGAAGCACTGCTTACCTTGCAAATGAAAAATCAGATGATACTTCAGCTATGTTCCAAGACTTTGGGGACATTCCACAGTTCTCCTTTGTGGTAAGCTTTAAATCAGCCATCTGGATTTCAACAGTATTTAGGCTCAGAACTTTGAATGGGGAATCAAGCATTTCCATAACAGCTCTCCCATTGCTCAAATCCTCATACCAATTCAGTTTTGCAGTGTGTATTACACTGTGTTGTGCTCCATGCTGAAATGATATGTCTTTACTAAGCTGACAGTAAAATCATCCTAACATTTATCAGTATCACACTAGGCTATTATGTCACCTACTGGAACAGATATTATTGTTCAAGCATTTCTGTCATAAGAAAGTAGATTGTATTCCCTTGCTTCTGATTTTTGGCCAGAGGTCTGATCTAGACAGCAGGAAACCTGAGATTTGAGTTATATTAGTACTTTAATTTACTGTAATTCAGGCCCCTTATTGAATACATAGTAATCATTTTTACCTTCCTATTTAGAATTAAAATGCATTTAAAAATGCTAGGTATGAATTTAAATCCTAAAAATTGAAATTAAATTCAATAAAAAATTATTGAGCATCTATTTTGCTCCCTAATCTGGGTTAAAAAAATGTACTTAGAAAATGATTTGTTTCCTTAATACATATTTTACTTTTGTTAGATTGAGGTGATAATAAATTAAATAGTTGACAGTTACAGAAAATAGGATTGGAATGTCAGAGTAACTGATAATCATAATAAATAAGCTCAATTGTCTATATCGTCTATATACTTTTATTAAATTTAGGACAAAATAGACTCTTTCATTTTTTTAAATTTAGAACCATTTTTCTTCATGTATATGTGTGTGGGTGTACCCTCTCACCGATTTATCTTAGATTAAAAAACAATTATGATCAGACCTATAAATACAGAGAACAACCTGATGGTTACGAGAAGGAAGAGGGCTCAGAGGATGGGCAAAATAGATGAAGGGGAGTTGGAGGTGCAGGCTTCCAATTATGGAATGAATAAGTGACAGAAATAAAAGGCATAGCAAAGGGAATATAGTCAATGATATTGTAATGGCCTTGTATACTGACAAATGGTACCTACACTTGTGGTGAACATAGCTTAATGTATAGAGAAGTTGAATCACTATCTTGTAAACCTGAAAATAATGTAACATTGTGTGTCAACTATATTCAAATAAAAAGAAATTTAAAAATAAAGTCAATATGGATATAAAAAATACTTCTTATGATAGCCTCCAAGGCATAATCTAATGATGTTTCCTTTTCATACTTTTAAGTTTTATCTTCTACATTTTTTACTTTATTCATTTTTCTCCATATAAGTGCCCCACAGTCTTTTTTTTTTTTAAAGATTTATTTATTTGAGAGAGCGAGAATGAGAGAGAGAGAGAGTACACGAGAGGGGGGAGGGTCAGAGGGAGAAGCAGGCTCCTCGCTGAGCAGGGAGCCCGATGCGGGACTCGATCCCGGGACTCCGGGACCATGACCCGAGCCGAAGGCAGTCGCTTAACCAACTGAGCCACCCAGGCGCCCCGCCCCACAGTCTTTTTTAATGGCAATTGCATTCTTGCTTAGATTGGTTTACACTTATTGCTCCCTCTTTGTGGAAGGTTCTTTTCCTCCATCTCTTATTACTCAATTCTTTTCATTTGTTACGTTTTTACTCTAGTGCCCCACTCCTGGAGTCTTTCCTTTGTTCTGATTTCCTTTCTGCCTTCTTTTCTCTGTTTGTCTCTATCTCTGTCTCTAACTTTCTCTCCTTCTTTCATTTTCTCCAACCTTACTCTTTTATGTTTATATTGTTTTACTTGTTTATCTTTTTTTTCCCCCTTTCAGAAGGAGTACTTTCAGAAAAACAGAAACCATACTAGGTATGTCAGCAGAGAATTCAATATGAGGAATTATTTTCACAGGTATTAGAGAACTGGTGGGGGGAAACAACACTGAGGTAACATAGACATTGCAACTACAGGCATCAACTTACTACCCCAACAGCTGACAGAAAAAGAAAAATGGAAGAGGGAGAGAGAACTTCTGAGAAGACACTGATTGTTGGCAGTGCTTTAAGAACTTGGAGAAATGGGATCCATGGAAATGGGGCTTAGACTGCTCAGCACAGGATTCAAATTGGCTAGTGTTGAAGGAGCTGGAGAGAAAACTTTACATGGCAGTGGAAAGATTATTATTTAATAATCAACATATCTCATCCCCTTGGTACACTGCATCCACACATACACTTGTAATGAACTTCCATACAATAATGATTGTAATTTTATCCTTTTGCCTAACAAGACGTGGTTATGTTTCATGCAAGCAGAGAAATTATTACCCTCCTTCCAAAAGAGTACAAGATGTTAAGATTCATTTAATCCTCAGCAAATATCATATCATTCATCTCTGGTTTATTTTAATTAGTCTACTATTGGTGTTACAGCCCCCACATGAATATGTTTTAATCTAAAGGCCACATGTAAAATTAACCACTAACAGACAACTTCCCCTTTATACAATGATAAAATAAAAGTAGGAGGCAGAAACAAAGACATTTGATAGTTTATCCACCTGTGTGTGTGTAACAAGTAGAGAAGGGAATATGCATACCTGGTACATCATTTTTTCCTCTATATATAAGTCCATAGTTGATATTTTCAAATTCCTTTTCACCTACTGATTCATTATTCTAAACAGGTCGGAGCTCTTTACATTATGGGGTGACCCCAAATTTCATTTCTGAAAGGTCTAATACTTTAGTTGTCTGGTTTATTGATCGCTGTAGTTTTCCATGTTTACTATTAGACACAGAAGTGCAAAGTGACACCCCAGGGGTGCCTAGGTAGCTCAGTTGGTTAAGTGTCCAACTCTTGATTTCAGCTCAGGTCATGATCTCAGGGTGGTGAGATCGAGCCCTGCATCAGGCTCCACCCATGCTTGGCGGGGAGTCTGCTTCTGTCTCTCTCTCCCTCTCCTTCTGCCCCTCCCCCTACTCACTCTCTCTGTCTCTCTCAAATAAACAAATCTAAAAAAAAAAAAAAGAAGAAGCACTGACACCGCAGATAAATCTATAGGTTCTAAGCACACTTATTTTTATTCCCAAAGTGTATAACAACACACTTACCTCATACATATCATAATCAATCACATCATCCCATAACTGTTTTGTTCTTTGTCTGTCAGTAGAATGAGGTATCAAATTGGCCAAGCAGTGATTTCAACCTCAAATTCAATGGACCATTTTTCTGTGCTCCGGTGGAAAGAGCAGAACCAACATTTTTGGTACAGGAAAAGCTTTCTAAATAAATCAGTAGGTGTAATAGTTTGGCAGGCATAATTCTAAAATTGTTTGTCCCTACCAAGATGCCCATCCCCAAGTTTTCAACAAACATTAAACTAGGTACTTCTGTGAAGGGACTTTGGTGATGGAATTAATGTTACTAATTAGCTGACTTCAAGATGGCATTATCTTTGATTATCCAGGTGGGCTCAATGTATTCCTATGAGCCACTGAAAATGGAAAATAAATGCATAAGTGTCACTCATAGAGATGCAGCTAAGGAGAAAGCAGGAAGGAGGACATAGCAGAGGGGAAATGAAGCAGAAAGGGAGGTCAGAGAGATTGGAGGAATGAAAATACAAGTTACCATTTCTGGCTTTGAGATGGAAGATGAGTACCATGAGACAGGGTATGTGGATGACTTGTAGAAGAGAAGAAATGCTGGCCAACAGGCAGCAAGGAAATGGAGACCCTAGTCCTACAACCAGATGGAACTGAATTCTGACCAAAAAAAAAAAAAAAAAGTCTACATGTGCTTGGAATTAGATTTGACTCCAGAGCCTCTAGAAAAGATTGGAACTGCTGACATTTTGATTTCAGTCTCATTAGATGCTAAGCCAAGAAACCAGCCAAACCCATCAGACTTCTGATTGGCAAAATTCTTAGACAATAAATGCGTGCTGTTTTAAGTGAATGTTTAAGTTTGTGACAATTTGTTATCACAGTAATGGAAAACTAAAATAATGATAAATTGATCTACTACCTTCATTTTACTCCTTGATTCCAGGATCTATATTTTCTGGCAATGGAAAAATATAGCCCATATTTTGATATTTATCTTAAAGCATGGATCACATTCGGTGAGATAAAACAATGAACTTTCATGGTATTATCTATCAACTGGTATATAACTAGCCTGCAGTAGTTCATTTCTCTTTCTATCAAGGCAGGTTCTTAGGATAATAGAGTATGTGGAAAAACCTGTGAATTCTATGGTGTATACCAATTCCGACATTTGTTTGCTGCAAAAAACAATCCCTTGTTTAGAAGTAAGAAGTTCATAGATGGTAATAAGGACATTATGTGCAGGAAGGACAAATCCATAAGTATCTTTCTATACCAGTGAGAACAAATTACTGCCCCTACCATGAGATGGATCCAATGAAATCATTCTTGTGAATGATTTCCATGTCAGAAAGTTAGGCACTCAGCATTGAAGATAGCAAAATGAGTCTTAGCAAAGAAATTACATTGTTTAGCCCATGCAGAGCTTCCATCCTTTCTACCATGGCCATTTGGTAAATAAGCCCACTGAGCAAGAATCATGGTGGCTGGAGAAAGAGACTGACTGATATCCAAAGAGAGGTCATGTTGTCCAGCTGACTATTGAAGGTCTCTCAATTAGATAAATCTTTTTTTTTCAGGTAAGCATTCAATGGTAGACAGATACCTTCATTTTCTTCTCATTTCAATAAATCTATTGATACTTCCCTCTGAACCCACTGTCACCAATTTTCTAATTTTGTTTTTTATTAATTTTCCAATTTTATGATCATACAGCCAGATCATTCACTATTGCCCATAAATTAAAATAGAACTATATGTCTATTTCTCCATCCAAAGTAAATACAAAATATATTGTATATCAATGTTCTGCCCACTGAGATGATTTCCGTTCATCATTGTCTTTCAAGGACACACTTTTGATCAAGGCTCTTTTACTGCAGTGATCTCCTTATGTTTGAATACATTATATGGACAAAAGTCTTAAGATACTTATTATTCAGTCAATTTATCATAAGGAACTCTGAAAGAGGCCATAAGAGGAGGAGTGGTCATGTTTTGATAGAAGGTAATAAAGGAATCTGAGTCACCTGCTCATTCAGCTTCCCTCTGCCTTATTTACTGCTGGAACCTGATCTCATATGCATCATTTACATGGGATGGCTGATGGCTTCTGTGCATGCCATACCTTATGATTTGGTAGGTCAGAAAAAAAGCAATCCAAATTGTCAGGTGATGTCTTGTGACCATTTTCAATTTATAGGGGCCTTAGTAGCAAGCCTGAAAGTATTTCACATAAGGAAATAAAATGTTATATGCAGGAGAGGGCAAGGTGTTTCTTCAAAACACTCCAAGGAGTCCTCTCTGTTCTATTGTGTCTTGCCAAATATTTCATAGACCATACCTTTTTGCCACAGACATTTTACATGCCAATGGAACTGCTGTGCAGAAAGTTCATATGACACTGTAGCTTTTATTGCAGACTGGACTTTCTAAAGAGCTTTCTCTTTCTCTTGACCTCACTCACTCAACATTGACAGTTTTTGTTGTTACACAAAATATGTGTAACACATTGTTTTTGAAGGAAATGATGCAAAGTGCTATTGGATGGGTTATGTTTATATGTTCTAGACTGCTGGATACCCAGAACAGTTAGTGAGATAGAAATACCCTTTATTTTTGTGGGGTTAGACTCCAGCCTCTGGTTCACACTTTTCTTACCAAGCACTTTACGACCATTGCTACTTCCTGAACATTACATTTAATAAGCGAAGTCTCATCAATATAGGTAAACTGTAAATTGTTCTGTGGTTTGTCAATACTATCAAGATGTCTTCAGATTAGGTTATGGCAAAGGCAGGAAAATTGATATAGTCCTTTAAAAAAACTTTAAAGGCATACTGTTGTACCTGCCAGACAATAACAATTAGTCTCTGGTGGACCTTATATATTGAGAAAAATAATAAAGCATTTCCTTGATCAATACTTGTATAGATTTCCTCTAGTAAACATACGTATAAAAAAGTAACTGAAAATCACAATATTTTTCTGAGATCCATCTGCCTCTGCATAGGTCAAACAAGTGAGTTAAATTGAGATGTCTTAGCAATCAGTAATCCAGAATTTTCAAATATTTGATAGTGATGGTAATCATTTTAATTCCTTCAGAGATGTGGTATTACCTTTCACTGTCATGGATATTTATCAATTTGTCTTTACTGCTCATTAGGAAAATTGCATACACCTTGCATCTTGCCACTAAGTGCTGCCATTTAACCTCATAATTCTGAGGTACGATCTCTGGTGCTATTGCATTCCAGAATGCCATTTTAAGAACAGCATCTCCCACCACCATACCCAGCCTTCAGAGGACAGCTACCACAGAGATTGGTGTGGAGTATGCTGGCAATCTCCTCACAAGTATAGCTCTCAATGGCTTGTTGAGGAGAATGCCAGTGGAGAATAGAGTGAGTGAATGGGAAGATATAACGTATGATAAATGCACTACAAAATTCCTGACTACCTTAAGGCTTTGAATCATTCCTGTATGATACCAGGAGAGTAATGGCCTCACAACATCATTAAATACAGGTCACCAGGGGCGCCTGGGTGGCTCAGTTGGTTAAGCGGCTGCCTTCGGCTCAGGTCATGATCCTGGAGTCCCGGGATCGAGTCCCACATCGGGCTCCCTGCTCAGCGGGGGGTCTGCTTCTCCCTGTGCCCTCTTCCCTCTCATGCTCTCTGTCTCTCATTCTCTCTCTCTCAAATAAATAAATAAAATCTTTAAAAAAAATAAATACAGGTCACCATAAGTCCAAGTCTCAGTCAAACAATCAAGTAAAATCTTACAGCCAATATTTCTGTGCAAACTAGCATCTTAAATTCATATCTGATAAATCTACTTACATAAATTTGGCTTACTACACAGTTCTATTCCATTCTTCATGTTCTACCACTATTAGAATTCCAAAACATATACTCATGTGTTTTATGATATAAAATAAACTGTTAGAATTATTTTGCAGGATGACCTATCTACTCTGAATAAGATAATGCACTTAGCTCCCTAATATATCACTGTATTTATTGTACTAGAGATATAATGAGATGTTGAGATGTGTTTAGACAGGAAGAAGTAGCCCTTTGCAAGTCCTCTTCCCTGGATGATATTGATAAAGGAAAGCAAGATTAATAAAGGAAGCCCTTCAAGGAAGGCAAAACTTGTGTTCTTAGATATTGGAGAACATAGGTCTCCTTAGAGTAGACATCCTTCCCGCTAGCAAGAAGGTTCAGAGAGATTTGGTGATTTAATATTCTCAGCTTCATCTCATTCTATCTATATGTCTATAATCTTAGGATCCCACTCTTTAAAAATCAATGCTTCACCTAAGAGACTGAATAAATCTATGAATTCATCACATGTTGCAATTCTAGAAACTATATAACTATATTTTGTGTCTGATAGTCAGTGAGTTCTGTCCTATAGCTGTAAGAGATGATTAGGTAATTCTTTTTAGTCTGCCATAGAATCTCTCTGAGCTGTAAGCTTGTAATTTTTTTTACATAAGCTCTTTTATACATTCACAGTCAAACATTCCACCTCACAGATCTTGTAATTATCATTACAAGAATATTGGATAGGATATTGTTTACATAGTTTTGGGATATCTTGAAAAGCAAAATGAAAGCACCCAAGTAAAATGAGATAACATTTGGATTATTCAAGATTAAACACTTAATGGAAGAGTCCCTATCAACCTGGGTCAGACCTCTAGGAATTGATGCTTCCTGGCTCCTGTTGGTACCTCAGGAGTAGTAAGCAGAGACCTTGGAGAACCAGGCTCTGAGCAGGAATCAGTGTCTGGCTAGTAATGGTAGTTCTGAGAAAGCATTACAAGATTGGTTTTGAGTGCTAAAGGAAGCTGGAAAACAGAACTAAATATTGCTTCAAAGATGAAGAGCCAGTGATGCAGGGCACCACAGTAATATCAATCAGAGAGGAAGAAAAAGTACATCTATCTCTTTCCCTTCCTACATTCTATAATGCACTTATTCGGCAAAAAGTAGAAGAAGTCAGCTGACAAAGAAAAAATGTGGTTTGAGGAATCCTAGTCCAGGCATTGTAAAGTGGAATATAAAGGAGTAGATTTGAAACTGAATGACAAGAGCTAATTATTGACAGTCATGATTCTGAACTAGAATATATGCTGTATAATAACAAAGCTTTGGCAGTCAATTCATTATTTTTCTAGCACCTTGAGACTTCCAATGGAAAGGCCTCAGTACTTCTTTGTTGAGTAACTTATTTGTTATGAAAAAAATGTCTTGATATATATGTAGGTTGATAATATATATTAGCATGTGTCACCTTAGGTCATTTTATTGGAATATGATGTAATATCAAGAAAATTAAAATAATCACAACAAAATACATATTTACATATAATTTAAAATATACTAAATTAATACTCTTATTATGTGTTACATATTATCTTAGTTACAAATTTATTTTTTTTAGAGAGAGAGGGAGCAAGCATGCATAGGTGGACGGGGGCACAAAGGGAGAGGGAGAGAGAGAATCTTAAACAGGCTCCATGCCCAGCACAGAGCCTGATGTGGAACTCGATCTCACAACCCTGAGATCATGACCTGAGCTGAAATCAAGTCGGATGCTTAACTGACTGAGCCACCCAGGTACCCTATCTTAGTTATACTTTAGTTCATATGAAAAAGTAAATGCAAATGCCTATTACTTAATTTGAAAATAAAATACCAAAAAGACTGGATCCCAGAGATGAAGTTTCACTAGACTATTTATTTCCTTCAAATTTCTTTTTAATATTTATAAATGATTTACCTAAAATATTTTATACATTATGTTTGAGTTAGTGTTCCTCTTCTAAATGAGTCATTCCCAAGATAATGATGTATAAGATATAAAAGTAAATAATATATGAGTTCCAAAAACATTTGTGTTCAATTTGCCCAATTATTAGTTAATAAATTAATGCATCATTTATTGAAATAGTTAAAAGCCTAGTGAATAAGGAAAAGAATAAACATGGAATTTGTGATAAAATTTGCTAACAGTTGTAATTGTCACCTGTACAGAGCAATAAGGGAGTATGGAAAAGTAACTTTCTCTTGCCATGTGAATTGAAGAATGCTTTGTGAGAAGTGGCAACACTAAGATCTTAGCAAAGCATTTTTCACATCATTTCACTTTTCATTGGGATTTTTTTTTTAATTTCTACTTGTAAGCCACATTCCATATGCAATTTGCAACATTTAATCAGATGGCAAGACTACCTTGGCTATCATGACAAGCACATGGTGTCCCATTAGTTATTCTTTCCTTGATATACAAGCATATCACTTTTGATTTTGTTCCTCTTTGTTTAACAAAATATATGTTTTAGCATAGTTATATGATGAATTTACATTTACATATTGCCATTCATTTCAGTTCCTGGTGTGGTTCATTTTAGTGCCTCATTTGTATGGCTTTTCAAATTCTTAAATATTTTCAAAATAGAATATGGTAGTCCTTTCTGGCTCTGTTGATGTTTCTTGTAGAGCTCATGTCTTATTACAGATTGTAGATGAGAAGAATTAGCAGGTGAAAGACCCAATTAGTGGTAGAACTTGATCCTATATTCTGTAAAAGCTCTGTCCCACAAACAGGTAGATTGTAGAATGTTTTGAGTGATATTTCATATGATTTAGAAAATGGTGCATGGTCTTTCTCCCTTCCATAATCATATTTGTTCACATCACCTAGAATATTATTTTTGTGGCTTTCATCTACTCTTTTACTCCTAGTTATCTTCCAGTACACTTTCAGCATCTTTTTTTATAGAAATATTTCCCGAAACTTAGTAGACTTGGTTTGATTCTTCTTAATTCTTGGGCTTACTTCTACCAAATAATATATAAATTACAGATAAGATTTTATTTTTTCTGCATTCCACACAGTACCCATACTCCATATTGGCAAGGACTACATCTTGAGTTCTGTTTCCTATTCACTTAGAAATGGAATTTGGAACATACTATAAATTGTCCATATTTGGGCTGAGTATATAAATGAATGATTAGGTAGTTATATGAAATCTTGTAGGTACTAGACAAGGAGAATTAGCAGGTAAAAATTCAAATGTTAAGTTTAGAAAAGAATCTGTAGCAAGATATTTTCTTGTGGCTACAATTTGGATTGAGACAGTTTATGAATAATTACTTTGCTGTATTCATGTTGGTATAGTCATTTTTTTTTCTTTTTCTCTTTTCTGTCTGTGGATTTCCTAAGCTAATTTTACGTGCCACTAATTTAGTTAAGCTTTCACTATTCCCAGTTGAAAATACTTGACGTTTTCCTGCGTTCCTTTACTATTTTATTTCTATTTGTTTACAGTAGTCACCCCCTTATCTGTGATATTAATTTCCTTGTTTTCAGTTACCCATGGTCTCAGTTACCCATGGTCAACCATGGTCAGGGAGCAGATGATCCTCCTTCTGACATGTGGTCAGAAGAGCAATAGTAGATTAATGCTATGTCACAATCAATGCCGATGTCATTTCCTTACTTTATCTCATCACACAGGCCTTTTATCATTTCACATCATCACAAGAAGGAAGAGTATACTACAGTAAGTTATTTTGAGAGAGAAAGAAAGACCACATTCACATAACTTCTATTTTATTATGTTATCACTGATAATCATTGATATCATTGTTAATATCTTATGTGCTTAAGTTATGAATTAAACTTTATCATACATATGTATGTGTAGGAAAAAATAGAGTATATAGAAGGTTTGATACTGTCTATGGTTTCAGGCATCCATTGGGGACCTTGGAATATATCCCCCATGGATAAGGGAGACTACTATACTGTAGTTTCTATCATGTCGACTTTGTATCTTAACTGAGTTTAAGAGGCAGTAGACAGTAATGTTTAGGCCATAATTCTCTGAAGTCAGACTGACCACTTTGAACCTCATCAAGTCAATAATTACCCATGACACTGGACAATTTATTTAGACTAATTGTCAGATTCCTCATGTAAAAATGAAGATAATAATAACAGTTCATTAGGCTATTGTAAGGATTAAAAGTTATAATATTTACAAAACACTTCGATCATTACCAAACATAAAATAATCTCTGACAATATGTTAAACATTATCATGCATTTATTCTCTCCTCTGAATAGTAAATTCTTTGAGGATATAAATAACTTTTTATTTAGCTTTTTGTGCTGAAGCAAATAATGCAAATACTATCAAAATTCTTTGTTTCTGTTTTTACCATTTGATTCTTGAAATAGCCTTTTTTACTTATGAAGTTACACTTATTTTCTTTCCCATTTTTTTCTGAAATTGTTTCTTTTCCCCTTTCATAATACCTAGAAATTTAAAAATAAAAACTCAATATTGCCACTTTCGCTATGTATTGCTTTTTAAACTGGTCACATTAAGCCCTTAGTTATAATTGTGTTGCTTTATTGTAACTATGTCTACATTAGGCTTTTGTGACTAAGCTCTTGACTATTGTATGCTGGCATTTCAATAATTTATAAGGGAACAAACAACATGTCATTAACTTTCAGAGAATGTTCACTAGAACTATTCTAAAAGCTTTGAACCCCTAGCTTATTCACTGAAATTCTGACAATCAACCCGCCTAGTCCCATTCATTCTTCATCTTTGTATTTGCTGTCACTGAGAAGAATGGTCCAAATAGGGATGCAGAGCACTCTGAAGGATAATGCACCAGATTAGATTCCAGAAGGCTGGGGACAAGTTCCTGGCTCTGCTTTTAATTACCTGTGTGAAAAAAATCAAAGGGATTTAATGTCTCTTGACCCTAATGACTTCAGCTACTAAATGAGGAGGCTTGGCTAAGTCAGTGGTTTTCATTTTTTGGAACATAGAAATAGCAAAGAATGGCTGTCTTTTTGTTTGTTCGTTATATTTTATTTTGTTTCTTTGATTTTGTAAGCATTATAGAATGCCTATAGAAATATAAACATGTTTAACACAAAATGTAGTTTGTAATACCTGGCCCCAGCTGGATTTTTATTATTGTTGTTCAAACATTAATGGGAGCAAGCATAAATGTAATAATTACTACACCAATTATTTCTAAAGTCTTTCATATTCTATTAGAAAGATCAAAGAGACTTTAATTTTAATCATTCAGCCATTCAATGCTTTTACTCACTGATTCATTCAGGGCATAATTAATGAAAGTTTATTTGTTAATGTTAAGGATAGAAAGGTGAATAAAGCATGCTCTGGAAATATCATGAGTCAAGGTGCATCATAGTGAAGAGATAGAGAATAGGACATCACTGAATATCTTCTCTGGAGATACATGTTACAACATATACATGTTATATAATGTAATACTCTACGTTTCAACCCTCTTAGAAGTTCTCTAACACAAGGATGATGGCTATTTATCCATAAAAATTTCTGAGACTCAAAAAAAGTGAATAATTTGTTCTGGGTTGTATTCAAGGCGTTGTTGAATTTGAAGTTTCTGCCTAAAATTTTGTTCTGAAAATTCACCAATTTCTTGCATACATTAATGTGCCCCTGTAGAAAAGAAAACTTACTTGGCTGGCTTTAACACTTTGTTAGTACCCCATGGAGCTTAAAACAACTGATAAAATGATGCTATCCAAACTTCAGTTAATTACATTTGTAATTTCTTTAGTTTACTTAGTAACCAATGTCAACTCTTCCAATGTAGTGTTTCTGTTTTGGGGGGCAATAAAACTAGTGCTTTCAATCTTTATTCAAAGGAATCAAATATTTTCTTCAATATTGCAAAATTTTAAATATATTTATATATCGTATTACAGACAGTCATTACAGTGATATGGGCCTTTTCATATTTTAACTTTTGTCTACCAAATTAGAAGCAAATTCATTATCATAAAAATTGCATTTGGCTTGCAGAGTTTTTATTTTTAATCCCAACTGTCCATTCTAAATCCCCAAGTCCCCAGGGACAAATAGATGTGTAACATTTACGTTTTGAGTCATTTCTCATTGTCCGATTAGGGAAATAAAGCACTACACAATTGTTTTCTTTCCCTTTAAACACACTTCAAATCCCCCTTATTTCATTCATCGTAGTAAATGGAAATTTACCAAACAATGTGGCAAAGACAAATCTTTTAGCAGCAAGAGAATGTCTCTAGGGCTTCCCGTAAAGTGAGAACAAAGTGCTTCATGGCCCTATTTGAAGCTGGTTAATAAGACACAAATGTAATAGGCTTCACTGCACTTAACTTCAGAAAAAGCGCCAATACCTTCAAATGTGAGCCTCAGATTATTGCCTCTGCAATTTGTTTAGGCAGCCAAAGCACCACAACTCATTCCCAGCCTACAAATTGCTTTTGTTAGTGGGAAACAGCATACAATAAAGCCAGATTTCCTGGTGCTTTATTGACTCGTGATCAAGTAGTTGTTGAGAATTCTTTTGTCTTCTTTCACTTACTCAAGTATTCTAAATTTTTTTCAAAATAATAACCTCTTTAAGTACTTTGGGGTTTCTGTAATTCTTTGG
Source organism: Halichoerus grypus (assembly GCF_964656455.1). Lineage (NCBI taxonomy): Eukaryota > Metazoa > Chordata > Mammalia > Carnivora > Phocidae > Halichoerus > Halichoerus grypus. The sequence goes on from NC_135715.1 coordinate 23,843,655, forward strand.
AGTTTTTGTTTCCTTAATATTTTACTTTTTTTTTCAAATTACCTATATTTGTATGAATTTTAGCACTACCATAACAATAACTAGTTATCTCTCTAAATGTTGAAAATAACACTTATTGCCAATACATCCATGCTTTAAATTTCATTAGGTTCTGATGGGAGTAAAATATTATAAGTGATTTCTCATAAATATTAATGTAAAATATACCTCTATAGTACATTTTGTCAGTTGCATTTTGCATTACTTTGTAAATATTATATAGTCCGATGTGCAAATCTGGAATGCAATATATTACTCTATATTACAAAGATAATTAATTTCCCTAACATTCTTGGATTCTATAAAATCTGTTCATTAAGGGGCTCCTGGGTGGCTAGTCAGTTAGGTGTCTGCCTTTGGCTCAGGTCATGATCCCAGGGTCCTGGGATGGAGCCCCGCATCTCCCTTTGCCCTTCCCCCTGCTTGTGCTCTCTCCTGTCTCTCAAATAAATAAATAAAATCTTAAAAAATATGTGTTCATTAAGTGTGATTTAACATATAAACATGCACTTTAATAGTTTCTATTAAGTGAAAAATAAAATATTTGAATGTCAACATTACTATAGAAGTACATGACAAATATCTTTACATCAAACTTCAAATTATAGAAATCTTTAAAATAATTTATTTTAATAACATTAATTTAGAATTTCCTTCATAACCTACATGAATCATTCTTTATAATTATTTTTATTTTACCCATGAAAATATTAAAATTAATGTTACCGGCATTGAAAAATTTTATGCTAAACTGGTGATTGCATTTTAAAAACAAACATATAAAATGCACAGATCTTAAGAGATTATTATATTACATTACTTTGTAATAATACTATCCCTGAGGACAATATAATAAATGGAGTTTATTGGCTTTCTAGTATCTCTGGTATCTGAATACTATCAGCATCCAGCGTTATTGAAAACTTGGAAGCAGTATTCTGTATGGCATCAGGCTTTACTAGAGGGATTAAAATATCCAAATTCCAGTAAAATTTTGAATTGGAATGTAGAGCACATCCAGGAACCAAAGACAAAAACAGATATGAAGTTCAATAGATAAGAAGGGAATAGAAACCATGTCAATGCAAATGTTCTTTATATGACATCTTGTTGAAACTATTTTTGATAGAGGTGCCTGGGTAGCTCAGTCAGTTAAGCTTCCGACTCTTAATTTCAGCTCAGGTCATGATCTCAGGGTCGTGAGATCAAGCCCCCCATGGGATTCCATGCTGGGTGTGGAGCTTGCCTGGGATTCTCTCTCTCTGCACAACCCCACTTTGCTTGCGCTCTCTCTCTCTCTCTCTCTCAAAAAACAAACAAACAAAAACTATTTTTGATAAATGTGCAAAACTAAGAAAACTTTAATATGCCTTTGTTACTTTGCATTGAACCATCTGTTCTTATTTTCACCTGAGGTAAACCCCAAAGATCAACATATAATTGATCATAAAGTCAAAATCTTTGTTGTCAAATAAATTACATAAAAAGTGTCAGAATTCTGAGAAATAAGCTATAGACCACACTCTCAGTAATGTAGATGCCTAAACACAATTTGAAGGCTTTTAGTTTAAGGGCATATAATAGAAGCTTAAAAAGAAATCCATTTCTCATTTTGCTAAGTGCAAAGCATAAATGCTCCTAATCTCTGAAGGCTAATGCTACTGGCAGTGCACTGAAGACCCTCAAACTGACATAATTACCTTACATTTATATGTAATGCAAAATACCCCAAAATCAATGTAAATGACTTAAATTTATATATAACTTAAAAGTGAAGATTTAGGTAGATTTTAAATGATGAAGAGAATAGGGATTATCTAAATTTTCAAATGCAGTATCTATCTGTTCCAAAAGATATCTTTCTCCTGAGAAATCTACAATGGAAAACACTCCCTTTTAATCATTTTTATTCATACATGTGTGTATGTAGATGTATGTGTGTACTCAAATGAATGAATCAATGAATAGTGAATGATTCATATATGAATTAGCAAATAAATGAGCACTTAATATTGATTATATATATCATTTAATATATAATATTATTCAGCATATACTAATTGAGCAGCTACTATCCAGTTAGAACAATGTAGATACACTATGGTGCGCACAAGTCGGACATAATGTCTCTGCCGTGGGACTTATAGTCTAGCATGAGACTAACTGTAAAGCTACTTGCGATGTTAAGAGATTATAGAAAGTTTTATTACTAATAAAAAGGAATAAGTATAAAGAACTCAAATAATCAAAACAAAAAATATAAAATTGAAACAATCCTATCTCCTTCATTCTTCTTCCTAAACTCTTTAAGCATTACCTTCTAATGGCCTGAACTTTGAACAACAAGAAATCACCTAGAATTAACAGAGACAATATTTTGCCACTTGTTATGATGTTTAAAGTAAAGGTTATATATATTTGATAAAAGATACCTTGTAAAACAAAGATGATGTCAGGAGAAATCATCTCCTAGCTAACATTCAAAGTGTTACCATCATGATTTCACAAATTTTAAAATCTGGCTTTCAGAGTTGTAGACTTAAAGACTTGAATTTCAAAACACATGGAGAATGACTATATCACTTATGCATGACCTCATACTAACAACCTCAAAAATAATTGATCTATAAACCAAAACTGATGTTTAATTGTCTATAGTGAGAAATGCAGTAACTTTGAGATATAGGATAATCTTATCTAAGTGATTCTTCCCTGAAATCAGATTATATTATAGGGCTTTATGCATGTGAATTAGCTCTATGTACCCATCTCCTCAATAGATATATGCTTAATACCAGAAGTAGTAAAAATCTTTAGCCATCTTACCTCCCTGAATGGGGATGGACACATAAATAAGATGCAGGGCTTCTTTTATGTTTTTCACACTAAATAATCCTTCAACAATCACCTCTCCTCCCATTCTTCCTTGAAACATTGGTCAGGAAGCCATTCTGTTCTTTGGGAAGTTTGGCCTATGTTGTGGTGATTCTTAAAACTTCTAATTTCCCTCATAGGAAAAATGTATTTTTAAGTCCTAGAAGAACAACCAAAATTTCTAAGAGAACAAAGTTATTTTCTGTGATTCTTTTAGAAAAAAATACATTTTTATAATTTGTTTGAATTATGTTTTCCAAAAATGTCTTTGTAATCTTTGAACATTTAGAAAGTATACCAATTCCATCATTGATATTTATATTTTTTATTTGAGTCAATACATTGCAATAATAATAATAATTTGTTATTATTATTAATAATATATATATATTATTAATAATAATAATAACAATACTTGTTGCCTTCCTCTGTTGTAAGGGCCTTTGCACGTAAATTAATAATAATGGGGAGATTATCCTAGATAATTAGGTATAATCATAGGGTCCTATTAAAATGCAAGCAGGAGGGTCAGAGTCAGAGAAGTGGTTGGGGCAATGGGAGCAGAGGTCCAGATGATATAATTGCTAACTTGAAGATGGAGGAAAGGGCCATGAGCCAAGGGAGGGAGGGAGTCTCTAGAAGCCAGGAAAAGCAAGGGAACAGGGTCTCTCCTAGAGCCTATCAAAAGAACATAGCCCTAGAGGTGTAGTGCAATGAAAACCATTTGAGATTTTTGTCCTCCAGGACTGTCAGGTAAATATGAAAGAAAATAAAAATAAATTTGCATTATTTTAAGCCATAAGTCTGTGGTAATATTTCACAACAGCAATAAGTAACTAATAGATATACTTAATCAGAATAAGTCCTTGTAAGTGGAACAAAGAAATTTAGGAATGTAATTTCCGCCTAGAACAAAAACATAAACATTATCCTGAGCGATAAGTATATTATATAAAAATATACCTTTATTTGCTAAGTGCTAAACAACTATATATTGAATAATATTTATTCATGTTAACACATTGTTTTTTAATCACAGCCCCACTATATCTAGTTAAATGACCTTAGACAAGTTATTTACCAACTGTGTGCTTGAGATTCTTTTCAGCAAAATGAGTGAAATACTTATAAAATGGGCTAGAACAGGGCCTGACACATTATTAACAATCAACAAATGGTACTCATCTACAGATTTATTAGTATTATTGCTAGGTACTACTATATTTTATTAAATACCTTGCAATAACTGTATTACATACTTATATTTTATAAAATATAATTTATATAAACACAAATTTTCAGATCACTGTTTAGTCTTCAAACAGCAAATTTCAAAAATCTATGAGCATAATAAACCATAATATCTAGTTCTTTTATGGCATTTATTAATCACTTCATTAATATGAGAAACTACATAATTACATCATATTATTAGTAGAAAAAACATAATTCCTCCAAATTAAAAACAAAGTGCAATAAATATTCTAAGTAAATTCCCTTTCATAGAATACATATTACAATATGTCAAGCCTGAATTAACAACAAAATCTAAAGTCCTATTTAATGGTCTCTGAAAACATGCAATTCCCTTCATCTCCCAGCTAAATAGAAATCAGATATAGCCATGGTGTTAGACTATAAACTAAAAATTCAGAAACCTAAAATAGAGTAATAAATTTATTTTTAACATCATGCTACCATCAGAGTAGTCAATAATAATTGTTTGTAGAAAATTGCTTAGCCTTTCCTCAACTATGGCTTAAAAAGTAATTTCATCTGAAAGTATTGTATTTTAGCTGACACTAAGGACCTGCCTTAGTGAGTCTTATTAAATTCTTATGTAGTATAGAATTGTACTTCAGGGTAATTTACAAACTATATGTGTGATTGGTGATTAAAATTATCTTCAAAGACAGAGTTCTATATTGGTAAAAATTCTTGGCCTATTCAAAAAGGAAATGAACAATCAGGAAGGCAATAAGCTATTCTTATGTGTTCCTACACAAAAGTTCTAAGTAGATTTCTTCTCAAGATAAGCATGGTCAATTCAATTAACAACTATATAGAGAGCCTGTTTAAAGTTTTTATAATGATCATTATTATCATCATAATTGTAATCATTATTTTTTTACTTTCTCTCAACAGTAGACAGCAATTCTGTTCTTATTTTGTCCCTTTCTTACCAAACACATAAAAAATCAAATATATTTTGAATAGTGAAGTAATTTTACGTGCAGTTTTAAATTAATCCCAGGAATTAATTTAGGCACATTAAGATATAAATATCATTATCTATACTGTAATATAAATATTATAAATAACATTATCAAAATATTATAAAAATATCATTTATAAGTACATAAAGTCAAACATTATAGGACAGTAGTTAAGAATATGGCATCTATATTGAAATCTAAGTAGATTGCTCTTAGCTATTTGATAAAGAGCTGCCCTATGATTGTGAGAAGTGACTGATTATATACTTTTATGTTTGGGAGTAGGGGTAGAGATAACCAAAATCTCTAAAGGGATTTCTGCATGGAGTTAAGGATCCTGGAGGTCTGTCTATTGTCAAGATAAGGTTGTTTTTAGTCTCTAGCAAAACACCAACATTAAGGCAGTCATGAGTTCTTGAGGAATGTCATGCTCTGCATGTCTCAAGTATTTATCAGTGGGCTGCAAGTTGTAAGGAAATTTTATTTTGGCTACATTTCTCTTGCCTTTGTTTGCTTCATCATTAGCACAGATGTGGGCAATTAGAAGACGGTGTATATGTCTCTCTCTCTATATATACACACATATACTGTATTATATGTTCCTATATAAAATATATGCATACATATATGTATACAAAATATATAAAGAAATATATACTTTCAGACATATGTATACTTATGTAACTATATATAATATTTTATTTATAAAATATATGTCTTTGAAGATAATTTTAATTTACAAAACTATATATAATATTTTATTTATAAAATATATTTATAAAATATTTTATTTATAAATTTTATTTATAAAATATATTTATTTCAATAAATAAATTAACATATCCCAACTTCCTATAGGAAATGTTATATCTTGTCAGTGATGGCACTTTCCATCTTCGCTAGCAAATTTTCTGATTGTCATCTATAAAAGCACCACATCACAATGAAATAAAGCAAACATTAAGGTCAATAATATAAAAATTAATAGCTACAAAAAATTAAAATAGAGTAAGAAAAAGCCTTTACAATCCCTCCCATTCCACAATATGTTTTAGAGATGGCCTTCTGGTTCACATCTGTGAGGCCATGGTCCAAAAATGTTTAGGACCCAGCAATTTTACTGACAAGTAAATGGCAGCCTGATTGTTAGGGCTGAGTGAAGAACCAGCCGTGGCAAAATTGGGAAATAGAGAGGGATTGAGCAAAAAGTTAGATTTTGAACTAAAATGAAGTGAGTCTCCCCACTGTCAGAGAAAGAAGGTATAAAGAGGGAAAATGTCAAAGGCAAAATGAACTGTATGATGTTGAGATAAAATAGGAGTTCTTGGTGTGAATTAACAGTTTTTAGTATATAAAGAGAAATAAGGAAAGAAACATGGGTATAAATGTGTGTACGTGTGTGTTTGTGCATATGTATATCCATTCATATATTTCCTTGGTCTATCCACTGAGAAAGCCTAGAAGCAGTGACACTCCAGTAATAATGAAAAAACCTAGTACTCAGGTCTTACAGTACATAGAAATGTTTCTAAATATCTTTCTCTACCATAATGAATACACATTTTTTTTTGAGAAATGACCAACCTTGGGGCACCTGGGTGGCTCAGTCGTTGGGCATTTGCCTTTGGCTCAGGTCGTGGTCCCAGGTTCCTGGGGTCCTGGAATCCAGCCCCCCTGCTCCGCGGGAAGCCTGCTTCTCCCTCCCCCACTCCCCATGCTTGTGTTCCCTCTCTTGCTGTGTCTCTCTCTCTGTCAAATAAATAAATAAAATCTTTAAAAAGAGAGAGAGAGAGAGAAATGACCAACCAAAACCTGGGAAAAACAAAGAATAAGATGAGCTTGTAATATTTTGCTATGATCAGAAAACAAGCAAATGCCCAAAGACTAAAACACGCCAAAAGGCCAAGAAATCTAATTTTAAGTGGCTCCCACTGGACAAATTTGTGGTAACAAAAAGCAAACACATGCCTACAAAAATATAGTAACAGATTATTACCCATGGTTTAAATAAGAATTCATAAATCCATACCAATATAAATAAATAAATATGGAGAAGAGAACATTTCTTTACAGTTAAATGCACTTAATAAATGCAGAAAAAGAACTAGAAAATCACCATTTGGTAACTCTCCTGACAATAACTGATATAGACAAATATCAATGGATGCAAAAAGTAATGGGGGAAAACGTGAAAAAGATAAACTTTTAGATGGCCACAAAGCATCTCTTCATAAAATATTCATAATTTAAAAAGCAAAAAGTGAGGAAACCTCCAGATGCCACCATAATTTATTGATCAAAATTAACAGGACCCATGATAGGGCAAATTTGTATCATGCACCACCTGACCTGATGGAATAAGAAGAATACACATCACATCTCTGATATCCTTGTTGAAAGAGCTAAATAGATTGTAATTGTGATGAAATATCAAACTCATATTGAAGCAGTATCTTATAAAAGAACTCCCTATAGTACTAAAAAATAAAATCAAGATTGTGAAAATAATGAAAAGACTACAAAACTGTTCCAGGTTGAATGTGACTGAAGAGAGTTGACAAGTAAATGTAATGTGCAGGGTGACGTTGGATCCTCTGCCTTGGAGGACATAGTTAGAACAACTGACAAAACTTAAAGGGGTCTGAGGGTTGTCACTAGTATTGTATTGATGTTAATTTCTTAATTTTAATGTTTGTACAATTGTTATATAAGAGATGTCCTTGTTTATAGGTAATAGATACTAACTTATCCAGGCTAGTAGATTATCATGTCTGCAAAAAAAGAAAAGAAACCAAAAGTATAGATAAATGATAGGGTAACAGATAGAGATAGAGACATATAGATCCTGATAAAGCAAATGAGATGTTAACAGCTGGGGGATCTGGGTTAGGTATATAGTGAACCATTTATTACTTTTGCATACCCACTAACAAGTAGATCTTTTATTCAAGACACATTATGATGTAGCTTATTTTGCTTTTTAATTCTCAGCCACAAATTATCATTACTACCTTTTCTTCCCCACTCAAATCTTGGGTGATATTAATATTTTGTTCAGACATTCAAGAACTTATGCTTTGGTGGCCAATTCTATAAAATGGGGACTGTGCATTTTCATCTCTTTTTAATACTTTGTGATAAACTCAACTACCACAAATCCCATTTTGTTCAAAATACCTACTAATAACACTGAATGTTTTATCAAAGTATGATTAAGTCTGGCTCTCTTCACTCATTGTCAGTTCTGCTGAATTTTTTTATAAACTCAACGCTTTTTCAGCCATATGCAGTTTGTGTAAACAGAATGTTTTGCATATGAATATCTCAAAGTTACTTTAGGGGTTAGTTGTATTGTTTATTTACAACAGATCAGATAGATCTGCATGTTCACTATCACTGAATTAAGAACACTGCAGATTTCATCAACATGATTAGAAAAAGAAGCCAATAAATAAACCCAGTCACATCTAGTGAACAATCATTAGATTATAAATCAGAGTGAAAAGTGAAACAGTTAATATCTTTATCAGTCATTAGAGAAGGTTATTTATTCACCTCATCAATCTGAAAATCATTTCTTACATTTAAAAATATATAAAATAACAACATTTACCTTACATAAATCATGAATTTAAGAGGGGCAAAATAAAATATACATGTACAATTCTTTATGAAAAGCAGAGTATTCTCATATGATGGGATATCAGGAGTGATTTCTCGATAATTTAAAATTCATAGTCTATGTGTTTCTATAGTACTTGGGTTTTAGTTGTTTTTGTTTTCATTTTTTGCTATGGATTTGCATGCGGATTAACTTCTGTTTGAAAAAAATCTTGCATGTCTTCCTGCAATTGGAAGTTTTCCTCGTATGGGTCTCCTAGGCTCCAGTGTAGTAGATAATATATATTTCAAATGAAGATATTTCTAAAATATAGCTTGGATGAAAAACACCTCTGTACTCTAATTCATAGTGGTCTTGCATGTCTAAAAGGAATGTGATTTTCTGTATCTATACAAAGCCAGGGAGATAGCCAGAATATGTTTAGAAAATCATTGAATTTTAGAGCTAGAACTAAATTTATAGTGAAACTTCAAATATACCAGAAAAAGGAACAGATTTTCAAAGGTTAGATAGCAAGTAAAATTTAAGGTCATGCAGTTAACTGATCTCAGATTTATGAATAAATCCCATGTTATCTTTATTTCTCATTGAACTATGCAAGTTCCTCACAGATTCAAATAGAATTTGATAAAAACCTGTTCCTATTTCATTTGAAGTTTGCACAACTAAGTAAACACTTGCTTCTAGACTCTTTCTGAATAGTATTAGAACAAAATATTTTAGAAAAAGGAAGATTTTTCACTGTCAAAATGTGTCAATTACTTTTGAAAGTAAATTAAGGGATATTGTTTTTATGCAATGACTAAAGCGCTAGAGTTTAAAGAAATCAAGACAGGGACTTGTTCCATGTCTGCTTTGATAGAAAGAGAAGCCAACATCGTTACCATAAATACTTCTGATGATATTTATAGAAAAACTTTTGATTTACTCCTGACATCTAAAACACACAACCTGATTGGTATAAAACTATTATAATTATTTTAAGAGGTGCACCTAAAAAAAGTCAACCAATGAGTCAAGTAAAGTCTAATGAGGACTTCTGAAAATAGAGTGTTTTTAGTTCTTAAAGGAAATCTATAAAAACTCAATCTCTCAGTTTTGCTGAATAAGAATAAATTATCACCTTACCCCAGGTGTGGATCGCAGCCATCTTGTATGTGAATAAGAAGCCAACCTGAGGATGTGGTCAGCACACACTGTGGTTGGCCAAGCAGAGTCTGAAAGAAGCTGGGTTTTCTGTGACATTTGTTGAGAGAGTTGAGTTATTGAATTACCTACCCAGAAGTTTTCACTCACATCTTTCATGAGCAGACTTATAAATAATGGGGAAAAAATGCTCTTTGTTTGCAAAAACCTAGAATAAAGATTTACTTACAAGACAAAAATAATTACAGAGATAGGAAAAGGCATTGAACGCTTTTTACTAAAAATTTGTAGGATCAAAACAGATGTCGGGGCGCTTGGGTGGCTCAGTCGTTAAGCGTCTGCCTTCGGCTCAGGTCATGATCCCAGGGTCCTGGGATCAAGCCCCACATCGGGCTCCCTGCTCGGCGGGAAGCCTGCTTCTCCCTCTCCCACTCCCGCTGCTTGTGTTCCTGCTCTCGCTATCTCTGTCTCTGTCAAATAAATAAATAAAATCTTTAAAAAAAAAAAAAAAAAAACAGATGTGTTCTTACAGTGATCTACAACTTGTAAGAATTATCCATTCCCTTATACTAATTTACACAGGAATGCTATCATAATTATCCACTCCCTTGTAGTGATTGATATAGGAATGCTAAAATCTTTTTTATTTTTTTAAGATTTTATTTATTGATTTATTTATTTTAATTTGGGGGGAGAGAGAGAGAGTGCACATGAGTGGGGGGAGGGGCAAAGGGAAAGAATCTCAAGCAGACTACCCGCTGAGTGTGGAACCCTAGGGCTTAATCTCACAACCCTGAGATCGTGACCTAAGCCCAAACCGAGTCGGACACTTAACTGACTGAGCCACTCAGATGCCCGTAAAATCTTGCTTTTAATAAAAGTTGAAATGGTCTATTATTTTAGAGAAAAAATACTCCTGCAATCCATATACAAAGAAAGTGGATCTGCTTTATCTGTCACAGGTATAGATTTACTAGTAGTTTTAGTTGGAATTGAAAAATACTTTAGAAATGTATATGTAGTGCTCACTTCGGCAGCACATATACTAGAAATGTATATGTATACATGAGAGAAATGAAGATATGAGAACATTAAGCTCAAGATATGAGTGCACAGAGATATTTGAGGATTAGTTAGGTCTTCTGGCCAGTTTAGTTTAACATACTAAAATATACTGCCGCTTTCATCATATGACAGTACCAACAAAAGGTAGTATAGACTGGAAAGGCCCTTGGAAAAACTATGTCCCAGTAATACATAGACAAAAATATGGATTTTTTTGAAAATACCACCTAAAAGGTAACCAAGTTAAATTGAATATATGTCTATAGCTTTGGAAAAGCTGCTCTGTTTTCAGGTTCACTACTCAGAAATTCCAGGATAATTTCAAATATAATAAATAATTTTTGAAGAAGTGAACAAAATCTGGAAGAAAGCCTAAGAAGGTAAATAGCTTATCCTTGACACAAAGGAAACTATACAGAACACAAGTCGTTGTTGTTACTGATTTAGAATATGTCTGGAAGTCAGAGAACCCCATGTGATTTTCTGAAAAATACTAGAAACCTGAAATGTTTCAGGTGTCATATAGTGACTACAAAAAGGGAATAATAACTCATTTTGTTTCTCCTACTTGTAAAAGCTGCAACTCAGAGCCAGTCATGTAAAGAAGCTCTGTGCCCATGGCAGTTTCAGAAATACCACAATCTATCCCACAGAACAGAACAACCAAAATTCAGACTTACAAAGTGATAGATTACTACAATTTGAAAAGATTTTAAAGACTTTTCCAACTGACTTTCCATCCTTCCAATGACTCTAGATGATACATTTATTGATGGTTGTGAAATTATTCTCCAAATGCATAAAAATAAGGTTTTGTAAGAGAATTTAAAAAGCACAAAATCCACTCATGGAGTAATTTTAGGTGGCAAATAACAAGATGTTTAGTAAAGTCTACCTTTTGAGTACTTGATGAACAAAAGTTCTGTCTTGTCTTTATATGATGACATAAAGTTCACTCCACATAACAAAACAAAAACAAACCCGTAAAAATTTTGATTCCATGGGGCACCTGGGTGGCTCAGTCATTAAGCGTCTGCCTTCGGCTCAGGTCATGGTCCCAGGCTCCTGGGATCGAGCCCCGCATCGGGCTCCCTGCTCCGTGGGAAGCCTGTTTCTCCCTCCCATTCTCCCTGCTTGTGTTCTTTCTCTCGCTGTGTCTCTCTGTCAAATAAATAAATAAAATCTTTAAAAAAAAAAAAAAATTGGGCGCCTGGGTGGCTCAGTCATTAAGCGTCTGCCTTTGGCTCAGGTCATGATCCCAGGGTCCTGGGATCGAGCCCCACATCGGGCTTCCTGCTCGGCGGGAAACCTGCTTCTCCCTCTCCCACTTCCCCTGCTTGTGTTCCCTCTCTCGCTGTGTCTCTCTCTGTCAAAGAAATAAATAAAATCTTTAAAAAAAAAAAAAAAAAATTGATTCCAATTATTAAGAAAGCACTAGCACAGATAAAGATTGATGTCAATTTGTCTGATCTTCAAAGTTAATGATTATCATTAATATAATTATGCCTATTGAAGTATAATAATTTAATATTATGACATTAATGGAAGCAAAATTTTTTTTGTACTGGCATTTGCCCTTTGCTGTTATAAGAATGAATCCTAAAGTTTTTTGATTTTTCATGTTTTAAAACATTTATAAACCCTCTATGGAACTGTCACCTTGTAAGCTTATTGAAAGAGAAAAATGTTTTTGGAATTCTATTATAGATAATTATATGCAATATGATAACTGGCATTTTTTAAAAATAAAATAATAGCTAATAAAAAAGGAAAAATAATATCAAGACAAGGTTACAAATAACAAGGACATGAACATAAGTAACATGAACAAACACATACTACATGCATATGTATATACAAATTATATCAATGAAAATGGATTTATGTGTTATTTTGCTATAAATCATTTCCTAGATGATTTCAGTTGGCATATAATTCTTAAAAAATGGCAAACTTCCCAAATAATTCTATATATACACACATACATACTTCACATAAGATTTCAGTTTTAAAAAGGAACATGAGAAGTATGAAAAAAGAAGAAAACAAACCAAACCAGATGGATAGATAGATATAAATAGATGCAAATATAATAAAATATGAGCAAATGTATTCATAATTACTTTCTCAATTCAATACTCTTAAAGCACATTCTATATTTAGTAAAGTGTTATGGTCTAAATATTTGTGCTCTCCCCCAAATTTATATGACATAATCCGAGCCCCCAAAGTAGTGACATAAGGAGATAGGGCTTTGGGGCAGTGATTAGATCAAGAAGATGGAACCCTTATGAATAGGATCAGTGTCCCTATAAAAGAGACTCCAGATATCTGGCTTGCCCCTTCCACCATGTGAGGACACCACAAGAGGAGGTTATTTATGAACAAAGAAATAGTTCCTCAACAAATACTGAGTATGCCTAGCTCCTTGACCTTGGACCTAACCTCCACAACAGTGAGAAAGTTCTATTGTTCATAAACCACCTAGTCTATGGCATTCTGTTATAGTGCCTGAAGAGAACAAGACATTAAGTGAAGTTATTTGTAGGGACCACACTTTGTTTTCCTCCCAAAGGTATATCTAATTATCCTAATAGTATTTATTTAAATTGTCCATGTGACCCAGTTCACTTAATATGTCCCTAGACAAAACCTAATTGCTTTTACTTTTATATCCCTTCTGTTTCCTTATTTTATTATAATTACCTATATTTCTTTATTCCTGCATTAATATTAAACTCATAATCATTGGTATCACTTCATATCTGATTAGGTGGGAGTCACTATTATTCAACATTTTCTAAGTTTTCCTAACTGTATGTAATATATTTTTTCTGAACAGAATTAAGAATTATTTTGTCCTGGTACATAAAACTACTGTTCAAAATTCATTCATAATTGCTTTAACTTTTGGATTGATTAGGGGAAAAAAGTATTTTGTTCTGTAATATTAATAATGTGTAGGGGATTCATAGGATTTAGGGCCTGATCAAGGAAATTATATATGACCACCAGAAGCAGTAACACACAAAAAGCTCCATCAAGTAGAACTTGGACAGAGTGACATGAGAAAAGATTTTCCTCATAGAATGAGGCTGTCCAGAATATTAGGCCAGGGAACCACCATTCAGTAGGGGCAGACAGGACTTAGGTGTCTAAGGTGATGGCACTCAGCACCATAGTAAGGAGTCTCTAGGTCAGAGTTCCAAAGGGCAGTGGTGGCTTGGGGTCTTATAAACACAAGGTTCCAGCTTCTCAATGGTCAGTAGGTGTTGGACATATTATCATGGGGTATGCAAAGCACACAGTCCCTAAAAGGCTAAAATTATGCTCCTTTGGGCTGTTTTTAAAATGACTGGATGTGTAAAAAAGTGAAATGGGCATTGGTGGGCTGTTGAGCTAACAGTTCTTGGCTTGTTACGAAGAAATGAAAAAACTAGGGTGCCAATATATAGGGACCATCTTAGGTTGATTTATGTAAGATCACCTTATCCATGAAATGGAATGTATTCAGGTTTTACTTTATTAGAATTTTAGGGATTTTCTTTTACATATTGTACTTAAAAAAAATTGTTTTCTTTATCACATGCTATCTATCTTTTATCCCTCCATCTATTCCTTAATCCGTGTTATTATCTGAAGTGCTTCTCAAATTTAGTTGCATTTAACAGCTCCATCTTCTAAATATCTCAGCATGGATATCTTCACCTAGATTGAATATTGGTTATGGTACTTTCAGTACTTCCTTTTCCGTTTGGAGTCAAATTACCAATAATGAAAGGCAAAAATCTTAAGGGTAACATTCTGTGAGTTTTAACTAAATCATACATTTATGTAAATCCAAATTCTTGTCAAATATAAGACACGGTCATCACCTCTGAAGGTTATTTCATGCTCAGTCCCAGTCTGTCCATTTCCCCATGCCCTCAAAGACAAACATTTCATGATTAGAACCATACATCTTTTTGTAAGTCCACTTACATTCAGTAAAATGAAAATTTAAGATTTATCCATGTTGTCAAATGTTTCAGGAGTTTGTTTTTATTGTTTATAAATTATTCCACTGAAGGAATATACCACAGTTTGTTTATCCATTGTCTTACTGATGAGCACTTGGGCTACTCTCAGTATTGAATTATTATTATTATTTTTAATTTTTTATATATTTTTAATTTCCATTCCAGTATAGTTAACATACAGCATTAAATTAGTTTCAGGTGTACAATATGGTGATTCAACAATTCTATACATTACTCAGTGCTCATCATGATAAGTGCACTCTTTATCTCCTCCAGTATTGAATTATTATAAATAAAATGGCTGTGGAATTCTTGTAGAAATCTTTTTATAGACATGCATTTTTATTTCACATGTGTCAATAATTACATGTATAATTTAGGGGCAATAAAGTAGATGTATATTTAGTTTTATAAGAAATTTTGAGTTATTTTTAAGATATCCACATATGAAGGTACCACGTACAACAATATATAAAAAAAAAGTACCATGTACAATACATAAACATTACACTTGCTCTACATTCTCAACAACTTTTGGTTTCACCAGTATCTTTAATTTTAGCAGTCTAATGAGTAAGATGTGACGCTTCATTGTTTTAGTTTGCATTTCCTTTAGGAATAATGTCTTGAGCACTTTCTAAAAAAATAGTTTTTCTGCCCCCACCCCATATATTTTGCCATATGTTGGTCTTCCTTTGTGAAATATCAGTTCTAATCTTTTGTTCATTTTTATTGGATTGTGTGTCATTTTATCATTGAGTTGTAGAAGTTTGTTGTAAATCCTTTGTCCAAGTCCTTTTTCAGATTTATGTATTGCAAATATTTTCTCTAGGGCTAAGCCTTTCTCATTTACTTCCTTAATGTTTTCTTTGACAAACAGAATTTTTTTTTTATTTGCAATATATTTTTTAAGGTTATTGTTTCTGGATCTATCAAGGAAACCTTGCTTCTTCAAAACTGAAGAAATATTTTCTTACATTTCCTTCTAGAAAATTATAGCTTTAAATTTGTGTTAATTGATATGATTTATCTCAAATTTAATTTTAGGTAATATGTGAATTAAAGATCAAAGTCCATATTTTTCTTTATGAATATCCAGGTATTCAAGCTCCGGTGATTTGAAGATTTTCTTTTCTCCACTGATGGCATTTATATCTTCTGGAAAATCAAATTATCATTATATAAAAATGGATCCATTTTTAAGTTCTTGCCAGTGATCTGTTTATTAGGGCTTCAAATACTAATTTTGGGGGACACAGTTCCGTCCATAATATATTATCTCATTTTTTTAAAAAAAAGATTGTATTTAGTTTTTAGTTTTTCATACTATCTTTTTCCCTCTGTTTTTCAGGAAGAATTATTTCCATTAGTATATGTAGTTCAATGAATCCTATTCTGCTATTTCCATTCATTTGCAAGTCCATCCAGTAAAGATTATTTGTTTTTCTTTTAGATATTATATTTTTCAATTCTAGAATTGAAATTTGATACTTTTCTTATAATTTTTATTTCTTTGCTGTGATTCCCCAACTAGGTCATTTCAGATCAGTCTTTATTGGTTGTCTTATTTTCTAGACAGTCATATTTTTCCATGTTTTCATTTGTTGAGTAATTTGTATTTCTATCCTGAACATGATGAATGATGGATATTTTATTTTAGTATTTCTAGAGTTTTTATTGTAGGTCTTGTATCTTCCTTCTAAGAATATTGATTTTGTTTTTTAAGCAAGCATTCAGTTTGGTTGAACTACAGTTTGTCTCCCTTGTGGAGACAGAAGCTCAAATTTCAGTTTATTTCCTTTAGCCTTACTGTGGTGCTTGGAGTGTTCCCCAGTAATTCACAATGCAGGGGGCAACCGGAAACTCTGAAAAATTTTATAAACAAATTTGGGTATCTCCCTCTCTGACCCATTTCCAGAATTTTCCCCCTCAATTTCCAATGACTGGTAGCACAAACTGTCTTCTGTTTCAAGTGTTTAAGCATGATTTTTCTTTTTTCTTTCTTTTTTTGGGGGGAGCTTTATTTATTTATTTGAGAGAGAGGGTAGGGGAGGGGCAGAGGGAGAGTGAGAGGGAGAATCTCAAGCAGACTCCCCACTGAGTGTGGAGCCCAACTAGGAACTCCATTCAGGGCTCATCGCCAGGCTCGATCCCAGGACCCTGAGCCGAAATCAAGAGTTGGCAGCTCAACCAAGTCACGCAGGCACCACTTAAATTGATTTTTTCTAATAGAGTTTGAACTATACTTGCTGGAGAAGACTCGGGTTGAGCTTCAAGAAAATATCTATTAAAGAAGGAACTCTACATAGTGCCATCTTTTCTTCCATTTGATTTTCATTCATCAATATGTGAGTGTTTTTGTTATGCTTAGTGCCTTCAGATACATTTTTGTTTACCAAAATTAATAGTTTTTGTATCTATGGGAAGGTTGGTCTTACAATAGCTGTCCAAGCATAGCCAGAAGCATCACTGATGAAGTATTTTTATTCAATGGAAATGAAAAGTAGTACTGTATTAATATCTCTAAAATATTCTTGTCATAAAATAGTGTGTTGCCAATACCCCAAACATAATATACTGTAAATATTTCTATGGTGTAGTCTTAATTGAATTAAGGTAATCACAGAATGCATATTTATTGCCTGATTCTATTTAGTTCTACCAAAAAAAATAGTTTAAAGTTTAATCATGTTATTTTGTTTGGAATATATTCCTCTGTTTCTTTGTTTTGCTCGACCCTCTGTATTTTTAAAGATTATACAAAATAGTCACCTCTCCTAGACTACAGGAGTGGTCTCATGTAGGAGATTAACTTTATCTGCCTTAGTTCTTGGCTGTCTCACAAACCTTTGTAATTGTCCAAGCAGACTATTTTACTTTTAATGGTTCCTAGGAGTTGAGGGTGTGCCAAAACCTGTCAGTATTCCAAAAGGGAGGGTTTCAGTCAGCATCTAGAGTTAGGCTGATTGGAAGTCAGACCTTCAAACAATAGCTGTTTAAGTATGAAAATACATATACTCCTCTGGGATCACAACCATAAACCCCTCTAGTCACAAGAGCCAGGAGGTTCTGAGGTAATCCCTGGAAGCAATTGCTAAAATTGGGGCTCCAGATGACTGTATAGCCTCCTTTCTGGGAAATACCAACAAGCCGTAGCAAGGCAAGGGAGAGCATGACAATGGTACCCACTAGCCTCTAGATGTGTGTTAAATTAGATGCCTGCCCTTCAGGCCAGTGCTTTAAGATTAACTAATAAGTCTCATTCACATAAAGTTTGTGAGCCTCTCCATCTTCTATCTGGGCACTGAACCCTGGCAGGTAAGTCTGAGCTTGCAACCCTTTAAGAACAGTTTCTCAAATTGTTATAGTCTGTAGTGTGGACTCCAGCCCCATTAATTTTCAAAGCTAGGTGTTTGGGGAGCTCATCTCTCAAGCGCAGGTCTTCAAAATTAGGGTGCCTGATGTAGAGTTCAAATCCTTTGCTCTTCAGAGAGAAGCTACAGGTTTGGAGTTCCTTCCTGATTGTGGGTTGCTGTGTTGGGGATGGAGTGTATGGCAGGATTATGTTCCAACTTTCACTTGATTTGCTATGGGCCTTCTCTCATTGGCGTAATGCATAAGAGTCATTCAGACCATTTTTAGCTTTCTTTGTTTTTCCAGAGGAAGTTGTTCCATATTTAGCTGCAGATTCATTATGTCAATGGGAGGAGGTGAGCCTAGAATCCCCCTATGTTGTCATCGTGAACCAGAATCTCCCTCAAAAAGTAGTTTAAAAATGCCTGAAGAAATGTACAATAAACAATTGCTTACATCCTCTTTTATTTTTTATATTTTAAATCATATTTATTTACTTTTGTTATTTATGGAATTCAGAGGCAAAATTTAAATCTGCAAAAACACAATATGTAAAATTATTATTAAACATTTAGGAAGTTAATTAGTTATCTCCACATTATAAAGTAGAAAGCTTAAAGCAATGCCAGAAACTAGAACTGTATGAGTACCAAGGAAATGAACATTAGAAAGTCATTACAATAATATCAAAGGAACTACCCGGAAATTGAATGGGTAATTGGAAAGAGGTAAGTGAAAAAAAGGACGGAAGTTTTATTCATGAGTTGCGTACTTATTAGAGGCAAAATCCATACTTTGGAAGCCTAGATTGAAACAAGGTTCATCAGAAAACCCTGGTAGTTAAAATGCATTGTTTTCGTATTGGCTGAGTGAATGTGCTGATGGAACAGTCCTACATGAGTGTATAACTGAGATTTAGGTCTGGCTCATAGACAAGTGATGATTGCGTAGAGGTGACATCTGAGGCCATCTTCTTGGTTAAAGTCACCAAGGGGAAAATTACATAAAAGGGAATAAATCCATATCTGTGCATTTATTTATCATCTAAAAGAAGAAAAATAAAACACTCCTTAATATAGATGTAATATATGTTTTATGTATCTTTAAAAAATGCATGCACAATGTATGTATCATTCTGAATATGGGATTTCAAACCTGAATCAGCTTGGCTAAAACAAAATGACCTTTGAGTCAAGGCAGATAATATTCCTGCTTTAGTTTTTCCCCTCTGTTAAAGTGTTTAACTAAACTGAAGTGATTTTGTCATTCAAAATGTCCTTATTTTTCCATTTTGCAATGAAGATAAAAAAGTGTCTGCAAGTGGATAGAGAGGATGATAATCAGAAAGAGAAAAAGAAAAGCTTCAGATATATTCAGCTTTCTTCCCAGGATATCCAGCTACCCCAGAGACACTTTCAAAAACAGAGGGAACCTCCCTTGCATGTACTTGTTTGTGGACTATCAAAGACACAAAAAGTCTCCACAGACTTATCACTATATTTCCTTTGCTTTTCTCTAACTCATCAGGGGTCAACAAAGGAAACTGCTGTTTTCCAGATGGAATACACAATCTATTCCCAAGCCATGCTTCTCCCAAATGGTAAGGAGTGAATCAGTCACTTTATCTTTAATTGTAGTAGTGTATATATATTCATATGTCTATTGAAAATAAAGTATTTTAGCAGTGCCAAGTACTTTCTGAAAGTGCCATTCAGACATATGGTACAATATGTTTATACCTATTGCAGACCATCTGCTGTCTAAGCTCAATTGCACATTTATTTTACTTTTAATTCACAAAGAAAATGGAAAATAGAACTGGCCTATGTACCATAATTTGGCTGAGCTTTAAGCAGGTGCAAACTCAATAGAAAAACATATTTGGAGCTATAAAAACCTCACTTATTCTGTCCCCATGTGGGTATATATTCTTTCCAAAGCAATGCAAATGTTTCAGCTCTTTATGCTTAGATCTGTTGCACTGAGTTTGTAGTAGGGTCAGGTGGGATGAGACTGATTTGGAAACCAGAGAACTATATATTCTCTTGCTAAAAGAGTAAGTGATGTGTATAATAATATTTGTAATACAATTTTATTGGTGTCATACAGGTTTTATATTTATAGGAAAAGTTAACAATCATGAAGTCTTTATTCTCTTTAAAATAATTTTGCTTTTAATGTGTGTATATATTACACACAGGATAAAATATATAATGTCAGATTTCCATAAGCACAATCATCTTTCTTATTAAAAATGTGAATATTTGTCAGAAACCACACCATAGATATACAGCCACAGAAAGAAAGAAAAAGAAAGAAAGAAAGAAAGAAAGAAAGAAAGAAAGAAAGAAAGAAAGAAAGAAAAATAATATCTTTATATAACAATTAAGGCATATATAAACTTGTAATTTCTTTAATTCTTAACTCTGACACAAAAAGTATTTTTTCAATAATAGTTCTTTCCAAACTGTTCAGATGTTCTTCTAAATATTAACTCTAAGTAACTTTTGGTTAAGTAATATTTTGGGTCAGATTTTAATATAATGTAAACTTTTCAATTGAATCATCATAATTCCAGGGCCATTTTGCCAGAAAATGTTTGAATGGTTAAATTTGACTTTCTTTTATTTGAAATATTCTTCATTGTCTGGGTCCATTAGGTATGAAATGTTGATGATTTTTTCAAATATAATCTAAGTACACCAGAGGTCAACAGGAGAAACTCCTTACAAGAATTCCTATACCATTAATTCAATATAAAGGCACTTAATAAGGTCACTTACTTGATATATAAATAATGTTTATAGGGTTACTTGATATATAAATAAAAAAGGATTTATGAAATTTTTTTCCCAAATGTGTCATCTCTAAGATTGGATATATGTCAATAGGGGCAAATACATACATGCATGAACGTACAAGCATGCATACAAATAATGTCCCATAAAGACAATGTAGGTACATTATGGGAACACAAAGGAATAAATTATTTTTATTGAATGGCTGGGAAGTACTACAGCATAGAACATAGTAGGTATCTAAAGATCTTTCTTAAGAAAGCCCATTCTAAATATGAATTTTATTGAGTGTTTGGAATCTGACGTGTTGAAATGGGAAATAACCTATTTGTGGTAAGGGACTATGCAACTTAAAAGCACTGAGACTTGCTTTATATGAAACATAAATATTTGCATTGCTTTAAAATTCTTATTGATTCTGAAATTTAAAAGCAAAGCAAACTAATAAAAATGAGTGGCATTGATTGTAAATATGATCCCAAATCAAGGAACCATTAATACCTATAATCAGGATGGTGAATAGGTTTAATCTCACAGTCATCTTGTGTCAATTGATAGAGGTCTCAAAAAGCACTATCCTGAGAATCATTTGGGGTCTTCTTTTATGTTCAATAGAAACAAACACAATGATTGATTAGCATTACCTTCCAAGGTCATGTAGTGCACATTTTTCAATCCTACCTTTAATTTACGGCTCCAACCTTTCCCCCCAATAATACAAAACATCTATTTGGAGTTAACAAGCCGAATCCTCTTTACATTATAATTTATTTGCATTCATCCCTAATCAAAATGGACTCAAAGGAATCACAGAATAAGTTAAATCAATTAATTAAACATCCTGACTTTTCAAGAGACCCTTAGTATGTCACAAGATTCCTCTGCCCTTCTCTAAAGTGGCCACAGGGGAAAAGAAATTTTAGCTTAATTCTGGATATGAGAATATAAAGATGAGGCTGGGATATTTTTAGTGGCAATGTGTCTGAATGGCAGTTATTCAGAAATATTGGTTTGATTATTTATTATTGAATTTCTGTTTCTGAATTAAATCATACAAAAGTCAGTTTTGTTTTCTGCCTTTTTCCTCTTTATTATACCTACCCTGTAATGTTTGTTTGCTCACGTTACTTTCTGAAAAGTGGTGCATCCAACGGGAATAGAATATTATTCAAGATGAAATTTATTTACCTAACCAATCCTTACTGGACACCAGAAACTTAGTTCTATAATTTTGACATGGATCCATACAATAAAAATATATATGTATCTATCAGGATTCTTCTAACCTCCAAGCTTGAAAAAATTGAATTTACAGTAACAAAACTCTTACCATGGAATTAAAGCTACAATAATAAAATATATGTTTATAGTTAATAGAGTCACATACATATTATGTAAGTCATATATATAGTACATGTAAAACATATGTATATATGTGTATATATATATGTGTGTATATGCATAAAATATACATCTTACAATTAATATACAGTGTGAGTTTGGTCAATGCAATATTTAGCAAAATATGACTTACAAAGATATATTTGTGAATCCACACAAAAACAACTTGAAACTGAATTTTTGGGATTCAGACTCTCCACTGTCTCCTGATAACATCTCTTGTTACTCTTGACTTAAAATGTTAGCATTTTAAGTCATCAAATTCAATACTGATATTAAATTAGAATCCCAATGAAAATTAGCTTAAAGGTCAGACATTCTGAATGCCAGGCATCAAATATAGAGCAGTAGAGACCACTGCTCATAAAGTAAAAACAAAACAAACAAACAAAAAACAAAGGAGTTCCCTCTGCCTTCAATTTATTCTCCAATCACCTGCTTTACCCATGAAATGATATCTTTTATTGTCACATAGAAACTTTCTGTGTGATTGCTTTTTTTATAGCTGTAATTTATTTGACATTTTCTATAAGGCAGTTTCTGGGCTAGGGAGTCTAGAATGCTTTTACTTTTCTACTCTAACCCATATTCAAACCCTATCTTAGGTTATCATAGTTTTTAAGCTTTCACTTTAGGTTAATAAAAAAAAGATTATCTTATGTTTCTCTGTGTTGAGAATGCTATGTGTGTGTGTGTGTGTGTGTGTGTGTGTGTGTGTGTGTGTGTGTGTGTTCTAACACACACACATATATATATATGGCATCCCCTTATTTTATCATTTAACATGAACAGTAACTTGAAAATCATTTACTTTTATCTTTAAATATCATTTCCACTGATTTCTCTTTTCCATGGTTACCAGTGTGAATTCTGAGTAAAAAATGCTGACTCTCTGGGACACCTGTGTGTCTCAGTCGGTTAAGTGTCTGCCTTTGGCTCAGGTCATGATCTCAGGGTCCTGGGATCAAGTTCCACATCTGGCTCCTTGCTCGGCGGGGAGCTTGCTGCTCCCCCTGCTTGTGCTCTCTCTCTCTCTGACAAATAAATATATAAAATCTCAAAATAAAATTTTAAAAAAGGCTGATTCTTTTTTCTTCCAAGGTTTAAAAAAAAGTGGGAAATACTTTTTCTTTTACACTTTAACCTGTATATTTAGGAATTTCAAAGGACACATGCATGTGTCTCTACTTTTTCATTGTTAGTTTTTCCACAGACCTGTTTAATCAGTTCAGTTACCAGATTTAAGTTTTTCTGTAAAGTTTTGCTCTAATTATACCTACTTATCTTGTGAAGTTCTTTTTATTCACATAATACATCTCTTGGATTTAGCCTTCAGGTGATTTTTGGTTTTGTCATGATTTCCATTTCTTTGATTTCATGCTTCAGGGTTGTGTGGGTTTTATTGTTGTTCATTTGTTTAATTCCTTTGACAACCATTTCTTCCTCTTGTTCTTCTGGACATTAATTCATTTCGTAGGAGTGACCATTCTCTTTCTAATTGTCTACTTTGGGTTTTGTTTTGTTTTGTTTTGTTTTTTAATGAAATCATGTTTTTCACAGTTCGGCAAAGCAGTTCAGTGTTTGAATTGCATTCTTTGGATAGTCATATTTTTTAGGAAATTTTTCCATTAGTTCCTTTTCAACAGAAGCCATTTGTTATGCTTGTTCATATAAGTCCCTCACCTTCAGTTTATGTAAATTAGAATTGTTTGCTGGTTTTGATTACCACAACATGAGCATCAGTCAAATTTTTACAAATTTTTTAGTACTAATGAACCAGTGGCAATCAGTTAAGACGTTTGTTTTTTTTTTTTCTTTTTGCCTTTACTCCCAGATAGAGTCATTATTAAACAAAATGTTTACATTGTTTGGGACAAAAATTAAGTATAAATATATGACTCTCAACTCATTCTCATTTCCTATTTAAATAATAAAATAAAAATTGTGACAACATCAATGACCAGATTATTAGGTGCAATATGTGAGGATCTTTTTATATTTTTGTCTACCATATCAACATTTTATCTATATAATAATATATAAAAACAATTATTTTCATTTTATATTATAATATATTATTATTGTCCTTTTATAGATGACAGATGGGTGTACAAATGTTATGTAACTTGAATGAAGCTCCATAGTTAAGTATACAATGGAACTGGGATTCCATTTCATATAGTGTGACTTCCATATTGTATTTTGCTATTTCTTACTGCCTTTATTAGCGTCACATATGAATATCCTATTTCATATGTTTTAATAGGTAAGATTCCAAACATTATTTTTTCTAGGCTAATGAAAGAAGTTATCATAAAATGTATACTCTATTTGGTATTTTATATATATGCACACACACATACACACACACATATATATATAATCTCCTTATGATAAATGGGTAACTGAGAAATCTAAATAATGTTTCCATATTTCATATATTAATGCATTTCTTGCATATAGATAATTTTCTTTGGCGTTTTTGCAAGGATTAAAAACAGATACTTAGTTTTCACAACGGGTATGTGACAAATGTTTAATCAATATAGGCTAAAGCCAATAATAAAACAAAACCAAAGTAAAACATCGTCCACCAAAGCTTTCTTGTAGTGGCACTCAATGTTAGTCAGATTTACCCTTTCCTTTTTTTAATTTTTTTAAAGATTTTTATTTATTTATTTGACAGAAAGAGAGACAGTGAGAGAGGGAACACAAGCAGGGGGAGTAGGAGAGGGAGAAGCAGGCTCCCTGCTGAGCAAGGAGCCAGATGCGGGACTAGATCCCAGGACCCTGAGATTATGACCTGAGCTGAAGGCAGAGGTTTAACTGACTGAGCCACCCAGGTGCCCCCAGACTGACGCTTTCCTTGAAAACAACTAAAGATGCTGGAGAAAATACCATTACAAGTCTTACTGCAAGCCTCAAAGAGATGATAAAAAATAAATTATCAAGCAAAAACCTAGGAAAAAGCATGAACTCAGTCTTAAGCAGCCTAACAGCATCTGTGAACCCTAAAGAAATTGGCTTCTCACCTTTGAGGATCTGATAGGACGAGAAAGATAGAAATAAAAGCATAAGGCTTTCTAAGGTGGTGGATTCAAATATAGATTCTCTAAATTAAGGGCTGAATTCTTAAGGTAAACTCGAACTAGAATTAAATCTACCTCAGCCCCAGGCTCAGAAACTTAAAGACAAATAAGAACTACTATGTGACTTAACACCCTAAGGACACATTCTGGGAGGACCAAGGAAGTTTAACTATTGAATTTGGTTGAGGGCTTGTCTAAATCATAGTACTATAGGAACCTGGCAGAAGCAAACACAATATCTCTCTAGAGAAGACACATTCATCTCAGCTACTTAGAAGCCCCCAGATTTTTTAAGGATTAGTGATAAAGTCATAAATAACCAATCACACAAGTAATAGAAAAACAAAAAAAAGCAGAAAGAAATAGGTAGAGGGATTATACCCACACAGTCATCATACATATTGGAATTATCAGATACATATTATAAAAAATGTAATTTGCATGGGATGCCTGGCTGGCTCATTCGGTAGAGTATGTGACTCTCGATCTCAAGGTTGTGAATTCAAGCCTCGTGTTGGGGGTAGAGCCTACTTAAAATACAAAAAAAAAAAAAAAAACAGAAAAAACAAGAAAACCATAAAAAATGTAATTTGCATGATGTTTAAAAAAGGCAAGGTTGAACATATCTGCGGAGAATAAGAAATTATTATATGAACTAGATTATTTGAAAAATATTCAAATAAAACTTGTAGAAGTAAAAAAAATCAGTGACCAAATTAAATAAAACTCAGTGGATAAGTTTGACAGCAGAGTGAATGTGAAATATTGAAAGTTAGGTCAAAATAAATTTTCTAGATAGAGCAATCAGATCTAAAACAATGGAAAGTATGAGATGACAGTAATGCAAATATGGACAGAGTGAGGAATTATAATATAGGTTAGTGAGAGTTGTAGGAAAGAAGACAGGAAACAGAGACAATATTAGAAGAGACAATGACTAAGAATTTTCTAGAAATGTTAAAAAAAAAAGGACACAGAGAATGTATCAACCAGGCTGGCCTAAGGTTACTGGTGGTGAAAGAAATATGCATCATCTCCAGGAATGAAATGGGTGGGGTAGAATCCATTCATTCATCTCTAGCTGAAAGAGGATGATCTCTTTCTGAAAAGATCTGTATTCAGTGACCAAACTGCTCTAGTTTGAGAAACAGGAAGAGGTAAAGGAGAAATCTGTTTAAGTTAACTTATAAAGAAGTTGTTCCAACATTTAACAATACTAATTGTCTGCAGATGGTGAGAAGCATGGAATTTCCATCAAATAACTTGACTATCAGCTTACTGTTGAGTGACGACTTTTCCAGTAAGATGAATGTCATTTTCGGAGTGCAAGTGATCTGAAAATCCAAAGGAAGATAGAAAAAATGTCTTAAAACAGAAAAATTAAAAAAAAAAAAACTATTTCAGGAATATCAGTTACATTCTACACTAACTTCTCTATAACAAAAGAGAGAGAAAAGATTGGAATAATATATTTAGTGTATTGAAAGAAAATTATTGCTGAATTTCTATACTACACACAGTGATCTTATAAGAAGAGAGACAGTTGTTAGTGGCTGGTTAATACCAAAGGAAGAAGAAAAATGATCTAAAATGTGACACTGGTATGTGAAAGAGAATGGAGAGGAGATGTAAAGGAGCAGAGTTTGTATATAATTGAAATTAATATGGTATAAATTCAAATTAGAATTTTATAGCTTTAAGATATTAAATGCAATTCCTGTGATACCTCAAATTACATAACTATAGAATATATGCATGAGGATATACATGAGGAAATAAGAAGGCAATTAGAAACTTTCACTACTAAAAATTAGCTATACACAAGACAGCATTGCAGAAAATGAGGGACAACTATGAGGCACAGAAAAAATAAATAACAAAATGAGAGAATTAAGTTCCTCCTTATCAGTAATTACTTAAATATAAATGGAATAATCTCTCCAGTGAAAAGACAGAGTTGGCAGAATGAAGAAAAAAAATCCAACTATATGCTATTTATAAGAGACTCACTTTAGATCCAAAGATATAAACTGGTTGAATGTGAAAGGACAGAAAAATATATTCTGGGCAAATAATCAAAAGAGACTAAGGGTATTTATACTGATATCAGGCATAAAAGACTTTAAATCAAAAAAGTTACAAGACACAGAGATGGACAGTATATATTAATAAAAGTTCAATAGCAGGAAGATATAAATATTTACATACCTAATAACAGATTATAAAAATTGACAGAATCAGAGGGAAGAATAGACAGTTCTACAAAAAAGTTGAAGATTTCAATACTCCATCTTCTATAATGGGAAGAACAACCAGGCAGAAGAAAAGTAAGAAAATAGAGTACTTGAATAACACAATGAACAAGTACATCTAAAAGATATATACAAGACAGTTTACCCAAAACAACAGAATGTACACTGTTCTCAAGTGCACAAGGAACATTTTCCAGGATAGATCATCTGTTGGGCCATAGATAGGACTCAATAGATTTACAAAGTTAGGTATCATACAAAGTATCTTCTCCAACCACGACGGGATGAAATTAGGGTCATGAGATGGAGCCCTCCATTGGGCTCCAACTGAGCGAGGAGCCTGCTTGTCCCTTTCCCTCTGCTCCTTCCCCTGCTGTCTCTCGTAAATAAAATAAATAAATAAATAAATAAATAAATAAATAAATAAAAATAACATATTTAAAAAAATAAATAAAAACTGACTAATCCAAGAGTAGGAGGAAATGGAAATAGTTTAAAATATATGCGCTATTGATGGAAATGTATACAGAACAGTTTGATTTTATTTAGGAAAGATGGACATATGTGTTTCCTAAGACCAAGTTATTCCACTCCTCAGAATAAACTTAAACTCAAAAGTAGCATAATGCATGCACAGGAATGATTACCTCAGGATTCTCAATAGTAGAGGGAAAAAATAGTCAATAAAATGAATAAATGAATTGTGATTGATTCTAAATGTCAAGATCATTAAAAGCAAGGACTGTATTTTAATAAAAATGATCCTAGGGTTACATAAAACAACTTGAAGAGGTTAAAAAACATGTTGTTAGGTGAAAGAACAAAGAAAAAACACTGCTTATAGCATGAATTCTACATGTAAAATGTTCAGTAACAGACAATATTAAACTATACTTTTTTTAAATTTTATTTTATTATGTTATGTTAATCACCATACATTACATCATTATTGTAGTGTTCCATGATTCATTGTTTGCGTATAACACCCAGTGCTCCATTCAGTACATGCCCTCTTTAATACCCATCACCAGGCTAACCCATCCCCCCACCCCCTTCCCCTCTAGAACCCTCAGTTTGTTTCTCAGAGTCCATAGTCTCTCATGGTTCGTCTCCCCCTCTGATTTCCCCCCCTTCATTTTTCCCTTCCTACTATCTTTTTTTTTTAACATATAATATATTATTTGTTTTTTAGGATGTGTACATAGTTGAGAAAACCATAGAGACAAGTGAAATAATAAATATCACAAAAGTCAATATAGTGGTGACTTCTGGGAAATAGCTAAATTTGTGACTGAAAAAAATCATGAGATGAGGGGAGAGGACTATGAGTTGCTGGTGATATTTTATTACTTCTTGACTAGAGTGGTGTTTACACAGGTATCCACGTTATGATTATTCATTAAACAATATATTTTGTTCTTTTGTTATCTGTATGAAACATTATTAAAATGTGATCTAGGTTAATATTTTCTTTCTATTATCCTTACTATTCTTTTTAAGTACTGATACTTATTGTATAAATAAATATCTCATTACTTGCACTGTCTTTATCATATGTTCATATCATAACTTTATAACAACTTTAGCATGAAATTTATATAGGACTTTTACAGAGCACTGAGACTAAAATTTTCAGTGGGAGTTTTGTGTGTAAAAGGACACCCAAAGGCAGAAAGAAGCATCATGACCTAAATCCCCAAGTAGTCATGATGATAGTGACTTTGAAAACATATGTCAGAAATATTTTAGGAACCAAGAAAAATACAGATGGTGAATACGTATGTGTAAAAGTGATACTATGAAAAATGTGTGTATAAAGATAGACCAAATCATAATTAACAAAAATCCCTTAAAACCCAAATGAAAATTTACATTTATATTTAAAGAGTAATTTGAGGGGATATTCATACAGTTATTATTTTTCTGAATATGGCTAATTTGTATAATTCCAGATATAAGGTATAATGGATCCAACTTAAAGCTGAAAACATTGATTTTTCTGTTTCGAGACCACAGTGTTTTTCTATATTGTTGCAAAAGCTTATTACAATGAGAATAATAGGTACAATTGACCCCTCAAAAATGGGCTTGAACAGTGGGGGTCCACTTATATGAGGATTTTTTCAATAAATACAGTACTATAAATATATTTTCTCTTATGATTTTCTTAATTACATTTTCTTTTCTCTAGCTTACTTAATGGTAGGAATACAATATATAATACATATGAGATACTAAATAGGTATTAATTGAATGTTTATATTATTGTTAAGGCTTCTGGTCAACAGTAGGCTATCAGTAGTTAAGTTTTTGGGGTGTCAAAAGTTATATATGGATTTTTGACTGTACAGGGGTCAGTGTCCCTAACCCCTATGTTGTTCAAAGGTCAACTATATATGCAAAAAAAAAAAAAAAAAAAGGACATAGTAAACCATTCAAACATTACTTTAGTATCCATTACTACACATTTTTCTAAACTGTATACACATATATATGGCATACATACGTATCAAGTTATGAAGTTATTCCCACTTTATAAATGATGAAACCAATTCAAATAAATTATCCTATCACTGACTGTGATCACAAAGCTAGTAAGTAAAATAAAAAAATAAAATTTAAGGCTGATAGTTGTGTAACTTACATGTGATTGAGAGGCATTGCTTTAATTTAAGGCCCAAGTATTTCATAAAAGCTAGTACATTAACCAATAAACCAGATTATTTTTCCAGGTAAACTATGTACTATCTTAAATCATATATGATAGGTGGAAAATGAATTAGCAAGTGGGATCTGTTTTAAAGGGAAGAGGAGATGAAAGAGCTCTAAGTAACAGATACTGGCCAAATAGGCATCTACTGAGGTTATTAAACCTGAATAAATGAAGCAGAGAGTACAAGGTCCTGACAACTTAAACAAGCCAACTAAACAAGGTGACTTTCTCAGGGGAAGAAGTGGCAAGAGAAATGAGAGGAATGGGGATAGATTTCCCAACTTTACAATGGATGTGTGGCGGAGAATTTCTCACACACACAAAAAAATGACACTTGATTCCTTGATCTGTTCTGAACAACTCTTCTATAACTCAGTATGGTGTGAGAATGAGGGCTGGATTTGCCCTTTACTCCAGAATTCCAACAAATACTTGTCTTAAATATGCGGACTATTTGCTTTGATTTCATCATTGTTCCTTTTTTTTTTTTTTTTTGTAATTATGTTATGTTAATCACCATGCATTACATCATTAGTTTTTGATGTAGTGTTCCATGATTCATTGTTTGCGTATAACACCCAGTGCTCTATTCAGTACGTGCCCTCCTTAATACCCATCACCAGGTTAACCCATCCCCTCATCCCCCTCCCCTCTAGAACCCTCAATTTGTTTCTCAGAGTCCACATTCTCTCATGGTTCATCTCCCCCCTCCGATTTACCCCCCTTCATTTTTCCCTTCCTACTATCTTCTTCTTCTTTTTTTTTTTTTTTTTTTTAACATATAATGTATTATTAGTTTCCGAGGTACAGGCCTGTGATTCAACAGTCTTACATAATTCACAACTCTCACCATAGCACATACCCTCCCCAATGTCTATCACCCAGTCACCCCATCCCTCCCACCCCCCACCACTCCAGCATTGCTCAGTTTGTTTCCTGAGATTAAGAATGCCTCATGGGCGCCTGGGTGGCTCAGTCGTTAAGCGTCTGCCTTCGGCTCAGGTCATGATCCCAGGGTCCTGGGATCGAGTCCCACATCGGGCTCCCTTCTCGGCAGGAAGCCTGCTTCTCCCTCTCCCACTCCCCCTGCTTGTGTTCCTGCTCTCGCTCTCTCTGTCTGTCAAATAAATAAATAAAATCTTTAAAAAAAAAAAAAAAAAAAAAAAAAGAATGCCTCATATCAGTGAGATCATATGATACATGTCTTTCACTGATTGACTTATTTCGCTCAGCATAATACCCTCCAGTTCCATCCACCTCATTGCAAATGGCAAGATTTCATTCTTTTTAATGGCTGCATAATACTCCATTGTATATATATATACCACATCTTCTTTATCCGCTCACCTGTCGATGGACATCTTGGCTCTTTCTATAGTTTGGCTATTGTGGACATTGCTGCTATAAACATCGGGGTGCATGTACCCCTTCGGATCCCTACATTTGTATCTTTGGGGTAAATACCCAGTAGTGCAATTGCTGGGTCATAGGGTAGCTCTATTTTCAACTTTTTGAGGAACCTCCATACTGTTTTCCAGAGTGGCTGCACCAGCTTGCATTCCCACCAACAGTGTAGGAGGGTTCCCCTTTCTCCACATCCCCGCCAACATCTGAAATTTTCTGACTTGTTAATTTTAGCCATTCTGACTGGTGTGAGGTGGTATCTCATTGAGGTTTTGATTTGGATTTCCAAATTAAATGCTGAGCGATGTTGAGCATTTTTTCATGTGTCTGTTGGCAATTTGGATGTCTTTGCAGAAATGTCTGTTCATGTCTTCTGCCCATTTCTTGATTGGATTATTTGTCCTTTGGGTGTTGAGTTTAATAAGTTCTTTATAGATTTTGGATACTAGCCCTTTATCTGATATGTCATTTGCAAATATCTTCTCCCATTCTGTCTCTTGTCCTTTGGTTTTGTTGACTGTTTCTTTTGCTGTGCAAAAGCTTTTTATCTTGATGAAGTCCCAATAGTCCATTTTTGCCCTAGCTTCTCTTGCCTTTGGCGATGTTTCTAGGAAGAAGTTGCTGTGGCTGAGTTCGAAGAGGTTGCTGCCTGTGTTCTCCTTTAGGATTTTGATGGATTCCTGTCTCACATTTAGGTCTTTCAACCATTTTGAATCTATTTTTCTGTGTGGTGTAAGGAAATGGTCCAGTTTCATTCTTCTGCATGTGGCGGTCCAATTTTCCGAACACCATTTGTTGAAGAGATTTTTTCCATTGGACATTCTTTCCTGCTTTGTTGAAGATTTGTTGACCATAGAGTTGAGGGTCCATTTCTGGGCTCTCTATTCTGTTCCACTGATCTCTGTGTCTGTTTTTGTGCCAGTACCATACTGTCTTGATGATGACAGCTTTATAATAGAGCTTGAAGTCCGGAATTGTGATGCCACCAGCTTTGCTTTTCTTTTTCAACATTCCTCTGGCTATTCGGTGTCTTTTCTGGTTCCGTACAAATTTTAGGATTATTTGTTCCATTTCTTTGAAAAAAGTGGATGGTATTTTGATGGGGATTGCATTGAATGTGTAGATTGCTCTAGGTAGCATTGACATCTTCACAATATTTGTTCTTCCAATCCATGAGCATGGAACTTTTTTCCATTTCTTTGTGTCTTCCTCAATTTCTTTCATGAGTATTTTATCGTTTGCTGAGTACAAATTCTTTGCCTCTTTGGTTAGACTTATTCCTAGGTATCTTATGGTTTGGGGTGCAATTGTAAATGGGATCAACTCCTTAATTTCTCTTTCCTCTGTCTTGTTGGTGTATAGGAATGCCACTGATCTCTGTGCATTGATTTTATATCCTGCCACTTACTGAATTCCTGTATGAGTTCTAGCAGTTTTGGGGTGGAGTCTTTTGGGTTTTCCACATAAAGTATCATATCATCTGCAAAGAGTGAGAGTTTGATTTTTTCTTTGCCGATTCAGATATCTCAATTATAAGAACATATTATGAGCAACTATATGCCAGCAAATTAGAAAATCTAGAAGAAATGGATGCATTCCTAGAGATGTACCAACTACCAAAACTGAACCAGGAAGAAATAGAAAACCTGAACAGACCTATAACCACTAAGGAAATTGAAGCAGTCATCAAAAATCTCCCAAAAAACAAAAGCCCAGGGCCAGATGGCTTCCCAGGGGAATTCTACCAAACATTTAAAGAATTAATACCTATTCTTCTGAAACTTTTCCAAAAAATAGAAATGGAAGGAAAACTTCCAAACTCGTTTTATGAGGCCACCATTACCTTGATCCCTAAACCAGACAAAGACCCTACCAAAAAGGAGAATTACAGACCAATATCCTTGATGAACATGGATGCAAAAATTCTCACCAAAATACTAGCCAATAGGATTCAACAGTACATTAAAAGGATTATTCACCGCGACCAAGTGGGATTTATTCCTGGGCTGCAAGTTTGGTTCAACATCCGCAAATCTATCAATGTGATACGATACATTAATAAAAGAAAGAACAAGAGTCATATGATCCTCTCAATAGATGCAGAAAAAGCATTTGACGAAGTACAGCATCCTTTCTCGATCAAAACTCTTCAGAGTATAGGGATAGAGGGTACATACCTCAATATCATAAAAGCCGTCTATGAAAAACCCACAGTGAATATCATTCTCAATGGGGAAAAACTGAGAGCTTTCCCCCTAAGGTCAGAAACACGACAGGGGGGTGCCTGGGTGGCTCAGTCGTTAAGCATCTGCCTTCGGCTCAGGTTATGATTCCAGGATCCTGGGGTCAAGTCCCACATGGGGCTCCCAGCTCAGCGGGAAGCCTGCTTCTCCCTCTCCCACTCCCCCTGCTTGTGTTCCTGCTCTCGCTGTGTCTCTCTCTATCAAATAAATAAATAAAATCTTAAAAAAAAAAAAAAAAAAGGAACGTGGCAGGGATGTCCACTATCACCACTGCTATTCAACATAGTATTAGAAGTCCTAGCCACAGCAATCAGACAACAAACAGAAATAAAAGGCATCATGATTGTTCCTTAACAACAGGGGTAAGCCCCTTTGCAAAAGGAAGGAAACATTCTCAACCATGATTCTGGGATTTTTTTTTGTGATCTTTTCTAGTCTCAAATTTAGAGTATAGGAAACTGCCGGTTCATTGAAACACTATCCTGAGCATGTATGCATCGTCTTTCCCTAAACTATCTTCTTCTAAAATATTTCTAATCCATCATTGACTTCTCCCCAAAATTATCTGTATAACTAATTAAGCTTTATCTCTTTAAAAAAGCTTAGTGTTTTCAATTGCTTCCAAGAAAAAATGTATAGTATTTAACATCACTCTAATATTTTTCTATGATTTAAACACTTCTCAGCCTTTTGGCTAAGATCAGGTGTATTTTTTCCTAAGACTTAGCCCTATGCGTATCTACAGTAAGAATTTCATCCACCATTAATTATTTCCTTGTTTTGATCTATAAATAATTAATACATGTTTTGCAACCCTACACAAAACAAACCCAATCCCCTGGCCTGTTATGATAAACCCCAAATCACACAATGTTTTCTTGATTTATGGTTGGTTTTCTTCCTAAAATTGAAAAAAAACAGAATGCATCATTTGGATTTGCTTATCTTTAGGACATCTACTTTGGAAAATTGTTAATGGAACATTTGCCTTGCCATACAAATCACATTTTTGTTCCTGGTTCATTTTTCTGTTTCTGTTTCTTGTTTTGTTTTGTTTTTCCTGGTGACCAATCCAAATGCTCATTACCTATTGTGGAAAGAGAAAAAACAAGCCAAGTCATTATTTCAAGCTTTATATTAAAATGTTGCTAGGGGTGCCTGGGTGGCTTAGTTGGTTAAATGACTCTTGATTTTGGCTCAGGTCATGATCACAGGGTTGTGAGATCGAGACCCCCCCCCCCCAGGCTCCACACTCAGCACGGAATCTGCTTGAGATTCTTTCCCCTTCATTCTCCCTGCCCTCTTCCCCACCAAAATAAATAAATAAATAAATAAATAAATAAATAAAATCTTTTTAAAAAGTTGCTAAATGAGACCAACTTTGACATGAATGTTAGGGAATGAAACAAGGTGCTTAAGTATATTACATGACAAATGGAACAAGATCAGTCAAAATTTAGTTTTATTCCAAGAGTGTACACTACAGAAATTCTCAGTATTTGTGGAAACATGTGACATTAGTTATATAACAGGATGGTAGAGCAGCAAAATGGTGGTTGCAGTTTATCAGCTACTGGGTGACAAACTTGAGTTTAGGAAAATTTTAGTGGGGAGGAATAGTTGGAGGCAAGTTTTTCAAGGGTGATAGTAAAACATTTTTAATCTTTTAGGGATTTTTGTAGTCATTCCTCTTTACCAGCATTTCACTCAGGAAAACTTTCTTATGCTGGATCAGAGTCCAGACTGTAACCCCTATCCAGATTTCCAAGTTTGAAGAACAGGTGAAGTCCCATAGCACAGGAAATATTTAGTTTCAAGTACATCACCAGTTTTGAGTGATTGTTCTTTCTTATGAATTCATTCATCAGATAGTGGCTATACAAAAGTACCTATGGATCTGGACAAGATACAATATAGAATTATGATGTTAAGGAACACAAGAATCATTAATACACCTTTAAGTGCTTCCTTTAGCAACACTGACTCTTCTCAATCCTAGTCAGAAAAAAAAAAAAAAAAAATCCTACATCTGAATTTCCCAACTTGGAAAGAGGTATAATGGCCAGGTTTCCAAGCTTTCATATCTTTCTGTTTAGTTCTTTAAAGCTATCAGTTAAGTGTTGTCAAATACAAGGGATTAGCTATTTTTAAAAAGTATTAGAAATAAAGGGAGAAATCTTAAAGTTTTCATCCCTGATAATTAAAAATTTATAATTTTAAACTACAACAAATGGCTTAAAGATAGTTATAATTTAAAAAAAGAGAGAAGAAAGAGGGAACAATTAATGGCTTTTTGTATTTAGAGTCTGTGTCTGGGAATCTTAGTTAGAAGTATGAAAGTTGGTTATTTGGTTGAAACTTTTTGGAAAAGTTGAATTATTTATGATGCTGTCTGCTTCTAGACAATCCCCAAAGACTCTCAGTTTTACATTTGTAAGCATCAAAGACATACAGGTCATGGGAGTGTGATGCATTGAGAGTTTGAAAATGTAAATTAAAGAATCTGTACTTTCAAAGATAACTACCTGGGTTAGTAGGACCTGATGTGGCCTTTTTCCAATGAAGTGTAAGACCATCCTTATTCTGTTTTTGAGGTTTTCCTTTGGTAAATCTGCTTAGACCTGTTAGTTATAAACTTTTGAATATAGCAATAAACCTTTAAAATGTGGCAGTAAGTTCTTGGATGTATAATTGCTAGCCTTACCAGGTGAGAGTTAAGAGGATGATAACCTTTGATTTCCAGTCAGTGAATTTTTTAACAGTTGAGAAAGTTAAGGATACCTTAGGTCATGGCAGGTAATCCTTCAAAAAATTGTCCAAGCTTTATTTGTTCTTTTATTTTTCACTACTGATATAGGATGATAAAGATGATGGAATTTCTAGATGATAAACAGTACCATGTATAGCTATTTGATTACAGTTCTTATAAAATAGGCACTTCTATCTCTAGATAAAAAGCTTAGTAATAAATACACCAGGTTGAAAATACAACTGATTGTATTGGAAGCTGATTGTTGTTGTTTGTTTTATTTCATCTTGTTGTTTTCTAGTTCTTAATGCAGTTGCCATTTGGCTGAGAAAACATTATGGCCATCTAAAAATATAAATAGACAATAGTAAACCTACATCCATACCACTTGAAGGAGGTTATTGCATAAAGTCTATTTGTAAATATCAAATAGACATTGAAGCTTTTGCTCTTTCTTATGCCTACCTTTTGCCTGGATTATAAATTTGGCAGATGGGACATGTGCCAAAAACATCCTAAGAAGTTTTGAGTGAAATGACCCTAGCTATACTGATTTTAAGATTTCAGCCAATTTAAATTTGTTTTTGTGATCAAACTGATTAGCTATGTTAATAAATTATGTTATTTAATTATCTTAATAAATTATTATAATCAATGGTTATTCTGGAAGTGAGACTATTTTATAAACAGAATAGATATGAACAAGCATCTATAGCAATTTGATTTACATTAAAAACCAAAGTTATTGTCATTAATTGTATCTGATAGTCAGGTATATTGAATTTAGAACAAAAATCATTTTGTACAGTTATTATGCAAGCCTTTCTGCTTAAACATGAGTGTATTTTAATCTTAGGACTTCAATACTTCTTTTGGGGGGACACAATTCAACTCACAACAGTGCACCCTCTGTTCTCCTCCAATTAATGTCTTTCCCATGTGCAAAATAAATTCGCCTCATCCCAACATCATTAAAAGGATTATTAATCCATTTCAGTGTCAACTCAGAGTCCCAAACCTTATCTAAATATAATCAACTCAAACTCATCTAAATCAGTTATGGGTGAGAATCCAGCTATGGTCCATCCAGGGACAAAATTCATTGTTATCTATGTATTTGTGAAATTAGAAATCAAGTTATATACTTATAAAATACACTGTTGGGATAGTTATAGGATAAACATTGCCATTCCAAAAAGATAGAAATAGAAGGAAAAGGGGTCTCAAGTCCCAGGCAAGTCCGAAAACAAGCAGGGAAAATTCAATTAGATTTCAAGGCTTGAAAATAATCCTGGACAGGCGCGTTTTGTTCAGTTCTCCTCAGTTCTCCGCAGTTTTTCCCACCTGCATTGCATGTCATCTCACTGACCCTGGCCTGGTGTCATTCCGTGGGGAAGACATGGAAATTAGAGAGCTACCACTTTTCTTGTTCTTTGCTTCTTACCTGCACTATTGCAGTAGAGATAGTCCCCAACTTACATTGGTTCAACTTATGAGTTTTTAATTTTACAATGGTACAAAAGTGGTAACATTCAGTAGAAATAACTGGAATTTTTAATTTTGATCTTTCTCCGGGCTACTGATATGTGGTATGATCCTCTCTCCTGATGCTGGACAGCAGCAGCTCCCACTTAGCCACATGATCACAAGGGTAAATAAGTGATACATTTATAACAGTGCAGTATCCAGCATATTACATGAGATATTCAATTGTTTATTATAAAAGATGTTTTATGTTAGAGGACTATGTACAACTGTAGGCCAGTGCAAGTGTTCTGAGCATGTTTAAGGTAGGCTAGGTTAATTTGTGATGTTTGGTAAGTTAGGTATATTAAATGCATTACTGACTTACGATATTTTCACATTATGATGGGTAAGGTGTAACCTCATCATAAGTCAAGGAAAACCTGTATTTGTACAATAGTTTGATTATTACTTTCAATTTGGCTCATTGTCCCAGGTGGCCACCTTGACACCTGGCAACATAACAACTACCATAAAGCAGAGTAGTTTTACTTTCAGGGTCACTGTCTTCATATCACAGCAAAAAGATTTCACTTCAGGGTCCCATGAAGAGATAGAAACATATTATGAGGGAAAGTTTAAGAAAAAAACAGGACTCTTCAACAAATTATACCTCTCTTTAATTATAAGTCCTTTTCCAAGTTCACCATGAAATAGTTAATCTTGTTTGTTTCATCTACCATAACCTTTGCTTAATATTTTGTTTATTAAAATTAAACACTGATACTTGTTGAAAAGTTGTATATTAAATTCTGAATCCCTGAAGATAGATTTCTGTTTCTTCTAGTTAAATATAACTAGCTTATTTTGTTTCTCCATATATATGCTCTCAAAATATTGAAAGAAAGGTTTTTCATATAATTATTTTGGGTTTTGTTAATGTGTGATATGTGTGTATGCATGCATGTTTGTGTGTATACGTGCATGGGAACAAGAAGATATACAGACAGTAAAAAACAAAAGGACTATATATAGAAATTTCCAGGTTTATATTTTTAAATAACTAAGATTAAAGTGTTGGAGGAGATAAAAGACTAGACTGCATATTTCAAGGTGGAAGAGGAAATGATAAATACTGCATGGCAGATCTGAAAAAAAATACAAATTCTACAATTGAAAAATACAGTTGTCAAAATTAAAAACTCAAAGTGTAGATTTAACACCAGATTAAATAAGTGAAGAAAAATTGGTAAATTGAAGGCAGGTCAGAAAAAAGGAAAAAAAAAAAAAAATAAGAGAACTCCTAAGAAAAGTCATGAAATACATCAATCGCACATTTTCAAACCCTCACAAAACCTGAGAAAAATGAAAATATAAAATGTAATTCACACATATTAAAAACAAATATAAAGAAAGATCTATAAAGCAACCAGTAAGATGGGGGAAAGGATTTATTTTATCTTCAAAGAAGTAAAAATCATACTTTATAATTAAGAATAACAGTTGACTTTTAAGCAAAAAGATTGGAAGCTGGAAGTAATTGAATGATATCCTCATAATAATGGAAAACCAAGTGCAACTGGAGAGGGTATTTTGTCCCAAGCATAGGCAACAAGTGGGTTCACTGTTTGTATTTAATTTAAAAACATAATAAAACTGAGTAGAAACAACTTTGCTTTTTATTATTATCACACACTGGGGTTTCTAAATAGTGTCAATGATAAAGCATTGGTTATTTGGATCCTCCCCACTGTTTCAGAATGCTGCTGAAAAATGTGTTGATTAGAATTATATACTCCATACCGCTTCTCGGCCTTTTGGCTAAGATCAAGTGTAGAATTATATACTCCATAAAAATCTTCTTTAAGAATGAAGGTGGATATGTAGGCATTTTTATAGATTAACCTTGTGTCATATAAACATGTTAAACTCATTAGTTCTGGTAGCTTTTCTTTTTGATAAATTCTGTAGCATTTTTCACATAGAAAATGATCTTGTCTGCAAATAAAATAGTTCTTTCTTCCCAGTAGATCATAATGCCTTTTATTTCATTTATTTGTCTTATGCTGGCTAAAATATCCAGTAAAACATTGAAGAGAAATAGTAGATGGACCTCCTTGCCTATTCCCTGCTTTTAGGTGGAAAATTGCCAGTCCTTTACCATTAAATATAATGTTAGCTGTAGGTTTTTCATAGTTGCCTTGTATCAGTTTGAAGAAGTTTCTTTCTAATAATGGCTCTAAAACAAAATAAAACCAAACCAAACATCTAACAATACCAAATGTTGGCAAGGATGTAGTGTTCACACATTTCAATTTGTATACCCCCTTTGGAAAATGTTTTGGAATCATCTAATGATCTTGAAAACAAGTTTTTTAAAGATTTTATTTATTTATTTGAGAGAGAGAAAGAGAGAGCACCAGCAGGGGGAGCAACAGGCAGTGGGAGAGGGAGAAGCAGGCTTCTTGCTGAGCAGGGAGCCTGACATAGGGCTTGATCTCAGGACCCTGGGATCATGACCTGAGCTGAAGGCAGCCGCTTAACAGACTGAGCCACCGAGGCGCCCCTTGAAAACAATTGTATGCGCATGTGTACCAAAAGATGCATACAACAATATCAGTAGCAATATTATTTGTCAAAGTTCTAAACTGGAAAATTGAAATAAATCCATAAGTTCCAATTAATTGGAATATGTTTACTCAATGAAATAACATACAGAAATCAAAATGGCATTGGTAGAGCCATAGTCGGCAACATGCATGAGTCTTATAAAAGTAGTGCTGAGCAATAGAAGCAAAATCTGAAGGACTACATACAATACAATTAATTTATATAAATTTCAAACACAAGCAAAACCACTCTGGATTAATCTGTTAGAAATCATAAGAGTGGTTAACTTTGGGTATGCAGGCAGCTTTTGATATACTGGTTATGTTCCACTTACTCACTTGGATTTTTATATGTACACTTAAAATATACAAAACTGTCTGCATATGTGTTATGCTAAGTTGGAAAAAATAAGAAAATTTGTGCAAGTAGAAATATGCTATAATAAAATTTGGACCACCTTTTGCCTCACTGCATCTGAAAGAGCAAGATGGGTCACCAGCAGCTCTACTGGAGCCATCTGAGGAAATCTGGCCAGGGTTCTCATGGTTGCCATGTCTGCTCAAACGGCACAGTCTGGTCCAGAAAAATGTGCCTCAATATGTGCCACCAGTGTTTCTGTCAGTATGGGAAAGATACAGGCTTCATTAAGGTGGATTAAATGAACTTCCTTGAATGTGTCATCCAAGATACCTACCTCAACTGCAGATATCCCATATACCTACCTTAATGCTAATTCATTGTACATAAAATTAAAATACTTCAATTATGAAAAAAATAAATAAAACTTGGACCTATAAACCAAACATCTATTCTCCCCCTCCATCTTCCTGCAATTAGTTCAGCAACATTCACTGATTTCAAAACTATGAGGTAAAGGGAGGATCAAATGAATGTAGAGACAACAGAAAATTAGCTTTGTGTTTCAAATTAGATTTTTACACTTAAGTCAGGGACAATGAAAGACTTCATGTTCAAGAGTCTCCCATTTTAAAGAATCAAAGACTAAGATTTGAAAGACTTCAAGCTTAAGATGTTTGCCATAGAAAAGAAATAAGAACAAGAACAGAGAAGAACTGCTCCTCCTTGCCCCTGGAGTCTTGTTAAAGATTGCCTGTAGTGTGTGCCTTTCTGATGGG
Source organism: Halichoerus grypus (assembly GCF_964656455.1). NCBI lineage: Eukaryota > Metazoa > Chordata > Mammalia > Carnivora > Phocidae > Halichoerus > Halichoerus grypus. The sequence goes on from NC_135715.1 coordinate 23,885,849, forward strand.
GTTAAGCTCAATGAAACCCATAAAGAAATCCACTATATGAGAATGATGAACTCATAAGGCTTATGCAACCCTCCCCAACTAAGGGTCTTGGGACCAACCCAAAAAGAATTTTGGAGAGAATTTCAGTTTGCATTATTCCCTACCTTCATCTGAATATTTGTAAAGAACTATCTGATAAAGAGCAAGCGAACCTGAAAAATACCTAGTGCTTGAAATAATCTAAATTACCTAGGTGACTAGAAGGTTCATGGGTCTAAACACTTCTCATCAGATGCAACAAAGGTAGAAGCTTATGATGAATAACAAGATGAGGTAAAGTGTGTTTCTGAAAACACTTGCAGATGAATAGACCAAGTAAGCTCCTACTACCTATCCCCCACCCAAATCTGGATGCTACATAAGACACTATGTCACCTGGAATTTAGAAGTCATAGGGGGAATAATATGTAGAAGACACATATAACCCTATATTTATTAGGCTAAAACAGCACTTGAATGAAAAATTATTCAATTCATTGACATTATCTCAAGTGATTAAATTATGTTACTGGAGCCAGAAGATTAGAACATGAGATGATACTTTAAGTTTGTTTTTTAGAAAAATAAATTTGTAACCTTAAACACATCAGTTTTAATTATGAAATTTTATCTGGCTCATAGTTAAATAATGAATATTTGTTAAGTATCTTCTACTTAGTCAGGGGACTCCTATAGGCAGAAAAACTCAAAGGCTCAATGATTAATAGAATCCATTGATTTTTAAAAGGAACTAAGGCTAGATTATTACCCTACCATCATCCATACATTTTACAAAGGTGTTATCAGAGGTCCTCTCTAGCTTCCAAATTTTAGAGTAATTAAGCCTTTTGACTAGTTTACAACCCAACCTGTGTTTTTGTTCCCCTGAGTTTTAGTCACTGCTCATTCATTGTATGATCTTGGTCATAAAATGACTTTGATTTTTAAGTCTTCTATTCAAATTAGTGGTTGACATTTATCTTACCTGAGCACAAAATTTTAGAAAAGTATCTCATGTTCAAGTCTATTCAAACCATCCAAGATATGTCCTGACAGTTCCACCACTATTTTTTTTTTTAATTGCCTGAGAAAAGAGAAAGGAGAAAGCTTTAACATCGAAGTATCTACTGCCCATATCAAGCTAACTAAAATATTTTCAGGTAATACCATGCTCCGTAGTTTATTGATATCTGCTTATAATGTAGATAAAAACAAGATGAATATAATGCCTTGGCACTTCATAGATAACATACATCTGTGGCCACTTGATGGTTTGCTAAATTTAAGGCAAGTCTTGGAAAATCATAATATTTTGAATTTCTTACCATCTCTAGATGATAAAGACGATTACACATGTGGATTTCTGATTGATTTTAGTTACACCACTACCTGACAAATAAATGACCAGTATGAAGACATAAGTAGTAGCTCGTTGACTATGGTAAATAAATATAATCAAGTTTGATGTATTTGCAGATAACTGATGAAACAAAGTATTTTGTATCTAACTGCTGTACATTAACCTGGGATAATGTAATGAAAGTCAGTAAGGTGGGAATAATAATCAGCAGGAATTTCAAAAGCTTCAAGCATGAATGTAGATGTCTAAGTAAACTCACAAAAAGGAAAAAACAGAAAACAATTTCAATCTTTAAGTGCCAGTTTAATGATACTTATTGACATCAAGCATAAAATGAATGTTTACAAATCAGAAGCCAGCCGCACATGCCAAGGGCACTTTGGCTTTTTATATCCATACCTTAATAAAGGATAAATATATCCTGTTGTAGAGTAGAAAAGGTCTTATTCAGATAGATTTCTCTAGAAATACTTTAAAAAATTATTATAAAAACAGAAACTTGAGTGAAACTGGTAGTGTGGAATCATTTAGGTTCATTTTCAGAATTTTCTGAAGTTTTTTTTAATTAAGAAAAGAATAACTTCAAAAGGGATGATTTTTTGAAAATGGCTAACTCATCACATAGATTGAAAAGTATACTGTAGAAACAGTTAACTTAATATTATAGTAAATGAAATTGTAATTACTATGCCCAAATAAAAGAGCAGTGATAGCGTCAAATCTATGGCAGAAAAGGATGTAATAAAAAAAGAAAAAAATTTTTTTTCAAGAGGAGAATAATGATATTAAGTTTATATACTATTAAATTAGAAAGGATAAAGTAGGTTAACTATTAAAGAATTAAATAAGGCATCTGCAAATATAGAGTTGATTTACAAATGGACTGATAAAAGTTCTATCTTCATACCTGAGGATGTCTGGATGTCCAGTTTTTAACTATTGGCCAAGAAGATAAGGGCTTTGGGATCTATCTATGAATTGCTGTTTAAGGTCCAAATATCCCCTGGTGATCACTTTCATTACTAATGATTTGCTGCTGGCCTAACTGCTGTAATGAACTTAGCTGTATCACCTGGCCAAGGGACCTATGCTTTCCTGAGAGCTTCTACAGTTCTTTGTCTTAGTCCTCAGTGCTTGCCAGCTCTATTCCTCTTGCCACAACCATCACTTTGCTTTTATATAAAAGCCTTTTGTGAGTATATGCTAGAAAGTCCAGTGATTCTTTTCGAATATCTAAAGAAACCTTTGCAACATATTAGAACAAACAATAAATGAATCAGAAGGAAGATAAAATAACAACAAAATATCTCAATCATTCAAAAAGAAGACAATATAGAAAGAGTAAAATATAATCAGAAAAGAGGGGAAAGAAAGAATGCAGATAGCAAGATGCTAGAAATTCCTCCAAATATTTGAGTAATCACTGTAAATGTAAATATGTGGAAACACAGCTAAGTACACTTTGGATTCTTGTTTTGCACCTTTTTTTAAATGTTACCTAAAAACCTTTCCAAATGCTTAAATTTCATTTGAAACAGGTATTTAGAATAAAAATATTTTGTCTCCAAAATAAAATAACATTTATTTACAATATATTTTTCTTATGGTTAATGCTGGAATGTTGGCCTAAAAAAGGGAGAGTCAACATGTTGTCTCAACCCACAGCTTCACCATCTATGATTATAGCTGCTGAAAAAGATGAATTTGACATTTCAGTGAGTATTCTGACTCATGAACAAGGAAACTAGTCCAAATAAACTGGGTCAGCTGTAACTAAGAAAGGAAAATATGACAAAGACCATCTTTCCTCAGTTTTATGTTAATCATTTGACTCATTTTTTCTTAAACCACAGATATTTTAAATAGTATTATGTTTCAGTTAAACTGTGGCATCATTTTGAAACCAATCACTCTGATTTTAAAGAAAAAAATACTTGAATCTTTTAAAGGTAAACATGATGATCTCTCTTAGAGCTGAAAGTTATTTGAAAAAGTCGTAGAGTCTCTTGCTGGGTGAACTGTATTTCTTTGCTTGAATAAGAGTACATGATGGCTGAGAAATTGAAAAGACCTTGTGTAGTCGACACTGGTGAATACCTACAAGAAGAAAAGTTAGTAAAAAAAAAAAAAGTCATGTCAATTTACTTTTAAATTATACAGTAAATCTTCAAATTAATGATTTAGCTGAAAACATGAGACTGAGTTAATATCTTGTCTTCAGGATGTACTTTTGACTTACAAATGCACTAATATACACATGTGGCTATAATTATTTACCTGTATTGGTCCAAAGTTAGTGTAAACTAACTATCATAGAAGATAATTTATGAAAATGCTTGGCCAAAAATACAAGTAGTACTGAAATACGCGATGTTCCAAATAACCCTTTGAATGGTCATTTTTTTAATCCTGAAACAGTTGTATTGACATTTACACTGTTGATGCAAAAACAATAGTGAAAAACATTTCTGGTTTCTTATCAAGGTATACACACCAAACTATACCAATAGTCATCTTTCTTCATTTTTATACACAATTAAAAAAAAAAGATGTCAGTTATAAGCAAGTATTAGACTTGCAGAAACTTGTAGTACCTTTCCAACACTTCAAGGTTTTCTATGAGATAGATGGAGATATTAATGATTATAATTTCTTTTAATATGAAAAATAAAATGTGTCAACACTGGGAAGATCTATATAATTCATTGAACAAATATGATACAAAATCATATATGGGTAAAATATCCAATAAAAGATAGGCTAGTGAATTTTACAATACTAAAATATAAAAGATTTGTTGATGTGGATTCAGATTCTACATCTTTAAGAAACTATCACTCATCAAGTTGGAATATAGTATCAAGAAAAGTTACAAATTATCTGAAATAAAGACTACTAAAATACTTCTAATTTTTTCCAACATCATTTTTGTATAAGGCCAACTTTTCTTTATATTCTTCAAGCAGAAAAACTTATTGCAAGAGATTGAATGCAGCATTAGAAATGAGAATCCAGCTCTTTTCTATTAAGGTGTAAAGTAATGGTATCCTTCTCATTACTTATTTTGGATAACATTATTTTCAATAAAATGCATTAATGTATAATGGTGTCTTATTATTATCATTATTATTATGAAATAAATTGATAAGCAAGCATTTTGAAATATCTTAATTTTAATTTCTAATCAATTTTTTAAATTGTAAAGATGTCCCAAAATGAAAAAGATTGGTTCTTGCACTTACTCACCAAGTTACAAGAATGTTCAAAAAAGGAATTTTTACTATTGTAACATCCTGTAAACAACTAAATACATTTGAAGTATTGAACGGGTAAAGGAATTGTGTTATATTAACTTATGCTATTTATTTTACCATATGACTATTTTCAGCAAAATTTAAATTTAAAAACTTGTGATCACAATGCAAATCCTCAAACATGAACTCATGAAATTTTAGCGCTATAAGGCATAGCAAAAAGCTCTCTCTCTTTTTTTCTTGCAAAGGCCTATTTATTTCTCTATTATGTTGGTTCTAGGTTATTCTGTCTCCTCAGTAGAATAAGAATTCCTCCTTTAGGGGTGCCTGGGTGGCTCAGTCGTTAAGCATCTGCCTTCAGCTCGGGTCATGATCCCAGGATCCTGGGATTGAGCCCGGCATCGGGCTCCCTGCTCAGCGGGAAGCCTGCTTCTCCCTCTCCCACTCCCCCTGCTTGTGTTCCCTCTCTCCCTGTCTCTCTGTCAAATAAATAAATAAAATTAAAAAAAAAAATTCCTCCTTTAATTTTAAATCTTTCTGCTATTGATATTGATAAATTTTAGAGTACAAAGACACTCAACTTCTATGTTCTCAGTTACTGTTGTCAAGATTTGACACTGCTCTGCTGTTGCAAACTTAGGTATTAAGGAATTTCACACTCCCCCACTGAGATTTGGACAAAGTGTTCTTTTCAACCACCTAATAGCTGAGAATGGCTTTTCTTCTTTTTCATTGCACTGAAGGAGTAGAAATAACTATAACATTTTAGGTACTTTAAAGGACTTTGGAGGATAGATAAATAAATATACATAAAATATATAGATATATTTTCAGGTTTCATTCAATCATTCATATGTGTGTATTAATATATGAATATATAAAACTTATATATAATATATAATTAAGTGAAGCCTGAAAATGCCTCTCAGTTGCTGAGATATCTTGCCTTACCTTCTGTTACATCCAATGTGAACTCTGAGACATTATTTAAGTTACAGATCAAAAGAATGTTGCTTTTTATTGTCATTTAAATTATTATGAGATGTAAAGACAGCTCCCTACACTGCATTTGAAAACAGCCTCTAATAGTTGAGGAAAGAACCTCAACTGAAAGAAATACAAATAGTACCGCAATTTCAGAACTGCCGATTCTTTTTTTAATCACAGGCATTTTATTGCCAAATACAGTATACTTTTGTTGAGATTTGATTTCTTTTTTTTTTTTTAAAGATTTTATTTATTTATTTGACAGAGAGACACAGCGAGAGAGAGAACACAAGCAGGGGCAGAGGGAGAGGGAGAAGCAGGCTTCCCGCGGAGCAGGGAGCCCGATGCGGGGCTCGATTCCAGGACCCCGGGATCATGACCTGAGCCGAAGGCAGACGCTTAACGACTGAGCAACCCAGGCGCCCTGAGATTTGATTTCTAAATAAGAATGTAATATTAACAAGACACTGAGTTGGGTTGCAAAATGACTCATTGAAAAATATCAGTATTGAAAATGAATTTATTTTTAACAGAAGCATTGATAAATGTTATTTATATTTCTAATTTTTAATATGCAATATTATTATAGAAAATTTGTCTATTTTTATACACAAAGCATCTTTATAAAATTAAATTTTAGCATAATATGACAACTGAGGGAAATATAAAATATAAAGAACATTTAATCTGACTTTTTTTAATTGACCATAGAGGGTGTTAAGGACATCCAATTAAATGCTTTTGCATTCTGGTGACCCCACCTTTAAATAAAATTTCAGTGGACATTTCTCAACATTTTCTCCATTTTTTTTCAAATCAGGGCATTTTTAATATTTTTACCCATGAATGAGTTATGCACTTTATTTTTAAAATTACGTTAAAATCAAACGTAATTTGTTAAGTTCTGATCCTGTCAGTGGGTACTTATTAGACCATGAAAAGGTGAAAACACAAAGTGTCAGGGAGGTCACAGCTTGAAACATTAGCCATAGAATAAGAGCTCACAAAAATAGCAATGGTCCCTCTCATGTTGCTCCACAGCTCCTTGACAGAATGCCCCCTGATACTACACCACTGTCAACCTCAGACTGTATTAATGTTACTAACTGTATTGATTCCTCGACATTTGAAATCTGTTGTGCAAATTCTTCATCTTCTACCCCAAATGTTTATGTTGTTGCTTTATTCTTTTTTTAATTTTTCACTTCCTATTTATTTAAGCTTTCTGATTATAAAAGTAATGTATGTTCACTATAAGAAAGTAAACAAATATTACTATAATTAGGCACACAAGGTGAAATTCAGATAATTTATAATGCATATGGCTTCAGGCATAGAATAGAAGGTTTAAGATGAGTGGCTGAGGAGCTTGATTCCTTGGGTTCAAACCCTCTTTGACAGTCTTTAATGTGCATTCTAAAGCAAGGTCATTAAGCTTTCTGTGATTCAGTTTCCAGGGGAATTAAATAGTATTGATCTCATAGGGCTGATGTGAGACTTAAAATAATTAATACTTTAATAGTAATAGTAACCTCATAAGCTTGAAGACGTCTAAAATTAAATTAGTTAATCTGTTGTAAGGATGAAATTAACCTGAGAATACCATTTAATGCCCAATAGACATTTATTTTATATTAGCAGTAAAATGGCATGCTGTTACCCCTTTAATCTCATATTATGTATAATATTTGGCAACTGCTATCTCATTCAGCATGAACATATCCCTATATTCATAATTATTACTGTTTTTGATAACTATCCCACTATATGAAGAAAATGTAATTTAATCAGTCTGGTATTTTGGGATATGTATATTGTTTCCATTTTTAGTTTTGGAAAGAAGGTCAAATTTAGCACTCTTTTACATATATTTTATGCAAAGCTGCTTTATTCCTTAAAATGCTTTCCTGGTATCAGAGTTACTGGAATTAGGGGTATTTAACTCACTTATTCAACAATATTTAGTGCATGTCTGTACTGAGGCTGGCATTCATCTCAGATCACTGGCACATACTGCCAGGGTTTCTATCCCGATGGAGATTGTATTCCATGCAGAATAATTTATGCTTTTGACATACACTGTCAAAATCCCTATTGACAAAGCTTGTACCACATCATCTTCTCCTCAACAATGTATGAAATACTAGTCCTTAAACTTCAGCCAACAGTGAATAATCTAAACAAGCAAGCAACAATTTAACTAAAAAGCAAACAACAAAAGCAACAACGAAAATAGAAAATGTGAAATTTAATAAGAGAAAAATAATATGACTTTTTGCTTTATTTCTATTGACTTATTTTTAACTATATATTTTAATTAAGTATTCATACTCCATAGCTCCTGAATCTAGCAGTATCTATCTATATCTATCTATCTATCTATGTATCTATCATCTATCTTTCCATCATCTATCTCTCCCCTGCCCACTTTTCATTTGCACTATATATAGCAGAGAGTACTAGCTGCCAATGTGGCTATCTGGAATAAAGTGTATTTCCCATGGTCCTTTTCCTTTGTAAGTAAGCATATGATACAGTTCTGGACAACAAAATATAAACTGATTAGAGCTACAAGTGAAAATCTTTTTTTTTTAGATGATCAAACATAGTTTCTAATGATAGAGAATGTATATACATAAATATTCTTTTCATATTCTACTTTATTCCAATTTCAGACTCCATCTTGTCAGTTTTGTCCATTGTTTTAGTCTGTAAAGTATTTACTGATGTACAAAACGAGTTCTTTTCACGTGTTAAAATGTACCAAATGAGTCCAAATTTTGTAGCAATGCTGAATGAAGCAACTGATTTTGATGTTGACTACCATCTATTTATTATGTGACCTTGGAAAAGTTACTGAACATCTTTGAATTTCAAATTCTTCATCTGTAAAATAGTGATAATAATATCTATATCACATGATTAGTGTCAGGATGGAAAACAGAAATGTATATTGAATACTAGGAATAGTGCCTCAATAATTTCTTTTATAATTGTAACTATTATTATTACAATTTTAGCTAGAATTCCCCAAGCTTGTGACCACAAAGCAAGGCCATATGTCCTTCCCTTTTTGTACCCAAATTATGGTGGCCTCTGGAACTTTATTGTTGGGAATTATACATCCTTCATTGTGTTCTTTCCAAGCTTATGAGAGTTCACAATGAAGTATCTCATGTATGCTCAAAAGCAAAACAAAAACAAAACCTTGTCATTTCTATTCACTTTAATGTCTGCTTTCTGTCTTCTTTCTAATTTTGACTCCACTTATTTGTGTCTACTGCTCACAAGGTTATTTGGGAAGCCTCCTTTTTATTGATGTCCATTATTGGCATATTAGTATTCATGTACAGCCTACTTTTACTGATGCTACAAAAATTTCTAAGTATTCTTGGAACCCAAACATTGATAACTTCTATGGAGAGGTAGGAATAATGGCTTTATTTCTGACACTCTGCAAAATTTTCTCATTTGTGGCCCTGCATACAAAGGTTTACACCAAGATACCCTTGCCATACTAGTTCCATCAGCTACAAACCATCATCTCCTACCAGAATTTCACCAACGTCTGTCCATTAAGTGTTTTTTTTTATCTCTAAACATAGGAATCAACTCAAATTTAAGCAGGTATAAAATATAGTTGCAATAAAACAATCTTCATCATCTGATATCACACAGCCTCCCCCCAATATAATGGGTACAAAGCAACCCAAAACAACCCAACACGTTATTATTATTATTATTAATTGTTATTATTACATGATTACCAACTATTCAGAACATAAGTCAAAAATTGGCAAGCAAGGAAATATGATTCATAAATATTCAAAATAAATATTGTGCTAATGAAATACAAGTCAAAATGTATGTGTGAAGCTGGGATGTCAAAAACATTAATATTCCACCTGAAATATACTATTTTCCTTTGTAAAGTAAGGTATACTATCAACAAAACATTTTTGAGTTTTGTCTTTTGCAATAGTAAGATATAAAATGCCCTTCATGAGTGGTGCTTGGGTGGCACAGTCAGTTGAGCGATGGACTCTTGGTTTCGGCTCAGATCATGATCTCAGTGTTGTGAGAGGGAGCCTCGCATCGGGCTCTGCACTCAGCACAGAGTCTGCTTAGAACTCTCTCTCTCTCTCCCTCTGCCCCTCTCCCCTCTCTCAAATAAACAAAAAATAAAAATTAATCTAAAAATATAAAACTCCCTTCATGATATCCAACACCACAGAAGTCTAACAGTAAAGATAATTATCATGCCTAAAATATTCATATACTGGGAAAAGGCAGAAAAAGTCGTCATTTTTATCAATTTTGACATATTGGCATGTAAGTTAAAGGTATATATTCTAAATAATACATCCAAAGTGTTTAGTATTTGTTGATAATACCAGATAACCATTTTCTCCTTTATGCCTTGCCTTATATTTATGATTATTATGTTGTGAGAAAAGTCTTACCCAAAGAAGATTTGAATGAACCTGGATCAGGAACACAAATCACACAACATTGCATTTGTGTAATTCTGTTAAGGAATAAAAACAATTTCAAATATTACAACAGATGAATACAATTTACATATGACATCTTGTACTTTCTATCATCCTAGAATTTGTAAAATACTTACACTTTCTCAAACTGTTATCACAGTAGTTGTTAAAGAGACACATGATATTGACAGGTTATGGATAATTACTTCCATTTTATAGTAAGAGAAATGGTGGGATTGAAATACAATTTCATCAGTTTTCTTAACACTGCATTATTTCAAAGATTTGGAACAGCGAAACAATGATGTAGGGATATGACTGAAGTGGTGGTATGAAAGATACTTGACATAGGCAATGATACATGACCCAGAGAAGGAATACAGGCTTACAGGTGAGTCTCTTGTTTTCAATTTCAGTGATCTGTGATTTGTAAAAATACATTTAATATTTCAGACTCAGTTTTCTCATTAATAAAAGTCAGATAATAAACAGTCCCCCATCGGTCTTCTGTGAAGATTTAATAAGAAAAAAAAAAACTACATTAAATTCCATTTAAATGCTTAGCACCTGGAGTAAAGCCTCCATCAATAGCCACAACCGCATTTATATGAATCACTTTCTCAGCCCCACTCAAACACACACACGTGTACACACACACACAGTTTGTTTGATCTTCTTGTAAATATTACATGAATAATTAGGGTCTCAGAATGCTATCTTTGTTATAAATAGCTTTCTCTCCTGATTTTTTAAAGAAAGCTTTCAAGCTATTAAGTCAAACTTAAATCCATGCTTTTTAGAAATGGATATGGTGTCTAATATTTAAATAACCAATGCATATGTTTTCATTCCATCTAGCCTAATGGATACTTAATGATGGAGAAATCTATTTTAAATACTGTAGAATCTTGTTCCTTCGAGCCAGGGTTGAAAATGAAATTTTATATGGCTTTAGAGTGGCCTACAATCTTTAAATTATTCTTAAGGACTTCCATATGACACTAGAACTGCACTTTCTTTGTTACCTGAGGATCAAAAAACAGGAGTGAAAGAATCAGTTAGTGATCACTTGATAATGATTTAAGCAAAACTTCATAAATAGCAACCCCATGTTGCTTTTACTTTATTTCTAACACCTGCTAAATGTGTTAAAAGCTGGTCATCACTAGTTCAGAATTTAAGTATGTATTTATAAATGTTATATTGTGTAGACATTCAATCTTTGACCATCCAAAGGGAATTTCTTTTTTGCAAGGACAGTAAAGTAGCCACCGCTGCCTTGGGATTGTATAGCAAATGGACAGGTATCTAAGATCAAAGAGTGGTTAAAGTCAGTATCTCAATTACCCTTTGTCCTGTAAATGATTCTTCCTATGTATAAAGAAAAGTGTCTTGTCAGGATAACATGAGAGAAGATTGTGCACTTAGTGCCCAGGATCTCTTTTTCTTTGGATAAACAGAATACTTCACTTTCTTCCCCTTCTGCCAATCTTCTTTCACAAGGACTAAATTACCTAAATGGAGAGCAGGTTGTTACCTGTCTGAACTTCAAGATACTAAAAGTAATGGCAATTTGCCATATCGAAGACATGACAAAGACTGGCCTTGTTTTTACTTAAACACTCCTCCCCATTTAGATATTGACAATATAGACAATGAGAATGCCCTGTTATTTCCTGCCACAGTTTATGTTCATTGGGAGAAATCAATATCTTTACAGAACTTTTGTTTTTCATTTCTTTTCATCGTGACTTCTACTAACATATTCATTAAAGTGGAAACTTTCACAGATCTGGTTACTCTAAAAACAGAAATCAGAAGATTATAACCCTGAACTATAGTTTTAATTGCTGCTCTACCTAGAGTGAATTGGAAAGAAAAAATAAAAACAGGAAAGCAGGGACTGGGAAAAGTGATGACAGAGGGTATGAAGAAAAAGGAAGATAGTACCATCTTCAACTTGGATAATACTGTATCTAGGTCTGGTCACCATATTCCCATTGAAAGGCAACCACTGCAATATACATACATCAGAGGTTGGATGTTAATCCAATTTCCAACATTTATTAAATTTGTGACTTTTATTTGAGGAGTTTATAAACTCATCTTTGCTTCCATTTCTGTATTTCCAAAATGAAGGTAAAATGGGTCAAGTATGTAGAGTGTGTGGGTAGCTAGCTAGAACATAGTAAATGCTCAATAAATTCGCTAATATTGTCATGGCCTAGCTTCTTTCAGATATATTTCCCTTAACAGATACCTTCAGATTTAAGCCATTTTTGTCAGATTTCTTATAGTAATTCTATTATGATATTATGTCCTGAATCTGACTGCAGCTAAAGGTATCAAAGTGCAATTTTCTTGTTTCCCCCTCTTAAAAGTTATGTAAAAATTCAGAAACTTGTATTTAAAGAGTTTAAGTAGAACTAACAAAAATTTTATATATATTTTTTTTTTACTGAGGAAAATACTACTTCAAGTGACTATTACTCAATTCCTAATTTCCCCAAATTTTACCCTGTTTCCAAAGTGCAATTTTAAATTGTAAGAGCCTAAAATGTCAATCAGAGCACAGGAGCTATTTCATGAAAAAAAAAAAAAAAAAGAGAAACCCATATATAAATATAGGAAGGAACAAGCATTTTGTTTGAAGTTTGTAAGTTGGACTTACAGCCTTCATCATTGTGCGTAAAGTTCCTAGTTGAGATGATTCACGATAATGTATTCAGCTATATACAAATAACATATTAATTGCTCATTAGAAAGAGCTGCCTAGTGAAATAGAAAATATGCTAAACACACTAAAGATTTCCTCTGATATTTTGCAAATGTCATATTATTGAATTCATTCCAAATGATTAGAAAATGTTGAAATATTGAAACTATCAATTATCCTGCATTAGTCTCTCTCTCATATACACACACACATACATTTTATATATGTAATATTTTATGTACAAAAATATAAATTTAATATTTTAATGGTTTTTAGTTCAGTCCACGTGTTGTAAGTATATTGCATGGGACAGAATGAAGGGGGATGCTCTTTTGTTCTTCTTTCTTTCTGGTTTTGATTCTGATCTCCCAATTTATTAAGAATATATTTTGTTTTCATTTTCTTTAAGCATCCTCCAATGTCTTTGAGTATCCTTCGTAATATTATAGTTGCATCAAACAAATTGAGGTTTAGATTTAAGCTCTACTGTCATATAGCTTTCTTACCATAGTGATTTAGAGGTCCCACTCTATATATGAACTTAAAGATCAATATAATAAATAAGAAATGATGCATAAAACGTTTATCACATATTAAGTACTCAAGAGTATAGGTCTTCTATCCTTCTTTTTCACTAGTCAACCATTGTTTTCTTCCTTCTCACCATCCCCCATTACTAACAAGAAAAGTTGTAGTCTGACATTTTATTTGGATTATTAAGAGAGTTTTTCTAATTTCTTTATTAATTTTAGTTCATTTGAATATAAATTATTGTGAAATTGCACATCTTCTTTCTTGTCTTATCCCCATTCCTGTTATAAAAATCCATTTATAAATAAAAGCAAATTTATTAAGTAAAAAAATAATTACTGATCACTTTAGTCAAGCAGAAGTTCACAAATCAAATTTTGAATGGATAATATGTTTCTCACAAATATACATAAAATAAATAATTTCTGAGGGATTTTTAACAACACATATTTTATGAAAACTCAGCTTTCTTAAGGCCAGAAAGGCTCTATTCAGTCATAATATCTATAGTTTTGCTAGCTCAATTTGGGACATCACTTGTGAAGGTGCACTAAACCAGCTTTGAAACATTACACAGAAACCAAAGTCCTTACTAACTCTGGTCAGAGAACTAAGCATTTAATGAAATCTAAAATCATAAAATCAATATAAATGTACAAATACTTCATTTGTTCATAGGAAGTGCAGCTTATGTCCCAGAAATCTTCTACCTGATATCTCTTTCCTCCAATGGAACCATCCTAAATCTTTGCTTTTATCAAATTTGAATAGGAAATTTAGGAAAACTCAAGTCATCTTCTTAAAGGCTTGTGAGCTTTGGATTAATGAAACTGTATGTATGAGAAAGAAGTTTTTTGAATACTTTTCTATTTGTATTCAGCTTTCTAATTTATAGAGGCACACATTTCTGAATTTTTATTAAGATTTTTAAAAATAATTCTTCAGTGAACATACTGAAAAATCAGCAACTTTACATGTAAACACTTTTTTATCAGCCAATTTATCATTTTAGCTGATCCTTTATATGATTACAAAGGCCTAGTGCATTTATTTATAAACTTCAAAATCTTTTCTGTTTTGTTTAAATATTCATTTCCCAAACATCTAAAATATATCAAAACAACCAAATAATCACATTGATTCTATCTGGAATGATCAATGTAAACATTATCTTAAATGTATTAATATACCCTATAATATACTGAAAAGAAGTGCTGTTAAAAATAAAAATAAATATACTGATTAGTAGAAGTTCATTTAAAATAAATGAAGAATGAAATGACCTTTAATATATAATTACTTCTAAAATATCAACTTAATGGCAAATGGGGTGGTAGGGAGAGCTCATCGTGAACTGAAGTATGCATTAGCACCTTGATTTTACTGTGCTATATTAACTTAATCATTTACTCTTGCTTACTGTCCAAACATAATGGCAGTCTTTGCCCTTCTTGCACTTTCTTTTTTTGAGCACTTTAGGATGGTACTCTTTTTCCCCATCTTTCTTTTCATCTAAACCATATTTGTTCTTCTAGGTTTAGCTCAAAATCCACAATATGCTCCTCTAAATCTCCAGCCTGTTTTCATTCAGCTCTATGTCAATGTGCCCAAATGTGGTTCTTCTCCTTTTTGTTTTTCTTTCTCCACTTCTTTCTCTTCTTTCCTCTTCTCCTTCATCTTTAATTAAACTTACTCATCATCAGCCTTCCAAAGATTGGTAATTGCTGTTGTTATTATTTGGATCTTTTCTTCCACAATTAGATTTTAAACTACTAAAGAAAAGTATTATGTCTTATTGTTTCAAAAATATAATTGTAAACTTGCAAGATCATTCTGTAGTCAAGAAAGTATGGATTACATTAATTGATCTATTGTTTTATTAGTATATGAAGTGAAATAAATAATTGGATGAGCTTCAAATTTTATTTCTTAAAGAAGTCATAGGTGAATAGTCAGTATAAGAAAAAGAGCAACATAGAAGATGTTCCCAAACCTGAACTGAAGAGGTTGCAATATCTGTTTATTGATATGAGCATGTATGTGCAATAGTAGTTTTGGAGTGGGATTTAGAAGTTTTGCTTCAAGTTTGATAAATTTAAAATATGATAAGGGCACCTGGGTAGTTCAGTCGGTTGGGCAACCAACTTGGTTTCAGCTCACATAGTGATCTCAGGGTTCCCTCCTTATGCTTGCTCACTCTCTCTAAAATAAAGGAATTAATTTAAATAAATAAAGTATGATAAATTTGAAGTTATTGGAGCAGGCAATTTGCATATCAGTATAGATTACAGAGGAGAGTTTATGCTAAAGATAAAAACTGGATTTATCAGTCAAGGTTTAATTAGAGAAGCAAAACTATTAGCATAATATATATTGTGTTGCATATACACACATACACCCTTCATTCATTCATTCATTCATTCATTCATGCATTTATTTTTGGTTATAGGAATTTGAGCTTTAAGCAATTTGGGGTGCTAATTAAGTAGTCCCTAAAACTCTTCTAATAAAGTCTGATGCTGGAAATAAAAGCAGACAGGGCAGGCAAGTCAAGAAAGAAAGCTGCATGCAAAGTGGGGGAGATCATGAAAGATCAAGCTGGAACCAATTAGCATGAGCTGGACTCCCATTAAGATGGACTCTGAAACCTGTATCAGTTCTTGTTGCCTCTGATCTCGATGGGGGAGGAAACTTGTAGAAATTGGGTCCTTTGGCATGTGATAAACACCCTCTCTGGACCCAGAAGTGTGGGAAGCTAAGAGCGAAAACATAGGAAAGTGAAGGCCGTCCAAGCCCAGCCACTGCCTCATGTCATTGAATTAAGCCAGCAGATAAGCAACAATATATGTGAGCTACAAAACAGCTTCTGCTTTACTTTTACCTTCCAGTTGCCAATAAGATATTTTTTGTGAAATCTTTGAGAAATCAAGATTTATCTGTTAAGGCAAGTAGCAGTACCTTAACAAAATTGAATGTTGACAGACAGAGAAGTTCTAGGGCTGATCCTTGAGACATTCAGGCTTGTTATATGCTTTGTCTTCTGGAATTGTTTTTAAGAGAAAGAGAGAATACTTAGCCATTTTGTTTACTGGAAACTATTTCAAAAATACTTCCAGTGAAAATACATTTAAGGCCTATCCTTATCATTTTTGAACTGCCTAAGGTCATTGTCACTTTTTATTTAAAACATTGAGTAATGTCCATTTTTTTTCCTTGTCATGGAAAGACAAAATAAGAAAAAATCAGATAATGTGTAATATTAAGATGGGGGAAAATACAGTTATTTTGAAGCAATTAAAAAAAATACCTAGATGATTCGGACACTGTTTTCTCAAAAGTTAAATGAAATCCCAAAGCACAAGCAAGGCTCTGGGCAAGACATTTAATGTCACCATAAGAGGAAGAGTGAGAATGTGAAGGATTTTCAAGCTCATTGGAATTGAATTTTATCTATGAAGCAATAAGTAGGTGAAGCATGAAAGAGAATAGATCCAGAAGTTTGAAATTTACCTGCTTTGAGATGTCACCCCCCTTTTGTCTTTTAGCCTATTCCAGATGTATGTGCTTTTGATAATTTTATTCCCTATCTTCTCATGGACATTGCTCCATGAAAAGGTTCCTATCTTTATTAGACAATCATCCTCTCCCAATTTAAGTATGTATCCATCTCAGTAGCAATAAGGACAACAAATACAGAACAAATATCTCTATGCTTCTGACCCTCAAACTCTCTTTCTCCTTCACTTTTCATTTGAATTACAGAAAATGTATTCTATATTTTGAGTCATTTCCTGGATCTCATTCACTACTGACATTTTAAAATCCAACAATTTAATTTCTCTCTCCATGCCTGAATTCAAAATATTCTCTGTAAAGAAGTTAAAAGCCTCCTAGGTTCTAAATTTAATGAAAAACATTTCCATCCCTGTATGACTGTATCATTCTTTGGTTTTATCAACACTGCAGAACTCTAACCCCTTGTTCGTCTGTACTCTTTGTTTGCTCTCATTATCCTGGTGTTTCTTGACAATTTCTTCTCATTTTTCTTTTTGCATCTTAAATTTACAATCTCTGTTTTTTTGCTCTCACCTCTCTGGGTGCTTTACACATGAATATTTGACTATTCTTGACATCCTTTCCTGGGCATAGAATAGTCTCCTTTTTGTTCTTGCCTAAATTGTAACTGTTATTAAAATACCATTTACAAAAAGCTTCTTTTTTTTTTAAGATTTTATTCATTTATTTGACAGAGAGAGACACAGTGAGAGAGGGAGCACAAGCAAGGGGGGAGTGGGAGAGGGAGAAGCAGGCTCCCCGCTGAGCAGGGAATCCGATGCGGGGCTCCATTGCAGGACCCTGGAATCATGACCTGAGTCGAAGGCAGATGCTTAACCGACTAAGCTACCCAGGCGCCCCTATTTACCAAAAGCTTTTATGCTAGCAATAAAATCTAACATGTACTAGGTTTTTCTCTGTTTATCTTTATATCAATTAACTCAATATTATGATCTTAATCTTCATTATTAGCAACTTAAAATGAAGAAGTAGGTAACTTGGCCAAGGTCACACAGCTAGCCTGTGGCAGACCGGGAATTTAAACCCAGGCAGATTGGACCAAGAGCCTTCATTTCTAATTGCTCTATTCTGTGTCCCTTCAACTAGTATAATTACTTGAAAATCACACTCCTTTATCTCCCTGTCTACATCAGATGGAATACTCCTTTGGAAAAAATTAATTAACCAAAATGGCATTTTATTTGAAGATTTACTTAGCTCTTATTCAATTTATGAAAACTGCAGTTTTGAGTCTCTAAAACTTAGAAACAGAATCGTTAATTAGAAAGAGTTCTATTAGATAAAATAACCCATTAAGGTTCAGGTACATAGAAAGCACTCAAAAATATGTGTTGAATAAACTAATGAGTAAATGAATAATGAATCATAGGATGATCAAAAATGGCGTTCATCTAACAAAGTTAAATTTCTTAACTTCAAAAAATATCATGGAATAATTTAAAAGTCTTAGGGACTTATATCAGATTTTTTTAAAGTATAATATTCTAGAATGGAGTTGAGCTTGTTTATCATTGGCTTTCCTATACTATACAATTCAGCAATTTGTACTGGTAATTCCTAGTCCAGGAATACAGATAGAAAATAAAAACCTTTAAGATAGATTTGTCTATAATGAAAATATTAAACAAATAACTGTCACTAATATCAAATGTATTTAAGTTTCCAAACTCATTCTAACCTTTTCATACACTAAATGGAGAAACTTTCTTATGTTGGATGATTCAGCACTAGAAAGAGCCGTTAGCAAAGCCTCTAATATGTTGGGGATCAAAAATCGAATAACAAGCTTCTGGAATATGAAGGTGGAAGAAGGCATTATCCCTTAAAATGATCTTGGGATTTTAGAAGTGTGCTTTTATTATATTCTTTCTGGGATTTCTAGATAGATGGGACAAAGTGTTATAGCAAAAAGGAAACTGGACTTGGAAGACGAATTGACTCTCATTTTAAGCACTTTCACTCTATGACCTTGGCAATAAAAAGACAGCCTCAAATGATGTAATGTTTAAGGTTTGCCCAGCTCTAATGTTCTATGAATTAAATAAGATTCTAGCTTTTAAGCAACAGAAAATCATTAGATATCTTAACATGTGTGACTGATTTGTGTGCCTGTGTATATGCATATGTATAAGTTTAGATAGCAAGTGGATTAGTGTTTGACTGCAGGGTTTTTTTCTTTATTCTGCAATTTACTTTTACTGTCAAAATAAACAAAAAGATTTAATGTATTCCACTGAATTCAAGTAAGTTATTGATTTTTTTCCTTCTTCTAAATAACACTTTTGTTCAGTATAAATAATGGCCAATATTGCCAATAATTCTTACACTCTGCATTTTGATGTTATTGTTTGTATCCATTAGTAAACCAAATAAACTGTCACATGTCGAGTGTGACATTAATACATCAGTATGATGCAAGTCATTTTAGTCTCTGTTCTCTTTCTTTTTGCAACAGATTATGAAAATACTCGAGTAAATAAGTGGAGTTCAAAGAACGAGAAACTAAAACAGGATTAGCCGGTTAACAAAAATAAGGTACCTGATATTTTTTAAGTTTTTATTTAAATTCCAGTTAGTTAACATACAGTGTAGTATTAGTTTCAGGTGTACAATATAGTGATTCAACACTTCCATGTAGGTGCTCATCACAAGTAGTATACTCCTTAATCTCCATCACCTATTTAACCCATGCTCCCACCCACCTTTTCACTGATAACCTTCAGTTTGTTCTCTATAGTTAAGAGTCTCTTTCTTGGTTAGCCTCTCTCTCTCTCTCTCTCTCTCTCATTTTCCCCTTTGCTCATTTGTTTTATTTCTTAAATTCCACATATGAGTGAAATCATATGGTATTTGTCTTTGACTGACTTATTTCACTTAATATTATACTCTCTAGCTTCATCCATGTTATTGCAAATGGCAAGATTTCATTCTTTTTATGGCTGAGTAATAGTAGTCTGTTGTGTATATGTACCACATCTTCTTTCCATTCATCAGTCGATGGATACTTGGGCTCTTTCCATAATTTAGCTATTGTAGATAATGCTACTATAAGCATCGAGGTGCATGTATCCCTTTGAATTAGTATTTTTGTATTCTTTGTGTAAATACCTAGTAGTGCAATTGCTGGATCCTGGGTAGTTCTATTTTTAATTTTTTGAGGAACCGCCATACTATTTTCCAAAGTGGCTGCACCCGTTTGCATTCCCACCAATAGTATAGGAGGGTTTCCTTTTCTCCACGTCCTTGCCAACACCTATTGTTTCCTGTGTTGTTAATTTTAGCCATTCTGGCAGGTGTGAGGTGGTATTTCATTGTGATTTTGATTTGTATTTCCCTAATGATGAGTGATATTGAGCATCTTTTCATGTGTCTGTTGGCCATCTGGATGTCATCTTTGAAAATATGTGTATTCATGTCTTCTGCCCATTTTTTAAGTGTATTATTTGTTTTTTGGGGTGTCGAGTTTTATAAGTTCCTTATATATTTTGGATACTAACCCTTTATCAGATATGTCATTTGCCAATAACTTCTATTCCATAGGTTGTCTTTTAGTTTTGTTGATTATTTCCTTCACTCTGCAGAAGCTTTTTATTTTGATAAAGTCCTAATAAGCTTATTTTTGCTTCTGTTGCCCTTGCCTTAGGAGCCATATCTAGTAAGAAGCTGCCATGGCCAATGCCAAAGAGGTTGCTGCCTATGTTCCCTAGGATTTTAATGGTTTCATGTCACACATTTAGGTCTTTAATCCACTTGGAATTTATTTTTATGTATGGCATAAGAAAGTGGTCTAGTTTCATTCTTTTGCATGTTGCTGTCCAGTTTTCCCAATGCCATTTATTGAAGACCCTGTCTTTTTCCCATTGGATATTCTTTCCTGCTTTGTCAAAGATTAATTGACTAAACAGTTGTGGGTTCATTTCTGTGTTTTCTATTCTGTTCTATTGATCTATGTGTCTATTTTCATGCAGTACCATACTGTTTTGATTACTACAGCTTTGTAATATAACTTGAAGTCCAGAATTGTGATGCCTTCAGCTTTGCTTTTCTTTTTCAAGGTTGCTTTGTCAATTGGGGTCTATTGTGGTTCCATAAAAATTTTAGGATTGTTTGTTCTAGCTCTGTGAAAAATGCTGGTGGTATTTAGATAGGGATTGCGTTAAATGTGTAGATTGCTTTGGGTAGACATTTTAACAATATTTGTTCTTCC
Source organism: Halichoerus grypus (assembly GCF_964656455.1). Taxonomy (NCBI): domain Eukaryota; kingdom Metazoa; phylum Chordata; class Mammalia; order Carnivora; family Phocidae; genus Halichoerus; species Halichoerus grypus. The sequence continues at coordinate 23,906,991 of NC_135715.1, forward strand.
AATCCATGAGCATGGAATGTTTTTCCATTTCTTTGTGTCATCTTCAGTTTCTTTCATCAGTGTTTTTTTCATTTTAAGAGTATTTATTTATTTATTTCTATATTTATTTTTTAGAGGTGGGGGAGAGGGAGGGAGCAGCAGGGGTAGAGGGAGAGAATCTCAAGAAGACTGCACGCTCAGGGCAGAACCTGACATGGGGCTCGATCTCACAACGCTGAGCTCATGACCTGAGCCAAAACCAAGAATTCAATACTCAACTGATTTAACCACCCAGGTACCCCTCATCAGTGTTTATTCATAGTTTTCAGAGTATAGATCTTTCACCTCTTTGGTTAGGTTTATTCCTAGGCATCTTAGGATTTTTGGTACAGTTATAAATGGGATTGATTCCTTGATTTCTCTTTCTCCTGCTTCCTTATTGGTGTAGATATGCAAACAATTTACATACTTTGGGATTTTGTATTCTGAGACTTTACTGAATTTGTGTATCAATTTTTTGGTGGAGTTTTTTGGGTTTTCTATATAGAGTATCATGTCATCTGCAAATAATGAAAGTTTGACTTCTTCTTTGCTGGTTTAGATACCTTTCATTTCTTTTTGCTGTCTGATTGCTGTGGCTAGGACTTCCAGTACTCTGTAAAATAGTATCATCCCAGTGGTGAGAGTGGACATCCCTGTCTTGTTCCTGACTGTAGAAGAAAAGCTCTCAGTTTTTCCCCATTGAGGATGGTATTAGTTGTAGGTTTTTCATATATGCCCTTTATTATGTTGAGGTATGTTCCCTCTAAACTTACTTTGTTAAGGGTTTTTTTGTTTTGTTTCATTTTTTTAATTTTTATTTAAATTCAATTTTTAACATGTAGTGCATTATTAGTTTCAAGAGTAGAATGTAGTGATTCATCAGTTGCATATAACACCCAGTGCTCATTACATCAAGTGCCCTCCTTAATGCCCATCACCCAATTACACCATCCCCCCACGCACCTCCCCTCCAGGATTGAGGGTTTTTTTATGTATGGATGTTGTATTTTGTTAAATGTTTTTTTCTGCATCTATTGAAATGATCTTGTGGTTCTTATATTTTTCTTTTATTAATGTGGTGTATCATGTTGATTGATTTATGAATTTTGAACCACACTTGCAACCCAGGAATAAATCCCTCTTATTGCAGTGAGTGATTTTTTTTAATGTATTGTTGGATTTGGTTTGCTAGTATTTTATTGAGAATTGTTGCATCCATGTTCATCCTGGATATTGACCTATAATTCTCTTTTTTAGTGGAGTCTTTATCTGGTTTTGGTAATGCTAGCATCATAGATGAGTTTGGAAGTTTTCCTTCCTTTTCTATTTTTTGGAACAGTTTGAGAAGAATAAGTATTAACTCTTCTTTAAATGTTTGGTAGAATTTGCCCGTGAGGCCACTGACTCTGGACTTTTGTTTATTAGGAGGTTTTTGATTATTAATTCAATTTCTTTGCTGGTTATTAGCCTTGTTCAAGTTTTCTATTTCTCCCTGTTTCAGTTTTGGTAGTTTATATGTGTCTGGGAATTTATCCATTTCTTCCAGTTGTCCAATTAGTTGGCATATAGTTTTTCATAATATTTTCTTATAATTGTTTGTATTTCTGTGGTGTTGGTTGTTATTTCTCCTCTCATTTGTGATTTTATTTAATTGGATCCTTTCTCTTTTCTTTTTAATAAGTCTGGCTAGAGACTTACCAATTTTATGAATTTTTCCAAACAACCAGCTCCTAGTTTCATTGATCTGTTCTATTGGGATTTTATTTTGTTGTTTCTTTTAGTTTCTATATTCTTTATTTCTGTTCTAATCTTTATTATTTCCTTCCTTCTGCTGGCTTTAGTCTCAACTGTTGTTCCTTTTCTAGCTACTTTAGGTTTAAGATTAGATTTTTTATTTGGGATTTTTTTTTTTTTTTTTTTTTTAGATTTTTCTTGCTGAGGAAAACCTGTATTGCTGTATACTTCCTTCTTAGGACCATTTTTGCTGCATCCCAAAGGTTTTCGACTATTTTCATTTGTTTCCATGTTTGTTTGTTTTTTAATTTTTACTTTGATTCCCTGGTTGAGCCATCCATTGTTTAGTAGCATGCTATGTAATCTCCATATATTTGTGGTTTTCCTAATTTTTTTCTTGTGGTTGAATTTTAGTTTCATAGCATCATGGTCAGAAAAGATGCATGGTATGATTTAAATCTTTTTGTATTTGTTGAGTCCTGATTTGTGGACTAATATGTGATCTACTCTGAAGAATGTCTCTGTGCACCTGAAAAGAATGTATATACTGCTCTTTTAGGATGGAATGTTCTGAGTATATCTGTTAAGTCCATCTGGTTCAGTGTGTCATTCAAAGCCATTGTTTCCTTGTTTATTTTCTATTTAGAAGATCTGTCCATTGCTGTAAGTGGGGTGTTAAAGTCCTCTATTATTATTTTGTTATTATAAATTAGTTCCTTTATATTTGTTATTAATTGCCTTATATATTTGGGTGCATAAATATTTACCACTGTTCAATCTTCTTGTTGGATTATCCTCTTTATTATGATATAGAAGTCACCTGATTTTTTTACCCCTTTTTTTTTTCAGAGAATGAGGTAAAAAAGTAAAAGTAAACCCTAATGTTATAGAATAAAATGTAAGAAAAATTTTAAGGTGTTTTTTGAATCAGTCCATATTTGATTAATAATTGCAAACCTGTGATCAAAATTAGTCAGCATTATGTGAATACCAGAAATAAGAAAAACATACAATGTGTCCAGCATTGATATTATTTTATACCAAATAATTGCGATTAATCAATATTCACATATTACAATATTTCTAATGAAAATACCCAGGTGTAGACCAAATTCAAGGTCTGTTCAAGGGGCTCAAAGATTTAGAGACATTTAACAGACTATTAACAATAATGGGCTTATGCCCACATTATTTTTCTTCTGGGTCCCTAGTGGCCTTATCTATTCAGTCCTAACTTGACAAATATTAATTTAACCTTCAGACACTTGCAGGGTATATCAAGTGCCGGGAATGGCCAGCAATTCCTGTACCAACGGAAGAAAGATGACTCCAAACTTTGCTCTGAAAGAGAGGAGAAGGCAAGGGGGTCAACGCTCAGAGACGAAAACCCTTTGCTCTTCTTTGCTCCCACTTTTATTGGTCTTTCAGGATAATCACAAATCTTTATCACTGTTTCACACGCACGTGATGTGTGACAAGGGGTCTTACTGAAACTAGGAGGATCTATTTACTGGAAAAATACAATATGCTAATCTGCATGTTCTACGAGTTCTGCTAAACATAGCCTAAGGGACAATGCATACCTCTCTTAGGTCACAGGGCGGCTCTTTGGGCTAAGAAAGCTTCGGGGAAGGCAACTCCCTACAGTGGCAAGGAGTGGTCATGCAGGCCTCGGCATTCAAAGGCCTAGGCCCTTCTCCGAAACCTTCCCTGCCCTCAGTGGCCTCCATGTTACATTTTGGCAAGCCGGGTACTGTGGCTGATTCCATGCTCTACATTAACCCCAACAATCAACTAATTTATTGTTGCTTATAAACTTCATAATATTTATTCTGAAATTTTTCACATTGCAAAATAGTAATTCTCTAAAACAAAAACATACAAAAATCAGAAAGAAAACAAATAAATTCAAATAACATAAGAATTTACTAAAACTAGACAGGAATAAAATAATCAAATGTCCCCACTATGAAAAATTTCCCACGATACCCATATTTTAATTTATCTGTTTTCTGAGGTAAAACTGTCCAATAATGGCGCAAATCTTGCTTTAGATAGATAGATAGATAGATAGATAGATGATAGATAGATAGATGATAGAATAGAAGTAACACCCTGAACAGTCAAAAATGCACGTATAACTTTTAACTCCCCCAAAACTTAACTACTAATAACCTCTTATTAAAAGTTTTAATGATAACATTAACAGTCAATTAACATATATTTTGTATGTTACAGGTTTTATATACTATATTCCTACAATGAAGTAAGCTAGAGAAAGGAAAATGTTATTTTTTAAAAAACATAAGGAAGAGAAAATTCATTTATAGGACTGCACCATTTAAAAAAAAAATCACTTGTAAGTGGACCTGTGCAGTTCAAACCCATATTGTTCAAGATCATATATACGATATATACATATATATATATATATTTAGACAAAGATCATTTTTCTATGCGTTATACTCTTCTCAGAGAAAGTCTTGTGGAAAAGCTTAACAAAGCCATAATTGCTCCACAATGTGGAATCAGACAAGCAGAGTAATGGGACATGGAAACATTATTATTAGTTATATAAGTGCAACAGCTTCCTTTAGAACATTTACTTTTAAGCATTTATGCTGAGTAACCCTAGTGTCAGAAAACTGTTTGAGTAGGCAATAAGGGTTAAAAGAAGAATTTCCCCACTGCAAAATTCTGTTGTCCACAAAATTGTATTTGTACCATTAATTCTGTGACTTTTCATTACCTCTTCACAATTTGAAATTCAAATAGTGGGGGACGTGTGTGTGTGTTACTAAGTATAAATATAAAACTTTATTTTATTTCGTGATATTTTACTTACCTCCCAAACTATACTGAGGTTCTAGTTTTATCCCACTTAGGTATTTTAACATTGTTCATTCCATTTGGGGACAAATTCTAATAAACAACAAGTTTCCTTTATGTAGCAAAATAAGTAATCCAGAGACATTGTTGATTTCATAGTCAAAATCTTGTCAATTAAGACAGAGCTTTAAATGCTAAAAAGATAAATTATAAAAACTTCAAGACATGTTTTGTTCAAGCATTATTAAAACCAACCAAACCAAACCAAATCTATTATTATGATAAGAAAAAGTATATATCATGCCTCTAGGGGTATGTTAGGGAAAAAGGTATGCTATGATCTGAATGTTTGTGGCCCCTCAAAATTCATATGTTGAAATCCTAAAATGATGGGGCCTTTGGAAAGTAAGTAGGTCAGAAGAGTGGAGTGCTCATGAATGAGGTGAGTGCTTAAAAAAAAAAAAAAAATTCCACAGTTCTCCCTTGCGTTTTCCTCCTTGTGAGGTCACAGCAAAATTAGGAAGAGGCCTCTCATCTGACCATGCTGCCACCCTAATCATGGACTTCCTAGCCTCTAGAACTGTGAGAAATAAATTCCTGATATTTATAAACTGCCCAGTCTGTGGTATTTTCTTATAGCAGCCCAAATGGACTAAAACAAGAGGCATGATGTTTTCCAAGTTTTCCTTGTGGACTTTTAGAAGACATGGGTCCTCCAAATATCAACATAATCATTATTTCTATTATTTAAAAGAAATTAGGGGTGCCTGGGTGGCTTAGTCGGTTAAGCGGCTGCCTTTGGCTCAGGTCATGATCCCAGGGTCCTGGGATCGAGCCCCGCATCGGGCTCCCTGATCAGCGGGAAGCCTGCTTCTCCCTCTGCCTGCCACTTCCCCTGCTAGTGCTCTCTCTCTCTCTCACTGTCTGTCAAATAAATAAAAAAAATATTTAAAAAAAAAAAGAAAAAAATTAGAAAATCACAAGTATGCCTGCATATTTTTATCTCTCTCTTGAATTTTTAACCTATGAATACATCTAGTTACCTCAAGAATATCTCCTTAAAGGTAGTCTAAACACATCCCAAAATCATTGTATTTCCAACCAAAAGTATTATTTTTCCATGTTCTCCCCAATTTTGAAAAAAATACCACCCTCATGTTTCCAAATAAACTTACAAAGACTTTAGAAATTAATAAAGCCCCTTTTATAACAGAGAATGCTGATTGCCAAATACTTGCATTCCTATTCCCTTGAAATTCTTCTCTTTTTCTATTCTCAGTCTTATGTGTAAGCCACAATATAGAACATTATCATCTCTTCCTGGTATTTAAACCTCAAACCAACTACCTGCATCTAAAGACTTTTCCACATCTGCAGCAAATCTACCTCTTAGAAACACAAAGAAAATCATATCATTGTCTGCCCCAATACCACGGATCTAACTCTAGTAGAAACAGATTTAAACTTTCTAACATAAGTTCAAGACAGTCCACATTCTGCCGTATCTTCAACTTCTGTGGTCCTGAAATATGCTCTCCATCTGTCAAAACACAGATCAAATGCTTTTTGTTAATCTGTAGTAGACAGAGTATCCCTCTAAATATGCTCATGCCCCAATTCCTGCAATCTAACAATATGTTATGTTACATTGCAAAAGGGGTTTTGCAAATGAAGTTAAATTTATAAATGGTACAATAGTGGGATTATTCTGGATTATCTGGGTGGGTGCACTATATTCCCATGAGCCCTTATAATCACATGTCCTCCTGGAATTAGACAGATATGGCACGGAATAAACCAGAGGGATTGGAATCATAACAATGACTCAACCCCTTGTTGCTGGAGGGGTCCACATGGAAAGCATAAGGAATAAGTCAGCCTCTAGAATCAAAAACTGACCCTCAACTAACAGCCAGCAAAGAAACAGGGACTTCAGTCCAACAACTTCAAAAAACTAAATTCAGTCAACAACCTGAATGAGCTTGGAAATGGATCCTTCCCCAAACCCAAACTTTTGGTTGCCTTGATTTTGACGTTCTAAGACCTGGAACAGAGAAACCAACTGAGCCCACTGGGATTTCTGACCTAGAGATCTGTGAGATAAAAAATAGGAGTTGGCCTATAGGCCACTAAGGGTATGAAAATTTCTTATAGCAGCAATAAAAAACTAATATAAAGCCTCCCAAAGAAACAAACATTGTGCCTTAAAATTAAACTTTTTTTATCCTCTTCCTTCTTACATAACATATTATGTGTATATGCTGCTTTGTAGTAATTTGTATATTTTTTTTTACTCTTAGGACATATAAATACCTTGCTGCAGATGTTCTTTGAGCTAGTTAGTATTCCAGTCTTCCTAAACTTACCAACAAGGGATATATGGCAGATTTGTTTTCCAAAGACAACCACAACAATATCTCCCATTCCATATGTGCTACTACAGTGTGATTTGCCATTCCTCCAACAAGAGGTAGAATTTAATTCCCTACCCACTTAAAACTGAATGGGTTTTGTGACTTCACTGGCAAACGAAACAAACAAGGCAGGTGTTAGTTCTAGGTGTGCTCCTTATCTGACCGTTAACTTCTACTTCCTGCCACTTGGAAGCCAGCCATCATAGAAGAAATGTAATTTGCCCTGGGACAATGAATTTGTGAGAAACCCTAGTCACATGGGAAGACACTTGAAGATGAGACACCGTAAAATCAGAGGATTAACTGTGGAAAGAGACTCAGAAAGAAAGAGAGAGACTAAGGAATACTGAGGCCACAGATACGTGAATGGAGAGGCCATCTTAGAAGGACCACCTCCAGTCACAGCTACTCCAGATGATACCAAAAGGGCTCAATTTAGCCCTTTGTAATTTGTTTACTCTACAAATGTGAGCATATAAAAATGGTTGCTTAAGCCACTAAGTTCTGGGGCCGTTTGTTGTGCAACCATAGATAACTGAAATAAACTGATTAAACAAACAAACAACAACAACAACAAAAACTCTGACCCTTAAAAAATAAGTAAATACATAAATAAATAACCAGCAATCCTCGACCTGTGGTGTCAAAGCAGATACATTCTTGATGTTTTGAGTCTACATTATGGAGTCCAGCTCCTGGCCAAAAATCTTGTGTGATGTTTCAGGCCTGACCACAGGCGATTACCAAGTCTCATACAGAAAATCTGCCTTCCCCACAACATGCTTGGTGCACAACCAGTGCATTGCAGTCTCTGAGGGAGTTTCAGTTAAGAGCTCAGAACCCCCTGGCAGGCCTTACTCTTAGGCATATCACCTTCCTCATCCAATTGCCTTCATTTAGAAGCCTCTTTATCTAGATCCTTTGGCTAAGGCTTTCCTCAGTCACTTTTGAGGAGAATTCCTGATAGGGGAAAGAAGGAAAATGTGAAGTCATTTTTCTCCATTTGACTCAATACCCAGTATTTTTTCCACTCCTGGCCATCTACTTCCTTTCCGCCTGGCACCTGGGTCCATAAAACCCTAGGAGCCCTTTGTTAGAGCCTCCCTCAGCAGTGATACCATCCCCATGACTGGGCTGATACAGCTAATCCTCAACTGAGGGGAAATAGGACACAGGGAGTCTGTGCATTCTCTTGTTTAACTTCTTGTTTATACTACCATGGTAAGTGATTAAAGGTTTAACCACCACCCTCATTTTGGCTTATTATTTTAATGGGTAATTGACAGCTCTGTTCTTTCTCTCCAGTTCAGCTGAGCCCTTGACATATACTTTAATAGTGAAGGTAGCTAATTGTGTTTGTCAGAGTGAGCTATGTAATGTTATGATGCTGAAATACGAATCCTCAAATCTCAATAGCCAAAACAATAAAAGCTTACTTCTCGTGCTGGCTACACATCTTCCATGGAGTATCAGGGATCACTGTTCAACATAGTCCCTGAGGAAACTGTACTGACAAAACAGTTACCATTTTAGTTTTTCTGGTTACTATGTGAGAGGCAAAGAATGTCCTGAAGGATCTTACATTAGCAATTAAATATTGTAGCCCAGAAATGGCACTTATCTTTTCTGCTCACTCAGTCTTATTTAGCCACAAGACCCTATTCAACTCTAAAGGACCTGAGTGCAATCCTTTTTTTTTTTTTTTTTTTTTTTTTAAAGATTTTATTTATTTGACAGAGAGAGACACAGCCAGAGAGGGAACACAAGCAGGGGGAGCGGGAGAGGGAGAAGCAGGCTTCCCGCGGAGCAGAGAGCCTGATGTGGGGCTCGATCCCAGGACCCTGGGATCATGACCTGAGCCGAAGGCAGACGCTTAACGACTGAGCCACCCAGGCGCCCCGGACCTGAGTGCAATCCTACCATGTTTCTGGAGTCTGGAAGTCAGTAATACTCAGCAGGAAATTCTTAAGGCTACCTCTCTGGAAATACTTTTATGTTAATGCCCATATCCTTCCCTTAGAAGATGTATTGCTTATATACAAGCACACCACAGATTATTCAAAGTGAGGTTCCATGGGTTCTGGTTAGTATTTGTGATTAAACACGAAATGCAAAACATCATTCCCAAGTCTCAATCCTCATGTCAGCTCTGTGTGATTTCCAAGGAGTCATCATAATGCAGCTGAGACAAAAAGCTTGCTCAGAGTTTCTTGTTTGGGAACCATGATCTCAAGACCATTTTCTTTCCTCTGTCTATGGTTACACTGTAAATAATTAAGATCCTTAGAAAGGGTATCAAATTAGTTAAACATTAATTATAGTTTGAGAGTGGACGAAGGGATTGGAAAAACCTGATTGGACAGAGGGACCTTCTAGGAACTCCCCTAGAATTCTGCACTGTAGGTCAGGCAGCTAGATTTACAACTCTATCAAAGTCACACAACGTGAAAAGTAGTGATTTCCAAAAGAGAAGTAGAATTAGAAATGAGAACTGAAAAACAACATGTATCAACTCTTGCTAGTGAATAAAATTTGCTCAAGGCCAGCTTTTACTGACAAGTAAAAAGTTTTCCCTAATTTATTTCCTGAAAACAGTGCATTCTAAAGCAAAACATGTTTAGCATGACCTTTCTTTCTTTTTTTTTTTTCCTCAAGGTGGAATGAATAAAGTAATACTCTACAGAAAATTCTCCATATCCTTGAAGGCAGAGACTGCCTTGCTCATTTTGGAATGTCCCCTGTGACTTGCTCACTGACTAAATGCCTGAGCCAAAGTCACTTCCTATGATGACAGCAGGTTATTGGCAAATCTCCACAGAATGATCATCACATTGAGGCTGACACTAAATTAGAACAATGCTATTTGGCTTGATAGGAGTTGAAGCCATTTTTCTGGCATATAATAGATCTCATATCAGTACCCTTCAAGAAAGTGCCCCCAAAGCATCAACTATGTTATTCTTTCACTAACTTGGTCAGATAAAGGAACTCTTTAAAACTAGTAGGGAAGCTTATCCTTTCATTTGTGACATGAATCCCATGTTACTTGTTTTAAAAAAAATAGTAAACTGGTTAAGAAAAATCACTCCTGACATTGGTCAGAATCCATGAATGAGCATAACTGGAGAGCACTAACATCAGTGATTGTGGTAGAATATTGACTTAAGAACCAGTTACTGGGTCAGGTGGAACTAAAGGGCCACAGAGTCTTTAAGACCTCTGGAAGTTCTCTGAAACCTGCTGCTCTTTCACCACATAGGAACCTGAGTGATTTTAAAGAGAGGACACTTATTACAAGAGGATCCTGTAGCTTAAAGAAAAATCAGTCCTGGCTCTTTCCAGGATGGTTCAGATCCTTTTTTGTTGCTTTGGTTGGCTCATTGATTTTAATCTATAGCAAAGCAATCATTTTGTTTGTTCATAGATAAATACCATAATTAAGAAACATGAGGTCAGCCAGACCACAGTGAATGGGCTTAAATACTAAATTAATATTATAAGCTAAACCTAAGGTGGACACATGGTTGAAAACTGTCACCTTTGTTATTTTTCCCAATTTGGTAAGTTACCAAAATCCCGTGAAAAATAAATAATAAACTCGAGATCTGATTGTAGATCTGAAACTGAATCTAGACCTCTAGATGAGTAAAACTTGCAAAATATCGGTACAACTGATTTATAAAAATATTCATGGTATAGATTTTGACTATGAGCATTATGCAACCCTTATTTGCAAAGAAAAATAAAATAAACATTTAAAACAGGTGAACAGTTTACTTGACCCAACTAAGTTTCAGTTGCCCTCCTACTTAAATGAACTTTGTGATGGGGAAAGAAATGGAGTGACATGCAGCATATCATTTATTACAGTAACTGGCACATAGCATATCATTAATAAAATTGTATTCCCTTCCCTGTCTTTTCCTGCCCTCTCTTCCTTGATCTTTCTTTTATTCTCATTTCTTTTTTCTTTCTTCCTTTCTTTCTTTTCTTGCCAACCCTCTTTATTTATTTTCCTTGCTTTTTTTTCAAGAATTATTAATATTTAATTTCAAAGACAATGCATAGTTTAATACTCTAAAAAAAATACTTAATCACTCAAAATAAGGAGCAAATACACAAAGATGTCGAATTTTATGAAAGAGGAGTTGTATTTTTAAAACTGTTGTTATTACTGTTTTATATTGTTGAAACTGTGTTTTGAAACATTTGTTCATTTGTTTTTTGATTTAATCCATCAACAAGAATTTGTTGGGGACCATTTGTGTACCAAAAAGACCCTAAATATGGTCAGTTAGTATTAATTGACAGCAAATATTTTAAGGCAAACACTGTTGTATCTTATTTATCTACATAAAAATAACTTTTCTGTTACTGAAGTTTAGACATATTGAATGAGTTGAAAAACCTTAGGATTTAAAGTTTCTTAAATTATCATGTTGTCTACTAGATTCACATTGAAGATTCTAAATCATGTTGACCATATTCATAATGAAATCTACGTTGAAGTTAATGTTATACAAACATTAATATTTCTTGAATTCTTTATCTGATGGAACTCTTATTCATCACTAGATGGCACTCTAAATTTAGACTGTAATATATGTTCAACTAGAAGCTACTCAACTTGTGTTTTATAAAGAATTCATCATATGAAATAAATAATCCACTTCCTCCCCAAATAAAAGTTTCTATTTCTTCTACTATCTATCAGCAATAACTAAGGAAACCCACAATACTTAATTAAAAAAAATTAATGATTGCCAATATAATAGCTAAAAAAGACTAGAATATAAAGAAAATATTATGGTTTTTGAAAATATTTCTCACAAACTTTTTAAGCTTTCTGTTTAGATTTTTCATTTTAGGACTATATATACATATATATATCCAAGAATATAGAAATATTTAAAGCATTTTTATTTCTGTAAATCTAAAATGATTTTCCCACCTTATTAAAAATTACTTCTTTCATTCATAGATACACAAATAGGATTGAAACAATAAAAATGAATGTAATTCTGTTAAAATATGCTTTCCTAATCAAATATAACTCTGTGGGCTGCTTCAAATACAAGATGATCGTGCATGATTCCTGTTTTTCCAGATGCTTAAGTTCATCAAATTCTTAGTTTCTATAGAGATTTTTAGCTTCATATAAAGGCCAAGTGCTTTCTTATCTTACTCTCATGTAAGTGATGACATCCCATATGAAATTATAAAAATGAATCTTTGGAAATGTGATCATGAGGATTTGAAAAGTAACCAGCCAGTGACCTTCTGACCCTGGCATAATTGAAACCGTCAACTGTTCCCTGTCCAGGGACAGCGGCCCGGATGGTTAGCATAAGGGGCGGTGAGGTGGCTTGGCCTCACATTCAGACTGTCAATTAGACCACATTAGGGAACACTTCTAGCAGGGCTAATGTCGCTGTTAGAGAAAGGCAGGCGTTTAAAGATAGCCAGTACTCACTTAGAAATATTCTATATTAGAAGCCAGCATTTTCTATGGATGAAAGTCAATATATTTATCTCTTATTCTATGCGAAGGTCATGACTCCAATTATTATGCAAAAATGGATGAACTCTGAATGGTTTTGGCTTTGCTGATGACTGCAGATTTTTTTTTTCTTTTTCTGATTGCACACAAAAGTTTGACTCTTTAAGTCAGATATGTGGGAAAATGACTGTTACAGTCTTCCTTTCCACATCAGAGAATGAGATCTTTAAATAAAATCCCTCTGGACAAATAAAAAAAAAAAAAAAAGAAAGAAAGAAAGAAAGAAGTAGAGTCATATTGCATTGCAGCATAATTTCTTTTCTACTGCATAAATTTCTTTACAATGTGAAATGAAGGAAAAAATAGATCATTGTTAACACTGGTAAATAGGTAAAATTTTAATATTCATATTGCTAACCAATTACTGTGAATGTGACATAAAAGAAGAAGGCAAAATATTATGTTGCTTTGAGATACATGAAATACATATTGCATAAGAGGGATAAAATAATCTTAGTAAAGAGTTGTGATTTCCTTTAAATGCCCCCAAAATGTTTAATGTATTATAAAATATGAAGAAAATTAATTTATTTTAAGGTTTCATTTGGTTTGAAATCAAAAGTTATCTTGTCAATATTGGTCTATTATGGGTAGTAAAAAATGAGACCAGGAATTCAGGGAAATATATTGTTATACATAGCTTGTGAGAAGAAAATTTAAGGCAAATATTTACTGACCAATATTAGATTTATAAAATTTGATACAGGATGCGACAAAAGCTTTATAAAGTTAAAATGCATTGGTGAAGAATAAAGTATGTTATCCAAATGGTCCAAAATAAAGAAGAATAAAGAATTGTGTCAGAAGATAGAAATTTAAAAAAGATACCTAAGACAAACACAAACTTTGATCCCAAATTCCACACAGATATCAGATTGGAAGCTGCAAATGTCTCATTCGATGCATCAATGCATCAGAAGTCTTTCCAATAACCTCGGGCACATTTGTCAAAAGAATAAGGTACTTGGAATTAGCCAACCTATTTTTGAATCCTGACTTTGTTCTTGCTAGTTTGGGGAACATGGACAAGTGATTTATCCTTTTAAGCCTAAGCTTCTTCATTTTAAAATAAGAAAAAATAATGCCCAAACAATCCTACTGTCAATTGTCTATTTGGCAGAAGACCTAGAATTGAAATGTCTGGAAACCATGACCAAGCATTCATTACATAGATTAACTCTAGCTTCTTCAGGAAATAGAATGGAAACGTGTTTTTGAATTATTTTAAATTGTTGCAAGTAACTCTATTACGTAAAATGTTCTGCTTATTGCAAAATGTGTTTGAAGCAACTACATGTATCTTTTGCTTTAAAATAAACATTGGCTAATGTGCTTGGTGACTTGTTGGTTTACTTACTATTTCATTTAGCAAGAATTACCCAGGAGATTACCAATTTTAGGACACACTTTTTTTTTAATCAAGAAATACAAAAACTAAAAAGATGCATGAATGATTAAAAAAAAAAGAATATGGGAATCAAATAAAAATATGTGTATTCTAAGGATTTGAACTGGAAAATAGTACTGGAGCTCAGACTAACGTGATTCCACTTCTTGATGGTCCCTCCTAAGCTCTTGCTGACCAAAATGTTCATTCACAAACCTGCAGCATATGTACCACCTGGAACCTGTAAGTAATGCACATTTCCAGGTCCTAAACCAAACCTACTGTATTTTAGCAACATCCCCAGATGATTCATAAATACAAAGGTTTGAAATGCTTTGCTATTTATATAATTTCCATAGGTTCATAAACTGAACATACTATCTTACCATTATTTTACCCTTTTGTCATCATTTCATCATTTCATAGAACCCATGGAGAGCAATAAGCTGTTAGTAAAAAGTGTTTATGCTGGAGTAACTTAAGTCTGCTTTTCTTTAAAATAGAAAGATGGAGCTCATGTAGTTCCATTTTTCTCAAGACTGTGGCCAATTGGATAAGTTGAAAAACTTTCTATACAGTGAGAAAAAAATTCAACTATTGATTTTCCTGGAATGAAAAGTTATTGAGTATATTCTACTTACATCTCTATATATCAGTCTATTCCTTTCTGAACCAGTGTGATTTCTGAATATACATAAGAACAATCATCTTTTCTCTGTACCTTTTCAACCTTTCTTCTTATCATTTTATCCTCCAACATACAATACATACAATGTGGTCAAAGAGCCATAGTGGATAGAGAATAATCTTCCAAAAATGTTTCATTTCTATTAAAAGCCATCTTTGGTTTCACTCCTAGGCCAGATAATTATAATCATTATCATTGCAAATATTTGTGTTTAATGTAAAATGATATTGCCAACCTACTCTTCGGGCAGTGACAGTTTAATACCCAGCTCAGCCCTCATCATTGGATGGTCATCTTCTCTGCCTCTTACAGAAAAATTGCGTTGTTATGTTAAATTTAAATTTGTTTTGGATTAAATAGCATTCAGTGTTGACAGCAATAGCATGGCTTAGAATATAAACCACTTTTTAAGCAATTATTAAACATCAGGCATTGCAATTATCAATTTGCTTCCTATAGCCCTGGGAAATAGTTATGTTTATCATCCTCATTTTATAGATGAGAAAACAAAGATTCAGAAAAGTTAAGTGACTTTCCCAAAACTTGAATCTTCCATGTCACTTTAACTCCAAACGCCTTGCTAATAATTGTAACTATGCTTTACCTCAACCAAAAAAATTCACACCTTAAGAGGAAAACAAAATATATCTTTCTATATTTCCATAGGACTTAAGCATAGAGAATATAAAACAACTATTTGTAATTGTTGAAATGGCTTTGCCTCAAAATATATTGGTTTGGAAATTTTATAAATAAAACATGAATGGAATCATTAGGTAAATAAATCTTGTACATAAATTTTGTGAAGTCCCTGTATGCATTTATTGTTTGTCCAAATATTTGTTTCCTTTAGTTACTCAAGTTGCCAAACAATAGTTTATCCTTCTGCAAACAGTGAACTAATCCTTCTACTTAGTCAATTTTATGTAACACACTGAAGAGAACCAAGAATAGATGGTTAATATAATGTAATTACCAAATAGATCATGACGAGCTTATCTAAAATTGCACTAGTTCAGCAATTTTAATGCATCACAGTAGACTTGTCTTAAATATTTTGTTCCACCAACAGAACTAGAAGGAGATACATTATCTGATTTTTATTATCTTCTTCAACTACAATCTGCAAAGGAAGCACTGATAAGCAATTTCTCCCATGGATATAGAATTCGAGAATTATCCTTTTAAGTATCATTGCTTTTGTTAATTTAATATTTTTATTTAAGGTTTTATTATTATAACTGTATATATAAATGATTCAAATTTCATACAGCAACAAATCATATAAATGATAATATCATCAACAGTTAAATTTAGAGGAAAAAATCTGGTTATTTAAAACCGATCACTTATATTTGGTTCATAAAAAAATTATATTTATGATTGCTTATTTTTTTTAGTTAAAAAATCTTTAAAAATCTACTAGAGAGGGAAGGAAAAAGGAAGGAAGAGAAAGAAAGATGGAGGGAGGGAAGGAAAAACAAAAGAAGAATATTTTATACATTATTTATGTTCACAGCATGTAGCACCAACCCTATAACAAAATGGGTGCTTAATTAATGGCTTTTTTTTTCCTGCTACTAACTAGCTAGACAACATTTGGCATCTAGTTTAGTCTGTTAGTACTTTATTTTAATAATCTGTCAATTTAAAAGATTGGTTAGGTGATACACTCAGGTATATTTAATATCAGTAATCATGCACTTTTAGTATATAATGTAGCCACATTTGTTAAAAGAACATAATTTCAAGAAAAGTTTGTTGTGGAATAGGGATTATACTAAATGCAGCAAAATCCTTCAAAAGTTTGAAGCTAGATCAGTTAGATAACATATAACAGTGAAATTGTAGGGAGTTATACCTTGAGAATATTTTTCAAGTAATCATATTTGACTTTCAAACATGTAGTAACTTCTAATTTAATTCACTAGGATACAAAGAGTTGGAAAATCATAGGCCTACAAAAAAGAAAAATGCTAAGAAAGCAAAGAAAGAAAACGTACTATGACCCAAAAGCTAGAGACAAAGAACCATACAAAAAAAAAAAAAAAAAAAAATTAAAACCACACACATAGGGCGCCTGGGTGGCTCAGTTGGTTAAGCGACTGCCTTCGGCTCAGGTCATGATCCTGGAGTCCCGGGATCGAGTCCCGCATCGGGCTCCCTGCTCAGCAGGGAGTCTGCTTCTCCCTCTGACCCTCCCCACTCTCATGTGCTCTCTCTCTCTCTCTCTCAAATAAATAAATAAAATCTTAAAAAAAAAAAAAAAAAACCACACACATACACCAAAAACAAAAACCAAAACAGGAAAACAACACTTGTGATACCCATATTCAATTACAGCTGATCTCTGTGGTCCCGTTTAGTAGGAAAAAACCTTCAGCAGAATGTATTTTTCAAAACTGGCTGTATTCCCCATTGCACATGTACTTCAAGAATTTTACCACCCTCCTATCAAGAAGAATCTATGCCTTCTCATGAATCTAAGTGGACTTTTGTGACTGCCTCCACTAAAAGATAAGCTGCCATGTGATTTCTGAGACTAGATCATAAAAGATAACGCAGAAGTTGGGGCCAATTGTCAAAGGGTGAATAATAACTGCTATCACCTTGTCATGTTGAATAGAGCAAAAATCTGATAAAATAATAAGAAGGACTTTAATTTGGGGAAATATGGATATGGATATGGAGATCAGATTATGGGACAAAAGAGACAGTGGAAATAGTGATATATCAAATCACACTAAATTAATATGTATATTTAAGGAATGTCAACTTGAATCAAGTTAAGAAAATATGAAATGAATACAAATTTCTGCTGTGAAAACTAGATGATGTAAAATATGTAGCATATTAATAGGAATTTTATATACATGTACACAAATAATTTTGAAAGAAACAAAAAAAAAACATTTAAAATATGTTGAGTAAGGAGGACCAAAAGCCATGGTTATATTTCCATATTTTTCTATGCTGACTTATAATTACTGTTTATATATTGTACATGTGCTAACTAGTAATATAATTAGAAATGTTTCTTATTTTATGCTTTTCTTTACAAACAGACTTTCATTCTGGAGAAACAATTTATGTTAAAAATATACACATAATAATATCATATCTGATCTTCAATCTTTCCTATATTTTGTTTGCATGGGCTTGTTTTACTATATAAAAGTATTTCCCTTTTAAAAATCAGGATCTTAATTATTCAATGATTTAACTGAAAATTGAATTCATGATAGAAAGGAAATAGTAGCCTTGATATTACCGAACAGTTGAGTGATGTTTCAGGATTTATGAAGGATTATAAAGATTTTTAAGAGGTATATAACTTGGGGCTCCTGGGTGGCTCAGTCATTAAGCGTCTGCCTTCGGCTCAGGTCCTGTATCAGGCTCCTTGCTCAGCAGGGAGTCTGCTTCTCCCTCTTCCTCTGCTGCTCCCCCTGCTTGTGCTCTCTCACTCTCTCTGTCAAATAAATAAATAAAATCTTTAAAAAAAAAGTACATAACATAAATATATATGTATATATATGCAGAACACTTTGCGCTCATGTTTTGTGTTTGTCTATTATAAAGGAAAATAAGTATTAGTATTCAATGTAAGTCACACTTTTAATCATGTAATAATGCCTGGTTCTGAAAACGAAGGGTGAGAGAAGTTCAATTTCAAATACATGTTTTTCATGACGCTGTGTCATGTACGGAGTTATCTGGGATCGTGTGGTTTTTCATTATATAACCACGCTTTAGAACATATTACCCTCTAATTTGGAAAAGAAGCTGATAAATCATGATCTGTGGAAGCAATGAAGCCAAGTTTAATCATAAATTTGCTGCTTACCAGCTATGTCCCTAAATGCCTCTAAACCTGAGTTTTCAAATCTTTAAAATCTGAGCTACTTTAAAGATTAAGCGTAAATAAATTATAATAGTTCATGTAAGATGTGACTGTCATAAATAATCACAATATTCAGTGTCTCTCTCTGGGAAAAAATGGGCAAACAGGCTAATCACTGCCAATGGGAACCAGGCTTCTAATATATTTCACTTATGCTTGTATCTGGTATTCATATTAAATGAATCTTATGACAGTATGTGTTTTTCAACTGCAGTGATTCAATTGTCAGGGGGCAGGGATGAGAGGTATGAAATAAATTATGAAATATTTTGATGAAGGACTGAAATTTTAACTTTGACTCAGATATTCTAGTTAAAATTTTTAAGCAGATTATCTAAACTGATTTTTATTTTGACTGTTTCTGGTCCTTCATATTAAAATATAGCTGGTTGGGGCGCCTGGGTGGCTCAGTTGGTTAAGCGACTGCCTTCAGCTCAGGTCATGATCCTGGAGTCCCGGGATCGAGTCCCACATAGGGTTCCCTGCTCAGCGGGGAGTCTACTTCTCCCTCTGGCCCTCCCCCTCTCATGCTCTCTCTCTCTCAAATAAATAAATAAAATCTTTAAAAAAAAATAAATAAATAAATAAAAATAAATAAATAAATAAAATATAGCTGGAATTTATTTAATTTCTATCAGTGTGAGCAAAGGTCCCCCCTCCAGGTAATTGTGGCTTCCATGCATCTCACCAGGAAACAGCACAGGTGTTTCCATACAGTGTAAGCAACCATTTGGAGAATCTGGTTCGTTATCAACAAGGATACAATTTATTCTGCACTTGACACACTGTTCAATAGTTTTGAGGATCATTCTTCATGCAGTGGTAAATCATTGAGGTTTCTTACCAAAGGGATAACATAAACAAGGTGGCATTTTACAAATATATAGATGTGCACATATTAGATTTCTGTGTATGGCCTTAATAAATCATGTTCTGGGGTTTAAATTTCTTAGCCACAATGGCAAATAATTTGAGATGGGATGAGAAATGATTTTTAATTGAATATTTAGGGCAAGAATCTATTTCAATAATCTTTGTGAAATAATAGAATATAGCTTATATACAGTAAGATTTAAAAATGTGAAGAAAAGATCAACATTATAAAGGAATAATCAAAAAGTTCTAATGAATACTGATACTGTGAGATGGAGAGATAGAGGACAAGGATAGAGAATGAGGGGGAAAGAAGATAACAGGGAGGAGACTTTGCAAATAAAATGTTGTATTATCATTATGTAGCCATTGATCTGCATTTATATTATTCATGTTTCGTTGATCTTTATCTTTCTTTCCTTTTTCACTAGGGTGCTGTTTTCTTTCTCTAGACTGTTACAGCTGATAGAATGTACTTGTTTCGGGACTGGGATAATGTATAATCTCAAATTTCCAGTCCTTATCATCACATTTAAACCTAGATTCACTCACTCTGATGTTCTGGAAAAATGCCAACTATCGTCGATTTTTGTCATTCCCAGTATTATGTTCTATGAAGTCACCACAAAAACTGAATTAGGAAATTCTGAACCATTGTTCCCAGGATAAATCCAGTATTAGGTTCCTGTAAGCTTCTGGTCATAACATTTTTTTCAACAAATCAACACATAACTTTATTTTATGTGTGTTTCTTTTAAAGACATCTCATTTAATATATAGTTGATTTATTAACATGGAACTTACAGCCAACAGCACTAGAACTCATGCCTGAACAAAGCTTATCTGACACATGTATTATATCCATATGGTACATGAGAACCTTCTTGCACTTAGGAATATTAGACAGCATTTCTGCACTATGCTTGGGGGCATGTTAAAAGTGAAATCATCAACAAAAAGAAGAGAAGTGGGAAAAATGTGACACTAAATAGACCAGGAAAAGGACACTTGTTCATAATATAAGAACTGAAACAAGAAGGCAGGGCATCATCTTCTTTGACAACAGCTGGGAACAGATGTGTTGAGTGATTCAAATTTTTTGCTACTCTGTACATGTCCCCAAATAATTAAAAAAGCACCATGAGTATTGATCTGGGAGGTCACACAGATATTTTAGCGTAAAGGGGAGTTCTCAAATACAGAATCTGTGAAAAAGGAGAATCCATGGTGTACTGTTTTATTTATTATCCCTAAAATGAATGTTTGTTTCCTTGAAAATTGAATTTTGCTTTATTCAGATGTTTTCTTTTCTGTGACTACTTGATTTTTATGTGTGTTTGGTCTTTATGGTGATTTGGCATAAGAAGAAAATATTTAAGTGAAATTTTAATGAGAAGAGCTGTTTTTTCATTTTTGTCCAAGCTAAGAAAGGCAGCTCATCACAAAGCATAACACCACTTCTCTTTATCACCACTAAGCATCAGTCTCCCATTGAGTCTTGGAGCTCAGGAAATGTTCTTATATACATTTTATGCTCAGTATTATATAGGTTATACTACATCAGTAACAATATGAAGTCAAGAAAATAATACACTTTTGGCAATTATGTAAACTTCAAATAAAAATTTATGCCTGACATTTACTAACTCTACAGCTTTAAAATATTGACTTATATGTTCAATACCTTCAATTCCTAATTATTGAATAGGCTTAATATTTTGCAATAACGTCCTTCAGATTTAATGAGAATATATATTTTAAACCATTCATTGTTCCCGCCACAGACCAGAAAAAATGTTATACTTTCTCCTATACAATAAAAATGTATTATAGTTATAAAAAAAAAATCACAATACAAAAAACGCTCTCTTACCACAGGAAATAAAGTGTACTTTACAAAAAGTTAAAAACTTAAAAGGTAATTAATTTAGATCTCTTAAGCATAAATTTAAAAAAAAAGAAAGAAGAAAGAAAAATCTTATTATCTATCACTTGTTTTTTTCCAAATGCAATGATTTGTTGAGTGGATTCACATGGTCATGAGGGAAGTACAGAAGTTTTGCTTGATGGCATCTGGAATATATCAAGTGATATATCATTTTTTTTTACTCTAATACAAAATCAAGTTGAAAGGTGGTTGGTTTAAAAAAATGTAAAAGGTTTAACAAGCTTCAAGTGAACTTGGCAAAGCATTTCCAAAAACGCACCGTAAAGGGAAATATGTCTAAGGAATCAGTTGTCAAGTGTGGCAAAACAACTTACTGAAAATGGGAAAATACATCCTTGGGCAAACCATCTTGACATAGAAAATTTCAAAAGCATCAAATACAATATGAACATTTTTCACTTCCTTGAGTCACTTCATTTGAGCTACCTGACTCACCAAGGAGTATTTTTTTTAAATTAACAAGGGTCACCATGCCTAAAGCTATAACATAGCAGGCCAAAAAAAGAAAAAAATACAATCAATAATAGCAAAAGGGAAAATATGATATTTTTTCTCCTTTTATCTAATGATAACAAAATAACTATAAGATAAGTAAAATATATTATCCCCATCGGAGTTTTACTGAAAGTGTCTCTAAGAACAAAAGATTTTTCCTGATGATAATAAATATTTGAAATGAGGTTTTCCAAGACACTGTTGTAATGTGTTACAAAATAGACACATGCTAACAGAGGATAATTAATAGTTGATTGATTAAGAAAACATGATTTTTTTCCCTAATATTTCAAAAGGAAGTAGAACAGGCATTTATAATAATTCTAGCATAGCATATTTTACTCATCTAGAACAAACACCCAGAAATTTTTATAGGTAATAAATATCATACTACATTATATGATGTTGCAAAAGTTTAAAATGTAAACATTTGTGCCTGTAGCTTGGCAATAAGAATCTTTAAACTAGGAATGAGGGTCATTTTAACTGATCTTTGATTTCTACAAATTTCAGTCCTCCATTAAAAAACTCAAATGGTAATTGAAGATAAGTGATTTGATGAATTAAGTCAATGCAAACACTGGCATCAATATTTTGTATCATTTAGATGAAAAAATGGTGGGGAAAGGAAGGAGTTTTGGAAAATCCTAACAATTTCACACATAATATATATGAGAGATGGCAAAAAAAAAAAAAAAGAAAGAAAGAAAGCATCTCTCTCTTTTCTCTCTCATTTTCTCTTGTAATCCAAAGCAGTGAATTTCAGAAGTAACCAAATGTGAACTAGTTTAAATGATTTGTATTGAAGAAGACATTAAATAACCAAGACAGCAGCAAGGATTCCATATGCATCTGAGTGAAGTGTTTTCCTTTCACCTATTTAAGCTTTTCAAAGCAACATGGGAGGATTACCTCCACCCCCTGTTCAGCCTTTTAAACCCACCTGTAAAATGAAGTTTTGTAAAAATTTTGCCGGTTCTCTCTTTTGAAGTTTTACCTTTTCTACAATGTTTGATGGACTCGTTTGCATTTATGTCAGGTAGCTTGTGGCCAGAGAAAAATAGAAACTACCGATGGAATTGCTGACCTACATGAAACATTTTTTCACTGAGATGCAGAGGGCCACATTGGCACATATAATGGGTTTCCTATTTCAGCCTATCTTGGGTATGCTTTACTGAGCCTTTCACTTCATGTTTGTTTATTTGCTATTCTCTCCTTGACTCACTTTGAACTATTTTTCACTCAGATGATAGGAAGTGTTTTGGAGCTAAGCAGACACTTCAGTAAAACCAAAATGGTTTCTGTGTTCAGTGTTCTCTAAGCTGCCCCTAATAATTCACATTGCAAAGTTCCTCCATTTGGTGACTCTTCAGTCTCCAGAGCTATTCAAATGTGTCAGGCTAAAGGCTTGTGTTAGAAAAAAATGTTCTGTATGTTCCCAGTTCTCTTTTGAACCGTAGCTATTTGGTAAAAGGACATTTCAATAGAAGACATACACAGAAATCAGAACCTATGGGTGGGCTGCTTCTTTTTGATTCCTAAGGATGCTGTTTCCACATCAGACCCAAGGCTGCAACCTCTACTTGAGCCTGGGTGTGTCACTGCTACCATAGGTATTTAAAAAAAGGGGCGGGGGCGGAATTCAAATAAATGTAGTCACTACACTAGTAGGAAATTGTTTTCACCTTGCCTTTTAAGCTACTCTAGAATGGCAATAAGGCAGATAGATGATCTGAGAAGGAAACTTACAGTATGATTCAATGAAATTTTGATTAAAATTCTACCTTCTCTGAAACATCAAAACATTTCCTGTTTTAAATGCTTGATATACTGGTGACTAAAGCTGATAAAGTTAAAAACCATACTGCTAAGCATGTAAGTGTGGATATTTAGGAAGCTGGAGAATATTCAAGGTTCTAAAAGCATACCTTATCCTTTATGTATTTTATCCACATTAAAATATGTAATAAGGGTTGTTCACAGATTACTAAACAAAAAAAAATAGACTAATCAATTAAAAAAAATTTGACTCTAATAGGAGTTAGCCATGTTTTCTCATATAACCTTAGACTAATGATTCGTTTTTATAAGCCTAAGTTTATTTTTCTATAAACTAAGACATACTCTAAATATTCTGCCAACTTGAGTTATTATTGAGTCTTGTTTTAAAGCCAAAAATAAATAAATAAATAAATAACTTCATGTCAGTGAACTTTGAAATAAGCTGTCTTATCTTCAGGATAAATAAAAATTCATAAAAACTATGAAATTGGAGCTTTTCATTTTCCTTCCTTCTTTACCTCCTTCCTTTTTTCTTTATTCCTTCCATTGGCTTCTTAGTTCATAATAATGTTATTGTGTCATAAGGTCACATATAGTAAACTGGACTATTATATTGAAAAATACAATTTGGCACTTATGTGCTATAGATGTTAAAGGATATAATTTTTCCTGATGATGACATTGATAAGCAAGTTCTTATCCTTGTTAACAAATTTCAGATCTTATTTAGAGCATGAACTCTTAAACAGTTACCTAAGGACCTTCATATTTAACTTTAAAAACTGTTCTCGATATACAAAGAACATTATTTGCCAACTTGTATTTAACACAGAATATTTGGTACTGAATTAAAATTTTGAATTCTGCCTAGTCATTAATGAATTAATGGGATTGATTCCCAAAATTAAAGTCAATCTACAAAAAGACATGCTATCTAAGGTAATACCATAACAAAATGTGCTATAAAGTGGACTTTAATTCACTCTCCATATAGAAGAAAGAGAATCACTTGAAAATCTAAAATCTATAATGAAGGCCCACATTTGTTATTGTGGGAACAAATAAAAAATTGTTTTCTAGAATTATTTTTTTAAACTATCAGCTTCTGTGTTTTTATATTATGTTATTAACACTAACCCAAGCAAAACATTTTTCATTTGTTTGCATGTTATATTGATTGTTGCTGTTGTTGTTGTTATTGCATTTGACTAAAGAAAATATAAAACATTTATATAAATTTACCATAATGCCTGAAAAAGAAAAAAAGGGTTATTTGTTCAAGTAAAACAATATATATTAATATGCGACTTTAATTCTTTGAACTCAGATTTAAAAATATAACTTCTGACTAACCTATTTTCTTCCGTATGATCACTGCTTTCTTTTGGGCATGAAGGAAGGAAATAAGCATTTTGCCTCCTGATTATTAGTGATACAAACTATTGGTAAAATGTAGCCAATTAATACATAGATTTTATCTACTGTCTCCTGAAATCCCAGTAATGTAAGAGAAAGGAGGAAAAAAGCAGGGGGGTCAGTAGGGGGATGAAATTCACAAAGCCAAAGAAACAGGAGAAAGAAGAACATAAAATTCTAGAAGCTGGTTGTAAATGCACAAGTGGTAACTGATTTATCAGACAAGAAAAAGCTTAGACTTAAGTTGGTGCGTTAGACTGCAGGTTTACTCTCTGGAAGGTTTGAACAACATGTGTCACGGAGGCACTAAACACAGCTTTTGGCAGTAACACATGCTGAAAACAGAGATAGGTAGGAACTTGCACAACTGAAAGTTGAAAGGGCTAGCAAGTATGTGCTCAGCTCCCCCTAGGAGGTTTAGATATCCCTGTTCTTACCCACAGGAAAGGCAATAAAAAATTCCTCTTTAGGAAATTAATCAGGGGTAATAAATTATAAATATTTTTAGTCAGAGGCCCAGCCAGCTCAGTCTATAGATATGTTCCAATCTATAACCATGCCTAGTCGCACAGAGATTTTGTTGGACTCTACTGTTCTTTATTCTTGACCGTGGACAGAGAATCAGGAATCATTAGACAATTGAGGAAATTTCCTGATATGAAAGATTAATTAATATAATGAAGAAACACTCTGGAAACAGACTATGCATGGGATAGAAAAGATCTTTTAAAAAAATCCAACTACTGTATATTTGGTATTCTTAAAAAAAGTGCAATGATATCCTGTCTATTCTAAAGGCTGTATAAAGTAAAATATTCAGAGAACACTTAAAGACATCATTGAAAATAAATATGATGGCAGTAATGAAAAAAATTAAGATAAGTATTGAAACATAAAGTTAAGAAAATATTCCATATTAGAGAACAAAACTACATCAACATTGAAAATAGGAGAAAAGAGATAAAATTAGAGAACCAGGGCATGTTATACCATATGGTTAATAAGAGTTCCAGAAACAGGGAGTAGAGGAAATGACTTTCAAGGGATTGTATTTTACTTACCAGAATTAAGACATTTGTTTCTTGATTGAAATTGTCCTCTGCTAAGTGGCAAGCAATGAATAAACAAAGAAAACCCACACTGGATACAAAACATTAGAACACTAGGATTAAAGCCCTAAATCATCCAAATTTTAGAAGAAAGTCCTCACATCATCCAAAGAATAGGAAAAAAAGACACATTCTACTTTACCCAATACTGTAAGTTAGAAGATGGTAATCTTCAAAATTTTGATGAGTCTTATTCCCAGACATAATTCTATACAGAGGCAACTTGACAACTAATTTACTCATTCATTTATTCAATTATTCAAGTATTTTTGAGTGCCTATTATGATTCAGGCATTGTTCTAAGTACTAAGGAGAAAATATATTATAAAATAGACAAAATCCTACTTTAATGTAGTAAATATTTTAATAGTGGAGACAAAATAAATAAGTAAATATAGAGAATTTGAGACCCTGATAAGTGATGAGGACAACAAATAAAGTAGACCAAAATAAAATAAATTAAATCAGTCCTAATTTTCTGAACAATAATAGCATATCTTTAATAAAATGCTAATTATAAGATAAAATATGCACCAAATTTAGACTTTTAACATGTGTATTCACATTTCTGAAGGAATCATTAGAAGTGTAGAAACATATAAATTCCAAATTAAAGAAAAAAATAGAATAAAATTTTGTAATCCATCTAAAAGATGACAGGAAAGTAAAAGAAATAATGTTAAAACAGTTTTGGCACTAAAACTAAGATTAAAAGTAACCCATAGTCTCCCATCTAAAACCAGTGATTCACTGAACAAAAAATTCTGGGCTTTTTTGTTTGTTTTAGTTGAAATATATTTGACATGTAACATTGTGTACATTTAACATTGAAATATATTTGACATGTAACATTATAGACATTTAAGGTGTACAAGTGTTAGTTTGATACTGTAATATGATTGTCATTTTAGTAATAATTAGCACCTCTGTCATGTTACATAATTACCCTTTTCTTTTCCTTTTAGTGGTTGGAGTAATTAAGTTAAGTTCTAATCTGTTAGCAAGTTTGATGATTATAATACAGTATAATACAGTATTGTCTGAATACCCAAAGAAGTTAATCTTAGTCTTTAGTTTAAACTATAACTAAGAAGGGCAGGAACTGAGGGAAAAATAAAAGCATCTGGCTGTTTTCAAGAGAGAATTGACCTAACTCTAACAGAGAATCTATGATACTCTCTTGAACATAAGCAATTTCAGAGAAACCAACATCATATAAAGTTGAGGATTTGTTTAAGTTTATATTTTAAAGATTTTTATTTATTTATTTGACAGAGAGGGATTGAGAGAGCTCATAAGCAGGGGGAGGGGCAGGCAGAAGGAGAAGCAGTCTCCCCGCAGAGCAGAGAGCCCAAGGCGTGGGGCTTGGTCCTGGGATGCTGGGATCATGACCTGAGCAGAAGGCAGACGCTTAACTGACTGAGCCACCCAGGCGCCCCTGACTTTTTGAAATAAAAGATGAGGATGCCAGCTGAATTCAAAACCAAAATTATATGCTGTCTATAGCAAAGCTACTTAAATTATAAGGACACAAAGAGTTAAACCATAAAAAACAGGAAAAGAATTATACCAAGATAATAATGATACAAATCAAAGTTCATAAATGTCACTTGATAATAAATAAAATAAGTTTTAAAATGAAAATATTACTAGAGATAGAGTCACCATTTTCCTGTTAAAACTTTCAATTCATCAGGAAGAAAAAGAAATAACAAACTTGTAGATTTTAATAGGATAGTTTCAAAATAGATAAAAGAAAAAGCCCAGAAACACAAATTCCTTAAATACAATTCCCTCCAATTTTCAAGGTCATCTCCATCTCAATACAGAATAGTTTGTTGAGATTATTCTTAACATACTGATGAATTATTATGAATTATAACTCAAAGCAGGTTTCTGCCATAACAAAACCTCAAGAAATTGGAAGTGGGAGGCAAAGTCTTTGTTGAAACTATAGCTTATAGTAACTCAAAATGCTTCTTACAAGTCCACTTAGCCAGAAGCTCTGGGGGAGAGGGTTAGAAAACTGAAAGAGTGTTTCTTGGTCTGTTGATTCCCTTTGGTTACTTACACAAAAGAAATGAGCCCAGGGAAGAATTGGCCAGTTTTCAGTTAGAAATTGAAAGAAATAGATTTTTTTAATAATACTATGTTCTGAAAATATAATTTTGCCTAGAATAAATGATTTAGAGGGTAAATTAAATGATTTAGAGGAACCAACATTGAAAAAAAATCTTGAGTGTTCTATCAACTCTTTGAGCTATTTGATGTGACAGAAATAAAAGATCAGACACCAGACTAATTCAATTTGTGAATTCCTAAAGGAAGTACAACTTTTGGGTGAGAAACACAAAGGCTAAAACTATTGAATGATCTCTAATTCTATCTAAATTTGAAAAATCCTTTCAACTAAAACTAATCTGTATAAGAAATTGGGATGATTTCAAATTTTGAGATTTTTGACAAACAAAGATAAGATAAATTTATGTCAGACTTAACTTGAAAAATGCTTATATTTAATATTTTTAACTTAAACCTGCAAGACAGTTTTGTTTGTGGATATTTATTTTCCCTCCAGGAAATGTCTTAATATACAGTGTGAATATGTGAACAAGCATTTAAAAAAAAAAAATCAGTACTTCTCATTATGTTACTTGATTTAATTGCAGAATTTTCATAGACCATATTGGACAATTTGACTGCAAATTATTTGAGAAACTTTCAATCTGGAGTAATGTGTGATTTCGGAGTGTACTTAATTAACTGAGTCACTACTCTGACCCATTACAGAGATTTCTGGCTATAAATTCTACACTACTTACCATAAGTTTCTGGTTTCCTCCTTGTTTGTTGCCCATCTCTTTTTCTAACTATTATAAAGGAGGTTAATTATTACTGTGTGAAAAAATAACAGCAATGGGTTTACATTTCTGAAATGAGCTAATATAGGAACACAACAATGCACAGGGAATTCAGCCCATTCTTTTCTTGTCCCTCAAACAAAATCAACAGAAAACATTGAAGTGCATTTTTTTTTTTTTTTTGGCAGACACTGCATTCTCTTTGACTGGGGTATCTTGTGTAGAGTTTGGTATAATTAGGGAGACCTCAGGTCCACTTGACACTAAAATCAAACTGTGTCTTCCAATCTAGCTTTACCAGTCATAAAAATTATCTTTTGTTGTCTTATGTGGTGAGTGTGCTGTTTTATTTCTAAATTTATTCATAACTTGAATAGGGAAAAGGAGTACATTTACTGGTCTCTCAAAAAAAAAAAAAAAAAAAAAAAGAAAGGAAAGAAACACATGATGTGAGCTTTAGATAATCATGTAAATTCTCTAACTTGGGACAAAATCTTTAGGCTGATGATTTTGATTTATATTTTTCTTGCCATTATCTCTTTTCTAAAACTGCATTTCTACTAAGTAAATTTTCTACACAGTTGTCTCATAAACAGGTCAATCTTATACACTTAAAATTAATTTCATCCTTTAATGTTTATCCTACTGTATTTATTTTTGTTTATAATCCTTAAAGCATCTAATCCAGAGGTTATACATGACATTGAGACCAATGGAATCAAGGCTGTTATAGGAGTAGTCACAAAGCTAAGAAATTTTAGAATTTCAAAGTCAGGCAAATTCACAGTTTATGTAGGAAAGGCTGACATAATATAATTCAGCAGTTAATTAAAATGAAGGGTTTTTCTTAACCAATAAATAGCTTCCTTGATCTTTCCCAATAGGAATGATTACCAAAGTATAGAGGAGGCTATTATTAGAATTGAGATATACTCAGGTATGCCATTTTAGGAAGCTATTGCTGTTGGTAAAAAATTAAAGGAAGAAATTAAGGTCTAGAGCAAGTAAATGTGGAAGATGAGGTAAAGAATATAGACATTTTATGTGGGTGAAGAAATGAACAAGGCAAGGGTAGACTTTCCATAACATGAAAAGTTCTAGGTTTAATACACACATATCCTTTCAGTTTCTCTAATACATTGGCCTGACCATGGCCTATCATGTGAATGATTAAAATGTATTCAATCAAAATAAATAAATGCATACATACATACGTACATACATACATAAAATATATTCAATCAAGTAAAAAGAACATAATATTCAAAACTGTTAACTGCTATGAAAATGAATTTTAATGGAATTTGTCTCTCCATAATATACCAACAATTGACTTACTTCCTCAAAGGACTAAGACCTCTGTCAAATATCCAATCTAAAATGTTGAGTTTCTGTAGGCAGAGAATCACAAGTAGAAGTTTCTCTAATTTGTCTGATCACATCTCCCAGAGTAGTAAACTAGATCATATACACTTTCATTTACCTCTTATTTCTCCCTCCCCATTGTGTCTTTCTAATTTTCTAGAAGTACTTTATTTTCTTGAAGTGACTCTTTCATTTTAGATATCACAATATATACAGTGTTACAGGTTAGCATTGCTGGAATTTGATCTTGTCTAAACAAGTTAATACTTTTCTTTAGTATCTAAGGGGCCATGTAACTCTCAAGTGTCCTCTGATTTCCCTAAAGGCACAATTAACTAATGATAATGCCTTCTACCTTTGAAAATGTATTTTCCTTAAAGAGATACAGTAGTCCTCCCTTATCAGAGGTTTTGTATTCTGCGGTTTTGTTACCTATGGTCAGGTCAGCTGTGATCTGGAAGCAGATGATCCTCCTGATGAATCATCAGGTCACTAATAGCCTAGCACTATGTCACAGAACCTATGTCATTCACCTCGCTTTGTCTCATCATGTTAGCATTGTATCATATCACATCATCATCATCAGAAGGTTGAGTAAGTATAGTAAGATATTTTGAGAGAGAGATCATATTCACATAACTTTTATTGCAGTATATAGTTACAAAGTTTGTATTTTATTATTAGTTATTGTCTTTCTTACTGTGCTTAATTTAAAAATTACACTTTATCATAGGTATATATGTACAGAAAAATCATAGTATTTATAGAGTTTGGTATTTGCAATTTCAAGCATCCACTGGGAGTCTTAGAACTTATTCCCTATGGATAAACAGGGGCTAATGTACTTTCATCACTGAAAAGCTACAATACATAACCAGTGAGAATACAAATGCTGGCCCGATATGCCAGATTTCAAACCTGACTCTTCAAATAACTAGATAAGTGTCCCTGAGGAAGTTTTTTAAACTCTTCTTTTCGGGGCGCCTGGGTGGCTCAGTTGTTAAGCAACTGCCTTCGGCTCAGGTCATGGTCCCAGGGTCCTGGGATCGAGTCCCATATCGGGCTCTCTGCTCCGCGGGAAGCCTGCTTCTCCCTCTCCCACTCCCCCTTGCTTGTGTTCCCTCTCTCACTGTGTCTCTCTCTGTCAAATAAATAAATAAAAAAATCTTAAAAAAAATAAAATAAAATAAACTCTTCTTTTCTTTAAAATGGGGAGATAATTCCAATCTTTATTTCATAGAGTCACTGAATATTGAAAAAGCTAATATGTGCCTGGCAATATTAAGAACTGTGCAAGTGTTTGTTATTATTCTAAAGTATTATTACCAAATCTTTATTTTTAAAAGAAGAATTTAAAGTGTTTTGTTTTTGGTTTTCTTTTTTTGCAGAGTAGATGTTTTTATATTAACCAATCATTTGAGTTCTCTAAATAATTATGGCAAAAAATATAGATTTCTCAGGAAAATTGTGCTGACAGTTTACTTAGCTCATGCTGGTTTTCATATATTCTAGGTCAATTTCAATTTTAAGGATGCCACATTCTTTATTGCTTCTGTATGTCTCTAGTCTCAGTGATATTACTACTAGGTCAGAATGGTCTCTACAGTTAGTCACATCGTTTCTGGAATACTTCAAAACATCCAGAAGTAAAAGGTTATTTTTCTTTAGAAAAGGGGCAGAAAGGAAGGAAAGTGATCAGCAGATTCAAAGATCCTTAGTTAAACAATATTAATTTCATATAACAGCTCATGGGAAATTTGTTTATGAGCTATACATTTTACATTATATGTGCATACATGTATAATATATAAATTATATATTTATTTTCAAGTTTTGATTATTAATGCTATTAAAGCTATTAAACAAAATATAATGTACTAATAATAATCAATAGAAACTTTTCTTCCTTTCATTAAAAGAGCTGGCTGATTACACAACGGAATTGCTCAGGTTTGCTGCTGATTTTATCATCTGAACATTGAATTAGCTTGTGAATAATATATAAAGGAAAACGAAAGACCCAAATTCCATCCCACTGCCATCTGGCTTGAGAGGATAAATGTCATATGCAATTGGCATACTCTTGCCTAAGATAAATCTCTAACCTTTTTTGTAAATTCTAAACCATGTTGTCTTCACAAGCACAGAGGGGAGAATGATCTTCAAAATTATTTTTAGAACAGAGAATGCCAGACTAGATAAATCACCGGTTTTATTCCAAATGACATAGTCTATATTCCCAAGTAACAAGGTAATAGGTGAAGTTCTCATGTTCTCACTAAGGAAAATGAGAAATAGCTAAATATACAGCCTAATGTGTTTTTTTATTCTGGAAGGATGAACCAAAATATTAATGGGAAAACAATTCACATAAAGATGATTTTTATAATGATCTTATATTCTTAAAGTTGTATTTTATTCATAATATCTTTTGAAATATTTTATATTGCAATTCATCAAATGGTGCTAAATTAATTATGTAGCTATGTTTTTAAGAATTTCATTCAGACTGGGCTGTGATTCTATAATACTATAAACTTAAGCATATGAATATAATGAAAATTTTGTATCACTAAATATCTACTTTTAATTTTTTATATTTTTATTGCCCATATATAACAATACCACTGTACCTTTACCAATATATTTTGCAGAAAAGTTGCACAACTTTTACAAAAATTATAACTAGTTGGGTTTTTAAAAATTATTTTTTGGATTCAAAAAGCATAACCCACTCAGAGTAAAATAACTACAACAGTAAAAGACTTCATTTACATATAAATACAGAGAGAAAGAGAATCACATATAAAATAGGATGATAAAAGTATTGTGTCATCTTATCACCCAGAGACATGTGTTTAAATATGATATATAATTCTATGTATATTAATGTGCAAAAAGTACCCTAAATGTATGTGTACAAAAAATTACAGCATACTATATTTTTTCTCATTGGACAGTATATCCTGGAAGTTTTTTCTTGTTAGTATCTGTAGAACTGCCTCAATATTTTTTTTTTTTAAGATTTTATTTATTTATTTGACAGAGAGAGACACAGCGAGAGAGGGAACACAAGCAGGGGGAGTGGGAGAGGGAGAAGCAGGCTCCCCGCTGAGCAGGGAGCCTGATGTGGGGCTCGATCCCAGGACCCTGGGATCATGACCTGAGCCAAAGGCAGACGCTTAACGACTGAGCCACCCAGGCACCCCTGCCTCAATATTTTTTACATTTTTTTTTTTTGAGAGAGAGAGAGAGAGGAGTGGGGAGGGGCAGAGGGAGAGGGAGAGAGAGAATATTAAGCGGGCTCCATGGCCAGTGCAGAGCCCCATATGGGGCTTGATTTCACCACCCTTTGATCATGACCTGAGCCTAAATCAAGAGTCATATGCTTTAACCCACTGAACCACCGGACACCCCAGAACTGTTTCAGTGTTTTTAGTAGTCCTATACAATTCCATTATCTCATTGTGCCATCATTTATTAAGTAGGAGACTACATATAATTAATATTATTATCCTGATATATAACTGGAAAGATGACCAAAGGATAGTGAAAGTTAGCACCAAGTAACTGTACTTAATGCTGGCAAGTATGGTGGGTTTTTGTTCAGTCTTTAGTGCGCATGGTCATCAAAGAAGCAAAAAGGGGGAAGCAAAACCATTATTTGATTTTTCTTTCATTGGCTAAAATATAGCTGTCAGACATAAAGATTTCCACAATGGGCACTTTGGGTTCAGATAGTTTAAACTCTATATTGTCAATAAACAGAAGTACTTTTTTCTTGACAAGAGAAAAAATAGAGAGGAGAGGAGATAACAAAAGAGTAAGAAAAAAGATAAATAGTTTTGCTTACTTCAAATATTGAACTTTAAAAGTCCTAAGGACGCAGAATACATCACATTGATATTTTTGATAGTTTTCTCAGAATCTTCTACCACACTTTTTCTTCTCTGTTGTCCCCAAACAGACATGATTTCTTTTTAATTCAGTCCTACTGTCAGCATCTCCATCAATTTGGTTCTTCCATTTTTCCTTTGATTCCATAAAGAACACTGAAAGTCCCTTTTGAGACTATCAGTAATATTTCAGAGTGCTCAGTAATTTCCCAATGATTTTTCTTGTTTACATGAAAAAGTAGAAAATTGTACCATCAAATAAAAAGTTGTAGTTTTCTTGCTAAATTCTTCATTGGAAATGCAGAGTTACATCTTTCAATCGCACATTTAATCAATAGTTACACTGGTTTGGTGGATAAAGTAATGAAATTTTGAGTGGATTTATATACTGAAATTTCTGCCCATTCATTCTTTAATGGAAAGCATCCAACTGGCTTATACGTTAGGTCCCTAACAACCACAGTGGTGATGCCAAATCTGCCTTCCTAAAAATAGCTGATGGGAAAAAAATGGATGGGCATCTGACCTAAGCTAGGCCAATCAGATTCTGCTTTCAGTAACCTGAAAATTGGGTGGATGAACCATGGTTAGTGTCTACATGTGATTGCAGTTTTATTGGCTTTTAGCAAATTGACCTCTACTTCCAAAGAAAATTTTCTTATAATTAATCTCAATTTAAGTTAGTCCAAAATGGGGAGAAACAACCAAACAAAAGAAAAATTGGAGTGAAAAATAAAACAAACCATTATCAAAACCAACACAGCTCAGAGCTTTTTGACATCTGATTCAAAGCAAGATAAAGACACTAACCATATCACACCCTACATGTGCTACAGACACACACACACACACACACACACACACACACACACACACACAGAATTTATCCCCAATTACTTTCTCACTGGTGGCCTTAAAAACTCCTGGGCCAGGGAGATCATCCAAAGGAAAATAAGAAACATACTGTAACAGCCAGAGTGGCAGTCCAAAGGAGTCAAACAGGCTGATACTTGATGTTATCATGCATATCATTTTCCATCTAATACAGGAAATATTACATGTTTTAGATCACTGATCAATCTATAATATGAAATTTATTTCTCAGTACATTCTCAGTTCTAAATGGAAGCTACATTTTATTTATTTATTTGTTAAGGTTTTGTTTTTACATAATCTCTACACCCAACATGGGGCTCAAACTCACAACCTGGAGACCAAAAGTCTCATGCTCTTCTCACTGAGCCAGCCAGGCATCCCTTTAATATATTTTAACGATTATATTGGGATTATTCGAAGTATCTATATTCTGCAGAATAAAAATGTCACACTTGTATTAAAATGAGAATACACTAATGGAAATATGGAAGTCACCTTAGTGTCATGGACTCAAAGAAGAGGGGCTTCATATCATGACTATGAATGCAATAGCTTGATCAGATTTTAAGCTGCTTCCCAAAAATGGAGGGGGGGATATTCTTGACATTTTACTTAAAGTGGTTATATTTTGATAAAATATTTTATCATCAGAATTACGTATTTGGGAGAAAATATCTGTGCACTGACTAGTCAAGGGATATAATATCATGAAAATGTTTTTTATCACCAGGTTCTGATTTTCTGAGTACTGCTTCCTCCATATAGTAGGGTATTTCCTCACCAGCAATATTTGTACTGTGTGACCTTATTCTCTAATGACTCAGTGACTAAATGTTCTTTGGAAGTACATTTGAACTAATCATGAGACTATTAAATTTGAGAATTTGAAGTGGGATTGTCAGAGAGCAAATTGGCCTCAGTAAATGCTAGAAAGTCTAATATTACATGCATTACAGAAGGTGAAGACATTTTCCTAAATAGAAAGAGATAGGGAAGAAAAACTAGTACAAAAGAGAGATGATTTTAAGCAAATATGAGTCGAATTTTAATGAAAAGTGCTCTTAGTAGCTCTATAATTCTTGGTCCTGATTTCTTTCAGATTTCTTATTCTATTTGTACTCATGGGTCCTATTATAAAATAAGTATCACAGTAAATGATACATTTTATTTAATTTTTTTCTAAAGCTACTTTATATTATTTTCTTACTTTACCATTTGGCAAGAAACATATATCTTCTCTATAACACTTTCACCAACACAGTGCACCATAGTGCTGAGAGCATCCACCAGAAGATCA
The DNA here is from genome assembly GCF_964656455.1 of Halichoerus grypus. NCBI lineage: Eukaryota > Metazoa > Chordata > Mammalia > Carnivora > Phocidae > Halichoerus > Halichoerus grypus. Next base: position 23,943,446 of record NC_135715.1, read on the forward strand.
AGGGAGACATCAACATAGATCAGATTATTTCTTTTTGCCAGTTCAACAGTCCCATAATCTTTTACTGAGCAACAATATAAATCAAAGCCAGACATGGAGGCACTAGGATTTTATAAATGAATAAGCCATATTGTTGACCCCAAATTAGTTCAGTTGGTTAAGAATGATAAATAATAAACCAATAACAAAAATACTATATACTATGGTTAAGTTATGACATAGTGTCTTTGTATGTGGTTTTCTCTATTTGGAACACTTTCTTTCATTTTTTCAACATTCCTTCTGTCTTCCCCATGTTGAATATAACTCTTATATTCCACTGGTATATGTGTGTTCAAGTTCTTAACATATTGTATTTTTTTTTCATTTCCCTCTGTTACTAATCCCTACATTCTTGAGGCCGGGAAATATTACTTTTTTTTTTTCCTGTCAGTCTCCAATGCTTCACAAAACAAGCTCTGAATAATTGTTACAGAGAATTTTTTAAAACATAGATTACCGTGAAATCAAATTTTTCCTATAAGAACAAGAAATAATTTACACATTTATCAGTAAATTAATCAGATAAAATTAGAAGAAATAAAAATAAAAATACCAAAGCCAAAATATATTAAAGCAGTCTAACTCATATATTTTTCTGCTAATAAATTCCCAGTTGTTATTTATAACATGAATATGGTAGCTTTCTACATTACTATAACAACCAAGAATTTGTATTTTGAACTTTATCTTGATAAAATGAATCCAGCAAAATTTATTTTTTCCTTCTCTAAAAAACCCTCCTTAAAATAATCTCTTATGGTCATTTTACTGGTTTCAGAGTGAGTTTCCTATATTTTGTTTGTACACCTCATCAGAGAAATGGATCCAAAATGCCTTTCTGTATTATAACTATGAATATCAATGACCTTTCTCCAGTAACTCTTAGCTGTTTTCTACAGAGTTGAAAGAAACCAAAATCCCCCTTTCAGCTGTGGAACTTAAAGTAGTAAGCATTGAGGCTCCAAAGATATGGCATATACTGTGCTATGACCTGAGATTATCAAGATTAAATACTGCAGTCTCGGGGGAGGGGGGGTCTAATGTCTGTTCTCCCAAAGGGAAATTCATAGACAAACAGAAAATTATCTTTAAAAAATCACACTATAAAAGAACATGTGTATACACAGCACTTCTGTTCTCCCAGCCATCACTTTGCTCCTATAATAAAAAACATCATCATGTCCCTACATAATTCCACTTAGATCCTCTTACAAAAAATATTACGTGCAGGCATCAATTTTATACTTTGTTTAACATTAAATACAAATGTTCATTGGAAACATTTTCCATATAATTGTTATATGGGATGATTTAGTTCTAATTCCTAAGAAATCCTATTTGTTCCATAATGTCCCTGATGTATTTTATTGTCCTCATAAAAGCATAAAACCAAATAATTTTACCCACCAATAATTCTTTGAAGAAGTGTGTTCAGAGCCTGACTTGGAACTTTACAAATACACTTCTTCAATGCAATGCAAACATTCAAGATCACGTACTGTTTCATAAGGAACTATTAGCTTATTATAAATTATGGATTGATGAAAAGACTGAGAACAAATGGACAAATATACAAGCACTTGACATAGAGATAAATGCTAATCACTGGTGGGGTATGCGGCAGAGACAGAGGGCTAGTGAGATATCTAAGACTTTAGACATGCCTATAAAGTGGTTGATGGGCAGTGGTTGTGTTTTTACATTCATATGAGACCAGCTCTGGACAATAGAATGTAAAGTTAAATGACATTAGTCACAATATACCTCCCTTATACACTTTCACCTTCTCTCTCTCTTTTTTTCTTTTTTTTTTTTTTTGGATTTGCTGGTAATTTTGATTTATTCGGGTTGTGGATGGGCAAATGAAAAAGAAAAAAAAAAAAGACTGGATTTTTTGTTGCCCATGTGTTCATGCTTCAGAGACCTGAAAACTGATGTTTTAAATTTCTTGGTTTTACTTTCTCGGTCTATGCAGCTTTTTTTTTTTCTTTTTTCTTTTTTTATTATTATGTTATGTTAATCACCATACATTATATCATTAGTTTTTGATGTAGTGTTCCATGATTCATTGTTTGCGTATAACATCCAGTGCTCCATGCAGAACGTGCCCTCTTTAATACCCATCACTGGTTAGCTCATCCCCCCACACCCCTCCCCTCTAGAACCCTCAGTTTGTTTTTCAGAGTCCATAGTCTCTCATGGTTCATCTCCCCCTCCGATCTCCCCCCCTTCATTCTTCCCCTCCTGCTATCTTCTTCCTTTTTTTTTAACATATAATGTATTATTTGTTTCAGAGGTACAGGTCTGTGATTCAACAGTCTTACACAATTCACAGCACTTACCATAGCACATACCCTCCCCAATGTCTATCACCCAGTCACCCCATCCCTCCCACCCCCCACCACTCCAGCAACCCTCAGTTTGTTTCCTGAGATTAAGAATTCCTCATATCAGTGGGGTCATATGATACATGTCTTTCTCGGATTGACTTATTTCGCTCAGCATAATACCCTCCAGTTCCATCCATGTCGTTGCAAATGGCAAGATTTCATTCCTTTTGATGGCTGCATAATATTCCGTTGTATATATATATACCACGTCTTCTTTATCCATTCATCTCTCGATGGACATCTTGGTTCTTTCCACAGTTTGCCTATTGTGAACATTGCTGCTATAAACATTGGGGTGCACATACCCCTTCGGATCCCTGCATTTGTATCTTTGGGGTAAATACCCAGTAGTACAATTGCTGGATCATATGGTAGCTTTATTTTCAACTTTTTGAGGAACCTCCATACTGTTTTCCAGAGTGGCTGCAAAGACTGTAATAAGATGAGGAAGGACACTATATCATACTTAAAGGGTCTATCCAACAAGAAGATCTAACAATTATAAATATCTATGCCCCTAACATGGGAGCTGCCAATTATATAAGTCCATTAATAACAAAAGCAAAGAAACACATCGACAGCAATACAGTAATAGTGGGGGACTTTAACACCCCCCTCACTGAAATGGACAGATACTCTAAGCAAAAGATCAACAAGGAAATAAAGACTTTAAATGACACACTGGACCAAATGGACTTCACAGATATATTCAGAACATTCCATCCTAAAGCAACAGAATACACATTCTTCTCTAGTGCCCATGGAACATTCTCCAGAATAGATCACATCCTAGGTCACAAATCAGGTCTCAACTGGTACCAAAAAATTAGGATCATTCCCTGCATATTTTCAGACCACAATGCTTTGAAACTAGAACTCAATCACAAGAGGAAAGTCGGAAAGAACTCAAATACATGGAGGCTAAAGAGCATCCTACTAAAGAATGAATGGGTCAACCAGGAAATTAAAGAAGAATTAAAAAAATTCATGGAAACCAACGAAAATGAAAACACAACTGTTCAAAATCTTAGGGATGCAGCAAAGGCAGTCCTAAAGGGAAATTATATAGCAATACAAGCCTTTCTCTAGAAACAAGAAAGGTCTCAAATACACAACCTAACCCTACACCTAAAGGAGCTGGAGAAAGAACAGCAAATAAAACCTAAACCCAGCAGGAGTAGAGAAATAATAAAGATCAGAGCAGAAATCAATGAAATAGAAACTAAAAGAACAGTAGAACAGATCAACAAAACTAGGAGCTGGTTCTTTGAAAGAATTAACAAGATTGATAAACCCCTGGCCAGACTTACCAAAAAGAAAAGAGAAATGACCCAAATAAATAAAATCATGAATGAAAGAGGAGAGATCACAACCAACAGTGAAGAAATACAAATAATTATAAGAACGTATTATGAGCAACTATATGCCAGCAAATTTGATAATCTGGAAGAAATGGATGCATTCCTAGAGATGTATCAACTACCAAAACTGAACCAGGAAGAAATAGAAAACCTGAACAGACCCATAACCACTAAGGAAATTGGAACAGTAATCAAAAATCTCCCAAAACACAAAAGCCCAGGGCCAGATGGTGTCCCAGGGGAATTCTACCAAACATTTAAAGAAGAATTAATACCTTTTCTTCTGAAACTGTTCCAAAAAACTTTCACCTTCTCTTGAATCATTGGGGCCCACATGTAAAAGATGGTGATATCACAAATTAGAAAAAGTCTAGATTCCTGAATTACTTATTAGTGTAGAACCATGAATTTCCCAACCAGGAACATCTGAGATGAACTTTGTATGAATGAGAAATAATTTTTATCTTATTAAGCCACTGAGATTTTTGACTCATTTATTATAAACCATGCATTAATTGTCCTAACTAATATAATGGTCAAGGAGAAGAAACGATTTGAATCAACTGGCATGCAGGACTGGAACTAATCAGAACCCCACTCGGCTCTGCTATTTGTTTTTCTTCTTATACTTTTACACTGTTTCCACATTTTACCCTCATTATGTCTTGAAAGATTGGTGCTCAGGAGAGCTCATTAGGATAGGAGTAGAGAACAGGATGGACATAAAGGGATAAGAAAAGAGAAAAAAAAAAAAGAGGACTTTCTCATCTTTTCACCTTTGTTCATGTTTCCAACATATAGTATGGGAGGCAGGAGAAAGCAGGTATGTGACTTTGTATGATGAAAAATAGAAGTGAAATGGATTTTAACTTTATTTCTTTCTCACCCCATATTTGCTCCACAATTACCAACCAGAATTAAAGTCATAATTGTGAGTGGGTCGAGAGAAGAGTCGAGCAGCGTAAGGATGTTCCTATGCTATCACTCTCAGTGAGTAAGGAAGCACAAATACATAGTATTGGTACCTTAAGTGAAGAAATGCATGTACTAATTAAGTGATTCACATAGGTGTTGCTCATGATGACTGCTTATCAGAATACTGATTAAGTCTTTTAATTTTTCTTAAAATTATTCAAACCCTTTATGTTTAACAATATGCTAAATGTAAATATGTTGCCTAATGTCAGGTGAAGAGGACTGAGATAATCAAAGCTAGATTGCATGACGTTGTACTATTATTGATATGGGCAGTTGCCTTTTTTTATTTTATGTATCTGTTCCCTTTTAGCGCTATAGCCTCCATCTCTCCTTTCCTCAGGGCAACCATTCTATTCTCCTTAGTGTGTTCTTTTTCATTTGTATGAGTTTCCTTGGGGACTCTATGAGTTTCTTTTGGGTAGTATAATGATATTTCCAGACTCAAAAAAAGCATACTTAAAATGGTCATGGAATATTAACTTATAATAGACTAAAATTGCTATACTCTTCTCTCTCAAATATAAGTCCTCAAACAATGCTCCAAAACTGCCACCAAGTTAAGATCAGGTAGTGACAACGTCTCCAAATCTGCGAACACACACACGACGCACATATTGATGACTCAGTTAGCTCAGGCGGCCCTAACAAACCACCACAGCCTGCATGGCTTACAAAAAAAATTACTTTCTCTCAATCCTGGAGGTTGGAAAATTCAAAGTCAAAGTCTGGCAGGGTTTGGTTTCTGGTAAGAGCTCTCTTTCTGGGTTACAGATGGCTACCTTCTACTGTGTCCTTACATGGTAGAAAGAGAGAGAGACATTATATTCTCTTCCTTTTCTCATAAGACTACCAATCCTATCAAATTAGAGTCCACCCGTAGTGACCTCATTTAAACTTAATTTAACCTAATTACCTCCTAAAAGCCCTGTCTTCAAATACAATTGCTGTGATAGAACTTCAACAAATGAATTTGAGAGGGAGCACGATTCAGTCCTTAGAGCACAATTCTGTCACATAGAGAGCTACAATTAGTCATACAACTATCTGAGGGAAGAAGATTTTAGGCAAGGGAATTGTGAAAGCAATGTATCTAAGGAAAGAATATTTAAAGTAGCAAGAAGACAATGAGTGTTGCTAGAACAGAAAATTAAGAGTGAGAAAATTGGAAATGAGGTCAGAAGCCAGATTGTGTAGAATTGCTTAGGCATTTAGCTATAAACTCTTTGGCTTAAACTCTAAGTGAAAATGGGAATCATTGGAGCATTTGAACAGAAGAGTAGTATAATCTGGCTTAAGTTTTAAAATAATTAATACTATTGCTGTGTTCAGAACTGAAGATGGAGGATGGCAAAAAATGGAACCAGAGAGCCGCCAAGTGGCTGTAAGAGTAACACAGGCAAGAAGCAACTGTGTTTCTGATGAGGCTAGGAGCACTGGAGGTGGTAGTAAGTATCAGGATTTTGGATATATCTTGAAGGCAGTGTTCAAAAGGATTTATGGATGGTTTATATGTAGGTGATTTAGCACAAAAGAACATAGTTGATTTAATTTTATCATATTGTTATCACTATCTTCTGCTGCAAAAAGCAACAGGACTTTTAGCAGGTCACAGACCTGGTTATAAAACCAATACTCTGGAAAATAAAATGTCCCAATGTAAGTAGGCTGTGGGTAGATTCAACTTTGACTAGCTCAGCATATCTAGTGAATTAGAAATCACTGGTGCTATAGTGATTTTTTACATACTTCAGAGTATGTAAAATGACTATCAAGTAGGTAGTTTGTATATTTGGTGCTATTTTTTTTCAGGTGTGCTAACAACTTAAGGTTTTGAAATACATCAAGTTAGTTTTGAAATACATCAAATTATTTGTAGATAATGGTATAATATATTCTGTTGGCCCAAAGTACATTAAAATGAGACCTATCAAGGTCCATGGTTGTTTGAGTTCAAGAGTCCATCTGAAGGCATACCTGGAGAATCTTAATCCCAGATAGAGTCTCACTTTTGGCCACATTCTGGTTTAAGGATGGCACTACAGCAGCTCCAAGAGTCTCTACTGATTAGAATCTAATCTCTTTATATGCCACTGATTCCTAATCTATTTCCACCCTTAGATTTAGAGGTCAACTCTGGCAACATAGGTGAAATTTACCTTCACAGCCAAAGGAAAGTCCACAGCAGAGCAGAGAAGAGTGTGTCCGTCATGAGCATGTCTCCCAGTTGGTCAGGCACCATGTATAGAGGATACTAGTTGGGAAAGTAAGACCCAAGCCTGGAAACATATCTACTTTATGTTATAAAGTACTGTTTTATGTTTATATCAGTGATGATATCAGCTGCTTTGCCTTTTATGAGTATCTGTATCAAGAAGTTCTGAAAGAGCCAACAAGTGTGACACAGTGGAATATACACAAACTCTGAAGAGTAAGCATTTTCAAAGTGAAAAGTGTGACTAGATCACTGTCTTGGTCCATTTGGTTGCTGTAATAAAATACCACAGATTGGGTAGCTTATAAACAACAGATATGCATTTCTCATAGATCTGGATGCTGGAAGTCCAGGATCAGGATGCCTGCATGGTCTCATTCTGGTGGGAATCCTCTTCCTGGTTCATAGACAGCGTCTTCTTGCTGTGTTTGACATGACAGAAGGAGTACAGGATCTCTGTGGAGGCTCTTTTCTAAGGACATTGATCCTATACACAAAATCTCCACCTTCATAGCCTAAGCGCCTCTCAAATGTGCTTCCCTACATCATCATCTTTGGGGGTTAGAATTTCAACATATGAACTTGGTGGGAGTCACAAGCATTCAGACCATAACAATCACCATCTTTTTCCACAGTATGATTTTTGGTGCGATTAGATTTGGATGAAAGATCTTGCAAGGCTATGAACTGGTCTACTGAAGTACGTCCTTGATTCTTTTTCTCTCCAAACTCTGACATCATCAGATCACACAGCTCTGAGTATCCCTAACACAGATTTACTTCTACTGAACTTTAGAAGTCGGTGGATAGTATGATCTTCCTATACAGTTTTTGGATTTAAATTTAACTAAATGTTGCTTATATTGGTTTTGTTATTAAGGTCATCAGGGAGTAGATCTCCAATGTATTATTATGCTTTTCAAAGAAAACCTACCCTTTTAAATTTATATGTTTATATGTGTAAGTGTGCTATTAAAACAAGTTCTATTGAAATACAAAGAAACATAAAAGGAGCCTCAACACAGATTCCCAAACATTTGCAATGGAGGAAAGGATGTTCTGTATGCTAGCAGGGGTTTTAAATAAAGCAGGCAATTTTTAATAAATTTAAGTGAGATGAAATTTGCTACAACTCAATAACAAAATTTAGCTGGGTAAAATTAAGTAATCAGAGTAGAAAGATCATATCATGGTGTGAAATAAGGTGGTCTTTAAGGTATGGTACTATGATAATCTGATTACCATTAATATGTCCTTCAGTCCATAGGATTTGTTTATGTTTTCATTGCTTGATACAGAGATGCTTAAAGTTTGGGAATAATGAAGACTAAATCAGTGAATTAAGTGACAGAATAATCTTTTGATCTAGGCTTCATAATTAGAATTTAATTTATATTCTATCATCAGAAATGAAAATTATTTTAATGGGTAATTTGCTTTCCATTGCAAACTATTGGAAAATAGATCATGGATCTAAAGATAATTTAAAAGATTTAGGAATTTTAATCATATAGATGCAAAGTATAAAAATTTATGTAGGAAGACATAAGAATAAAATAAATCATATTTTGACTGAGGACTCTGTGTAAACTAGGCAAGAAGTAACTAAAGGTCTCTTTTTAACATCAGATCAGAAAACTAAAGCCATGGGGTGCCTGGGTGGCTCAGTCATTAAGCGTCTGCCTTCGGCTCAGGTCATGATCACAGGGTCCTGGGATTGGGCTCCCTGTTCAGGGAGAAGCCTGCTTCTCCCTCTCCCACTCCCCCTGCTTGTTACACTCTCTCGCTGTGTCTCTCTCTGTCAAATAAATAAATAAAATCTTTTTTTTTAAAGAGATAGAGAGAGCATGAGAAGGGGGAGGGTCAGAGGGAGAAGCAGACTCCCTGCTGAGCAGGGAGCCCAATGCGGGCCTCGATCCCGGGACTCCAGCATCATGACCTGAGCCAAAGGCAGTTGCTTAACCAACTGAGCCACCCAGGCACCCAAAAAAATAAAATCTTTAAAAAAAAAGAAAACTAAAGCCACTTTATCATTTTTAATTCCATTTCTTTAATTGATCTTTTGAATGCTGAATCAGCAGAAAATAAAATAACCGATATGGGCCAAGAAAACATTTGGCAATGGATGCAAATCATTTGGAATTTCTATTTTGCTAATGTCTTTTGGCTTTAGAAGCAATCAGTACAGCTTCCATTTTTATTCTATAAATATATATATTGGTAATCACCTCTTCCCTATTTGATAAAAATACCACTAATAAAAGAAGGAAAAATTGCTTAACATTTTGACAACCTTATCATTTGCTAGTGTGTTTGCTATTTAGTTTTTTTTGGGAGCTATTATGCATTTTAATTTGATTTGTGTATACATATGTGTCTAAAATCATTTTACATATAGTTATAATTATATATAATTAAGTATAGTTTGTTACATAATGTAACTGTTAGAATGTTATTCTAGTCATGTGTGATATGACATCAATATTTTCAATAATACTCCTAATAAAAGCAACTATTATATAACTTCTTTAAATGCTTTATGATTTACAACACACTTTACCAAAGCACTCTACAACAATACCATTTCTGTATATATTAAAAATATAAAATTTTCTGTCTCCCTATTAGAGTCATAGCCTTGAGTAGATACCCAAATCCTTTAATACTCAGATATTATGGCAAAAGTAAATTATGTGGCTAGAAATAAATATGGAGATCAAGTGAGGTGAGATTGATATGAAACAATGGACAAGGACAAGGAACAGAAACAAATATTAATTATAGAAAACATGAAAATTGGGCAGGGTGGAGGGGAAGACAATAAAAAGCAGGAATTATAAAGTAGAAGGGAGAATCAAGACGGGTAAAATCATAAGGGCTGGAAAGAGTGGTATTTAAGCATGTAGAGTAGATAAGAATGGGATATTTATAGAAAGACATAAAAGACATTGAGAAAATAATGCATCTACTTTTCCTAACGTATGAATGTATAACCTTCCAGTTTGTTTGAAATCTACAGCTCATTAAAGAGCATCCATTGCATAGCTGCCTTGTGTTTGATGATAAACGAAATAGTTTTTTGTTCAAATATGTAATTCCCCAAAATCTCATCATGTTTTTCATTTTTTTAGTATAAATTCATGTTAATTGCATGCCGCTTAAATGTGATTTTACGTATTTACTCTCAGCTGCTCACTTTTAGAGCTACATTTATTTTTCCACAAATGAGTCTTTCAACTCTTCAATAAATGCTCTTTCAATATTTGATATGGTGGTATATATGCGGTTGCTGTCTTATCCTAAATTAAATGTTTATCCGAGGCACTTCATTTAAAGTGTTTTCATTTTCTACTCATTTTAGTTGGAAAAGCAATCATGCAGCTTCTTTCAAGCTATCTTTTCCTCTGGCATTATTGTTCTTGTTAGTGGTGAAGTAACCTGAAAAAGGGAAAAAAAATAAAAATAAAAATAAAAAAGACATGCAAACAAATTGTAGCTTCCAGTCCCCACAATGGATGTATTGCAAACAAAAAAGGTTTAGTGGTCATCTCTGGCTGTGCCAATTCAGTACACAAAGACCTATTTGTTCACTCATAACAAACAAACAAACAAACAAACCAAAATGCATTCCACTGAAATCCTTCACTTAATAGTCACATTGATGGCATGTGTGTTTTCATTTTCATGCATTAGAACATGGGGCCAATATGATTTCATTATAATAAAGAACTTGTTCTTTTGAGAGAAAATAGCGGGATGGTTGAAATTATTTTTTCTGTTGATTAAGATCACAGAAAAGATGTCACACAGTCTATGTAAAAAGCTGCACCTCTTTGTCTATTTTATATTTGCTGATGTTGTTCCTATATTACTTTATATTCCTATTGCTCCCAATCCTTATACCTCAGGCATAATTTCACCCCTCTTTCCGATGTTAATGATAAAACCTGGGATTCCTTCTCCTTTTTACTTCTAATTTGGTATTTTAGGAATAGTGAAAGACAAACCATTATGAAGGCATATTCATAAATCCTGAGCCAGTATATTTATTTTAGTTTGATATAAATAGAAAAGCATGTATTTGAAACAAACACTCCCTAGAGACTTCAGGAGTAAGGATTCTAGAATTTAACAAATAAAAATACAGGGTACCCAGGTAATTGGAATTTGAGATAAACATCAAATAAGATTTTATTGTAAATATTCCATATAATATTTGGGACATATTTATACTAAAAAATGAAATTGTTGTTTATCTGAAATTCAAATCTAACTGAATGTCCTTTATTTTATTTGGCAATCTCATTCAGGAGAGACATTATGATCTTGGCCATAAAGCTTTTTGTCCTAATTTTCTATCATTTCAGGAAGAAAGACCTAAATTACACAATTTCTCCTCCATTATTATGGTTAATTACTAAAGACTGAAATAGAACAAAAAGTACATGATTAAAATTCACCAGTTTAATCATTCTATTAAAGTAACAAAATGTCGGGGCGCCTGGGTGGCTCAGTCGTTAAGCATCTGCCTTCAGCTCAGGTCATGATCCCAGGGTCCTGGGATCAAGCCCCACATCAGGCTGCCTGCTCTGCGGGAAGCCTGCTTCTCCCTCTCCCACTCCCCCTGCTTGTGTTTCCTCTCTCGCTGTGTCTTTCTCTGTCAAATAAATAAAATCTTTAAAAAAATAAAAAAATAAAGTAACAAAATGTTAACCCATTCCCTTTATGTTTCCTAAGTGAATCTGATTGAAGCAGTATTTATTCTGTAATTAATTATTTATTATCCTATATCAGCTTAAAATTCTATGGTTCTATGTTGTGTATTTCAAATCATATAGTATTTCCCCAAATACTATAAATATTGCCTAGTATTTATTTTATAATCTAATAAGATAATTGTATAAATAATTGTTGATGTGTGTGTTTTGCCATTTGAGACTTTTCTCTGAGTTTCCTTCACTAGTCTCTGGAATAGGACTGAAAATGAAAATAAAGACAATGAGAAAGAAAAAGAAAGCAAGTTTCCTTCTGGGTAACTTTTCAATTTGAACTTTCTTGACCTTTTTTGACCTAGGTCATCCAATATGGTAAACAGCATTTTTAAAAGAATATTCAAAGACAATGTTCTTAAATATTCTCTCCATTTGCATAAATCTCAAATAGTTTGTGCTAACAAATATTCCTTTCCTTTTTCTACATCTCTTCCTTTTAGTAACTTAATAACAGAGTGTTACAGAATGAATGAAGGAGGCTTTGAGTCATGACAGTTGACCTTATCTATGGTTCCTAAAAGTAACACATGAATTTATGGGTTAAAGGTTGTACTTATGTTTAAAGAGACCCAAAGTATGCATTATTGTTGCTGGCTTTTTTTTTTTTTTTACCTAAAATATTTTCTCATATAATTTAAATTATCCACCTTTGTATCATTCAACTGCATTAATGGCATATATCTTTGAATTATAGACTATATTGATACACTAGTTTATTGTATTAATATTTCTTCAACTAGAATAAACATAGTCCATATTTTTCTTTTACTTTTTACCAGTTACAAGTGTCCATCTCTACACTTGGATTTAAATGCTGTCTGACACCATCAAGTGCTTCCTTTATCTCACAGTAACAGGTTCTTCTGGACCCACATGCAAGAGACTATATGTCACCTTGGTTTAAAGTGCACCTTCTAGGTGTGTCTGGGTGGCTCAGCTGGTTAAGTATCCCACTCTTGATTTTGGCTCAGATCATGATCTCAGATCATGGGATCAAATCCTACATGGGGCTCCATGTTGGACATGGAGCCTGCTTAAGATTCTCTCTCTCCCTTTCCCCCACCCTGCATACACTGCCCTCCCTCATCCCCCACCCCCATCCCCCTCTCTCAAGCACGTGCACTCTCTCTCCCTAAAATAAAATAAAATAAAATAAAATAAAATAAAATAAAATAAAATAAAATAGTTCTCCTTCTAGTATTCCTTTCTTTTTCTCCCTGCATTCCAGCAACTCTAGTAGTTGTTTGGGTTCTTTATTTATGGAGGTGGCAACAGTATTCTGTTTTGTTTTGCAAATGCCTAAAAACATCCTTTTATTATAAATCTCCTAATGTAAAAATCTATGGAATTTATTGGTTCCTGCCTACTTGAATTTTAGAAATCTCCTTAGAGATATGCAAAGATCAATAACAAACATCATAAAGATAATAATAATTTTAACAATAAAAATATATCAAGTTCATCTGTGTAGATAATCACACTATAGAAAGGTAGAGGATTTAGTTATGAGAAGCATTTCCTGGGAGGACAGAGGTTGGTGGCTGTTAAGATACTACTGAGGCAGCCTTTTCTACAGTAAAGTCCAATGAGGACAGGAAAGACAGTCTATTGTTTTCCTGTACTCCTGTGGCCACAGCATTAACTCCTGGTTCATGTGGATAGTTGCAAAAATTTTGTTGAATGAATGTATCTCCTTTAAAATCAATTACTTGTTAAGAGTTTGCTGAGTTATCCACCAATCATAGCATCTCAGCAGGTGAATTAGGGATCAATGAATTTCACAAACAGTAAATATTTAAGATACTTTCTAAAGTTTCTAATGCTACAAGATTCAACTTTATATTAGTAAATTAATGTGTTAGTTTTAGAAATACTTAAGATTGGGGGCGCCTGGGTGGCTCAGTCGTTAAGCGTCTGCCTTCAGCTCAGGTCATGATCCCAGGGTCCTGGGATCGAGCCCCGCATCGGGCTCCCTGCTCAGCAGGAAGCCTGCTCCTCCCTCTCCCACTCCCCCTGCTTGTGTTCCCTCTCTCGCTGTGTCTCTCTCTGTCAAATAAATAAAATCTTTAAAAAAAAAAAAAGAAGAAAGAAATACTTAAGATTGGGTGCCTGGGTGGCTCAGTTGGTCAAGTGTCTGCCTTGGGTCAGTTCATGATCCCATGTTGTTGGGCGGGGGGAGGGGAGGGTCTGCTTCTTCTTCTCTCTCTGCCCCTACCCCCAGATCCTGCTCTCTCTCTTTCAAATAAACCAATAAAATCTTCAAAAAAACAAAGAAATACTTCAGATTTAGCATTCTAAATCATTCCTTATTCATGAGACATCACTCATGAGATAAGAGATACCATGAATTTTTCTCCACACTAACATTTCAAATGTTGTCTGAAAAATGGTGATTTATAGCATGATTTATTATGCTTATGTCATCACCTTCAAATAATTTATGAGACCATGTTTGTGGGGTGCAACATTTATCATATGTTCGTATTACTATAAATATGAACAGCACTTTGCATATTTGCCTCTATATCTGCCTCTATATCTATTCTTGTTTTCAGGATTTAAAGTTTAAAATTCCAAAACTTGAGGTTCATAAACCCTTTTTTAACAAGCTCACCTAAGCACACAGATTACTTGTAATGGCATAAGCAAGGTCATTTAAATAAATACAAACATTTAAAAGAATCATCTACTGTAGAACTACTTATATAATCCTTGTTAAAATGAAGTGTTTTAAATTTTGCTTACTTATAATAATGCAACCAAACAGTGTTCTTTTCCTGGTCTAATTATCTACTTTGTACCAACCATTTAAAAATACCCCACATTCTGTAAGCTTCATGACTGCCAGCCTGAGATTGGCCATATGAGCCAACATAAATTCAGGGTAAAAACATAGCAAGATATGAGTTCTAGACCCAAATAAGTCAATATCTAAAATGTCTTATATCACAATGACCCAACCTGAGGGAAATGCAAAAAATTGTCTCTCCCAGGTGATAGGAAAATTTAGTTTGTCTTTATCAGGACACTGTTTAAAAAAATGCTATAAATATGAACTATGGTAATATCTGAATGGATAATTTTGGAGAATTCTACATATTTGTTTTCTGTGTTTTTTAAAAATGTTTCATAATCTGTATTTGTCTTTTTGAAAAATGTAATAAGAGAACTGTTCTCAAAACAACCCCACTATAAATGTCAGAAGTCAAACAGACCAAAAGTTCTAGGCCAAGTTTGTACATTATTTGCAGAGTAACCTATAACAAGATATTTAACATGTCCAGTCTTCAGTTTCTTTCTTATGGAGTAAAATAATTATACTAAAATTCTGTATACTGTAAAAAATCTAAAAATCTATAATTTGACAACTCAAAGATGTCTCCACTATCTCTTTCCTCTTTAACAAAATGGCAGAACTAAATAATCTTTAAGATCTTTGATATCCTCAAAATATAATTGTATGAATATTTTGAAGTTCGTATCCAATGATTAACTCATATATTAATAATTCTTCTCCTAATATGAAAAAAATGTAATGGATTCAAATTTTTAGTCCGATAAATTATCATTAATAAGGATTGGCCACAAGATTACATTTATTAATCCATTTTATGCCAATGCCAAGCATAGAAATTTAGACTTTATTTTTTTATTATGATAAAATCAGAGTTCATAATTTGACCTCTCTGAGATTCATCAGTGATAGGATGTAAAAGGAGGATAAAACAAAGAGGAAATGAGAAACAAAGGAGGTAAACAAAGAATGACAAAAAAAGTAGAACTTGTATGATAAGGATGATAGGAAGTATCAGAACCTGGACCACACTCATCGCAGTAAAATGAATTAAAAGCTTTCTCTTGCCAAGCTAGTGTAAATTTTGTGATGAGATTAAAAACCTAATAGATTTATAATGAAGCTTTTGTTACCAAAAAATTATGTAAATGCCCCGCATGGCCAACACATAGAGAATTCAATTATTTTGATTTTTTTAACATTATACATACGATTGCTATTCTTATTAGTTGTACAAAAGTTTAGTTATTATTTTCATTTTATTAGATCAATACTAGCATTATTTAATTTTTTCATGTTTTCTTTCTTCCCGGATTATTAAATCCAACCAACTTATTTTGCCTTCTATAACAATTCTGGGGATATGGGAGATAAGATAAAAATAGTATAGTGAGTAAGATTGTGACAATAACCTGTGGAAGCTGATGGTATACTATGGAAATGGGAGAAGGATTTAAAGAGAAAAACAATTCATTATGTTGTGGGTAAAATTTTTAAAATATATAATAAACAAAACATGAACAAATGTATAAAAGCAGGCAGCATAAATAATATTAACAAATTGAAAAGCAGAAAAAGACGCAGAAGTTACATTTCTTCTGGGTCTTGAAAAGTAAGTTTTACCCAGATTTTATGCATTGATAAAGGAAAGGTAACTTACAGAAATCAAATTTGAAAGTGTTGGACAGCATTGGTGCTGTGAATTCTGTATTATAGAAAGGCTCACTGAAATAGACTACAACTTGCAACATGGTCTGTTGCTTTCAAACCTGATTTACATATATATTTTATTGCTAAACCATTTCTCTTTCTTGTTCTTCTAATGCATTAATTGACTTTTTTTGTGTGAATTACTGTTTATACATACCTGCTTTTGCATTTATAGGCAAGGAATCTGGGTTAAAGGTGCTTTGGGAAACAGCTTTCTATTGCCAACAGGTAAGATGTCTTCAGGCAGCATTGGAGTCATTCTTCCAAAATTTATGTTCTAAATGTGTATGGAGATTGCTGTTTGTCAAAACTTAATATACCCACGGATCCTTCTAAAAGATATAAAATATTAATATTACATATAAAATTTACAGCTTAAAGATAAAATTCACGAAACAAAGTGCAATAGCCACTCATTTCCATATGCAGATCATTATACATGCATTATACTAGGACAATGAAACAGATGCTAAACCAGATTTCCTTCTCATACAAACACACAATAATATTGATTCATTCAACAACAATGTGTTAAATATTCCAGACAGAGTACTAGGTTTGTGGTTTATTGTTGAAAACAATAATGGACAAAACCCTAATCTTTCTCTTGCTTAGAATGTTGGCTGAGATGGATACATGGTGAAGCTATATTGAGTCAAGTTCATGAGTTAATGAACTACTGTTAGTTGAATCTATGCTCAGTATCTTCTCTTTTATGTAACTCAGAGAAATGGATTTTTATATAACATGAAAAGGGCATTTTATGTCCCTAAATTTTTGGTATCTTTCTTTCTCTAAAGAGAATTCTTTCCCAGGTGCCTGGCTGCCTCAGTTGTTAAGCATTTGCCTTTGGCTCAGGTCATGATCCCAGAATCCTGGGTTTGAGTCCCACGTCGGGGTCCCTGCTCATTGAGGAGACTGTTTCTCCCTCTACCCTTCCGCCTGCTCATGATCTCTCTCTCTCTATCTCAGATAAATAAATAAAATCTTTAAAAAAAAAGAGAGAGAGAGAATTCTTTCCCAAAAGCTTTAAAAAAGAGAAAATCATTACAAGTAAGAGGTAGGCAGAGCTAGCTTCCAGCACTGCATTGGTAGAGAGATAGCGATAGTCTTATTTCAAAGAAAATATCTTTTTAATCCTTTACCAGTATATTACATAAACTATCCACCTTTTTCATTTGGGACACTTTACCCTTAGCACACTCCTGAATTCCTTTCTTGAAATTCTTTAGAATTCCAATAATTTTGATTAAAGTGATCATTTAAAAATGAAACCCACATTGATTTCCCATCACACACAATAAAAAGATAAAAGGAATCTTGGTTTTGACGTTTGAGCTCCCTCTCCAAAACTATAGCATCCTACTCCTATTCACATCCCACTTGAGTAGAACTTTCCTTTTTTATTCCTGGACTAGAGAAATGGAAAAGACAGGCTGCAGATAGAGTATTTTCCAAGAAAGAAAAGGACAGAGAGGAACATAACTATTGCATGCACAGGATCTCTAAACAAATCACAAATATCTTTCCTACTTCTCTGGACACAGAGCAGAGAGGGCAGTAGGGAGCCAGGATCTCCCTCAAAAAAACACATTGGCAGTAGAAAAGAAGCTTCCATCCTGTACCAATAATATACGTTGTACCCACATAGAACCTGGCTGATCTGATCTCTCAATATTCTCCTCTTCCAGCTACACTGAACTCCTGACTTTTTTTCTTTTCTTTTTTTTTTTTTTTTTTTTTTTTTTTTTTTTTTGGCACTCCTGACTTTTTCTCCAACAGTCTAAGCGTGTTCCCATTTTCCCATTTAGGGGAAGTCTATTCCCACCACTTAAAATTTCTTTTTTAGGATTCCATGATGTCATTTGTGATTTTGTTTCTTTTAGGTCTTTTTTCAAATGTCACCTAATCTGAGAGTCCTGTCCAGACCGTATTTTCTAAAACAGATTATACCACCACAACTGTGCTTTTTTGGTTAATGGCTATTATAACTACCTAGGATTTTGTTTTGAATTTAGGTTCTATATTTCATCATTTTCTATATCCTCAACTGGAACGTAATTTCTTTAAGGACTTTGTTCAAAGCTCTCTTTTCTTAGTGTCTACTATAGTGTTTAATAAACTGGGTGGGTGTTCAGTATTTGTTGAATGAAGAAAAGGGAATAAGTGAAATTATTATGCCTAATAGGGGAAATCATAAAATGCTAGGCTTATTCTTTGAAGCACACATAGGTTTAAAATAAGTACAAACTGGGGCACCTGGGTGGCTCAGTCGTTAAGTGTCTGCCTTCGGCTCAGGTCATGTTCCCAGGGTCCTGGGATCGAGCCCCACATCGGGCTCCCTGCTCAGCGGGAAGCCTGCTTCTCGCTCTCCCGCTCCCCCTGCTTGTGTTCCCTCTCTCGCTGTGTCTCTCTCTGTCAAATAAATAAATAAAATCTTTAAAAAAATAAATAAATAAAATAAAATAAGTACAAACTGAAAAATTTTTGAAAAGTTAAGTTTAGTATTGAGATTTTAGCTCTTTTTATTGATCAAGAAATTAATTTTAACCATCTTGAATCACCTAAAGATGGGCAGTTTTTATTTGCAAATTGTTTCTAATGTCAAAAAAAGTTAAATCATATATAATAATTAAGGCAGATTGATTGGTAAGATTTAAATTTTGAAGTCAGATTTGGGATAAAATCTCTGCTCAATCTCATCTTCCATGACCTCAGACACATGGGCCAATTTCTTTAATTCTCAGTTTTCAAAACTGTGAACTTACCCTACCACCACTCTCCTCAAAAATATATATCCAATGCCACACCTACAATAAATAACCATTTGGTAGTGCCCCCCCTCCAAATATTGTGAAATAAGGAAGGTAATATTGAGCCACAATGAATTGCCTATATGTATTAAATTATTTACAATATATGAAACATTACATATAGCATAAAGTAAAAAATAAACAGGTTTTACAAAATAACAATATAAAAATAACATACAAGCAGTCTAAAATGTAAAGTTTATGTGCAGTTATGGAGAATTGTATCAATGAAAACTGTTGATTGATATAAAAGTGTTGTCATTCCTGAAGATTTAGATTATATATAAATTCAAATGCCTTTAGGAGTCAGGCAAGTAACACAAGTGAATGAAGCTAGATAGGACAACCACAGCAAACAGGTCTCCTGTTAAGTTATCTAAAGGAGAGAGCTAAAGCTTATCTCTAGTTAGCCGGGGCCAAGAGCATACCTGGGTCACAGTTGTTGCTTTTGTGTTCTATTTTCAAAATAATCCAACTACCCAGATATTTTTATGAAATTTATTATTTTAAAACATTGACGACTCCAAGAACCAAGCAACACACATCTCCTATTGGTTTTTCTGTTTATTGAGGTGTAGGGACTAGAATGGAATGCATGAAGGCTACTAGGTTTTAAACTTATTATAAATGGTTTTGTTGCACTTGTCACATTGGTATAATTTATTGGATTGTATCTCTGTTGTTTTCAGCACCTGCTGGACAGGGTCCATTATCTTGATCATGCTTATGTTATAGTACTTGGCATAGTGCTAAGTCTATAGAAGTCATTCTTGCTAAAGTGTTAACACTGAAAAAATCCAAATAGAAGGCCTGAACTTCTGTATGATTTTACCTGAAGTGATTAGGGATAATTGCAGCTCTTAGAAAAATTAGTGAAGACATTGGATAATATAACCAGGAGACAGAGGATAGACTTATTTAAATGAGAACATAGCATGCCATTTGTATTTCACAATGCCAGTAGAATTGGGGATGAGATAGTACTTTTGTTGAAGATGCCTCCACTGATTGAAGATATTTAGCATCCCTGGGTTCTGCCCACTAAATGCTATTAGAGCACCCTTATCACCGTAAGAATCCACAGTACATTCCATTCCCCTTGTTGAGAACCACTGGAGAAGGAGAGTGTAAATAAGAAGTCAGGTGCTAGCAGATATAAATATGGAAACAAAAAAACACTTCTTTTGATATATATATTTGTCTTTTCAACTGAGCTGAAAACCCAAGCTTTCTGAATTCCACTCATATTAAGTAGAGGGTTTTAGGGTAAAAAACCTGGTGAAGTCATGGTCCATTAATATATATATATATATATATATATATATATATATATATATATATATTCAACTCTAAATGCCTGAGCTGAATGTCTAAAGATCAATTTCAAAGCAACTAAGATCGCAGAGTCATGAGAAAAATAAGCTTGGAACAAAAGCAGGTAAGGAATAAATAATTTAGAAAATTGCCTAGGGATATCCACCTCCTGTCCTTATTTCTTTAAGTCATTTATGTTTAACAGAGTTAAAGAGCTAGAGGCAGAATGGCAGAGCCAAAGGAATTATTTTGTTTCTGTGCCAGCCACATACCCAACTTCTGATCTCAAATCACTTGGATGTCTTAAAACTCTTAGAATCACAAAATAAACTTCTAAAACCTCTGATTCCTAAGACTGTTCTTTCTCAAGTTTCAAGTTGCTAATTCAAGTTACTGATCTGAATTTCTGCCTATTTCATTCACTCCAGTTTCCTAGTATGTGCAACATACCTGTCATATAGTGAAGAATAAATAAATATCCCCTGCATAAATGAGTGACAAGATTTGATTTCTCACTTTCCCTCAGCACGTCCATCCTCGATTCTGATGCCACCCATTCCATCAGTAAATGCTGTATGAGGAAGGATATGCTGCTTTAATTTCTTTTTCTTTCTTTCTTTCTTTCTTTCTTTCTTTCTTTCTTTCTTTCTTTCTTTCTTCTTTCTTTCTTTCTTTCTTCTTTCTTTCTTTCTTTTTCTTTCTTTCTTTCTTTCTTTCTTTCTTTCTTTCTTTCTTTCTTTCTTTCTTTCTTTCCTTCCTTCCTTCCTTCCTTTCTTTCTTTCTTATGTATTTCAAATACTGATAAAGTAATTTCTTTTCCCTTTCTTTTCTCCTCCTTTCTTTCTTCTCTTGCTCTTTTCTCTTCTCTTTTATTCTCTTCTTTTTCTTTCTTTTCCTTTACTGTGGTAAATATGATACAATTTTGGAGACTAGAGGAAGGCTAAGACAACAACTTTCTTCAAGTTGTTTTTTAAAACTCTTAACAAAAGCATATCAATCTTTTCAGTTGCTAATGCCATAGAAGTTTTTTTGTTTGTTTGTTTAGTTTTTTGGTTTTAATGGATCATTTGTTTTTCTCTAGAGAGCTATCCAAGTTTATTATAATACAAACAAGGGACATATTATGAGGAAAGTGATAAAAAGAGGGAGACTGAAGCTAGGAGGCTTCTGGGTAATGTTGCAAGGTGGATGGGAATTGGAGGGAATAGCCTGGAGGTACTAGGCAAAGAAACCATTGAGAGGAACACTTTTGAAATGTCTTGAAATATTGTTTGATCAAACTTCTCACATTGCTTGCATATAGAACTCCAGTCTATATGCTCTCTGTAAGGGTGAAACACTACCATGGGGCCTACTGATCTATACACATCTAAATAGACCAAAAGGCAAAGACTTGAACCACTACTAATTCGAGTCTTGGCAGAATGTCTTGTGATCATCGTGTTCTAGAAAGAACACAGAAGATAGGAGTCTTGTAAAGAGTGTTGTGAGGCCTCCTCCAGCTCAACTCCATATCTCCCCTTGGAGGCTATCACAGACAGTTTTCTTAGGCTCCCCAAGTTCTGATGAGGTAGAGGATTTTTGGACTTGCTATCTCATATTAGAGCTGTAGAGCAAAGAACCATTTAGCTGCAGTCTAGAATTGGCTCCATAGCAACAATGTGTAAGGTAATCATTCAGCCCCCATTGTTTTAGTATTCTTTTACAGTGCTTGAGACCAGGATCCTAAGGAGCTAGAAACATTTGCTTATTCTTCTCTTTGCTGTCTTTACACATAATATATATATTTTTTAAATCTAAAATTGTCACCTTGTATCTTTACCACTTGAGTTGTTCAGGCCTTGCCTTTCGTGAATGAGCTTTACACTATCCAATCATCATTCAAGGAGATAACTTTGAATCATCTGCACTAAGAATTCTGACCCGCAAACCATTCAGAGGACTCTATGGTCTGTCTTTGCCATGATTTCTTGTTACATCCACATCAGGAAAACCAGTAAAGCCTTCCCTCTACAACAGCTCTAAGCAAACTATGAGATGTGGACATATTAAGCACCAGTGGAGAGGAACAACAGTGCATGCTCTTGAGCATGTTCTCAGTTTTAAGAGCATAGGTTAAGTTAGTGAAGCATGTACCTAGTTTCACTGGTCAAGTCTATGTCTAAATGTATCTTGATTTATTCTCATATTTACATACCCACTATCGCCAAAGTGAACAACTAGTACAACTAGTACCCACTGTCACCAAAGTGGACAATTAGCAAGCAGATACAAAAGCAGGGATAGGCAAAAGAAAAAAAATTCTGTTGGCAGATAAGAAAACTTTTTTGCAGATTTGGTCATTTATCTGCATTCTCTCAATCTGGGAATTGGAGAAGATAGAGAACTGAAAGAAATTCTAGGGTCACATCAGGAAGTATAGATCATAAGAAAGTGCATTTATGGATTATTGAGTACTAGTTATCCTATATTTAAATCTGAAAATACATGGAAGTGATGAATCAATGAGACATGGCTAAATGAGTAACAAAGAAAAGGTGAATTTGCTCAAGAAATAATGAATACTGATTTATAGTGTTTAATAATTTGGGGGGAATATAAATAAAAAAATCTTCACCTATCAATGTGAAAATCTTTGAAGCACTAATTTACTTTCAGTATATGTTCCTTTTACTAGAGATGGAATGTTCTCAGAAGTATATGTAAAATCTGTTACCTTTTCCAGGTAGGATTTTGCAATCCTAAATCAAATGAGAAGAAAATATTAACACTTTAAAAAGTGTCAATTTACATATATTATTTTGTTGCAAAACAGCATAGCAAAATGTTAAATAAAACAATTTGATTAAAAATACTACATTTAGGTAGAATTCTTCGGGACAGTAAAAAATATATATTAAATAATGGATACAGGGAAATACTTAAAATTTCTATCAAATTTTTTTGTAGGGATTTCTAAGTGAATGTTGGAGAGAGAGTATCAAATAACTGATATTTAAATTCTACTGGTTTTATTTTTTTAAGACAGTTTTCTTTAGATATGCCAATGGTTTAATTTTTAAATGCCTCTATTTATAATACATTAAAAATTACTACTTTATCAGACTTAAATTTCTGACAAAATATCTGAAATGTAGTTTCTAAATAAGCAAAGTAGTATACTGGTTTTCAAAAACTTCTTTTAAAGTTTTGAGGAAAAAAAGAAAATTGAAAATAACTACTCCATTGTAGACTTAGCTAGCTTCATGTGATGGGCTAGGCAGAATCATTTCTGCAGTGTAGACTCCTGATTAGCATCTTTAAGATGTTAACTAAACACTCCAGGAGTGGGAATTACTGATTTAGGCACTATAAATATTAAACAAATAAACAAATACCCTCCCCCTGTTTTGTAGTATAATAGCTTACACACACTCACAAACCACTTTGTCAATATCAAAGTATGTTCAAAGCATAGTACAGACATTGTAACAGTCCTCCACATAACAGTCAAAATGATCCTTCTGAAAAATATAACTATAATCTTATTAATTTGCTGATTAAAACCAATGACTTTTCCTGGCCCTGTGAATAAAATGTAAATTCCATAACAGTGTTTATAAGGCACTTCATGATTTCTTTTCATTACCTTTGCAACATCATTTCAAGACTCTTCTTTAATGTGCTGGGGGAAAAAATGGTTTATTTGCCATTCCTAAAGCACCAAATCCTTATCCATTTTAGACCTTTGCATTTGCTGTTCTCATTTTTCTATACATGGCTGGCTTTTCCTCATCCTCTGATTCATTTTTTTTTTTAATTTTTTTCTCTCTGACCTCTGTCTACCTTGACTACTCTAAGAAGCCTTGTCCTCTACAATCCTATTAATCTCGACCCCTGCATCTTCCATTTTTAATCAGAGCACTTATAATACTTTTTAATGACATTCATTTTTGTTGATTTACATTCTTTTTTGTCTCTCCATCATGAGCTCCAGCTAACTAAATCTTCTAAGGGGACAGACTAAGACGATTTCATTCACCAATAAAAAAGTATGAAACACCACAAATTTGTTTATTTAATAGATACATTCAAGAACTTATATGACGTTATGCAGTGGGTATATATTGATGAATAATCTCTCTCTTGGCAGTTGGGTTGTAAAGTCAACCTCTTTGCTTAAGAAAAAGCTAATTCTGGGTGCCTGGGTGGCTCAGTCAGTTAAGTGTTTGCCTTCGGCTCAGGTTATGAGGTTCTGGGATCAAGGCCCACATCAGGCTCCTTGCTCAGTGGGGAGCCTGCTTCTCCCTCTCCCTGCTACTCTGCCGGTTCGTGCTCTCTCTCTCTGTGTCAAATAAATAAATAAATAATCTTTAAAAAAAAAAAGGCTAATCCTGAAAACACTGGACATTTTATTAAAATCAGGCTCTGTTATAATTTTTGTTATAGTCGCCTAAAGGATTAATTTCAAATAAAAACCCATTCAGATTAATTTCAAATAAAAACCTATTCAGACATAACTGAGTTGGCAATATGGATATATAACTTTTAATCATATATATCTAATCCTATCCTGCCTTCTTATTATTTTGCTCTAATTTAGCATCTATTCTTTTTGTTAATAAAGTGAATATATTTCTAAAATGCTCATCATGTAGCAAAATCTGTCAAATGTAATTTACCTGTATTATTCCATTAAATCTTTATGACAATTCACTGGGATAGGCATTATCATCTGTATTTTATTACGGAAAACATGAAGAGACACAGAAGTAAAAGAACTTGCCAAAGAATAAAGACTTAGATACTTGCAGAGCTGGGATTTGAAAGCATATTTGTATGCTAAAGGGTTACTACTGAAACCTTGATAGGAATTTATTATACATTTAGTTTTATTTTCAACTTTACAGAAAATGTATAAGTCACTTCAAGACACATAAACATACTAAAACAAAGACTTCTCAACATTACATAATCTTTTAAAACAGCCTCAAAATGTAGACATATTTTATTGCAGGAGGCATCATTCTTGTAAGAAAAGTGTGATTTTTTTATAGAGTAAAACTTTATATTTTTTTTAAAGGCAGAAAAATACTCTAGCAAGTTACCACAAGGAAAATGAAAACTAAACAAGGTACAGAACTGAAAAATAACTGAGAACAAGAGAACAAACATAAAGTGCATAGAGAACAAAATACCACTTATTGTAAAAATCTCTGAAGGAGTACACTATCAGGAAAAAAAGGAATGTGCATGCCAAACTTCGTTTTTCATTTTGCTTTGTTTCTCAGTTCAAGGTTAGGAATGTGAAATCCAATAGTTACAAATTACAATCTATACAGCCTACATGACAAGCACAAAATGTTGCCTTAATTCTTTCTTTTCTTTTTAGTATTGCATCCTGTCATTGAAACATATATGTCTGATAACCAATTATGGAAATGATTTGAAATCATCACTGCAACCTCATTTATGAAGTTTTTGATGCTTGCTGAATATGAGAGAAGAGTAGAAAATATATTTAAGCCAATTATGGTTTTCTCCATAATTGTGATTCTCTAGACTCCTCAATTTTATATAAAAATCTATATAATTATGGGAAATGAAATGGAGTTGCATGTCTTAGTTTTAGTATAAAATAAGAATCCTTTTCTTAACTGGTACACGAAGGAGACAGCAGGTTTTAAAATTCATGTGAGCAAATCCCATCAGCAGAGGGCAGAAGAGATGACTATCTCCTTGTGAAATATGAGAATATAAAAACATAAATGTTTTTAGTTAAATAAAATTATGCACATTTAAAATTTGGATTTTTTTTGCATCAATCTACATTCTAATATACATACAAAATGAGTATTGCTAGTAAGGTAGAAAATTCATCAAAAATTCATAGTGACAGAAGCAGCTATCACAAACACCATATAGTCCCATGTCATGGAGGCAAAAATCTATATAACAGTTGCATATGCTGTCCACCAAAGGCTCAAGAACATACAAATTATTTGTTAAATTCATAAACAAGAAGATTTTATTGACCTTTGTAAGTATATACAAAACCAGCAGAAAACCTAAGAATGGCTATGTTAATAGTTTACCTTCATTCTTTCTTTCCTAAACTTACCAACTGAAGGAATGTGAATTTTAGACACACATACTCAAATGATCTTAGTAGTCTTTATATCTCTTCTGTTCTGTACACAGAAACCCAGTTATTTAACACATTATCAAATGCCCTTTGTAACTACTTTACAGAGGAGTTTCAAAGTTTGCACTCAATTTCCATAGGCTAGCAAATGAGACAGTGGTGTCGATCTTGTGAAAAAGAATGTATTTTGGATTATATATCTCATAAGCATACAGAGGTTATAGTCACATGAATGAATCACATGTATCTCCAGCTTTTATTCTACTTTTTGGCTCCCACTTAGAGTAAATTCCCATAGAATTTTTTTATACTTGTTCTCCTTCCCCTCCTTTTTTCTTGAATTTAGGTAATGTTTAGCATGACGATTATCACTGGAAAGTTACCAAGTCAAAGGATGAATGCATGAGCTATATTTTCTTTTCCATTTTCTTAATTCAGTTGAGGAACACTACCACAGTAACCAGTTTCTCCTCCTCCTCCATTAAGGGGATGTCATTAGGGGCTGTATACTCCCAGATTAACTTCAATTACCACTCCTCTTGTCTTCACACATCTACCAGGAAGGAGTCAATAAGAGGCTCTAGGCCTAAGGGTTCTCATGGCAAGACACTCATATCTCCCAATACCACTAAGTTTAAAATTTATCAAAATTTTTACCTGTAAGACCACCAGATCTCATCACATGTTGCTTTTCACTCCACATTATGTCAATCACTACAAGAAGTCTAAGATGTTCGGGGCGCCTGGGTGGCTTAGTTGGTTAAGCGACTGCCTTCGGCTCAGGTCATGATCCTGGAGTCCCAGGATCGAGTCCCGCATCGGGCTCCCTGCTCAGCGGGGAGTCTGCTTCTCCCTCTGGCCCTCCCCCTCTCATGTGCTCTCTCTCTCTCTCTCTCTCAAATAAATAAATAAAATCTTAAAAAAAAAAAAAAAGAAGTCTAAGGTGTTCGGGTCACTTATCATCTAATACACTCAAATCCCCATTAAGTTCTTCCTTCCTTCTTTATGACCCCACCTCTCTCCTCCTAAATCTTGAAATCTTTGCATTATGCTTTTTGGAGCAGATAACCAATTGTCTGCAAAATAGGTCCTGGGTATATTCTCCAAAAGTGTCTTTGCATAGACACCTTTTCTGTAAGCACTTTTGCTGCAAGCATTTTTTTCCACACGACTAATTGGCCATGAGACATTTTGACACTTTGATTTTATCAGCTGGTTGATAGCTTGGTTTCATTCCTCCATTGATGCAGTTCCCCTATTTTTATATTATATGTCTTAGCCTTCATAATGTTCTATACAGTGATACAGAGTTTTGAACCCACAGTTCTCATAGAACTTGGGAGCATCTATCAATGGATATGTGACAATATGCCAAGAACAAACAGTAGTGTAATTTATTTTATGTATTGTGTAAGAAAGTGGTCCAGTTATATCCTTTTGCATGTAACTGCCCATCAACTGTCCATTTGTTGAAGAGACTTTTTTCCATTGGATATTCTTATCTCTTTTATTGAAGATTAATTGACAGTATAATTGTGGGTTTATTTCTAGGTTTCTATCCTGTTCTGTTGACCTAAGTGTCTATTTTTATCCCAGTACCATACTGCTTTGATTACTATAGTTTTGTAATAGAGCTTAAAATCTGAATTGTGATGCCTCCAGCTTTGTTTTTCTTTTTCCAGATTGTTTTGGCTATTTAGTGTCTTTTGTTGTTCCATACAAATTTTAGTTCTGTTAAAAATGGTGTTGGTATTTTGATAGAGATTGCATTAAATCTGTAGATAGCTTTCGGTAGTATGGACATCTTAACTGCATTTGTTCTTCCAATCCATGAGCATAAACTATCTTTCCATTTCTTTGGATCATCTTGAATTTCTTTCATCAGTGTTTTATAGTTTTCAGAGTACAGGTCTTTCACCTCCTTGATTAACTTTATTCCTAGGTATTTTATTCTTTTTAGTGCAATTGTAAATGGGATTACTTTCATAATTTCTCTTTCTATTGCCTCACTATTAGTGTGTGGAAATGCAACAGATTTCTGTACATTGATTTTGTATCCTTACAGAATTCATTTATCAGTTCTAGTAGGTTTTTTTTGTAAAATCTTTAGGGTTTTCCTTAGAATATTATGTCATCTGAAAATTGTGAAAGTGTTACTTCTTTTTTACCAATTTGGATGCCTTTTATTCCTTTTTCTTATCTGATTGCTGTGGCTAGTATTTCCCATACTATGTTGAATAAAAGTGGTGAGAGGGTCCTTGTCTTGTCCCTGACAGGTGAAAGGCTGTCAGTTTTTCCCCATTGAGTATGATATTAGCTGTGAGTTTTTTGTATTTGGCCTTTATTGTGTTGAGGTATGTTCCCTCTAAACCTACTTTGTTGAGGGTTTTTATCATGAGTGAATGTTGTACTTTGTCAAATCCTTTTCTGTACCTATTGAAATGATTATATGTTTTTTTATCTTTTCTCTGATACCTCTTTTAATGAAGGAAAATATTTCAGCAATAAAAGAAAGTCTGATGGGGGCGCCTGGGTGGCTCAGTTGGTTAAGCGACTGCCTTCGGCTCAGGTCATGATCCTGGAGTCCCGGGATCGAGTCCCGCATCGGGCTCCCTGCTCGGCAGGGAGTCTGCTTCTCCCTCTGACCCTCCTCCCTCTCATGCTCTCTGTCTCTCATAGAAAAAAAAAAAAAAAAAAAAAGAAAGTCTGATGCCAAATGAGGAGTCATATCAACAAGGAAAAAGAAAAGTACAGTTCTGTGAAGGAAAGATTTCAAAGATAAGTACACCAATAAAATTAGTGCAGTATGGCTGTGAATCTGCAGTATACATTTTTAATATATTCAAATATTTTATATTTCCCAAGAAAATATTTTTAATTTTGTTATTTATTTATCATGTTTTATTATGTCCTTTTTAATGAATGCCCCTTTTATTTTTCATGATTTTTATCTTTTATGGCAGAATTGCCTTAAGGTTTATTAGTTATGCAGCAAAATTTCTTGCAGCAAAAATGCTTGTAGCAAAGATGTCTATGGCCTAGATGCTTATAGTGAGAATACCAGACATGAATTTTTACCTAACTTCTGAACCTCTGTTCTAAATGTCTCCTTTGACCTCTTGATCTAACTGATAACTACCTCTCCCTTGGGAACATGTCCTCTCCTGTTCTCAAAACTCTTAACTACTTTCTCTGCACAGTTTTCATATGATTGGGCCAAGAAATGAAGTTAGTGTCCTCCTTGCTGCTTTCAGATCATTTTTTTCTACTTTCCCATTAAAATTCTCAACATTGATTCACATTTCAGCAGACTATAGAGCCCAATATTCCTGATTATTATAGTCATCTGTAGATTCCCTAGGTTAATTGCCTCCACTCAGTCAATATTTTAACTCCTAGATCTCTGTTTACTCTGTAACACTACTTTTATTTACATATCTGGGTGATTTCAATATCCACTTATCTGTCCTTCCTTCCAATACTCTTGAGTCTCCATTCCTTGACCTCATATCTTTCAATAATTTTGTCTTCTATCTAACATTAGTCATTCACTCCCATAGTGGTAATATAGAATTGCAAATCACTTTAACTTCTCCATTATTTCACTATCAATATCTTTCTATCCTGATCTACAGAATGATGCAATTACCATCATCCTTAGATTTTTCCCTACAAGAACCTAAAATTCACTTATCTTACAACTTTTCACTAATTTTAACTGTCTTCATTTCTACATTTTCATCTTTATCTAGCTTAAGTTATTTGTTTTAATGTTATAACCACTCTTCTATATATAGTTGCAAATCATTTCTT
The DNA here is from genome assembly GCF_964656455.1 of Halichoerus grypus. NCBI lineage: Eukaryota > Metazoa > Chordata > Mammalia > Carnivora > Phocidae > Halichoerus > Halichoerus grypus. The sequence goes on from NC_135715.1 coordinate 23,973,769, forward strand.
CAATTCTATTTCTTCCTAGTCTCTTGGGAAAATCCCACTGTTTTTTAAAAATATGTCTCTACTTTAATTCTATACTTGCACAGAGATAAAAGATGTAAAAAGATTAACTGGTCTTACCTTAGATCCATGGCCACTAATCTCAAGAGGGCCCTAAATGTTGCCCAGTAAGCATATTAGTGTTTCATAATCTATTTAGTATCTTATTCTTTTTAAGTCTTATACTTCTCCTCTCTCCCCAAGTTTGTTAAATACCTCCCACCTTCTTCATTGCTTTGAGTAATCATGCTTTTCCTTTTACTGACTAGCATTCTTTTTTTATTGAGAAAGAAAACCCAGTGTTCTGTCAGTGTCATTAACCATATATTTTTTCCTTTCTTCCTATATCTAAAGATAAACCATCTCTTTTCTTAGGGCCATCCTGTCTTCTTGTACATAGGACCCATCCTCTTTTGCTTATTCATATCATTCTGGTAATTCAATCTCTCAATCTCCCTCTTTCTCTCTCTCTCAAGTTGTTTCACATTCAACTGTGTCCTTTCCTTTAAACTTCAACTGAAGTTATTTATTTCATGTTAGTGTGTGTGTGTGCACATGCACGCGTGGACACACACACACACACACTTTGTTGACAGTAACCTAAATGTTGTTCAACCCAAGGTCAATTCTTAGTCCTTACTTTTCCTGACTAATGGATTACTTTTTTCTCTTCAAAATTTTCTTCATTTGACTTATACTTTTCACTTAAAACAACGTGGTTTTTTTATGACCCTGTTCTGTTCTGTGATGTCAGTAAAATATGTCAGAATAAACTCTTAATTCAAGCAAACTACTAAATTCAAAATATGCCTCAGGGAAAATCTTTTCAATGTTTAGAAAAGGAAACTGAAAACTGGGGATAGCTGAAGCCAGAAGAAAGATGACATTCTCATCCCAACATACAAAAAAATAGCAATATTTAAAAGATGATTGCTAAATATTAGGGTATTTCCTAATATGCTACTTCATTCTACATCATAAATTAGAAGTTTAATTTTAGCATGGTCCAGGGTGTTTAGTGATGGGGAAATGGGCTTTCATCTCACTTATTTAAAGTATACAAGTCTGGTTTTTTTTTTTTTTTTTTTTTTTTTAAGATTTTATTTATTTATTTGACAGAGAGAGAGAGAGCAAGAGCAGGAACACAAGCAGGGGGAGTGGGAGAGGGAGAAGCAGGCTTCCCGCCGAGCAGGGAGCCCGATGTGGGACTCGATCCCAGGACTCTGGGATCATGACCTGAGCCGAAGGCAGACGCTTAACGACTGAGCCACCCAGGCGCCCACAAGTCTGGTTTTTGAAACACTGGTACCATTTATGTGATATCACAGTATTCATGAGTCCTGGTGGCATACCATTAACAGTAACACAAGCACACAATAGAGAAGAATTCAACTAAAGCAAGAGATGAAGACCATGGCTCATGAGACATGCGTCAGGAACTCTCATACCCAAGGCAATAAGATTTTGTATTGAAGGGTGTTTTCTATAAGCTGTCCCATAAGATCCAGGAAATTTAGTAATTGTATTAATATTAATGCTTTCTACCCTCTACCAGGAAGATAATGAGGTAGGTGAAGCTAAATTAGAAACAATAGAAGAGGTATTAAGACTACAGGTAAGAATGCTGTTTTCATTGTTCAGAGCAGTCTTCACAATGTCCCCTGAATTATGCGTGTAGGCAATTGTGACTAGGCAGCCTGCAGTCTAGTTTGTTTAATTTGTGAACACTTATAGCCATTATCTGGTAGCATCTGAACACTATGAAATGATCTTTAATGATTTTCATTTCGAATAAAGACTTATGTTCACTTATTAGCCTATTAAGAATATACTTTGTTTAGCTTCAACAATGAACCAATGAATTTCCATTTCTAAGGAGACTCAAAGATGTTATAATGAAACAGGTCATGGTTTTTAAACATAAAAATGAAGGTAGTTTTTAGCATGTGTATGGAATGCCATAATAATCATAATTATTTCTTTAATACACTTCTATCATTGTAACAACTTATTAGCTACTAAGCATACACAGATTTGATTATTTTGTCCTATCTTCAGCAAGGATCTAGATCATCGAGAATACATTGTAAAATAACTATAGCAGTCCAGGGAGAGAAAAAAGACAAATTAATTAGCTAAGGCAGGTATTAAGTAAGTAAATTATACTTTCCTTAAGCTTCTTTGGGATCAATTTATATTATTAGCCAACAGCTTTGTTACTTTTTTCTCCCATTTTTAACAGCTTTATTGAGGTATAATTGACATACAATAAACTCTACATTTTATGTATATACCTGTGAAACTATCACCACAATCAAGATATTAACTTACCATGAGCGTATCCAACATCTCCAAAAGTTTCTTCTTGGTCCTCTTTGTAGTTCCTCCCTCTGTTCCAACCGTGCTTTTATTTTCTTCTTTTTCTTTTAAAAACATTTTTGGTTTTGTAAAAAAAAAATTGTGGTATATAAGTTTGCTATTTGCTATATATGTCACCTTTCTCAAATAAGGGATACTCTCACTTAGGTTCTACTAAAAACTAATTTTTATCATGTAAGGAAAACTGTTTTCATAAACATGAATTTTGTTCCTTTTATTAATTGCCTTTAGTTGAATATATTAAGGAAATTAAAGGAAAAATGTTATTGTAATTAGACTGCATAATACATTTCTCATTCAGACATGATTTTTCAAAACTAAGACAGTCAAAAATAACAGAAAAATCTCTTTGAAAAGCTAATTCATATAAACAGAATTCTAATAGGTTTTATGTGCCTCCCATTTATGGAATTTTGAGGATGCCTAAACTTTGAAATATACAGAAATATCTTCAGAACACCTCAGATGATTGTCACTGTCTTTTAGAATAAATAACATTATATAATAAATATCTCACTGGAACATGCGGGATTTAAAAAGTTATAAAAATTAAGAAATGGATATACTTCAGACAAAATACATTCCTTGATATTTTTTCATGCATGTCATATAGAAACCTCATAGATATTAAATAATCTTTGGACTAATCTTGATGAAATCACTTCTAAAACTTGCTAGAAAAAGATTTTTTGCTGACGCTTTGAAATTTAATCATAAAAGCCTACAATATACCCAAATAGAATATTCCTATCATGCACTGTGAAAATTGTGGCATACCATGTTTTAGATCTTGTTAACTCTGATTCATAAAATGTGACATTTCTTATGCCATTTGCCAGGCAGTTAATTCATCCAGCAAATCTCATGATATTTTCTACACTTGAAAAGCTTTACTATTTAGTAATAAAAACTATTTTTGAAGAGATAGAAATGATATAGATGTATAATGTGATAAATATTAGATTATGTTATAAACTGTAAACTAACCCACTCTGGAATGCTGAAATATCAGTTTCCAGATCAACAAGGTGCAAAACAACTACAATAAAATGTTAACTATCAACTTGGCACAGTATTTTTTATGCAGCTGTAACAAAGTTTTAGCAATGAAATCTAACCTTTTCATTGTATATACTTCTCTAAATAGTGTCTTTGCAGAAAATTTTGATATTAGTAATAATATCATGTGACCAATCTATAAAATATTTATAATTTTTACCCTTATTAGAGAAAAATAAAAATATACTAAATACTCATTTGTGAAAACATCAAGTGCTATTTTTAAAAGATTAAATGTTATAACCTCAGCAGATCCACAATGTAAGGAAGCATAATGATTTATATCTTTTTAGCACCTTTTGTGAAGTAAGCTTGTAAAAGATTCTAATGTAACACTTATTTGAGAAAATAGTGAGTAGTATGTACAGAATTCTTTAGAAAGCCAACATATGTAAAAAAAATTACCTGCCAATAATAAAATATAATTATATATTATTACATTATATAATTTTTTGTCTACACATTCAGAATTTGACTATTCCCAAATGAAAACCATTTAAAAATTACTTTTGTCATTCTCCTTTTGAAAGAATGATAATCCTGTAAACAAAACCATAGTATCATTAGGTTTCATACTATTTTTAAGTTGTTTCAATTGCTCTAGAAAATGGTATATTTAAACATTTTGGAAGACTTTCAATTGTCTGTAAGCTAGAAACATTTTAAGTGGTGACTGTTTTTAAAAATATATATGAATAATAGAAGTTCCATCAAGATGTCCTTCACTAAGTGAACAGATAAATAAACCAAATAAACTACATCACATCCATACAATGAAATATTATTCAACTCTAAAAAGAAATGAGCTATCAAGCTGTGAAAAAGCATACACAAAATTTACATGCATATTATTAAGTGAAAGAAGCCAATCTGAAAAGGCTTCTACTGTGTGATTCTAACTATATGACATTCTGGAAAAGGCAGGGGATAGTAACAAGGTTAGTGGTTGCTAGTGGTTGGGGGAATACAAATAAATAGAGCACAAAGAATTTTTAGAACAGTGAAAATACTGTGCATGACACCATAATGATGATCACATTTGTCTGAGCCAGGAGAATATACAGCATCTAGAATGAACTTTAAATAGTGAATTTTGGATGATTATGATGTGTTAATGTAGGTTCATTGATTATAAAAATGTACCACTGTGGTGGGGAATGTTGATAACTTAGGGAGACTATGTATATGTGGGGACAGGAGGTATATGGGAAATCTCTGTTACCGCCCCCCCTTGATTTTGTTGTGAACTTTAAGCTTCTCTAAAAAAAATACTTAATTTTCAAAAATTCCCATAAATAATCATTGATGAGACCCACAGGAGGAATGAGATATCCCAAATAAACAGTGCAATATTCCCATTCAACCATTAAAATCACAATGAAGCATGTGTTGTAGATCTTCTGTAACTCATATCATCCTAACATTTTTATAAATCATCTGCTAGTATTCCCTGGAGACTTCTTTGATGCACATCATTTTTTTAAATAATAAGGAGACTATTATGAATTGGTTTATGGAGCAGAGGAATCCGTGCAGCATGCATGAGATAATATTGCTGGCAACTCAAAAAAAAAAAAAAAAAAGTCAAAGAAAAGGTCTTTAGTGTTTACTTGTAAAACAGAATGGATGACTTAATCACTAAAATTCCAATAGGACCCATCTCAAAAAGAAAAAAAAAATTAGAAAAGAGAAAGACAATGATTTCCAAGGGGCTACCTACAGTGAGAAGGTGCAATAGTTAGGAGGGTTTGTGTTTGGAAACATTAATGCCTTAGCAATTGTGAGCAGAGGAAGGAGACATATGAGGAAGTACAAGAAAAGAGGAGAGAGTAAGGGAGGGGTAGCAGTAGGAAAGACAGAAAATTAGGGGACTGATGAGATATTCAGCAGCAGCAGAGTCTGAAAGGGCACAATGAGGAAATATTTCAAGACCAATTTTACAGACTTGTTCACTCAGTGCTTTCTTTCCAAAAATCCCACTAGTTTTTGTACTTAAAAAAATATTTAGCATCAGATTTTTTTTTTTTTTTTTACTGTAATACTATCCTAGGGAAATCCCAATCTGAGGTACATTTTGAGGGTTTTTTTTTTTTTTTTTTTGAGTTTAAAGTAAAATAATTTCCCAGGTGCATCTTGGATTGAATTGTTACCTGAGTGTGAGGAAATAATCTTCTCCCCTTCTGACTACATTATTATTATTATTATTATTATTATTATTATTATACTTCTGGCTTAAAGCCTTGTCATGGGTCAGACCTATTCTCTAAAATCATAGGAAACCAGAAAGGTACAATTGTGATATGGGAGAGAATCTGATATTTGAGACGTGGGTGCTACAATAAGAATTAAATTTTGATATTTCTCGGAAAGGTGATTAAATTGATTAAGTGGAATAAAAACACCATAAACTTGCAATCTGGAAATTTATTTTTAGCCCATAGACATCTGTTGTTAAGAAATTTCAGGTATTTTTGAATATATGAAATTGAAATTATTCTAAGTTTTTGCTGTAGTAAATGTGGTTCACTCCTCTGACAAATTAGATTTCACAGTGGGATTTAAATCTAACATACTTTAGAAATACTGGTATTGGTCATTTGCCATTAGAAACAGGGAAAATTCATGAGATACTGGAACATTATGCCAAGGATTAGGAGATGAAATATCTACATAGGGATGTCCAAACATTTTGGCCAAGAGACACTAATCTGTAGAAAATGCACCATGACAAACTAGCTGGACTAGATATGCCATAGCAAACATTTTAATTCTCCTTGGACTCCGATGGGTTTAAATTTTTTTTTTTTAGATTGATTTTATTTATTTACTTATTTGTTTGACACAGAGAAATATAGCGAGAGCAGGAACACAAGCAGGGGGAGTGGGAGAGGGAGAAGCTGGCTTCTCTCCAAGCAGGGAGCCTGATGCGGGGCTTGATCCCTGGACCCCGGGATCATGACCTGAGCCAAAGGCAGACGCTTAATGATTGAGCCACCCAGGCACTCCTAATGGGTTTAAATTTTATAGGATGTCTTCTAGGAGTGCAGTCCTGACCACACCTTGATCAGATTTCTGGCCTCCAAACATGTGAAAGAGTAAATTCCTGCTTTTTAAGCCACCAAGTTTGTGGTAACTTGATATGGCAGTACCAGGAAATTAATACAAGTTTAAATAGCGAATTTAACAAATGATTAATAAGAATTCCAGAAGAGAGAATGGAAAAAAAAAATCAATAATCATGAAAATTCTTTTTGAGAATTTTCCAGATTGATGAAAGACAAAATGAAGACATGTAATTTCATGAACTGGAAAAGCAAAAAATTATGTCTAAATCCATGACAGAAAAACTGGAAATTACCAAAAGCAAAAACAAATCCTAAGAACAATAAGCACTGTAATTTATAACAGACTTCCAAATAAATGGCAGGTCATAGAGAAAATCATAGGAGATCTTTAAAAACTATTTCAAACTAAATTATAAGGAAAATAAGGCATCTGAATTGTGGAACATGGTTAAAAAGATTCTTACAGGGAAAGTTCAGGTTTAAAAAAAGCTTATATTAGAAAGGAAGACAAATCTAAAATCAACGGTGTAACTGTCCAAATTAGAAAGCTAGGAAAAGAAAAACAAAATAAATCCTAAGCAAATAAAGTGAAGGAAACCATAAAGGTTAAGACTGAAAAATCAGTGATACAAAAGACAGTGGAAAAAATTAAGCAATCCAAAATCTGCCTCTTTGAAAAATTTAGCAACATTGATAAATCTTAGAGTAATCAGGAACACAGAGAGAGAACACATATGCCAACAGCAGGTATGAAAAAAGAGATATCTGCAGATTCTACACACATAGAAAGAAAATGTTACAAGAATGTTACAAGTAGAATTATGCCAATAAATTAATAGTTTTCATGAAATGGATACATTTCTTGAAAACTATGACCAAAACCAACACATGATGAATAAAAATCCAAACAACTTTATGTTTGTAAAATACACTGAATTAATTCCCAAAAGCTTCCCATAAGGAAATTCACAACAATGATTTCATTGGTAAATTACAATTTTAATAAATCTAAAGAAGAAATGACAGCAATCTTTTCCAGCTAGACGAAGGACACATTTCTAAATTGTTTTCTGAGGCCAATGTAATCTTTATAAAACACCTAACAAGAATTTGACAAAAAATTATGAAATAACTTATAAACAACAAAATATCAAATAGACTCTAGCAATACATAAAATAAATAAAATATGATGACCAATATGAGTATATTGCAGGCATTCAAGTGTGGTTTAAAGAAAAAGAGGGCTGAAGAGACAGAAGAAAATAGAAGAAAAAATCTATGGTTAACAATATACTTAATTAATGGTAGAATGTTGAAAAATGTAGCTGTAAAGTTGAAAACAACACCAGCTGTCTGTTCTCCCCATTTCTGTTTAACACTGAATTGGATACCTGAACCAGGGATTTAAGAAAGTTCAGAAAGCAGTGTATTAAACTGTCTGGATTCCTAGATGACATGATTGACAGAGTAAACGCTAAGCTATCTACAAAACAAAAACTAGAACAGTATGTTAGTTTAGCAAAGTTATAAGATTCCATACAAAACTAACCAATTTTTATATATACTTGGCAAACAAATCAAAAAGGAACTTATAAGAAAAATTTTTATTTACAAAATGTCTGTTACAGTACCACCGGTCCTTTGCTGGACTGCAGCTTGGTGCAATATATCTTTCCCTTTTTTAAAGTATCGGATGTGAAAACACACCACATCAAAGCAGCATTTACAAGGCTTGCACATATTTATTTCTCACTCAGGCATAGGCAAAGTAAGTTCATTCTCTGGAAGAACAGCATGACCCAAGAGCAAAAAGGCTCTCTGACATGGTTAAATGGAGGAGAATAGGTAAAGTGTGGGCCTGCTGTAAACGTACATTTAGGGTAAGAGCTCTGCTGATCCCCATCCAGTGAGTGCAGTTGAGCATTTACTGGTTGTTAACCTGGCAAATTTAACAGCTCAGCCAAAAGTCATTTTGCTGAGGATGACTTAATTGTCTTCATCCACAACATCAAAAATATAAGAAAGGATACACTTAACAGAGGATATGGAATACCGATCCACTGAAATCTATAAATTTTTGCTAAGCAAAACTTTAAATGACCTTAATAAATGAGAAAATAAACCATGCTTATGTATTGGAGACTAAATTGTTAAGATGACAGTTACTCAAAATTGTTGTACAGATTCAATGAAATCTTTTATAATTCCAGTTGGCCTTTTTTGTAGAACTGATAAACAGATTATAAAATGTATACAGATATGCAAATAACTGAGATTTTCTAAAGCAATCTTGAAAAAGAACAAAGTTAGAACACCGATACCTGATTATAAAGCTACAGTAATCAAGACAGAGGGAGGTTTTTGCATAAGGATGAAAAAATAGGTCATTGGTATAGAGAACAAAAGTAGACCCAGACTTAATACAATCACTTAATTTTTATACTCTGATAAAATCAGAGAGAAATGTATTTTAAATAAAAATTATTAAAGCAATTAAATTTGTTCAGAGATTTACCTTGCTTTGAGATATTTCCTGAACTTAAATTATGTGATTTATTGTATTTACATGTGAAATAGGGTATAGTTTTAAAAATCTTCAAATGTTGCATAAACCTATTAAAATTATCATATTTTTTAAGCTCCTTGTCAGCTAGATATTAACTTGAATTTCTTTGCTTCTTATTTTATGAATTACAGTGATTTTATCTCATGGCTAAACTTAAAAAAAAAATCCAAGGCTATAGTTCAGGGTAGTATTTGAAACTTTTTTTTAAAGGGATGGCTCTTTATAGCATTTGAAGCTAAATTTATTTATTATAAAATTTATTTATTATGAAATTTATATAAAATTTTGAATTCCTTTACTTAGATTTGTTGTTGTTGTTGTTGTTTTTCCCCTCCTCACCATCAGTCGTGGTGACTTGAACGCCTCTTCCTCCTTCTACATGGCCCTCTCCTGCAGAGCATTAGCCTGATTCTTGAGTAACAGCTCTACTATAGGGAAAAAAAAAAATTACAATCTACACATACAGTAGCTTCCACACATTAGTTTCTTCAATTCGATTTGATATTTCTGAGGGCCTACACTGCAGAGTCAAATTCCTAAGTTCTGTTAGGAGATCATAGAGTTGGCTGAATTTTAATAACCGATACATGTATCTACAGTTAAATCTTATATGCCAATTCTAGCTACAATTTCAAATATTGAGGCCTCAAATACCTTTCTTGCTCCTTTTTTCAACTTGTTAAATCGAACTATAGTGAATATATAGTTTTATGTTAGTTTCAGGTGTGCGATATAATGATTCAACAATTCTATAACAATTCTTATTTCAGTGTTCATTACAATAAGTACTTTTAATAACTTTTATCTATTTTACCCATCCTTCTACTCACCTCCCCAGTGTGTTGTCTGTGTTTGAGAGTCTGTAATTTGTTTGTCTATTTTTTATGTTTGTTTCTAAATTCCACATATGAGTGAAATCATATGTTATTTATCTTTCTGTCTGACTTCTTTCGCTTAGCATTACACCCTCTAGTTCCATCCATGCTGTTGCAAATGACAAGATCTCTTTTTATGCTTGAGTAATATTTCATTATATATATAGTTATCATATCATATCATATCATATCATATATAGATAGATATAGCACACCTTCTTCATTCATCTAAAGATGAACACTTGGATTCCTTCCGTCTCTTGACTATTGTAAATAATGCTGCAATAAACCTTAGGGTGCATGTATCTTTTCAAATTTTGTTTTTGTTTTCTTTGGGTAAATACCCAGCAGTGGAATTACTGAATCATATGGTATTTCTGTTTTTAATTTTTTGAGGAACCTCCATACTGTATTCCACAGTGGCTGCATCAGTTTGCATTCCCACTAATAGTGCACAAATGTTGCTTTTTCTCTACATCCTTGCTAACACTTGTTATTTCTTGCCTTTTTGATTCTAGTCATTCTGACAGGTATAAGGTGACATCTCGTGGTGGTTTTGATTTGCATTTCCCTCATGATTAGTGATGTTGAAAATCTTTTCATTCACCTGTGGGCCATCTGTATGTCTTCCTCTGCCCATTTTTGGATCAGATTATTTGATTTTTTGATGTTGAGTTGTTTAAGTTTTTATATATTTTGTATATTAACCCCTTGTCAGATATATCATTTGAAAATATCTTTTTCCATTTAGTACCTTGTCTTGTCTTTTTGTTGATGGTTTCCTTTGCTGTGCAAAAGTTTTTTTTTTTTTGTTTTTTTTTTTTTTATTTTGGCATAGCCCCAATAGTGTATCTTTGCTTTTGTTTTCCTTGCCTCAGGAGACATATCTAGAAAAATGTTTCTATTAACAATTCCAAAGAAACTCTGCTTATGTGTTTTTCTAGAAGTTTTAAGATTTCAGATCTCACATTTAGGTCTCTAATCCATTTTGAGTTTATTTTCGTGTATGGGGTAAGAAAGAAAAAGAAATCATGTCACACCTTTTTTCCAACTAAAGTAGCATAAAAACTAGAGATCAATCATAAGAAAAAAAAAATAGAAAGAATGTAAATACATAGAAGCTAAATAACATGCTACTAAACAACAAATGGGTCAACCAAGCTTCATTCTTTTACAAGTAGCTGTCCAGTTTTCCGAGCACCATTTGTTGAAGAGACTGTCTTTTCTCCATTGTACCATTGTATATTTTCTCCTTTCTTGTAGATTAATTGGCCATGTAAGTGTGAGTTTATTTCTAGGCGCTCTATTGTGTTCCACTGATATATGTAACTATTTTTGTGCTGGCACTATACTGTTTTGATTACTACAGCTTTGTAGTGTATCTTGAAATCTGGGGCTGTGATACTCACATCTTTGCTCTTCTTCCTGAAGATTGATTTGTCTATTTGAGGTCTTTTGTGGTTCCATACAAATTTTAGGATTATTTGTTCTAGTCCTGTGGAAAATGTTGACATTGTGATAGGAATTGCACTAAATCTGTAGAATGCTCTTTTTCCGCCATCTTGGAGTTTGTGGAGGCCTGCTGGGAACAGGACTCCTATAATGCCAAATAATGTCTGGAAGGCTGTGGTCCAAGGCCATTTTTGCTGGCGACAAGCGGGGTCTCTGGAACCAGAGGCAGCACAGAAATCTTCTTAAAATCAAAGGTGTTTATGCTCGAGATGAAACGGAATTCTATCTAGGCAAGAGATGTGCTTATGTGCACAAAGCAAAGAACAACACAGTGACTCCTGGTGGCAAGCCAAACCAAACCAGAGTAATCTGGGGAAAAATAACTCGTGCTCATGGAAACAGTGACATGGTTCGTGCCAAATTCCAAAGCAACCTTCCTGCTAAACCCATTGGCCACAGAATCTGTGTGATGCTGTACCCCTCAAGGATTTTTTTAAAATTTTTATTGTTATGTTAATCACCATACATTACATCATTAGTTTTTCATGTAGTGTTCCATGATTCATTGTTTGTGTATAACACCCAGTGCTCCATGCAGAATGTGCCCTCTTTAATACCCATCACCAGGCTAACCCATCCTCGCACCACCCCCAGAACCCTCAGTTTGTTTTTCAGAGTCCATCATCTCTAATGGTTCGTCTCCCCCTCCGATTTCCCCCCCTTCATTCTTCCCCTCCTGCTATCTTCTTCTTCTTTTTTTTTTTTTTTAACATATATTGTATTATTTGTTTCAGAGGTACCGATCTGTGATTCAACAGTTTTGCACAATTCACAGCACTCACCACAAGGATTTAAATTTAATGAAAAGTAAATAAAGGTGTAGATTTGTTTTCTTGTTAAAAAAAAAATCTGTAGAATGCTTTAGGTAGGATGAGAATTTTAACAATATCCATTCTTCCAATCTAAGAACATGGAATATCTTTCCATTTTTTGTTATCATCTTCAATTTTTTCCATCAGTGTTTTATAAATTTTAGAGTACAGGTGAACTCCTTGGTTAAGTTTATTCCTAGGTATTTTTTGGCACAATTATAAATGAGATTGCTTTCTTAATTTCTCTTTTCTACTCCTTCATTATTAGTGTATAGAAGTGGAACAGATTTTTTTTAATTTTTTAAATTTAATTAATTAACATATTATGTATTATTAGTTAGCAAGGCAGAGTTCAGTGATTCATCAGTTCTATATATTACATCACATGCCCTCCTTAATGCCCATCACCAAGTTACACCATCTCCCCATCTCCCTCCCCTCCAGCAACCCTCAGTTTGTTTCCTATACTTAAGAGTCTCTCATGGTTTGTCTCCCTCTCTGATTTAATCTTGTTTTATTTTTCCCTCCCTTCCTCTATGCTCCTCTATTTTGTTTCTTAAATTCCACATATGAGTGAAATCATATGATAATTGTCCTTGTGTGATTGACTTATTTTACTTGGCATAATACCCTCTAGTTCCACCCAAATCGTTGAAAATAGGAAGATTTTTTTTTTTTTTTTGATGGCTGGGTAATATTTCATTATATATATATATATCACATTTTCCCTATCCGTTCATCTGTCAATGAACATCTGGGCTTTTTCCATAGTTTGGCTATTGTGGACATTACTGTTATAAACATTGGGGTGCAGGTGCCCCTTTGAATCACTACATTTGTATCTATGGGGTAAATACCTAGTAGTGCAATTGCTGGGTCATAGAGTAGCTCTATTTTTAACTTTATGAGGAACTTCCATACTGTTTTCCAGAGTGACTGCACCATCTTGCATTCCCACCAACAGTGTAAGAGGGATCCCCTTTCTCCACATCTTCGCGCATATTTGTTGTTTCCTGACTTGTTAATTTTAGCCATTCTGACTGGTGTGAGGTGGTAACTCATTGTGGTTTTGATTTGTATTTCCCTGATGCTGAGTGATGTGGAGCATTTTTTTCATGTGTCTGTTGGCAATTTGTATGTCTTCTTTGGAGAAATATCTGTTCATGTCTTCTGTCCATTTCTTGACTGGATTATTTGGTCTTTGGGTATTGAGTTTGATAAGTTCTTTATAGATTTTGGATACCACCCTTTATCTGATAAAACATTTGCAAATATCTTCTCCCATTCTGTAGTTTGCCCTTTGGTTTTGCCAACTGTTTCCTTTGTTGTGCAAAAGCTTTTTATCTTGATGACGTCCCAATAGTTTATTTTTGCCTTTGTTTTCCTTGACTTTGAAGATGTGTCTAGCCAGAAGTTGCTGTGGCTGAGGTCAAAGAGGTTGCTGCCTGTGTTCTGTAAGATTTTGATGAATTTCTGTCTCACATTTAGGTCTTTCATCCATTTTGAGTTTATGTTTGTGTATGGTGTAAGAAAATGGTCCAGTTCCATTCTTCTGCATGTGGCTGTCCAATTTTCCCAACACTGTCTGGCTGAGGGTTTATCAATTTTGTTTATTTTTTCAAAGAACCAGCTTCTAGTTTCAGTGATCTTTCCTATCGTTTTGTTTTTTTAGTCTCCACTTCATTTATTTCTGTTCTAATCTTTATTATTTCCTTTCTTCTACTACTGGCTTTGGGTATTTTTTATTTTTCTTTTTCCAGTTCCTTTATGTGTAAGGTTAGATTGTTTATTTGAATTTTTTCTTGTTTCTTGAGTTAAGCTTGTATTACCATAAACTTCTCTCTTAGAACAGCTACATCCCAAAGATTTTGGACTGTTGTGTTTTTATTTTCACTTGTCTCCATGTATTCTTTTAAATTTCCTTTTGATTTCTTGGTTGACCCATTTGTTGTTTAGTAGCATGTTATTTAGCTTCTATGTATTTGCATTCTTTCCAGGTTTTTTCTTATGATTGATCTCTATTTTTTATGCTACTGTAGTTGGACAAAAAGTGTGACATGATTTTTTTTTTTTAATTTATTGAGATTTGTTTTGTGGCCTAACATGTCATGTATACAGCAGTGTTTCAGGTGCACCTGAATTTGTATTCCACTATTGACAGAATGTTCTGTATATATGCTTGGTCCATCCGGTCTAATGTGTCATTCAAAGTAACTGTTTCCTTGTAGATTTTCTGTCTGAAAGATCTATATATTGGTGTAAGAGAGATGTTAAAGTATCCCACTGTTATTGTATTACTGTTAGTTTCTTCCTCTGTGTCTGTTAACAGTTGCTTTATGTATTTAAGTGCTCCCATATTGGGTGAATAGAATTTACAATTGTTATATCCTCTTCTTGGATTGTTCCCCTTATCAGTATGTAGTGTCCTTCTTTCTCTCTTGTTACAGATTTTGTTTTCAAGTCTATTTTGTCCAATATAAGTATTGCTACCCCAGCTTTCTTTTCACTTTCATTTGCATGGTACATGTTTTTTCATCCCTTTCAATCTGCATGTGTGATTAGATTTTTTAACATCTTCAAGTGTTTTTAATCTCTATAAGCAAGTATTTCTTTTAAATTCAGAGACTTTATAATCCAAATTACTTTTTGTTTCAAGAAAGAAGCAAAGATATATCCAATTTGTTTGTTTAGAAGATATGTTGTACTCATACAATAGAGGAAATCTCATTAAAATTTCCAAGAATCTAGGTAATCTTACAGGAGTTTATTGATGGGTTACCCCTACTTTATTGTATGATGTTATCTATAATACATTTCTAGTCATATTGTGGATGGGGTCAGGGTTAACTTTAACACATATTATCAAATGGTGGTTAACATATGAAGATTTTCCTCCATATTGATTTGACTCATTTGTGTACATTTTATGAAAATTCCCCAATACCTTAAAAACAAGGAGAAATTTCATATCTTAGATTTCATATCAAGATTATAAGAAGGTATAAAGCTAAAGACAAGCCAGAAGTCATTCCTCTCATTCCATGTCCATTCACATTCCAACAGTTAATGTTCATTTATACAATTGTTGTGAAAACAATTAAAGTTCTTTGTAATTAATCTAATATCAGTATTTGCTTATATTTTCTATTCCTATAGTACAAATAACAAATTTATATGTACAAATAATCTCCAAATGTTTTAAAATGTCTTCCGCTGATACAAAAGAACCACCACAACTATAAATAGAACATTATAAAAAGCTAAGTACTTTACTGTTGTAAGGAGATTTTTAATTATGATGTCATGGGAAAAACTAACAAAATTGAATGTAGATCACAAGATAAAAAGCACTGAGTATTCTATCAATAATTGGGAACAATTTTAAATGTCATTTGTATCCCAGATGCCTAGAGATCTGAGAATCATCAAGACAAACAAGTATAAAAAGATAATCAGATTTTATGATTGCCACTACTTCAAAGAGTGGTATTTTCTGCCATCTAATAGAAACCAAATGATTGTAAAAACTAAATTTTCAGTGCTTTTATTTGTAATGAGGGCAATGAGAAGCAGACTAGTTCTGTGAAACTGCCAATTATTGAGCTGGATAAAATTTAAGGAGAATTGGTTTGGGCACAAGGACATTGTATCAGGATTTGGACAGATTTAAGTTGAGATGCTTATTAGATATCAAAATACAGATCTAGTAAGCATTTTGATAAAAGAGTCTGGAATTCAAGGGAAAAGTTCAGTGAAAAATAATGGAGAATTGTTAATTTATGCAGTATTTAAAGCCTTGAGATTGGATGAGATAGAAAAGAGGAAAGAGGGCGCCTGGGTGGCTCAGTCGTTAAGCGTCTGCCTTCGGCTCAGGTCATGATCCCAGGGTCCTGGGATCGAGTCCCACATCGGGCTCCCTGCTCTGCGGGAAGCCTGCTTCTCCCTCTCCCACTCCCTCTGCTTGTGTTCCCTCTCTCGCTGTGTCTCTCTCTGTCAAATAAATAAATAAAATCTTTAAAAAAAAGAAAAAAAAAAAAAAAGAAAAGAGGAAAGGGCCTAGAACGGTGCTCTAAGATACTCTAACATTTAGAGATCATGGATATGAGGAGAATCTAGCAAAGGAAATGGAAGGAGTAACAAGTGAGGTAGGAAAAATTGAGTATAATGTCCTAGAAACTAGGAAAAACATATGGCTTCAGGAAGGAAAGTGTAGCTAATTGTATCAAATACTATTCAGAGGTGAAGTTATATGAGAAGTCAAATTATCCATTAGATGTAATAATTTCCAGGTGATTGTTATCCTTGACAAAATCTCATTCAATCAACTTTGTGAAAATGGCTCATTGGAGTCATTCCAAAAAGAAAAATAGGAGAAAAATAATTATATGGACTTCTCTTTCAAAGATTTTCTTATTAGGAAGTACAGAGAAATAGCTTATTTGCTAAAGAGGACTCTGTTATTGAGGTGGTTTTATTTATGTTTTAAGGTAGATAAATTACAGCCTAAAGATGCTGTAGATAATGAGGCAAATGCTGAAACAATGCCTGTGCAGTTTTCAGTTCATTTCCTTTACAATCATTCAAAAATCTTAACAATTTGGTTTTTGTATTCTTTTGTAAGTATAAAGTTTTGAAAAGTTTTGAAGATGGATAAAGCTGACCCTTAGAGAAATAAAAACTTCCCCCAAATGGTACAAAATGGACAAATGATAAAGTTGAGAGAATAGAAAGAATATATCAGTAGCTTAGAAAATTGAAAAAAGATAGTTCTCTTTGTGTATGTGTATGTCTGTGCATGTGTGCATATATGTGTGTGCTTGTGTGCACATAAGAGAGAGACTAAAGGGTATGACTGGGTGTCATTAGTAATTAAAATCAAAACGGTGACTATCATTAAATGTAGTCTGTGCAATTGGATATACAGTTGAATATAAATGAAATTAAATCACTGCCTTGTATAATATTTTTAAAAAAGAAAAATACTAGTAAGATTAAAATTATTTTCAGATTTTGGGGGCACCGGGGTGGCTCAGTCAGTTAAGCCTCTGCCTTCAGCTCAAGTTGTGATCTCAAGGGCCTGGGATCAGACCTGCACTGGGCTCCCTGCTCAGCAGGAAGTCTGCTTCTCCCTCTCCTTCTGCTCCTCCCCCTCAGTTCATGTTCTCTCTCTCTCAAGTAAATAAATAAAAATCTTTTAAAAAATTATTTTTAGATTTTTAAATTTTTTGCAAAATTTAAAATGTAAATTTTTGTCTAGTGAAATACTTTATTAAATTATTTTTAACTCATATTTCCTTAATGCTTAGGGAAATTTTGCATCCTTTTTATGCCTTTTCTTTTTTTTAAGAGAGACAGAGAGTGCGTGCATGTGAATAGGTGCAGAGGGAGAGGGAGAGAGAATCTTAAGCAACTCCACGCTCAGAACAGAGGCCCAGGCATGGCTCATTCTCAGGACCCTGAGATGATGACCCTGAGATCACGACCCTAAAATTAAGAGTAGGTCACTTAACCAACTGAGCCCCCAAGCACCCCTGCATCCATTTTGTGTCTTATAATTTGTGAGTTCTTTACAGACTTCCTTGTTAGTCATATGGATTACAAATGCCTTTTGTTTCCCACAATATATAGCTTGTCTTTTTACTTTGTTTAAACTCTTACAGAGTTTATTTATTTTAATGTGGTCAAATTAATTAATCTCCCTTTGTGCCTTATGCTTTTTGAGTCTTGTTTAAGAAATAACATGCTGCCGTGATTTCCTGAAGATATTTCAATCTATTTTTTTAAGATAAATTGCTTAGCATTATGCTTGTGTCATTTATATTTTAATCTATTTTAGAATCAGCTTTTCTGATACTCATAATACTCAAACGGCTGGCTTTCCCCTAAGTATTATTTTTCTCTATATCATAAATACTTTCCATATTTACATAAATGTTATTATTAAATTTAAAGAAAAGTTTTACTCATAGAATGAAGAAAAAATATTTCAATTAAATATTTATTTAAAAGGTTTTCTCTATTACTACTTATAATCAAAATTAAGAACATGATGTCCCTCTTCATAAAATTAAAGACACATACACACGCATAATCTATATATCAAAAAAATCCATCCCTTTAGGTAATTTATATGCAAATACTGTTTTTGTGTATTATAAAATATGTATTTCAACACTCCATGAAATGCATAAATAAAGCCATACAAGGGCAGAGTTTCTCAACTACATTTGGGTAAGTAAAGAAAATCTTCACAAATGAACCCATCTTTTTATTCTCCAGAAATTAATAGAAAGTCAAGTGCTCATTTTATATTAAAAATTGACCTTAGTATTCTTATCATGAGATAAATCAACAACCCATGTAGCTCCTTAATATGGCTTTTCAGTATTTAATGTAATCAATTCTAGGGGTTGAAGATTTTGTGCTTCTAGCAAATAAATTTTAAACAACAGTAAGGTCAAACTTTAGATTTTTAAGATGTTTTAGACATCATTGAGTAGGGTGTGATCATCTTGTTTAGTGAGTTCCAGAGAAAGTAAATAAGGTCTTCAAAAGGGTCACAAATAACTTAATTGGTAGAATTGGAATTCTGATTTTATCTTTCTAATGGAATGCTTTGAGTACTACATAATTCCAACTTTAAGTTGATTAATTAATTTTAATCAATCAAAATTTTTTATGATAATTTGTGACATCGTTTAAACGTTTTAAATGTGAACTTTATGAAAAAGAAGAGAATGTAGGAGACTGGATATTTTTGAAGGCAGCAATAATGTAATCATAACAATAACAACAATTCTAACCATGATTAAAATTTGGAAGAAATATTTAAGTAATTGAGACTTATATAATGGTATTGCATGCATGCATATGGAATAAATCTGAAGTCATTGCTCTGATTGAGGATTATCTTGCATGTATTAAAGTTCCAAATAATATCTGCAGAAATTAAAATAATTATTTTCCTTGTCTACCACCTCAAATTGTGATTCACAATTCAATCATTAGCACCATTTTATATTTAGAGACTTTCAACAGTACAGCATTTGCATCACAATCTGTTTTTTAATTTTTTTAATACAGTGTCACTTCAAGATAACTGCAGTGTAATGCTAGTTTGGTAATCAAAATTGTAAATATGGCAGATAAGGATAACATTGATGTACATCTGGCAGTTCAATTGATGGTTTTCAGTAGGGAGACTGCAATTAAAAGCAATGTACCAATTTCAATATCTGCAAGGCAGAGATTTTTCTAATAAATGGGGTAGTAAAATATAAGAGAAAACAGATATCCTTTCCTGTGATCTAATATTGAAGATGGTACCATCTTCCATTGCAATCATCCCAAATTCTAAAATGTGAATTTCTTTCTTATGATTTACTTTAATCTGAAAATCAGAGATTTTATCACAAAATTTAGTAAGTCCTCAAACTGACTCCTACTCTTTTCTGCATCTTCAGTCCATTAAATAATCATGTATATTTTGTATATGAATATGTGTGTGTGTGTATATATATATGTATATATATATATATATATATATATATATATATATATAATATATATATTTGGAATTTTACAAAAATACTTACATGTACATATATCTAGATAATGTGTTATTCTTGCCTATGTAACTATGACACTGTCATTTTTAA
This sequence comes from Halichoerus grypus, assembly GCF_964656455.1. Classification (NCBI taxonomy): domain Eukaryota; kingdom Metazoa; phylum Chordata; class Mammalia; order Carnivora; family Phocidae; genus Halichoerus; species Halichoerus grypus. The sequence continues at coordinate 23,993,732 of NC_135715.1, forward strand.
CTGCCTATATGTTTAGCTCTAGCTAAAATCATGGTTGCCAAGGAAGACTATTTTTTGATTTGTGGTCAATGCTGCAGTTTGCAGAACCTGGCACTGTGACTGCCTATTAAGCCCCAGGTCAGCTCAAAGCCAGAGTTGAACAAAGCTACCTCCTCTGTTTGTTGCACAGCAGGCTGATCCATGTAATGTCTTTGCTAGTTACAGCTTTGTTGGGTTGTTGAAGTTCTGTTTGGAACAAGCTTTGAAAACTTGTGTTTGCTTGGTGATTTATATCTTCACTTGGTTCAAAGAGATGATTGGTGTCTATGGCATAGGCAGTACATTTTTATCCACAGAATCAGAATTGTCAATATGCTTGAGTGAAATATTTTGATTGAACCAGTAAGAGCTTTAGAATGTAGCTGTGTTGGACATATTGATTCATATATACATGATGTTTGTTGTAATATATCTCTTGTATTCTCCTCCTACATTGTTCACTTGTTCTGTAAATAAGGGAGGTCAGAAATAAGCATTCTTATTTTATTTATCAGAATTGAAATGAATTCCAGTGGCTGGAGTCATCAGCACTGTTGACAACTGTTGGATCAGAAAGTTTCCTTTGTGTTGTGGACAAATCACATAACTTCTCTTTACCCAAGTTCTCAGTCTGCCAAATGGACGAAACACAATGTTAATATTAAAGAACAATATCTTTAAAATGGGCGGTACAGAATTCTGATTCATTTTATCTAATGATTTCATTCATTTTGGTGGTTTCATAATCAGATTATAACTAAGTAGTAATGTGTTTGAAAGTACTCACTCCAAAAGTAAAAATTTGGATATACAAAAAGGATACATAAAATGATTAATGGGAGGTGATTATTTACTACCAGAGTTAGCTATATGATATATAGATATTTTTTTGACTAGTGCTTTTAGGATATTAATTGGTTTATAAAATTAAAATTGTATAAAGTATAAAATTATTTTATTAAAATAGGTATAAACATCACTAACTTTTAGAAATAATGTACATATTATATTACTTTAATTTAGAATATCTTGACACAGTTTATTGAAACATTAGCAAATATATATGTTCCTGACATATGACATATTCATAAGGTGAAATTTAATTCTATAAATAGTTGCAAAATTTTGCTATAGTTGATTGCGACAGCCTGAGTAATACCATACAAAATTTATGTGGGCAATATAAGATTTCATGAAGTGCACTGAGTTTATAAACACATTAAAATCTTTATTCTTGGTGCATGAATATTTTTTCTTCTCAAACTAAATATGTCAGCCCATTTTATAAAGACCTCTGCAATCTCAGGATTGTTACACATGATATAAGGTGATGAAAAACTAAGATAATTCAAAATCATCAAATATGATCAAAACATATATTGTGTCATCTAGTCTACTGCCCAGTGCTAAGGACTGTACACAACCAGTGAAGCCGAAACAGTCTACATTCTAGTTCACCCTTCTAGCCAACATATAGGAAACATATAGGTATAGGAAAATGTTAGAAAGCAGACACACAATCAATAATAAATGAATGCTATTCTCTTTTGAGTTTTCAGATACACCATTTGTAGGGCACTGATATCCTTAGTCATTTTAATTCAGGGTATTGATAGTATTGAGAAATGTGCACATCTTAGCTAGCTATGTTTACACATTTATTTCAAGAGAGGTTATTTTCAAAGTGAGTGACCGCTGGCATTGGTAGAATCTGTACCCACAAAACAGACTTTCAGGCGCCTGGGTGGCTCAGTTGGTTAAGCAACTGCCTTTGGCTCAGGTCATGATTCTGGAGTCCCGGGATCGAGTCCCACATCGGGCTCCCTGCTCAGCGGGGGGGTCTGCTTCTCCCTCTGACCCTTCCCCTCTCATGCTCTCTGTCTCCCATTCTCTCTCTCAGATAAATAAATAAAATCTTTAAAAAAAAAAAAACAGACTTTCAATAACTAACACACACTAAAGTGGAATTAGACATTTGCCTGATGAGCAGGGATCAGATAATATATTGAACAATCAACAAGTTATCTATGCTCATAAATATATATATATATGCTCTTAGGAAGTAAGTTTCTATGTCAAAATCTGACAATATTCTCAGAACTGGTAGAAAAGAACAACAATGCCAATTGTTTCACAGTTCACTTCTTTCTTGACTGCTCTAACTGCATTGAACCTTGTCAGCATTTCCACAAGAGTTAACTTGTTCTGAAAATATTGTCTGGTCCTTCTTCTCTAGCTAGAAAAGTAAAACATTGTAGTTAGGGAAAAGTAGAGGATTCAAACTGAAACAGGCCTTACACAATACCTATGTAACTGCAGCAATGTATAAATGAGAATTTGAAATAGAAAACCTTAAAAGAACTTCTTTGAAGTCATGTTGCTAGTTAGAAGGGGAGTAAAATCAAATTGTTTTTCACTTTAACTCACTATCAGCAAATGATACAGTGTGCTCTTTCTTTATTCTTGGTTCACTAGTGGTAAGGATTACAAAATAAATTCTGAAATGGTTACACATTGACTTTGCAGGTTTTAACACTGATTTCTTGTTTTAAAGTCTATCCCAACCAAAGTTTTTATGAATTCCCATGGAGTGGATGGTTTTGTTTCATCAATTTTTTAAGGCATAAAATTTGTGTATGATATTTTATGTGTTTGTATATTTTCCTGTGGCATATTGATAGATTTGATAAAATTGTCAAAAGAAAAAAATGACCTACGGGCGCCTGGGTGGCTCAGTCGTTAAGCATCTGCCTTCAGCTCAGGTCATGATCCCAGGGTCCTGGGATCGAGCCCCATTTCAGGATCCCTGCTTGGCAGGAAGCCTGCTTCTCCCTCTCCCTCTCCCTCTCCCACTCCCCCTGCTTGTGTTCCCTCTCTTGCTGTGTCTCTCTCTGTCAAATAAATAAAATCTTAAAAAAAAAAATGACCTAAAAGGTTAAATTTCATAACCTCTTCAGTAAAACAAAGCACAAAGACACATAAAAAAGTTAATATGTATACATATAGGTAGACAGAATGATTAATATAAAAAATTACCTGGTTTTTAATAAACATACATGGTAAGGTTATATATTTGGATTATAATTGAAGATGTATTTTTTGTTACTTACTTTATTTTTATTATTATAAGACCTTGATTATTTTTTTTAAATAACCAGGGGTTATAGTACAATTACTTAGCTTATCATGCACATTTCCACCAGAGTTGGCCCTTACCAACTGTTTATTCCCTGGGGCTGCTGTAACAAATCAGCACAAATTTGATGGCTTAAAATAACAAAAATTTATTCTCTTATAGTTCCGGAAGCCAGAAGTCCAAAACTAGTTCCACTTGGCTGAAATGAAGGTGACAGCAGAGCTGTGCCCTACCCCGCCCCCACAGACACTCTAGAGAATCCATTCCTTGCCTCTTTCAGCTTCTGGTAGCTATAACCATTCCTTGGCTTGTGGCTCCATCACCACAAATTCTGCCTTGGTGTCCACATTATCTTCTTCTCTGTGTGTCTCAATTTTTTTTCTCTGCCTCCCTCTTTTGTTGATACATGTGACTGCATTTAGAGAACACCAAGACAATCTGGTAAAATCTCATCTCAAGATCTTTAACTTAATCACATCTGCAAAGACCTTTATGCCCATATAAGGTAAAATTTACAGATTTCAAGGACTAGGGCATGCATCTATTTTGGGGTGTCATCATTAAGCCTACTAAACTGACTCTCCTTTGTTAGTATTTACTTTCCCACCAAGAGTACCTTACAGCTCAACTATAGACCAATTACAATTACACCAATTACAATTTTTCAACACATCAACCTCTCTCTCTCTTCAGTTCCTTTCACTTATTATTCCACTTGTCTTCAAGGCTCTTCCTCATGGCTCTTGACTTACTTCATTGTTTCATATCCTTCAATCTAATTCAGGTTAAAACAAACAATCAAACAAACAAAAAAAACAAAACAACAGCAAAATATTCCTTGTGTAAATAGAGTTGACTTCATTAGTAGAAATGGTAATTTACTTTAATACAGTGTTCTGTCACTAGGGAAATAAGCTGCATTGCAATGAGAAAACTGGAATCACTAAGTTATCTATAAATCAGAATTGGATTTTCTGTTATTACAATGGGTATTGATAGCAAACTTTTCCAAAATTAAAATGAATAGTATAAAGAGAGTTTAAATATATTCTATTTTTAGATCATAACATTTTCTAGCTTATAAAAAGGCATTAATTCCTTATTAGAAAACTGACTATTTAAATGAAAAGTGTGGGGCGCCTGGGTGGCTCAGTCATTAAGCGTCTGCCTTCGGCTCAGGTCATGATCCCAGGGTACTGGGATCGAGCTCCGCATTGGGCTCCCTGCTCCACGGGAAGCCTACTTCTCCCTTTCCCACTCCCCCTGCTTGTGTTCCCTCTCTCTCTGTATCTCTCTCTGTCAAATAAATAAATAAAATCTTAAAAAAAAAATAAAATGAAATGTATAATATGTTCTAAAGAGCAATATGCCTTTCCTACATTTTTAGAAAAAAAAAGTTTCTACACATTCTTTAACATATGAAAAAGCAAAACCTCATAATGTCATTTTATAGCACTTCATTCTAAAACCACATAGTACTGATCATATGTTTACTTAATTCAACTCATAATCAAGAAAATGTACTCTGGACTAAGTAGTAACCTGGAAAAGGAAGAAAGAGAGCACAGTGAGACGTAGCTCTTGTTCTTAATGAAATTTTAACATAAGAAGGGAGATAAATGAGTCAATGGTAAGTAAGAGAATTGGGTAAGTGATATAGATGTTAAAATACACAATAGGAACACAGACTAGAAATGAAAGACGTGTGTGCATGAGCGCGCGCACCTGCATGCGTATGGACACACCCGTGGGATGCATGGTAAAGATTGGTGGGGAGCTGGAGAATGACTGCAGCTTTTGGACCCACCTAAAAGGAGCAGTAGGGATCCACTAGGCAGTCTGAGTCAGAAAGGGATGACTTAGCAAAAAACACTAAGAAGTCAGACTAGCACAGAGATATGCAAGTAGTCTAGATTATTCAGAGCAAAGATTATCAAATTTGATTAATGTAAAAAAAAAAAAACACTCAACAAACTAAGAATAAAATGGAATAAAATGATTAATGTAAGAAACTGGCATAAACAGAAATCTTGGGCGCCTGAGTGACTCAGTCAGTTGGGCATCCAACTCTTGATTTCAGCTTGGGTCATGATCTCAGGTTCCTGGGATCAGGCACTACATCAGACTCTGAGCTGCTGAGCATGGAACCTGCTTGAGATTCTCTCTCTCTCCCCCTATGCCTCCTCCCCCCATGTTCTCTCTCTTTAAGGAAAAAAAAAAAAGAAATCTTACATAATTCCCATTGACATACTCTAAAGTGTATTGTAACTTAATATCTATAAATATGGAGCATCATTTTAAAACATCTTATGCATAAATTATTAAGAAAGTATAAAACTAATGCAAATTTATAAATTGTGTTTAATGAAAACTATAAAATTAATAGGAGTAAAATTAACATTTAATGTAGTGTCCTGCTAGCATTCAGTTCTATGTTAAATTTAAAGTATTTTAACTTTAATTTTACTAATACAGAAAATGTCTGTTCTCAGAAAGTAGAAATGCATGGAATAACTGCAAATTTATTTTTGGGTAGATCAGGATAAGCAATCCTTCAATTTAATACAATTTCTGCTCAGTGATTATTACTTAAATGCCAATTTTAAATAGATGCTATTTGAGGATAATATTTAAATTGTGGCAATATTTAACTTGACCTAAATGGTAAGTCAATGCAATTATTACTGAAACTGGAAAAAAATGAGGTTATACCTTAGATTCATAGTTAGTAGCCACTGGAAATACCTGATTCACAGCATTTTGAAAATAACCAATTAATCACACCTTTCTCTCCTCAAATTTTAAGCCATAGGAGAAACTGATATACTAGTCAACAAGAGCTAAGAATACCCTCTTTATTACCAATAACAAAAAGACATAGGAAAACATGGTTTGGCCCTGAGTCCAAATTTGCTGCCTTACTAATATTATATCCCCATAAGCTTAGACACTGAACAGCATATGAAGATTGTACAGCTAACAGTTAGAATCAGCCGGTACTAAAGCATATTTTGGTCTATAGCACAGACCAACCAGCACACAGAGTAAGAATGAAAAGCCACTCAAGAATAGTAATTTATGAATCAATAGAACACATCCTGTTAACAGAATAGAAAGCAAAACCCATGTGGCCACCTCAATAGGCACAGAAAAACTATTTGGTAAAGTCCAATAACTTTTCCTGATAAAATGATTAAAAAAAAAAAAAAACACTCAACAAACTAAGAATAAAATGGAATTTGCTCATACTGAGAAAGAACATCTCACTACTTTTATTCAACATGTCTGCTAGAAGTTCTATCCTGGATAATTAGGCAAAAGGAAGAAATCAAAGGCATCCAGATTAGAAACAAAGAAGAAATTATCTTTTTTTGCAGATGGGCATGATCTGGTACATAGAAAACCCTCAGGAATCTACAAAATAATTGTTAGAACTTATAAAATGAGTTCAGTGACATTGCAAGATAAAAGATTGATATATAAATAAAGTATATTTCTAATAATAGTGAATAACCTAAAAGTGAATTAAGGCAATGATCCCATTAAACATCAAAAACATCAAAAGAATAAAATACTTAATAAATTTCACCAAAAAAGTGCAAGACTTACACAATGAATACTACAAAATATATTTGAACAAAATCACAAAAGAACTAAATAAATAGAAGGACATCTCAAGGTCATGGGGTAAAAGACTTAATATTGTTACAATCGCATACTGCTCAAATTGATCTCTGGATTCAATGCATCCCCTATCTTAATCCCAGGTGCTTTCTTGCAGAAATTGGTAAACTAATGCTGAAGTTCCTATGGAAATGCAAAGGTCCCAGAATAGCCAAACAATACTGAAAAGAAGAACAGAGTTGGAGGACTCATATTCCCTGATTCCAAAACTTACTATAAAACAACAGTAATCAAGACAGCTGCTTATGGTACCAGCATAAGGATTGGCATATAGATCAATAAGCTGGAATTAATAGTTTAGAAATAAACTCTTATGTTTATAGTCAATTGATTTTTGGCAACTGTGCCAAGACAATTAAAAGGGGAAATGATTTTTTTTTTTAACAATATGGTGCTGAGACAATGGGATATCCACACAAAAGAATGAAGTTGGTCCCTTACCTCTTACAACATACAAAAAAGAAAGAAAGAAAGAAAGAAAGAAAGAAAGAAAGAAAGAAAGAAAGAAAGAAAGAAAGAAGAAAAGAAACTAAGTGAGTCACAAACCTAAATATAATAATTAAAACTGGCAAACTTTTCTATGGAAACATAGAAGTATATTGTATCAGGCAATGGTTTCTTGTATAAGACATCAAAACACAAGTGACCCAATAAAAATAAAGAGAGTTAAGACACCTCACCAAAGAAGATATACAGGTATCAAATGAGTATATGAAAAGATGTTCCACACCATATGTTATTAGGAAAATGCAAATTAAAACAACAATAAAATACCACTGCACAACTATTAGAATTATCAAAATCCAGAACACTGACCACACTAAATCCTGAATATGTGGAGTAACAGGAACTCTTACTTATTATTGGTGGGAATGAAAAATGATACAGCCACTTTGGTAGTTTATTACAAAACTAAATATACTCTAATCATATGACCCAGCATTGTCCTCCCTGGTATTTGTGCAAGAGTTGAAAACTGATAACTGCACAAAAACCAGCAGCACATGGATGTTTACCAGCTTTAGTGTCAAAATTTCGAAACCAACTAAGATGTTCTTCAGTAGGTAAATGGATAAATTGTGGTACATCCAGACAATGGAATATTATTTTTTGCTAAAAAGAAATGAGCTATCAAGCCATGAAATGACATGAAGGAAACTTTAACACGTGCTGCTCATGAAAGAAGCCAATCTGAAAAGGCTATGAAAATAGTAAAAAGATGAGGGTTGTCAGGGAGGTGGGAAGGATGAATAGGTGGAAGAAGATTTTTTAGGGCAATGAAAATACTCTGTATGATACTATAATGATGAATATGTGTCACTAACTTTGCCCAAATTGATAGAATGTACAACACCAAGAGTGAACCTTATGTGAACGATGGACTTTGGATAATTATGATATGAAGTTAGGTCCATCAATTGTAACGAAAGTCCCACTCTGGTGGGAGATGTCGGTAATAGGGGGGCTACGGATGTGTGGGGGCAGGGAGTATATGGGAAATCTCTGCACCTTCCTCTCCATTTTGCTGTAAACTTAAAACTTCTAAAATGAAATCTTAAAAAAATCTTAACCCTGTATCTCATTTAATACTTTAAATAAAATGTAGGTAAATTAAATTCTCAAACAAAAAGAAAAAAAAATTTAAAAGAAAATAAATATTTTAAAGTCATACTTGGGGGAAGAGGCTGGCTAAAGTAGGCTCTCCTTAGCAAGGAGGAAACAAGTAGGAAATTGACAAAACAGTGACAGATTGGGAAGATATGTCTACATACATTTAAAAAGTCTCATACGCAAAAGTTTATTACTTTAATATGTCCACTGAAAACAAGCAGATTCTGAGGTATGATACTAGATTTAAAGATTTCCTTTAATATTGATAAAGGCTATCCCAGTAAAATGTACAATAGTTAAATTCATATTTTTGAAGAGCATCATGTTTTAGAGAAGAAATATATTCACACGTACATAAAATGTGACCAGTATGAATAAATTTGAAGAGAAGAAACCAGTTTTAAAATAACAGGCCCTGAGGTACCCGGGTGGTTCTGTCAGTTAAGTGACAGACTCACTTTGGCTCAGGTCATGATCTCAGGGTCATGAGATCAGGTTCCGCTTCTGGCTCTGGTGCTGAGTGTGGAGCCTGCTTAAAAAGATTCTCTCTCCCTCTCCCTCAGCCCCTCCTACCTCCCCCCCCACCCCCCTTCATGCTCTCTCAAATAAATAAATAAATAACAGATTGCATGAAGCAATGCTTTTTGTTTTTTGTTTTTTGTTTTTTTTTAAAGATTTTATTTATTTATTTGACAGAGAGAGAGATAGCAAGAGCAGGAACACAAGCAGGGGGAGTGGGAGAGGGAGAAGCAGGCTCCCCGCGGAGCAGGGAGCCCAATGCGGGGCTCGATCCCAGGACCCTGGGATCATGACCTGAGCCGAAGGCAGACGCTTAACGACTGAGCCACCCAGGCGCCCCAAGCAATGCTTTTTGAAAAATAAATGCAGTTTAATCTCATCCTGGCCTTTTTGGCAAATAAGATGGAATTAAGTAGAAGTCTTACTAGAAATTAATAGAGACAAAGGAATATTGTACTTAAATATTATTTGTTCATATGCAATGAAGACGTCAAAAATACTGTTTTATTTTAAATTAGATCCCATATGAAATGTTGTTTAAACCATTAATGTGCTCAGGAAGCATTTATGTAATGAAACATAAGTTTCATTACATTATCATGAATTATGCATTTGCGGCTCTAATTATATATGTTTTTACTATACTAAGTAGAAGATTGAGGCAGACACAGTAATGACATTTTAAAATCATGTTTTTTTAAGGAAACATTAATACTGAAGGTTCAGAAATATTTTCAGGATGATACATTTTGCTGTAAAAATGTGGAAAAGAAAAGTTAATAAATTGTAATAGAACTAATTCTTATTCTTATTAGCATAGAGTATTTCTTAATTTAAATTTTACCGATTTTATTAGCCTGTTCATTAAATGCAAATTTTCACTTGTAACAACTGAAATGAATTAGTGAGTTGTTCATTTTGTTAGTCTGTGAATTCACATAAAATCTCTGCAAAAAGTCACCTGCCTGCTCGGTGCCCTCAGCATTGATATGTCTCTTCACAAAAACTCAGAATATGTTTTGAGTTTCCATTGGGAAAATAAACATCTAATATTTCAACATTTTCTATAAAATGCTTGGAGTCCTTTTGTTAACAACATATTTAAACCTGGTAAGCATTTGACTAACGTATTTCAGTGTGAGATGTATAAAATTTTTAATATGCTTCTACTGTATTATAACGAAGTTGATATGTTTTCTCCAAACCCTAAAAAGATACAAATCTGTTTTTCCTTTGGAGTTGAAGTACAACAGAGTTGAATTTGCTATTATAAAAGCCAAGCCACAAGCTTACGTGTGGCTATCGGACAGCACAAGGTTTTCTTATTTTCTTGTTTATCAGGCTGTGTTCATTTCACTTTAAAATTCTCCAAGCTATGGATCATCTCTCTGCTCTTTGGGGAGACTACTCCACCATCTAATACAGTTCAGTAGCTATGTCAAAGTCCAGCTTTACTGGCTGGAAATCAGAGTAGAGTAGAATTTCCTTCTAACAGAAGGGCCATTTGACTCATTTTATTATTTTTATTACTGAACACCATCGTGAACTAGCCAGTTGACTGTGCATTGAAAGACATGTGCCTGCCCTAAGGACTCACATCTCAGCAAACAATCCCTTCCCTCTGCCTGACTTGCACAGCAAAGGACAGAGAATGCAATCATCTTGATCAATGAACCTGAGTAAAAGCAGAGCAGTCAGGACACTAATCAAATAAGTAGATCTGCTGAGGCTAATCCTTCAACCCCAAATTTTGTTTCTTGAGGGCCCATAGGAGATAAGCAGAGAAAAGAAAGCTAGACAATATGCTGTACTTACATGCCTCAGATAGACCCTCTGCAGTGACATTTCCATTTAGTCACCTTGAGAATACAATGTAGTGTCACAGACCTAGAAATGCATATTCGGCTTCAGATGCACTTCCACATATAATTTTGCTATTGTCTGAAGCCTTTAGGTTATAAAATATCATACCTGTAATTATAAGCATCATCACAGAGAGAGAAGTAGAAAACCAATTTGAAAATAATCCATCTTTATAAGGTTCCTCCTATATTATTCTTCATAGATTGTTACAGTTAAATCCAAAGAATTACTCTGGGCAAAGAATTGGAATTAAGATTTAAAATGTGACACTAAAAGCTATGTCACCTTGAGAAAAAACATTTCACCTCCCAGCACTTCAAATGTAACTGTAAAACAATAATAACTATTTCGATGGATTGTTGTGAAGTATATTTGGAATAATGTAATTAAAAATGCCATAGAGTACAGTTAACATACACTGTATTAAAATTTGCTCTTCACTTTTAAAACAATTATTAAAATTCCAATCCTAATTGAAAAGTGTTATCGACTTCTATATAGGTTTTGGGGCACAAAAAATGACTTATTCTGTAAAAATGAAGTAAACTTGCACTGCACTGATGAGGTCATTTTCATGAATGACCACAGTGGGCAAATTATTTAATGGAAAGAGGGGGATATTCTGCCAGATAGTATAAATATTTTTATGTATTAAATATTAAAACATTTCTTTGTAATTCCTTTCCAACTCTAGTCTAAACCTGTTTGTTTCATTCTTGTTTTCACTGGTACCAAGTTCTCAGCTTTAAATTAGAAATTTTCTTTTAAAAATGTTTAGTGAAATCACTAGCATATCGAATACTTAAAATATTAGTGTGTGCATGTAAATGTAGAGAATGGTTCTCATGGGTCAGGATTATACTTGGAAAGGGAGCTAATGAATGAACCTCAATGATAACACCCAATGGGGAATATCTGAGAGGCAAGACCATGCCAAAGAGGAAGGGGAGTTTGAGAAGCTGAGCCACAACGAGATCTCTCATAACAAGAATATGTGCTGAGGTGCCATGTAATTATGTCTAAGAAACACACACACACACACACACACACACACACACACACACTCATACCCCTTCCATGAGATTAAGCAAGGAGTGTGTGATGCAGAGAAGTTAATATTGAGTGGAGAGCTCTGACAGCCAAGGTCAAGAGGAGATACAAAAGGTTAGTGATAAAGGAAATATTTGTCTCCACTCTCTCTCCTTGCCACCCTAAGGCATTGAAAGAGTCACTCCTTGAAGGAGAAAGAGTCAAGCTCTATTTTAGAGTCAAGTTCTCCACCCTTCAAGTCCATATACTGTGCATGTGTGAGATCACTGAGGCCCTCATCTCAGGTACAAAATTTAAGATGGGGGTTAAAAACCTCAATAATCAACATAAATGATATGTTAATCTACTTTTAAATCCTCCATTATTTCCAAAAAATCATGATGAATAAAATTTTAAATGAAGACCCATTCAGTTAGAGTCCCAGATTCAAGGCCATGATGTTGAGATGGGGATTGAAAGCATCCAGACTATCCAAAGGTATTCGAGCACATGTAACTGTCATTAATGTGGTTTTAAAAGCATTTAATACTAATAAATACACATTAAAAACATTCTGTCAGAGGAAAATACTTTATGGTAAACAAGGTTTACTTTAATTTCATACAATTCAATAGTCCATTGGGCATTTCAGCAAGGAGAGAGGTAAGCAGGGTGGATGGATCTGCTGTCTCAATTTTCGCAGCTTCATTTCTGGAGTTGATCTACAAGCCTTCCTTCAATCTCACAAATGAGATTTGCTTTTTGCTCCCTTCTATATTGTCATCTGTCATTTTTATTACCAGTGATGCTGTTTGAGAGGTTAACATAAACATTTTTAAAAGAAATGGTTCTCCTTTTTGCTCATCTAATACTCAGGCATAATTATATTTTATTTATTTAATAACAGTGCTGGTAGACAGCTGTTTCAATGTCTTTTTCCTACATACTTTAGCCTAGCGGATATTTGTTAAGATTTATTGGCTTAATTAATTATAGCTTGGACATCATGAAATTCTTTGGAGTCACAAGAAAGCTTGATTTTCTTTGTAACTCTGATAAGCATGGAAAACTAAGTATGAGAGTAATATGTGGATGTATGTGGGTGTATGTATAAATATAACTAAATATATACCATGTAACTCTATAATTATATATATGGTCAAAAATTATAAAATATGGTTTATGCCAAAGGCTAAGTTTTTCTTTTTCATTTTAATCAGTTTCCCTCAGAATGTTTGCAATGTGCTAGCAGGTTGTACAAAAGACAGGTAAAGCTAAGCTATTTCATGAACTCCCAACACATGACTCTGTGAAGTCTTTTGTCAGTAAGCCCACCTTCAATTAATCACAATGTCTGAGAGTCCTCTAACACCTAACATATTATTTCCAGGCCTGACAACTGTAAAAACAACCCTTGAGGGCAATTCCTGTCCTCTATTTCAATACTTCTGAAGCCCTGACAAAAAAGTAGGTGACAGATACAAAGACCTTTCAAGATAATGTGCTTGCTGTTCTGGTTCCTGTAATGGAAAACTATTTTTATATGACTACCAATTAACTTAGATGAGTAGATACTTAATTATACAGGAATGAAAGGAATGAAAACATCTTCCTTTCCTTAAGGAAAAGAGGGCTTCTCTTCCTCAATGCAACAAGTTGTGTATGTTTCATTTTTCTGATTTCTGCTAAAAAGATGAGCTATAAATCTTGGGTATACTCCCAATTAAATAAGCAAAACCACAATTTTAAGTCATGCCTTTTTCTGAAAGGAAGTTTCCAGTTAATATTCTTATTTAACTATAAAGATCCAGAATAGAAGTAGGATGTTGAAGTGTCACTTAGTCATCCCATTGGATTCAGGATTTGATCTGACCCATATCTATGAGAAAGCATAAGAATAGGAACATAAGAATTAGCACTCTTCCTCTTTTTGGGGGGTTTTTTGAGGAAAAAAATAGCAGTTGTATTAATGTTTTTTTAAGATTTTATTTATTTATTTGACAGAGAGAGAGAGAGTGAGACAGCACAAGCAGGGGGAGCAGCAGAGGGAGAGGGAGAAGCAGACTCCCCACTGAGCAGGGAGCCTGATGTGGGGCTGGATCCCACGACCCCGAGATCATGACCTGAGCTGAAGACAGACGTCCAACCGACTGAGCCACCCAGGCGCCCCTACAGTTGTATTATTTTTTAATGGTGACCTTCTACAACTGTATTTCTTTGAAGACAACATGTAATGATAGTGAATTATATTAAAAATCCCACCAACCAAGCATTATATATACAACTATAGTTTATAGTTATTTTATTTAGAAAATAAATTTTGTGATCTTCACTCTTTCTAATGTGGTTATGAATCAATTGTGAATAAATGAAAAAAATACAGGAATATACAATCTAGTCATTTCTATCATTTTTACAAAAATATAATTATAAATTAATTTGTAAACCACTTTCAGTTACTAATTAAAATAAATGTACAAATGAAAGCAAAATTTTATTTATTTATTTATTTTTAGAGAAAGAGCATGGCGGGGTGGCGCGGGTATCCTGTGAAGAGGGGAGGGGCAGAGGGGGAGGGGGAGAGAGAGAGAATTCCAAGTAGTTTCCACACTCAGCATGGAAGCCTGATACAAGGCTCAATCTCACAACCCTGAGATCATGACCTGAACCAAAATCAAGAGTTGGGCACAACTGACTGAGCCATCCAGGAGCTCTGAAAGCAAAATTTAAAAAAATATATTGGCATCAACATAAAATTACACAACATTCTCGGGACACCTGGGTGGCTCAGTCAGTTAAGCATCTGCCTTTGGCTCAGGTCACAATCCCAGAGTCCTGGGATCAAGTCCCAAATCAGGCTCCTTGCTCAGCAGGGAGCCTGCTTCTCCCTCTGCCTGCTGCTTCCCCTGCTTATGTTCTCTCTCTCTCTCTCTGACAAATAAATAAATAAAATCTTTTAAAATAATTATACAACATTCTTATACAAAGACTAATTAAAATCAACCACTGTATAACCTAAATTTGACTTATTTTATTATCTCAAAAGTTTTCTAGGAGTAGCTAATAAAGCCAGAAAGTTGTTAGATTTATTAAATATATGCAATGTGTTGATAAAATGTATGAGCACTATTAAGCGAAAAGAAACCTATCCTTAAAATTGACATACATTTTATGTGTCAGAGAAGATGGAGTAGATGTATTTTTCCCCATTTCTTAGACTAAGTGCAACTAAAAACCCTGAGTAAGTGACATTTTTTCCCTCGATGCAACAAGTTGTTTATGCTGCATCTCTCTTGTTTTCTGATTTCTTTTTGCTTCATGCATTCCAGAGTTGGAGCTGAAGAAACTGACAACCTAGAAATGCCAGTGGATATGCACAATAAAACCCCTACAAAAGCCTGTTCTGTTAGACAAAAGACCAGGAAAAATAGCATCTTAGCATGACAGAAAACTAAGAAAATAACTGCTTTGTGGCAGCCAAAGCCACAGCAAAAACCAAAACCGAAATCACAACAAGCCTGTGGCTTCTCACTCATCTATACCTGCAAAGGTTAAGTGGGGTCCCTAGACTTGCTGGGCTGGAATAAGACCCCCAACATCCCATCAGGGCAATGTCACAGAAGACAAGGGAGGACCTGAGGTTTTCATTCTGGACACCCTTTGTCTCAGAAGAGACAACATGGGGAGCGTGGACTGTTGTACCTCAGTAGCAGTAACAATACACCCCCTCCTTCCACAGTGCGATGGTGTTAAAAGTGGCCACACGGGGAATTCAAACTTCTACCATCTCCAGCGCTAGAATGCTGGCCCCACTGCAGTGTCATGGAAACGGCATGGAAAACTAGAATGCCCTCCTGCACCAGCATTAAGTAGGAACAATGCCCGCCTCAGGTACCAACAAAAGATAAGTGGAGAATCTGTATTTCTACCTCCACCTGTCAGTAATGGGACAGTATTCCATCCCTTTTCTCACCTGAGTAGTCAGAGAAAGCCCGTTTAAAGAGAACCTATGAGTCTAGCACCCATGAGTCCAGAGACTCCTAACACAGTACAAAAATATCCAGGTTTTAATCAGTTATTATTTTTCATGCAAGAAAAAAGAAGACATTATAATAAGTAAATTTTTAAAAATATAATCAATAGATGTCATTACTGAGACAGCAGAGGTGTTAGAATTATGTGACGCAGATTTTAACGTAGCCATGTTAAAAATGGTCAGCTTCAATGATCAATTATGAACACAATTGAAACAAATGCAAAAGTAAAAATACCCGACAAAGAAATAGAAGATATAAGGATGAAACAAATGGAAATTTTAAAACTAAAAAAATATAATAGCCAAAACAAGCAAACAAACAAAAACACCTCTGTGAATGGGCTTAACAGCTAAAAAGCAGAATGAAGGAGACAGAGGAAATAATGAACTTAAAAATGGAATGATAGAAATGACCCAATCGGAATGACAAAGAAAAAATAGACTGGAAAAAAAATTGAACAGAGCTTCAAGGACCTGTGGGGCTATGACAAAAGAGCTACATTTGAGTCACGAAGCTCCATATCTTGGCATTATATTCAATTTATTCAATTTTGGGTATCTTTATATTCAAACATTAAGAGCATATTCAATTAGATTCGTCAAAACCTCAAAACTCCTATGAACTACTTTGAAACACCCTGTGTCTAAACATAAAGCTTGGCAGAGAAAAAATGTTATTTTAGGTTTACACTTTGCCAAAACACATGTATTGCTTCCTGGCCCAAAAATCTCCCCTGAGCCCAACAAATCTATCGTGGTAAGAATCATTTACTCAACTCAGTGCACCTGATCTTTATTAAGTAACTGCAAGGGGCCAGACCCTCTGGATTTCACATCTGTTCTCCCTTCTGGCATGGATTCCGTTTATCTGGAACACGTGGCAAATTCCCATTCTTGCATCAAATTTAGTCCAAATACAATCTTTACAGACTCCCCAAAAGATCTGTGAATTCCTTCGGCTTTACTTCTAATTCAATACATCATGCACTGATTTCTGCCCTCCTAACTAAATGGTATGCTCTCAGAGGCTAGGACTCTCTCTTCTCATCTTTTCTATTCCAGTTGCATTGAAATATCTTCTGTCACAAAATTTATTCATAATTATCTGTTGCATAAATAAGTGGATCAATGTATTCATCTATGCATCAGATATTTTTTATTATCTACTGTGACTAGGCATAGTAATAGACCCATGGTGAGTGAATGATGTTAATCACTATTCGAAAGAATTCAAATTTTAGTGGAGAAAACATACCATTAGAGTACAGAAGTAACTATAATAGAAGACAACGAGCTATATACAAATCCCGTGTTGTTGGAAGATTTTAAGAGTAAGCAGAATTTTGTGTCTTTGTATCCCAGGAAGCCACACATCTCACAGTAATCTAGTTGTATGATACTTTACGAGTTTAGAAAAGGAAAGACTGAAACATTTTTGCAAACATTTTGCAATGTAACTGCGCTATCCCCTTTTGAGCAATAACACAAGTCATATTTTAACTACTTGACCAAATTACCTGGCTAGTATGCATCACAGGGCCCAGTATACAATTAATACTCCAGAGATACTCTACTGTAAAAAAAAAATGCTTAAAGAAATGGTCAACTTAGTGGTCTCCAAGCTCTTATACTGTGATAATCCTTCCTGAATATATGTATATTTTAAATATACAATGCACATTTCCTACTACAACAATATATCAACTACCTTTAAAAAATACAAAAAAGAAAATAATTTTGTAAAGATGAAGTAAACAATGTTTATACAATAACTTGTAAATATTTATTAGGAATGATAATTAAATAATTTAAAAGTCTGGGATTTAGTTTAATTTATATCAAGACTTACAGTATCTTTTAGAAATATCTTGGTTTTTAAATAGTAAAAAACAGTACCTTGAACAAATAAGAATTTTATTTTTTTCTTGTTTTAAAGAGCACAAAGATGAGAAGTCCACAGCTATTGTATCTTTTCAAGTATGTCTTCAAGGACCACTATCCTGTCTTCCTATTCTTTGTTTTCAACGTGTGACTTTCATCTTTATGTTCACACAGTGGCTGCTACATCTTTCATATTCATCTCTTATCTAGGCAAGAGGTAAAATCAGGGTGAGGGGCACAAAGGCAAAGATTGAAGAGGCATGTCCTTAAATTATTTTCCAGCACAGCTGCTACTTGTATTTCTATGGTTAAAACTGTGTCACAAGTCAAGTCTAAGAAACAGGTTAGCCTGGGAAAATATTTTGGCTTAATCTGTACTAGAGTAAGGAAATGGGTTTTGTCTAAATATGCCACTGTTTCTGGTTTGACTAGCGTAGCTCAAAGTGGTAGTCACTAACAACTGAGAAAAAAAATCAACAGATTGAAATCAGAGAAATAGACAATTTGCATGAATTTATTAACTATGGAAAGGAAGTCGTCATCTTTCCTTAATATTGTCCTTCTGAAAACTAATTGGAAATATCAATTAAAAATTTTTTTTGATATGGGTCTAAAACCAACTGAAACTTTTATTTCAAAAATTTAAAACAGGAAAAAAATTGTTATAAAATTTCCTATGCAAGTAATAGGAGAGTATGTATAGGCAGACATTCCATATAATTATGCCAACATTTCCAAGCCTTTGGTTTATGAATGTTCTTTCCTTAGTAGAGTACAATGAAAATGAACAAAGACTGATGGCCCTATCTTCAAACCTTCTACATAGCAAAACTCCCACTATTCCCTCAGGATATTAATTTACTCAAGTTGGCAGTGAGGCAGAGTATACCTATAGGTTAAATGTTGGAAAAGAGAATGCTCCTGTTTTTTGTAAAGTTGCATATAAATAGAAGTTGAATTGTTCCGTGTTGCATCCTTTTAGATGTTCATGTGCACCTCCTTGCTACGAGCAGGTATTCAACTTTAGAGAAATTTGGTGTAAAATTATGCAAAATTCTTGAATTTAAAATTTCATAGACATATTTTAGAGAGACCATTACAGTTGACGTTAATTCTAGTCCATGATCATTAATACACTTCTATGATAGGATGTCCTAGGAGATAACCTTCATTGACACTTCACTGAAGGGTGAAATTACTACCACTAGGTTTCAGATTCATAATCGGGTTCCAGGGCCCTACTCTTTTCTAACTCCACTTTCCTTTCCCACTGTTCTGTTTTGGATGTCTATTTTACCAGCGTATTGTAATTCAAAGAAAATACTCAAATTTT
The DNA here is from genome assembly GCF_964656455.1 of Halichoerus grypus. Classification (NCBI taxonomy): domain Eukaryota; kingdom Metazoa; phylum Chordata; class Mammalia; order Carnivora; family Phocidae; genus Halichoerus; species Halichoerus grypus. The sequence continues at coordinate 24,012,842 of NC_135715.1, forward strand.
CTCACTTACAGAAAGACTATTTTGAACAGTTCAGTGTCATAGTAGTTTTATGTTACAGCTTGTTTCAACTGGTTATACTTTGAGTGCAAATTCAATACGAAATGCATTCAATACCAACTACATGTTTACCTTTTCAAAAAAATAAGTTTCACATCCTTAGGATTTTAGATTTACCATGAGATGAGTTTTCTTTCTAAATAACTTTCTATTTTTCTGGCTACATTTCCTCACGTAGTACCTCAAGTTACCTTTCTAGACACTCACTAGGCAAATCTACATTTTTTTTTTTTTTTTAATTTAAGGGCTAACGAATTACACACATGTTTCTACATATACCTCTGTATTTGTTTCTATCTCCCAAATATAATTTTCTGTTCAGAGATGAATTTAACTTGATAACATTCCTCACTTTCTTATAATCAATAATTAATACAACTTGATATCACGTTCATTTTATTTTAAAGATTTTATTTATTTATTTGACAGAGATAGAGTGCAGGTAAGCAGAGCAGCAGGCAGAGGGAGAGGGAGATGCAGGCTCCCTGCTGAGCAGAGAGCCCGATGCGGGGTTCCATCCCTGGACCCTGGGATCATGACCTGAGCCAAAGGCAGACGTTTAACTGACTGAGCCACCCAGGCGCCCCTCACGTTCATTTTAATTACTCCTTTAATTACTAAAGATGTATTTCTTGCATTTCAGTTTTGTTGAAATGATAGAACAGCAGATAGAACAGAATGATAACCAAATAACCATAGAAATATATGTATTTTTTCAGAAGAATATAACACCTGTCTTGAGAACATGACAACTTCTATTCTTTGAGAAGAATACATATGTCCTTATTTTCCTACAACAATGTGTACCGAAGTAGAGTAGTCCGCACTTATCTGCGGTTTCGCTTTCTGCAGTTTCCCTACGGGCAATCAAGTTTATCCTCCTTCTGACGAATCATCGGAAGGTCAATAGTAGCCTGAATCTACCTACGTCACAATGCGTGCGTCATTCCCCCACACGATACTTCATCACAGACACTGATCATTTTATATCGTCACAAGAAAGGTGAGTAAAGTATAATAAGATATTTTGAGAGAAAGATACAATATTCATGTAACTTTTAGTACTGTATGCTGTTACAGTTGTTTTATTTATTATTAATTATTGTTGTTAATCTCTTACTGTGCCTAATTTATAAATTGACTTTTATCATGGGTATGTATGTGTAGGAAAAAACGTAGTATATATAAGGTTCTTTACTATGTGTGGTTTCAGGCATTCACTGAGGGTCTTGCAACATATCGCCTGCAAATAAGGCGGCACTATTAGGCAGGTAGTAAAAACCTATAGTTACTCAGCTGAACTAAATTTACATTCAATCTTCTAAAAATAATTTTGTATTTTGTTCAACAATATTATATATGAACAATAATCATATGTATCATACATAATAATTAGAAATCAGGGGCGCCTGAGTGGCTCAATCTGTTAAGCGTCCAACTCTTGATTTCAGCTCAGGTCATGATCGCAGGGTCGTGAGACTGAGCTTTGCATCCGGCTCTGCGCTAGTCATGGAACCTGCTTAAGATTCTCCCTCTTTTCCTCTCCCTCTGTCCCTCCCCCTCACTTGTGCCCTCTCTCTCTCTAAACAAAAAGAAAAAAAAGAAAAGAAAAAAGAAAAGAAAAATCAAATTAAGTTCCATGCCTTTTCAGGTAATATTACCAATAGAGTTTTTAAAACATATTGCATACATAAATAAAAACGATATCAGAATGATATTAATATACCTTTCCTTTAAAATGGAAAAAATATATTTAAAAAATATATGTTTTAAAAACAAGTTTAGATATCTTCAAACATAAATTTGATACAATATCTTTGATTTTAGAACTATAATCTTGCAAAGACTTTTTAAATGACCCTCTGTGAGCTTGTTCATTATTCATAAATCTTGGGTTGAACTTGATCTATATAGTCAGTAAGACTGACCCTTACGCAATTAAAGCAAATAGTTCCTTCATTCATATTGGAATTTAGTCAGCAATAAATCATTCTTGCAAGTTATTTATACATACTCAAGGTTAGTGCCACAATCACCCTTGCTTTTACTCTGTGTCAAACACTTTTCCTCAAAGAAGAAAGGAGAGACAATTATGAATTTGACTCTATGGTAGCACCCAATATATTAATTATAGGGGTTTTGTTGTTGTTGTTATTGTTGTTGTTTTGTTTTTTTATATAATTCAGGTCCCTCTATCACATCCTTAAGCATATGTGTGCAACCATGGAAGCATGTATCCCAAGAAAAGCTACTTATTGTTTTCTTTTTCCTTTTTCCTTTTCCCTTTTCCTTTTTCTTTCCTTCTCTTTCCTTTTTTTCTTTCCTTTCCTTTCCTTTTCTTTTCTGTTCTTTCTTTTCTTTTTTCTTTACCTTGTGCTTTAGTTTTTTCACCTCGAACATAATTCAGTGTAGGAGAAGATTAGTTTGGGTGGCATGCAAACAAGACTTTAACACAATAGAAATGTCTTCTCTGTCAAGCGTTGATCCTGAGGTCAACCCAGTTTGTTCCTATTCCCCAAAAAATGAATTAACTAAAAAAACAAACAAACAAAACATAGCCTACTATGTGCCTTACTAAGTTACCCGGTATTAAAAATAAAAAGGAGAATATGAGCAAACTCAGTTCTCAGAAAACTTCTATTTGTGCCTCAGTGGCCTCTCACCAACATTCTGCATCCTTGACTATGTAGTATCACATATTAAACTTCTCTCGTTTCACAAGTAATCCTCTTTTAATGAACAAATATCCCAAAATTACTTCCCTGTCCACTTTCTTGTTAGCTAACATTGCTATGTATCAGACACTAGTATCTGTTATCATAACAGATACTAGTTATGTGCTTTACATACATTATTATTTAATTCAAAGAAAAACTCTATAAAGTAGGTCCTCTTGATACCCACTTTTTATAAATGATGATACTGTGACTTCAGTGGATGAAGAAACTTAAGGCAGGGTCCCACAACTTGTATCCTACTCTGCAATCACATGGACAAAATTTTCTTACCTCAATGCCAAATTCTGTCACTGAGGCAAAAATTTAATCACAATTTGTATCCTCTTTAAGTAAATTTGTTTAAATCAAATCTCTTCCCAAACTGTTAGCACTAAGCATGGGATATAGAAATTGCTCCTTTTCCACTGTCTACATTTATGTATAACCTAATTTCGAACTACATAATCAGATTGAGTTCTTAAGAGCAATCTTGCATGGCAGATATTACTATACACCATTTTCAAATGGAGACAATCTGGCTCAGAATCTTCAGGGAGTTTTGTCCAGTATCACACAGCTAAGTGCCAAAGCTAAAATTCCAGCCTCCGTTTTCTAGCTAATTTCCTCTGCTCCTTCCATGATCTCTGTACAGTTTTTAACACATTTTGGTGAAACATGGTTAAATGTGACCTTTCTTTAGTCATATAACTTGGTTTATTCTAATAATGTGTATAAATAAACTTGGCAAAAAATAGAAAATGAAATGGGAGTAGTTGTGGTACCTCTGTTTAACAGCAGAGGGGAGTGGAATAGGAGAGTGGCAAAACAGCAAGTGAATGAGTAAATTCCTTCTCAAGACACCTGACTCCACAGCCCAGAGCAAAACAGATATTTGGGTTTTTTGTTTGTTTTTAAATCGTGTTGGAATTTTTTTTAAGATTTTATTTATTTGACAGAGAGAGAGAGCACAAACGGGGGAGCAGCAGAGGGAGAGGGAGAAGCAGACTCCCCGCTGAGCAGGGAGCCTGAGGTGGGGCTGGATTCCAGGACCCTGGGATCATGACCTGAGCGGAAGGCAGACACTTCACTGACTGAGCCACCCAGGTGCCCCCAAAACAGATATTTGAATATTCCTACCTCCATAGAAAAAGCTCTCTTAAAGTCATTTATAATCATGTCTGCAAGAGACATATCTAATTATGATGCAGCACCAGAAAATTATATATATTTAATGTGGCAATAGAATTTATTGAAATATTTTATTACAGTGATAAACACTCTTCCTTAGATTTTATATAGCATAATCATTGTCTCAGAACTCAAAATAACTAGTGAAAATTGAGTGTTCCCTAAGAAAGTGTCATTTGGAAAATGAATGCTATACACATGTAGTGTTAGATATCTGAAAAATCATGATACACGCTCAAGTTTGATTCAAGTATTCTCTGATTCTGTAGACAAATAAAAATGGAGTTTGATTTTCAAACTCTAATGTGCATATGAATCACCTAGGGATCTGGTTAAACTGCAGGTTTGGATTCAGTTAAATTTGGGGTGGGGCCTGATTATCTGCCTTTCTAACAAGCTCACCAAGTTTCTTGGAATACCCATTAGAGTTTAAGACACAGATTGAAGGGATATTTGGATGTGTCTCTAGCAATTAAAAATAATTAAAACTGAAATGTTAAGTAGAATCCCTCCTTCATACTTACCTCAGTGCCTATTTTGATCAAGGTACTTAGCATTTTAAGAGCTAAGGAGCCTCTTTGAAATTAACTGGAACAATAGTGCTCAGATAGAAAAAGGATTTCAGGCAGATACATGTAGAGGGCACACTTTATTTTTTCAAAGGTTCATTTATTTATGTATTTGAAAGAGAGAGAGAAAGGGAGCGCACAGAGAGAGAGAAAGGGAGCACACAGAGGGAGAGGGAGAAGCAGACTCCCCACTAAGCAGAGAGCCCAAGGCAGGGCTCCATCCCAGGACCCTAGGATCATGACCTGAGCTGAAGGCAGACGCTTAACTGACTGAGCCACCCAAGGACCAAGGGCACACTTTTGAAGTTAAATTACAAGGGGAAGATTCTGGACTCTGGGAAACAAACCACCTGAGAGCAAGAAAGTGTTGAACTATTTAACTAGAAAGATATACCATAAGAGACCACGGGTTCTACCTGGAACCAATAGTTAGAGCTTGTGGTAACTTGAATATGCCCCTTCTAGATATCCTGGTGAAGTGTGTATTCTGAGGCAATGGAGAGCCAAAGGTCCCAAAAATAAACAAATAATTACAAAATAAAACTCCTAAACATCTCGGCTGTCACCTTCAATCAGTTAAGTAGCAGTTGCTAGAACTTCAAATAGTCAACAAACCAGGTTAGTAGTAAGGCTGCAGTGAGAACAGTTAATAATCTTCAAGGGAGAGCTGACCACCTACTAGTGAGGAGGAAGTGACATTTGAGTAACAGATAAAAAAAATATGCTTGCTTCTGTAATTTTGGTCCAAGCAACTATTTTAACAACTAAATAATATAGTATATACTATAAAATATAAAGTAGCATTATCATTCTGAGATTTGCAACATATTCTGAATATTAAAAAAAGTTAGGTATTTTGGGGATTTGTTTTTAGTATCTTAACCCTAATGTCAGCTTTTTGTGGATGATAGTTGTAACAATCAGATTTAAGTATGCTAAATGTTTCCATTTGAAATTTTAATGGGGTAAGTAATTATTATAAAATATGTTGATTTCTCATTGTCAGTGAAAATTACAATGCAATGCACAGCAAGCTTTTAACTGAGTGAAAATAGTTTTTATAGTGTCAGTTTATGGCATACCATCAGTAATTGTCTAAGCAACCATTATATTTTTATTGGAGACACATGTGGTAAAACAACTGAAATAGTCATGTAAAGTCTTTACATTGCTTGTTTGTTTGTTTTTTTTCATAGTTTGTGTTATATTTAAATACCAGTACTGCCAGGTTCAAATTTACTGCTATAGTGAATTCCAAATGGGAATATTGTAATACTTCAGGTATGAATATGAAGTAATTATATTGACTCTACAATCCAAAATGTGAGTCAGTAATTTTTTCAACAAACATGTTTCATTATACTGTCAAATATTTTTTGCAGACTATAATGACACATTGAAATCTTAGAAATCACTTGAAACATGAAAATGTCCACAAGTTAAAGCCACAAATTATAAAATATACCTGATAAATCACATGAGACTTGAAAGAGGATTAGGGAGGCGTCTGATGGCCAATTCATGACACTTTAGACCATAAACTAAAGAAAAAAAAGTCTTGAAAGTCCAACACCCAAAAGGTGACAAGGTTCTCAGAGCCACAGTGAGACTTGGGATGCTGACTAGCCTCAGGCAAAGTGGCTGGTCTCACTTATAATGTGTTCTTGCTCTCCTCAGACATTCTGGTGCTCACTTGGTCTGCCAAGGACTCAAGCAGGTGCTAGAGAGCCCTGTGAGTAGTGCCTATGTCCTATATCCAATCCCTTGCTATTGTGCAGTACAGGTCATATTAGCTTTGTGACCAATACAGGTCACTGGTTATGTCTGAAATTTAGGATACCTTAGTGTTTAGAGTGGTGTGTGTGTGTGTGTGTGTGTGTGTGTGTGTGTGTGTATGTGAGAGAGAGAATTAATATTAATATGCACCCTTGGGATGGTTAGATAATATTTGTAGGACCCTAATTAGGAATATACAATTCAGAGGTGGTTAATTGGCACTTAAAACCCCTTAATCAGGAATTCATACTTTAGAGCTCCTATATAAGCTCATTACACATTACTAATATGAAGCAGAAGGCTCATAATTAAAATGATAAACATTAAAAATGTTTTATTTGGGGGAAATAAGTGACAGTTATGATATATAGCTATCTAGGAAGATGGTATAGTACATTTAACCACAGTACACATACATTCATTTTCTCTCTCTCCCAATTTCTCCATATCTCCATCTTGTTCTTAACCAAAAACTCTAATTCCTGATCCAAGTAGAAGGCTGGCTGATCCTGCCATCGGTTTATCATTTTATCTGCCTTAGAGTGAACTGGAAGTTTGAACATATTTATGAGTGCCTAAAATAGAACAAGTATCAATGTTATGGAATAAGTTACATAATTATTTTTGTACATGCTTGGTAACAAATATTTGTATGTTTATCAGGATCCAGAGGCTTACTTTCATTGTAGCATGTTCCATGTTGGCAATATTGGGAAGTTGTATATATCTCCCATCTTCTCTACCTAGTAGTCAGAAACCACCAACATCTACTAAAAGGGTCTGACAGTGGTTGACTGCAACATTTTTCTCAGATCAGTTAACAGCAGTCACTTTGATATCCATTACTAGGCATAGCTCTGAAATATTTCACTGACAAAAGGAACATTCATTTTGTACAGTTTATCATCAAAAGTACTTGCATCACAGACTAAAAGTTCTATTTAAAGGCAAACAATATAAGGCAACAGTATTTGCAGTAATTCTGAGCCTTAAATTAGAAGTTTCAAATATGATAGGCATACAAATCTGAATTTTATTTTAGAAAAAAATAATTTGCTCAAAACATACTATTAAACAGTACATTAATATGCATATACCTAACTACTATTTGATATTAAGAATCACTGGACAGGGGCGCCTGGGTAGTGCAGTTGGTTGAGTGTCTGACTCTTGGTTTTGGCTCAGGTCATGGTCTCAGAGTCGTGAGATCGAGCCCTGGGTTGGGCTCCGCGCTGAGCATGAGTCTGTTTGGGATTCTCTCTCCTTCTCCCTCTGCTCCTCCCACCTGTGCACTCTCTCTCTAAAATAAATAAATAAATCTTTAAAAAAGAAAAAGAATCACTGGATAATCATAAAACTTTTAAGTGGATTTGTAACTCTCAATGATTATGTAGAATATTTCATGTGTCGTTCTTTTCTTTTTCTTATTTATTTATTTATTTATTTATTATTTATTTTTTGGTGTCATCATAGAATGCCTGCACATTTGTTGTGGCTGACCCTAGTGGTCTGTTGGTTGCCTCCTCAATAACTATTCTGTGTCCATATTTTATAAAAGGTAACATAGTGCCCCGTTTGAAAAACTACATTCCTCAGACTCCTTTGCAATTTAGTCCTGTCATGAAATACAGTTATTTCCAATGAATTTTCTGCTGGGGACATCTGGGAAAATTTGCTTTCTTGATACAAGCATCACTTATTTCCCTTTGTTGCTTATTTATTCCTGTATTTAGTCTGGCATTGCAAACATTAAGCCATAGGTAGAACACCATCTTGCAACCCCAAGATGACTGTGAAAATAAAAGTCATTTACTAAAGATGGTAAAATGGAAAGAAGGAGCTCAGAGACATTGCTGATACCATGGAAACTTTGCTACAGCTCTGGGCTGCTTGCCTTTACATGTTTCCTTATGTGAGGGGTCACTGGGTGGGGGTGGGAGGTTACAATTCTATTACATACAGCTAAACACAATCCCAAACTGTTTTAAATTCTGATAATTAACACTTTTCACTTTTCTTATTGAAAACAAGACCAATAGCAATCATTATTTGCTAGGAAGAACAAAATTTTACATATATTTGGTATAGCTTTTTTATAAGAAACCAAGCATGCATTAATATGCAGACAGATTTTAAAAGAAGCAATTCAAGTTCTGTCCCATGATAATCTGTTAACAATTTTCAGTAAATTCCTAGGTCCTGGGTGGAGAAAAGATCAATCAAAGTTGATTAGACTCAGTCTTAATTTTGAACATCTGTGTTTATTTTGTATGGATAATCCAACTTTGAATATGCTGCTGCTGATGAAGATAAATAAAATCATACCTAATATTTGGAAATATTGATATAGGATACATAGTGTTTTGACATGTGGTATAACTTTACTTTTAAAATAACTGAATTTGGTAAAACATTACAACAATTTTTTAAAATTAAAGAAATTGAGAATAAAAGAAATAACTGACTTGCTAAGTATGAATAATATATTGAGGAATCAGGTTTTATATACTCATTATTCTAAATTGATTCCAATTTTGAAGTTAGATTATTTTACTTACCTTTGTTATGGTTCTGGGAAGATTTTAAAAGAGTAGGTCATGGGGTGCCTGGGTGGCTCAGTTGGTTAAGCGTCTGCCTTCGGCTCAGGTCATGATCCCAGGGGCTTGGGATCAAGCCCCAAGTCGGGCTCCCAGCTCAGCCGGGAGCTGGCTTCTCCCTCTCTCTCTGCCCCTCCTCCCTGCTTGTGCTTTCTCTCTCTCTGTCAAATAAATAAATACAATCTTAAAAAAAAAAAAAAAAAAAAAAGAGTAGGTCATGTGAGCTGGTATCAAAAGAGGTAAAACTAGGTTAAACGTGAAGACTGCAAGTAGAGTTAATTTACCATTTTCTGTCTTTACCTTTACACCATTATAGCAATGAATTCTATAGATATTTTGATGGGTCTGGTCAAACTGATCCCTTTCAGAAAATGTCAGCTCAAATATTTTACCTTCTCAACTCATAGTTAATTTTCTTTATGATGACAAGCTGATCCTTGTTCTCACTGAGATCTTTAATTTTGTAACCAAATTATTTTTATGCCAACCTATCAGTGCCATCAGTGATGGCATTTTTTATGCCATCACTTTCTTTCCAAGGCCAAGACCTCATGTATTGTTGAAAAGATCCTCAACTTCTTATCCTTTTCTGACACCTAATCCCAAAAAATTTTAATTGTTGATCAGTACAATGCACTTTCAGTTTCCTCTTCCTGCACACTACCCCATCCAATGAAACCCTGACCAGAAAAAAAATTAGCAATGAACATACAAACTCTCTGAAACCAGTTCCATTTTATGGTTTTGAGGAATCTCTAGAATTTTAAATGCTGACTGGTTACATTTTTTTTTCTGATTAATGTATTGGGTTAACTCAAATTAAAATATTTCCAAACATTCTCCCATTTTAAAGTTCTGAACCCTTCCCTGTACCACTGTTCTGCTTCTGTAACTTCCTGATAATTACTTTTTCTTCATTTTTAAAGAAAAAAATAAAGACCTAGAGAATTAATTGCCTCCCTTGACCCACACTCACCTCTATGTGTAGGTATAGTCCTTCCATTCTTGTTCCTTTTTTACTTTCTTCAGTGGAAGAGGCAGTACCTTCTTCAGTGTTTTGAACCCATTTCTCTTTATGGCCTCAGGGGGGACCCACTCTATTATGATCCCCTATTCTGTCCTGACATTTACTTTATATATAGGTTTGCTCTTTCATTTTAATATTCATGTGCCTCAAGTCTCTCTGGATGGAAAATAGTACTCCTTTTTATTTTATTTTATTTATTTTATTTTATTTTATTTATTTATTTGACAGAGAGAGACACAGTGAGAGAGGGAATACAAGCAGGGGGAGTGGGAGAGGGGGAGCAGGCTTCCTGCTGAGCAGGGAGCCTGATGCAGGGCTCGATCCCAGGACCCTGGGATCATGACCTGAGCTGAAGGCAGACACTTAACAACTGAGCCACCCAGGCGCCCTGGAAAATACTACTTCTTGCTCTAAGTTGCTGCTGTGTGTTTTTTCATTTTTTAATGTTATCTACAGTCACATTGTCAGTTCATCACTTCTCATTCATACTTAAATGAAATGAAATATGATTTAAGTTATGATCATCCCACTGGAATGCTCTAATAAAGGTTATGAACGCCATCACACCTTCAAAATCTATAGACCGATTTTAATTTGCTCTTTCTTCATTGACACTCAGTAGAATATAGCATAGCTCATGACTCCCTCCTCTGGACACTCTCTGCTTTCCATGGTTTCCATGATGCGACTCTTTTCAGGTCCCTCTCACTTCTTTGGTTTCTCTGAAGTGGTTAAAAAAAAAAAAAAAAAAAAATCTGCTCTTCTGCTTTTCCTTGATATAAGTCGTTTTTTGCCCTACCTACTTCTGCCACTGATCCTATTTCTGAAATCTCTCTCATATATCTTCCTTTCCTTCCAATAACTTTTTTCACATTAGTATAAGTCTTACCAAGTCTTATAATAACATCCTAAATTATTATCTTAGTATTTTTATCCTTGTTACCTACTTTCTACAATACCATAGATTATTTTTCTACAAAAGTGATGTGCCATTGCATATTTAGAGGTGAAATAATAAAGGCTGTGGTTAAAAATCTTAACCTGAAATAGTTCTTTCTGAACTGGCCCTGAGAAATATTTTCTAACACCATTTACAGAAACTTTCCTTCTGAAACTGGTTCCAGCTACGCACAATAACTTGGAATTTTCAAAATGTGTTATGCTCTTGCATATCTATTCAGTAGCATATACTGTTCACTTTCTGGACTGCCGTTCTTCTGCTCTACCAATCAAGTTAATTCTCATTCCTTTTTCAATAGTCAGCTCAAAAATTACTTTTCCTAGAAAGCCTCATTTGAAAAAAGAGTTAATCTCTCCTTCATAGTCCCATAGAGGTTGATATCTACTGGTATTAAATCAATTAATCACAATGCATTGTAATTTTCTAACAATATTAATAAAAGCTAGCATTTGGGTGCTATTCCATGTGAATATTCATTTATTCACTTTTCCTAATAACACCCCTGAGAGATAGATTTGTTAACATCCCTGTATTACAAAATAAGGAAACTGAGGCACAGGAAGTGTTAAGCAATTGAATAAGGTCTCACTTCTACTACACAGCAGAGGCAGAGCACAGCATATATTAATTTTATTCCATTTTAATATCTTCAATAAAAAACACAGCATCCAGCTGAATGAATTACTCAAAGCAGGGACCTAACATGTGTTTGGTGAATGTTGAATGAGATAGAGGCAATACATGAACAGGCATGAGAGCATGCAAATAATTCACTTAAGTACTTGAAGTTGCTTCATCATGTCTGCTTAATTACTGTTCACAGGAGAGGCATCAAGATTTAACTTTAAAAGCTTATGTACAAACTAGCATATGGTAAATTCAACAATTTTTTTCCCTCATGTGGGAATGAATTTAGTTTATAGACAGATGTTTAATTTAGGTGTGTAGACAAAACTATCAGAAATGCTAAAGAGGAATTGAGCAGAAACCGAGAGGGTCAGTGTAGTCACAAAATGAAATTCCATTATTTCCCTCCTTCTTTTATCATTCCTTTAAGCTTCCAGTGGCATTATTTTGTGATTTCAGGAAACTTAATCATTCAGATGCTTTGGGTAGACAGTTTAAGTACATGATCATAAATCATAGTGAGGAGAGTAGAGCCAGAACACTTTGGTTTTAAGTTTACTGTTGTCAGTGTCATTTTTAATGGGAAGATCCTTTTGTGTGTTCGATTAAGAACAAATATTCTAAGGGAAACATGAGCAACCTTAGTTTCAGTTATCTTACATCAAAAATCATATTCATTAGATAAAGAGTATTTCAATATACTTTTTAGAAATATTTTAAATATAATTTTTCATTTATAATTTAAAAATTTATATCAACTATTGTAAACTATACTTATTTTATAAAAAGGGATATTGCTTTCCCTAAAAATCCTCATCAAGCTTCCCTCACACATACCATGTTCATTGATGGCTTTACTCATCTTTTCAATTCTTTGGAAATGCCACCCTCTTACCATATCAAATCCCACCTTTCCAGGTTTCCCTGAAATAACAATATTAATTGATTATTTCAGTTTGTCACTATTATCTGAGTTTCTATAATGCTTATAACTCTGTTCTACATTATAAATCACTTCATGCTCTTATTTGCCCGCACCCCCACCCCCCACCCCACCAATCATTTTGGTGAAATGTTTACTTACTTAATTTGCATATATTGCACAATGACTACAAAACAAACACCATACTGGGGCCTAAATTTACATGATGGTAAACAAAACAAAACAAAACACATGTAATAAAAACAGTGGTGGAGCCAAGGGCCATGGAGAACAATGAATTGGAAAACTGCCTATAGTCACAAATTGGGACCTAATCAAGAAACATTCCCAACCTTCAGTGGAGGCTTCCTTTGCAACTTCTGCTAGGTAGGATTTCAGGATGCTAAGGAAGAGTAACTGTTATGTGCCTTTCTGAATGGTAATCTTTATTATGGCTGTCTTATCCCCATTCTACTATTTTATGCTTGATACACATACACACACACACAGGGAGTAGAGAAGGGAATGAGAAATGGTTAACTTGACATTTTACTCTGTGTGTGTGTGTGTGTGTGTGTGTGTGTGTGTGTGTGTGTGTATTCTGGATCAAGAAAAAACACATTCATTGGCTCTCAGTGAATATCATAGTAAAAGAAGAAGAGGAAGAAGACAAAGAGGAGGAGGAGGAGGATTACACATCCAGATCCTATGTAGAGACCATTACAACATCCTGAACTTTGAGTCTGATATCATGCCTGAATGGTACCTTGAATAAGGGGAAAGATTCTCTTGGATGGTATCATCAAATATTTGCTTCTGCTCTGCACCAGGCCTGTCTTTGTGTGAGGATTATACTTCCCACTGAACTCCAGTGAAATGTGAATGTGGATGACATGTGCCACTTCTGAGCAAGAGCCTTAAGAATCATCATGAAATTCTGTTATTTCTATGTTTCCATTTGTCATGAATTTAGATAATCAGACAAAGGTTGCATATTTAGGTTGGGTTCAGCAATGAAGAAGACTTGGGACAAAGCCAAAATTGTCCTGCAAGGGACATTAACATGATTAAGAAATGAATTTGTATTCTTGTAAGCTAAAGAGACTTTAGATTATTTGTTTCTGCAAAATAGCATAGTCTAAGCTAGACGATAAAGACAAAACAAAACACACATTGTGCCATCATAAAACTTACACTCTGTTAGCACAGAAAGCCCTTAATTTAATAATTACAGCAAAAAATATATAATTGCAACTGAGAAAAGTATTACAAAGAAAAATCATAAGGGACTTTGTTAAAGGAGTGTGCACTGGTAATAGATGTCAGAGGAGGTCCTCCTGAGCAGAATTGACCTTAGGGCCTGGGAAGAGGTCTTCCTGCCCAGGTCCCAGCCTAAGAGACCCAGGCTTTGGAGTGCTTTCTTCAAAAATTTCCAAGGCCTATGTTGATGCCTGGGACAACTGAGGCTGCCAGTGCCATCTGGATGGGGCATTCCAAGTCTGGACCTTGATGACATGGGCCCCAGTCCCCATTTTTCTCTTTTGAAGAAAAATAACTTAATGAGAAGAAAAATTTTATAATAGCACCAGAATCATCATGTCAACATTATGTATCTCTCAAGCCTTCTCATTGAATAAAGTTGTAACTTATATTTCACAATTTTAAGTATTAGAAAATTATTGGAGAGGGGCGCCTGGGTGGCTCAGTCGTTAAGCGTCTAGACGCCTTCGGTTCAGGTCGTGATCCCAGGGTCCCGGGATCGAGCCCCGCATCGGGCTCCCTGCTCTGCCGGAAGCCTGCTTCTCCCTCTCCCACTCCCCCTGCTTGTGTTCCCTCTCTTGCTGTGTCTCTCTCTGTCAAATAAATAAATAAAATCTTTAAAAAAAAAAAAAAAAAAAGAAAATTATTGGAGACAACTTCCATCCCATCAAAATGTTCATCATAGGTAAAGGATACTATCTGTATATAATGTATTATCCTGTAGAGGTCAAAAAAATAAATACATGTATGCAAAAACTGATAAATTAAAAAAAAAATCAATGTTGAGTGAAAGGTAATAAGCATAATGTAATTTTTTCATGGATATTTTTCAGCACATCTGTTAAATTGACTTCAAGGGATAGCATTCTTACTGTGCTAATGCACACGTAGGAATCCCATTCTATAGCGATGTTGGGGGATACTCTGTAATGAATGAACCAATGAGATCAAAGAATAATACAGGACTTGATGTTTTTGGTACATGTTGCTGGAATATTACAAAGTGTATGCACAATTTTATAGAATAGTCCAATATTTAACCTTACTCAAAACTCAAGTCATATGGTTAAAATTAAATTATAAATACATATCTGAAAAATTATTTGGCTAAAATATTAAGCTTTAAGGGCAAATACTCTGAGTTACACTTGCTGAAATTCTCTTTTCATTATTTTTCCTGGCCCCCAAAGCAGTTCATACTAATATATACATTATTTTATAAGGGTATTTTGTAAAAACCCATGTATCCAAAAAGTTTTTAAATTGTTGCAATAACAAGAGCTGGTGCCAATAATGTAAATGGGAAGGGATTAAGAGACTAAGGGAAAATGATAAATAACAGGAGTATGAATGAATTAGAAAGTTTGATCATCTTAATTCCAAGCTCTTAATATCAACTTTTAAAAAATTTTTCATGTGATCAGGAATATCAGGTATTCCCAATGTCTGTTTATCTCTGTTTTTCATTTTTTTATTCCTAAAACACCTAAAGCATTTAAAAACAAATTACTAAAATTAACAAGTCAGGAAATGATGGGTGTTGGCGAGGTTTCAAAGAAATGGAAACCCTGTTGGTGGGAATGCAAGCTGGTGCAGTCACTCTGGAAAACAGTATGGAGGTTCCTCAAAAAGTTAAAAATAGAGCTACCCTATGGCCCAGCAATTGCACTACTAGGTATTTACCCCAAAGATACAAATGTAGTTATACGAAGGGGCACCTGCATCCCAATGTTTATAGCAGAAATGTCCACAATAGCCAAACTCTGGAAAGAGCCCAGATGTCCATCGATAGATGAATGGATAGGGAAGACGTGGTATATATATTCAGTGGAATACTACTCAGCCACCAAAAAGAAAATGGAATCTTGCCATTTTCAATGATGTGGATGGAACTAGAGGGTATTATGCCAAGTAAAATAAGTCAATCAGAGAAAGACAATTATATGATTTCACTCATATGTGGAATTTAAGAAACAAAACAGAAGATCATAGGGGAAGAGAGGGAAAAATAAAACAAGATGAAATCAGATAGGGAGACAAACCATAAGAGACTCTTAATCCTAAGAAACAAACTGAGAGTTTCTGGGGGGGGGGGATGGAGTAATTGGGTGACGGACATTAGGAGGGCATGTGATGTAATGAGTACTGGGTATCATATAAGACTACCTCTGAAACTAATAATACACTACATGTTAATTAATTGAACTTAAATTAAAAAATGAATTGAAAAAATAAAATAGAATAAAATAACTAAAAACTAAAAAGAAAAAAAAAAAGCAAATTACTTCCAGGGACTAATACTTCCTCATGTAGCTTATAAATACTGCCACCAGGTACCCCTTGTATCACTGCATTTGTATCTTTGGGGTAAATACCTAGTAGTGCAATTGCTGGGCCATAGGGTAGCTCTATTTTTAACTTTTTGAGGAACCTCCATACTGTTTTCCAGAGTGACTGCACCAGCTTACATTCCCACCAACAGGGTTCCCATTTCTCTGCAACCTCACCATGAACTACTCCCTAAAATTTACTAATTTACTAATATTGAACATTTGAAAACTTTTCATTATCACATCTAAACAGACACCACTCACATACAACAATGAGGTAGGCAGTTCAGGTTTGTTTCCCCCACTGAGTCCCTCATTTCATTAAATAATCCAGTTGTTTTAACATTTTATTTCCTTATTTCTCTATATGGTTTAGTTTTCTTCTGTAAGTGCAGAGAGGGAACACTTTGTGTGTCAGAGTGCCCCTATCCTTCCCCCTTTCTTTTTGCTTTGAAGGTCAGATAACTGTTTTCCTAACACATTTCTTAAGATTGTGCAACATGTGTGCTCTCCTATAGTAAGTAAATAAATTATGGGTCTACAAAAAATATCCATAGTTCAAGGAAATCTTGTTCTTTGCCTCCCACTGTAAGAAAAACCACACAGTACAGATCTTCGCATATATCTAACGTCAAAGTCAGGTCTGGATTCCATCTATTGTGGCCATGGCTTTTTTTTTTTTTTTTAATTGTTTTGAAATTTTCTTTTTAGTATCTTCCTTCTCTTTAATGGATATTATCATTTTCCCCTTCAAAATAGCCCTTTAATTTAAAACCCAATATTACTTAAATCATTTAAAAAAATGTTTCCGGGGCACCTGGGTGGCTCAGTCATTAAGCTTCTGCCTTCAGCTCAGGTCATGATCCCAGGGTCCTGGGATCGAGCCCCACATCAGGCTCCCTGCTTGGGGGGAAACCTGCTTCTCCCTTTCCCACTCTCCCTGCTTGTGTTCCTGCTCTCGTTATCTCTCTCTCTGTCAAATAAATCAATAAAATCTTTAAAAAAAAATAAAAAATGTTTCCATACATACATATCCTTTCAAATATGTCCAAATTTGGAATAACCACCTGATAAAACTTCCTGAGTCATCATATTATGTTTACCCAATTATGCAGAATATTGAATTCTATCTGCAGATTTTAGGCATCTATCAATAATTTTACATACTCTAGATTCACTCAGGAAAGACATCTTTATTAACTTTCTGAAATCTCTCTACTTCACTTTTTTGGGTCAAGCTTCCTTTCCCAACCCACTAACAATTCAAGAAAACCTATTCCCTAGAACTACTGTACCCAAGTAGATATTTGATTTTATTTTATCTTTCATGCAATACTAGGTTTGCCTCTAAGAATCCCATTTCATTCAGCATTTATTTTTATTTATTTATTTGACCATTTTCCATAGTTTATTTTTGGCCCACTGGATGAAACCACCCCCCCCCAAAAAAAAGATAATTGCTAACTGATTCAAAAAAAAAAAAAAAAAAGAAATGTGAAAAGTACTGGCTGTTTAACTTCAATTTACTCTATGTATTCCTTGATAACATCAACTATCTCCCTATGTTTGATCTCCATCTGGTTCCCAGTTACCTACAACCATTGTTTAAGACCTATGCAATGAAAAATACAGAAATAACTCAAGTGGTGGTAGTAAGGGTAGGGGTATGACCAGAATCCAAAGACAAGACACAATAATCCAAGCTATTGCCATTTTTTAGTCAGTCTATTTTTGGCCCTTGAAACACTTTTAAATGGTTTTAAGAAACATTTAAGCATTTAAGGAGCAGTCATCCAAAGGTTACCAACTTGTGTCTGTCCTAACATTTTATTTTTATATTTTATTTTTATTTTTTTCATGTTTTCAAGTTTTTATTTAAATTCTAGTTAATTAACATATAGTGTAATATTGATTTCAGGAGTAGAACACCTAGTGCTCATCACAAGTGCCCTCCTTAATACCCATCACACATTTAACCCATCCTCCCACCCAACTCCCCTCCAGCAACCCTTAGTTTGTTCTCTATAGTTGAGAGTCTCTAATGGTTTGTTTTCCTCTCTTTTTTTTTTCTTTCTTCCCCTATATTCATCTGTTTTGTTTCTTAAATTCCACATATGAATAAAATCATATGGTATTTGTCTTTCTCTGACTGACTTATTTTGCTTAGTATAATACACTCTCGCTTGACCCATGTCATTGCAAATGGCAAGATTTCATTCTTTTTGATGGCTGAGTAATATTTCATCGTATATTGATATACTACATCTTCATTCATCAGTCACTTCACATGTGGGCTCTTTCCATAATTTAATTTGGCCCTTATTGATAATGCTGTTATAAACATTGGGGTGCATATACATATCCCTTCTAATCAGTGGTTTTGTATCCTTTGGGTAAATACCTAGGAGTGCCATTGCTAGGTCATAGGGTAGTTCTATTTTCAACTCTTTGAGGGACCTCCATACTATTTTCCAGAGTGGCTGCAGCAGTTTGCATTCCCATGAACAGTGTGAGAGGGTTCCCCTTTTTTCACATCCTCACCAACATCTGTTGTTTCCTGTATTGTTAATTTTAGTCATTATGACAGGTGTGAGGTGATATCTCATGGTAGTTTTGATTTGTATTTCCCTGATGATAAGTGATGTTGAGCATCTAACATTTCAAAGGACAGTAAAGCCATAAACAGGTGCTTGTGTCCTCTTAGAACATTTAAAACTGATAACACAATCTGAAATACAGATAAATAAATGCATTCTACATAATGATGGCCATAAATTATGTAACTGTCTGATTTGAAATAAGTCTCAGAAGAAAAAAATTTTTATGTATTTTCCTGGAAATCAAATCTAAACCTTAACCAGTGTAAGAGCTGCTCCATCCAAATAAAGCACTTTGTCTTCCTCTGTGGGACACTGACCCCCAACTCAAAAATGTAATTTCTTTGCATAAACAATTTGGGGACTGTGTAAAGAAGATTTTCATTAGTGTGTAACACAGAAAATATACCTTGAATATTAGAGAAATGCTGTATTCAGTAATAGCATATTTTTTTTTTTTTCTGGATTAGTGAGAAAACTAGAGTCATGATGAGTACTTCAGGTTTAAGGTATTTAATATAGGAATTAAACCTTACACAAAAATGGGGAGTGCTGAGAAAGTGAGGGCCTGGAGGGCAAATCAGAAGATTATGGTCAGAGCCACTGAAGATTCTGCTTGAAAGACTGACAAGTGAAAACATGGAAATTTCAAGAAATAAGAAAACAAAACAAACAAGAACAATAAGAACAAAAAACAACAAAAATGTTCATAGTCCTGAGGAAAATCATTAAAGAGAAGTTCAAGAAAGGGACTGTGTGGAGCTAACACCTCCGCAGCTCCACAGCCAAGCATTTGGGGTGATGTAAGGCCACAGGTGGTCAACAGGATCAGCAGTTGGGAAGACCAGCTAAATGCAGAACAGAGAATGGGTAGGGTCACATCTGTGTTTGTCACCATATCTGAACGTAATGACTTTTGTAGAATAATTGACAATGCTTCAGCTTTGCTTTCCAGATCTCAGGCAAAATCTTCTTTTAGTCATTTCTAACTTGAAATCATAGAGGGAGAGATAATCTGAAAAGCCTTGTTTCCATCTTAACCACATTTAACTTAAGTTAAATGCATTCGAATAAAAAAAAGAGTTTAGGCTACCCTGACAATCACTTTATTTATAGTATTACTGAAAGGTAAACATTTTCTAACCTTCTCATCCTTAACTTCTCATCCTTAGCGAGACCAATTTCATCATAGCACCAGGATAATTATGCTGACAAGATTATATTCTTCTCAAGGCTCCTCATCTAATAGAATTTTAATTTATATTTCCATATTTAAATCAAAGAAATTAAAGTCTGAAATTCAGGTTTTCAAAACAGAATTTTAAGTACAGAATTCATGTTCAATAGTCTCTGAATATAACCTTTAACCATGAGGTTGTGATGACCATTAATTAGTAAACTTTATATGTTATCAGAAGTTATATATATTTGCTTCATTTGGGTATAAAATATTTAGTATGGGAATTTGCGTGCTTAATCTGTAAATTAACTCATAAGATTTTTTTTTAAAAGATTTTATTTATTTATTTGACAGAGAGAGGCATAGCGAGAGAGGGAACACAAGCAGGGGGAGTGGGAGAGGGAAGCAGACTTCCCACTGAGCAGGGACCCGGATGCGGGGCTCGATCCCAGGACCCTGGGACCATGACCTGAGCTGAAGGCAGACGCTTAACGACTGAGCCACCCAGGCGCCCCTAACTCATCAGATTTATGTAGGTTCTCATCTGGGTAGAGGCTATTTTGCTTCATGCTTTCTTATGGCTGCATGAAAAAATAATAAAATATTCTGACAGAGCAGATTCAAACCCAAGGCAAAGTTTGATTTTGTTCCTTACTGGTTTCACTTAAAATTCATGACCACAGACCTCGAATAGGAACTTGATGTTGCCTAGAAATCTAATACATCTCTCCAGTATAATCATTTTCCACTCTTGAGACTGTTTTTTATACCCTGAGCTTTTTCCTCAATATCCAACTGCTATCCTTCTTTCCTCTCAGCTACAGTCTTCATCTCAGATTGCTTGAAAAAATAAAAGTATTGGGGGAAACTGTCTCAAGTTCTTATCTCTAAATCTCAAAGTCAACCTTTTTCTGAAATTATGATCTTAGTCTTCCGTCCTGTTAAATGGGAGGATTATTCCAACTCCTTCAAAGTCCGAACACTCTACTTGCCTCTGGACTACAAAGCTCTCCCAACTGCTTCTTTTATCTCTGCTTGTCATCTAAAATTGAACATGATCTCAATGGCAAAAAAGTGATTCTCTCCACACAGCTTTATTAATCTGCCAATTTCCTTGTTCTGAAATTAGCACTACTGTCTCTTCAGTGTTCAAGCCAAAAACTCAGAAGTCATCTTTGAGTTTCCCCTGTAGGTCATTCAGCCCACCAGTAAATTCTGACAGAGCTTTAAAATATATGCCAAGTTTATCAGTTTCTCTCTGTACCCATTGCTACTACTCTAACCAAGTCTCAGTCAGCTCTTACCTCAACTTCTGCCATAATCTTTTGATAGATTGGCCTCAGTCCGCCCTGCCTGGATATTCTTCATGGCTCAAGCCCTGCTAATTTACTTGATCATTCATTGGAGCCAAGGGAATATGAAGAGTTTTCTGACATGCTTTCTTTTTAAAAAAAGATTTTGTTTATTTTTTGAGAGAGAGAGCACAAGAGCGGGGGGGTCAGAGGGAGAAGCAGACTCCCTGTTAAGCAGGGAGCCCAATGCAGGACTCGAAACTGGGACTCCGGTATCATGACCTGAGCTGAAGGCAATCGTTTAACCAACTGAGCTACCCAGGCACCCTCTGACATGCTTTCTTAAGGAGCATGAGACCTAGTGTGAAATGACATAGCCTCTTTGTTTTTAAGGCACATCTCTTCATGGTCTTTTCATACCCTTCTGGTAATGGTGCCTCTAGAAAACCTCTTACTTTCAGATGTCTCTATAATCAGAGTTGGCTACAAAGTCCATGATAAAGTATATCCTATAAACTTAATGGGACACAGATCAAGCACCCTACTCTTCTACACTCTCTTGTGAGAAAGAAAATCAAAGGATTGATTTTCCATAATCTTGGGCTGAGAGAAAACTCTCCCAAGAATGCTCTTAGGAAACTCCATACTGGTCACAGCACAAAGATGGGTTCTGTAGTTGAATAATTATGTATCAGTCAATTCTTGTTGTAAGAATAAGCCATGTATATGAGTGTTTCTCCAGGAGAACTACTTGATGAGCTTTAAGAAAGACCCCCTCTTTCCTTTTAGTACTTCTCTTAGAGATAGATAGTACATGGTTTGTTTCTGGCACTTTTTCCCATATAACTACTGGGCAGCTGGGTGCCCTAACTAGTGGTAGTTCATTAGCAGCCATATGAACTAAAAATATGGTGTCGATTTGAGACTCTAGGTCCTGTTTTTATTAGTTCCAATGTTGAGACAACAGAAGTCCTTCTAAACATTTGTGTGCTGATTGTATATTGTTGTTCATTAAAAGTGTAAATGCCATATAAGCTGGGTGTATCTGTGGTGTCTAGCATTGTATCTGTTATTTATTAAGTCAGTGAGCGGCTACATTTGCTAAACAAGTAATTTTAAAATGAATGATGGGTGAATGAATGATGAATGAATTACACAGGAAATTACACTAGTAAAATATGACTTCATGAATGGCTGGGATCCTGTCTGTTGGATTACTAGTTCTTCCTCCTGGTATCTGCACTACATATCCAGCAGGTGTTAATAGGAAGATCTAGTTTAAATTACAGACTATATATATTGACTTGGGAATTACAACCATATCGGATGTATTTGAATGTGTTTGCTATCCAAAGAGGGAGTGTAAAATAATAAATAGGCCAAAGTAGAAATCTCAGGATTACATTGGAAGCAGCGAGTATTTATTGAGTGTCTACTTTGTGTTAGGCATTGTGACAAGTGATTTTCATGAGTGACCTCATTTATTCTAAGTATTATAGGTGAAAAGATTAGAGAGGTAAGTGGCATCCCCAGAGTTATTTCTAATCATGGATGCCAAAATATGGACTACAGGAAGCCTGTATTTACAGAACCCACCTTCTTAACTGAAGTATACTTCTATTTTTCTCAGAAAGAAATGGGCAAAGGAAGGGAAAGAAGAGTTCAATAAACAGGATAAAATCGGTAAAATTTAATATCAGGGACTTGCCCCTTTCTGTATTTTGGACAGTTCTTTTCAGTTACTTTGCTAAGTTCCCTATTTCCTCTCCAGTAGTGGAGTATGGCTCTGAAAATTATTCAGTGGTTTGGGTCCAGTTGTGTTCATTTATTTTTGCTAGTTCTCATCACTGACAATTAGACTTAGTCTCATAATGTAGTGAAATTTTTGGTTATTAATATTCATAGATTATGAATATATATGATAATAACTGACTCCTTAGGAATCACCTGATTAGAAATCTGAGCCAACCATTGCCAGAATTATTATCTAGATTTATCCATCTTCTAGTGGACACTTACAGGATTGCCTCAAGCATTCAGTTCTAGAAAATGCTCCTCTTCCTTTTACCTCCTTGATTGTGGCTATTTGTGTATTACTAATGGAACAAAACTTGCAGCCCCTCTCCAGTTCACAGGACCCTAGATAGTCAAATAGTACCAATCAGTTGGAAATCTTGGAAAATAGAACTAGAGAACAGATCTAGTATTTCTTATGTAGCAACCCTTACATATAAAAACAAGAAACTGTCAATATCTAGGTTTGGCCAGGTGAAACAGAAAAGAGATTTTAGGTTTTGAAAACAGAAGGAAATTAATGAGCATACTCACAAAGACAGGCAGAGCCCATAGAGGGAAGGAGAGACCTCTTGACATATGAATTCCTGACTTCAACTCTTTTCTGAGATTAGCAGAATTCCTATTGTTGAGTTCTATGAGAGGCCCAGTATGTTACAACAAATTTCTCTTTAAACTCAGGCTAGCCCAACTAACTTTCAGTTGCTTATATTCAGCAGAATGCTAACTATTCCATGTTCCTTAGATATTCCCTGAGTTGCATTTCTGCAGTCCAAGTCTGCAGTTTCTTTTCTTCCTGGGCACAATTTGGGTCTCGTGTCAGAATGAAATAAATTTTCCTTCCTTGCTTGCTCTGTGTTTTAGTGAAAAAAAAAAACATTTCTTATACTGGAATCTTTTGCACTATTTATCACGGCCTGTTATATTGTAGTCACTTATGTGTGTTTATCTTTTGCAAGACTCTAAGCCCTTTTCCTGGAGGACAAGGCAATATTTCATCCTTCATTCTGTCATAGCTAATACCTAAAATAGTGCTTGGTACATGGGTGGATTCAAAATAAAATATTTATTAAATTATGTGTTACATTTTGAATATATCACTTTAATTATAAATATATTAAGGGGTGAAATGTTGGTATTACTTCATTTAATCCAATAAAGTTTGTAATATGTTCACTGAACAATATAATATTAGTTCCCAGAAAATGACCTATTTATCCTGATCAGGTCACTGCTAAATGGTTTAAGAAGCTGTATATTAATGTAACTGTAATTTATGATTTTAAAATTATGATAAAAATCAATTTATGATTTTAAAAGTAAGTTTGAGTGTTTTAACTAGAGGCTACATTCCAAATCTCATTGTAAGAAAGGGATTCATGCATGTTGTGCTTTGTAATAAATTTCTTCAATTATTGAATGACTCTGCTTTACAGTTTATCATGTGACCAGGCAGTTCATAAACTCCCCAGTTACTGGAAAATTATTAAATCTGTATATTGATTCAACAGATTTCTATAATAGAATCTTTAAAATGTAGATCATGTTAAATCATTTAATCATTTTTCACCAATATGAAGCAGTAATTAAATTATATTTTTCATTTTATGCTCATCAGACCAGTTTGACTTGTGTGTAATACACATAAGGCAAAGGCATGTTGTATATTGATAATTAAACATGAAAAAAGAATTAGCTAAATGTTATTATCAGGGGCAGGCTGACAAAGCATATGATGAAGGCAACAAAGCCTCTAGTAAAAGTAAAGACAAGAAATCAGAACAGATTGCACGCCATCTCTTCTGGCTTGGGGGGACATTAGTAGCTGCCATCATTTTCTTTGGCCCAAAGACTCTTACGTGGCCATCACTGAGGTAGAAGCAATATAAGAATGGATGACTGTAATTGGCAAATAAAAGCAAAATTTGAAGGACTGGTTTGATGGGGCAAAAGGAAGTAGAATTTTCTGGCAGGCTGATATGGAAAAATCCTCATGGTATTTTGTACTTCCACAATATCTTTGGGCACATTTTCTCAGTTTCACATGTGTGTACTTATAGCTGAAGTCAGAAAGATGTGTGTTTCAGTTCTCTTCAAATTTGGTCTCACCACTTACTGTCTGTGTGAAGTTAGGTGTGTTGTTTCATCTCTGGTATCAGTTTCCTCATTGGAAAAATCAGATCAACATTTAGTTTATACATTAGGTAAATTAAATGAGATATCTTATGCTTATAACCAAGGATGTACAGACTTAATCTATTCAACCTTACTCTGAAGAGAGATATTAGAACTTCATTTAAATAATACTTCAGATATATTACCCAATAAAATGACTAGATAAAGTATCAAATTCTGGTGAACCATTTTGTGATACAAATTCCAATGCATGTTTACTATCCTTTATAAAGTATTAATTTAGGAAACTGTCGCAGAAGCAGTGGACTTAATGCGTTCTCCACCAGGTGGTTTCACATACATTTATTTGCAGCACACAAAAAGTGTGCTATTTTTATAAGGAAAATGAAAATCAAACAGTATTATCACACAGTTCATAATTAGAAAGATGTGAATTAAAGCCAAGTTAGTTTTAATCCTAAACGCATGATTCCACAGTACTTATTATAACTATAATACACACTGTCCCTCAATGGGAAATGGGAAAAGAGAAACCCCCTTGACCTCATCTTTATACTCAGCTTATTATCCATTTTTAAATCAACGTCCCTCAGTTTAATATTAAATATGACCTCCAGATGAGCAGGGCTTATTTTTTACACCCTCTACTTTTTTGGAATTTGTTGGCAGTTTGAAAGTTGGTCTCCTTGGTGTGCCTTACCTCTTATCCTAGGTGACCTTCTCTCTGGCTCCCATTTGCAGTGAACATAAATGTGACAATGTTATTGTCACAAAACACAACAGCACTTTCTTAGAATGCATACTCACACACGCAGTATCTTACAAGCATATGTAGTAAACGGAGATTAATCATGGATTATATCATGGATTAATCATGGATATATCACGGATATATGATATTTATATATAAGTGGGAATTGTTTGAAAAGACTGTCTTTATAAAGAGTATCATCTGTTGCAATAAAAAATGCAGTAGTTTAGATGTTATTCCAAATTATTTTCTTTACATTAAAAAAAGACTTTTTAAAAAAGATTTTATCTATTTATTAGAGAGAGAGAGAGAGAAGTAGAGAGAGAGAACATGAGCAGGGGGAAGGGCAGAGGGAGAAGCAGATTCCCTGCTGAGCAGGAAGCCTGAGGTGGGACTTGATCCCAGGGTTCTGGGATCATGACCTGAGCCTAAGACAGATGCTTAACCACAGACTCTTTTTTTTTATTTTATTTTTTTATTTTTTATTTTTTTTTAAAGATTTTATTTATTTATTTGAGAGAGAGAGAGCACAAAAGGGGGGAGCGGGAGAGGGAGAAGCAGACTCCCTGCTGAGCAGGGAGCCCGATGCGGGACTCGATCCCAGGACTCCAGGATCATGACCTGAGCCGAAGGCAGTCGCTTAACCAACTGAGCCACCCAGGCGCCCAGACTCTTTTTTTTTAATTTATTTGTATTATGTTATGTTAATCACCATACATTACACCATTAGTTTTTGATGTAGTGTTCCATGATTCATTGTTTGCATATAACACCCAGTGCTCCATGCAGAACGTGCCCTCTTTAATACCCATCACCAGGCTGACTCATCCCCCCAACCCCCTCCCCTCTAGAACCCTCAGTTTGTTTAACCACAGACTCTTAACCGACTGAGCCACCCAGGCACCCCAGAAGACTGGAAACAAACTGAGGGTTGCTGGAGACAAGGATGGGGGGGTAACTGGGTGATGGGCATTAAGGAAGGCACTTGATACAATGAGTACTGAGTGTTATATGCAACTGATGAATCACTAAATTCTACCCCTGAAACTAATACTACACTAGATGTTAACTAAATTGAATTTAATTATTTTTTAAAAAAATAATAGATTATGTTTGATCATCACCATTAATTCAAAAGATGAATTTTAAAGAAACAATAATAGGATCGTTTTATTCTCAAAGGCATCACCAAATTATTTCATAAACTTCATTCCTTTTTTGAATCTCATGTAGTAACACTGTACATTTGGCTATGGCTATTTATTGCTTTGTGTTTTAATTATAAACATCTTTTGGTAAATAAAGATTTTCAGGTTTTAAGCATTCCTTACTTTTCATCATCCAAATCATGGAGATAATATACTTTTTAATACATTTAATAAATATTTTGTTTAAAGATTTTATTTCTATAAAAACAGTAGTTATGATCTAAACATATTCTGCCAGAATGCCTCCAAAGATACATTAGAAAAAAAGATACATAAGGCAATTTAAAGTTTTAATATGATTTTAAATTTTATGTAAATCTTAAATGAGGAAAATCTATGTGTATCAGTGTTTTAAAATTTAAAGCTAAAGTTACTTTTAAAAAATCCTAAAAAACACAGTTATGAATTTCATGAATTGGCTAAAATGTTAGTGGGTAAATATAATTCAGTTTATAAAAGCAGTATCACCTACACATATTTTCTGCCTGATTTGCTTTCTTTTTTTTCTCTAATTGGATAATGTTTGCACTTCTGCCTTGACATAGAGAGTTAACATTTTTTTTCCAAAAAATATTTTACTTAGGAGATGTCATTATGCTAAAAGGAAAAAAATAAAAACCTAGACATTTCTTGGAACAAGACATGAAAAGAAAAACATGAAGCAGAAATACTGCCAATGTTAAATCAACAACAACAAATATTCTCCAAAATATAACTACACAAAGTTTTGTTTTCAACAAATTTATTTTGTAATTTGCTAATGATTATTCCATAAACCTGATTTATACAAAAAAACCCTGATAAACTATGTTAAACTCATTTGTTGATATTCTCACATATTTAAAACTGTTTTGGTAGTCAAAACATTTGTTAACAGAAATATTTGGCATGTTAAACCAAAAAAATTGTATAATGTGGACTTTCAGGTTAGTGGAGAGGCAACTAAATTTGTTTAATGAAACTTAAGAGACCGGATAGAATTAACCTATATTGGAAATCTATATAAATGACTGTTAAGAAATTTCAACAGTTTTAGACCACATAAAAGAAGAGGGAAGTTTTGTTGGTGTGGTGTCTGTGCTTATGCATGAGTGTGTTTCTTTTAAGTCCCTAGGAGGGATACTGTTACTAACTTTGGTAGACAATGAGAAAAAGGGAAAAAAAAATTATTCTGTGCCAAAATTGATGCTACTGTTGAGAAGTTTTATAAGCCCTGTAGTACTTCATTGTGCATAGATAATATGAAATTGACAAGCTAGCAGATGGTGGCTTGATGAAGAATGCTTTTATTAATCTATAAAAATATTCCAGAGAATCCCTGCTGGGTGTCATAATAGTAAATAAAATAAAGTTAAATCCTATAAATTATAGCATAAGTCTTAAGGGGAGATAGGTGTGTATATAGAACAAGCAGGAACATAATTATCATGAGTAGTATTATATTTTGAAGGAAAATAAGAATCAAGAACACTATATTTAAACATTATCCGGTGGGCAAACAATGGCCATTCTAATAGCCCATTAATAAAAGGTTATCTGACAACATACAATGATACATAACATGACATATTAAAAAATAAAATACTTATTTAATTGACTTAATGTTAAATTATTAATTATTTGATTATTTCTCTGAACCAAAATATTATCTGTTTTCTAAATATATGTGATATAAATAAATTTTTAGAGGGGTTGCCTGGGTGGCTCAGTTGGATAAGTGTCTGCCTTCGGCTCAGGTCATGATCCCAGGGTCCTGGCCCCATGATGGGTTCCATGTTCAGCGGGGAGCCTGCTTCTCTCTCCACCTCGTCCCCTCCCCTTGCTTGTGCTCTTTCTTGCTCTCTCTCTCTGTCAAATATATAAAATCTTTAAAAATAAAAAATAAATAAATAAAAATAAATGTTTAGGAAGGATTCAGATTTCACATATTAGCTGGTTTAAAACTAACTCTCATTCTGAAATTTCCACTTAACTGCTTAGGTTCATTGTGTGTGTGTGTGTGTGTGTGTAATGCAGATGGTGATAGCATTTGTGTAAATTGTTTAAAAACCATACATATTGCTCTATATATCCATATATATTCTACATATTGCTCTATATATGCAAATATGCAACTGCACAGATAGAAAAGACAGGATATACAGTAATTTGGTAAAAGTCATTATCAGGTTCACTTTTTTTTTCTTATGTTATGTTAATCACCATACATTACATCATTAGTTTTTGATGTAGTGTTCCATGATTCATTGTTTGTGTATAACACCCAGTGCTCCATTCAGTACGTGCCTCTTTAATACCCATCACCAGGCTAACCCATCCCCCCACTCCCCTCCCCTCTAGAACCCCCAGTTTGTTTCTCAGAGTCCATAGTCTCTTCATGGTTCGTCTCCCCCTCCGATTTCCCCCCCTTCATTCTTCTCTTCCTGCTATCTTCTTCTTCTTCTTTTTTTTTTTTTTTTAAACATATAATGTATTATTTGTTTCAGAGGTACAGGTCTTTGATTCATCAGTCTCACACAATTCACAGCGCTCACCATAGCACATACCCTCCCCAATGTCTATCACCCAGCCACCTCATCCTTCCCACCCCACCCCCACCACTCCAGCAACCCTCAGTTTGTTTCCTGAGATTAAGAATGCCTCATATCAGTAAGATCATATGATACTTGTCTTTCTCTGATTGACTTATTTTGCTCAGCATAATACCTCCAGTTCCATCCACGTCGTTGCAAATGGCAAGATTTCATTCCTTTGATGGCTGCATAATATTCCATTGTATATATATATACCACATCTTCTTTATCCATTCATCTGTTGATGGACATCTTGGTTCTTTCCATAGTTTGGCTATTGTGGACATTGCTGCTATAAACATTGGGGTGCACGTATCCCTTCGGATCACTACATTTGTATCTCTGGGGTAAATAACTAGGAGTGCAATTGCTGGGTCATAGGGTATCTCTATTTTCAACTTTTTGAGGAGCCTCCATACTGTTTTCCAGAGTGGCTGCACCAGCTTGCATTCCCACCAACAGTGTAGGAGGGTTCCCCTTTCTCTGCATCCCCGCCAACATCTGTCATTTCCTGACTTGTTAATTTTAGCCATTCTGACTGGTGTGAGGTGGTATCTCATTGAGGTTTTGATTTGGATTTCCCTGATGCCGAGCGATGTTGAGCACTTTTTCATGTCTGTTGGCCATTTGGATGTCTTCTTTGGAAAAATATCTGTTCATGTCTTCTGCCCATTTCTTGATTGGGTTATTTTTTCTTTGGGTGTTGAGTTTGATAAGTTCTTTATAGATTTTGGATACTAGCCCTTTATCTGATACGTCATTTGCAAATATCTTCTCCCATTCTGTTGGTTGTCTTTTGGTTTTGTTGACTGTTTCCTTTGCTGTGCAAAAGCTTTTTATTTTTTAAAGATTTTTTTATTTATTTGACAGAGAGAGACACAGCGAGAGAGGGAACACAAGCAGGGGGAGTGGGAGAGGGAGAACAGGCTTCCCACGGAGCAGGGAGCCGGACGTGGGGCTCCATCCTAGGACCCTGGGATCAGGACCAGAGCAGAAGGCAAATGCTTAATGGCTAAGCCACCCATGCGCCCCTGAGACAAAACAATTTTAAAGTGACAGAAACAAAATTCGTGAAAAACAGAGTCTTAAATGCAGAGGAGAAACTTGTAATTTCTAGAGGGGAAGTGGGATGAAATAGATAAAGGGAATTAAGAGCATACTTACGATGATGAGCGCTGAGTAATGTATGGAATTGTTGAATCATTATATTGTATAGCTGAAATTTTAAAAAAAGGCCTTGTGAAAATCTTGAAGCCAATAACTTCAATAATAAGATTAAAAACATTAAACATATAAATGCAGCCAAATAGCTGATTGTTTATGGGTATTCTGTTAAATTTGAGATGATCAAACAAAAATTTATCCAGTAGCGAGCATTTCATTTTATGTAAAACTTACGTATTTACAATAGGACAATAAGAATTTAAGAATAGTAGACCTTTGAAACATACGGTTTCAGTGAAGTGATAAATAAAACCGAAGTAACTCTAGTCTTTTATGCATACAAACTTTCCTTACACACAAAGCTATCTAATATTCTCAAAAAGAGATCTTTATAATTTGTTTAATCAAGGGTGTATGAAGAACAGAAACCACTGTTAGTATTTTAAGTAAAATAATAATAGTAATAATAATAAACAATGTGAATATATATATATATATATATATATATATATATATATAATTAATGTGGCTAAATGGAAAAAAGAGCCAAATTAATCTGCCACCCTTCAAAAAGTGGTGTCAGATCGCATCACCAAAGTGCTATATTTAAATATCCTGTTTCGGTGTTGAAAAATATTGTTGTATAGGAATAAAGAAAAGTGACAGAAAAGGAAAACAAAACTGAAAAAGTAAGTGAAAATAGAATAAAAAATGGTAATATATTTTGACCGTGAATAATAAAATTTAAATATATATAACAAATTGTGAAGATAGGTTAGTATCTATTAATTCTGACTGCCCCCTTGTATTATTCCATATGCAGATTGAAGAAAAGCTCTCACAGAAGGATGAATTGCACTTAGTTGAAAAAGGCCCAGGATTATTCTAATGAAAGAACAGATATATAATGACAGTAAATACACAAAAGCAGTATTGTCAAAACTTGATTTATTTTGTGGTCAAGTAAAGTAGAAGATAAAATACAAAAGAAACACCATGTAACCCAGAAGTAAAAACTGGATTTGAGCTCTAAGGAGTAGTATTTTTAGGTCTCAATTTTATAGTCCCTTAATATCCTACCTGCTCTCAAATTTATGCAAATAACCTGTGCATGCAGGAACTTTCATTTATAAGATGATTTGATAAATTAAGGATATTCAATCTTTATTGCCATAAATATTTCAAGTATTTTCCTAGTTTATTTTTCAGATTATTATGTCATTTCAATTGATGGAAAAGTTTACATTTTTATCTATTTGAAAATATCAATCTTTCTTCCATAGAATTATACCTAGAAATGTTTTCCTTATCTCAAGTTCACATTTAAAGTAATCTATATTAAAGTTTCTTTTTTACGGGCGCCTGGGTGGCTCAGTCGTTAAGCGTCTGCCTTCGGCTCAGGTCATGATCCCAGGGTTCTGGGATGAGCCCCACATCAGGCTCCCTGCTCCATGGAAAGCCTGCTTTTCCCTCTCCCACTCCCGCTGCTTGTGTTCCCTTTCTCGCTGTGTCTCTGTCTGTCAAATAAATAAATAAAATCTTTAAAAAAATAAAGTTTCCTTTTTACATGTAAATTTTACTCTTTTTGAAACTTATTTGAATGTATAGTATGACTTACTGGCTTGCTTTGGATGTGATTACCCTTATTTCTAACTGCTGGTTTCATGACTCTGTCATCACATTTTTTTTCTTTGTAATTTCCTGGCATGATTTCATAAAAGCCATATATTTTTATTTTGTATTGTGAACAGGAAGCTGAAATTATTTGAAATTTTCCTCAGCATCTCTAGAAAATATTCTATTTTTTTTTAAGTTCATAGTGATACTTCTTTCTCTTTGTATTTCAGTGTTTATTTTTCCCTTACACCTTGTATTATTTTTCCCCTGATTTACCCTAACAGACATTAGTGCTTCTCAACCATTCACTTTTATACTTTGCATTGTTTCCACCTAAACCATAAGGGAGGGAAGCAACCCTGTCCGGATGGATTGAGGTACTGGGTTGGCTAGTGAGTTAAATCCATTTTCTGGTGGAAGAAGATGTTGAATATTTAAGTAAATGTATTGAAGAAAAGCCAAATATACTCAGTACTTCTTGGAAGTACTTTGACAAAAACCCTTTGTATTTTGCCTCATGCCTCCAGAGATATTTATGTGATAATGGGAAAGGAGAAATTAGTAACTTTTAGCATGATGTGATTTAAAAGCAAAAGTCTTATTATTAAAATATTGCTATCTGAACCAAATATAATTTCTCAGCAGTGATCAGACAGGCACAAAATAGCATAGAGTTCACATGATGTTGTCCTATACTCCATATAGCTACCAAAGCCAGGTGATGCTGCAGTAGCTAATTTTGGTATTCACATTTTCAAAGCTATTACATATTATACTTACACTTACCCAAATACTCTTCCTTAGAGATAATGTAGTGATTATAGTACTCATTGATATTGCTTTAGAAAAATTAAGAGAGGAAAATTGTTTGAGAGAACATGCAATTTGTTGCCTAGTCTAGAATCAGATATCAAAGAACCAGTTAGAACTTGGAAAGAGTAGTTCAATGATAGAAAATCAGTTCATTATCCATAAGAAGAATAGTGTTACAATCTAATGTCTGAAAAGCCACAGTAAGGAGCACAAGATAAAGTTACTTGGGGGAAAATGATGACATTTCTTAATTTATGTCTTTCAAAAGAACATATCTTATGTCAGAATATTATCTATTTTATCATAAATTTAGTGTTTTAAATATAATTTTAAATTAATTGTTACAAAATTCAACTAGTATGTAAATAGTAATTATAATTTTGGAGCAAATTGAAAGCATTAGCATACTCAAAATGTGATAAAAATATTCAGATTTCAAAATCTAAAAGTCAGTGAAAATGCATAGCACATTTCAGATACAAATCAGAAAGTAGAGCCACATTATTTAAAATCACTTTAGCCAAATACTTATTTTCTATTACATTGACTTAATAAAGTTAAACTATGTCACCTGATAACAATTTTTTAAAAGTATTATACTATAATAAACAAAATTTAATTATCTTTCTTAAGGTATGATAAAAATGAAGGCAGTTTTATCAAATGAGGAATAAATTTATGTGCAAATTTTTCTGAAAGCTATAAAAGCTTGTAATTTTTTCCATTAAAAGTTTTATTGTGATATAATTTACATTTCATAAAATTCACCCATTTAAACATACAATTCAGTAACTTTAGAACCGTTCCATTATTGTGAAAAGAAACCCTATGCTTAATTAACTGTTACTCCTCTCTCTCCTTCCCTAGCCCAAGGCTACCATTAATCTATTTTCTGTCTCTAGAGATTTGCCTATTATGGTCATTTTAAATAAATGTAATCATACAATATGTATGTAACTGGCTACTTGCACTTCACATGCAGTTCTAACTGCTTGCTTACACTTAGCTATTTTTTGTCATTGTTTTTATTTTAATTCCAGTATAGTTATCATACTGTGTTATATTAGTCTCAGGTGTAAAATGTAGTGATTCAACACTTCCACACATCACCCTGTGCTCATCACATCATCAGTGCATTCCTTAATCCCCATCACGTATTTCAATATTCCCCAACCTACCTCCCCTCTGGTAATCATCAGTTTGATCTCTATAATTAAGAGTCTGTTTCTTGGTTTCTCGGTTTCTCTCTCTCTCTTTTTTTCCTTTGGTCATTTGTTTTGTTTCTTATATTCCACATATGAGTGAAATCATATGGTATTTTTCTCTGACTGACTTATTTCACTTAGCATTATAATTTCCAGCGCCATCCATGTTGTTGCAAATGGCAATTTCATTCTTTTTTTTATGGCTGAATAATACATCAGAGTGTGTGTGTGTGTGTGTGTGTGTGTGTGTGATCTCTTCTTTATCCATTCATCTATTGATGGACACTTGGGATGCTTCCATAATTTGTCTATTGTAAATAATGATTCTGTAAACATAGGGGTACATGTATCTCTTTGAATTAGTGTTTTTGTATTTTCTTTTCTTTTTTTTTTTTTTTTTTTTTTGGTAGATACCCAGTAGTGCGATTACTGGATCATAAGACAGTTCTATTTTTAACTGTTTTTATTGTATTTTGGATACTTATCCTTTATCAGGTATGTCATTTGTAAATATCTTCTCCCATTCAGTAGATTGCCTTTTAGCTTTGTTGATTATTTCTTTCCCTGTGCAGAAACTTTTTATTTTGATGTAGTCCCAATAGTTTATTTTTGCTTCTATTTCCCTTGCCTCAGGAGACATATCTAGAAAAATGTGGCTATGGTCAGAGCAATTATTGCCTGTTCTTTTTTCCAGGTTTTTATGGTTTCAGGTCTCACTTTTAGGTCAATTTATTTTTGTGTATGGTGTAAGAAAGTGGTCCAGTTTCTTTTTCTTTCTTTCTTTCTTTCTTTCTTTCTTTCTTTCTTTCTTTCTTTCTTTCTTTCTTTCTTTCTTTCTTTCTTTTTCTTTCTTTCTTTTTCTTTCTTTCTTTCTTTCTTTCTTTCTTTCTTTCTTTCTTTCTTTCTTTCTTTCTTTCTTTCTTTCTTTCTTTCTTCTTTCTTCTTTTTTTCTTTCTTTTGCATGTAGCTGTCCTGTTTTCCCATCACCATTTGTTAAAGAGACTGTTTTTTCCCATTGGATATTCTTTCCTGCTTTGTTGAAGATTAATTGACCACATAATTGTGGGTATATTTCTGGATTTTCTATTCTGTTCTATTGATCTATGTATCTATTTTTGTGCCAGTACCATACTACTTTGATTTTTACAGTTTTATAATATAACTTGAAGTCTGGAATTGTGATGCCTCCAGCTTTGCTTTTTTTTTTTTTCAAGATTGTTTTTGCTATTCAGGGTCTTTTGAGGTTCCATACAAATTTTAAATTTATTTGTTCTAGTTCTGTGAAAAATAGTATTTGTATTTTGAT
Organism: Halichoerus grypus; assembly: GCF_964656455.1. Classification (NCBI taxonomy): domain Eukaryota; kingdom Metazoa; phylum Chordata; class Mammalia; order Carnivora; family Phocidae; genus Halichoerus; species Halichoerus grypus. The sequence continues at coordinate 24,048,509 of NC_135715.1, forward strand.
AAGGATTGCAATAAATCTGTAGATTGCTTTGGATAGTATGGACATTTTAACAGTATTTGTTCTTCCTATCCATGAGCATGGAATGTCTTTCCATTTCTTTGTCTTCTTTAATTTCTTTTATCAGTGTATTATAGTTTTTAGAGTATAGTTCTTTTACCTCTTGGTTAAGTTTATTCCTAAGTACTTTATTATATTTGTTGTAATTTTAAATGGGATTGTTTTCTTAATTTCTCTTTCTGCAGCATACAGAAATGCAACAGATTTATGTATATTGATTTTGTATCCTGAGACTTCACTGGATTCATTTATCAGTTCTAGTAGTTTTTTGTTGGAGTATTCAGAATTTTCTACATAAAGTATCAAGTCATCTGAGACTAGTGATAGTTTTACTTCTTCTTTACCAATCTTGGTGCCTTTATTTATTTTCCTTGTCTGATCCTTGTGGCTAGGATATCCAGTACTATGTTAAATAAAAGTGGTGACAGTGGACATCCTTGTCTTTTCCCGACCTTAAGGGAAAAGCTTTCAGTTTTTCCCTATTGAGTATGATGTTAATTGTGGGTTTTTCACATAAGACCTTTATAATGCGAGGTATGTTCCCTCTAAATCCACTTTGTTGAGGGTTTTTTTATGCATGGATGTTGTACTTTGTCAAATGCTTTTTCTGCATCTATTGAAATGACCATATGATTTTTATCCTGTCTCTTATTAATGTGATGTCATGTTGACTGATTTGCAAATATTGAATCACCCTTGCAATGTGGGAATAAATCCCACTTGATCATCCTGAATGATTTTTTAAAAATATTATTGGATTCAATTTGCTAGTATTTTGTCGAGATTTTTGCATCTAGATTCATCAGAGATATTGGCCTGTAGTTCTCTTTTTTGGTAGTGTCTTTATCTGGTTTTGGTATAAGGGTAATGTTGGACTCATAGAATGAATTTGGAAGTTTTCCTTCCTCTTCTATTTTTTGGAGTAGTTTGAGAAGCATAGATATTAACTCTTCTTTAAATGTTTGGTAGAATTCCTCTGTGAAGCTGTCGGGTCCTAATCTTTTGTTTGTTGGCCATTTTTGGTTACTGATTTAATGAACTTGCTAGTAATTGGTCTGTTCAAATTTTCTGTTTCTTCTGCTTCAGTTTTGGTAGTTTATATTTTAAGAATTTATTCATTTCTTCTAGATTGTTCAATTTCTCATAATATTTCATTATTTTTCATAATATTCTCCTAAAATTGTATTTCTGTGATGTTGGTTGTTATTTCTCCTCTCTCATTTGCCATTTTGTTCATTTGAGTCCTTTTTCTTTTTTCTTGATTAGTCTAGCAAGAGGATTATCAATTTTGTTGATGTTTTTCAAAGAACCAATCTCCTGGTTTTAGTGATCTATTATTCTCTTAGTTTTTATGTATTTATTTCTGCTTTAATCTTTATTTCCCTTCCTTCTGCTGGTTTGGGGTTGTGATTGTTATTTTCTTGCTCCCTTAGGTGTAAGTTTAGGTTGTTTATTTGATATTTTTCTTGCTTCTTGAGGTAGGCCTCTATTGCTATAAACTTCCCTCTTAGAACTGCTTTTGTTGCATCCTAGAGATTTTGGGCTGTTGTGTTTTCATTTTCAATTGTTTTCATATAATTTTTCATTTATTCTTTGATTTCTTGGTTGACCCATTCATTGTTTAATAGCATGTTCTTTAACCTCCTTGTATTAGTGTTCTTTTCAGATTTTTCTTCTGGTCGATTTCTAGTTTCATAGCATTGTGGTCAGAAAAGTTGCATAGTATGACTTTGATCATTTTGGATTTGTTAAGACTTGTCTTGTGGCCTAATATGTGATGTGTTCTACAGAATGTTCCATGTACACTTGAATATAATGTGTATTCTGGTGTTTTAGCATCTATTTTAAAGTCTATTTTGTTTTAAATCTATTTTTTCCAATATAAGTATTGCTACCCCAGCTTTATTTTGATAACCATTTGCATGATCAATGTTTCCCCATCCCTTTACTTTCTTTTTTTTTTTTTTTTTTAAGATTTTATTTATTTGAGAGAGAGAGAATGAGAGACAGAGAGCGTGAGAGGGAGGAGGGTCAGAGGGAGAAGCAGACTCCCTGCTGAGCAGGGAGCCCGATGCGGGACTTGATCCCAGGACTCCAGGATCATGACCTGAGCCGAAGGCAGTCACTTAATCAACTGAGCCACCCCGGCGCCCCATCCATCCCTTTACTTTCAATCTACAGGTGTCTTTAGGTCTGAAATGAGTCTCTTGTAGGCAACACGTAATGGGTCTTGGGTTTTTTTGTTTGTTTTTGTTTTTTTGTCAACTCTGTTAAAAAGGAGTATTTAGTCCATTTACATTCAAAGTAATGATTGATAGATATGTATTTATTGCCATTTTGTTACTTGTTTTGTGGTTGTTTCTGTAGTTTTTCTCTGATCTTTCTTTTGCTCTCTTTCATGGTTTGCTGGTTTTCTTTCATGATATACTTGAATTTTTTTCTCTTTATTCTTTGCTTATCTATTACTGACTTTGATTTGTGGTTACCATTTGGTTTGTATGTTAACATCTTCTGCATACAGCACTCTATATTAAGTTGATGGTTGCTTCAGTTTGAACCCATTCTTTATTCCCTCCCCAGATATTTTAGGTATATGGTATCATATTTTACATCCTTTTATTTTGTGAATCCCTTGACTGATTTTTATAGATATACTTATTTTTAATACTCTCATTTATGGTCTTTCCTTTCCATTCAAAGAGTCCTCTTGAATATTTCTTGTAGGGCTGGTGAAGTGGTCATGACCTCCTTTACTTTTTGTTTGTTTAGGAAACTCTTTATTTCTCCTTCTATTCTGAATGATAGCTTTGTTGGCTAGAATGTTTTTGGCTGCATATTTTTCCCTTTTAGCACTTGGAATATATCATGCCACTCCTTTTTGGCCTGCAAAGTTTCTGCTGAAAAATCCACTGATAGCCTTATGATGTTTCCCTTGTATGGAACTGTCCTCTTTTTCTCTTTCTGCTTTTAAGATTTTTTTCTTTATCACTACTTTTTGCCATTTTAATTACTATGTATCTTAGTGTGGACCTCATTGGGTTGATATTTTGGGGATCTGTGTGCCTCTTTTATCCAGATATTATTTCCTTCCCCAGATTAGGGAAGTATTCAGCTATTTTTCTTCAAATAAATTTTCTGCCCCCTTTTCTCTCTCTTCTTCTGGGACCCCTATAATGTGAATGTTATTATGCTTGATGGGTCACTTAGTTCCCCAAGACTATTCTCAATTTGTGTAATTTTTTTCCCTCTCATTTGCTTGGCTTGGTTCCTTTCTATTACTCTGTCTTCCAAGTTATTAATTTGTTTCTCTGCTTCATCTAGCCTGCTATTTATTTCATCAACTGTATTTTTGATTTCATTTATTGTATTCTTCATCTCTAGTTGATTCTTTTTTATCTCTTTGGTAAGGGTCTCACTAACATCCTCCACTCTTTTCTCATGTCCAGTGAGTGTTTTTATGATCATTACTTTAAATTCTCTATCAGACATATTACTTATATCCGTTTCACTTAGGTCTCCTGCTGTGGTTTGGTCCTGTTCTTTCATTTGGGATAAATTTTTCTGTCTCCTTATTTTTTCTAACTCTCTGTGTCTGTTTCTCTGTATTAGGAAAGTCAGCTACATCTCCTGCTCTTGAAGGTAATGACCTTATGAAGAAGATGTCCTGAAATGTCCTGCAGTGCTGTGTCCCCTGTTCCCCAGGACTTGGCACTTCAGGGAATGTCTCCTGTGTGTGTTGTGTATGCCTTGGTGTGTTGCCTCTTTTCCCTTTAGTTTAGTTCAGTTCAGTTGTCTGCAGAGGCTCTCTCTGCCTGTTGTGGGCATGTTTGCTCCCCGCCAGTTGTGGGGTGCATTTTAACAGAGTACACACTAGTCTGCTTGCTAATTGAGACCTGGAGCCCCTGCTATAGGGACCAACCAGCCTAAGCCAACATGCAAAGGGCATGTGGGTGGGTCCTGCACTTTTAACAAGGTATACCTTAGACTTCTGCAGAGTCTGCTGCAGCCATTGCCACTGCCAAGACCAAGTCACTGCAAAAGGCATGAGTCAAGAGACATGGTGCTGGCAAGGTTTGCACAAGTATTCTGGGGAAAGAGGCCCATAGTGCTGGGACTGAGGTGAGCATGACTGGAAAGGGTGAATTCACAGAAGCGTTGAGTTGGGGGTGTTGGTCCCAGTGAGTTAGGTAATGAGTGTTGGCACTGTGTGGTTCCTGCAGGTGGCTGGCTGTTGTTTATGATTGTGGGCAGGGGAGGGAAATGGCACCTGCTAGCTCCTTTGTTCCTGGAGAGGCCTCCCATAATCCCTGTCTCTCCAGGCCATGTTCTGTGATCACTGTCCTTCCTGTTTGTCCCTAGTGTTTTTCAAACTGCTGATTCTATGCTGTATCTGCTCAGGTTGCTTGTTCTGCTGTCTCTTTAAGGGTGGGGATTCAAGCTTCCTAACACCCTCAGGGTTCTCTCAAAGCTCAGTAGGCTGATTTTAAGAATCCCATTAGGTATAAGAACTCATGAAATTCAGCCCCTCTTGCTTTTAAAGCCAAATGTTATGGGGGTTCATCTTCCCCATGCAGGGTCCCTGATGTGATCATCTGTTTCTTGTCCTTTACTATACTCCCTGCTTCCTCCTGTCCAGGAATAGCCATGGTCCCTTTAGATCTCAAATTATATTTCTGCCTTTTGATGTGGCCTCTTCTCTACCTTGGTTGTGGGGTTCATTCTGCCAGTTTTCAAGTCTTTTTTTTCTGAGATATGTAAGCCGATGTGAGTGTTATCTAGTTGTATTCATAGGAGGAGGCAAGCAGGCAAGCTTAGGGTCCTCCTACTCTGTCATCTTCCCAGCCTGCCTTAATTCAGTGTTTTCAGGAGTTTTCCATGTCATACCATAAGTCAGTTCTTAATTCCTTTGTATTTTCACATAATATTCCACTGTATGGATGTATCACATATTTTCATATTTTCATCAGTTGATGGACATATGAGCTGTTGCCACGTTTGGCTATTATGAGTAATGCTGCTATGAAAATTCATGCATAATTTTTGGCATGGACATATCTTTTCAGTTCTCTTCTGCTATAGCAAAGACTGAAATTGCTGGGTTATATGGCAACTCCATATTTAAGAATTTACATGTTTTACAAAGTGATTGTAGCATTTCATATTCCAGCAAAGTTTAAGGGTTCCAATTTCTGTGTAGGTTCAACAACTCTTGTTATTGCCTGTCTTTTTTTTTTTTTTAATAGCTATCCTAATGGATCTAGTGTTGGTGTTTTATTGTGGTTTTAATTTGCAATTTCCTGATGTCTAATTATATTGAACATCTTTTCATGTCTTTCTTGGCCATTATATATATTCTTTGAAGAAATGTCTATTCAAATCATTTACCTACTTTTTAATTTGAATATTTGTCTTTTTATTATTGAGTTGAGGGTTATTTATACATTATGGATAAAAATCCCTTATCAGACATATGATTTGTAAGTTTTTTCTCCCCTGCTTTGGGTGGAAAAGTCTTGTTTAAAGCAATATTATTCCTAAGATTTGTGAGATCATTATGAGCTACCCCAATATTTTTATCTGACTCTATTTTCAAATAATCTCTTCTGTCATTGATAATCTGAGAACTTTTTGAAGAACTATTTTATTTTTTTGGACAAACAGCAATATTTTTGATAGTCAACTTCAGTTTTTCTTTCAAAGAAATAATTGCCATGCTTTATCCATTTCATTAAAATTCCATTTATAGGTGGTGATTACAATGCAGAAGTTACTAGTATCAATTTCAACATTATTACATTCATATTCCACTTGTCAGAAAGCCATTGATCTAGACCACGAATTCTTGAAATAGACTTTTTGATTTATTTATTGTTTTCTTTCCCTTTTAAAAACTATAAATATATAGAAGAAAGCTTTTGCAAAAATTTGATGTAGCATAGCGCTCTCCAGGGCTGGAAAAGTTCTGTTCAGTAAGCATCTTCAGCAAAAATTGAATTATTGGCTTGTTATTATCAACATCAGAATATAAGTGATTTATATTTCAGATCTCTATTGTACATTTATTTCAGTACTTTAAAAGATCTACTGAGGGATTGCCCTTCCTGGATTTCACTGCTATCTTTGACTTTAATCCTGTTTAACCAGCCTGCACCCTTGAAACTGGTAAATGATAAATCTGTTCCCACTAGGAAGGATGGTGATGATTGAGAAACATGAAATAATGGGAGAGTCTGGGACATCTTTTTTTTTTTTTTTTTTTAATTTTATTTTACTATGTTATGTTAGTCACCATTCATTACATCATTAGTTTTTGATGTAGTGTTTCATGATTCATTGTTTGCATATAACACCCAGTGCTTCATTCAATATGTGCCCTTCTTAATACCTATCACTGAGCTAACCCATTCACCCACCTTCCTCCCCTCTAAAACCCTCAGTTTGTTTCTCAGAGTCCATAGTCTCTCACGGTTCGTCTTCCCCTCTGATTTCCCCCGCTTCATTTTTCCCTTCCTACTATCTTCTTCTTCTTCTTCTTTTTTAACATACAATGTATTATTTGTTTCAGAGGTACAGGTCTGTGAGCCATCAGTCTTAACAATTCACAGCGCTCAACATAGCACATACCCTCCCCAATGTCTATCACCCAGCCACCCCATCCCTTCCACCCCCCACCACTCCAGCAACCCTCAGTTTGTTTCCTGAGTTTAAGCATTCCTCATATCCTGCCTTCGGCTCAGGTCGTGATCCCAGGGTCCTGGGATTAAGCCCCACATTGGGCTCCCTGCTCAGCAGGAAGCCTTCTTCTCCCTCTCCCACTCCCCCTGCTTGTGTTCCTGCTCTTGCTATCTCTGTCTCTGTCAAATAAATAAATAAAATCTTAAAAAAAAAAAAGGATTCCTCATATCAATGAGATCATACGATACTTGTCTTTCTCTGATTGACTTATTTCACTTAGCATAATACCCTCTAGTTCCATCCACATCATTGCAAATGGCAAGATTTCGTTTTGTTGTTGTTTTTTTTGATTGCTGCATAATATTTCATTTTATATATATACCACATCTTCTTTATCCATTCATCTGTCGATGGACATCTTGGCTCTTTCCATAGTTTGGCTATTGTGGACATTGCTGCTATAAACATTGGGGTGCACGTATCCCTTCGGATCACTACATTTGTATCTCTGGGGTAAATAACTAGGAGTGCAATTGCTGGGTCATAGGGTATCTCTATTTTCAACTTTTTGAGGAGCCTCCATACTGTTTTCCAGAGTGGCTGCACCAGCTTGCATTCCCACCAACAGTGTAGAAGGGTTCCCCTTTCTCTGCATCCCCGCCAACATCTGTCATTTCCTGACTTGTTAATTTTAGCCATTCTGACTGGTGTGAGGTGGTATCTCATTGAGGTTTTGATTTGGATTTCCCTGATGCCGAGCGATGTTGAGCACTTTTTCATGTGTCTGTTGGCCATTTGGATGTCTTCTTTGCAGAAATGTCTGTTCATGTCTTCTGCCCATTTCTTGATTGGGTTATTTTTTCTTTGGGTGTTGAGTTTGATAAGTTCTTTATAGATTTTGGGGACTTTATCTGATATGTCATTTGCAAATACCTTCTCCCATTCTGTCAGTTGTCTTTTGTTTTGTTGACTGTTTCCTTTGCTGTGAAAAAGCTTTTTATCTTGATGAAGTCCCAATAGTTCATTTTTGCCCTTGCTTTTCTTGCCTTTTGCAATGTTTCTAGGAAGAAGTTGGTGCGGCTGAGGTCGAAGAGGTTGCTGCCTGTGTTCTCCTTTAGGATTCTGATGGATTCCTGTCTCACATTTAGGTTTTTCATCCATTTTGAGTCTACTTTTGTGTGTGGGGTAAAGAAATGGTCCAGTTCCATTCTTCTGCATGTGGCTGTCCAGTTTTCCCAACACCATTTGTTGAAGAGACTGTCTTTTTTCCATTGGACATTCTTTCCTGCTTTGTCAAAGATTAGTTGACCATAGAGTTTAGGGTCCATTTCTGGGCTCTCTATTCTGTTCCACTGATCTATGTGTCTGTTTTTGTGCCAGTACCATACTGTCTTGATGATGACAGCTTTGTAATAGAGCTTGAAGTCCGGAATTGTGATGCCACCAGCTTTGCTTTTCTTTTTCAACATTCCGCTAGGTATTCGGGGTCTTTTCTGGTTCCGTACAAATTTTAGGATTATTTGTTCCATTTCTTTGAAAAAAGTGGATGGTATTTTGATAGGGATTGCATTAAATGTGTAGATTGCTCTAGGTAGCATTGACATTTTCACAATATTTGTTCTTCCAATCCATGAGCATGGAACATTTTCCATTTCTTTACGTCTTCCTCAATTTCTTTCATGAGTATTTTATAGTTTTCTGAGTACAGATTCTTTGCCTCTTTGGTTAGACTTATTCCTAGGTATCTTATGGTTTTGGGTGCAATTGTAAATGGGATCGACTCCTTAATTTCTCTTTCCTCTGTCTTGTTGGTGGTGTATAGGAATGCCACTGATTTCTGTGCATTGATTTTAGATCCTGCCACTTTACTGAATTCCTGTATGAGTTCTAACAGTTTTGGGGTGGAGTCTTTTGGGTTTTCCACATAAAGTATCATATCATCTGCAAAGAGTGAGAGTTTGCCTTCTTCTTTGCCAATTTGGATGCCTTTGATTTCTTTTTGTTGTCTGATGGCTGTGACCAGGACTTCTAGTGCTATGTTGAATAGCAGAGTGGACATCCCTGCCGTGTTCCTGACTTTAGGAGAAAAGCTCTCAGTTTTTCCCCATTGAGAATGATATTTGCTGTAGGTTTTTCATAGATGGCTTTTATGATATTTAGGTATGTACCCTCTGTCCCTACACTCTGAAGAGTTTTAATCAAGAAAGGATGCTGTACTTTTTCAAATGCTTTTTCTGTATCTATTGAGATATCATATGATTCTTGTTATTTCTTTTATTAATGTATTGAATCACTTTGATTGATTTGCAGATGTTGAACCAACCTTTCAGCCCAGGGATAAATCCCACTTGGTCGTGGTGAATAATCCTTTTAATGTACTGTTGTATCCTATTGGGTAGTATTTTGGTGAGAATTTTTGCATCCATGTTCATCAAGGATATTGGTCTGTAATTCTCCATTTTGATGGGGTCTTTGTCTGGTTTGGGGATCAAGGTAATGGTGGCCTCATAAAACGAGTTTGGAAGTTTTCCTTCCATTTCTATTTTTTGGAACCGTTTCAGAAGAATAGGTATTAATTCTTCTTTAAATGTTTGGTAGAATTCCCCTGGGAAGCCATCTGGCCCTGGGCTCTTGTTTATTGGGAGATTTTTGATTACTGCTTCAATTTCCTTAGTGGTTATGGGTCTGTTCAGGTTTTCTATTTCTTCCTGGTTCAGTTTTGGTAGTTTATTCATCTCTAGGAATGCATCCATTTCTTCCAGACTATCTAATTTGCTGGCATATAGTTGCTCATAATATGTTCTTATAATTGTTTGTATTTCTTCAGTGTTGGTTGTGATCTCTCCTATTTCATTCATGATTTTATTTATTTGGGTCATTTCTCTTTTCTTTTTGGTAAGTCTGGCCAGGGGCTTATCAATCTTGTTAATTCTTTCAAAGAACCAGCTCCTTTTTTCGTTGATCTGTTCTACTATTCTTTTGGTTTCTATATCCTTGGTTTCTGCTCTGATCTTTATTATTTCTCTTCTCCTGCTGGGTTTAGGCTTTATTTGCTGTTCTTTCTCCAGCTCCTTTAGGTGTAGGGTCAGGTTGTGTATTTGAGACCTTTCTTTTTCTTGAGAAAGGCTTGTATTGCTATATACTTTCCTCTTAGGACTGCCTTTGCTGCATCCCAAAGATTTTGGACAGTTGTGTTTCCATGAATTTTTTTTAATTCTTCTTTAATTTCCTGGTTGACCCATTCATTCTTTAGTAGGATGCTCTTTAGCCTCCATGTATTTGAGTTCTTTCTGACTTTCGTCTTGTGATTGAGTTCTAGTTTCAAAGCATTGTGGTCTGAAAATATGCAGGGAATGATCCCAATCTTTTGGTACCGGTTGAGACCTGATTTGTGACCTAGGATGTGATCTATTCTGGAGAATGTCCCATGGGCACTAGAGAAGAATGTGTATTCTGTTGCTTTAGGATGGAATGTTCTGAATATATCTGAAGTCCATTTGGTCCAGTGTGTCATTTAAAGCCTTTATTTCCTTGTTGATCTTTTGCTTAGAGTATCTGTCCATTTCAGTGAGGGGGGTGTTAAAGTCCCCTACTATTATTGTATTGTTGTCAATGTGTTTCTTTGATTTTGTTATTAGTTGGGTTATATAATTGGCTGCTCCCATGTTAGGGGCATAGATATTTACAATTGTTAGATCTTCTTGTTGGATAGACCCTTTAAGTGTGATATAGTGTCCTTCCTCATCTCTTATTATAGTCTTTGGTTTAAAATCTAATTTGTTTGATATAAGGATTGCCACCCCAGCTTTCTTTTGATGTCCATTAGCATGGTAAATGGTTTTCCACCCCCTCACTTTCAATCTGGAGGTTCCTTTGGGTCTAAAATGAGTCTCTTGCAGGCAGCATATTGATGGGTCTTGTTTTTTTGATCCAATCTGATACCCTGTGTCTTTTGATTGGGGCATTTAGCCCATTTACATTCAGGGTAACTATTGAAAGATATGAATTTTGTGCCATTGTATTATCTGTAAGGTGACTGTTACTGTATATTATCTCTGTTCCTTTCTGGTCTATGTTACTTTTAGGCTCTCTTTTGCTTAGAGGACCCCTTTCAATATTTCTTGTAGGGTTGGTTTGGTGTTTGCAAATTCTTTTAGGTTTATTTGTCCTGGAAGCTTTTTATCTCTCCTTCTATTTTCAATGGCAGGCGATCCTGATATAGTATTCTTGGCTGCATATTTTTCTTGTTAAGTGCTCTGACTATATCATGCCAGTCCTTTCTGTCTTGCCAGGTCTCTGTGGATAGGTCTCCTGCCAGTCTAATGTTTCTACTGTTGTAGGTTACAGACCTCTTGTCCCAAGCTGCTTTCAGGATTTTCTCTTTGTCTCTGGAACTTCTAAGTTTTACTATTAGATGTCGAGGTGTTGACCTATTTTTATTGATTTTGATGGGGGTTCTCTGTGCCTCCTGGATTATGATGCCTGTTTCCTTCTCCAAATTAGGGAAGTTCTCTGCTATAATTTGCTCCAATATACCTCTGCCCCTCTCTCTCTTTCTTCTTCTGGGTCCCAATTATTCTAATATTGTTTCATCTTATGGTATCACTTATCTCTCGAATTCTGCCCTCATGATCCAGTAGTTGTTTATCTCTCTTTTTCTCAGCTTCTTTATTCTCCATCATTTGGTCTTCTATATCACTACTTCTGTCTTCTGCCTCATTTATCCTAGGAGTTAGAGCCTCCATTTTTGATTGCACCTCATTAATGGCCTTTTTGATTTCGACTTGGTTAGATTTTAGTTCTTTTATTTCTCCAGAAAGGGTTTCTCTAGTATCTTCCATGGTGTTTTCAAGCCCAGCTAGTATCTTTATAATCATCATTCTGAACTCTAGTTCTGACATCTTACTAATGTCCATATTGATTAGGTCCCTGGCAGTCGGTACTGCCTCTTGTTCTTTTTTTGAGGTGATTTTTTAGGTCTTGTCATTTTGTCCAGAGGAGAATAGATGAATGAGAGAACAAAATGCTAATGGGGTTACAATGATCCCAGAAAAATATACACTAAACAAATCAGAAAAGACCCGAAACTGGGAGGAATAGAAAGGGAAAGAAAGAAAAAAAAGAAAATGATCAAATATGATCAGGCTCCTGAAGAGATCAGTGTCACACACTGGATTTTGGGCATATTTTGGTCTGTTAAAAGACACTGCCTCCCAAAATTTAAAAGAAGAAAAACGTATATGTAGAAAAATAAGGGTAAATACGAAGAAGGGATGGAATATGACTGTAAAGATGAAAGTTATAAAAGATTTTATAAAAGGATTTGATAAGAAGTTGGTTGAAAAAAGAAAGAAGAGAAATTTAAAAAAAAAAGGGAGAAAATGTGATCAGGCAGGAGACTAGAACAGAGCCATACACTAGAGATTTAGGGTGTATTTTGGTTTCTAAGAAGAACCTGTATCCCAAAATTTTAAAGAGAAAGCAACTTATATATATATATATATATATATATATATATATATACAAAAAATAAGGTTAACTTCAATGAAGGGATAGAATATGAGTCTAAAAATGAAAAATCAGAAAAGATTTTTAAAAAAGGGACTGATAAGATGTTGGTTGAAAAAGGGTAAAAGAAAAATTCAACTAAAAAAATAGAAAAAGAAAAAATAAAGGAAATTAAAAAAAATTAACTTTGAAAGACTAAAGAATCTTGGGCGAAAAAGGTCATGAATTCTATGTGTTGTATTCCCCTAGTGCTGGAATTCTGCTACTCTCATTGATCAGTAAACTTGGTCTTGGCTGGCTCTTCTTGGGGATCTTCTGGGGGAGGGGCCTGTTGCAGTGGTTCTTAAATGTCTTTGCTGGAGGCAGAATTGCACCACCCTTGCCATGGGCCGGGCTAAGTAATCTGCTCGTGTTTGCTCTCAGTAGCTTTTGTTCCCTGCAAGCTTTCCGTACAGCTTTGGAGGACAAGAGTGAAAATGGCGGCCTCCCATGGGGTGCCTGAGTGGCTCAGTCATTAAATGTCTTCCTTCGGCTCAGGTCATGATCCCAGGGTCCTGGGATTGAGTCCTGCATCTGGCTCCCTGCTGCCTGGGGAGCCTGCTTCTCCCTCTCCCACTGCTTGTGTTCCCTCTCGCTGTGTCTCTCTCTGTCAAATAAGTGAATAAAATCTAAAAAAAAAAAAAAAAAAAAGAAAAGAAAGAAAATGGCAGCCTCCCAATCTCCACCCCAGAGGAGCTGAGAACTCAGGGTCCCACTCCTCAGTGAGCCCCCAGAGAAAACCAGTCAATCACGCCTGTCTCCCCGGTCTCTGGCCCTACTCCATCCTCACCCAGCCTGTGACTGAGTGTTTCTCTCTCTGGCATACGACCCCGTGTGGCGTCTCTAAACCCAGTAGATTCCTGTGGTGTGCTTCCGTGCTGCTTCTCCCGGGGGAGGAAGGGGAGTCTCCCCAGCTCTGCCACTTGTGTCCCTGCTCGAAGTGCTGTGGCCTGACTGTGCCACAGATCACAGTTTATGGCAGCACCAAGCTGAGAGCCCACTCCTTGGCTCTGTCTTTGCAGCCAGCTTCCCTGCTCTGATCCCTGGGATCTCTGCCACACTCAGGTACCCCTGGTCTTTCTGTTACCCCGAGGGTCCTGAGACCGCACTGTCCCAGTGAGGGTTCCACCCGCCGCTTAGCCACTGGAGTGATGTCCTTCAGTGAAGCGGACTTCTAAATGTTCCAATTTTGTGCTCTGCTGCTCTATCACTTGCCGGTAGCTGGCTGACAGAGGCTCCCTCCCCCTGCAATCTATCTTCCCAAATATCGCCTCAGATTCACTTCTCCACACATCCTACCTTCCAGAAAGTGGTCGCTTTTCTGTTCAGAGAGTAGCTGCTATTCTTTTCTTCGATCTCCTGTTGAGTTTGTAGGTGTTCAGAATGGTTTTATACCTATCTAGTTGAATTCCTGGGACCAGACAAAATGTAGGTCTCCTACTCCTCCACCATCTTGCTCCTCTGAAGCTGGGACATCTTGATAGTTTTAGGGTGTGCTTCAGAGAGTGGGTTAGAGAAAGGAATAGGAAAGACAAGGAAAGAAAAGAGATTGGCTAAAGAACAAAGAAGAGATAAATTATTTGAGATACTCAAGTCAAACAAATCCACCATGATGAACCAAAATTTATGACCTACAGGTCAGAAAATTACATACCATAAATTTTCAAAGAAAATTTCTTTGAAGCCTCAATAAAATGATAAAATAACATGTTTTCACACATTTACACCATTACACTTATACATCAAAGAGTGCTACAGAAAAGAAAATATATTTTATGTAGGTCTTGTTTATTAGGAAAGTTCAAGGGTCACTTGTGGATCACAAACTAATTTTGATCAAAAGGGAAAATTAACCTCAGCAAAATAGATCAATCTTCATTAATGTTTGCAAGTTACTAAGTGTATAATCAACTTTGCAAATTTGATAAAAAATTTTATAAACAATTAGAATAGAAGGTATTTCCCACTTTTAGGGTATAAAATATTTATATCAATGATTTTTTAAAAATTAGCATCTATTATTCCTGTTAATAGTGCATCTAGAAATATTCACAATCATTAGTTATAAGATACTTTCATTCACCTGCTAAGAAAGCCTTAAATTAATTAATAAATGACTGTCTCCTTAAGTCATCTGGTATTTATAGTGGTTGAAGAAAATAGTAATGTATACAATTATATTAAAGGATTTGATAAATGCAGCTAAAAAGCTGATTTGATTGACTTGATTTGCTGCGCATTGTGTAAATATGTATGATTTGGAGAAGTTGAATAATTTATCATTACTTCACTTTATTAGAGTATTAAACTCAGCCAGTTATTACCATATATATATATATATATATATATATATATTAGCTTCAAACTTCATTAATAAATTTGTATATACATGCATATTTCAAATAAATAAATAAACAAATAAATATAGGATGGTTCATAATTTCCCACCTATTTGTCCTACCTGGTTTTCTGGTATATCTTCTGCCATTGATTTTTGCATCATTTATCTAGTTCATCAATCTATAAACTGGAGACCGTAATTGACTCTTCCTATGTATTTCATCCCAGTTCTGACAAATTTCCTTTTTTAATAAGTCTAGAATATTTTCATTTATATCCTTTTCCACTAACTCCATTTTAATCAGAATTATTCTCACCATTCCTTTAGATAAATACAATCAATTAATAGTCACCAGCATCCATACCTCCTTCCTCAACCCATTCACCCACTCCATTTTTGAAATTAATTTTCAAAATGTAAATCTGATCTTGTCACCCATCTCATTCCTTCACTGGTTTAATATTTTCCTTAGAATATAGTCCTAACTCATTAAACTCACTTTTAAAGCCCAACCCTTGTCTCCTTTCCCTTGTCTTTCTTGCCATCCTTGTTTATGTGTGTTTCTTTTAGTTTCTCCAAAATGTGAGGATACCTTCAGTGTTGGATAGTATTGGGTTCACTCTGCCTGGAGCACTCTTCTCTTTCCTCATTACATAGTTAAATCTCTCAGCTTCATATTTCATTTCTTCAAGAAAGCTTTTAATCAGCACCCACTACTGAGACTGATATACATATATCTCCACATTTGACACTTACTAGAATTACAGTTTTCCATTGAACTATGAGGTGTTCTCTTTACCTTTTTTTTCCAAAGAAAACAGAACATGCCTGTTTTGTACATCATACATTCTAATACCTACTGGTAGAGTGAACACGTTAGGGACTCACATATTTTGAATGAATGTGTACATTTTAGATTGGGTCTATGTTTAAATAGACCTGCACCTCATTTAATGTTTATTGTGTGTGTGTATGAGGTTTTTTTGCACACAAACATTCAACAGATTCAAACTCTATGTACTTGTCAACTTCTTACCCTTATAATTTGCAATAGCATAATATATATACAATTCATCAGCTCCTTTTTTCATATTATTGAATAAAAACAAGAAATTCATTTTTCTTAGTTAATCTTGTAATCACATATAATATCTATGGAACATGAATAAATTTCTATAATAAATCAAGACAGCTTTAGTTGTAAACATGAGTACTTAAGCGATTCCTTATCAGCAGTGTCATTAAAAAGGATTTCCAGAACATTCAAAATCACTGATTTCTTTTTCAAAAATCTATGTAGAGGGGGAAAAAAATCAATGCAATATGAAAGAACTAATAAGAATTTATTTTCACTTTCTTCGTCATGCAAATGAGATATCAAAATTTTAAAGCCTAACTTATTTTCCAACAAACAGTAAGTACTAAATTGGAATATGTCAACTCTGTGTAATTTTTCTTCCAAATGAAATATTTTAAAATTCATTTTCAGCATACTCTTGTCTTCAGTTCCTTGATTTCTCTGTTACTTGATCACTTTTTCTTGATCTTTCTTTTTTTTTTTTTTAAGATTTTATTTATTTATTTGACAGAGAGAGACACAGTGAAAGAGGGAACACAAGCAGAGGGAGTGGGAGAGGGAGAAGCAGGATTCCCGCCGAGCAGGGAGCCCAATTGGGGGCTCGATCACAGGGTCCTGGGATCAACCTGAGCTGAAGGCAGACGTTTAATGACTGAGCCACCCAGGTGCCCCAATTTTGCTATTTCTATATATGTCATGTCAATGAAATGGGGCAAATAACAGTACCTACCAATAGAGTTATTAATAGCATTAAATAAACTAATACAGTAACAGTGCCTAGAACTAAGTAAACACTCAATTCTTAGCATTTATTGCTATTTTTATTTGATTACATTGCTGATGGAAATGGAAAATACAATAAGACAAAATAGAAGATATAATTAATAACTTTGCAAATAACTTTTTAACCAAGTTTAGGCTATTGCTCAGTATTAGGACTCATTCTTCATCAGAAATAACAATAATGAATGCAAAGTAGCATTAATATCTTATAAAATGCAAATAAACCATGATTTTATTCTAAAAATACATTGAACTTTTTTTTTATTTTTAAACCATTCCTATGAAAGTCAATCATTCTTTGGTAATGAATAGGAAGGAGGCATAGGATTTGGAGATAAATAGGAAGAAAACATGGGTAAGTTGTTCAGAGTGCTACCTCTAAAATCAAGTGGCTTGGGTGAAGCATCCCATTTCTGCCACTTGATAGGTGTATGCTCTTGGCTTCTGCTTTCTCACCTGTAAATTATGAATAAACAGAGTTAATACTTTATATATTATTGTTAAGAAAGTATGTTCTTACATAAGCACAAAATAAATGTTCACTATTATTACAATTATTGTATATTAATGAAAACCACAAAATGGGAATCACAATAGACCCATCAAAATATAATGGTTTTGATTTCTTAGTTGAAGTGTTTTTTCAAGTTCTAGGGATTCATCTAGTAGAAACAGCTAAAGCAAACATGATAGATAAAATAATTCAATTGTTAAGTATACCACAAAAACAAAACAGAACAAAAACAAAAGGGTAGGAGGGAACATTTGAAAGTGATGGATATGTCTATTACATTGATTGTCATGATGGTTTCATTGTTGTATGCATATCACGAAACTCATCAAATTGTATACATTAAATATGTTCTTTTTTTGTAATTTATTATACCTTAATAGAGCAGTTTAAAAAACAGATTTCTCTGACTTGATAATATTACTTACTTAAATAAGTATAAAATTTCCATTTTACCTGAGTGTGTATCTCCACATACTATGAATGTAGGAAAGAATGATTCCTTATTAGGGCATGCTGTTTTCTACTTTGGTAGGTTTAACTAAGGTAAAATTTTGAATTTTGAATGGAAGGCCTAATAGTTCTATGGAATACATTCCATGAATACGAATTGTCCACCATACATTTGAAAATAAGTGAGGCACCTGGGTAGCTCAGTCAGGTAAGCCTCCGACTCTTGATTTCAGCTCAGGTCATGATCTCAGGGTCATGAGATTGAGCCCCATGTGGAGCCCCAAGTTGAGCTCTGTGCTGGGTGTGGAGTCTGCTTAAGATTCTATCTCCCTCTCACTCTGCCCCTTCCCTGCATACGTGCTCTTTCTCAAAAAAAAAAAAAGAAAGAAAGTAAATTGAGAAAATTACCTGGTGATAACTCAGTAAGTTAGTAAAAATGACATCAAAAGAACTAATAATGAACTGACTATAAATTCTCCAAATGTGGACAGATAGTCGAACGAGTTTTGTGATTTTAGGAGAGATTTATATTAGCACTTTTGTAAGTTAGAGTTTGCAGGGAATAATCTTTAGTTGTTGAGAGATACTGACATTAACCTTGCTTTTCTAGAGATAATTTTTTATTATTACAAAAAGTAGAATTAACATTGTCTGATCCTTGCTTTCAGACAAGTGCATTCTAGATGGACTATGGCATCCACACAGAGGGAACAGTCACACATGCATTGCCACTTAAAAATGACTACATTTGGGACACCTGGTTGGCTCAGTTGGTTAAACATCTGCCTTTGGCTCAGGTCATGATCCTGGGGTCCTGGGATTGAGTACCCACATCCGGCTCCCAGCTCAACAGGGAACCTGCTTCTCCCTCTGCCTGCCACTCTCCCTGCTTGTGTGCATTCTCTCTCTGTCAAATAAATAAATAAATAAAAATCTTAAAAAAAAAACCCGACTACATTTGTTCCTACAGACCTGACCATTTGGGCCTGTTATTCAACATAAACACCTAGAGAACAGCATTTAAATAGCCCCCTAAAATGTACCAATACCTGTTACTTCTGGGGTTTGTTACCTATTTCCTATAAGGAAACTTATCATCAGAATAAGGAGCAACAGGTCCAGACTAACAGGAAGAAATGATTTCCTAAAATATAATACTATTTGTCATAGCATTGCTGTGAAGTCAATTATTACCAAGTTAATTATTACCAAGCAGTTGGAAAATTTGAAGTACAGAGAGGTTAATTGTCTAATGACACATATAGTTACTAGTTGAAGAGAAAAAAAACCTCACTGGTTCTCATAACTAATAAATTAAAAGAGAACTATTGATTGCTTTCTTTATTTGACATATCTATTGCAATTAAATAGCACTAGTTAGCACTATTCTTCCATTTTGCAAGACAAACATTTTTGAAATCCTTGTCATTTAGAAAATTGAGTGTTTGGTATTATTTGAAGATATAGCTTCCAGGAATCTCAGAACAAAATAGTCCCCAGCAAATTACTCTTCTCCTTGGGGTCACCAATAAGCTAGGGAAATAGTAGAATAGATTCAAAATACTCCTTTTACAGTTCTTCTTCAAGGGCCCTTTATCTTCCAGTACACAGTTCCAAAAGAAGCCTGATTGCTATGCATAGTGTATCATTCAAGTTTAAGGGAAGCCTTATATCTACTCATAAATACAAAATGTAGTCCAAAAGGATAAATTTTTCCAAGGAAGGAAAGTTAACAGTATGACAAGGCAAGTCCAGACCAGCTCACTTACCCTTGCTACACTGAGGAGAAGAGAACAGTAATAGGTCACCCTGACTCTTCTAGATTTACTTACCATATAGACTGAAAGGAAAGGAAGGAAGAAAGAAAAAAAAAAAAAAAGAAAGAAAGAAGAGAGGAGAGAAATCACGTGAGGTTGAATTATGCATTGAAAATTGAATGGGGGGGCTTATGTCTTTTAGTGACATAGGAAAAAAATCCATTCATAAGGAAATCATGTTGTCTTAGGAGTCTATAAAATCACCTGCAGGCTCAACAAATCACCTGAAATCATAAGACTCAAAATACTCTTGCAACCATGGTTATATTTTATCACAGTGAAAGAATACAGATTAAAATCAGCAAAGGGAATAGGTAGAGGTACATGGGTTGAAGGTCAGTAGAACCCAGAGGCAAGCTTTCCAGTGTCCTCTCCCAGGGGAGTCACATAGATATACACTCAATTTCCTATCAACTATGTATGGCAAAATGTATGAAGTAATGCCAACCAAGTAAGTTCTCCTGAGCCTTGTTGTCCAGGGTTTTTTAAGGGATTCACCCATGAAACTGACTGAAATTATTACAATTTATGTCTAAGCCTTCCCCTGCAAGTTGCATGCCAATAGATTCTAGAGTTCCAAAATAATTACATGGCACCCATTTTCCTCTAGGTGGAGAGTATTCTTGATGCTTCCTGTTCTACTATTTTCCCAGAATCCTCTATCCTTATATTTTCACTGAGTCTTTTCACTTCCTACAGATTTGTCTCTCCCTTTTATACTGTAGTTATTTATTGGTATACCAGATTTTTAAAATGATGAATATATATGTCAAGATGATTCCATTCTTCAGAGTTAATTTGCCCTGTTCATTTTTCTTTATAACTCAATTTTTAAAAATATCCTCTTATTATTGATGCTAGAGAAACTGCTACAGTGTTTGAAGTTATTGAAGAAAAGCATATTAGAGTGACAAGCAGTGGCACACACCAAAGTGAAGTTGTCAAATAGAAAGTCAAAAGCCAGCATTAAGTAAATAGAGACTGAGAAACAAAGTTATAACCAGCTTTAGATACGTCCAAAAAAAAGAAGAGACCAAAATCAAAGTGTTGAAAACAATGTCTTTGCTTCTGCTGTTAAAAATTCTATCATCTTCACACAAACATTCAATTAACAGCATGATGACAGCCGTTGAGGGGTATCTAAGTCTGGAAATAGAAACTGAGTTCTCTGTGTTCAGTTTAATAAGACTTTCAGAGTTTTAAAATAATATTTCAAAGATAATATAGTTAACAGAAAAATCAAGTTATGCAAAAAGGACTCACTCTCTCAAATTGAATATTTTTCAGTTATTTTTTTCTACTTAAAAACTTTTAACGTATGTTCGTAGTAATTTTCACACATGAAGAAGAAAAAATTACTTTAAAAGGAAAGATGATATTAATTATTTCATAATAGTTAACATATTTGACAGTTTTTTGCCTTGAAGCCTATAAAACAGAAGTCAATAGGTAAAATTACAGAATTGTCTCAAAGTTAAATAATATAGCAAAGGACATAACATGAAATTTTAAACAAGAATTTCGGTCTCTTTCCCACTCTATATATGTATCTATATATATATATGTATGTATATATTTGTATGTACATATATCAGGTATATAATATAATGTAATTGGAATTTTTACATATATTTTCTTAATGGATCATCAGAACAATAGGAAACATTGGTTTTAGATGTTAAAATATTGCTTCTAACACTTATTATGTATGTGACATTCTGTCTCCTCTGATGAAAAGGAGAAAATAATGTCAACCTTTCAAAGTTACTAAAATGATAAAAATAGATAATCTATGTAAAGTGGTTATTAAAGTACCTAGCTTATGGGAAGTTCTCAAAAAATAGCAGATGTGATAGAACTCATTTACTGATTACATGTTATGTACTAAACAGTATTCCAAGTAATTCACAGAAATTAATTCGCTTAATCATCACAATAACCTAGAACTTCTGACATTTCACTGCTTTCTGAATGTATCTCAAGTAAAAATAAAAACCATCAATTCTTGCACAAAACGAAGGGTATTCATACATTTTAGTAATCTAGTCAATAATCAAGATCTCTGCAATAGAGGCAGTTATAGGTTCTGGAGCCAGTATGCTTCAGTTCAAATTCTGGCATAAATACTCATTCAATGAAGCTTAACTTATTTAACCTCTTCTTCTCCCATAAATTATGTGTAACAGAGTGATGAGTTAATATAGTCACAGTTCCTCAACATTTTCTTATGCCTTGTAGGTACTCAATAAGTGGTATTGATTACTATAATTATTATTACCAGTAGATGCTAGGATCTGAGTGCATTTATCAGCATATTAATATAAGGATATCTAATCTGATAGGGCAAAGTAAGTATATTAGCAAATAATGGTACAACAAGTTGATATGGAAAAGGATGTGTGAGACACATGAGAGATATACATAAGAGAATGGGAAGTTCTACTGAAGGCATCAAGGTTAGGAATTAGGTATCAGGACAATTTGAGAAGCGAGAAAAATCACAGGGTTTGACACAATCTGAAGTTACTGGGGAACTTTATGTAGTAGGGAATAGCAAAGTAGAATGGACATTTGGCAAGATACAAAGCTTGTAGACACAGGAAAGAGCTAAATCTTGGGAATCACTATAGAGTATAGTGAAGACTATCCTTATAGGCATTTATATGCCAGTGATGTATTTTTATGTAGGAAATTGTGTAATCAATACTTATTTTTTCAGAACTTCATGTGTATGATGTAAAAGATACATTTCCAGAAAGATGAATGGAAGAAGACTAATAACAGAGGCAGGGAGAAAGTTTGACTGCATGAGATAAGACCTGGAGTTTACCAGTGAAAGTGGTAATAGAAAAAATGGAGAATGTATTTTAAATTGTGTAGCAGTAGAGTTGAAAGTTCTTGGCCAATAATTGATGGCTGTGTTATGGTGAGGAGGAGTTCTCTAAGATGGTCCCTAAATTTCTCATGTTGATGGGTGAAAGTAGGTTGTATCACACACCACTTAAGCGATTTGGGAGAAGCAGGTTAGAGGATAAATAAGTGCCTTGACATACAGGTTATGAAAGTAGCTTCTTGTGGGCTATATGCCTGTAGCTCGGGGAACAGTCTGGCCTGGAAATACAGGTTTTTGAGTCATCGGCAAATAGAAAAGCCATGAAAGATGATGCAGTCTTGCATAAAGATGAGAAGGGAGGAAAGATAATTTACAATATTTGTGTGATACTGGGATTAGTGCTAAAATGCCACTGATGTTCATCCAAACTTAAATCTCCTGAATGTAGCATTCCCTCGCTTATGCTCTTGGGCTGTACCTTTCTTAAATCTACGTGGCCTATGAAAGTGCAGCTAATCTTTAGAAAAATAAATGGAATAGTTTCATTTTTTTCTAACATTTGCCACTGGCATTTAACATTTTGGCTTTAAATTTGAACTTTATACAAAAAGTGTTTTTGTATTGTCTGTGTAACATTGTTTTGAAAATGAGATACATTTTAATACAATTTCCAAGTATATTTTAACACTTAAGTGTATCTGAAAAGCAGATTAACACAACTGCCCCAATAACTTTCATTTGGACCTCAGATTGAAAGAATCAACTCTTGGACTCAACAGCAACAAAAAAGAAAATTTGGGAAGATCTGGATAATCTAGAAATAAATCATGAGAAAAGTGATGAATAGCAATCTGCTTGCTTTCTTTTTAAAACCAATTTAGATAGAAGCTGCTGAGGTCAGGTCTATTTTCCCCATACAAAATGATGAGCTATTTTAAGCACACTTTCTCATGGCTCATTCGTATTCTTATTGCATTCATGTTCACAATTGCTAGTTGATTGATCACCTGTGGATATATAACAAAGTTAAGTGTTCCAGATCTTGAAGATGTATATCTGCTCTAGGCTACAAACTGCCACCTAGAAGTTGTTTCTAAATCCAAACAAGTGGGGGCGCCTGGGTGGCTCAGTCGTTAGGCATATGCCTTCGGCTCAGGTCATGATCTCAGGGTCTTGGGATCGAGCCCCATATCGGGCTCCCTGCTCAGCCAGGAGTCTGCTTCTCCCTCTCCCACTCCCCCTGCTTGTGTTCCCTCCCTCGCTGTGTCTCTCTCTGTCAAATAAATAAAATCTTAAAAAAAAAAAAAAAATCCAAACAAGTATCTTAAAATGCCATGTATATCCCATTAAGGTGATGATGATAGTTTTCCTTATCATCTATCACTTGTGAAGCCCTACTATGTACACTGTAGCATGTGTATGCCATTCTCATAACAATGTTATCACATTTGTTTTACACATATTACAGATGTAAAGTGTGAGAAGTGAAATTGAAGTTGCTAAGTGTTCCCGTTTAGTAGTGTTCCTGTTTAGTAAGAGCCAGACCAGAATACAAGCCCTGTTTCCAAAGTCCAAAATATTTCCATTATGCCTTTTATGTACTTCACATGTAAATTATCTAAAATAAACTTTATCCTTCTCAGGATAAATGAATGAATGAATGAATGAATGAATGAATGAATGACACTGCTACCCACCCAATTATCAACCAGTAATCTGAGGCAGCCTTGATACCTGCTTTTCTCTAACTCTCCAATCCAATCTTTTATGAACAAGTCATGATATTTTACCTTCTAGAACATGAGTGGCTTCCTTCCTTCCTTTTCAGACCTGCTGTTTGGGGGCTAGAAGAGGGACCTTACCTCTTCTTTATTTTATTCCTATCTAATTGCTTTCTCTCCCTCTAATAGGACACTATTATACTCCATTCTTCACACTTACATTAAAATAATCTTTATAGGGCACCATTTCTAGTCCTGACACACACTCTCACTATGTCTTGACCCCCAAACTTACATGATCCAGTTTCACTAACTACTTAGTTCATATTATAGTTTCATGACTTGAAGGTTTTGTTCATGCTGTTCCATTTACCCTGAGTATAATTTCCCCATGCTTCCTACTTGCACACATCTACTTACATTTCAACATTGAGGTGAAGTGTTCCATCATCTGTGAAACTTTTCTTACCTCATACTTGGCCTCAAGGGGAAGTAATCACTCATTCTTATTTGCCTTGTAAATATTCTGACATTCTTTATAAAATATTTATATTTTAATATCTGTCCTGACACAATTGCTTATACATTTCCTGAAAAGAGATTTTTTTTCTGACCACCTAGCATAATCTTTGGCTATGGAAATAATTAATTAGATGTTCTTGAATGAATGAATGAATGAATGAAGATATCTTCATTCCAGGTTAGCCTCACTTTCATTATTCTTTCTATGGGAATACTTATCAGCATTATCTCTTTCTTTGGAAACATGTACATACAATAATTCCTGCAAAATTATTTTTATGTTATCAGAGGGAATATCAAGATAAATGTGTCTTGGATCCTTCTTCAACAATTTTATGATATAGTTAAGGTTTAGATATGTCTATAACAAAATGTATCAAAACAAGACTGATATCCCTCATAGATAAATAAAATTATTATCAGTAGTAAAAATAATAAATGTAGATTATATGGCAGTGGATAGGTGGAAATGAAAGTATATTGGGCGCCTGGGTGGCTCAGTTGGTTAAGCGACTGCCTTCGGCTCAGGTCATGATCCTGGAGTCCCTGGATCGAGTCCCGCATCGGGCTCCCTGCTCAGCAAGGAGCCTGCTTCTCCCTCTGACCCTGCCCCCTCTCATGTGCTCTCTCTCTCTCATTCTCTCTGTCTCAAATAAATAAATAAAATCTTTAAAAAAAAAAAAAAAAAAAAAAAAAGAAAGTATATTTGTTGGAGGTGTTACTACATACATTGTCTTGAAAAAACAGATTAGCCAGTTGGATATATGAGGGGAATAATATTGGGGCGCCTGGGTGGCTCAGTCGTTAAACGTCTGTCTTTGGCTCAGGTCATGATCCCAGGGTCCTGAGATCAAGCCCCACATCAGGGCTCCCTGCTCAGTGGGAAGCCTGCTTCTCCCTCTCCCACTCCCTCTGCTTATGTTCCCTTTTTCACTGTGTCTCTCTCTGTCAAGTAGATAAAATCTTTAAAAAAGGGGGGGAGGGAATAATACTGATCCAGGGACAAAGATAAAAAAAAATCAGAACTAGGCCGGGAAAACAGGTAATGGAAAAAGATCTAGTAAGACTGCATAGATGTCCAATGCAGTGAATTGGAAGACAAGTTTAAAAAATTCTTAGGGTTAATTTTGGAAAATCTTGAATTGTAGGATGGGGAGTTTGGACTTAATCTTGTACATATTCAGAAGCCATCAATGGTATTGGATGAAAACAGTGAAAAGATTGTGTTTTTGTTTTGGAATTAAACAATTTCATAACACTGAGTAGAGAAAATGGAGAGAAGAGAAACAGGAAATTGAGTAATCTTGGTTCATTATTGCAGTAGACTAGGCAAGATTATTGGGACTTAAGTGGCATAGTGAGAATGGTAATAAACAGCAGGATAATTGTAGACAATTAATGAAACTGAATTGATGTTTTGAATATATATATATTGAATATGAAAAGTGAGAAGAAGTGAAGATGCTGTGATTTTCAGCCGGTCCAACAATTAATTATTGATCACGTATAAGCGAGACACGCTGTTAGCTCAGAGAAATATAGATGATGCTACTTATCAAAGCCAGACATATAAAAAGAATGATGAGTTGAAATGAATGATAAACTGAGATTTTAATATTTTGAATTGTAGGTTCAACAGGATGTTCATGTCAAGTAAATAATTAAAAAGTTAGGTCACAGATAATCAATTTGCATCCAGGACATTTAACAGCACAACTTGCAAATACATGATTTGGATAAATGGCACTTTCTACCGATTTCCTTTAATTAAATAGAAATTATAAAAGACATTGTATTTGAAGTTTTACCAAAGAAAACAAGAAAAGTACAGTTAAGTTTTATGTCATATGTCCTTGATAGTATTTATTGTAGATTTTAAGGTAAAATATATCAAAATGTGAATGAAAATTATTATGAAAAACATGAAACCCTCTGTCTAAGAATAGATAACTAGTCTAATAAATATTGGACTAGAAGAAATTATAAGAAGTTGAAATACCATGGCATAAAAGGTTAAAACCTTTCCACAATGCTTCTTCACAAAGTGTTGCAAGTTTTAAGCATCTATATTCTGTTTCTTCGATAAACCCCATAACTATTATACTTTGTCCAGACATTATCTTTAGGCTATCTATTTCTGAGAACCAAGTGATCTCCTCCCTCTAGCCCTACACACATCTTACTTTACTGTTTTGGTCACCCATTTTGTGACCAAACTGTCTATAACATGTATCATCTCTGCTAAATATTAGAATGTCATACTCCTCCTTTTTTCAAATAGCAATAAAGTTTTCTATGTATTTGTCTGTTTTCTTGTGGTTTTACTTCATGACCCTCCATAAAGGAAAGTGTTGAAATGGAAATAAGGTACCAAATGACATATTCTATGTTAGGGTCACTTGAGTCTGCAGGTGAAATACACACGTGTAAATATCATGTAAGTAGCTAAAGTTCCATGTGGAACTTCATATTTTGACATATTAATTGATATATTTTTTGCAGGATAATCCATATAAGTAATACTGTAGCTCTTCATCCATTACTCAAATATACTTGTTATTTCAGTGAGAAAGTACACAGGATAGAACTAAAACACTGCACTTTTGAGTTTTAAAATATAGGGCTTAATTTCATTATAGACATAATCATCTGGAACTCAAAGCTTTTTTGATTTGCAAGAACTAAGCTCCAGGTATGGGGGAAAAAATGCCATAATCTTAAAAACCTGATCTTGCAATATTAAGGGCAAGTTAATGGTGGATTAAGGATACATCATCCTTCAGCTACACACTGAGTAGGGACATTTTGACTTTGCATATAGCAATAATTCTTATGCTTTACATGCAGGAAAGAAAAACTAAAAAAATGGCAAATTTAATTAAGAGGTTTGAAGTAATATTTGAAATTTTCAAGTCTTTGAAGGCTGGAGGAGGATGCTTCTACCCTCACTTATAAAATTTTAAAGTTAATTCAATTGACTTAATATCAAAGAATAAAATAGCAACAAAACAATCCCCCCGCCTTGGGACACCTGGGTGGCTCAGCCAGTTAAGCGTCTGCCTTCGGTTCAGGTCGTGATCCCAGGATCCTGGGATCAAGTCCATCAGTGGGCTCCTTGCTCAGCAGGGAGCCTGCTTCTCCCTCTGCCTGCCGCCCCCCTGCTTGTGCTCTCTCTCTCTGACAAATAAATAAAATCTTTAAAAAAAAACAATCCCCCCAAAAAACTCTATTCTTTAAAAACGTAAGTCCTTGAATACTTTGCTGTTTTAAGTCAAATCATAAATTGCAAACCCAGAATAAACTGACTGATGAGAATGCTAAAGCATCTCCCTCTGATCCAAATGCCAATCAGAATTATTCCTGCTTCTGGTAAAGCCAATGAAAATTCTCAATTTCAAGTTCTGTAATATATATAAGACCTGTCCCAGCACTTAGAGAGGCAGTTCCTTGACCAACAAATTGGATTAGTTTCATTATCTTTTCTTAAAACATTTTATTTTTAAGTAATCTCTACACCCAGCATGGGGTTGGAACTCACAACTCTGAGATCAGAGTTGCACGCTCCACCAGCTGAGCCAGCCAGGCACCCCTGGTTTCATTATCTTGAACATTCTTTTCTTTAAGCCATCTCTGAATCTCTCAGGCAAACTCAGTCACACATTTCTCTAGATTGGCTGTAGCCAATCCTCATATTTTAAATGCATCTGTTATAGTTACTACATAGCAACCACAGTATCATTGCAATATTATGATTATATATTACATATTTGAGGTCTAAAAATAATACTTGCATGCATATAACTATGAGCTATATCTAACATATTTCTAGACACATCTAATAAATTATATGTGTTGAAACATGCATGTCCTTATACGGACACATTGCAACGGAAAAAAAGAGACCTGGTAGCTTTAGAGTAGTGTCTTTGATTTAGAGGAAATATGAGGGAAGTAAAACCAAAGAAGAAAAAAAATCAGTATTTTCAGCTAAGTGGAGGAATGATACAAGAGTAGAATGTCATCAATGATGAGAAAAGAGAAGGTGCCAAGGACAGTGTGGCTGATCATGCCAGCAAGTCTAAAGAGAAATTAGAAAGGTAAGGACCATCTGATGTGGGAAACTATTGGTGGTAATTTTGACGGAGTGTTTCTTGTAGAGTCATTTGGGGAAAGCAGGAATACAACTGATGGATGAGTAGAGTTAGTCTAGGATAGTTTTTTTGTATAAAAGTGTTAGAGAAGAAAAGGAGATAAAATAAGAGTTATTACCTTTAAGGTAATAACTTACCTTTATTTTATAAAGGGAACTTCATAAAGGGGACTTTATTTTATAAAAAGGAAAACTAGTAAAGAGGCTAGAAGCACCCAGCTTAATTCAGGAAAACAATTTCTTAAGCAAGAAGCAGAAGCAGAAGACGGAGCAGCCATCTTTGTGGTAGATGTGACCATGTGAATAACTTCTGGCTAATGAGGGAAAAAAATCAGAAGTAAGACTTCAAGGATGTCTCCTTGAAAAGGCAGGGACATAATCATCTCCCTCTTTCCTGTTGATAAATTAAGCTTCTGTTACAAAGGACAAAGACAAATATGATAATAGGTAGACAACAAACAGTCTGCAAAATCTACACCTTTGCTGTTCACATTTCCACATATACCCCTTTTATGATAAAGAAAACCCACTTACAATATCAATTGAACCAAGGGAATAATTTCCCAAACCTCCCTCAGAACAAACTTGGCACACCTGAATGTCATGTAATCCTCCCCATCAGGTAAGAATATGGGATATGGTACATCCTGAGATCAACTAATAAACTAAAAGGTCAGTTATCTATCCTCATATACCTAATACATAATTAGAAAAGAAAAATGATAATTGTAATAAAAAACTTTCATTTGGAAACAAAGAATTGGAAAGTCACAGTGGTCAGCGCTTTTAGCACTAATAAGATCCTGCTAGCAGGAAGGGAGCAACAGAATGAGGTGCTTAGCTTGTCTAGCAGTCTCGTACTAAGCTCTCTGAGAAGGACTCCCCTGTCTTTTGTTTCTGGCTTTGTCTTCCTGGGAGTTATTCCTTGACCCCTGTCCTCTATGGTCACATCTGAGGTAGACTTTGGGAATTAATGCTTCCTGGACATAGAGCTTTGGGCAGTGTAGGGCTTGCTTTGTGAGTTGTACAAACTGCATACAAGTTCCTTTGTTAGTACGATTACCTCACAACCTCAAAAGCACAAGAGTTCCTCTTTATTAGCTTCAAACATTCCCATGGGAAAATTACCACACCCAAAGACCTGAAGTTTGAATACTCTTGTCTTTGAAATGCTGTCTCTGTGCCCTGCTCACCTCTCCTCCCTTCAAATGAATAACAGCTCTCATAAGGACTCGGGAACACGGCACATTTAATCTCATTTAGTCAGAGTGCTGGATCCCATTGTCTTTCAGCAAACATTTGACAAAAAGCAAGCACAAGCCCAAAAGTAAAATAAAACTGTGCCTCCAGTCTTAACTTCTACTTAGATGCAGTTCTGCAGCCACTTTTCATTACTGCTTCAGTACTTACTGAAGTATAGCTATAATTGATTTTTAAGCCTTGGAATGCTCCAAATCATGTAACTTTTGGGCAACTTAGGTTGCAGTCCTCAGGACTTTTGTAGCTATATACTTTTGCATTTCTGCTTAAGAGAAAATACTTTTAGGTTTTTTTAAATATCCCTTTCTTTGGGATGTTTCTAAAAGCCACAGGAAACAGCCTAAATATGCCAGTATTACTAATTTTTCCTTCTATTTCCCTATGAGCCTAAGCACACTGTCTGCCTTTCAGCTTACAACAGGATACAATCTGACTATTTTGCCACCCCGTATTGTGCATCAGACATTTTTCTAGCCATCAGTATCTGAACCTTTGCCACCCACCTCCTGCTTACCTCCACCAAGCCAAAGCATTCTTTTTTTGTTTTGTTTTGACATTCATTCATTCATTGGAATTATATCCATTTTTTAGGTTGAAATTTTCATGTACATATGGATTATCTGGGGAGCCTGTTAAAAGTCAAATTCTGAATCAGAAGTTCTGGTGTGGGGACTGAGACCCAGCATTTCCAGCAAAATCCCAGCTGATTATCAGTACTGCTAGTATACACACACCGCACTTTGATTAGCAAGATTAGTGTGCCACACTACTTATACCTGGTAATTACCATCTTTATCAATATTTTCAATTTAAGACAGACAAATTTACTCTGGCCAGTTCAAATAAGAGAGAATGCATAGTTGAAGCACGCTCCCAGGATGATCTGGAGGACTATTTCAACAGACAGTCATCTGAGGCTTCAAGGACAAATCCTAAACCACCCATAGGAGTTGGTCATAGAAGGAGTTGCCTCCTTTGCAAAAAGATAAGGCAGAACATTAAATTTGGCACCAAACCGTGTGCCTCTTCAAAAATCAAGAAGCTGCTACCCTAGTTCCTGGCTTCTAAACATCATCTCTGTCATAATCCATAATAGCAAAATGGATTTTCAGCTCCCTGTGCCTCAATGCATAACTAATAATGAATCCCAGTTTCATGATAGTGCATCTGATTGGCAAAACGTAAATAGCTCATCCTCCTAAACAGCCGCAGCCCTGATTGCAAAAAAAAGTATGAAATATAGTTTTTACCTTTCTACTTTCTTCTCATTAGGAAGTTGTCATGGAGCTGTGATAGTTCGTAACATTAATCTGTCACAGGCAAGTTTTCCAAGGGATAGGTAATGTTCTATATTTGCTTAAATGATTAATATAAGAAAGAAAATGAGAAAAAGTCAAGTGGATTGATATGCAGATATTCCACAAATCAATATAAAGTGATAGGTAGTTTTAAAAGTCAAACAGAGACATCTATATTTACAAATAAAAAAAGGGAAAAGAGCAATGAATTATTTTAATCAAAGAAGCTATTTATGACAAAAGTAGTAAATAGATTTCTTACCTAAATATAACAGGTTAGAGGATTTTTCCCCTATGACACCATATTGCTAGTTAAGGTTTTATAACTATGCATTACTAATTCAGTCTCTAGATTTATAATTTTTATAAGCTTGGGTTAGTTAAATAAATGATCAAGTTTCAAATCTTGAGAACTCTGAAAATATTAAACATTTATTTTACATACCAGATATTAACAACCAAAATTTGCATGTCTTCACCCAGAGAAGAGGAGCTATGAAAAGCCAATAGTTGTTTTATGATAGTTATTCACGGGCATATGCCCTCAGGTTTGGTGCCCAAAAAGATTATACATGTAGAAAAGAAATACATCCTAAAATTCAATATTTTAGAGTGATTTCTTCTCATTTTTTTTCTGCTTTTGGTTTATGATTCAATAAATATACATTGCTTCATTTGTTAAAGAAGATGTCACTGAAACTGAAAGTAGTAAAACCCAACTGTTAATTGTTCTGATTTGCTACTAATTAACATATTTATCAAATAATACAGTCGATGAAAATTTGGACAGCAGTTTTGAGATTTAAACATTTTATAAATTCCCTTTATGTCATAGTCACATTTTATTTTTATAGAACCAGCTGCATACTGTTTACTACCTAAGCTGAATACTTCAACTGTTAGGTTTTTGCATACTTTACTGATTGAAATGAATATATTAGTACTTGAATTTGCATATTCACTGATTGCCCTAAATATTGTGCAAGTGTATATGTTGTTAAGTACAAAAAAGTGTCTAAGGTAGTTACTTCTATTAAGGAGATTTAAAGCCCATGACATAAAATTAACCTAGACATGAAGATTTGGTGAGAGTCCTTTACTGTTCTCTTAATCTGTTATTAATAGGAAAGATTATTCTTTAAAGCCTTTGAGTGGCATTATTGGTCACTTTAGAATAAAACTGTTGTTTTGATTACCTGGTGTTTTTATTTCATGATGAGGGCCTGATTGCTTCAAAAAAAAGAAAGAAAGAAAAAACCTCATTAACAATGTATCTTCTTTTGTGATAATATTGGTATCATGGAGATATAAGGTCTATCATTTTATATCTTTTATGTAATACAATTTAACTGAGATTTTTATTAATGTAATTTCTATGAACATATGAACTGGAGGGATGGAAATACTATTAATTTAGTTTATACTATGTGCCAAGTGACCAAAAATGTTTAGTTTTAATTCTTTCAGCAGCTGTCATCATTTCACAGATAAAGCCCCTAAAAGTTACACACCAACTAAGTAGTAGATCTCAGACTATAATCTGGAAGCACCCAAATTAAAATCCTCTATTTTCCAGTGCATTATTTATACCCTAGATGAAAAGTCTTTTTAGAATCAAATCTCTGTCACTTACTAGGTTTGTGTTATTGAACGAATCACTTACCTTGTATCTATTTCTGACATTGAGATAATATTTACCATCCACACCTCACTTAATTTCTTAAAAGGCATGAAATAGAGCAAATTGAGGCTTTTTGAAAATCATAAAGCACTCTATTATTTTAAGGTATCTTGACTATATTTACCAGTCAATTAATTTACATCATAATATAAAAACAGGAAATATCTACTAAGTGAGGAGTGAGTAGAACTTACCATGTTCTCCAGTACTCAGTATATAATTGGAAGAACAGAGAAGCAGTGATTCACCTGCAGAGCGATGTTCCCATATTTGCCATGATCCTTGGCATTCTCGCCTTCTCATATGCTGTTTCCTTTATTTGGAAGGTCCTTTCTCCCTTATGCCTTGCAGACCTCAATCATTCTTTCCATTTATGTCCCCTTTGCCCTGAAAAGACTTGTCTGAGCAATCTCAATCTATATTACATCCCTTTTGCTGAAGCACTGTGTACATATACCATCTTGGCATTTATCAAACTTTCACACGGTTGTTATTTTCTCTGTCTGTAAATCTTGTCAGTCTGAGCATCTCTGGTACACTGTAAATGCCCCAAAGTATTAACTGAGTAAGTGAACGTGTTACTGTCTCTAATATGATATAGCTGTAATTAGGTGATGTTTATTCTTGCTTAACTTTATTGATATATTTTATTGTGGCAAAAAACACTTAACATGAAATCTACACTCAACAAATTTTTTAGTGTTCAGTACAGTTGTATAGTTGTTGAATATAAACATAATGTTTTACATCATATCTCTAGAACTTTTTCATTATGCATGACTGAATTTTTCTACCTTAAGAAATTTTGTGAAGAAAATAATGTATGAGTAAGAAAATTGAGCATAGTATTGGTTGAGTCAGATTTTTAAATTTTTTTTCTTTGGAAAAATGTTTGCTACAATATTGTATAATATTATAACTGAGTATATATCACAAATCAATATTATATATATGCACATAAATATGTGTGTATGAATTTTCTGTTTAATTTCCATAGATAAGATATATGATACATTAAGAATTATAGAAATGTATTTTGGGGGTAAAAAAAAGAAAAATATTAAAAAGTTATATTTAAAAATATTTGCTTATTTTATAACAATAAAATAATTTTATTTTACAAAGTAATTTAAAATTACAAAATAATTTTATTTTGCAAAGAAGTTAATGCAAGTCATACCACAAATTTGGCACTTAAAAATTCCCTCTAAAATTTATATTAATTGAACTTAAATTGTGAGGCAATGGGAGTAGGAAGTGATAAATCCAGAGTTAAACATTCAACTTTTGTCAGTAATGACTAAGGCATGATTAATAAATCGTAGTGCATTTAGAGCTAAATTATTAAATCAGGCATCCTAATCAGAAAATCAAGCTGCACATCCTATAGTGCAGTTTAAAACTCAGCAATTGTAACTTCAAAGTGTTTAGCTGTATCAGTGGAATTGGTGGTTGAATCATCAAATGTGCAGTGCAATTAGTTGAGTATGAAAATCCCACCGTGTTACAATATGGAAATGAATCAGCAAAGCTTCCTGGTGATTGCTAAATACCTGACTACTTCCTCAGTAACTATAGTTCTTGAATAATTCCCTAAATAAATATGGAAATGAAGTTTAATGAAATGAAATAGTGAATATGAGGTAGTCTTTGATAAAATTTGTGAAAATTGATATAACTTGAAGGTAACTGGCTCATTTTCTTTTACGTATGTCCACTGATCTACGGGGCCTACTGGTATTTACTGCATATTATTTGTGTTCTCTTAGACATTTTTTTTTTTTTTTGGTCATTAAATGTTTCCCACTAGAAATTTGCTCAAAAGGTGAAAGTTCCTTCATTCAGAAGAATTCACCCATAGAAATACAGTATTTGCATTCATCAACTTAATAGAGTGATTGACTATATGAGGTATAACTTACCACCCCCCAAAAACAGTTAAAACTTTTTAAGACCTTTATAAATGAAAGACCAAACATTTGACTTGTTTTGGAGATTCAAAAAAAGGATTCCCAGAGATTGGAAATCTTGGATACAGAAATTTTTATTAGTGTGGAAATTTGGGAAAATATTGCATTGTTTTTAAATTTTCAGATAAGAAATGTGGAGAAGCCGCATTTGTGGATATTTGGAAATTCAAAAGCTATACAGTATGTATGATGTTTTCTTTTACTTCAGAATTTGTGTGTGCAAGTTTAAGTTCTGCACTTGAAGAAAATTTTCCCAATATACTTAATCTTCAGCTAGATTAGTTAGCTATCAGGTGTCGCTGTTCTTTCAACTGACACTTCATGTCCTGGAAAAAAATTATAAAATAATCTTAATACGACCAAATTCTAAATAAGCACACATTGTTTTTCAAGAAATCTAATATTTTTAAATAGTTAAGCATTTGATATTATTGCCACAAACTGTAACTTTTTTTTTAAAGATTTTATTTATTTGACAGAGAAAGAGACAGCCAGAGAGGGAACACAAGCAGGGGCAGCAGGAGAGTGAGAAGCAGGATTCCTGCAGAGCAGGGAGCCCGATGCGGGGCTCCATCCCAGGACCACGGGACCACGACCTGAGCTGAAGGCAGACACCTAACAACTGAGCCACCCAGGTGCCCCCAGAAACTGTATTTTAAAAGTACACATAAAGAATGGATATTTGGAATGAGAAAGATTTTCAGGTCTTCTCCCTAAACCTTCAGACTGGGGGCAACAAATTCAAATGCTTATGGGATCCAGGCAGGTTATTAAAAAAAGTGGAATTAGAAAACACAGTGGGAACTGAGGAACTCTCTGAAAAATTGTAATTAGGTCTGCCCCAAAGAGACAAAAGACCCTATTTGAGCTGAATATTTCCATTCAATCTAACAGAACAAGCAATTCCAGGGCTGCCATTTTTTAAGAAAAAACAGAAAATCTCTCTTTTTTTTTTTTTTAAGTCATTAATGTAGAGGCCACTTTCAGGCACACAGACTTGAGCAATGGAATGCAGAAAGGGCCACAGCAACCACCTGGCTGAGTACAGACAGGCCCATCAGGTGACCCACCCCGAAATATCCATAGGCCCTAACTGACCAATGGGCTGCTTACAACTAGGCGCAGTTACCAAAAGAGGGGGAATTCCATATGTTGCCATACCTCCTCACCCTACACCTTTAAAAACAGTCCCCAAGGGAGCCTGAGTGGCTCAGTAGGTTAAGCTTCTGCCTTTGGCTTAGGTCATGATCCCAGGGTCCTGGGATGGAGCCTCGGGTCAGGTTCCCTGCTCAGGGGGGGTCTGCTTTGCCCTCTCCCTCTGCCCTCTCTCTCTCACTCAAATAAATAAAATCTTTTAAAACATAAAAAAATAAATAAAAGCAGTCCCCACCCACTGCCCCTTGCAGACAACCTCCCCTCTGGCTGTCCTGCCCACACTCCCTTGTGGTGTATTCAGTAAACTTCTATCTGCTTTGTTCTGCCTCAGGTGAAGGCTTTCACCACCAGCACCACAGGCTTCCACCAGATCATCGCTCCACATTTGGGGGCCCCCCATCCCATCAAAGGCAGCACATTTAAGTATCGCCTACTCACTTTTTCTTTTAAAGAAATAAGTGTATAGTCCAAAAACAACACATCTGTTTATCAGTTTACAAATTTACTATAAATGGAATTTTATTATAGATGGCATCTTCCTTTTTTGCATTTTTATTTTTTTAAGTTTTTATTTAAATTCTAGTTAGCTAACATATTGTGTAATATCGGTTTCAGGAGTACAATTTACTGGTTCAACATCATCTTTCAACACAGTTGCAGGGATTAGGTGTTGATTACGTCATGAGGCAGTTCCTTTAACTAATAGTCACCTTTGTTAGACTTTGTCTATTCTTACCAAGGACTAAGAAATCTAACGTAGAAAGGTCAAAGGATGATTCAATTCATCCTTTTCTTTTAAATGGGAAAACTGAGAATCAGAAAATGTAAACTGTTCACATAAAGTCATGCAGTGGTTTAATAAGAGATCCAGAAAGGAAAATAACTAAAATGCAGTAAGCACCTACCATGTGAGATATCTCATGGTGGATGTCCCCATATTTGTCTTCCAACAATTCTTGTAATGTAGACATTCTTAGCCACATTTTGCAAATGAATAAACAGCTTTAGGTCAACTGCCCATTATTACACAGTGACTAAATAGCAGACTAATCATCGGAACCACATCCCCTACTTCCCAGGCTAACTCTCCATATTATGCTACCAATTATTTCATTAAAAAAAAATACCCTAATGATTCCTATCCTTTGAGGAATTTCAAAAATCTATTTAGAATAGTTTAAGATTAGGGATCTTCATACTATTTCCCCTTGACTGTTCGTATTGATTATTGTTAATAGTAGACACAGCTGATGATGTTGTAAATTGTGGAGGGCTTTTGGGTATTTCAATCAATATAGACATAGACAAAGGGCTACAGTACTGATCATTGGTTAAACCTGAAGACATACCTGCTGTGCACAAAGGAGCAAGCAAGATAACCATTTAAACCTAGTTTCTCCAAAATAGGCCTTAGCAGGGATTGCTGCCAAATGTCATTTCTAGTCACTATGGTACATACTCGCTGGGATGCACACCGGAGAGCCTCAGCTGACAGCAGATACCCAGTGGGAGTGTGCCTACCAGAGCGGAGCCAGCCATTTTCCCTGCTCATTGATATGACAGAAGACACCCGAAGTGAACTGTTTTTGTTTTTTTTTTTTAAAGATTTTATTTATTTGACAGAGCGAGAGAGCACAAGCAGGGGGAGCAGCAGAAGGGGAGGGAGAAACACGCTCCCTGCTGAGCAGGGACCCCGATGCGGGGCTCGATCCCAGGACTCCGGGATCATGACCTGAGCCGAAGGCAGGTGCCTAACCGACTGAGCCACCCAGGCGCCCCAAAGTGAACTGTTTTTTAACACAATGCTTAGGATTGCAATCCTCAGGCTAACTACACCTAACAAACCTCTGGGGTTCATATATATTCTTAGTAATGGTGCCTATCATCCAAATTAAGCAGACACCGGGTAATATAATTGAACTAGAATTAAAATGTATTTATCAAACTCAGATCTATGACATTCTTAGAAGAAGAGTTAAGAATAGAATTAATATGTGAGCAGTGTCCACTGTGCTAAAAATTAATTTTAGCACATTTCAGTAAATACATTTATGAAAAACTTACCTAAATTTGGTCACCCTTCTCATTTTATCATACCTCATTATTTATTCCTTTCCTTAGACATAACAATTTACAATGTTTTATGTATTTTAATACATGTAAATAGTCTCTCTTTTTGTATTAGAATCCAAATGAGATGAAGGCAGAGGCCTTGTCTGATTTGTTGATCATAAAGCTTGGAAGCAGAGTTTAATAAAAAATAATGGATTCATTAATGATGCAAAATAAAGCATGGAAGCTGCAAGAGGTTAGAGGAATATTAAGTAATCATTCTTCTCTCAGAAGAGAGTTTAATGATGAATATATCAAAATTGATAAAAATTTAAAGTTATCCACTAAGAGAAACCAAATAATATTTAGAATTTTCAAATAGTTGAAAGAAAAAATAAACAAAGGAAGAGTTCAGGAAAGTAGAAAGGCAAAGGAAAAGCAGGAAACTTGCTATGAAATTAATTTATTTAAACCCTAAATTGCTAGGGTTGATGGGAAAGAACAGAGGGAAAATACTCCCTATAAACTTCATTGAGTAAGAATAACTGGGAAATCAAGACAAGATATAGTAATGGTAAATAGTCATAATAGACAATGGGTTAAATTTCAGACACCTAATATCTCATATATTATGAATCTAAAAAGTAGCTAGCATACATATAAGATAAATCATATTTGATTTAGTCTAAGTGAGAGGAAATTTCAAAATTTCTCTTTAAGAACAGCAAATATATGTTTGCATGTTCTAGGTTTTAACCTCTCTTTTTGTAAGTCTTAAATGGTTATATACACAACCCATTATTGTATTTTAATACTGCCTCCTTAAAATTCTAGGGTAAATTTTAATTAGATCATGTTTCAAGTCCAATTCCATATACTTGACTGCAAAAACTCCTTACCTAGTGTAAAATACGCTTTCTTCTCCAATGCTCTGTAGCTTAGTTTTCCCCATCTTTCTTCCAAGTTGATCTTTAAAAAAATTAAATAAAAATAAAAAGAATTTGAGTTGTCAGGCTCCCATCCTAGTTTATTTTTTCTATTTCTCTCACAATGTTCTAAATATAGTATTTAGATCCAAACCTTCCAAATCTCCCAGCAATGTTTCTATGCCTGAACACATTTGTCTTCATCATCTTTCTCCCAAAGCTTCTCCATCTAATCAATATCTTTTCATCCTTTTGTGGAAGTAAAATCTTCTTTACCTAAGAGCCATTTGGCTTAAGGCAGGAAACTAGCTAGAAGCTCTTGTTACTTTGGGTTCTTAAGAAGTCTGGTCCAAAATCCTTTAGACAAATTCATATTTATTTTCTCCTTTGTAAAGCCATACTTAAAAGAAAAAAATGTAGGCAATAAAATATTCTGTCTATTAGCATCTTATTGATTCATGCATTATGCACATGATTTTTATATACAGAACATGAACATCTAATAGATCATTGTTGACTGTGGTGGCATGAAAATGCACCTCTCAGACCTCTAACTGCAGGAACTGTAACTGCAGCTATTGCATTCTGAAATTCATTACCATGTAGCACCAGGTCAATGCTTCTCATGGGCTGCTTCCAGCCAATACTTACATACAGCAGTAATACTAAATCAGGCCCATTCCTAGCAGATGAATAGTCCCCAGAAAGCTAATGTTGGTTTAAGGAATCCTCATCAGACTTGCCAAATTTTTATAACTGCAACACAGTCTACGATTCTCCCACTTAACCGTCTTTTCCTCTCTCCTTCAAAAGGGTCAGACCTGCATCATGCACTTGACTCCTCTCCCACCTATCCTGGCGTTCTCCATTTTGTCTCACAAGCCTTTCTCCTCATAAATCTCTTGAATGTATAAACCCATTTGGCATCTGCTCTTTAGGAGACCTGGACTACCACATGGGCTTAACCCTTTTGTATTGTCAACAACAATGACTGCCTTAGACAGCAAGCAAATAAAACGTAGAAATTGTGTATAATTTTTCTCATGTGAAAAATGCTTTGCAGACTTCTGATTAAACATGGTGGGTGCATGGATGTATTTTTGCTCTGTACTGGAATTCTATGATGGTGGCAAATCGAATTAAAGACAGATAATCATATATAACAACAGAGTGAATAATGAGGTAACAGCAGATGAGAGATGTCAGCTAAACTTTGGAAATTAGAAGGCAAGTGGGGTAATTGCATTAATTAACAGAGTAAAGAAAGCGTCACAAGTGATGCCAATTAAAAAAAGCCTCTTTAATTTAGTTTGCATCTGTAATAGGAAGTTGGTAATAGTACCAACTTCTTTATGTTTTTTTAAGGAGAAATTGAGTTAATGCATGTTGATCACTTAGAAATTAAAGGAGTTAGCTCACAGTAAATACTCAATAAATATTAACTGCTATTAAACTATTATCATTCTATCAAATTAAAAAAAATACTTAGTTTCTGTGCTAGAGTAACTTTCACCTAAATAAAATACATAAAGTCTCACAAAATGAGGAGGGAAGCACCAGGGAAATAGGGGTACATAACTTCTTAGAAGGCTGGGAACCCCATAAGGCAAAGATTTAAAACTTGGTACTTTCACAAATTTTATGTATATCTATATTTCAATTATGTAACAAATACCGAATCATAAAAAAGTGACTATGAGACAGACTAATATTTAATTTTCTTTACAAATGAGATATTTTCAGTAACTACAACAACAACAACAAAAATCCTGAAAGCTACTACTTCTTTCAAAAATGATTGTGAGCAGTGAGAAAGACAATGTCTGTGGCTGAGTGTGAAAGGTTGCTGCCCATGAAAGCATGTTGTGAAAATGTCAAGTATTCTCGTCAACACAGAGTTCTATATTCAGGCCCAGGAAATCTTTTCTCTTCTCTGCATACCTTTACTCCAGCCTTCTTCCAAAACTGTTACTCCTGTTACCCTAAAATTACCTTCATTTCATCATTGCCTCTGTTAATTATATCACCAGTCATTCCTTAGAGAAGCTTCACATCTTATCTGCTAGATTTGCAGGACAAGTAAAGGGAAGCAATAATTCATAACTGGTCATCAAAGGCAAGCAGAGGTCATAGGCTATGTTGGGAGGCATGTTGAGTGGTAGGGGTGAGGGCAGTAGGATTAGGGCAGTGCTGCAAGCAGCAATGCTCATTATCAAGGTCATGCTTCAGTTCTCATTCAGGTGCCAGACTGGAAAGCATGAAATGGAAAGATGCTTTCTAAAGTTTATGATTTGTTACTTTACAACTAACCACTTCTAAAATCATTTAAAATAATAAAACGAAATTGATCAATTTTCTGAATGGAAGAAAAAACAATTAAGTGTTGTTAGCAATATATGGTCTCTGCCCAATTATTTGAAAGCAGTGAATACATCTGACTTTTCAGGGTAAGAATGTTTATTCCCCAGTTGTAAAAACCAAATGGTTACATATTTATAATCCCTATAAGCACCCAAAGCTGCTTTTTTTTTTTTTTTTTTTTTTTTATTATTATCTCCAAATACTTCATCTAATCTAACCTGTTCTTTGGGTATAACCTACTTGGACTTGTGGATTGGTGGCTCAGCCAGAAGTCTTTATAGAGCTTCCAAACCACTCTCTTACTCTCCCTTCACATGTAATGAGGCACAAAGTCCTACTGTTCCTGCTTTCATTGTCCTCAGTTCATTCTCTTCTCCACTGTTTGGCTCCTCATGAGCCCTAGAATGCATCAGTAAAATAGCTCTGCAAGCGTTTCCTCATGAGGCCATAGGTCACAGTGAGAGATCTGAGAGCTAATGAGTTGTGAAGACTTTGAAAAACTACCTATCTCATCAGGAGACTTGTGACATATATGTGATATCCAGTACAGATCTTGGCACATACTTGATGTTCAGTAAGTTTAAGTGAACAAATTAACAAGGTTAAAATTGGTCTCCCTCAATTTTGCTTCCATTTTCTTTCATGTAATCTGTGCTTCTGCTCAAATAGTTTCTATGTCTCTTCCCTGCTCAACAGCATTCTTAAGCTCCCCTACCATCTACTGCCCTGTTTCTCAAACAATGGTATGTCTTAAAATATCCTGCAAGGCCTGGTAAAAAGTCAGAATCCTAGGTGTTTTTTTTTGTTTTTTTGTTTTTTTAAGATTTTATTTATTTATTTGACAGAGAGAGACACAGCGAGAGAGGGAACACAAGCAGGGGGAGTGGGAGAGGGAGAAGCAGGCTTCCCGCCGAGCAGGGAGCCCAAGGTGGGGCTCAATTCCAGGACCCTGGGATCATGACCTGAGCCAAAGGCAGACACTTAACAACTGAGCCACCCAGGCACCCCAAGAATCCTAGGTTTTAATCAGACCTTCTAAATCAGATTCTTTGCGGTAAAAGATCCAGGATTTGCCTTTAAAAAGTTCTCCAAGATTATGTCTGCATGCTAAATTGTGAGAACCACTGACTCACAGGAAAAAATTAAGCTGGTTAACATGGTATGTGAGTGATGCCATTGTTTGGCTCTAAAATTTATAGTCTCAACTCCTACATTGCTGAGCTGCCTTACTGACTTTATACCAATAACACTCTACAGTTTGTATTTTCTTCAAGCAAGTAATGCTCTCTTCTTTTTGAATTTATTTTCCTTCCACCTAGGCTATCTATTTCCTCTTATGCTCTTAAAAATTCAAATTTTATTTTTATAATCCAGTTTAGGTATAATCTCTTTCAGAAAGCTCATATAGTGTCCTATAAACCCTGACAGAATTGATCAGTCCCTCTTGTGATAGACTTGTATGCTATTATAGCTGCCTGGCGTTCTCACAGTGCATTATAATTTGTTTATATATCGCCTCCTAGACTGTGAATGCCTTAGGTCTAGTGTCTATGTTATATTCTCTCTTTAACACAAATCCCTAAGAGAACCATGATGGCGGGTTAGTACATTTTTCATGGGTATTTGGTGGATAACTACATGCAAACAATGTGTGTTTGGTTATTCATGCAATGTTCGTCCTTTTCTTTCTTTTTCTTTCTTTCTTTCTTTCTTTCTTTCTTTCTTTCTTTCTTTCTTTCTTTCTCTTTCTTTTCTCTTTCTCTTTCTTTCTATCTTTCTTTCTTTCTATCTTTTTCCTTCCTTCCTTCCTTCCTTCCTTCCTTCCTTCCTTCCTTCCCTCCCTCCTTCCTTCCTTCATTCCTTCCTTCCCTCCCTCCTTCCTTCCTTCATTCCTTCCTTCTGTCAAAACTATCTGTAACACAAATCTGTTCATGGAGAACTCTTCTAAATGCTTCTTAAGTAACATCTTCTCATTAGAAGTGTGGAATCCATATTGAAGAAGATACTGAGTTTTATGCACTAATTCACTGGTGTTAACAATTTAAACATTAAGTTAGAAATAGAAAATTAACATAGAGAAGCAAATCAAGCTGTGCTAGTCATATATTTTCTTTAAGAGGAAAGCTGTTTAAACTGGTTGTAAACTAAGATTTAATTTTTAATATGTTTCATATTAAAAAAAATTAAGGTTAATAAGGGAAAGTAATGTGTTTGTTTATTCATATATTCTCCTAAACTCTTACACAAAGTACTTCCAACTTCTTTTTACAGAGAAAATAAGCCAAATGTCTCAGCAGTTTAAGTACCGGATTAGCACCTGCTTTAAGAATTTAGGAGGCACTAATTGACCTGAAAACAGGCCAACATGAGCAGCAGGCATGGTGCTATGTTTGCTTCAGAATCTAAGTTTTGTTGCCAACGTTTACCTAATGTAAATATAAGAAAAGCAAATTGAACAGTACTGTTGCTTGTGTACTAAAGCCATCTCTCATTGAGCCAAATTCTCCCTTGGAGCATGCCATTCCTTGGAACCTAGATAAGCATCCAGTGAGATGGATTAACACTTTGAAGTCACTAGAGTATCATCAAGACTTTTTTGTTGATGATACTGTCTTTGGCACTGGGGAAAATCTGGCTCATCTTGTTAGTAGCAGAAAAAATGCAATTTAAGTGAGCTTCCAGGATAATTAGAGCAGGTGAACAGTAGACAGAAATAATGCCCCGAAGAGATGAAAGAAAATGCTTAGATTCTTTCTCACTTTATTTCAGTGCTACTAAATGCCATTGGTATCTGTTTGCTCCTGTGTCTCTGTCAATCCTGGGTAGAAAATTAGGTATTTAGGGAGACATTAACTCTTCCAAGCCACTTGGAGACTATTTAATGCACTTCTGAGCAGTGCTAATTGACAGAGTTGTAAATGAAAACATCACAAAAATGTGGTATTTATCTATACTGATTTAAGAATGTTAGAAAATCACAGGAAAATGACTCATTGTCTTCCTTTTTATAAAGAAATATAATTCCAGATTTCTGTCAGT
The DNA here is from genome assembly GCF_964656455.1 of Halichoerus grypus. NCBI lineage: Eukaryota > Metazoa > Chordata > Mammalia > Carnivora > Phocidae > Halichoerus > Halichoerus grypus. The sequence goes on from NC_135715.1 coordinate 24,092,739, forward strand.
ATTTAATTATATGAGAACAATGAGTCAGTGACTTGTTATATTTGGGGAGTTTACATTAACCATATGCTAAAGGTTTTGTAGGATAGAGTTTACTTTCTAAAATCTTAATAGCTCCCAAATCCATAAGAATAACATTTAAAATGTATTTGGTTGGTTTTTCAAGGGGACTGGACTACAATACATTTGATCAGTATTATTTCTAATATTCCTTCTCTGTAAAATGAACCAAGTGCTTCACAGTCTAGCCTATCAACTCTTCCCTGAATATATTTTATGCTTTCATGCTTTTGTATATTTTGGGGTGTATTGCTTTAACTGGAAAGCTCATTTCCTCTTTCCTAATGAAGATTGAGTTCCATACTAGCTCTCATGTTTAGTTCATGGTGACCAGACCAAAAAATCACTTGAACAATAAAGCATAGTTATATTTTTCAGGGCAGTGAAACTATTCTGTATGATATAGTAATGGTATATAAATAATGCTATGCATTTGTCAAAACCCATAAAACTTTACAGTAAAAACAGTAAACCCAATACAGGAAAATTAAAATAAAAAAACTCATTTAGGGGACTGGAAGATTCTCTTGCAGAATGTGACCAAAACAACAACAACAACAACAACAACAACAACAACAACTTAACACTATTATAATCATATGAAACAACCACACTGATATTATAATCATATGAAACAACCACACTGAAAGAGTTAAGGAAAGATGCTGATCTAAGTAACTTTGGGAGTGAATCAAGTTTGTAAGATAAAAGACCCAATGAACTTTATATAAGCACCACATTCTAGTTGATAAAATTGTTTCCATTGGCAGTATAGGTTAACAATTCTGATATTACTGTCCATATTTACTAAAATTGAACAGTTGTGTAAATGGATGGGTAGAGCCAGATTTCTTACTGATGGAGTAGAAGGTTATAGATAATCAAAGGGAAAAGGCTAGATCCATGCAGTAATGGACTAGAGTTGGGTATATTAACTCAGTGTACAAATGATTAAATATGGTAATATATATCCACATTGATTAGTTTACACTAATATATTCCTTTGCTCTGTCAACTAAAAATGTCTAGAAACAATGACCACAGTCACAGTGAACACACCTAGGGCCCAGATTTTGTTTTCTAATATCATTCTCCAATTAAAGTTTCTAAGACTCTTTGGAGAAATGGTTGATTATAGCATAGGAGCAGGAAGTATATAAGGGACTGGAATATCTTATACTGCCCAAAAGTAAAGAAGTGCTCAAAATAAAACACACAAAGATGGTGATATGTTGAAGAGATATTGGAGCCAACTAATAGAGGCCCCAATAGCCAGAATTGAAACAACTTGTTCTTAGAATAAGTAAAGTTATATTGGGTTATAACCCAAAGTGTAGAATAAATGATTTTACTTCATGATATAATATAATCCCATATTGATATAAATCAATGATATAAAAGTAAGTAAATGGGGGGAAAAGACAAATCTATGTAAGAAAAAATTATTTTTAAAATGTAGATTCTTTACTTTCAAAGAGGGGAGACATAACTTCCCAGTCTTTAATTGTGGACTGCACATAGTGACTTACTTCAATAGAATACAACATGCAAAAGGGTGAAATAAGAAAGAATTTTACAATGGAGAAACCTGGAAAACACCATCTCAACAAGAAGATCAAGGTCAATATCAGCAGTTATAATAATATTGATACTAAGTATGATATGACAAAATGGCAATTTAATTGGTATCTTCCTCTCAAAAGCCTATAACCACAGTCTAATAAAAAATTAAACATTAGGCAAATTCCAGCAGGGAGACATCCTATAAAATACCTGACCAGTACTCCTCAAAACTGTTAAAGTTTTAAAATAAGAAAAATATAAACTTTCACACTGTCACAGGCAAGAGGAGCCTAAGGAAACATGACAGTTGAATGCATGGGGTATCCTGGGTGAGATTCTGGGACAGTAAAAATCACATTAGAGAAAAATTAAGGAAATATGAATAAAGTATTATCTTAGCCCCTTCAGGGTACTATAACAAAATACCAAACACTGGGTGGCTTATAAACAACAGAAATTTATTTCTCACCATCTGGAGTCTGGGAAGGTCCAAGATCAAGGTGCCCGTATATTCAGTGTCAAGTGAGAACCCACTTCTGGTTCATAGACAGCCACCTTTTCACTGTGGCCTTCTGTAGGGAAGACAAGCTAGTTTTCCGGGATCCCTTTTAAAAGGTCACTAATCTCAATCATTAGGACCCCACCTTCATGACTTAATCACTTTCCAAAAGCCCTACCTCCTAATACCATCATATTGGAGTTAGGTTTCACCAATGAATTTTGGGGGAACACAAACATCCAATCCCTAGTAAGTATGTACTTTATAAAATAAAATATATTAATATTGTTTCATTAACTATAACAAATGTACCATACTAATGTAAGATGTTAATAATAGAGGAAACTGGGTATGATGTATATGGGAACTCTCTGTACTATGTACATTTTTCTGTAAATCTAAAACTCTTTTAAAAAATAAAGTCTATTTTAAAAAGTAAATTGGCCAAAAGCAATTCATAAAAAGGAATGCTGCTGAAGCTATTTGGTTGAATCAATTTGGTCAATAGAAAAGCTTAGAGTAAACATCTTGTTTGAATATGAACCAGTGTTGCACCATTTATATTTGTCAATCAGTATTATCATTTCTCCCATATAACCATATTATTTTCTAAATAGTTGTTATCCTATGGATTCATTCTTTAATTTTAAAAAATGACGAAATAATATTTTTCATATTTAATTTTTAAAATTTCAAATTCAGTTTATTTATGTATGAATTAAAATTTCCCCTAGTAGGCCCATATGTTTTGCTATGCAGTTTTTACTCTGTTTCACTATTTTGAATGGTAAACCCAAAATCTCTAAATAGTCACATCATGTGACATAATTAAAGTAACTCAAGTTTTGTTGTTTTGATTTTATGAAAGCTGCCCTTTCTTAGGGTATTTTGAACCTGGTATTTCAACTCAGGTATGTGCAGTACCACAGAGGCTGGAGATAGGAACCGAGCCTGAGAAGAGCTCACATCATACTGGTCCATTATGAACTTGCTCTTAAAATGAGTCTGTGTAGCTGAGTCTATACCTGTCAGGGGACAACTTTATAACTGGAATTTCTCCAAATTAAACTCCATGTAGAAATCAATGTCTATTAAAAAAGAACTAATAAAAATGCACTGTTAATATATAATTGTTATATATATATATAATTAAAATCAATATACCCGCGTGTATTTTTTAGTACTTAGAACAACAAAATGTTTGTTTTCCTTCAGGGAGGACTGTTTTATAATTGAAGTTATTTGGCTTTGCCAGAGCATAATGGTTATAGAAAGCAGACCATTTTTTAATAGAAAAGAAGACCACTGTTTAATCAGTTTTATTATATACTATTTAATTGTTATCTATTATTTTTTAAAACTTCTGTTCAGACAGTACCTGCTTTTCTTGCTAGAACCTGGGGTTATCCATTCCCAAAGCCTGGTTTTATATACCACAGATACGGACATTGTTTGTTTGTTTTTGTTTTTTTTTTATCCCTTTAAGAATTTGTATCCTTTGTTCTATTTTTAAATTATTAATTCATATTCTGTCACTAATCCTGCTCTGCCCAGTTATAGCAAATACTACATTAAAAAATACTAAATTAAAAAAAAATAAAGGTAAATAGTTTTAAAAGGCAAACAATATAGTTTGTTTTTGTTAAATACACAATTCTCAAAAGATATGGGATCAAACCACGAAAATTGCTTTTAATCTATCGCAAATTATGTAATCAACAACATTATTGTTGGATATTTTCTTGTTACCAACAGCACAGAAGAGGAATGACTAAAAGTGAATTGGAAATTAAAAATTAAATCACTAAAATTACATCATAGATTTAAAAAGTTTAAAAGATTCACCCCTCCCTATTAAAGTTTGTAAAATCACCTCCATTTTTCATAAAATTTATCAATCGGATACATTTAATGTAATATACATGTCCTTTAACATTAATTATTATTTTTAAACACATTTTTATTTTGACTACCTCATATTCTATCAATTTTCATTTTATTCAACTTCTTTTAGTCAAATGCAGTTTTCATTTTTTAAATGTTTTCATAATAATGTTTTACATAGTGAGACTTATACTCCTTAACTGCTTTTCACTCTTTCACTCCTTGATAAGTTCTTAATGAATTTGTTACATCAGAGAGATTTCTATTTTAGTTCCATATTTCTTAGTATGTTTTTCCATGTTTTCACAACTGGCGAGTTAGAAATTCTATAAATGAGCTGATTCATTGCTTTTAAAGTTGCATTTTAGCATATTCAATGATATGTTTTTCTTCAGGTGAGAGAAATAACATCTATATTTAGTTTCTACCAAATGACTTACACTACTAGGGAAATTAATAGTGTTAATCATATACATTGAAAAAGAAGAAAATTTCGACTAAGTGAACTGACTCTACACCTCAAAGAATCAAAAACCAAACAAAAAAAGAACAAAGTAAGCCCAAAATTAATAGATGAAAGTAAATAATAAAGATTAGAGCAGAAATAATCAAAATAGAAAATAGATAAACAGGGGTGTCTGGGTGGCTCAGCTGGTTAAGCATCTGACTCTTGGTTTTGGCTCAAGTCATGGTCACAAAGTTGTGGGATTGAGCTGCCCCTAGGGCTCTGCTCTTAGTGTGGAGTCTGCTTGTCCCTCTCCCTCTGCTCCTCACCCCCATCTCCAAAATAAATAAATAAATAAATAAATAAATAAATAAAATCTTTAAAAAAAAAAAGAAAATAGATAAACAATAGGGGAAAAAATCAATGAAACCAAGAATTGCTTTTTTGAAAAGATCAGTAAACTTGACAAAGTGTTAGTTAGACTAAGAAAAACAAGGGAGAAAACTCAAATAAAATCTTAAAGAAGAGACATTACACTGATACACTGAAATAAAAATATCATAATACACTACTGTGAACAATTATCCACCAATAAATTGGATAATCTAGAAGAAATGGTTAAATTCCTAGAATCATACCTACCTAGATAGAATTATGAATAGAAAATCTGAACAAACCAATAATGAGTAAGGAATTGAATCAGTAATCAAAAACCTACTGACAAAGGATAGCTACTAGGTAAAGCTACTAGGTAGTTTTACCAGTGAATTCTGCCAAAAATTTAAAGAAGGTAATCTACAGAATGGGAGGATTATTTGCAAATCATATATCTGATGAGGGGTTTATATATAAAATATGTAAAGAACATGTACCACTTAATGGCAAACATACACATACACACACAGACACCAAAAAACTAGTAACCCAATTATAAATGAGTTAAGGACCTAAATAGACACTTCTCCGAAGAAGACATACAAATGGCCAATAGGTTTATGAAAAAATGCTCAACATCACATAGTATCTAGGAAATGAAAATCAAAACCACAATGAGATGTTACCTTACACCTATTAGGATGGCTATTATCAAAAAAAAGATAAGTTTTAGTGAGAATGTGGAGAATTTGGAACCCTTGTTCATAGTTGATGAGAATGTAAAATGGTAGAGTCACTACAGAAAACAGTATGGAGCTTTTTCAACAGATTAAAAATAGAACCACTGTATGATTCAACAATCCCACATCTGAGTATATATTCAAAAGAATTGAAATCAGAATCTCAGAGATATATGCTTTCCCATGTTCATTACAGCATTACTCATGATAACCAAGAAATAGAAGCAATCTAAGTTATTTGTTGATGGGTGAATGGATAAAGAAAATGTGGTATATTCATATGAGAGAATATTATTCAACCTTAAAAAAAGAAGGAAATCTTGCACTATGGGGCAACTTGGGTGCCCTGAAGGACATTATGCTAAGTGAAATAAGCCAGACACAGGAGGACAAATATTACATGATCCTACTTATGTGAGGTATCTAAAATATTCAAACTCATATTAGCAGAGAATAGAATGGTGACTAACAGAATTTAGGGAGGAAGAGAAATGGTGGTTTGATGTTCAACAATTATAAAGTTTCAGTTATTCAAAGATAAATTATTTCTAGAGATTTGCTGTACAACATAGTGTGAATAAAGCTATTGTGCACTTAAACATTCACTTTAAGAGGTTGAATCTCAAGTTGTCTTCTTAACACACACACATACACACACAAGCAAACACATGGGCGGGAGGAAACTTTTGGAGGTGTTGAATATATTTATTACCTTGATTGTGATAATGGTTTCACAGGTGAATATATATGTTCAAATCCATCATATAGTGTGCATTTAAAATGTGCTGTTTTTATATAACAATTATATTTCAATGAAGTTGTTTAAAAAATGAGGAATGAGCCCATAACTGAGCACGTCATTGAAACTTTATAATGTCAACAAAACAAAACAAACCTTCTAAAAGATTTCTGAAAAAAAAGAGCAGTTCACCTACAAAAGATCTAAGCTTAGATTAACAGATGACTTCAACATCATCAGTGACAAGTTTAGGACACTTCGAAGTAAAATCTTCAAAGTGCCAAATGAGTTAACCTCAAACCCATTCTTTATATCCAGTAGAAATCTCATTTAATTGAAAAGGGAAATTATTCTGAGAAAAACAATGTCTCAGAATGTTTAATTATATCCTCTTTGAAAATTCCTATATAAAGTAGTCATATAATTTACTATCTAAGCTATGGCTAATTTTTAATAAGTGATACTTATTAATTAATTGATTAACATTTATAATTATATTAGTCAAAGGGTAAACTAGGTCTGGCTCATGCAAACTCAGACAAAAGATTATCCTACTCTTAAAATTTCTCAAGGAGAGGGGGCGCCTGGGTGGCTCAGTCGTTAAGCGTCTGCCTTTGGCTCAGGTCATGATCCCAGGGTCCTGGGATCGAGCCCCGCATCGGGATCCCTGCTCGGAGGGAAGCCTGCTTCTCCCTCTCCCACTCCCCCTGCTTGTGTTCCCTCCCTGGCTGTGCCTCTCTCTGTCAAATAAATAAAATCTTAAAAAAAAAAAAAAAAAAAAAAAAAATTCTCAAGGAGAGAAAAATCAAGATAAAGGTCTACATAGGGGAAAATTATATGTGAGTAGCTTAGTAAAATATTGTTTTCTAAAAGAGCCTACGTGCCTAAATATTTAAGTATATCTGTATCTAATTCCACAAATTTAAGTAACTGATGTGATATAAAAACTTGAGTTTCACAAAAAACAAACAAACAGTCATGAGTTTCAGTAAGTGAGGAGAACTACAAGAAAAATTTGTATGGAATGCATGATTTTCAAAGCAACAGATAGTAAACCCTTTCAATGAAAGTCAAGAAAGGGAAAAAAAAATGTTATATCATGACCAATACAATAAATTTATATAAGATTTACCATCAGATCAAGAAAGGAGTCACATACACACACCACATACACACTCTCAGATCTATCAAGTTGTCGGCAAGAAACATAGTTAAGCAAATAGCTATACAAAAAATGGGGGAAAACTAAGGAAATGAAAAAGTCATGCAGGGAAGCATAAAGCAGAGAAACTGGGGAGAGCAATTTAAAATCAAACAATATAGAATAATGCAGTGCCAAGAAAAAAAAAAAGCTAAAGCATGGTACGCACAATTGAAAAAGTTTAACTATCAAGAACACGCACACACCCCACATGCCTCAGAATGTATAAGACAATTGCTTAAGCCATAGATAAATAATAATAGATAAATAATAGTTGAAACATATAAAAATGGAATATATAAACTGGTTGAAAACTTTAACAAATCAGAAAATATCAGACAAAAAGACTCAAAACTATTGAAAAAATTAATAGCTGAATTAATAAGGCAAGTAGAAGTATATTTGAGGACTTTACAACCAAGAGAAGAAAACATTTTTTTGAGTACACTTAGAACATTCTTGATAGGGGCACCTGGGTGGCTCAGTTAAGCATTTGCTTTCAGCTCAGGTCATGATCCCAGAATCCTGGGATAGAGCTCCATGTGGGGCTCCCTGCTCAGCGGGGAGCCTGCTTCTCCTTCTTCCCCTCCCCCTGCTTGTGCTCTTTCTCTCTTTCTCTCTCAAATAAATAAACAAAATCTTTTTTAAAAATAATAATATTGATAAAAATTAGTATATACTAAGCCACAAAGAAAGTTTTAATATTTCAAATGAATTAATACGGATGTATTTTTTTTTTTTAAGATTTTTTTATGTATTTCTTTGAGAGAGAGCACAAGCAGGGGGAGCGGCAGAGGGAGAGGAAGAAGCAGGCTCCATGTTGAGCAGGAAGCCCGACGTGGGGCTCGATCCTAGGACCCTGAGATCATGACCTGAGCCGAAGGCAGATGCTTAACAGACTGAGCCACCCAGGCGCCCCAGTATGCATGCATTTTAAAGTCCCTGTACATAAACTGATACAATTAAGTCAGTAAGAAAAGGATGGCTAGTTGGATTAATGGGTAGAGATATATTTATACAAAGTCATAGTTCAGTATCATTTTGTGGCCTTAACTACATGTGAAAACTATATTAAATAAAATCAGTTATTGTTCTAACAAATGACTTTAATAACTTTATACTACTCTATTATTGTGCATTTTAAAACCAATACCCTCTTACTGGAAATTGAATAGTTTGCCACTTTGTGTATTAGAAATAACTGAAAAACATGGTTGAATACAAAGCTCTCTATAGACATTTCTGATTCTTTTTCTTGATATCCTTATAGGACTTATTTGGGTAATTAGGTATGAACTGTTTTTATATTCATATGATGTCTATAACAAAAATAGCTCATACCAATTTATAATTCTTTCATTATTGCTTCTTATCAACATCAACAATGATCTTTTTATTGTCAAATACAACAGATATTTTCCATTCTTACCTTAATTTGAATTCTCAGAACATTTCAAACAATTGACTATGGAAATATGATCTTCTCTGTTTCAATGATGGTACGTGATCCTACTTTCTCTCAGACAATAGAGGAAGTTGTTTTTTTGTCTACTTTCCTGAATATTCCTCACACTCTACCTGACCTTAAAATATTAAAGTGCCTCCGTGCTCTCTTCATGACTCCCCCCCATTGTCCTGTATATGGTATAGTTATATGCTCATAACTCTTAGATGTACTACTCCTGCCATATACCTATACTGTAAATTCCAAACTCACATTCCAAATTTATTTGATTTATCTACTTTGATGTCTCCAAACTATTTCAAATTAATAGCTCTAGGGGCGCCTGGGTGGCTCAGCCGTTAAGCGTCTGCCTTCGGCTCAGGTCATGATCCCAGGGTCCGGGGATTGAGCCCCACATCGGGCTCCCTGCTCCGCGGGGAAGCCTGCTTCTCCCACTCCCTCTGCTTGTGTTCCCTCTCTCGCTGTGTCTCTCTCTGTCAAATAAATAAATAAAATCTTTAAAAAAAAAAAAAATTAATAGCTCTAAAATGAAGTTCTCATTTTTACTTCAAATTTGTTTCTCACCATTTTTTCCTTAGTGAAGGGCAATAAAATCCACCCAAATACCAAAGTGAGGAATAACAGTCATACTTTACTCTACCTTCTCACCCTCACATCTAATTCAATGTCAAACCCTGTCCTTTATGACTCTGCACCATATTCTGATTTATTCTCCTCTCAGCTCTGCTGATAACCACTCTGTCCAAGCCACAATCAGTTCTTGGACTATTGCCATAGCCTCTCAACTGCTTTCTCCAGTGACTTTCTAATACATTCTTTGCTGGAGAGTGATTTTTGAAAAATGTAATTTACATCATGTCGGTCACCTTCTTAAAATCTTGTAATAGCTTTCCATTAGATTTTGAATACAATCCAAATTCCTTAACATGGCCCAGTGACCCAGCTGCAGCTTCTTTCTCAAACTTCATTTCTGACAGCTCACCCTTTCTCCCTGTGCTCCGGCCACCACGTTCTCTGTCAGTTCCTAGAACTGGCCAGTCCCTATCCAGCACCAAGGTCTTGCCCTAGCTCTTCATTCCCTTTACTTGGAATATCCTTCTGGATTTTGGTCCATTTGCTTCTTGCCTTTTGGAGGTAACCTACATAACCCAGTGATATCATACCTCCCTGTTATTCTCTCGATTTCCCGGTAGCACGTGTTTCCTTACACTTACTATGATTTACCATTGTTCTATCTAGTTTCAATTTTGTTTGCTTTGCTTCATTTTGTCTTAATTCACACAAATTTTTGCTTTTTATTTCCCACTACAGCATAGGGTCATAAGATAGAGATTGTATCTACCTTCTTTGTAATTGTGAACAAGGGTTTACTATTTACTATTTTGTATGGCAGGAAGTACACACTTAAGTTATTAAGTACAATAATTATATGAGAGATTTTTTTGTGGACATTAACTAACAATGAATATTTTTAAAATACATGTCTTATAAATCCCACTTAAAAAATCTTGTAAGTAGGATGGGGGAATAAAAATACCTGTTTTATTCTGTTGTGTTTTTTTTTTCCAATTGTGCTTAACACTTTCTATATATTTCCTTTATTGTCTTTTAGCTTTATGAAATATAACTGACAAAGATTTAAGGTATTTTAAGTGTACAACACAATGATTTGATATATGTATACACAGTGAAGAGATTCCCTCCTCTAGTTAACTAACATACCGATCACCTCACATTATCTTTTTTCTTTTTTTTTTTTTTTTTGGTGAGAAAATTTAAGTTTTACTCTCTTACCAAATTCAATTATACAATATAGTGTTATCAACTATAGTCACCATATTATACATTAGATCCTCAGACCGTATTCATCTTATAGATGAAAGTTATCAGTCTCTCCCTATTTTCCCCACATCCTTTGGCAACTACTTTTCTAATCTTTGTTTCTATGAGTTTGACATTTTTTAGATACCACATGTAAGTGATATTATGCCATATTTGTCTTTCTATGTCTGGCTTCTTTCACTTAGCATAATGCCCTCAAGGTCCATCCATGTTGTTGTAAATGGCAGGATTTCCTTCTTTCTCATGGCTGAATAATATTCCATTTTGTATATATTTATATACCACCTCTTCTTTATCCATTCACCTGTTAACAGACACTTAGTTTTTTCCATATCTTGGCTATTGTGAGTAATGCCATAATAAACAGGAGACTGCAGATATCTCTTAGATATCCTGTCATCATTTGCTTAGGATATATAACTAGAAATGGAATTGCTGATCATATAGTGGTTCTATTTTTAAATTTTGAGGTACCTCCATACTCTTTTCTATAGTGGCTGCATCAGTTCACATTTTTACCTGCAGTGCATAGAGTTCCCTTTTCTCCACATCCTCACCAACACTTATTATTTCTAGTCATCATGATAAAAACCATCCTAACAGGCGTGAGGTGATAGTTCACTGTGGTGTTGATTTAGATGTTTCTGATACAGTGATGTTGAGCAGCATTTCATGTACCAGTTGGCCATTTGTATGTCTTCTTTGGGGGAAAAAAATGTCTATGCATTTCTTCTGTCCATTTTTAAATCAGATTGCTTTTTTTTTTTTTCTTTTCATTATTGAGTTGTGTGAATTATATATATATTTTGGATATGAGCTCCTTATCAGATATATGATTTCCACAAACTACTAGAGATATTTTTCTATCTCCCTTACAACTAGAGAAGACTATCACAATGGTTCCCAAACTTGATTTGTGGGAGGAAGTGATATTAATCACCCCTGAATGTGTTTGTTAAGAGCATTCTCAGCACAATTGTTGTCCACATCTGTGAGCCCAAAACTGAGGAAGAAGACTTACAGGCTTATGAAACCATTAGTCTAAAAGATTTGTAATCCCTGAATATTGGCATAAAATGGAGAGCCACCCCACCCCTACATTCTACCTACTTTGAACAGATAAGTAAGAATGGAATAAACTTATTATTTAAGCCACCAAGTTTTGGGGATCATTTATTTTAGAAGCTAACCTACTCTCACTAGTAGTTCACATGTAGCATTTTTTCCTAGGATTTCTTTGTATTTTTACATTTTGTTTAAGTTGATTGAAATATAAAAATTATTCCTACCTATATAAAAAAAGCTTCCCACTATAATTTCCTTTGCTTTATGCTTATAAAAACATTTTCTTTCCCAATATGAGGTGGTCATTTTCTTCATTTTTTCCTAGACTTACTTTTATGTCTTTAAACAATTTAATATTAAGTTGCAAATTATTTGAAAGAAAAATCAAAACTTTTTAATAATACTTAAAACATTTTTAAGTTTAAATGGTTTTAAACTTAAATGGTTTTAAACTTTAAAAAGTTTAATTTTTTATTTTTTAAATTAAATTTTATTTTTTTCTTTTTTAAATATTGTATTTATTTATTTGAGAAGTGAGCTCTAGAGAGAGAGCTCAAGCGGGATGAGGGGCAGAGGGCAGAAGCAGACTCCTTGCCTGATGCCTGGGCTGGATTCTGGGACTCTGGGATAATGACCTGAGCTAAAGGCAGAGGCTTAACTGACTGAGCCACCCAGGCTCACTAGCATTTTTTTTTTTTTTTCAATATCCATAGATTTGAATGTTACTCTTATGGAAAACAAAATTCTTTAATACCTTTGTCTTTTATTCTAATCCATTGATATGTGTGTAATTCTTTCATCAATATTATGCTGTTTTATTTAATATATTTCTATTATACACTTTATTAGTCATTTTTTAAAAGCTGACAGTCTAATTCTTTTTTATATAAAATTTAAATATGTTTATTACTGTTTTCAAAATTAAGTAGGGAGGTCTAGGAATTTTAATTAACTTCATAAGTGATCTAGAAAACAAAAGATCCGGGCGCCTGGGTGGCTCAGTTGGTTAAGCAACTGCCTTCAGCTCAGGTCATGATCCTGGAGTCCCTGGATCGAGTCCCGCATCGGGCTCCCTGCTCGGCAGGGAGTCTGCTTCTCCCTCTGACCCTCCCCCCTCTCATGTGCTCTCTCTCATTCTCTCTCTCTCAAATAAGTAAATAAAATCTTTGGAAAAAAAAAAAAAAGAAAACAAAAGATCCTCTGTATCAGACTTTTTTTTTGAATATTTTATTCCTTAGAAAAATGGTATAATACCCTTAATATGAATCCTGTTTATTTTTATCTATTTTATACTCTTGTTTTTATTGCATATGTTTTAGTTTTAGTTACAAATTAATAATTTAATAACTCTCAATATAATGTCTTCCCAGCCAGTGTAATTAGACTTTGTTTAATCAAATCTTTAATTTATTTCCTTAGATTTTGAATGTAAACAACTGTATCAACTGCAAATTGTGTCTCTTTTTTCAGAAGTACTTCATCTTCTAATGCTTATATTCTAGCAATATCTTATTCCATGTCTTGCAAGTGATTGTCTTAGTTTGGAAACAGCAGTTTACAGAAATTTTCTCTCAAAGCTCCACAAATTGTGCTTCATTGCTTTCTCTACTTAAATATTTTAAAGTTGATTCTGAGTCCAAATTATTTTCATCATATGTAGATTTTTTTTTCTGCCTGGTATTACAGATTTTTTCCTCATCATTAAAATCCAAACTTTGCACTAAAATATGTTTAGGAATGTTTTTAGCTTATATTTTTGCAATACTTGATGAGCCTTTACAAGTGTGTTTGTTCAAAGCTCTTGAGCTTAAGAATGTTTGACTTCCTTTTTATTATATCTTTGATCATTGCTTATTTTTTATTCCTTCTGCTTTCAAATTCTGAAATTCCTTTTACGTTTATACTGATGTCTACTTTTCATCACTTTCTCTTTCCTTTTTCATTTTGTTTCTTTATACATGTCTATAAATCCTGGATAATATTTTTATCTTCTCCTTTACTGATTCTAATTTTGAAACATCTAAATCATTGGCTTAATTCTGATTTTAGTTCAGCACTGATACTTTTCATCTCTGTGTACTCTATCCTAAGTTCAGATACTATATGATTTATGACTGCCTAATTTTATATGAAATATTTTAACCTTAAATTTTAATCCAAATATATTACTAGTTGGTACAACTGTTTATGTTTTTAAAAAGTGGTCTGATTCCTGATAATTTCTTCTTAAAAATTAACATTAGTGCATGTATCTGTTGATTTTCCTGTCTTTATTCATTCTCACAAAAGAAAGTTTATTTTTGCTATGTACCAAGAGTTGATTTGATCTAAATCATTAATGTTGGGGTTCTTCATCACAACTTTTAGATCATATAGAGGCTATTAAACTTTGGGATATATTTCTATTTCTATTTCAGAATTCCAGAAACCTTTAGGAAACTGGGTGAGATACAGAGCTATAATCAGTGGCAACAAGAAATGGGTTCTGAATCTTAAGGAGATGAATCCCACTTAATGTAGATCATATTTAGATTTCTGCTCCCCTTTTGCATTACATGATATGATGCTGCCTCCAGCGAGTTTTCAGAAACCAAATAAATGGAGGGGTGGATTCTTGTCCTTTGAAATTCAAAAGCCAATTCTAGGTAGGACACAATTTTCAAAGTATAATTGATGAGAATTTTTATTCCATCACCCAGTTCTGTCACCAATAGACTTGATAATGTAAGAGATCTAAAATATATATTAAAATATAAATCAAGATTTAGAAGTGGTTAGGGCTTTTGTGAAGTAGCTCTACTTCCTATCCATCCACCCCAATGCCAAGCTTAACATCTAACTGTATCCATTTTCCCTCTGGAAAGGCAAGAGGGAATTCCGTCAGTATCACTGTGGCTTAGTCAAGTGGCTGAACTTTCCAGAAATACTGAAGAGGGGACAGAATTACTTTGGAGAGAGGAGTGGATTATTCTACAGCAGTCATAAAGTTGTAATTAGGGGACTCTGTAACAGAAAGTGGCCTAGACCCAAGATAGCAGTATATTTTATCAACCAAGCTGGAGTGCTTTAGAATACAACACTACTATTAGTAATTAAGCCATTTCAACAGGCATATACTATTCCAAGGAAACCAGGGTATATGATCACTGTACCTAGACTCTAAAGTAGAGAACTACTGGGCATTCAGATCATTCAGTAGGGATGGATTGCTAATCTGCAAGTAAAATGCAGTGAAACATTTCCAGACATCATAGTCGCATATATGATGGAGAATTTAATCTAGTCTTTTGCTAGTCAAAGTCTGGTCCTGCCCACTAGTCATTGGCAGCTGGGTTTTCTAAAAATACAAAATTTCATTTTACTATATTAGTCACCATACAGTACATCATTAGTTTTTGACGTAGTGATCCATGATTCATTGTTTTCATATAACACCCAGTGCTCCATGCAGTACGTGCCCTCCTTAATACCCATCACCGGGCTAACCCATCCCCCCACCCCCCTCCCCTCTAAAACCCTCAGTTTGTTTCTCAGAGTCCATAGTCTCTCATGGTTCGTTTCCCCCTCCGATTTCCCCTCCTTCATTTTTCCCTTCCTTCTTCTAATGTCCTCTATGCTATTTCTTATGTTCAAAATAAAATTAAATTAAAAAAGAAAAAAAAAAATCTCAGGTCCCTTCCTGCTTTATAATTTAAATATATAATGATGTTTGAGGAAGCACTGGTCTACACACTATCCTCTCATTTCTCAATGCCTCAATGCAAACCTTTTTTCCTTACATTCAACCAGAGGAAGAGAACAGGAAAAGCAGAAGTCTCAACTGACTAAAATTTTCCCAAAATGATTAGTTTACCTGAATAAGTAAGATTGGTCTAGTTTAAATAGTGTCAAAATACTTACAAAGTTTAGTCACAGAAAAATAAATTGGCTTGATCATCTGGGGAACTTTTATCTTATAGTCATCATGTTTGGTATGGTGGCTGAGAATGAACTAGGCAGTATCCTGTTGACCTCTGAGAGTTGTGGACCTGGGGCAGCAAAGGAACTGAGAAAAAGAGACGACAGTAGAGGGAGGCACAGGTCCCCCAAGCAATCAGCCCAAGGTGCCGAGGCTTATTTTCCATACTCATATATACCTTCTACAGGGATATAGATCTATGATTCACAGCAGGGGCGTAGTAAGGCACATTCCTCCACGTACCGTACACAGGATTAGTCAAGCACATAAGAATCTTTAAAACAGAATAAAGGAACAAAGAGGGGAGTGCCCAATGTGCTGTTTACAGGACAAGGGAACAAAGAGGGGAGTGCACAGTGTGCTGTTTACAGGACAAGGGAACAAAGAGGGGAGTGCACAGTGTGCTGTTTACAGGACAAGGGAACAAAGAGGGGAGTGCACAGTGTGCTGTTTACAGTTGGCTTCCTATCTACAAAACATCTTCTGCTGCGTACTTTAGAACTGACCACACACGTCCCAAGGGCATTTCACTCTGATCCTTTTGGGTTATTTTTAACCCTGCAATCTCAAGTTTTCTCAGAGATCTCGGAGTCTGAGCGAACATGCACCAGTGGTCGTTGTGGCATTCTGTTTCCCACAGCTCCCCCTTTCTTTTTTCAAGTTAGCCGTTGTCATAAGCACTCTGTGATGGAGATTTTTGGGCCCTCATTTGTTTTTTGAGGGTTGTCTTCATCGCTGGTCCTGGGACGGACTTTCCGAAGAGGTATCCAAATTGCTCAACTGGATCCATCACCTTCTGTAGGGTTCCTAGCGCTGGCCAGTCACTCCTCGAGGGGGCTTCAGGTCCCTGTTCGGGCGCCACTTGTTGACCTCTGAGAGTCGTGGACCTGGGGCGGTGAAGGAACTGAAAAAAAGGACAGTAGAGGGAGGCACAGGTCCCCGAAGCAATCAGCCCAAGATTGCAGGCTTAAAAATAACCCAAAAGGATCAGAGTGAAATGCCCTTGGGATGTGTGTGGTCAGTATCCTCAACTTTTCCATGGTGGAGCTAGTAATCTTATAACTAGTCTTTAATCTGGTATGTATAGCTAGGTCAAATGTAATCCAGAAACAATTTCCAAGATGATGATAAATTCTATACCCTTGCTCCTGCAACTTGCTTCTTGGAGTTAGAACTGGACTAGTAAAATTGTGTTGGAGTAGCTGTCTTCTATTCAACTCCCATGCAAACCTGTTAGTAATTATGGGCAGTGGTTGGTCCATTGATTTCTCCTTTCATTTAGTAGTAGCTATGCTATATCAGTATACTGATACCAGGGGAAATTCCTCAAAAGTTTCACTGTGTGGATACCTCTGCTTTTTTGACAGGGCCATGCCACTGTCCTCTCCAGTTTTATTTGTATTTTTATATTCAGCTCAGACTTGAAAAGAAGGATAAAATGGACTAATCAATTCTCCTTATAACCCAGAAGTCCCCATAAATACTACTTGGAAAGATATTCCAAATCAAACTGAAATACTATTGAGTTTCCAAGTCTCCTTCATTAACACAAAGGGAATCAGCCAGACAGGAGCACGCTGAGGACAGATGTGGATTTTATAAGAAGAAAGAGTGCAGATATATAACAGGCATGGCAAAGATACTTCATCTGAGCCATATTTTTGTTAAGCTATCTATTATCTGGCCAACTCAGACTCTAGAGAGGTTTTCTGATGATTTTCCCCCAGCGTTTATTTATAGAGGCCTTGGTGAACTGCCATACTGAATCTTAGTGAAACTGTACTTGAATATAGCTTCCCACATAAAGGCAGTTTAGGGGAAAATGTCATAGATTTCTTCTAAGCATCAAGGAATGTATTTATTATTAGAGATATTTTATAGTAATATTGTGATACATTTTGTTACATCAGAATGTAAGGTGTCTTCCAAATATAAAAGACCTCCTTAAATGAACCACATGCTAGGTAATGTATTTTGATGTTACATTAGAAAGGCCTGTCTGATCCTGTCAAGAAATCTAATATTACTGAAACAGAATGCTTACAGGAATTATGAGCTTGGATAGTAAGTGCTAAGAACACTTCGGCTTAATGAGTAAAAGAATTATCTTGTCACTAAGAGGATAAATTCAAGCCAATAACCACGATATACTGTAGGTCTGAGTGAAAATAATTATTTCCTTTGAGAAAAATTAAAATAGATCCTTTTAAACTGTAACCTGCATTGTATTTTTTTTTCTAAATCACACATAGATTTTTAAACATCCTCCCAAAGTAGTCTGCAGTTTACTTTTTATAAAACTATAACACAGATCATTACATTAACCATCATTTCTGCCAACACATTCATTCAGCAAACTGAATTGAATTTGTTTTTCCTGCCTACCCTAGAGAAAATAAATGCTTTTTTGGAATTTTTTTGACTTTTTAGGCAAATTAATTAGAGGAAGCCTGAGGTTTAATTCAGAAATAACGATTTAGAGGAATGGAAAATGTATGTATGAGTCACCACAGTCTGTAAGGTTATAGCTATTTCCTATCATGAGCCATCATATGGAATATATTATCATGAAGATATCTAAAAAATCTGGCTATAAATGTATATGCTGAAGGAGATGAGACTAATCATAAATTGGTGGTACTTCAGTAACAGTAACTTGATGCTTAGATTTAGCAAAGACTATCTTATATGAGCCTCTTGTAGATGTGCAGCAAAATGCAAAAGGACCTCAAGGAACTGCACCAGGGCATTGTAGAAAAAACACAATTGCCTATGCTAATAGGACTTCCTGTGTTTATATTAGCAGACGATACAAAAAAAAAATATTTTTGTTACATTAAAATGTGGACTGTTGTTATTGGCGTGTGTCTTATCTTTGAAATTTCAAAAGGCAACAGATATTTCAGAAGAGGGGTTGACCCATATATGTGAGAATGTCTTGATATAGGCTCCTGGAATCCCAGGTGCTCCACTATTCAACTAGTTAGTGCAATGGGATCTACAGGAGCATTCTTTTCAGATGGGGAGAATTTGGTTAATGGACACATGAAAAGATGTAAAATGAAAGTACTGTATTTGGGGCGCCTGGGTGGCTCAGTCATTAAGCGTCTGCCTTCGGCTCAGGTCATGATCCCAGGGTCCTGGGATGGAGCCCTGCATCGGGCTCAGTGGGAAGCCTGCTTCTCCCTCTCTCACTCCCCCTGCTTGTGTTCCCTCTCTCTTTGTGTCTCTCTCTGTCACATAAATAAATAAAATCTTTAAAAAAAAAAAAGGAAGTAATGTATTTGGTTCATGTAAGTGTCAGGCTTAAGTTGAGGTTTAAAAGCCATGGAGCAGAGACAGATTGCCTGTATTAGACATAAAAATTAGATATCCAGGGACATATGAGAGACTCCTTTACGTATACATTTATCAGGAGAATAAATAAAATGTCTGAATTGAGCAAAAGTAATTGGATAAAGTAGAGGCTTCAGTTGTTGAAAAGAACAAGGATAGAACTTAGAAATGTCCTAAATTTCACTGACCTACATCTCCTAGTAGAAATGGATAAAGATAGAATTTATTTTAAATATGTTTTTGAAAAAGTTATTAAAGTATTTTTTCATTCCTGCCTAAGAGAGAGAGAGCATGACACATTGGTGAGCATCATGTGATTCAGAAGCAGCCCAGTTGGGTTGGATGCCCTGTTCTGCCTTTAAATGGTCATGCAGCAATTTACCTACTCCTTTGTGCCTCAGTATCCTCAAATGTAAAATAAAGATAATTATGCTATCTAGCTCAGAGAATTGTTGGAAGCAAATTATTTAATCCAAAATGCTTAGAACAATGTGTGGCACCTAGAAACCATGCAAATAATAATTGGAAATTTTAAGTATTATATTCATTGTATGCATTTAGTTTTAACTGTAATTATTTTAGTATTTAAAGCTAATATTCAGGTAGTGCTAAATGATATTGTATTAAAGAAATTAAGAAGAAAGAAAAGACTGGTGTGTTTGTAGGACTTTTTTTCTCTTTTTGAACACCTTCTAAAAAGGTAACATTTGAACAGAGATATGAAAGGAATCACAAAGCAAGCCTGCACATATTCAAGAATACTCAAAAGAGAAGATTAGGTAGAAACACTGAGGGGAGAATGTGCTTGGTAAACTTGAGGAACAGAACAAATCAGAAAAATGATGGTAGAATATAAGGTTTGGGAGGTGAGCTAGATCATGTACAGCCATTTACTTCAGAATAGGGATATGAAGTTTTATTCTTACTCTAAAAGGAAACCATTGGAGGATTACAGCAACATGATATTCTAAGAAGGTATCTTGAGCTATTATGGGGAATATATACTGTGATGGGAAATAATAGCAATAGGAAGACATGTCAGGCAGCTCTTGAATAATCCAGACAAATAATAATCTATGAAGGTGGAAGAGGGACATTGTGAGAAGCAGTTCCTATTGGCAAAGTAAGGTTGACCAGTAAAAAAAAATTTCAAGTTAACTCATAATTCAAAATCTTTATATCTTAAATTAGGAGAATATTTGATAGCTTTGTCGTGTGTGTTCCCAGGACATCATAAGCCTCAGCGTAGCTGGGATATAGCCTTAAGGATGCTTCCTAGGAAATGAGAATTGTGGATAGCGATGCCTATGACTTGAGATTCATTTTACATAGAATTTCAAACTCAACATTTTTGAGCAGGTTATGAGTCAGGCTTACCTACTATAGATAAAATAGTGGTGTAGGACAATAGTAGAAACACTGGTGAAATGCAAATAAATCCTGGATCCTAGCTAATAGTAATGCGGGCTATATTAATTTCTTAGCTTTGATGAAGATAGCATCGTTATGTTGGTAGGCAGAATAATACCCACCTACACCCCCCCTCCCCAAAGAAGTCTAAATTCTTCTCTCTGGAACCTGTGAATATGTGATGTTATATGGCATAAGGGGAATGAGGTAGCAGGTGGCATTGGGATTTGCAAATAAAATGAGTTTAAATTAGGAAAGTGGCCTGGATTAACCTGGTGGATCCAGTGTAATCTCAGGATCCTTGACTGTGGAAAGGGAAGGTGGAGGAGCCAGGATCAGAGTAATGCAGTGTAAGGAGGATGCTGCTGGCTGTTGCTACATTTGAAAATGAAAGGTAGCCCTAAACCAAGGAATGCAGGAGGAAGCCAGCAGCTGGATAAGGCAAGAAGATGGATTAAAGAGGGCATGTACTGCGTGGAGCACTGGGTGTTAACGCAAACAATGAATCATGGAACACTACATCAAAAACTAATGATGTAATGTATGGTGATTAACATAACATAATAAAATTTTAAAAATGCAAAAAATAAAAAATAAAGGCTGAATTATCATGCAAAAAAAAAAAAAAAAAAGAAAAGAAAAGAAAGAAAATGGATTCTCCCCTAGGGCTTCCAGAAAGGATAGAAACACTGCTGGCACCTTGAGACCCATTTTAGGCTTCTGACCTCCAGAACTCTAGCTTGATAAATTTGTGTTGGTTTAAGCCACTTACTTTGTGGTAATTTGTTACTGAAGTAATTAGGAACTAATTCAGCTACATAAAATGCTCACATTAGGAGAGGTTGGGTGAATGGTATGTGGAAATTCTCTATAATTACCTTGTAACTTTTCTGTAAATCTAGTATCATTGCAAAATAAAACGTTTGGAAAAAAAAAAAAAATAGTACTCCTATCGCTCTTCCTTTGCTACCCCCAGCTCTCACTTGGCCCCTCACTCCCCTTCATCCCCACCAATTCTTAGATATGTTTTGCTTTTGACTTTATACCTTCTATTATACCCCTCTATTTATCTCTCATGGCTATGCCGGTAAAACATAGCATAAGCTTTTTATATTCATATTCTCATATTCTTACCTTAAATGCATTCCCAAACTGCTTGCATGCTTTCTTTTGCACTCTGATACTTCATGCTGTGTTTTCTAAAATTCACCTTATAATTATTTCTCTAACTTCCACTTTATACATTCACTCTTTCAAAGTTACCATTTAAAGCAAGTTTTAAACCTATGAAACTGGATGATATTTTCTCAGATGTCCTAAGTATCACAATCTTCACAATTATTCCAAAAGTTATCATATCAGTTCTCTATTCCCCATCCTTACACTTCACCTCATATTACTAGAGACCTCTGTACCTTTTGCTTGCTTTCACAATCTCTGCACATCTGTGTTCTCTTTATCACTGACAGTGTTGTCCTTTTAATACATGTAACAGTTCATGATGTTCCACTACCAGTAGCAATATATGTTTTCAGGAACTTGTCCTCACTTTTCATATTTTTTTTTCCTACCCTTATATACTGAAGCTCAAGGCACACTGAACTCCTCTGTTCTCCTTGAACATGCCATACTTTTGACACTGCATTCATTTTAGCATACATTTTTTACATCACCCTAGCCTATTTCACCACGCCAGCATTGTGTTGTTAGTAAAGTAGTAATGGTTGTTTTGATGATAAAGAATCAACCTTCCCATGTTTTCGATGGTTTCTTACTCTAATGCCTTACACAACAATATCAGATCATTTATCCACAGTTAAGTATCTTGGCACACGTACAGTACATGTAACATTGCATTATGACTGTTTATACTCTCCATTCATTTCTGTATTCCTCAAAGTAGAGACCAGATCTTGTTTATCATTGTATTTACAATGACTGTAATCTTAATTATCAGCTGTGGGGGTGGGGGGAGGCTTACAATAAAAGGGAGAAAAATTAGCCCCAAAGAGACAAATTTGAAGCTTGTTACAGACTGATTCTCTTTGTTCATCTAAACATGTTAGTTTGATCGTTGACAAACTGTTTAGGATATGACCACATGATTCCACAATTTACTAATTTTATGAGACAGCAGCGGGACCTCATGGAAGATATATCCTAATCCCTAATACCCTCCAAACATTAAAGATTTACAACTAAGGACAAATGAAGGGTTTAACTTTTCTCTACTTTTGCTTTGTTCCTATTCAAGGCACAGGCGGTATTTATCATATCAGGATACATCTGAACACATTAAAGCTAATGGGAAACTCATTCAACTTAATAGGCTACACACTTAACTAACAAGATAAACATCAACCCAACAATGCATCTGTAACATATTTAACTTAGTTATACATTTTGATGCCTTTCCTGGTGTGAATTTCAACTGTAGAGGCTGATTTTTTTTTTTTTTTTAAAGATTTTATTTATTTAGTAGGGAGAGAGAGAGGAAGCACAAGCAGGGGGAGTAGCAGGCAGAGGGGAGAAGCAGGCTCCTTGCTGAGCAGGCAGCCCGATGTGGGACTCGATCCCAGGACCCTGAGATCATGACCTGAGCCGAAGGCAGACGCTTAACCGACTGAGCCACCCAGGCGTCCCAAGGCTGATGTTCTAATAGTAGTGCAGAGAAGTAATATGAGTGAAATGAAAGCAATGGGAATTGAAAGGTGGGAACTGATTGAATTGATGTTGGTGCTGTAATTGAAGGACTTGAGTATGAACAGTGAGAATAAAGAAATTGTTTGTGACTTCCAGCTTGAATGACTAAGGGAATATTCCCATTATCACCAAAGAGTATTAGTCATTAATACATTCAAGTGTTATTTGGCTCTGTCTTTTGTTGTAATCAAAACTACTTTGTGCTAATACAGAAAAAAAAAAAAAACAAAAAAACCTGTGAGATACTAAAAAATACCCTAAGACTGTTCATTTCATTGTAAAGTAGATGAGGTGTAATGAGGCAACAAATGTACTAAAAAGAACAATGCATGCAAAAAGAGAAGTTGGATTTAATTTTGCTTTCTAATTAGAATCTGTATAATTTGGGGAAAGCATATTTGCAGAGACAATTTAAGTATAAATATTTATCATTTCACGTGAGAATTAACTTGTATGTTAACATCAAAATTACGAACTTGTATATGCATTAATATATACTGCTTTATATATAAAAAAATCTCTAAGCTGCAATAATCTGTATAAGATTTGGCATTACTATTGAAGAGATCTAAAAATTACTGTCTTTTTTTTCTTCTGTACACAGAGATTCTTAAAAATGGCTTACATACTGGTTTCTTTTGTCTTTTTAATTCGACCAATTAAGAATCATTAATATATAAAGATAGAAACTTCAATTTTCAACAAAATTTACCTACTATATTTGTGATTCAATATTAAAAAGTCTTGCCTCTTTATGTCATGTAAAAACGATGCATACATAGAAGTAAAAACATAAATTCTGGACTACTTAATGTATGTATTACTTGTATTCACTTTTAACAAGTAATCATTAGTTGATTTTTTAAGCTCACAGAACAACTTAAAAATGTTATACTTTGGAAACATTGGTTTATTAAATTGAAGATTAAACAGGTATTCCTCTTTTGGAACAAAATTTAGCACATCTATTTCATGGAGGCATATAGAGCATACAAAATATATTAGCCTCAATCTTTTTATCTAGAGGTTGTGTTCATAGTTCATGCCCAAAGAAAATTAAGGGGAAAGAAAACATAATTCTGGGGTTATGGCATTTTGTTTGTAAATTATTTTAAGCTAGATTCTTCAGTAAAACACACATGGGAAGGAGAGGAAGATGATTTTTTAACAACAGAAGGAAATTCAAAATAGAAATAAGAATAAAAGCCAAACAATAATAATAGAGTATATTGAATCCAAGGAGTGTTTTGATCACATTTGTATAAATTCAACTATCTAGCCTCATTTTACCAATTGCAACAATGAGAGATTTGGATTGGAAGACCATTAGATCCCTTTCTTTCTTCATTGTTCCTGATTCTGTGCTTTTACATTTCCTTTCTAAAATT
Organism: Halichoerus grypus; assembly: GCF_964656455.1. Taxonomy (NCBI): domain Eukaryota; kingdom Metazoa; phylum Chordata; class Mammalia; order Carnivora; family Phocidae; genus Halichoerus; species Halichoerus grypus. Next base: position 24,117,409 of record NC_135715.1, read on the forward strand.
ATAACTTGGTTATACCTGTTCTGCCTGCCTCCTTTAGTGGTTGATATAGGAGCATGTGGGGAAAAAGTAAAGAAAAGACGTTGGGTGCTTATATTCCAAATAACAGTAGCTCTTGTCAACTGCTCACCTTTTCTTTTCAGATCCTGGGCCATGAAAATGGTGGGCTTGGGTCAGGTCAGGAATTTCATCCTTGGTTATGTGACATCTGTCTTTATTCAGAGTTTACTCTTTTATATGGAACTGTGGTTCTCTCTTGACTGCCTAATTTCTTCCCTTAGCTCCTAATAAAACTGAAAGTAGTACATGGCTAATCATATCTAGGAATAACTGTTGATTTATAAGTTTCAAAAGCAATATCACTTTCAAACCAGTTGTATTGAATAGGTATCTATTTAGAGGCATCCTTATGTTCAGAGGATTGCATGAGATGTTTTAAGGCAAGCTGATGAGTACCATCAAAATTATTTTAGAGCATCAGAAAACCTCAAATATGTAGTCAGTTTAAAATACTAGTCATCATCCTGTTAGTCATATTTGTCTTATTAGTATATAAAGTTTTAACTCTTTTTAAATATATAAGTAAGATAAAAACAAAAAAAAAACCCAAATCAATTACTTAGTTTCACAGTTTGACTGTTAATATGCTTAGAGACCATATGTTAATAAGATTATAATAATTTTAATGCCCGCGTTACACCTTAGATCATATAAAGTTAGTGAATATGATATTCCATGACTATACTGATTGTAAGGGAATTGAGTATTTGAATAGGAGATCTGAATTTAATTATTTTCTTTACAGACACTAACATAGTTAGCAAAAGCAAGTTAAATAACTTCTACTAATTGTTTTCAATACTTTTAAATATTTAGGTAAAAAAGTTCATAGGCACTCATTTTATTATATGTGCATCTTTAGATCCTGTTCTTAATACTATGTTAAAAACTTTCAACTAAGGGCAACAGAACAAATAATCTATTCCTTGGATACCTGCTTTAGAATAGCACCATGAAAACTGAACAAAGTAAATGAGATACAGATATCTGTGCGGCAAGATTTTCTACATGATGGCCATTTTAAAATTGTAATGTATTTTAACTACATAACATAAAATGATATCTATTACAAAAATGGTTAACTATAATGCACAAAGTATATCCCCTCAGAGATTTGCTTATGGCAAAGGAAATGTGTTTAAAAATGAGTCATAATTTCTTAGTTAAGCTTAGGGATGTAAACAAAAGAAAAGAAAAATAAAAAGAAAAAGGATAGGTCATCTCGGGCAAGCTCCAAAAAGGGAATAAAGTGTGTCTTAATTGCTAGCATGCTAGAAGTTCATATAAGTCTTAAAGTAACAATCCCAAATCAAATATTTAAAGTATGTTGTTGTTTTACGTTAGGACAGTTTGGCTATTTAACACAAAATGAAACCTAAACTTCCATCACAGTGCCTCATGTTCTTCCTCTCCTTCCTTCCCCTCCCTCTTCCCCTCCTCCATGCCCCTTTCTCATATTGTCTACCTACCATCCTACCATACCCTCTTTTGCTTCTGGCGATTCTCAAATGTGATCCCTCTCCAAAGAACCTCTGGTCATCCAAGAATATTCTTAAATAACAGGGAAGTCTCACTTTAAAAAAACCTATCTCTTTCCAGAAGCCTTCCTTAATTTACCTGTACTATATTAGGAGTTAAAGTAGGAATAATTTGTATCCCTAATCCTCCTGAACTTCTGTGGTAGCATTCATAGACTTTACTGTTGTTCCATGTTTAATAGTCTGTCTTCCCCAGCCAAGTCATACATTATTAAGCCGGCTACACCTCATGAACAGAGTCAACCAGTCACTCAGCCATTTGTGACATCTCTGGAGAAGTTGTAGAGAAAAGTCACGGCTGGAGGAGTTTATTGGAGAGGAAAAGGGAGAGACATTTCCTCTTCTGGTTTCTTCCATACCCCATATGTCATTGACTCAAAGTATGTGCATAGGGAGTTAATTCCATTTTTCTGAGTTGGTGATTCCTGCTCATTTGGCAGCCTGAGGCTTCATTTGAGCCCTGAAATGGTAGCAGAATGCATTCACATGGGGCGGGCCTCATAGGTAAGGGTCTGGAAAACAGGTATGCTCCAGAAGATCTTAGGGAAAAAAAAGATGGGTAAGGTACAGGAAAAAAAAAAAAAAAAAAAAAAAAAAAAAAGCCAAAGAATGAGAACTCTTTTCTAATCTGCAGTTTTATTTTTCTTAGAAGCCCTCTATAATATTAAATATACTGAATCTGATTCCATTTTTTACATGAGTTAACAAGCACAAATTAAATTATTTACAAAAGTTATTAGGTAAACTTGGCACTAAAACTCAGTTCTCCTTATGCCCTGTTGCCCCCATTTTTTTTCTAGTTGAAACATACTGACAGTTTAAGTTTTGGACTATTGTTATTGCACAAATTGTCTGATTCAAGCATCTATATTAATTTAAATTATTTAGTAAGAATATAAACATTCTGTTTTGAAAAACTGTCAAAGATTGCTCCTTCCTTGCAAGATGTATGTTTTTAAGACTTTTCTTCAGTTTGGTGAGAGAAACACAAAATCCACCAAACTACTGAGGCCACCACAGTTACAAACAAAGACTGTTTTTGAGGCCACCATGGGATAACTCTTGGAAACATGGAACAGCTGTTGAACAATGGACTGCTTTTAACTCTTGACTACATGCTTATAAAACACTATAATATTGTGTTCTTTGAGAAGATAAGTTTTTTTCCAATGATGCAGTTGAACCCTATGATATTGACCCTTATGCAAAACAAATTCTTTAATTGTATAGGGAAAATTACTCTATTGTATTATTATTTATTTGAAAATTACTCTATTTTAGATTAAACAATAATGTAACCTATGTACTAATATACTATAATTAAAGCAATCCTGTCACACAAAGAAAATTTCATCCCAGTTGAAATAACCAATTTGAAGTATGATACCATAATTCTACATAGTTGAGATAGTCTTCTTAGAATGGACAGAGACACAGAAGATTGAATTGAGTATTTGTTGGAAGACATGATAGCGGATTTTGCATTCTTCAAATATACTGTTTAAGAAAAAGCAGGGCTTCAGTCTCTACTCTCTTACTGCAATTTTACAGACCCCCAAAGCCCTGTTGTAATATATCAGCCTACAATGTAACTAATTTTGCCAGTGGAGTTCTTAACATGATAAATGTCTCTTATTTTCACTCTGCAAGACTCTGCTGAAAGAAGTGGAAGAAAGTTAAGTTTACCAGAGGATTTTCTCCCCTAATGTCATAGCAATTGGGTGGGGGTGTGAAGGGATTCAGAGCCAGCCTCATGTTGCAAACATGACTTCAAAGCTTCTCATTAAGTAATTTTTCTCACCAAAATATGACTCATACTCACAGTGGACAGACACAGTTATTGGTGGGAATAGACTATGTTGAAACTCAGTGATATTCCCAGATTATTCTAGTGAGGTTGGTTCTGAAGTATCAAGGGGTCTTTAGAGAAGATACTTAGAAAGATGGCTACATATTCCAGTCTTGAATTATAAGTACTTTACATCATAAGTAAAATGTTTGTTAATCATATTGATTTAGGAGATTGTAGAGCTGCTAGTGGCTTTAGCAATGATTAATTTCACCATTTCATTCAGACTACATATATTACATACCTGAAAAATAAAATCCAGGATTTCTAGTCAGCGAACTCAGTCTTATAACTAAAGACATCCTTGTTACAAAGCTAGACTTCTTGATTGGCTCTCCAGCCCTTGTTTCTTTTTTTGTGTGTTTGTTTTTTAAACTCTCATTTCTTTTTTTTTTTTTTTAAGATTTTATTTATTTATTTATTTGAGAGAGAGAGGGAGCACAGAGGGAGAGTGAGGTTGGACTCCCCATTGAGCAGAGACCCCCCTCCCCCAAAGCAGGGCTCAATCCCAGGACCCTGAGATCATGACCTGAGCAAAGGCAGACATTTAACCAACTGAGCCACTCAGACACCCCTTAAACTCTTGTTTCTTTATAGCACAATTTTTCCTATCTTAGATTCAATGGGCCCATCACCAAAGAGCTGTTTACTGTGTCAAAATCTTGCTTATGTAGATAGGCAAAATTATATATGGAAAGTGCTTGATATACAAATGTAGATAGATAGATAGAGATAGATGATAGATAGATGATAGATAGATAGATGATAGATATAGGTAGATGATAAATAGATAGATGATAGATAGATGATAGAAAGATGATAGATAGATGATAGATAGAAAGATGATAGATGATAGATAGAAAGATGATAGATAGATGATAGATAGATGGTAGATAGATAGATAGATAGATAGATGATAGCACACACTTTTTTTTACCCCTTTCAAACTTGATATCCCAAAGGAGAGCATAGGCAGCAGCCTCTTTGACCTTGGCCATAGCAACTTCTTACTAGACAAATCTCTGGAGGCAAGGGAAACAGAAACAAAAATGAAGTATAGAACTTCATCAAGATAAAAACCTTCTGCACAGCAAAGGAAACAATCAGCAAAACTAAAAGACAACCTGCAAAATGGGAGAAGATATTTGCAAATGAAATTACTGTTAAAGGGTTAATATCCAAAATCTATAAAGAACTTCCAAACTCAGCACCTATGTCTTTTGATTGGAGTGCTTAGTCCATTTACATTCAGAGTAATTATTGATAGATATGTATTTAATGCCCTTTTATTACTTGTTTTGTCATTGTTTCTAGAGATTTTCTCTGTTCCTTTCCTGTTTTTGTCACTTTTGGTCTTTCCTTTCTACTCAGAGTGTCCCCTTTAGTATTTCTTGTAGAGCTGGTTTAGTGGTCACAAACTCCTTTAGTTTTTGTTTGTCTGGCAAACTCTTTATCTCTCCTTCTATTCTGAATGATAGCCTTGCTGGATAGGGTATTCTTGGCTGCAGATTTTTCCCATTCAGCACATTGAATATATCCTGCCATTCTCTTCTAGCTTGCCAAGTTTCTGTTGAGAGATCTGCAGCTAGCTGTGTGGGTCTTCCCTTATAAGTTAGGGACTGCTTTTGTCTTGCTGCTTTTAGGAATTTTTTCTTTATTGCTATATTTTGCAGATTTAATTACAATATGTCTTGGTGTTGGTCTGCTTTTGTTGATTTTGATGGGAGTTCTTTGTGCTTCCAGGATCTGGATGTCTGTTTCCTTCACTAGATTAGGGAAGTTTTCAGCTATTATTTCTTCAAATAAATTTTTTGCCCCCTTTTCTCTCTCTTCTTCTGGGACTCCTAAGATATGAATGTTATTACATTTAATGGAGTCACTGAATTCCCTAAGTCTATTCTCATGTTTTATAATTCTTCTATTCTCTCTCATGTTCAGCTTCATTATTTTCCATTATTTTATATTCTATATCACTTATTCATTCCTCTGCTACTTCCATCCTTGTGTTCATTGCATCCAGTCTATTTTGAATCTCAGTTATTGTATTTTTCATTTCTGATTGTTTTGTAACTCTTTTATCTCTGTGCTAAGGACCTCCCTGAAGTCTTCCATTCTTTTCTCAAACCCAACCAGTATCCTTGTGATTGTTGCTTTAAATTCTCTATCAGGTTTATTACTTACATCTGTTTTTTTTTATTTTTTTAAAGATTTTATTTATTCATTTGAGACAGAGAGATACAGAGAGAGAACATGAGCAGGGGGAGAGGCAGAGGCAGAGGGAGAAGCAGACTCCTCACTGAGCAGGGAGCCCGATGTGGGACTTGATCCTAGGACCTAAAGATCATGACCTGAGCCGAAGGCAGATGCTTAACCATCTGAGCCACCCAGGTGCCCCTTATATCTGTTTTGATTAGATCTCTGGCTGTGACCTTTTCTTGTTGTTTCATTTGGGATGAATTCCTCCATCTTGGCATTTTTGTATGTCTCTGTCTTCTGTGTCTTTCCTGCTCCTGAGAGTAATGGCTTTATGAAGAAGATGTCATGTATTGTCCAGGGCCTGGTGATTCAGGGAGTATCTCTGGTGTGTGCTACATGCACTCTGCTGCCATGTTTTGGCCGCTTCATCCCTCAGGCCAGTTGTCTGGAGAAGTTCTCCTTGCCCGCGGTGGGCAGTGTTTGGTTCTTGGCCAGAGTGTGGTGAGATTTAACTAGATGTGCTGTGGTCTTCTTTTAAATGAGATCTGATGCTATTTCCACTAGAACTGAAGCCTTGCAGAATTTTCTGGTCAGGAGATGTTGTGTGGGCAGGGGGTTTCTGCTGGTTTTCTGGGGAAGGGGCCTGCTGCACTGGGACTGAGGCATACTTGCCTGAGAAGGGCAGTACCACCAAAATGCAGAGGGGTGAGACTTGGTATAAGCAGGTTAAGCAGCCAGTATCAGGGCTATGCTTTTTTACTGCAGGCAGCTCTGTGCCTGTAAAGGATAGGGGAGGCAAATGGTCCCCACAGTCTCCTTTGTCCCTGGAGAGGCATCTCTGTGAACACCACTTCTCACAGATGCACTCCAAGAAGAGGGAACAGTTTATCCCCCTGTGCACTTTGGGCGTTCCTCACATCGCACTGTCTGACCCTGGGTTGTTTGCCCATCCCCTCTCCAGGAGTAGGGTAGTGATGGGAATTAAGGAGGGCATTTGTTGTGATGAGCACTGGATGTTATATGTAAGTGATGAATCACTAAATTCTATTCCTGAAACTAATGTTACACTGTATGCTGACTAAGTAGAATTTAAATAAAAACTTGAAACAAACAAACAAACAAACAAAAAACCCTAGTCTTCAAACCCTGCTGGTTGCAAAAATTCATGAAAATTAGTCCCTCTTGTTATCCCAGCCAATAGCTTTGGGGGGAGTGTTCTTCTTGTGCATTCGCCTGTGTGCTCTTCTCTGTCATCTTTCTCTGTGACCAGGGCTCCCATCCTTCCACAGACCCTGCAATCTGTTTCTCCCCCAAACCAAATTTCCACACTTCCTAACTTTCTCAGTGTGACCTCTTTTCTCCCTCTAGTTGTGCAGTTTGTTCTATCAGTCCTCAGGTTGATTTCTTGGGTATTCAGAATGATTGGATAGTTAATCTAGTTGTATTTGAGGGACCATATGAGCCTAGGGTCCTCCAACTAAGCCACTATCCTATTATGACCATGGTATTTAATACATTCTTTGGAAAGTATAACAATTCGTATAGGTAGCATAAGATTTAATTCAAGTATAATGCATAATGACTTATCTTGTCCTTTTTTATCACATTAAAACATGGTATGGGAGTGTTATGGGTGAGAAAGTCTGCATTGTGTGAATGAAGGTCTTGGTCTTTGGATTCCCCACAAGAAGATTTGTGTGGGGGTCCACACTGAAATAAGAAGGGCAAGAAGGAAAGTAGTAAACACTTTATTAAAGTGAAAATACAGTCTCAAGGTGTGTGTGTGTGGGGGGGAGTGGGTAGGCCCTGCAAGGTGGAACCAACCCCTAGGTTGTTTTGGAATGGATATTATTGGGTCTCTCTGGGCTGGGAGCAGCTGTGGCATAGAGTGGGATGGTGTCTAATGGAGACTGCTTCCAATCATTTGGGAAGCTCCTTCCACATGTTGAGAGGGGGAGCCTTTCCCATTGGAAAGTGGAGGCTGTAAAGCAATGCAAATGTATATAATGAGTCTAGGGATTACCCTGGGGCAGAGGTGGAAGATGAGAGCACATGTTCTACATCTATGGCTCTTGATCTGTTAGGACCAAGGTCTTGGAAGCCACAGGGTCAAGATGTTGAGCCCCCTTGTCTTTTAATGTGTAGCTTATTTATCACCATTTGTGCTTCCAGCTCATGTCTCTATTGTTCCTCTTCAAGAACTTGGGATTCTGCCTCAGGTGTTACTTCCACTGCTCATGTCTAGCTTCTACCTAATAGGAGGAAGCAAGGAAGGAAAATAAATATGGTTACTTTAATTTCTTTGAAGTAAATACTGGCAGTAATATTCTATAATTCAGTGTGGAGGGGATATTCCTTATTGAAAACCCTTATTAGAATTGGAGACCCTGTTGGAGGAAAGGTTATAAAAACTCCAGGAAGCTATTCAGTCTCGTGTTCATTTTGGCACAAAAGCCTTGTATAGATTGCACAACATGTGAACAAGCGTTGCAGATTCAAAAATAAATATGAGAGAAGACAGAAATGTAATAAGTGCTGACCTTGGTTATATTGGGGTAATTTTCTAAACTTTTTTTGAGTGTAGTAAAATACTTCTAAAACGTGTCACTTTATACCTGGCTTATTTTACCTAGCATAATGTCTTTCAGATTGATCCATGTTATAACATGTATCAGAATTTCATTCTTTTTAAGGCTGAATAATATCCCATTGTATGTGTATATCATTTTGTTTATCCATTTATCTGTCAATAGACATTTAGGTTATTTCTCCCTTTTGGTTCCTACGAATAATGTTGCTATGAAAATGGATGTATAATGCTGTTCAAAGTTTCTGATTTCAATTCTTTTGGGCTTATGAACAGAAGTGGAATTAATAAATGATATGAGAACTCAACTTTTAACTTTTTTAGTAACTTCCAAAACTGATCAAATTATCCCATTTTTCATTTTGGAGTAATTTTTTATTTTAATTTTTTATTGTAGAGTTGACATACAATATTAGTTCAGGTGTACAACACTGTGATTCAACAACTCTATACATTATGAAATGCTTATCATGTTAAGTGTAGTTACCATCTGTCACAAAGTCATTCTAATATTATTGACCATATTCCCTATGCTATACTTTTCATTCTGTGGTAATTTTATCATCAGTTATTTTCATAAAATTTTTATTATATGATAGTATACTTAAATTTTAACTACATATTAATTTGTTAAAAGGAGAGAAAGTTGAACCTCTTCATAGCTAATATGTATGTAAACCAGGCCAAACCAGGAAAACTGTTATCTGTATCTGTTAATTTCATAATAATACAGTGAAAATTATTAATACTTAGCTCTTGCAATGTATATATTAGTTAGATGTTTGTGGTGGTCTGGCAGAGGGTGACACCAATTCTTCACCCAAACCTGGTTTGAAAATTGAGATGAATGAGGGAGGCTCCATGTGCATTAAGAAGGCATGAAAAGGTTTATTACTCATGTGAAGGCTTTCTTGGGGAGGACAGGACTGGTACCAAGCCAGTATGGAATGACTTGAGCAGGAGGTGGGGGCTGTTTTGGGATGTCTATTGTGATTAGTTGGTGGAGGTGGGCAAGGTTCCAGCTCTTGGGCCAGGGCTTCCATAGTCTGTATTTCCACTTGTTCCAAGGAAGATGTGGGGCTTTGCTACCATCTTAACCACATGTGGGGTTAGTGGGCAGAATCAGAGGTGGGACTTAAAAGCTGTCAGTAGTCAAACACCAAAAATGGAGTCAGACACTTTATCAAGTAGAATATGTAATTAGAATTTAGAGCATCTGTTTTCTTTTTTTTAATTAATTGATTTATTTGAGAGAGAGAGAAAAAAAAAAACATGCAAGTGGGGGGAGGGAAAGAGGGAGAGAATCTTTCAAGTGGATTCCATGCTGAGCGGGGAGCCCAACACAGAGCTTGATCCTACAACCCATAAAATCATAATCTGAGCCGAAACCAAGAGTCAGACACTTAACCAACTGAGCTGCCCAGGTGCCCCTAGAGCATCTATTTTCTTTTTCTAGTTCTAAAATTTATTAGTTGTATGATGCTAAAAAGCCAATTAACCTACCTAATTATTACACTTAACAAGGTTTTAAGAAGATATCTTAAGGTAGAAATATTGGAATCTTTTGAGAATCTTTTGAGTCTAGTTGATCCCAGTCAGTCTGTGCCCAGAATCCATCTGCTTAAGCAATATATTTGTTGTCTCGTGGTATCGTCCTGCTCAAACACATTCGACAGTCTGGGGCCAGCAAACACTCCATCTCTTCCTGTGTGATCATTAGCAGCACCCTGTGCCCTTCTGTTTCTAAGTTTTTATATCTGTAAAATGAAGTAGTAAGACCCTACCTCACAGAGTTATTGAGAGGATTAAATGAGTTAATAAATGTAAAATGCTTAAAACAGTGTTTGGCACATACTCTGGCATACTGGAAGCACCTTATAAGTGTTACTTATTTGTAGTCAAGTGAAGAAAAATCAGTGTCCCTTTTATGAAGATACCTTAGTAAATAAGTAAATACTTGCACTTGCAATTTCTCAAAAGCATTTCTTCAGTTCAGTTCATCTTATTTTCTTAAAATCTTATGTAATTAAGTACATTTAACTCAGAATAAAAATTAAGAACTTCATATGGCACCTTCAGAATATTTTTTTTCTTTTTAGAAATAAATAAATCATCAAAGAGATCCTATTGATTCTCTTCACAAATATCACTTATTATTCCACCCCCTGTTGTTTTGAAGTTGACAGCAGGTTCTTTAAACTTAGCAAATGTCTGTCAAAGTAATAATTACAGGCAAACTGCTTTAATAGTAATTTTAACACATGGGAGGCTGGGGCCCACTTTTTAAAATGTGAATAACAGATACCTGCCTATAGTTATCTACATTTGTATCATAACTGGGTATATCACCCTAGTGTCATTGAGGCCACGTCCTGGCTCTCATTTCAAAGGACACATAATACATTTTACATTGTAGCAGTCAACACCCTTCTAGGATTTCCTCTAAGCTTTGAATTTTTGCCTTTGGGGGATGGTTTGACTGTGTTTTAGTGACTTTCCTTCCAGTGGTATCTACCTATTGCTAAGGAGAATCTTTGCTTGAATTTGAAAGTTCAAAGAAGATATAAGAGAGCTCTGAGCACTCAAAGGGCATGTATATGTTTGATTATTAGAGTTATAGTTGCAAACCAAATACTTCATGAGCTCATGAAAATCCTCACTGACAGGTGTATAATACATGATGTTTAGTATTCTTCAAAATTTCTTGAAAGTTCTCATTTACTCTCCTATAAAATCCAGGTAAAACAAAGTTGTAATTTCAGGAAGATCCTTTTACCTCCCTTCTCAGATTCCTTACCTTTAAACTGTTTCAGACCAGGAAAGTCCATTAGAAAATTCTTGAGGAGACTTCACATCTCCCATCAGCAGACATAGACAGAATTTCAGCTTAATGTGAATTTGTTTATAGACCAAGTAGAAGAGTTCTCCTTAATATTGAAAATTCACTTTACAAAGGTATCACTTTAGGAGTCAGAAAAACAATGAAAATACTGACTCTGGACAATCACGAATTCAGTCAGCAATGGCTCATTCTACATTTACTCATCATCATCCCAGGCTACCTTCCCAATGTTATACATCTGCTTGTATAATAAATTATCCTAGGTAGAGATGTAAAATTATAAATGGTCCCAACCTGCTAGTATTGTAATTGTTAAATGTAATAAGTACATTTCAGAAGCATGTACTTGTATATTCCCACATCAACTCTGAAGCATGATTTTATATTGAATAGAATACTTAAGACATGGAAATGTATGATATTCTCAAAGCTCCTAGAATTTGAAAGTGACTAAAGATTGGTGAGAAAAATCCCAAATATAATAATGCTTATATATTCAGTGACAAGAGCACAGCCTACCCTTAGTGACAAAAATTTATATTTATAACTCATGTTGGCCTGTAGAATTTCTGAATCCTTAGAAGCAAAGGTTCCCAAAGTATCCTCCTGAAGAGCATTCCAGAAATGCTGATCCCAAAGACGATTGATAGAGTGAGTCAGCAACCCCTGATACAGGGATGGGGGATTTTCTAAATTAACCTTCTCAAGAGATTATTATGATTATTCAGATTTAGAACTACAAGTCTAAAAAAATATTATGTTCAAGTGAAATATATAAAGCATAGTGATATATGGTTCTCAGAGTGCTTTAACATGTGCTCATTATTCACTCAAATCTAAGCCATTTGTAAAAACTAAATGTGAGGTGTTATGGTTATATTCCAAAATCAGAGCCAAATGCTTGTACACTTCAACTTTACTTTCTGCATCCAACACATGAGAAATCTGATTGGGCATATTTGCTTGGCCATGACTCCCCATTCTCACCTGTTTTGAAGAGCAAATAAGAAAGCTTTGAATAATATCTAGAGTCTTCTCTGATAACTCTCTCATAAACACACTGACATGTGTGCACACGAGGGTGTGCATTTGTGTACATGCAGATATCTATACAGAGAATAGTCATTTCAGAATAAGAAGTATGATAAGGCAAAATATTTATGAAAAAATGCCTAAGAACTCTAGGGGTAAAATAAGATACAATATATATGGCACGACTATCAACTTAAATATGTGTTAACAGTATCAGTCTGGGAATATCAAAATAGCCCCTATAAGTGCTATACGTTTGGTAGAGTTAACATGTATTGCAGTTGAGAGAAGAAAACTTATCTTGCCAAGGGTAAATAGGTAAGGATTTTAAATGGCACTTTAATGTATATCTTAAAATAGTCAAAGTTTTTTCTGATGAAACTGGAAATATTTTTAGAGATTCACAAGTTGAGAGGCATAAAAATAGGAAATTCAAATCACTTTTGAGTTTGTAGAACAGTTTGGTTAAAGCAATGCTTGTGTTGGGAAGTAGTCTGAAGGGAAAAAATGGAAAGGTGATCTGAGTCCAGACTCAGAATAGAAATGGTTCCATAAATTATTAATAAAGGGGCTGAGAATGGTAATTTTTAGTAATTTTAAAGGGAGGCTGGAGGGGCAATATTTGAAGGAAAACAAATGTGAAACCTTGTACTTAGCCATGGTGGTAAAGGAGTCTGGGGATATATGAGGCTTGGATTCTAGATTATTAGGCACGTATTTGTTTTCATCTTCCAAGCATGGTACTTCCATTTTTGCCAACTGTAATTATTAAACCTTTTTCTTGATAAGCCCTTTAAAGCTCTGCAAAAGGCAACAGACACTTAGACTAGCAATAGGTCTTAGTGATCAGTTGTGCTACATTATAGCAATAAAGAAGCTAGAATATGAAAATCTCTACCAAGTAGCATAGCTAAGGTTTACAGGACTGGAAAGTGCCACTGGGGGAATGATCATATTTTGATCTGGGGAGATCAAAAATTAAGGCAGAAGTGGCTATCATAATACTACCCACATTTATTGAGTGATTACTGTATGCCTACACTATTCAGTTTTGTACTTGTAGTGACGTTTAATCCTTCCAAACAAAAAACATAAATTAAGCTAATATGGTTATTCTTAGAGATGAGAAAAGCTAGACATATAAGGTTTTAGTAGTCAGCTTGGTGTCTTCGTCAGTTCAGGATGCTATAACAAAATACCATAGGCTGATTGGTTTATAAAAAAAACAAATTTATTTTTCACATTTCTGGAGATTGGCAAGTGCAAAATCAGTAAAACAAAGTTGTTGCTTTAGCAGTTTCAGCGACTGATGAGGAAACTTCCTGGTTCATAGACAGTGGATTTCTCACATGGTAGAGGCAAAAAAGTTCTTGAGTCTCTTTTATAAGGTCACTAATCCCATTCAGGAGGGCTCCATCTCATGACCTGATCTTCTCCCAAAAGCCCACCTCCTAATGCTATCACATTGTGAATGAGTTTCAACATATGAATTTTGAGGGATACAGACATTTAGTTTATATCACCTGGGTTTACACATTTCCTAAGAGGCCAGATTGGGATATGAACAGAGGCAGTCTGACTATAAATCTACTCTCAACTGTTAAACTATAAACCACAGTAAAGAAAAAAAAAAAAAAAATTAGAGGTCCAGGGCGCCTGGGTGGCTCAGTTGGTTAAGCGACTGCCTTCGGCTCAGGTCATGATCCTGGAGTCCCGGGATCGAGTCCCACATCAGGCTCCCTGCTCGGCGGGGAGTCTGCTTCTCCCTCTGACCCTCACCCCTCTCATGCTCTCTCTCATTCTCTCTCTCAAATAAATAAATAAAATCTTTAAAAAAAAAAAAAAATTAGAGGTCCAGTTGGTTGTCAGACATAGGTCATGGCTTTGTGAATCTTTCTTACTGACTTTTGTGGTATTGCTTAAGTTATAAACAGAACTATCATTAAAACTCACGAGGCTTCTAACAAAAACAAAAACAAAATAAAAAACCCCCAAAACTCAAGAGGCTTCTTAGGATCAATTGTGAAGATATATATTATCTCTGCCTTTAAACACAGTGAATAAACCATGCTATGTTTCCTTATTTTTTTCATGTTCTCAGTCTCAAATTATAACATACTGGTGTATCTTAACCTTTGGAGAACTATGTTGAAATTGTTTATGATAAAGTACAAAAAATTTAATTCATTCAGTTTTTCATATTAGAGAACTCAACATTTTTTCTGAATTTGTACTCTTCATATCAATGATTTCCCAAGAGAAACATTGACACCATTACAGCTCACATTCAAAAATGTTTGTATTACACAAATCTTATCTATGCCATAGGGTATTTAAATGATTGGTTTAATCATATACATAATTCAAAAATGCTTTTATGAATTCTAATTTCTATTAAGGACATTTTAGAATAAATATTTGAATTAGCATAAATCTCCAGAAGCATAAGGTAATAAATATGGTTACTTATACAAGCAGGATGACAAACACATGGGAAGGAGATTTCTGTGTATAGTTTTTATATAATTGTTACCTTTGAACTATAAATACAGTACTTACTTAAAGAATATTTAAAATAAAACTACTTATCTTAGTTCCATGCACAATTTGGGGGTATATGTAAGAATCTGCATATACTTCTAGGAGTTTCATACCCATATACATATCAGCTCACCTGTTTTGGGTAGTGATGGGAAGGGTATCAATCTTCTGCATGGTGGTTGTGGTAATTAGTGCTGTTTTGTTTTGTTTTTAAACATTTCTGGCTCTTCCCCTTATGGGCACATTTTAGGACAACAATTCCGTGCCTCTTTAAGTCATATATGTTCTTGTGACTTTGTGCAATGAAATGTGAGAAGGCATAAGCTGTATGTGCAGATATCATGAATAGCTGGTACGTGGTTTGCCATGTTGTCTATTCATGGCTATTATGACTGGCTATATTACATATGGTGCAATATCTACCATCTTCAGTCCCTGAAAAACAATACTGCGGAGAGACCTGTTATTTACCTGAGATTGACTGGTAGCAAAAAAAATTAGGAGGAGGTGATGGTGGGTGGTGGTGGGTGGTGGTTGGAGGGTGGATTTTCAAAGTAGTGAGATCTTTCAGGTAGCGTTTATGCAACATTCTCTAACGTGACTGGAAGCAGTTTTTCAAGTGCTTAGAAAATAGTTATAATATCTCCTCTTAATTATTCCTCCCTAATAATTCCAATACCTTCAGTATTACCCTGGTTGACATGTTATCCAAATGGGTAATGTTTTCTAGTTTAGTGATAATAAAATCTTTGAACCTCTAAGGTTTGGGTTTATACCTAACACATTTGAAATTTTCTTCTTTGTATTTCTAAATATTATTTATAGGTCATGTTCAAGGTTGATGCATTTCATTTGTGAACATACTTACATAGAGGTCATGAGAGTGTTCCTGGAATGAGTGTGCATGAACTCAACCATATACCATTGTTTTACAGATCTTAAGGATTAGTCATTGCAATAGCAAAGGCATTAATCCTGAAACAAATAAAAACATGAACTATTTGAAACTTTGAATACTCCCACAATAAAATTTTGTTTTATACTATGCAGCTTGAGGCACCACTATGAATATAAAGTATATTAAATACTAAGAGGATCATAAAGTGCAAGTGATAGCATCACAAATGAAACAGACTGGACTGCCTAATAATAATATTCATAATAATCAATAACATTGAAATAGCTTTCTGACTTTTTTTAATTAAAATCTTTATAAATTGAAAATTGACCCCTAGTTGTACTTCTAAGCTTTGCCACTTTAATGAACTCTTAGGAAGCTGTCAAGGGGCAGGCCTGAATTCCACTGTGGAAACTGAACAGAATTAGTTCTCACTCTAGTTTTGGACATGACATGAATAAAGAAAAAAAAATCAGAAAGTTGATTTCTTCCTCACATAAAGGAAATATTCAATTAAAAATTCTACCTAGGGGTGCCTGGATGGCTCAGTTGGTTAAGCCTCTGACTTTGATCTCAGCTCAGGTCTTGATCTCAGGGTCGAGTTCAAGCCCTGTGTTGGTCTCCATGCTGGGCATGAAACCTACTTAAAAAAAAAAAAAAAAATTCTATCTAACTTTTATTTGAAATCTATAGATGCGACCAGATGATCTTTATGAGACCCTCAAGCATAAAATTCTACAAACAAGGGGTAATGTGTCAAATATGCATTCTGAAACCAATTGTCATGGAGTTCATAGTGAAACATGGTATTTTGGCTAACAGATTCAAACAGAAGAATTTTACGGTTTCTGATTAAGGCAGATGGGGTATGGAGAGTGAATGTGTTTTCTGCATATAGTATAGAGGCAAAAGATGGTGATTGCAGTGATTTGGTTATAAAGCAAAGGAATCTCAAATATTTCCAATATATTACCCTTCACCTACTTTACATAGGAGGATGAGCTAGACACATCCGAACACTTCTTCCCAAATGTGGTGGCATTCGATTAATTCTTTATCCCTTCCTCAAATATAATTTATCCTAACCTTGTGTGAAGAAAATAAAATCAAACCATACTCTATAGTATAGAACTTTAACATGCTCCTAGATAAATATGGTTTAGTATCTGGTTTATCCCCTTCCTTTCCCTCCCCCAGCCTCCCTAAAGAAGCCCATGGGGAACCACTCTTGTAGGAAAAGACTCTTCTCTATATTCTGATTCTAGATTAAGTACATAGACAATACCCACATATTTCTACTCCCCATCACCAGGACAGGATAGCAAAGCACAAGAAGACAAGGAGAGGTGCAAAATTTTAATTATAAGCTTTTATTTAATAAAAATTATGTATTTTATTTTATTTTTTAAAAGATTTTATTTATTTATTTGACAGAGAGAGACAGCGAGAGAGGGAACACAAGCAGGGGGGAGTGGAAGAGGGAGAAGCAGGCTTCCCACTGAGCAGAAAGCCTGATGCAGGCCTCGATCCCAAGACCCTGGGATCATGACCTGAGCCGAAGGCAGACGCTTAACAACTGAGCCACCCAGGTGCCCCAAAATTATATATTTTAAAAAGTCATTTTTCCTCTATACCCACATGTAAATTCAAATGATATGTATTGTGCTGGCATAAATCCACTGTTGAACATCTGCCTAAGTAACAGGTTAAAGTCTCCTTAACAGATGGTGAGAATTTTTGATAATAGTTTTTATTTTATAGTCTTGAAAGTATTAATAAATAAATATTTAAATATATTAAAATAGGCAAAAAGAAGAGGGATCTTAATTCAGGGAATAAGAGTAATGAGGATAACTGACCAATGAAATAATCATGAATTTACATATATACTTAATCAGTATCCTTTTAAACTTCTAAATCATTTAATTAGGGATTTAAAGGGTTTTAGCTATAATATTAGTTTTAATATACTTTAGTTTTCTGTTTTCCTCTTGGGGAATTTTTAAAATTGTGGCAAGAATGTTAGGTGAACAAAGTGTATGATCAAGAAATTAGCACATTTTGGGGCACCTGGGTGGCTCAGTTGGTTAAACGACTGCCTTCGGCTCAGGTCATGATCCCAGAGTCCTGGGATCGAGCCCCGCATTAGGCTCCCTGCTCAGCGGGAAGCCTGCTTCTCCCTCTCCCACTTCCCCTGCTTGTGTTCCCTCTCACACTGTCTCTCACTCTCTGTGTCAATTAAATAAATAAATAAAATCTTAAAAAAAAAAGAAATTAGGACATTTTGTTTCAGTTTTTGAATATAGTTCCTTACAAATAAAATAGCAAATCACAAGGGCATATGATTGTAGGACATCTGTCCTGGGGCAATAAATTTCAGAAATGGTAGCTAAACATGTGCCATCTGTGAAGGAATCTGCCCAGTGGAATCAGCAATTGCATTTAATAAACATCCGGTAACTATGGGAATTTTTTCTTGCAGATATGATATTTTAAAAGGGTTGCTAAATAGCCATAGTTCTAAGATTCTGATTGACCTCACTTGCTGCACTATGGATCATTACTTTACTTATAATACGAAAGAAGATTTAGTCATTTATCTTGTTGGAAAAGAGTATTTATTCACAAACAGATGTTAGTACAAGGTTAGTATACATCAGATGACATGTTTATTAGTTTAATAAATAACAGTAAGACATGCCAAGCAGATCCTTATACTGCTAATGCAGTGCTAGGCAAAACAAAAGCAACTAAAATGTACGTAAGATGAACCCCCCTCAAAACACTGAATAACTGTCTAATTACTGATTTTTATTTTCAGCAATATAATGTGTATCTATTTAAAAATATTGGATACAAAGTATCAAATCTAAACTTGATTTTTAAAATTTACATATAATTTAATCTCAATGTATTTCTTTTTTTCATGATTTTATTTATTTGAGAGAGAGAGTGAGAGAGAGCATGAGAATGGGGTGAGGGGCAGAGGGAGAAGCAGACTCCCCACCGAGCAGGGAGCCCAATGTGGGACTTGATCCCAGGACTCCAGGATCATGACCTCAGCTGAAGGCAGATGCTTAACCAACTGAGCCACCCAGGTGCCCTCTCAATGCATTTTTAATAGATTTTTATGAATTCATTTTGTCCATTTATAACTACTTTGAAGATAGAATGAAAACGTAGACATTTGATTCCATAACATCTTTGACCAAACAACTCAATGGGCTATTACCAAGCTAAACAAAATGTATCCATGAAATAGTTTTTAAACATTTTATTTTGAGATAATTTTAAACCTACAGAATATTTGCAAAATAATACTGATAGTTCACATACACTCTTCACCATTTTCCCATAATGTTAGTAATTTACATTACTGTGTTACAAATAGCAGGAATTAACACTGATGCAAA
Organism: Halichoerus grypus; assembly: GCF_964656455.1. Taxonomy (NCBI): domain Eukaryota; kingdom Metazoa; phylum Chordata; class Mammalia; order Carnivora; family Phocidae; genus Halichoerus; species Halichoerus grypus. The sequence goes on from NC_135715.1 coordinate 24,136,362, forward strand.
TAAATCATAGTTTATTCAAATTTTATCAATTTCCCCCTAATCTGCTTTTTGTGTTCCAGAATCCAATAAAGAATCCCATGTTGCATTTATTTATTTCTCCTTAATCTCCTGTAATCTGTGAACAGTTTCTCATTCTATCCTTGTCTTTCATGATTCTCCTTAATACTTTTGGATATGTACCAGATAGTTATTTTGTAGAATGTCTCTCCATAAGGGTTTGTCTGATTTTTCTTTTCCATAATTAGATTAATTTTATGCATTTTTGGTAAATGCATAAATGCAGAATTCCAAGGAACTGCTGTTGTCATTTTCATACATATTGGGCATTCAGGATGTCAATATGTTTTATTATGTGTTAACCTTGAGAACTTGATGTCTGCTAGGTTTCCCTACTGTATAGTTACTATTTTTGTTTTGTAATAGGTATGAGATAATGCTAGTATCAAATTTTAATATCAAATTTCTAATCAAATTTTGCCCACTGATCTTCTTTTATTTTTAATTTAAATTTTTATTAATTTTTAAATAAAAGTTATATATATTTAAGATATATAACAATCATTTGACATACATAATGAAATAACTATTAGTCAATCTAACATTTTCTTATATAATTACAATTTTTATGCATGGTAACAAAAACCCCTGAGTTCTATTCTCAGAAAATGTCCAGTATTCAATACAGTATTATTAATTATAGTCACCATGCTATGCATTAGATCTCTAGACTTAGTTATTTCCACTGACTTTAGCATCCCTTGGTTGACTGTACCTGGAAAAATTATTGGGGTGGTATTTGCCTAATGATGATTTAGGGTTTCATTAATTTCTTCTACATATGTTAATTAATTTATTTTTTTCTTAAAGGAATAGCTATCTCTTCATATATTTGATTATTTATTCATATCTATATGTCCTCATGAATGCTAATCTTATGTTTTATAATCCAATATTATCATTAAAAAAATGGCTCAATTTGTACCAGTTTCGGCCATGGAATATTCCTTTAGGTTAGCTCTTGTTTCTTTTTGACTTGCCCCCATCTTTTTTTCACTTAATACCTGGAACCATTAAATATTTCAGGTACATCTTATATTTTAAAGTAGTTTTTAATTTTCTTAAAATAATAGGCATAAGAGAACAGTTATTCAATATTAATCTTTGATCAATATAGAAATTTGACCTAACAAAACAGAAGTTTCACCTTCTTGATGTGTAAATGGTAACCAGATATGGTTAACATCCATGAGGTTAAGAAATGAAAGATTTAAGGAGAGTCAAATACAGTAGTAGAAGAATACTTCTTCAGAAAGAGTAAAAGTAGAGAATATGTATTAAGCTAAACTAGTAATGATATGGTGATATATTCCCATTCTTAGGTCAAATGTTTGTTAATTTTGTTCCATAAATATGTGTGGATCACCTCCTATGTTTATGACACTGTACTGGATGTAATAGGAGCTCTTTTTTGTCAAGGAGTTTGCAGTCATGTCCAAGATGCTCATAACAACTGTATGGGTATGTATTTAGTGGTCATTGTATATCTATTATATAAGGTGTTATGCTAACTCCTGAGGCAAATAAGTAATGTGTAAACTCAAAATTTTAATAACACATGGTATTAATGTGACAGAACTATAAACATGATATTGTGGGACAGAGAAGAGAAGAATGTTCAGATACATGTAATAAAAACAAATACTAATTTTAAAAGACAGCATATAATTAGTGCTGTATGAGAATTACAAAGTCATATAAGAGCTCAGAGAAAGTATATTTCCCCTCCATTTAGGAGGGAACAGGAAGGCAATTCAGGTAGATAACATGAATAAAGTGCAAGACATAATGCAATGACTTCTGGTAGATACTGGGGAAATAGTGATAGGCAATACTAAGAAGTTTAGAGATTTTGCAGACAAGTCATCTCCATATCAGGCTAAAATATCAGACTGGGACTATGGTGTAAAAGGTTTTTAAAATCAGGTTGTGGCATTTTAACTTAGCTTGGTAGGCAGTGGGAAAATATTAATATGTTTTATCCCTAAGTAACTGGATTGAAGTTTGGTCTAAAGATAATCAGGCATTGATGTGAGAGAGAAATTGTTTAAACGTTGTTGGGGATTCTAGGAAGATGTTAGAATGAATGAAAGGTAGAGACCTCCCTGTTTCCATTTATTTAAGAACCACTGAGGATCATCCACTGAAGGCTAAAAGCAAATGCAGTGAATACAACTTCATCTGCATCCTCAAGGAATTTAGTATAAGAGATAAAGTGAACACATGCCTATGATAGAAATATACTGAGCCCCGTATCAGGCTCCCTGCTCCGCGGGGAGTCTGCTTCTCCCTCTCCCACTCCCCCTGCTTGTGTTCCCTCTCTTGCTGTCTCTCTCTCTGTCAAATAAATAAAATCTTAAAAAGATAAATAAATAAAATAAAAATATTAAAAATATACTGAGAACACTGTACTCCACCATTAAAATGGAGCACAGATGCCCAACCCAGATTGGAAGGGGGTTGAGAGCAGGTCATTTTTCTTTGAAGTTTAAATGATTTAAAGTAGTTTTGGAGTTGAAGTGGACCATGCAGGAAGTGTGCTTTCTCTATAGAAGGAAAAAGGCAAGGAAAGTAAGTGAAATTATGGTTATATGAGGAAATTGCAATTGATGTCTATGGCTAGAGTGTAGTAAACAAAAATTTTCAAGAAATGTACACATTTTCCTGTGGACCACTTAAAAAAAATTTGGGGAAACCATTAAATTCACTAGATGTTAGGTGGCTGGCAAGAGGTGTGATCATTTATCCTTGAGCCCCTTCAACCACACTGAAGTTATTTCTACCCTTGAGGCATAAAATTTTATTTGCAGAGCTTATTTTTGCTGAAGAAAAAAAAATTCTAAACTATTGTGCAATAATGACAGGCTACTTACTAGGAGTAAGTAAGCATAAGGGTAAGGGTGAAGAGAATAAATAACTGATCGATCCATTGGCACTTGAACACCTGAATAGAAACTACAAACCAGAGGGGAGAAAAGTTGCTTCACATGGTTACTTAAACTAGTAATCAGGGAAACAGCAATTAAAAGAGCAAAAACCTGTTCTTTTTTCTTTCCAATTAATAAGCATGGAATAGTAATAAGCAGTATTGGCTTGCATATAAGGAGTTGAACAATGGCATATACTCCCAGAAACAATCTATTACGTGCATTCTGAAAAGCAGACCAGTATTGGCTACTATATCATTAAAAATATTAAACTTTGTCATGGCAATTCTACATTTAAATGTCTATCCTTATAGAAATAGTAGAAATCTGAGCAAATCTTATATTGTTCATGCTGGCTGCAGTCCATTTATATTACAGAAAGGTTAACCTAAAATTTAAATAGTAGGGTCTAGTTAAATGTAACTGCAAGTACATATAAAGGAATACTGTGTAACCATTAAAATAGGCATTGCAATTTTAATAACATGGAAAATGCTCCCAATATTTATATCTCTGAACTTATGTCACACTATCATGAGATCTTCCTCAGTAATACTAACATAGAACCTCTTTTGCTCCACCCCCCACAATGCCCAACACTCTTTTACCTTATGATGGTGTTATTTTCTTTGCATTCTGTTGTGGTTTATTCATTTATTTATTGTTTACTGCCTGTCTCACATACTGGAGTACAAGCTCCATGAGAACAGGAAATTTGTTTTTTCAGTGCTATATTCTTGGTGTCAGGAACAATATCTGCCACATTCTAAGAGCTAAGTAAATATTTGCAGAATAAATAAACAGTGCACAATTATATGGTCAGATATCAATTGTGCAAAAATATGTATAGAACACTCAAATGTATCAAAATGCCACCACTAATTATGTCAGAATTTTTAATTTTTTTTACCATGTTTGATTTCCTTTATCATATTTAGATACAATGAGATTTACTATAAGAAGAATAAATGCCTTTGGCTAGAGGAAAAAGTAGCAAAAGTTAAGAATAAAAATGAAATTATTCTGATGTCAGTGTAATGCGGGGGGGCACACTGGAGTCCATTATGAAGCTTTTGCAGTTAACCCAATTGAAAAATGTTGAAAGTATGAACTAGAAATGGCAGAGATAAAAAGGTTGAGAATATTGTTTAGTTCCATTAAAATATCCATGATAATATATGAATTCAGTGGTTAGGGCACTAGTCTTTTTTCTAGGCTTTCAGGAATTCCCACCCTCCTACCCCTGCACCCCCACTTTTCTGGATGCTTGCTTTCTTCTATCCTAGCACAGAGTAGAGGAACAAGCAGACAGTAGCCACACTTGAGCTAGTCTCCACATTCCATGGGCATTGGAACTGCTGCTTTTTCTTTATCATTCCTTCTATGCACCTGACAAATGTGGTCCTTTTTCCCATTGTGGTTTGCACAATCCCAGACCTTTTGTTTGTTTTCCACATTCTCTGGGTCTGCTTTGGTCATGGAATCTTAGAACTTTCTTGCACAAGAAAATGATTCTATATTGCATCTGGAAATTTCACATTGGACCCATTTCTAACAAAGGACTACAAAGCTGACCCTGTATTTTCTTGCTCTACTCTGCATATTGTTCCCTCATGGAGCTGTAGGAAGAACAGAATTCTGAATGTGTATGTGTCCTGCCCAAATTCTACAGTAATGACAATCTGTAAACTTACAGTTTCTTCTTGTATCAACCTACTTCAATAAAGAAGAAAACTCAATCATTTAGAAATTGATCTTTTGGATATTATTTCAATCAAGTTTTATATCAAAGTTTCAGTATACTGAATGTACTTACTTGTACATTCAAGATATTTCTTGTGAGTTACTTTTAATTTATTGGTACAGAAGAGATAGAGAGGAAAAATGATGTATAAAGTCATAGATACAGAAAAAGGTAGAAGTTTATTTTAAAAAGACTTTATCATTACATACACACTCTGAAGCAAGAGTATCTTGGATAAAGGTTTGAGTCACAAGTTTGTACACATTTGGAGAAAGAGATCAAAAGACACAGAGAAATACTACATTGACAAAAACACAAAGGTTATGTCATAATTTTGACTAAAAATAGCCCTAATTATAATATATTCTTCTCCACTTCAATACATAGAAATTAATAAATACTGTATAAGATAATTAGGTTAGGGCGCCTGGGTGGCTCAGTTGGTTAAGCGACTGCCTTCGGCTCAGGTCATGATCCTGGAGTCCCTGGATCGAGTCCCGCATCGGGCTCCCTGCTTGGCAGGGAGTCTGCTTCTCCCTCACACCCTCCCCCCTCTCATGTGCTCTCTCTCATTCTCTCTCTCTCAAATAAATAAATAAATAAATAAAATCTTAAAAAAAAAGATAATTAGGTTAATAAAATATACCTATCTAACTTAAAATTTTCACCAACACATGATTATATGTAACCCACTATCAAAAGGTCTACTTAAAAAGAAAAAGGTCTACTTAATTAGCATGAAGCTAGTCAAGATTACTATAGCTAAAAAGCACTAAATTTTGTAGCATACTATCTATTATATTAGATTCCTGTTACACAAATCTATGGAGAGATAAATTCCTTTACCCACATAATGTAAACTTCAAATTCATAAAGATGTTAAACTTATCTTTAGATAAGATTGAAATTGCTTGTGTGAAAGTTCTACCACCTGAAGGTATTGGTTACACTTGGAACACGTCTCTATTTGAATGTCTTATTAGACTCATATCTGACAGATTCTTGTCCATAAATGAAATGCTAGTGTGAAATGTTAGTTAGGAACCTCATATCCATTATCTGAGATATTCTTAAAGCAAAGAATGAAGAGAGAACTGTCAGCACTGCCATCATTTTTAGAGAACAAAATATTTAAGGCAGGAAGCAAATATACCAGCAGCAGGAATACAGAAATTCCTGAGATGCACCAGAGTAGGTGGAATCTCCTTTTCCAGTATTTCAGTAACTCCACTGCGAACTAATATATTTCATTACTGGAAATATTTTACTTTCAAATGTAATTGATGTGGCTCATGGTTTACTGCCAGTTACACTTTCATTGTGTCATTGCTGCTGATTATAATGACATTCGGCAAGGATACCACTGACACCAGTACTTTGTCTTCCATAACTGCACTCAAGGGCATACTTTTTACACAGAATGAATCAGGGAATCATACCCATAACTTTGGGAATGTGATGCTGAAAATTGATTCTACTGAGTTCTAACCAGATGTTTCTATAATCTAGAATAATTTATTGAAAGAAGACATTCACATTTATGAACTGATTATGTTGAATCATAAATTAGCACAGCTATATAAGATAAACTTAGGAAGATAAGTGTTGCTTTCATATTCTAAAAGGAATTAAAACAGAATTAAAGCAGAAAATTATTAATGCAGAGATAAGTCATGCAATTTTCTGGAACAATTAGGGAGAAATAGCATATGAGGTTAAATATACAAAAGAACTGAAGATGGGGAGGAAGTCCTTTCAAGAAAAATAATGGCTACATTGTACATCTGACACTAATATTACAGTACTGTACGTTAAGTAACTGGAATTTAAATAAAACCTTTTAAAAATGGGGAAAAGAAAGAAATATTATATCATGAATAAACTTTGACTATGACTGCAATGAAAAGGAGATAATGAGTGTTCACTTTTGCTGAAGGGGAATTAAAAAAATAGTATGAATGAGATAGTAAGATGTACAAGACTTGAATTCTCAGAGTATCTAAAGCATTCTTGATTTTTGTACAAATTGGGAGTGTTAAAATAGCAATTTAATATCATGAACAAATTAAGTGTAATATTTAGCTACAGGCTAAACTCAGGCTGCATGTTTTAAGGTACATTGGAAACCTATTCATTCAAAAAATGTTTACTATGCACCTGCTAGCTACCAAGCATTTGACAAGGCACTTGGATACATTAGAGAACAAACCAAGGATGATACCTGACGTTATCTGTTGTTATTGAACTTAAATAGCTTCAATTTTAATGCAGATAGCAGAATTAACAAAATAAAATAGGTATAACATACAATTTCGGACAGTGATAAGCACTATAAAAAGAGCCAGGTAAGGATCAGGGATATGTAATGAATTAACAGGGAAGGCACATGAAATAGGATGGTCAGGGTAGGCCTCATGGAGAAAGTGACATAGGAGCAAAGACTAAGATGGGACAGTCAGCCATATCCCTATCTATGGATTGAGTGATCCTGCAGAGGGAATAGCTAGAGTAAAGTCCTAAAGGCAGGCAGGCATAAGCCCAACAGGTTCCTGGAGTATAGAGGAAGCCTATGTTTATATACCTGAGAGGAGGATGGGATGAGTGGTAAGAGAATAGGGACTTTGTTATGGAGAGCCTTGTAAGTCCCATAACTAAGTTAAATGGGGAGCCACTTCAGGATTTTGGGCAAGGCGGTGATATGCCATGGCTTTCATGTCAATAGGTCTTTTGAATGGCTAATCAAGAATAGAATGTAGGGGCAATGGTAGAAGCAGGAAAACTCTTTGAAGTTTCTTCCATTAACCTTAAATATGTAAAATTTGGTGGTAGCAGTGGAAATGCTAAAATGATCAGTTCCTGGTTACAGAGCATTTTGAAAGTTGAACAAATTGGTTTTACAGAGACTAAATGTGCAGTGTGAGAGAGAGGAGTTACAAATGGTACCAATTTTAGTTTAAGCAACTGGAAAGTACTGCTAGTACCTGAAATGAGACAGATTAAAAGTGGAGGATGTTTAGCAAGAAAAGCAGGTTCAGGCTGGGCACACAGAGTTTGAGATGTCCAGTCTCATGTGAGTAGGGATAACGAGTAGGCAGCTCCAACTTAAGTCTGGGTTTGGGAGGAAGACCTGGAATAATGATACAAACTTGAATGCTGTCAGCACATGGGTTCATTTCAGCCTTTAATTCCAGGAGATGGGGTGAGGTGACCAAGGGAGAAGGTATAAATAGAAAAGATGAAAGGTCCAGTTCTGCCAAAGGGATGTTTCTACATCAAAATTGCCATTTCATATACTCCTGGGTTGGAAACTATAAATAAATCCAGGTAAATGTCGATGAAGAGATGCAATCTGATTATAGTGAAAAATACCTAATAGTGAATAAACGATGTCACCATTCCATATGGAAAACATTGTACAAAAGTTATTTCAGTAGAGTTCCAGCTCTTAATTCCATGATTCAAGAAATATGTTAATGGAGATAACTTAAAAGATATCAAAAATAAAGTAAAATCCTATTGAGAGTATAATATAGATTTACAGTGTTGGATTAGAATGCTGCCTTTAACTTGAACATTGTAGAAAGTAAGGGTTCCTCAGAACTATGGTTAGAATTATCTAAAATGAAACAATAGCAAAATAATTACTGTAATGATAGTGTATGCTAAAATTTATTACACAGAGTTATTTCTCATTTTTCACTCAATTTACAATAAAAATAATAGAAACTAAAACATGCTAACAAAATGTGAATATTAAATGAAACAATATAAAGTAAAATTCCGTGCCCTGTCATACAGCTTTTAAATTTAAACAAAGATAATGTGAAATAGTCAAATGTTCCTTTCTGAATGGGGAGAATGGGAGACAGCTGTATAGAACTTAACATTCTGTAGTTTACTTATGACGTTGAGTGTCTGTACTAAGTGAATATTTAGTGCTGCACCTGGCATAGTTACTGATTGAAGAACTCTGTTTACTTCTCCAAGTATCTACTTTCCTAGAAATTTGTCTCAGTGCTTTCTACATTATTTATGTGACATCCAGATGAAATGCCACATAACATACAATAGGACAAGAGATTTTATTTTAATCAAAATAAGTCCAGAAGATAAAAAAAATTCGATCTCTGAAATATTCAGGTCCCTGTGAGCTTCCTTGTTAGCTAGGGGAAAAGTTGTATTTATTTACATTTGATCTGCTAAAGAATTTAAATCTACTTTGTAACCCCAAATTATTAGATAAATCTATGGCATCTTACTCTACTTCCCAAATTATTAATGTAGAAATAACTTGACTTTATTTCTCTGAAAAAACATTGGATTTCTCTCCTCACAAGAATGCTGTCTTATCCTACTAACAATTATAAAGATATATTTGCTATAAGTCACGAGAATTATTATTGTGATACATGTGGTGGAAAACCAGGTGCAGAATAAACATCAGCCATGGCTGTCAAGTAATATAAAATAGAAGCACAATTAGCTATTACAAGAGAGCTTTTAGGGAAACTTTCCAAATAGAAACCCAGTGCCTGAATAACTTAATTAACTTCCTGTGGGATCAAATCCATCACTGTTAAGTACCTGTCACATGTAAGCATTGCCCATAGTGAGGCTCAATAAATGTTTTGTATTAATGCTGAAATTATTTATGCCTCTATATTATGATATCTAGGGAAATAAAACATTTGCTATATTAAAAAGGAACTTTTGTAATTGAACTAGCAACTACTGTGATATTAAAAGAAAACTAATATTGAAAGGAACAATGGGGGGAAGTATTGAATGGTTTATTAGGGGTTAGAAACATAAAGACATTTCTCTGCAATACTGTTGTCATCTCCATATATGACTATATGAGGCGGAAAGTTCTGTCACATTACATAAATGCCTACACAATTATCTTATGACTGTGCTCAGAGCTAAGCCTGAGAAACCATAAAAAACCGTTGTTTCAGAGTTACTCATGAAATACATTCATTTATTCTCTATTCATTCAATCAGAATTTGATTTCCAAGGTGTCTTCAAAGTACATATTGAGGTAGGTGTCACCACCCTGTCTTTCAAGATAAAATGTGTCAATTTAGTTCTCCAAAACTAAAGAGACACAAAGATTAAAGTAATACAAGCCCAGGCTATTTGATCTCAAGCTCCATACTTTTAAACACTGCATTCTAATGGAGATAAAAAAATGAAAAACAATGGTTTTGTATTCTAGGAGTGTACTTAGCTGTGCTCTAACAGCTGACTTCTTATATCTGAGATGGAGCATAACTAGGGCATGCTTTGAGAATGGTAGAACCTAAATTTAGGAGTTAGGAGATAGTCACTATGACATTGATTCACCACGAAGCTCATTTTTCCAGACTATATTTAAAACAAAGTAACTTGATACAATGTGAGAACTGTTGGCAAATTTGTGCTAATAGCAGATACTGCCATTTCTACAGACATGTGCAGAGTGGGCATTCTATGTCCATTACACAGAAGTCTGGGACTCTGTTCAAAATGTATATGTTCATTGGTTGTATATGTAAAGCATCCCAAATTTTGTAGTTTTTTTTTTTTTTTTTACTTTTTACTTTTTATTTTTTTTATTAATATATAATGTATTATTTATTTTAGGGGTACAGGTCTCTGATTCATCAGTCTTACACAATTCACAGCGCTCACCATAGCACACACCCTCTTCAGTGTCCATCTATGCAATCCTAATCATTTTACACAATAAAATTTAAGCAATATTTACAAGTCACATTTTTCAGCACCCAAAATATACCTCTGTTATGTCTATTAAAATTAATAATCATAATACATCCAGGCATCTTGACCTCAATTTTGGTGAAAAGAGAGCTTAAAAGTTTATTTAAAATACTCAGGATCACTTTGGTGTCAATAGTGGAGTCAGAATCAAACCTTTATTTATGTGACTCAAAAACCAGTATCTTAGTTTATTCGCCAGGAGAAGTTAGTGAAATTTGCTTCCCAAAATCTGATATGAATCTCTAAGAAAGAGTATAAGCTACATCAGAGTGGAGTTTACTTGGGCTTTAGAACATTATTCCTAACTGGAATTTAATATAACAGAATTATCTGGTAAAGTTTTTTTTTGTTTTGTTTTGTTTTTTAACTGAGGTACGTTGACATTAACATTAGTTTCAGGTGTACAAAATAATGATTTGATATTTGTATACATTGTGAAATGATCACAATAAGTCTAGTTAACATTCATCACATTATATAGTTAATTTTTCTTCTTATGATGAGAACTTTTAAGATCTATTCTCTTGGCAACTTTCAAACATGCAATATAGTATTATTAACTGTAGTCACCATGTTGTTAATTACATCCCCATCACTTACTTATTTTAAAACTGGAAGTTTGTGCCTTTTGACTCCTTCACCCATTTTTTCCATGTCTGCCTCTGGCAATCACCAATCTGCTCTCTGTATCTATGAGCTTGTTGTTGTCGTTGTTCATTTTTATTTTATCTTTTTAGATTTCACATTAAGTGGGATCATACAGCATTTTTCTTTCTCTGACATATTTAGCATAATGACCTTAAAGTCCATCCATGTTGTCACAAATGGCAAGATGGTGAGCATTTCTTTTTTTTAATGGCTAAATAAAATTCTATTGTGTATATATACCACATTTTCTTTATCCATTCATCCATTGATGGACACTTAGATTGTTTCCCTATCTTGGGTATTGTAAATAATGCTACAATCAACATGGGGGTGCATATTTCTTTTCAAATTAGTGGTTTTGTTTTCTTTTTTTTTTTTTTTTTTTTAAAGATTTTATTTATTTATTTGACAGAGACACAGCGAGAGAGGGAACACAAGCAGGGGGAGTGGGAGAGGGAGAAGCAGGCTTCCCGCCGAGCAGGGAGCCCGATGTGGGACTCGATCCCAGGACCCTGGGATCATGACCTGAGCTGAAGGCAGACGCTTAACGACTGAGCCACCCAGGCGCCCCTGGTTTTGTTTTCTTTAAATACCCAAATGCAGAATTGCTGGATGATATGGTAGTTCTATTTTTTAATTTTTTTTTTTTTTTTTAGGATCCTACATACTATTTTCCAAAATGGCTGCTCCAATTAACATTCCCACCAACAATAAACAAGGGTTTCCTTTTCCCTACTTCCTCACCAACACTTATCTCTTGTCTTTTTAGTCCTTTTAATAATACTCATTCTAAAAGGTGTGAGGTAATATTTCATTGTGGTTTTAATTTGCATTTCTCTGATGAATGTTGAGCATCTTTTCATTACCTGTTGGCCATCTATATGTATTCTTTGAAAAAAATGTCTATTCGGATCCTGCCCATTTTTTAAATCTGATTTTTTTTCTTTTTTTCTTTTACTTTTCTCTCTCTCTCTCTCTCTATCTCACTCTTCAGTTATATGAGGGTTTTTTAAAACTTATTTTGGAGTTCTGTATATTTACATATTTTGGTTATTAACCCCTCATGAGATACGTGTTTTAAAAATATTTTCTCCTATTCAAAAGGTTGCCTTTTCATTTTTTTAAAATATTTTTTTAATCACTACAGCTAACATGGGCTTGAACTTACGACCCCAAGATGAAGAGTTACGTGCTTTACCAACAGGGCTGCACCTCACCTTTTCATTTTGTTGATGGTTTTCTTCACTTTGTAGAAGCTTTTTACTTTGATGTAGTCCTACTTGTTTATTTTTGCTTTTGTTGTTTTTGCTTCTGGTGTCAAATTCAGAAAATCATCACCAAGATCAATGTCAAGGACATTACCATCTCTGTTTTCTTGCACAAATCTTACAGTTTCAAGTCTTTATGTTCACATCTTTAATTCATTTTCGTTAATTTTTGTGTATGGTGTAAGATAGTGGTAAAGTTTCATTCTTTTGCGTGTGGCTATTCAGTTTTCCTAACACTATTTACTAAAGAGACTGTTTTTTCTCCATTTTATGTTCTTGGCTTCTTTGTCATAAACTGACCGTATATGCATGAATTTATTTCTGGGTGCTCTATTCTGTTTCATTGATCTGTATGTCTGTTTTTATGCTAATACCATACTGTTTTGATTACTATACCTTTGTAATAGAATTTGAAATCAGGGCATGTGAAGCTTCCAGCTTTGTTCTTTCTTTTCTTCGAGATCACTTTGGTTATTAGGGATCTTCTCTGGTTTCATAAAAATTTTTTCTGTTTTTGTGAAAAATGCCATTGGAATTTTGATAGGGATTGCATTGAATCAATAGATTGTTTTAGGTAGTATGGGCATTTTAAGAATGTTTTTGTAATCCAAGAATATGGAATGTCTTTTTATTTACTTGTATCTTCTATTTTTTCATTAATGTCTTATAGTTTTCACTATATAGGTCTTTTACCTTCTTGGTTAAATTTATGCCTAGGTATTTTTTTTTTCTTTTTGATGCAGTTGTAAATGGGATTGTTTTATTTTTTTCTGATAGTCTCTTATCAGTGTATAGAAACTCAACAGATTTTTGTATATTGATTTTTGTATCCCTCAACTTTACTGATTTATTCTAATGGTTTGTTGGTGTAGACTTTAGGGTTTGGTATATATAGTGTCATGTCATTTGCAAATAGATAGTATTACTTTTTCCTTTCCAATTTGGATGCCTATTATTTCCTTTTCCTACCTAAATGCTCTGGCTAAGGCTTCAAATACTGTGTTGAATAAAAGTGGGAATGGTGGGCATTCTTGCCTTTTTTCCTAATTTTAAAGGAAAAGCTTTCAGCTTTTCACTGTAAAGGGTTTTTTGTTTTGTATTTTGTTTTTGTTTTTGTTTTTTAGAAAAAGAATATTTTTCTTACGTAAAAACAATTTCCACAAGTAGTATAGATTATATGACCATAGAATCCCTGGACATTTAAAATTTTAAATGTCTTAGAACATTTGCATGTGGAAATATACCACTGATCCAAAACAATATGAAAAACTAAAGCACCCCAGAAATGAAAACTTTTTATAAATCAGTTTAATATTGTGTATGTATATGTGTGCTCACACACATGTGTTAAACCTTCTATATTTTCCCCTCTGGTATTGTGGGTCAAAGACAATTCTGTTACTATAATACATATTACTCAAAGGAAGACAGCACTGGCAAAATTACTTCAATAGCTGAAACCAACTGGAAAAAGAGAATTAAATAATTCTGTTCCATTGATTATAACATTTCTACATTGTCTTTATTTAATCTGACTTTCACACAGCTAAGGCAATACTCTCCAAGGATGTTTAGTCTTTGGAGAGTTCCTCACGTAATATTACACCTTGGAGAAGAAAAATGAAATAAAGGCGAGAATCAACAATACAATTTTATACAAGCTTCTAATTTTGAGGGTGGTGTATTAAACACTCCATAGAGCTTCTGATAGGCCATCGGCTACTTATTATTTTGATTCAAACAAAACATGAAGAGTGTGAGACTATGAAAAGAACATTACTCTATTATTCACTAGATATAATCTTAACTTTGTCAAGGTATTTAAATTGTCAGAAATTAAGTTTCTTTATAAAGAAAATGGATATATTAACACCTGTATCATAGTGTTGCTGTATCTAAATTATGTAAAACATATTTGAGAGATCCATAGTAAGCTTTCATTAATTGTTAGCATAGTGGAATAATGGTAGAAATTAATCACACTACAATCAAAACTTAGTTTTGAAGCAGTTGAATAATGCGCACAAATGTGAACTGGTGAGAAATGTTAGCTTTATTTGAAACTGAGTTAAAGAGCATGACTTGAACTTGAATCCACTTCAACCTTCAGGTCTGGACATTATGGCCAATCTTGAGGAGAATGAGGTCTTACACTGATAATCTGGGTCTGCCAAAGTAGACCAGAGACAAAGAGCAAATTAAATATGCTGGTGACTTCTAATATACTTATGATAAGGGGAGACTAATACATGTCCATTTTTGTTCTATATTAATAAAATAAGTCACCCTTCTTCATGAAGGGAGGATCTAACAGTATGCATGGGAAAAGAAAAAAACTTTCCACCAGTACTTCAAGGAAGTTCTTAATTTCTAGGCTAGCTGAAAGCAAGAACAAGGTAGCGTAGTGCAGGGGTTAAGAGGTCTCTGGAGTCACACTGCCTGGGTTCAGCCACAATTCTGCCACATATTATTAGATAGCCATCAGTGAGTCCCAAGTTCACTTTACATAAAAAGCAAAGAAGTTCATATTTGCATAGCACTCAGAGCATAGAAAGGGAAATGATTTCACCTAGAGCTAATTCCATTTATTCCCTACCTGAATGAGTTATGATTTACATATAGCTTTAGAATGCAAATATGAATAATATAGAATAATTTATTTCACTTGCAGGGAGGGCTAAAAGGTAAGTGATGGTTATATCCACAATCAGTTTATGGGAAGAAAATAAAGAAAGAAAGTTAATGAGTAAAGACAAAAGTTTACTACCCATATTTAAGCATAGGAATTCTGAGTGCTATTCTACAAGATGGGTCATTTTAATCAGAAGTTAACTTGTGTAAATTTTTTTTTTAAATTTCAGTAGGGGTATTTTAGCTTGACCCTAAATTGATTCCACAGGTAAAAATGGAAGTTTATGTGAACCTCACTGATGGCCTAGTGATTTGAATCAGTTTGCATGAAAAACTGGGTAGCTTACTTGCAGAGAATACATTCTAAGAGAAAATCAGGGAAGCAGATAAAAACAAATAATAGCTTAACCTATAGGACGATTATTAGTGTGATTTTTGGAAGAAGCAATTGTCTATAACTTGCATTTATCCATGGCTCCAGCTCTAGTAGACTTACATCTGTGACCCAGGGAATAAGGAGACAACAATTAAAAAAATCTTTTTTCCATAAATTCTCTTTGAGGTATTACTGCTCTGGTGATCCTTTATGGGATCCAAAAGGGATTATTCTTCCTGCCTTGGTTTCCATAGAACACAGAACAGCTTTAGGTCCTTAACAGCTTCCACCAACTTTATACTGCCCATCACAAATGAAACCAGTCCTCACAGGGCGTGGCGATGCTCAGTGCAAAAGTCAGCCATACTGGGGAGACTCAATGGGGAAATAATTTTACAAAACTTAATTCCTAATGTAACTATCAGAAACAAAACATTAAAGTATATATATCAATCATGGACCTGACCCAACATGCTAATTTTTCAACATTTCTAGTGCACCCAGTTGCCAAATACACAGACTGTATACACATTGGTGGTGGTGGTGGTGTTGTGGATGATTTTGGAGAAGATATCAAAGAAATAAGAGCGATCTCCAACTGAAACAAGTACCCATAACAAAAATTAATTGGGATCAGTAACAGTGAAATCATCTATGTGTGTAGAAAACAAAAGTAAAGGCAGTGTAGACAAATAACTCCTGGCAGTGTAGACACAGCAAATTTCCAAGTAGGGGTGAAAAAATCTTTTTTTTTTTTTTTTAGATTTTTATTTATTTAACAGAGAGAGAGAGAGCACAAGTAGGCAGAGCGGCAGACAGAGGGAGAGGGAGAAGCAGGCTCTCCGCCGAGCAGGGAGCCCGATGCGGGGCTCGATCCCAGTACCCTGGGATCATGACCTGAGCCGAAGGCAGCCGCTTAACCGACTGAGCCACCCAGGCGCCCCCAAGGTGAAAAAATCTTTAAAGATACACTCTCTTATCTCTCAGGGAAGTCTCTGAATGTTCTCTGTTCTCAAGCTATGAGGTAAAGAAATTTGGAATTATAGCACAGATAATATCAAATATTCTCATAGCTTACTGTATTTAGTGTGGCACTCTCCACTGCTTATATTGATCTAATAACTGCACATTTCTCCTATGTATGATATGTTTTAGTGGTTAGTTTTATACTAATGTACTTGCCAATTCTTTTCAGATCTTAATGCATGCTCATAAAAGGAATATTTTGGAAACATGTATTTAAAAATAAAATTGGAAATATTTGATATATTGTATGCAGCATAACAAACACCAAGTAACTAAGTTTTCAATTTTACTTTTTCAGTTTCTGAAGTTTTTTATGGTTGTGTTCCAGCAGATTATGGGCATTTCTCTAAGATTTTCAAAAATAAATCAAAGGCAAGATGAGCTGTACTCATTATTTATACATAATAGATGACATCTTTTCTTGATATGAAAAACTTTCATGGCCTAGAAATAATTTATTAACATTAGATTCAAATAAACTTCAGCATGCAGGCTGCATTGTCAGGTTTTTTTACTCCATCATATTCCCTAGTCCTTTAAAATTGTTTGACTATAAAAATGCTAACCAATTAAACATGTGTAATATATATATGTGTATATATAAAGACCTTCCAGAGCAAAGTATAATTAATAATTGACAAATCAACTATCTGTCATGAGTCAACAATGACATGCATTGTGTTTTTCTCTAGGAAATTAACTCTGTGGTGTTAATATACTTAAATACAAGAACTTGTTTAACACAAGATACTTAATGAGTTATAAAATCATTTGGTTTACAAATGTGAGGTAGTGAAAAACTTGGTGGTTTATAGTGTTTAAAAAAATCAAGATCTCAGCAATTGGGCAAAATGCCATATTAATTCATTGATAAGAGAACTTTCATAAAAATTTGAAATAAATTAAATTGGAACAATTTAAAAATTTTGGGACACATACTTTACTTACGTCCAAGGGAAGCCTGAGATCTAGGCATGAACCAATTCTTCCTTCTCTTGTTTAATCAGTTGAGGAAATTTTACTAAGTTCATACAAAAGTTTAAGCCCCTCAAGTATTCTCTTTTCTACTTTACTTCGTTTCCAGTTGCCTATGTATTGTGAGCCTAAATAATGGTGCTCTCCTATTTCTTTTCTCTTTGACCTTTATTTAAAGCCTTACTCCTCTTCTAAATTTTGTAATCTTGTGTCCTTTAGTTATATTGATTTCCCTCTAGAATCTGAATCTCCTTTCTGGGTTCTTGATGATTTGAGACTAGTTCTTTCATTTGATAAATCATTTTTGAGCAATTATGATCTACAATTAGAAAAAGAAAGATATACAACACGAGTGATTTTTTTTTCTTTTAAGAAATTGTATTTGCTTCAGTTAAGGATGATTTATGACATGCTTACTTTTGATGCTGTGGATGATTCATATTAACTGATCAAGACAGCCTTAACACTCCCCTCAGCTTGACTAAACCTTAGATACATATCTTCCTTAACCCTAGACCCTGGCCATCCTTTTCTTAGAGCACTCGCTGTAGAAAACATGTAATTGTAAACTCTTTCTCTGACCCTTAAAATGTATATAGATCTCACAGATTCTTGCCAGATCCAGGAATGTCTAAAACCTGGGAGACATCCTTTGAATTATCATCCAAGGAGATTGTGACTCTATCTCCCAGTTTGTAGGAGGGTAAGAGTCTAACTTCGATAAATGCCATTTAGCAAACGCAGATGGCCTTATCACATTGACCAGTCTCCCCACTACTGCCCTTCAGTATATTCCCACTAGCTTATCCCAGGACTTATAAAAAACCTCTGGCCATTTGTTTCGATGAAGTATAGCTCGAACTTTCTCCTCTATTACTTTGCCTATTTAACTTTGATGCATATTTTCTATGGTAGTTCTCGTGCTGTAACTTGGACTGGAGTCATCTTTGGACCCCCCAGAGCTTCTCATCCAGGGTGCATGGTATCTAATGGTGTACAATGTTAAAGCTTTTCTTCACTCATGAGTGATTGATTCAGGAACCATTAGCGAAAATCACCATTAGTGAATTTTCTGATCCAGTGTTGTGGACATGCAAATGTTGAAGCATGGTAAGGAATTGACATTAATACTTTTGTTTGGTGTTTGTTTTTGTTTTTTATTTTTCTTCAAATTTTTATTTAAATTCTAGTTAGTTAACATACAATGTAATACTGGTTTCAGGAGTAGAATTTAGTGATTCAGCACTTATATATAACACCCAGTGCTCAACACAAGTGCCCTCCTTAATACCCATCAGCCATTTAGCCCATCCCCCACCCACTTCCCCTCCAGCAACCTTCAGTTTATTCTCTATAGTTAAGAGTCTCTTGGGGTGCCTGGGTGGCTCAGTTGGTTCAGTGTCTGACTCTTGGTTTCAACTCAGCTCATGATCTCAGGGTCATGAGATCAAGCCCTGTGTTGGGCTCCACCCTTAGCACTGAGTCTGCTTAAGATTCTTTCTCCCTCCCATTCTATCCTCCTCTACTCCTCCCTCCACACACGCTCTCTCTCTCTCTTGCTCTCAAATAAATAAATAATTTTCTTTAAAAAAGGAATCTCTTATAGTTTGCTTCCCTCTCTTATTTTTCCCTTCCCCTATGCTCATCTGTTTCATTTCTTGAATTTCACATATGAGTGAAATCATGTGGTATCTGTCTTTCGTGACTGACTTATTTCGCTTAATATAATACACTCTAGCTCCAACCACATTGTTGCAAATGGCGAGATTTCATTATTTTTGATGGCCGAGTAATATCCCATTATCTATCATCTATCTATCTATCATCTATCTATCTATCTATCTATCTATCTATCTATCTATCTATACACACACCATATCTACTTTATCCATTCATCAGTCCATGGATTGATTTGGCTATTTGGCTATTGTAGATAATGCTGCTATAAACATTGGCATGCATGTGCCCCTTCAAATCAGTATTTTTGTATTCTTTGGGTAAATACCCAGTAGTGTTATTGCTGGGTCATAGGGTAGTTCCATTTTTAACTTTTTTGAGGACCTCCATACTGTTTTCCACAGTGGCTGCATCAGTTTGCATTCCCACCAACAGTGTGAGAGGGCTCCCCTTTCTCCACATCCTCACCAACATCTGTTGTTTCCTGTGTTAATTTTAGCCATCCTGACAGTGTTACTATTGTTAATGAGATCTCATTTGGTTGAACTTTGGTTCTTTGGTATTTTGAGTATTTTTTCTTTGAGATCTCCATGATTTTAGTCTAATTTAGTAATGCCAAACATTGAATTGATTGAATTCCAATTCAATCATTATGTTTTATATCTCTGCTTAAAAATAGTTTACAAAATCTTAACATAGCATTAGACTTATGCTAAATTAAGTAATATCCATCAAATATCTAGATCATTTCTTTTTTTTTTAAAGATTTTATTTATTTATTTGTCAGAGAGAGAAAAAGAGAGCACAAGCGGGGGTGGGGGGCAGCAGGCAGAGGGAGAAGCAGACTCCCCACTAAGCAAGAAGCCCAATGCGGGACTGATCCCAGGAGCCTGGGATCATGACCTGAGGTGAAGGCAGACGCTTAACTGACTGAGCCACACAGACATCCCTAGAACATTTCTAAGTAACATGATCTACTGTAATATTATTAGGCATAAATTTAAGTTTATATACGTTTTTCTTGTTTTTCTGATAGGAGAGGCTTATTATATTGGGTCTGTTAATAAACGTGTTGTTGCAATATTGAGAAATTGTACCATAAGAAAGCATGCACTTTACCTATAAAAATTGTGAGATGCTATATTCAGAAATTTTCCTAGTCTGCTACAGAATCCTGATAAAACTGTTCAGGAGTATCTATTTGTTTTCTCTGTAAAACATAAACTATGTGTAGTTAAAATTATAATCAATATATCTAAATGAAACTACTAAAATGGAGCAAAGAGAAATAATTTTGTATGCAAAGTATATTAGGAGTATAGGATCCGTTAAAGAAAAGTATGCAAGATATGTAGGATGTGTTTTTGTTAAGGGAAAAAAAAAAGGTAATTTTATCCTAAAGCAAACTGACTGGCTATTCCACAGTGAGAATTAAAAAATGTAGGACAAAACATGATGGGTAGAACTAGTCATAGGTTTGCAGAAATGGAATCTTATTTTGTGTATTCAAAACTAGTTATAAGATTCGATGGGTTAATTTTCTTTAATAACCTTTAGTGTCACTAGTGTATTAATGCAAACTACAATTGTGTTTTCTCTCTATTAAAATGACAAAATTTTCTTGGATTATAGGTTTTCTCTCAATAAGAGATTGTAAAAGATTTTTCTTTACATTCTGAGTAATTTTCCTAAAAGGTAGGATTGTGGATTATCAGAATAACTTACTGTGTTTTGTGTTGACCTTATCATGTATTTGATTATTTAAGTGAACAAGGTCTTTTCACCTTTGAAAGAGGGAAAGTTGTTTCAATTATGTTACCACCTATATTTGCTTTTAAAATCCTTTGACACTTTGGTTAAGTAGGTAGCTAAGTATTGTTTCTTAGTGACCCACCATCCCTTTTATTTTATTTTTTTATAACTTAGAAAATTTTTAGCCATTGTCCAAATCTTTTGACATTTTTGATAACCTCTGATATTTGCCCTCCCAAAACAGAATTCTAAATGAAATTTTCTTGATCCAAACTGACTTTGAAAGTCTTGAAGGTCCTTGGTGAATCACAAAAGATTTATTCTTTTACCTTGTAAAAGGAGAATCTTTAAAATAAGTAGGTCTATTTGATACATTGCACTGAATTAGAAACATTGTCAAATGAGTGATGTTTAACCATCCATAGGTTATTTATATGAGTAAAATATTAATATAAATATTTCAGAAATATTAAAGTTAAAATTTGTCAATGCCTGTGCTGTTTATGATATGTCCTAGTTCTGCTTTGCTTGCATTAGACAGCATTATAACATTATTAGTCATAATTTCTGAATTGTTCAGTGGGAAGGCTAAAACACTCTTATCCCTCAGCTTCTGTGGGAGGTAGAAGCCTAACTTTAATAAGTACCAGTTAGCAAACACAGCTTAATCACATTGACCAATCTCCTCCATCATGTTCTCCAGTATTTTTTCACTAACCCACCCTCTTGACTAAATTTTTTGTCTGTTTAATGTTGTCTGGTACAATGAGTGTTTTACATAACCTTAACACAAATATAGTATAATTCATATTTATTGTTTTTCTTGCCTCTTGTCTAGATGCTTTACAAACATTATCTAATTTATTCTCATAGTCACCTTCAAGAAATATTTTCCTCAATTGATTTGGCAGCTGAGGAAACTGAGGTTTAGATTCATGAAGCAAATCATCTTCCGTCATTCACCTAAGCTTCAGAACTCCTTTCAGATCCAACCCCTTCTGAGATCCATAAATTGTATTTATGTTTTTGTATTCTTTTCCTTAGAAGAGAACCTCCCAGGTTGTAGGCATCACAAATCCTGGGTGAATGTGACCATCAGAATTTGAAACTGGGAATGAGTGGCTGATTTCAAAGCCTGTGTGTTTCCTGCAGTACAGTTATTTCCCAGCCTGTTTCTGGAGTCCCAGCTGTTCAGAAGAATGAGCTCAGAGGCAGTTCTGCTGAGCTATAAGGTAGTGGGAGAAACTGAGTTCTGGGACTTCCACTGCACTTACAACCAGACCGGCCCTCCTTCTATCTCTCCATCTATTTCCCTGAGATAGGAATTAAATTTATTTTGAGGAAGTGATTTTGTGGCCAAAATACTTTGAAAAATAATGGCATAATGCCAGACTGCCAGAACCCTTTTCATTGAATACATGTTGACATAGGGGAGCAACTGTGGCAAGTTAATTACACAAAATTTATTCAATTTATTTTGAGCTGAAAAGGCCTAAGAAATTATCTAGCCCAACTTCTTCCTTTTAAAGATGGGAGAAATGAGTCACAGAAAGAAAGTAATTTACCTAAGGTTAAGACTGGTTCGGCATAGAATTGCAATTATTAAACTCTCATCACACATTATATCATAGCCCATTTTAAGGAAACTTTAAAAAAATTGCCTAAGGAAACTTGTCATTATATTGATTGTACTGATGTTTTGGAGGTCATTGTTTACTACATACCACTTCATTCTTTTCATGAGTGAGCACAAAAGGTATTTAACTTCAGTAAGAATCAAAATAATCAGTACTGTGCAGCTTTTGCTTTGCTTTTTTTTTAATGTCAGATATGTAAGTGATTGAATTTCTCTCTTTGGTCAGCTTCTGGAACTATCGCTAAGGAACTTAAGGCTAAAGTCTGAATGTATGTGTCCCACTCCAGATTAATTTGTTGAAGCCCTAATCCTTAATGTGATAGTTTTTGGAGACTGAGGCTTTGGGGGAGTAATTAGGATGAGATTAAGTCATAAGGACAGGACTCTTATGCTAGAATTGATGCCTTACAAAATACAAAAAAAAAAGAGAGACATGAGAGCTCACTCTCCTTGTGCTCACACCAAGAAAAAGCCATGTGAGCACACAGGGAGAAACCATTGTCTATAAGCCAGGGAAAGAGTCCTGACCAAGAACTAAATCTGCTGATACTTTGATCCTTAGACTCTTCAGCTTCTAAAACTGTAAGAAATAGACTGTGTGGTTTAAGCAGGAGACATTTATGATACTTTGTTACAGCAATCTGAGCTAAGACACATAATGTATATCCATATAATGGATACAGAATTTCAATTTGTATTCTCTATACCAGGCTATTTCCTGTTTGTTATTATTTGGTATTATTTTTCAACTACTTTTATTTCTTCACTTTATATTGTTTGCCTAATATACATTTTGGTAAGCTATCACAATTCATTTGAACTGAATCTAGACTTAAAGAGAAGAACCATGTCCCATGAAGGTTTGTATGTAATCATATCCTTGTCTCATTTGTATACAAATGAGTTTTTAAAAGTCTTGTACATTACAGAGCTCTAATAGATATTGATTGAATGCATAAAGGTAGGAGATCAGGTATATGAAATGTATGTGAATGCCCAAGTTCTAATAGCATTGACAAAGATCAGAAACAAGTCTTCTAATTCTTAAATTAATGAAAGAAAAAAGGAAAACATCATTTATTCAGTCCTTTTGGTGTTTTGGACTCTGTGTAGTATACTCTCTATAAACTATCATATTTAGTAATCTTACATAATCAGACTATATACTTTTATGTAAACATGAGAAAAATTGGGACTCAGAGGGGCAAGATGAAGCTTACACATCTAGCACGTTGAAGAGTGGGAATCTGGATATGTAAATGACATCGAAGGCATTATGTTTCATAAAAAAGTTACGGAAAAAGTGCTATATGGGGCGCCTGGGTGGCTCAGTCAGTTGAGTGTCTGACTCTTGGTTTTAGCTCAGGTAATCATCTCAAGGTTGTGAGATCAAGCCCCGCATGGGGCTCTGCACTCAGCATGGAATCTGCTTGAGATTCTTTCCCTCTGCCCCTCCCCCTGCTCGGGTGCTCTCTCCCTCTCTCTCTCTCTCTCTCTGTTTTTCTCAAATAAATAAATAAAATCTTTAAAAAAATAAAGTGCTACAATAGCATAAAGCAGAGAGAGGACTTATGCGTAACAAATTATGATATAGCATTTAGGTTACATAATGAAATTTAGATAGAATTTGAACTATAAGTAGAAGAGGGAGAGACAAGTAAATATAATTTGGTTATATTAACATCCTCTGAGAATTTTTATGTTTGTAAAAATTGGTCATATAATTAAAGCACATTAAGGATCCTTTCCATATCACTCTCAAGCTAAACACTTAATTGGTTTTATGGATTTTATTCACAATTATGGAGATTAACTGACAGTCTGTATTATATAAAATAGTAATTCAGATGAAAGGATCTAGAGTATGAATGCTTGGTTTGAAACTCAGACCCACCAATCATTCACTTGAACAAGTCACTTTGTCTATATGTACCTCAGTTTCTTTGTCTAAAAATGAAGCTCCTGCTACTTCCCGTATCACGTAATTGCTGTATTCAGTCATTTAAGCCTTAAACATCCTATAAGACAATACTTAGCAAGTATATACTATTTTTTTTCTGTCCCATTATCAATTGCTTTGAGAATTTTTCTGATACTTTATAAACAATTATTTTCTATTTACAAAGCTATTTCCTTCTAAAAATTCTCCGGATGGGAACCATAAGCAGTTTCCTTTACATTCCCCTAGCTTTGAAAATGTGGTATCTGATTGGTTTGAAATTAATTTCTCTAAGCCTACCAGTCAGATAGACAAGAGTTGTAGGCCCTGTTTAATTCTGTCTATCATATTACCTATTATCAATGAAGTAAAGTACTCTCTCTGGTAGGTTTTATTTCTATTTAATCTCCTTTTTGGTCTTTGCTTGAGGATACAATAAAAGATAAGAATCATAGGGGAGGGGAGGGAAACTGAATGGGAAGTCATCAGAGAGGGAGACAAACAATGAGAGACTCTTAATTATAGGAAACAAACTGGGGTTGCTGGAAGGGAGGTCGGTGGGAGGATGGAGTAGTTGGGTGATGGGCAATAAGGAGGGCACGTGATGGGATGAGCACTGGGTGTTATACACAACTGATAAGTTATTGAACACTACATCTGAAACTAATGATGTACTATATGTTGGCTAATTGAATTTAAATTAAAAATAAATAAATAAGAACCAGGTTTTAATTTAAAAAAAAAAAAAAAATCAAGAAGCCATCATAAGAATGTATTTCCAATCCCCTGGGGAAATTTTACAACTGAAAGACTTAGCATTATCAAAGACTTTGATATTGAAACCAGGAACTGATGTATACTAATGACTGTACTTTTGAAATGTTTAAGCAATAAAATATGCAAAAACCTAGGACCAGTTTTTGGAGTCAGCAGTGTTGATTATCTTTGGCTCAGTCAGTTAAGCATCTGCCTTCAGCTCAGGTCATGATCTCAGGGTCCTGGGATGGAGCCCCACATCGGGCTCCCTGCTCATTGGAGAGCCTGTTTCTCCCTCTGCCTTCTGCTCCCCCTGCTTGTGTTCTCTCTCTGTCAAATAAATAAATAAAAATCTAAAAAAAATTAAAAAAAAAAAAAAAGAATAGCACGGGTGTCTGGATGGCTCAGTTGGTTAAGCTTTTGACTCGTGATTTTGGCTCAGGTCATGATCGTAGGGTCCTGGGATGAGCCCCAAGACAGCCTCCCGGTTGAGCAGGGAGTCTGTTTATCTCTCTATTCCTATGCCCCTCCCCTGATCCCTTCGTCTCTCTCTTTCTCCCTCTCTCTGTCTCCCTGTCCCTTTCTCTCTCTGTCTCTCTCTTTCAAATAAATAAATAAATCTTTAAAAAACATACTTAAAAAAAGAATAGCAAAGCCATTCACTACCTGAAGAAGTACATATGCAAAATATTTTAATCATCAATTCATTTACTGAAAATTAACATTTTAATAGACCCAGATTTTTCTTAAAGTTTCTATATACTTCATACTCTTACTCTCCTCCAAATAATTCTTTAATTCAGAACAAATTCCCCATATGCCTATTTAGTAGGTACAGTAAGCCAGATATTGTGCTAGGTGCAAGGCTATAAGTCATCATTAGAAATTATCCAGACCTTCAAATAATCTCACCAAAGAGAATAAAGAAATTAACAAATAAGGTATCCTGTGACAAGCAGAAGGCTATGGGAGTATGAAGAAAAGATCTATCAAATTGTTGGTAGGCGGGGGCAGGGAGGAAGCAAACATCTTAAGTCAATGTAAATCTTGGTAGGTTAAGCATTTGCTAGTTATGTTAACATAGGTAAATGAAAAAGTGTACCTAAACAGAGGCATTAGTTGGCTCCACCCATCTGCACAGCTGTCAATGCCTCACTTGATCTAAAGTCTTTAACCAGACTTTTAAAAAACTTCTCCTGTAATGATTATCTAACATTCTTTCTCTATACCAAGTATTAATTTTTCAATTACCCAGTAAGAGACCACTTCCCTTGCAGTTAAGACTATACTAGTCCTGACACATGCTCTTGATCAGTGTTTTTTCCATAGTAGATGAAGGCGTGCCAGACAGATAGTAATGCAAAGGCACATAGTTGTAATATGACTGTGTCTAAAACTTCAAGTAATTTGGTTTGAGTTGTGTGACTAAGGGTGAGTAGTAAATTTAGAAAAGTAAAAATTTCTATTTGATGAAGTGCTTTATTTGAAAATAAAGCAGTCTGAAATTTTCACTACAGTTCATGAAGAGCTATTGAATATTTTAAGAGGAAGGAGACAATTATGTTCTTATCTTTTAGTTAAAATAATCATGAAAATTGTCTATTATATTCAAGAGCAGTGGAAGCCGTGTAAAGGTAACCCCAATATAACCCAAATACAACAATTATCAGAACACTTAAATATTAACAATACTTCTTTGCTGGCAGTTGATACCCAAACCATAATTAAGTGGCCCTGATTAGTCTCAATAATGATCTTTCTAAGATTGGTTTAAATCAGAACCAATATAAGGTAGGCACGTTATTTGGTCATTATATGAGTTAAGTCTCTTGATGTGGAATGGTGTCTGCTTTATTGTTTTTACTTTCTACTACTGATTATTACAAAAGCTAGGTCAATTCTTTTGGAATGTCCCATATTTTGTATCTATATTTTTCATTTTTTCTGGTGTCATTCAAATGAGTCCTCTACCTTCTATGTTTCATGTTAATTGAAATTAACTTTAGAAGCTTGACAAGCACAGATTCAACTTTTCAAAAACTAAGTCAGAATGTTTTTATTAAGATGTACAGCTGAATTCATATATAATATAAATTCATCATTTATGTAATAACTGAGCAAAGGCAAAACAGAATTTATAAACTACTTTTCAGTTTATAATGAGATGTGTTCTCTTTTGTTTTTACATTTATTTTTATTTCTTATTCTTTGGTAAAACGATTGGCTGAAAACCATGAGAAATAACAGTGTGCCCTAAAACAGATTGATGCAGTTATTAGGGAAAATGGTTTCAATTTTCTCTGGGTGTTTCTTAAACCTGTGATTTCAACTGCAAATGGTTCATATTCTTTCTATCCCTGGGTCATGGCAATTGGTACACTTCTGTTAGCATTTCCACTAGTTAAACAAAGATACACCGTTTTTCTCATACTAACTTCTGTCTGTCTTTTGGGTAAAACCCAGTTCCCACAGGAACCAAAATGACTATAAAGGCTACTATCTCTTTTTGAAATGTCATCTGCTGAATGACAGCTTAGAATTATCAGTGGAAATTAACGTTTAAGCAACTGTACATCAGACAGCAGAGGAAGAATTATTTACAGAATCAAAAACAACTTAGGTAACATGTGGAAACTCCTTCTTCACCAGTTTTTGTTTTCAGTTTGCCAACACCCATCCTAAAACAATTAATCCCATATGTTAATTTGGCCAAATTTTAATAACCAACAAGCCTTTTTTCCTAAGTGAATACTTAATTGATCTACTTTTGAAAAGTGTTTACTCGTTTTTGTTTTTGTGTTTTATTTTATGGACTAATACATCAGACATGTAAAGCTCAAGCTGTTTCATATGATATCTGAACAATAATCAGAAATTATAGAGCAAATCTTTTAGTCTAGATGAGAAGGCCTTATAAATTAGTGAAACCCAGTCATAAATCACATTAGGCTCTTAATAACATATGAAAAAATAGGGAATTTGAATTCTTGAAAGGCAAGATGGCCATAGAAAGTATATTCCATGTTTTGATGAGGTAAGCAAACATGTTAGGGCTAATTGATCACACAAAAAATATAGTCTCAGGGACTATAATGAAATATAGTAAAATAAAAAAATATTGGTTCAAATTACTATCTGGATTTGTTAGCTTTATCATAGAAGACAAATTCATGGTTTTATAAGAAAGCAATTTGTTCATAGCCTGTATTATTAGCCCGATGTCCCATTCTTTAGTGCCCCACTCAGTTCCTTTGAGATTCTAAAAAAATTAGTCCTGTTAACTGTGGGAGCCTAGGGTTTACCTAATGATATCAGAACAAAGCCTGGAACAAAGTCAACAGTTGGAAAGTATGACAGCAATTGGATTGTTTGAGAATGTGAATCAGAGATGTCAAAAAGTTTAAAGGGGCAAAAGAGTTGAGAGAAGGGAAAAATACAGTGGTAATTTTTATAGTCTAAATATTTAGGAATAACACAAGGGAAATAGTAAGGATAAGGGAAGAAAAAGACAAACACGTATATGTAATTATAAAAATCAACTAAAGATCTTGGGAGGAAGCTGTTTAGAACCTACTGTCATATTCTTGATTCATAAATTTTTGTAGTTGGTATCTGCTTTTGGAAATGTGTTGCTTTTTAAGGTAGTTTACTGGATTTCAGGGTTAAATCTTTTGTGTGAATGAATATCCAAGTTCTAAATTGGTTAGCACATTTATACAGGGTAGCATTAATCCTTGGGGGTGTGGAGTATAAGAGCAGGGCATACAGTTAAAGAAATTATCCTTTTCAATGCAGTTCTAAGGCTTGTTTTCATGGTACCTTTTCTCAATGAAAATCAATATTCTAACTGTATGCCATATAAAGTTGTATCTGGTGAATCTCTGTTGGAAGTGTTTCTGTGGTATATGTATATGTGTATATGAGAAATTTAGTTTGAAGATCAGAATGTAACAGAGTCTGACAATGGGGAAGTCAATATAAGACTCATGGGACATCTTATTATATAATTAAAATTTACAGTATGTTGATAACATCATTAGAGATAGGGATAGAATTTTTGGTCAAGATTAAATTCTATTATCAATTTGGACAGTTTTGATTTTAAAAGACATCAGTTTAAAGTTTTGATGAAAACTTTGGGATGCAAAGGAATGGAGGTTTATCTTTTAATGAGAATTTGTGTAAGTCCTTGGTTATTAAATTTATAAAGTAAGTTTCTGTCATCAGCATGTATTGAAAGTATTTCCCAAGGAGGAAAAACAAATTGTTGAGCCATTTTGCAAATTAAAGATAAAGGAAATGCATCAGTCTAACCAGGAAATTTTCTTACTATTGCTAAAACATATTGATAACTTTGAGATTAGTATAACTAATTAAAATCCATTTATAAATTCAAATGGTCTCTGAATGATTGTTTTGAATCTTGCCCTACTTTATATTCTCCTGAGTTATAATTACAGATAAGGCAAATTTTGGTCATCTTTTGAGTGTCTCAGATAAGATTTCTCCACCAATATATGTATTTTTAAGTTTGGACTAACTTGACATTATGGTTGCTTTATGTAATAGGAGCTCTCAAAGTCTTGAGTTCAGTTGATTCCAGGCAGCCGTTTTGGATGAGCCAAAGTCCATGAAAGTTGATGAAATATTTCTGGGAAAATAGATTTGCTCTTTTATAGAGGCAGAAGGTGCATTTGTTTATTTATTTATTTAAAGATTTTATTTATTTGACAGAGAGAGAGATAGCGAGAGCAGGAACACAAGCAGGGGAAGTGGGAGAGGGAGAAGCAGGTTTCCTGCTGAGCAGGGAGCGTGATGTGGGACTCGATCCCAGGACCCTGGGATCATGACCTGAGCCGAAGTCAGACGTTTAACGACTGAGCCACCCAGGTGCCTGGCAGAAGGTGTATTTAAATCATTCTCTCTGGATTCATAAAAATCAGGTTGAGCAACTGTCTTTAAAATCTCAACAGTGATAAAATCAGTAAAAACTGCTTGTTTTACATAATAGTCATCCAGGGATTTATCTCTACCTTTTCAATTATGGTTTAAATATAATAAAGTATATAGAATGACAAATTTTTGTTTAGAAATATTTTTCATATACAGTGTTCCTTAAACTTGAATGTGCATATACATCAACTGTATTAAAAATTCGAATTCTTATACCACACTGCCAGAGAATCTGATTAAGTAATTCTGAGGTGACACCTGAAAATATACATTTTAACAAATATTTCTCAACTTTAAATTGAAATTTATAATACAAACTCTCTGGATTATTAGAGGATTAGAGTGAATGGATTGTACGATGTTTTCAGTTACTTGAAGAGCTTTACTAGATAGCTTGTATTTTTCTAAAATACTTATTTTAGAACTAAATAATTTTAAATTCTTATACAATTTCTTAAATATCTCAGTTGAAACAGAATAATATGAGTGAAGACCATGGAATCTAGAGCTACTTCCAACTATAAGTACTAGTTCTATAACTTACTAGTGGTTTGATCTTTTACAGGGTTCTTAACCTGAAATAGATGTACTAGATAAATGGATTTCTACTCAAAGTGATCAGTTGGGGTAGGGAGGAATTAAATACAGAGATTATAACACATGCTTAGCTCATAGTAACTACTCAGTAGATCTTTTTTTTTTTTTTTTTTTTAAAGATTTTATTTATTTGACAGAGAGAGACACAGCGAGAGAGGGAACACAAGCAGGGGAAGTGGGAGAGGGAGAAGCAGGCTTCCCTCAGAGCAGGGAGCCCGATGCGGGGCTCGATCCCAGGACCCTGGGATCATGACCTGAGCCAAAGGCAGACGCTTAAGGACTGAGCCACCCAGGCGCCCCTACTCAGTAGATCATAACTCATTTATTTTGTGAAATACCTGCCACATTATAACAGACACTAACTAGACAATACTTTCTATTTTAATTCAGGTTAACTAGATTTATTTTTGGATAATTTCAAATCCAAGAAGAAAAAACAACTTGTTTTAATGGCAACCTTAAAATGTTTATTACTACATAATTATGTATAAAATGCACATATATTTGTTTATACAATAACTTAAAATATTCACAGATTCCTCTTTCACTAGTGGTCAACATTTGCTGTTTTGGACAATTATATCTTTATGAAAAACTAAAAATTCAGAAAAATGTAATAATGAAGTTGATTTGTGTAAGATTTTGGAGAACAGCCAAGACAGAAATGATTTGAGGAGGCATCAACCACTTTTGGGGAAAGAACCCCAGAAATATGACCTGATAATTGTTACCTCTTTTCATTTTTTTTTAAATACATAATTTATTTTTTTTTTTAAAGATTTTTTTTTTTAATTTATTTATTTGACAGAGAGAGATAGCGAGAGAGGGAACACAAGCCGGGGGAGTGGGAGAGGGAGAAGCAGGCTTCCCGCGGAGCAGGGAGCCCGATGCCGGCCTCGATCCCAGGACCCCGGGATCATGACCTGAGCCGAAGGCAGACGCTTAACGACTGAGCCACCCAGGCGCCCACCTCTTTTCATTTTGAGGCATTTGCTAATCAAGAACAGGCAGCTGAGAGGGTGAGAAGCCAAACCAAATAGTTACCAATTATAAAATCTAGAAGACAAAATTGGACATCAGGCCTGGCAAGTTTGAGAAGCTCTTGTAAATGCCATATGTTATCAGTTGTGATCTCTATTGAACTACAAGCTAAAAGTAAAAGTGAAATGGAAACAGTATAGTTCTCACAGATTCCAAAATTCAGCATAACATCAGTGCAGGTTCTTTTTGATTAAGACATTGTTCCCTTAATTTCTTTCAGTAAACTGTCTGTGTAGGAAGTCTATATAATGAGTGCCTCAAATTATCCACAGAATTCTTAATACAAAATATCCCACACTTATTTAAAATAACCAAACAACAAAAAGAAAATAATTGGACAATATCAAAGGGTCCAAGATACTAGGTATATTAGACAAATATTTTAAAACAACTGGCTAATATGATCAAGGGATTAAAAGACAATCTGAAAATTTTCAGCAGAGAATAGAAATTTTATAAAATCAGGTGATTTTAAAGAAGTAAATAAAATCCTTGAGATTAAATAATCAATAGCTTTAATAATTGATTAGATGTAAATGACAATGACAAGGAAAATAAACTAGACATAGAAGAAAATATGCAGATAAAATTTCACAAATAACTAAATCTTAAAATATATAAAGTAAAAACTAAAGTAATAAAATATTCATATTTAATATGCCTAACAAATCATAAAAAAACAAAGAATATAGAGATTAAGAAAACATGATAAAGAAAATCTAAATGCTAAGTGACTACACACAAACAATATCCAAAACTACTGAATTCATTTTGTAAAGAATTCTTGTCACAAAGCAAGTCTCAATAAATGTTGAAGAATTACAGAGTAGATATTCTTTTCACAGGGAAATTAATCTCTAAATCATATTTTTAAAAGAACTGGAAGAGAAATCTTTATTCATTTGGAAATGTAGATCTGCTCATCTAAATGTCATTGTTAAAATTAAAGTTAAGTATTTTGAACATTTTTAATAAAATACAACTTATAAAACACATGTGGGGGTGCCTGGGTGCCTCAGTCGTTAAGCGTCTGCCTTCGGCTCAGGTCATGATCCCAGGGTCATGGGATCGAGCCCCACATCGGGCTCCGTACTCAGCGGGAAGCGTGCTTCTCCCTTTCCCACTCCCCCTGCTTGTGTTCCCTCTCTCGCTGTGTCTCTCTCTGTCAAATAAATAAAATCTTAAAAAAAAAAAAACACGTGGTAGATAAAGCTGCACTTAAAGGATATTTATGTATATATATATATATATATACACACACACACATAAGTATTATATACATAAATGCATATAATAGAAAATAAAGTCTGAATTAGTGAATAAAGCATCCATCTCAAAATTAGAGCAGCAAATTAATTTCAATGAAAATAAAAATAAAAATATAAACACAAACAAATAAATATAAGAAATGTAGCTTCAATAAAGAATATTAACAATGAAAAAACTCAATTTAGTCTCTCAATTTGGTAACAAAATTGCTAAATCTCTGGTAAGACTGGTTAAAGAAAAGTTAGGGAAGGCACAATTTGCAAAATTCAGGAATGAAAAATAAAATTTCACTGTAGACTTCATACACATTAAAAAATATCAGAATATTATAAAATATTTTATCCCAGAAATTTTAAAATTTAGGTAAAACTGAACAATTTATAGAAAAATACAATAAACAGTTGCAAACATTCTAGTGAAAATATTAGCAAATGCAATCAAGCAATATATATTACACCTAATCTAATTGGTACAGTTGATTTAATTTTTGAGATTTTAAAAAAATGGTCAATTATATGATTATTTCAATAAATTCCAAAACAAATCATGAAATTCAAGATATGAATTACAGTATCTAGAAAAATTCCTGTAGCAAATATTATACTTATTGTAAAATAATAGAAGTTTTCTACTATGATTGGAAAGAAGACATACATTGCCACCATCAATACTTCTATTAGGCTAAAGGTCCTTACCGCTGCCAAAAAAAAATAAATAAATGAAATATACAAGGATTTTAAGGAACAAAATAACTTAATTAACTGCAGATGACATTCTTTTATTGTGCATGATGAAATTACAAAATAATTTAAAGGTGGATTAATAAACTTAGTAAGGTTATCAAGGGTACTTTAAGGTAGCTATTTATATTGCTATATACCAGCAATAAGCAAAGAATAAAATGTAAAAAATATACAATATCATTAAAAAAATCACATAATAAGTAATCATTTCCCTAACAAAATATCTGGAGACCTTTACACAGAAAACTATAAGCATTATTGATAGTTATTCCAAAATTTAACATAAGCAGAAGAATATATTATGTTCCAAGAATGAAGGCTTTATGTTGAAAACGTCATTTTTCTCAACTGATGTGTAGATACAATGAAATATCTATCAAAATAATAATTGATTTTGAGGATTGGTGTGGTTATTGGCATCAAAGCTTTTACTCTAAAACATATATAAATGTATACAAAATTTAAAAATTCCAAGTTCAAAAATAGCCAAGGTAATCTTGAAGACCAGGAAAAGGAGAATGATAATGGGAAGGGGAGGAGGAGGAAGAAGAAGAAAATCCAGAAGGACTTACACTCCAAATGTGGTTTTTTTTTTTTTTATGACACAACAGTACTGAACACATTGTAGTATTGACACAAGGATAAAAAATTAGATCAGTGAAAACAGTGTTCAAATATAGACTCACATGTAAAGGGACATTGAAATTATGAAGATGGCATACAGATTTAAAATGGTTTTCAGTAACTGGTGTTACTTCAGTTGAATATATTGTGAAACCAAATGAATCCTTATTTATTCTTTACACATGTATCAATTTCAGTTAGATTATAGATCTCAGTATGAAAGTAAAATAAAACTTCTAGAAAACAATGCAAGAAAAGCATGGTCTTGAGGTAGGAAACCATTTCTATAGCAGGATATATGATATACTATCAGAAAGGAGAAGTTTGACAAACTGGACTACATCAGACTTAAGAGTATGGGTCCATCAAAGAGTTAAAGGTAGTGTACCAAATGCTAGAAATATTTGCAACTTATATAATAAAGGACTTTTCTAGATTGTACAAATGGCAGATAAAATCTATTCATAATTTTCAAGATGGAAGAAAAAGGGCAAAAAATTAGAAGTGCATTTTACCAGTGATAGCAAAATTGTTAAGAAACATAAATGCTGTTAAAATTTATGTTATAAAAGTATAAATTGTAACCACAATTTGATACTATTACATCTTAATAATGACTTAAATTAGAAACTGACAAAATGACTTAGAGAAATGAGAATTCTCATACACTGATGATAGAAGTATAAAATGCTATAATCAATTTGGAAAACTATTTGGCAGGATCTACTAAAACTAAACACGCTCATCCTTTGTAACCCAGCAATTGCCTTTCTAAGGATAATATATTACACCAAAACAGAATTAATTGAATGTATGTCATCATCTTAATAGCAAACAATGAGATATACCCTTAACATTATCAGCAGTAAAATAGATGCATGAATGTGTGATACCACCACACAATGGGAGCAGTATAAGGCAACAAAAAATGAATAAACTACAACTACTTGTAACTATAAATCATACATGCTTTTACACATTGAGCATCCCCTCAACCACTCTGCTTCCACCATCTCTAGCCGTCAAGTCTAAAATGAGCTGAAAAGAATGGAGGTGGTGTGGGGAAATGACCCAAGAAGGAAATCCTTGTAATTTACTCAAGGATGCCTGTATAGTGCATTAGGAAACTGGTCCAGTCCTTCTCCAGTTTCCACATGGCCACATCTTTTCCACTCCTGCAGCTCTTGGGTACCTACTGGCATGTCTCCTATACTTCCCAACCTTTCTTCTGCTTTTTATCCTCACCACCTCCCTCCATCTGCAGCCAGTTATAGTACCTTCATATTCCACTGGAATACTGAGACTCTTACTTGATAAAAATATATCCAGCTAGGGTCATTGTCCCAGCCTACTAGCCTTGCTGACCCCACCACCCACTAGCCCTAACTTTCCTAAGTCACTTCTCTAAAATTAATTTTTTCTCTATAAAATGAAGCTGACAAAATTATGGTATTAGATTGCAGGATAGTTGTTACCTGTGAAAGGCGGGGGTGGAAAAGGATATGAGGGGCTCCTAAAGTGTTGGTTGTAGTCTGTGTTTAATCTGAATGTCAATTACATAAGTCAGTTCACGTTCTGAAAATTTGAGTTATACGCTCATAATTTGTTCACTTTTCTGTTTATATGTTATACTTCAAATAACAAGTTCACTGAAGAAACATATTTGTTTTATTGCTGTAAAATATATATTTTGACTAAGTCTTGCAACAAGATATTAACAAGGTGAAAACATACAAATGCTATGCAGAGAATAACGTCACTTAATTCATTAACACAAATATTGTTTGAATAGCTACAAAATGCCAAGCACTATGTTAGGTATTTACATTTTGAAGATAAATCCTGTCCTTAAAAATTGTATAGTCTAGTTGATATAAAAAAATAAGCAGAATTAACAAGTAAATGCAAATATATAGGTAATGAAGAGGGTAATGAAGAGGGTAGGGCAGTAGAGAATAATAAGGTCTATGAGATATTTATAGCTAGTTATTGGTATGTCATTAAAATTTTGAGGAATCATAGATTAAGGCAATAACAAATCTGACATTAAAAAAACAAGTAAACAATGTTTCTTAACTTTGCTAGATCTTAATTTGTTTGAAATTGTGTTCACTACTCCTCTGGTTTATCCTGCTTCAATATTTGCATAAATGAAAGGTATCTGATTCAGCTGTTGCCTCTTTATTTGGTTATAATTTACAAGTGTAAGACTCATATTTCCTGTATATGAGCAAAAGGAACAAGACAATACTTCACATATATTTCAATTAGACAAAGTCCAACACAGCAAAATGATGCTGTGTTACTATTCTGCATGGTGGTTATCTTAGGAAAGAAGAGGAAGTGTAGTCATTGAAAGGGATCAGTAGGGACGCCTGGATGGCTCAGTTGGGCATATGCCTTCAGCTCAGGTCATGATCACAGTGTCCTAGGATTAAGTCCCGCATCAGGCTCCTTGCTCAGAGAGGAGCCTGTTTCTCCCTCTGCCTGCCGCTCTCCATGCTTGTGCTCTCTCTCTCTGACAAATAAATAAATAAAATCTTAAAAAAAGAAAGAAAGGGCTTAGTAGGTGGGCTTCCGTCGTACCAGTAATTTTCTATTTATTAGCCTGTGTGGTGGTTACCTAAAACTTCACTTTTTACTTTAATTCATCAAATAATAAACATACACAATTATTGTTTTTTGTATATACAGTTTAATAAATAAGCTTAAAATTGTTAATTTGAGAACCACACAAAAAGAAAATCACAGAAAAGTTATGGCAGTGGATTTTTCAAAACTACTTACATTGAGGGGTAGGAAGGAACAAAGGTTACTTCTTTCATCAGTCACCCTTAAGTGGAAGTTGCCTTTATATCATCAATCTATGATCTTATTCTGTGCTGCAATTTTTGAAGGTAAAAATGACTCCCTAACTATGACTTTTTTTCTAAGAATGTAATACATTCCAAGTCCCATCCTAAGAGAGAAAATTTCAGAAGATATTGTATTTTACAAATATGACAGAAAATGTCTCTGGAATTACCTTTCTCCCCCTCACAGAAATTACTAATTCTCTAAGATGACAGGTACTACATAAAATTAAGTAATGTACCCAGGTATATTCTTGTATATTCAATACAAAATTTTCCATTCAGTTAAGTGGAATCCTACTGTTTAGATGTATGAAGCAAAATAAAAAAGCTTCAAATATTTTGAATTTAAGGTACCTTAAGTTATAGATGGTAATGAGAAATGGTTGGACGATGGTTATATTTTAAACATGAAGTTGAGAGGACTTGCTGATAGTTTTTATATGAGGCAGAAGAGAAAGAAAATACTCTACCATCTTTGCCTTGAACAACTGGATAAATGAAACTGTCATATTCTAAAATAGAAAGATTAGGTTGCTGCATATATCCAGTAAAGAATTCTGGCTCAAATAATTTAAGTTTGTGAAGCCCATTAACATAAAAAAATGGAGTCTTCGAGTTGGTAAGGAAGTTTTCACACCAAGAAAGGTACATTTGAATGTTACCACTCTGTATGAAGTGACCTGGAGAGAGTCAGGAGATAAGAGTGTCAGGATGGAGGGTAGGGTCAGAATCTTGGCTCAACCTATCCTAGCTGGGAGAGTGTGGGTATTATGTTTACATTGTATGATCATAGTAATAACTATATCTTAGGATTTTTTTAAAGATTGAGTGAGACAAAGATGCCTATCAAGATCAGATTGCAACTGGAGGTTCAGATTTAAATGCATGAAAAACACTAACTTTAGTTAGGCTTTTAATGACTTGACAACATGCTTTAATCTACAAAAGTACCTTCCAACATCTATCCTCAAGAGAACCACCACCAAAAAAAGAGTGAAAGAAAGAAAAATTAGAGATAATCAATTAAAACATAATTTTCTAAACATTAACACTTCCTGCAACATCATCTCTAAAAATGTATCAAAGCAGGGCAGCTAGCTAAAGACTTGTTCCAGAGCAGTACTCTGAAGAAATGGAAAATAGATTCAGCATTTGTGTTAGCAGGAAGATGGAGAAATAAAGACATAGACATTAGAACACATCATAGGAAGACCACTTCTCCTGCAAGGAGTTTATCACTAGGAACACTTATAACTATATGTTAAAATATTTCTAAAGTCTTGTATAATTGTATAAATGTGGGAAAATACTGCCCAGTACTAGACAAATCATTGCAATCACCATGAACTCTTAGGCACCTAAAGAGCAGAATCCTTTACATTAGAGGTAAGGAAGGTAAGAGAGTGGAAGATATTTGTTAAGCTTTATATTTAATTAATATCCTGATTAGATAGTTAGATACAAAATTATGTAGAAACACAATAGGCATGTAATGCATGCATTTCTAAATATATTTGTGTTATTTAAAAATAATGTATATATATTGGATGTTATTAAAGAAGTT
Source organism: Halichoerus grypus (assembly GCF_964656455.1). Lineage (NCBI taxonomy): Eukaryota > Metazoa > Chordata > Mammalia > Carnivora > Phocidae > Halichoerus > Halichoerus grypus. The sequence continues at coordinate 24,175,184 of NC_135715.1, forward strand.
ATTGATATTTAAGTATTAAATTTTAAAAGAACCTTAAAACATTCATTTATAATAATTCTTCTTACCCTGCCCCTTTTCTCTGTTCTTACTGTCCCACCATCCAAGAATATTATGACACTGTCCACTCATATAACCAGCTGCTGTGTTGTACAGTGAAATATTTGTAGGATAGCTGCATGCCAGATGGAAATCACAGATAACAGTGCCAAACAAGGTATATAAAAAAGCATACTTCTACTTTCAAATTCCAGTGGAGTCTATTAATATTTTTATGAACTCAGAGTTAGGAAACAAAAATCAGTGCATGATTTTGAAAACTGGGTTGCTCAGAAAAAAAGTAAAAATATCAAGAAAGGGAATGTTACATAGCAGAGCAGATTGTAAGGTGCAAAATAAAGGAAACACAAGGGCAGAAGGCTGAAATAAAATTTCAATAGAGATGGAAAATATAGACTCTGTTCTCCTAATGCAGGTTACTAACATACCAAAAAGTCTGTACATAATAAAGAAAATACATTGTGAAACTTCAAGTGCTGTGAAGAATTTAACTACCAGTATTTTGGCTTGATCTTTCATTTTCTAGAATCAGAGGATCTTATAAATGTTTGCCTTTTACTTTTGACATTTCTCATGAACGAAAGGAAACTATAGGATACAAGAGAACATATTCTGGAGATAATTCTGACAGCTCCTGATACAAAAGTGAGAAAAGCCATTGGAGACCATAGCCATGATAGAGATTGAGTGCCTTTTGTGATGTTGTTGGCAAAATGTGGATGATCTAATTTGGGAGTCTAAGACTCAGCAGCAAAGATTTTAAGCAAAAGTTCAAGTGCACAAAGGAGATGGGTGACTAGCAGACACATGATTTTTAGGAAGAATGCTCTAGGAAATGGTTACAGTTTTGTTAGGAGAGCAGATGAGGACTTTCAAAAATGTGGGTACTCAGTAATGGATGATCCTTTGTTATCCAGAGTCAGTCTTCTATTTTCTGGAGAGTCTTAATGGTTCTTGAATTTATATCAGGGGAGAAGCTGACATCTGGTTTGTTTCCTGATACTAACATTCTTTATCAGCTTCTCAGAGGATTTTGTCTTGTTTGGGCAAAAGTTATAAGGTAGTCCCGTTGCTTACTAATTTAATTGCAGTGATGCCATTTCTAATATCAGTAATTAATACCAGTCTCTACCATTACATTATATACAGCTATATTCTCAGAACGAATTTATATATATATACATATATTCTCAGAATGCATGTATACACACTCACACTTTTGGGGACTCCTTCAAATCTTCTAAGGTTGTCAAAGAAGAATTGAAACCTTATCACTCTAGCAGATATGGATATAATGTAGGTAATAGAATTATTAAACTACTCACTAAAGCCTTGTGGATTCTATTGTATTTAGTTCCAAGTATCACTGTTTAAGAAGTATACTGTAGAACTAAAATGTATTAAGTTGAGGTAAGCAGGGAGTCTAGGACCTTGCCACTCCAAGTGTTATTTGTGAACCAGAAGCATCATCATCACTCATATTTACATATTCAGAATCTTGACCTCACCCAAAATCTGTAGTCATTATCAGTATGACTCGATCTGTAATTTCCAAAGGACAAAACTCTAATCAATGGGTATAAGTTATGGAAGGCACTGACCTTAAGATATGTAAAGCTTCCCAACATGAGTGTTTAGTAAAGTGCCTCTTAAAAACCAGATGTCATGTAAGAAATCATCTATCTTGAGACCTTCATGTTGTGAGAAAGTCTAAACCAGAAAGAAACAGAGGCTCTATGGAAAACCACTGTGGTACCAGGCTTTTGAGTAAGGACTTTGGATTTTTTTAACATAGCACAACCAAGTAAATGACTTCTAGTCATGAACCACCAGGCTGAATCCTGCCTATATTTCTGATCCAAATAATCCTGAGCAAATAAAAATGAGCCCCTTGTTTTGGAGTCATTTTATGCAGCAATAGGTAATAAAACACATTTCCTTAAAAAAAATGAGAAAGAAGGAAATGACTACCTCCCAAGGATGTGTAAGCAAATCAATTCCAGTTTTCCTCAAATTACATTTCTGTGATAAAAATCAAACTAGTGAATGCCTATTTGTCTGATCTTGCATGATGCAGTCACTCTCCTTACCCCATGAACCATTTTTGAGCAATGTCAAACTTTTGCAACTCACAAAATATGTGAATTTCTTTCCCTCCTCCTGGTTCTTACATGTCCCTGATAGATATTTGTGGTCTAACAAGTTCATTCCCATCCTTTAAGAATCCTTGAATATACATCCACTACAGAAACTTCTCTAATATCCATTCAACTGATCCTAGTCAAAGAGAGGTGACTCTTCCCCTGAGCTTTTATATACCATATACCCATCTCTCTCAGAGCGTGTTTTAAATAATTGTACATATAATTACCTCCCTTGTTATACTATGAATTTTTTGAGAGTAGGTTGCTTTATCATGTATATCCTTATGTAGAACATTTTTTAAAACCCCAAGTACAACTGGTGCTCAAATAAGACTGATAAAGGCAGACCAACAAATGGCCTGTAAATGAAATAAAGGAATCCTTCCCAAACCATGCAGTTTATAATAAAATTGCTTCTTGCTCTGGTTCTTAAACAGAATATTTTGAATAAAAAAAGAAACATTTTTGTTTGCTTGAAAAAAAATTTTCCTATTTGACCACTGACTACCAAATATGAAACTTAAATAATTAGAAGCTTGGATATTTAAATGACCTGCAATTTGTATCAGCACATTTCTGATTCATAGTTTCAACTGGGTAAAGATCGCAACATGTATTTAAAGTAACTATCCTAATATGGTGCTACCTTGTCCCATTTATTATTCCAAAGAAATAAGAAATTAATCTTTTTCTAGTTTTTATCCACATTGTCATTTTAAATTATAATAATATTTAAGAATAAAATTATGCAAATGATTGACTATCTGAAGTTAATAAAAATGTAATTGTTTATAGTTTTCATTTTAATCTTTAAGGTGAGTAAATATCGCATACATTTCTGTTAACTTTATATTTAAATCCAGTATCAGACATGTTGAGGATTTGTTGTTTATTAATATCAGTTTGTAATTCGCTTATGGTGTTTGTCTGATATTCAGAGGAACTTTCTTATGTACATTTGCTTAAATATTAGATAGAAAATTCAGGCATCAATTTTAATTTGACCATTTTAAAACAAAGATAAATCTTTAATATAATCCACATGTATAGAGAAAAGCAAAATTGTATATTGAAAAAAAAACAGAAAAGCTACTTCTCTGTCTTTAATATACATTTAAAGCAGAACAGCTCACTTCAAGTTAATGTTGTCCTGGCAGAATTCATAAATGCCAGCTTATTAATAAATATATTAATTTATATGTTATTTATATATATTAATATATATAATACTCATATATGTTAATATAACAGCCTTTCATGATCTCAACACAGTAACAGGTTCTGTTCCTAGCAGGTCTAATAGATTTATGACAGCAATTTAAGTATTGAAAACAATAATTTGTAGGTTTTTGTTTTTGTTTGATTTTGTTTGTTTTTATAAATTTAACTTTTTTATTACTTATTTATGTCTTATTTATTTATTTGGAGAGAGAGAGAGAGTGGGGGGGAGTGGCAGAGGGGGAATCCCAAACCGACTCCCCATTGAGCACAGAACCCAACATGGGGATTCTATCTCAGGACCTGAGCTTAAATCAAGTCAGATGCCCAACCAACTGAGCCACCCAGGCACCCAAATAGTTTGTAGTTTTAAAATCATAATTATAACATTATAATGATTGAGCAGTGCCCTAAAAAGTGTATTATATTAAAACATCTAAGCATAAAAATATTGACTAGAAAATTGCAAGTAACCCCAACATTTCCAAATATATTTTCAAAATTAATTCAAATGATTAAATTTTATAATGAATATAATTCAAAGCCATGTAAATTTTAAGTCCAAATCTCCAAAAAATTTGCCACCTTATTTAGAATTTAGAAATAGATGATTGCATTTTTTTCAGATGTTTGATTAGATGTAAAATTTGTTTATCTAAAATAAGAATGAAAACAACTAACATTCAGTGAAGTATGTTATGCATACTTAAGATGTAGTTATGAATCCATCAGCACAATTTGTAGCAATCCAAACTGACAATTTATATTGAGAGTGATTTGATGTTGATATAATTGTGTAGTCTTTAGGTGTATGAAAAATAATTGTATTAGGTTACAAACAAAATCTGTTAATTGGTTCCTCTTCTTTGAAAAACCAGAAGAGAAAATAAGCTTCTAAAATATTATAAAAATAATAACTACATCATAAATTAATACTCCAGTTAAGCTGAGAAATTTCTATATGTATACTATGATAAAGTTTAGATTTACTTAAATATTTATGCCATAGAATTCAAAGAAATTCACAAGGGAATATAAAAACACCTAGCTATTTATTTACTCCAAAGCAAACATTAAAAATAAGATTAAGTAAGTCATATGTAATATGAACTAGGAGATATATCTAGAATATAAATTTATACATGGATTACTGGCTCCACATTCCATTCTCTTTTGTTGTTTGTATACTCCATAATTAACCAAATCTAATTTGCTTTAACTACCACCTCTAAGATAAATTTGGAGTCTTTCTCTTCAGGAAGTTCTACATTCCTTCCCTCTTCCCTCTTAGATATGCAGTATATCCAAATTGAAACATACTTTTTTTAGAAAAGACTGTCTTACTCTAAATTTTATTTTTTATTTTTTTTAAATTGTATTTATTTATTTCAAGAGACAGAGAGAGAGAAGAGAGCACAAGCAGGGGAAGGGGCAGAGGAAGAGAGAGAGAGAGAGAGAGAGAAGCTTAAGCAGGCTCCAGGATCTCACCACCCTGAGATCATGACTGGAGCCAAAATCAAGAGTCAGACACTTAACCAACTGACCCACCCAGGTGCCCCTAAATTTTATTTTTAATCCAAATTATTTTGTGAAAATTTTACATGAGGAAGTTGTTTCCAGTGTTTTAAGTTTATTACCCTACACGTTCCCACAGATGTAAATGAGCCATTTGACAGAAGTTAGATATTAAATGACAAATTGCAAAAAAACAAAAGAAAACAAAAACAGAAACTCCCTTTCTAAAATCTTCCTTACTCATCCTGATAACATCTTCCTCCCAGTTACTGAACTTCTAAACCTAAAGGCATATGGACATTTTAATAGGGTGTGCAACATGATGATTTAATACACATTATGAAATCAGGTTAATACATCCATCACCTTACAGTTACCTTTTTGTTGTTCTTCCTATGATATCACAAAGACCCTAAATAACCAAAGCAATCTTGAGAAAGAACAAAATTGGAGGCTTCACACTTTCTTTCACTGTATTACAAAGCTGTAATAATCAAAACAGTATACTACTGGCATAAAAACAGATACATAGACCAATGGAACAGAATAGAGAGTATAAAAATAAACTCACACATACACAGTTGGCTAACCTCTGAAAAAGGAACCAAGAATATACAATGGAGAAGGGATACTCTCTTTAATAAGAAGTGCTGGGAAAACTGTGTATCTACCAGCAAATGAATAAATTTGGACCCTTATACCATACACAAAAATTAACTGGAAATGGATTTAAAAATGTAAGAACTGAAACAATGTAAGTATGTAGGAAGTCTGAAACTAAAGTTTATTTCTTGTTCACATAAAAGCATTTGGCAGGTGAACATAGCGGGGTTTGTCTTACACGCAACCGTTATAACTCTGCCTAGTCTTAAGCTGTTTTGATGCCCAGTTGAATGTCCTTATATGATTATCACTTAAGTCATTCTTCATCTTCATGTTCTTCTGTCATTCCTATTTCAGTATCTAGATCATACTCAGTACACTTTATTGAATATGTAGATGAGTTAATAAGCCTCACATGTAACTTACTAAAATCTTTTCCTATCTTGTGTCACTTTCTAAATGTATTCATAGCTGCTTTTACTGCCATCAAAGTTGTAAATTAGGCATATATTAATGAGTTGGAGGAAACCCACAAGACATGCTTTTAGTACTAAAGAGGCATTGGTCTTCATTTAGTCTACTAGTTAGATATGTATTATGTAAGTTGTGTTCATTTTAATACCTTTTAGAAATAGAATATGGGACCTGAACATAAACTGTTTTTGTTTAGTTAATTTTGTGGTTTATGAGTATGCAAATTTATTGAAAATGGATAATTGACATAATTAGGGATACTGCATGTAAAATAATTTATTCTTTTTTTAAAAAAGGGATATATGGGGAATCTCTGTACCTTCTCAATTTTGCTGCTACCTAAAACAGCTCTAAAAAGTAAAGTCTATTAAAAATTATATGTAAATGGTAGTTTAGACAAATGCTTAACATTGTGTTCTATGTATTAATTATGATTGGTACTATAGAGTAAAATATTAATGCAGACTAACTGCTATAACAAATAATATAAGTATGTAGAATGTCTGAAATTAAAGTTTATTGTTCACATAAAAGCATTTGGCAGGCGAACATAGTGGGGTTTTGTCTTACACGCAGCCATTCAGAGATCTAGTTTGATGAGGCTCTGACATTTTAATGAGAACCTTCCAAGATTCCATGGAGCTATGGTTTCTTTGGATTGGGAGGTACTCAGCAAATGAGGAGGACATGGGTTATCCTATGAATCTAGCACAATTGGCCAAAGTCTGTCCTTTAGGACAGCAGCTATCTATGTGTATGTTCTTCACTCTCTGTAATCATCTTCCAGAGCCCAATGCCCATACTCAGATACTCAGCATCAACCTTTTTTCTTCTTGACTGAAACTGAACCATGGCATCATATAAAACTTAACTACATTTCTAATTATTTCCCTCAACATTGTGCCTTTTGATGTATATATAATATATATAATAAATAAAATAAATAATAATATATAAACATACAAACATAAATATAAAATATAATTTATAATATTTTACATTTTATAATTTTATAATGTGTATTATAAAATTATATATAATATATAAATATATAATATAATATATAATAGTATAAATATATAAATAAATGTATTTATATTTTATTTTAATATATTATATTTTATAATTTTATATTTAATATATAAATAAAATATATTTATATATAAACATAAATATAAAATAAATAAAATATAAAAAATATATAATATATATTATATATATAGTTTATGTATATGCTTACTCAGACTCACATTACTTTGATAGAAATTTAAAACAAGGTAAAATGTACTTTTTGTTGTATCTCAAAGTAAAAAGTATTACACAGCATTTTATCAATTATCTCCTCTATGATTCTATGAAGCAAACTACATAAAGATTGGGAATGAAATATTTTAATTAGTAATTATATAATTTATGTGATTTAAATTTCAATTCCCACTGATGACAACATTGTAACTTTTAAGCATCCCTTTTCTATTCTAAATTATAGAAGTCATAGATAAAAGAGAAAATAAAAACGCAAAAGTCCTGTCTCCCAAATGAGATCTCTCAGTATCAAAACCAAAACTAAAATAGAGAGCAGAGCAAAGAGCAGGGCTGAAACCACAGCCTATGGTACTCTTGATCTGGAAGCAGGTGGGAGTTGCCAGAAGTTCTGTTCTTGCAAGACAACCATGGGAAAAAAAAAGACCTCCATTGAAAACTTGAAAATGACTAGAGTCAGGCTCATAGATGAAAACTAGAGGTCAAGTGTGTAGGTCATTTCTACCCCCTAGCTTCAAAAAGAGGGCTTCATAAAGCTGATGCTGACCTTTGTCCAGAACTAAAGCTTTTATGAAACTATAGTCCAGGCAGATGGGAAGAGAAATTCACAAACCCTTGACCAGAGAGTGAGCCAGGCCACCTGCTGTTCTGAAGAATAGATTCTCTACATCCCCAAAATAAGCACATAGCATCAGCCCATACCAAGATTAAAGACCTATTTTTTGGACAGGAGGCCACAAAGGAAGAACTAACTGAAAAAAAAAAAAAAAATGCTGGATGGAATAAACGTATATATAGAGAGAGTAATGAAAAAATGATCAAAATACAATTTCACACAAAGAAATTCAACAGTGGTTAGTATATAAAGATACCTAATTTTAAGTAAGATGGACAAAAACTAGAATATATATGCTTCCATATAAATTACAAATATTAGTCTGAAATAAACTTGAGTATTTTTGGTTTCTTCAAAAAGAAGGAAAACAGGGATAGAAGTTAATTTCTGCAAAAAAGGTAGAAATACATGCAAAAATATCAGTTGACTATCAAGAGCAATTAAGATGTTCCAATGAGAATGGCATGATGTTGAAAAATTAAGATGCAAGACAGAAGAAGGTATATGTTAAACAAGTAAAAGTCAAATTAAAATCTATGAATGCAAATGAAGAGGTATCTTTAAATGTTTAATAGAAATTTCTAAAAAAAAAAAAAAAAAAAAAGACCACAGAAACTTGGTACCTTAGGTCCTCAAACTAAGATACATTTCAAGTGCTAAACAAGGAAAAGAACTTCTAATATGGATACATGTGAGTGAAAGGTGACCGTTCAAGGATAAAAAGGAATGTTAAAAATAGTGCAGGCAAAACACAGAATATATAGAGGATGACAGTTGCCCTGAAAGTGTTCTTTAATCAAAACTAAATGGCAAAATACAATAAAAATAAACATAAAAGGAAGGAAAAATAATTGTCAGTCTAGAATTCTAAATTGAGTTAGTCATTCATTATTAAAAGAAATAAAGAATCTTTGTAATGACACAGATATTTACTGAAAGAAAAACAAAATGACAATTTCACAAGAAAAAATGCATACAAAGGAAGGAATGAGATACAAAAAGTGCTGAACTCAGATATTGACAGAAAATGTTGGTAAGTTTAACCAGTGAATGTAAAAGAAAAGAAAATTAAATGTAGCTAAATGTTGTACCCTAGAAAATGTGAAACTAATGTTTAGAAAACTCTAACAAAGAAGATAGAAAGGGGAAATGGGAAGAAAGGTGTTGAGTGAATAAAAATGCTAAGGAGTTTCTTATTTCAAGAGACAGAAATCAATATGTTGAAGAAAGTCAGACCTTGTTAGAAATAGTTACAATTCAGTACTGATGTTAAATATTTATGGACATCCAAAAATAAATTAAAAATACATGTGGCTTCCAAATGCACAGAAAAAACTAGGATAGCATATAGAAAACTTTAAAATACAATAAAAGATTTCAATGAAAAAGAGAAAATTAGGTTAAAGGATGTTAAATATAAATATAATTTTAAGTCATATGTTCAGAACAATTAAATTTATTAATAAACAATTATAAATAAACTATAATATATAAATTATATATAAATTATAATATTTAAACTATAAACAATTAATTATAAACTATTATACCTATATACATATTTTCTTTTAAGATTTTATTTATTTATTTGTGTGAGAGAGAGAGGGAGGCAGGCAGAGGGAGAAGCAGGCTCCCCACCGAGCAAGGAGCCCAATGAGGAACTCCATCCCTGGACCCGGGGATCATGACCTGAGACGAAGGCAGATGTTTAACCGACGGTGCCACCTAAGCATCACCCTATATACATCTTTTAAGACAGTTAAAATAAATGTTGAAGAAGCATATATATCAAATGGCAACCAAAAGAAAGTAGAATTATCCAAATGAAATTATAAAAAATAATTTAAGTAAAATATTAAAAGATAACAAAATGGCTAATAATGATAAAAGAAGCATTCCATAAGAAGATTTAAAAAATCGTGAAGTTTTATACACACAAAGCAAGGCCCAAAAATATGTAATAAAAAACTCAAGTATAAAGTTATAATCATAGTAGATGTCTCAGTATGCTCCCATAAATATGTAAACTGTTGAAGCAGTATAAAAATTTGTAATCAATCACATAGACATATATAGAAAAGCTATTCAATACATGTGTTGTTTTTTTTTTTTTAAAGATTTTTATTTATTTATTTGACAGAGAGAGACACAGCGAGAGAGGGAACACAAGCAGGGGGAGTGGGAGAGGGAGAAGCAGGCTTCCCGCCGAGCAGGGAGCCCGATGCGGGGCTCGATCCCAGGACCTGGAATCATGACCTGAGCCGAAGGCAGACGCCCAACGACTGAGCCACCCAGGCGCCCCTATTCAATACATGTTTAAGATGATGATGGAGGAGAACCAAACTCACTCGTTAAAATACATGCAAAAAATGCGCGAAAATATAGGCAATCTGCCTTCAGCCCTACGGAGGATAAAATATGGCTATAAATTAATTGATGTTTCTCATACTCAAAGTGGAATCTCATTAATCTCTCTTGAAAATGGCTTGGTTTTAATGACTTGGTTGACCCATAGAGTATCATCAAGTGACGCTAGGCAGTTATTAGCCTAGTCTCTGAAAACACTAACAGTTTCTACTGTTGCTCTTTTGGGGCCTTGAACAGCTATATAAGAAGTCCATCTACTCTGAAGCTGCCATGCTCTAACAAAGCCCAAGACACAGAGGACTAAGTATAGGTTCCTCAATGGAACTCCAACTTTGTAATTATCTCTACCAGAGGCCAGAATGTGATTGTGCTAAACCAACTTAGACTTCAAGTTTAATCCCTCCACCAAATGAGTATCACCAAGCTGTTTGTTGACACGTCTTGGAGTAAGAGAATTAGTAAGTAGAATATTCCCCAAATTCTTGACCTACAAAATTTTAAAATACAGCAAAATACTTTTTGTTTAATCTTATGGGCTACTTTGTTATGGAGCAATAGATACTGAGAACAAACAATGTTTTAAAAAGCATCTATCAGGGGTGCCTGCATGGCACAGTTAGTTAAGCTTCTGACTCTGTGTTGGTTCAGGTCATGATCTCAGGATCGTGAGATCGAGCCTCATGTGGGATGCACCCAGAGTGAAGTCTGCTTGAGATTCTCTCTCTCCCTCTCCCTCTGCCCCTCCCACTCATACATGCTCTCTCTCAAATAAATAAATAAATCTTTAAAAGTAAATAAAAAATAAAAAGCATATATCAGACTATATATATACATATTTTACAAATTCAAGCATCAGTATTGAAAAACAGACTAATGGAGCCCACCACATTAAGAGATTGAAACAAGACAAGATTTTGCCTCAATAGATGCAAAAAAATCAGTAGAATGAACCATTAATGTATAATAACATTGAATAAATTGATCTGTTCAATTTACAAGTAGAAAAAAACCCATATTTAATCTAAAATGTTAGCAAAATGCATTTAATGCAGCCTTTTTTAGGAAAAAAAAAATTTACTATTAATGTCAGTATTCTGCATAGTTCAAGGTTTTTCACAGTTTAGTTGTCCAGGGATGACCATTCATAGTGGTCGCTTAAATCTCATGAAATGGATAGATAGATAGGTAGATAGATTGATAGATAGATGCACTTCAGATTTTTGCTGCTTAAGAGACTGAGTCTGTTATATTTTCTAATCATCTTAAGATAAACAGATGGCTTCTATTCAAGCAAAGCAAAACAGTAATTATACACATCTGTACAATACCAATAAAATCTAATATATCCAGAAGCTATTGGCTGCCATTTCATGACAACAGTCTCTGAGAGTAACATTTGTATACTCATTTAGTCATTTTTTCTAAAAGCTATAATGACACCCAAATGATTTTTATCATGCAAAACATAAGAGATGTGCCTTTGATTCATTCCTGTGTTAAAAAAAAAAAAGCTATTGACTGTCAATAGAATATCAAGCTTGTTAATGTTAGTGTCTCTTTGCCATTTTTCTTCCTTTGTGTGACACAGATATTTGCTTCTGTTTGTAAAGAAAGCTCATGTTTACACAGTTACTTGAAGAAACTTGTATATTCCTATCATCAGGGGTATGATAAATATTACACCTCCAAAAATCATGCTAAAAATACTGATTACCAGCAAAGCTGAGTACAGTTCGTTGAATTCTAAACGTTTCTTCAGAATTTTCATACACAGGCAAAAATGCCATCACCTAAAGTAGGGTGTTGAAGTTCCACGTGAAGGAACAGCAGCTTAGCCATCTGGAGAGATACTTTAAAGGTTTTTATTGTCCAATTGGTTTCTCTAGTTCTGTATGGCAGCCTGTAGACACCCACATTTTCTGTCTAGAAGTGCAAATGAATGCTTTTATTTCTGGCAGCTCATGTAAGATGATGCACTCCAGATAGCCAGACTGAAATGCTTCTGGCAACCAAAATAATTTCATTAGCCCAGTTAGAATGACATGCATAAAATTCAAATTATACCCTGTAAAATCAATTCTCATTACTAATCTTAATGGGCCCAATATGTTTTTTGTATATAAAAAATGATAAAGAGTTTAGCTTAATTTCAGGATCAAATGAAAATACACATTTCTGAATGTTTGTGGAAATCGTGCAGTTTATTGTAGTAAAAAAAAGTCTAACAGTAATTTTAAAGGAAATTAGGAGGAACAACTGTTAGAAGTACTGCCAGAAATTTTACATTCAATTTAGTTATTTCTGTCTTTCAAATTCCCTTTCTCACTTCAATTAAATCTGTATTGATCACTGTGAGTTAAATGGCATATGCATAAATAAATTTTCATTGTCTAAATAGGAAAGTTTACCTATGTCAGCAAAGTTGAGTGAAGTTGGTGAAAAATGACTTTATTATTGAGAAAGTTATTAACCACTTAGGCCAATGTAATTCAATAAGTATTTATTACTATCTATCTTATAGAGTACTTTTAAAGTCACTTGTAGGAATATTGGTAGGAGGTATAGGTAAGAAAACAGATAATATGTTTTTTTCATTCTTTTTTCTCTTTTTTAAAGATTTTATTTATTTGACAGAGAGAGAAAGAGCACAAGTAAGGAAAGCAGCAGGCAGAGGGAGAGGGAGAATCAGGTCATGGGATCATGACCTGAGCGGAAGGCAGAGACCTAACCTACTGAACCACCCAGGCACCTGATAATCCGTTTCTTAACAAACTTACAGTTCCTTTAAAAGTTTTAGATATAAACAGTATCAACTAAAAAACAATACAAAGAAAGCTCAAAAAGTGGATCATAAAGTAGGGATAATAAGAATTCAGAAAATAGGGACTGGTAATGGTTGAATGGATAGACATCAATTTCTTGGCGAAAAGGGGACCTTACCCAGATATTGAAAGATGGGTAAAATATGAATGGAATTTGGGTTAAGAGTTACATGAGTCAATGATATAGCTGTGAGTATGGCTGTGACATATAGCACATAGTGATAAATTTGATGTTTTAGGAGTGGTCAGTTGTTAAAATGCTCAAGTAAAATGAGGAATGATTGTGAAATGACAGGCATTGAAACTATCTTGATACTTAAGGAAAGGGAAATTTGGATGAAACAAAATTGCTAAAGGGTGTAAGTGCAAAACATGACATCTAAAGGATGAAACAGATTAGTGTCTTATAAAGGATGCAACTATATCTATATGTGTTTATATAGATATACATTTATAATAATAAAGCTGGATTGCTGGACTAGTGTTTAGAATGGTAAACTTATAAAGATCATGTGAGTTATGTGGCATAGCAACATAATAATTACACCTCACTTGTTCCTCATTCAACACACATTCCTTTAAAGAAAATGAATAATCACAAAAAAATGAACTAAAATGGGGGAGATAGAACTTGTTTTGATGTTATACATTACATTAAAACTTATATGGTAATTGAGAACACTGATTGAGCCAAATTTGCTCAAGACAGAATAAAAGTTTTCATACAGACTACACATGAGAAATATTTGTCAAGCAGATACACATGGGCGTAGGACTAATTTCTTAGAATTAGAATATACGTATTGTAGAACGGAAGAACATCTTCATAGGTTATTTTTCAAATTTGAAATCCCAACCATGACCATTTAATTCCTACACGAAATAACTAAGAGTCAAAATCAGAAAGGATTATAATTGGTACAAATGACATCTAATTTAAGATCTTTAAGAATGTACTTCACATGCAGAATATATAATCTCACCTTTACCATCAACTTGGCTCATTAGGTTACCCTGTGAAGGTAGTAGAGTATCAGGTAAAGAATATTAGACAAATAATTAATCCCTACCCATGTAATGCTGACAGGTGGGAATCCAATAATCAAAAACCTACAAACTTACAGTGTAGCACATTTAATTCTGGAAAAGTTCTAATTATGAGAAAATACTCCTTTAGAGTGTTGGCATATCTAATTTTGTATTGTTATTGCTATTTGGTCCATGTTGCAGCATACAGATAGATTGAATCTCTCTAGCACAAGTTTACAAAAAGAGTGCATAATGATAATATGGGTATGTTTGGCTGTTTTTATTTGTTTGTTTAAAGAGGATACTTTGTTCATAGAGATGCATACTGAAATATATGTGGATTAAATATTTCAGATTTCCTTCAAATACTTAGGCCCAGGAGGACTAGGTGAGGGTAGAGAAAACAAAATTAGCAATAAGATAATTGTTGCAGCTGCATAATGGGTACACAGACATTTGCTATACAATTCCTTCTACTTTTATATATGTTTAAGTTTTTTTATAATAAAAAAATTAAGGGTGCCTGGGTGGCTCAGTTGGTTAAATGGTGGACTCTTGATTTTGGCTCAAGTCATGATCTCAGAGTCATGGGATCTAGGCATGGGCGGTGGGATGGAGCCCTGCATTGGGCTCTGCACTCAGCACAGAGTCTGTTTGTCCCTCTCCATCTGCTCCTCCTCTCTCTCTCTCTCTCCATATACAAACATACATACATACATATATATATATATTTGTGTGTGTGTGTATGTGTGTATATATATATATATATAAAATAAATAATTTTTTTTAAAAAATTAAACGAGACAAAAAAGACATATCATCACTTCCCATCCCAGCTCCATATTTTCCCTAAGCTAAAATACCAGAGGAAATGACAAATTTCCTACATATGAAATATCTTTAGGATATAGAAATATTATTGTAAGAATATTATGAGAAGCTTTCCTGCTTCATCAAACATAATCATTCATAGTAGGGAAAAAAATCCTTTTAAGTACTGGCTAAGTTTATTAAAAAAAAATAAAACAAATGAAGGAAATCTTCTGCAGACACAAATAAAATGGAAATCACTGTGATAAGTGTGAACAAATTCTGAGCTGCCCTGAGGACATGCCCTAATTGTAAAACTGAAAGTCATGGATTTTTATGTCCTGTGGGGGATTTCAGAAAGGAAATTAAGCCTTATCAAAAGGGAACTAGAAACCAAGAACCAAGATTTTCATATAAAACCACAACCTGGTAGAGCTTCCATTACCTGTGAAACTATAAGCTGTGGGAGAGAAAAAAAAAAAAGCTCTACACAAAGCCAATCTGTTAAATTATTGTTTTACATTCTAAGTAGGATAAAAGAATTCTACCCTGTAATTGGTAAATATAAATAGGTTCTCAAACTACAAACTTGCCCTACATACTTGGGTAAGATACCTTAATATGAGATATAAATTTAAAATAATTCCTGATTGGTAGAACCTAAGAGTGCTGTCTGAAACAAATACATATTCTGCCTTGAATAATTCACCTTAAATCTAGCACCTCAAAATTCCAAAAGACAAAATTAAATTCTAGTGGGTTGCAGAGAAGGAAATTACTGAAAACTTGATTGTAAAATACTCATATATAAAATGTAAAAAAAATAAAATAAGACCCAGAAATAAAAGACTATCAACAGGATCAAACAAGATTTATAAAACTATCACAATGTTTCTGCAAACTGTTATATATGAGAGAGAGAGATAAAAAAGAGAAAGAAAAACTCAACAGATGGAGTTAATACAACCTAAACAGAGCTAAAGAGAAAATTAGTCAACAGAAAAGACCAATGTGAAAAATTTAACCAGAAATTCAGTAAACAGAAAGAAGGAAAATATATAAGAAGAATAAAGAAGTATGGAGGACAAATAAGAATATTTATCATGGGTCTAATTTGATTGCTCAAGGATAGATGAAAATAGAGAAGTCATAGTCAGTGAGAAAATGACTAAGAATTTTCCACAACTGATAAGTCATTAATCCCCAAATTCCGAAAGCACACAAAAACCTAGGAAGAATATATAAAAAGAAATCTACAACAAAGTGTATTTTAAAACTGCCCAAAATGCATTAAAACAAACATGTCTTAAAAACAGAGAAGTCATTATATACAAATAAACAATAATTATATTAACGTGAGAATTTGCAACATCAATAGAAAATGCTGAAATAAAATCTGAGTGTTAAGAGAAAATAACTATAAGCTTAAAACTCTACACCTGGGATAAAAAAACACAACATTCAGTTATGAGAATGAGGCAAAGGCCTTTTCAGAAATAATGAATTAACAAATCATACTTCATCAATAGAGGAAGAATTAGAAAACTGGAAACTGATTCTAGAAAGAAGACATAAAATACAAAATGGTTGGAAGTTATAAGATTCCCCAAATCCATCCATGTTGTCCCAAAGAGCAGGATTTCCTTTCTCATAGCTGAACAATATTCCATTGTGTGTGTGTGTGTTTGTGTGTGTGTGTGTGTGTGTGTGTGTGTGTGTATACACACATCTTCTTTTCACCCCTGAGTATGATGTTAGCTCTGGGTTTATCATATGGTGTTTATTATGTTGAAGTATGTTCCTTCTGTACCCATTCATTGAGAGATTTTTATCATGACTGGATGTTGACTTTTGTCAAATACTTTTTTTTTGCTATTGAGATGATCATATGATTTTTATATTTCACTTTTTTAATGTAATGTATCACATTGATTGATTTGTGTATGTTGAACCATCTTTTGATCTCTGGAATAAATCTCACTTGACCATAATATATGATCTTTTTAGCATATTTTTAAATTTAGTTTGCTAATATTTTGTTGAGGATTTTTGCATCTATGTTCAATAGGGATATTGGCCTGTAATTTTCTTTTTGCTTGGTGTTTTTGTCTGGTTTTGGTATCAGGATCAGGGTAATGCTGGCCTCATAAAGTAAGTTTGGAAGTGTTCCCTCCTCTTCTACTTTTTGGAAGAGTTTGAAAAGGATTGGCATTAACTCCTCCTGAAAAGTTTGGTAGAATTCACTAGTGAAGCCATGTGATCCTGGAATTTTGTTTATTGGGAGGTGGTTGTTTCTGATTCAGTCTCATTACTAGTAATTTGTACAGATTTGCTATTTCTTCATGATTCAGTCTTGGGAGGTTATACATTTCTAGAAATTTATCCCTTTCTTCTCGTTTGTCAAATTTATAGGCATATAATAGTTCATAGTCATCTCTCATGATCCACTGTATTTCTGTGGTACAATTATAATTTCTCCTTTCCTTTCTGATTTTTGAGTTTCCTTTTTTTTTCTTGTTAAAGGTTTGTCTATTTTTATTGTATTTTCAAACAATGAGCTCTTAGTTTCATTGATATTTTCCATTGTCTTTCTAGTCTATTTCATTATTCCAATTCTAGTCTTTGTCATTTCCTTCCTCTACTAAATTTGGGTTTTGTTTGTCATTCTTTTTCTAGTTCCTTGAAGTGTAAAGTTATACTGTTTATTTGAGCTCTTGCTAGTTTCTTAATTAGATGTTTATCACTATAAACTTTTCTGTTAATACTGATGTGCTACATACTGTAAGTTCTGGTATGTTGTATTTCCATTTTTATTTGTCTCAAGTTATTTTTTGGTCTCTTTTTTGATTTCTTCTTTGTTGTATTAGTTGTTCAGCAACATGTAGTTTAATCTCCACATCTGTGAAATTTCCAGTTTTCTTCTTGTAATTGATTTCTAGTTTCTTACCTTTGTGGGTGTAGAGAGGCTTGATATGATTTTCATCTTAAATTTGTTAAGACATTCTGTGGCTTAACCCATGATCTATCCCAGAGAATGTTCCATGTGCACTTGAGAAAAAAATGTATTCTGCTTCTGTTGGATGAAATGTTCTGTAAATATCTAAGTCCATCTGGTCTAACAGGTAGTTTAAGTCCAATATTTTCTTATTGATTTCATGTCTGAATGATCTGTTCATTATTAGAGGTGAGATATTGAAGTCTCCTATTATTATTGTATTGCTGTCTATTTTTCCTTTTAGGTCTGTAAATATTTGCTTTATATATTTAGATATTCCTATGTTAGGTGCATCAGAATATTTAAAAAACTGAAGAGAAGAATATAGAAGTATTTTTTACTATGTTAGGTGCATCAGGATATTTAAAAAATGGAAGAGAAGCATATAGAAGTATTTTTTAAAGTGTTTTTTAACCAAGGTGGTTATACATTCATAGCAAAATATTCATGACAATGTAAAGGGCACTGTGATATAAAAATAAAAGTTAAAAAATGTCATAAGATTATTAAAAGAACATTTGAAATTTTCATTATATTATCATTATTATAAAATGATAATTTCAAAAGTATATGCACCATATAGCATAGTTTTAAATAATGCATACAGATTAGTTTCCAGAAACAAAAGCACAAACATAAGGATACTTGATTTTTAATATATGGGACACTGGAGAAAAATATTATTTGAAATATTAATTCATCAAAGATATCACTAAGAGCATCATAAAATGGCATGAAATGGGCCACAGAGTAATATAAATTATTTGTAGCACATTTACTCAATAAAAATTCCTAACAAGAATGTATCAAGGTCTCCTTTAAATCAGTGAAAAAATGAAAAATTTGAAACACAAATGAAAAATTTAAATGTAATATCTAAGAAGTTAATATATATTTGGAAATTGCTCAACATCATTAATCTTCAGGGAAATAAAGAAGAAAAACTAAAGGAAATCAAAAATCACCCATCAGAAGGCTTGAAATTAAAAGATTGATGGTGCCAACTATCACTGAAGATGGAGAATAATGAGAATCCCTACATATTACTGATAGAAAGGTAATTTGGTAAAATCACTTTCAGAAGCTGATTGACATTATTTATTAAATTTTAACATTTTCATAACCAATGGCCCAGTAACTACCTAAAGAGAAACCCAACAGAAATGTATTAATATGTGTACAAAAGGGCATTTAAAGGAATGTTTATAACAGCATTATACATACAAGCCAAAAGCTGTTATCCTCAACAAAAGAATAGATAAATACACTGTGATATATCAATCTGTTTTACTGTTGGAATAATATACAGAATTAAAAATAAACAAGTTATTGGTACAACACATGTGGATGAGTCTCACAAACATGTTATATTGAGACAGAAGACAACATAATCTGTGCCTTTCATTAAACAAATAAAAATAATCTCTGATAGTGGAAATCAGGGTAGTGATTATTTTCTAAAATGATTGAGTAGGTTTCTGTGGTAGTGGTATAGTCTGTTCCCTTCTGTGTTTACGGTTAACAACTTTTTGTGTTTATTTAAGTATGTACATATGAAATGTATATTTTGTTTTACTTTAATAAAAATTATACTTAAAATATATACAAAGCAGGGGCACCTGAGTGGCTCAGTAGGTTAAGTGTCTGCCTTCAGCTCAAGTCATGATCCCAGGGTCGTGGGATCCAGCCCCTGTGTTGGACTCCCTGCTCAATGGGAAGCCTGCTTCTCCCTTTCCCTCTGCAGCTCCCCTTGCTTGTGCTCTCTCACTCTCTCTTGCTCGCTCGCTCTCTCAAATAAATAAATAAAAATAAAAAATATATATATATACACAAGCAAAAACTGATGGTTAACACAAGTGGAAATTCTAATAGTCACAAACTTATTAGGAATTTTAAAAAAATATTTCTGAGTAGTTTAGAGATCAAGTGGATACAAAACCAGTAAATACATAAAAGAGTTGAAAGATCAAGTGAAAAGAACTTGGTTTGGAAGGCATGTAGAGTACTTCCATTTCAACTATAGAAGTTGAAATTAAAAGAATTGACTACTTACTAGGCACATCTGAATAAATTTTAAAGAATCAGACTATATTTTCTCACAGTGCAAATAAATAATCAATAATGGTAACAACAACAAAAATAGAAACAAAATATATTTAGAAATATAAAAACTTGCTTTTAAATGACTTGTGAGTCAAAGAAGAAATGATAAATGATTTCTTAAATATTTAGGAAAGTTTATAATGCAACATATGCAGTAGTTTAAGAGCTCTTCATCAAAATCACTAGGCATAAGAAGTTTTACATTATTACCAAATGTAAGAGATGTGGACAACATTGCAGTAGGAAAGAGATTAAAATCATTAAGGTATCTTTACTCACAATTAAGAAAGGATAAAATTAATCGACTAAGTATCAAAATTAAAGAGTAGGTTTTTTTGTCTGTGTGGTTGATTTCGCATAATAAATGCAAAATTGGGGAGAAGAGTACTTTTAAAAATACAAATTCTAATTGTAGTATAAAACAAAGAAAATAGAAAGTTAAAATGTAATAAAAAGTTGTATCTGGGGGAAAAGAACTAATTGAATAGACAAACCATCAGCAATTCAAATCAAGAAATATTGAGACAAAAAAAATATTGAGACAAATTAATATTAGTAACAATAATAATGAGATAGGGGCCCAAGTATTACATAATACAAATATTAAAATGTAATCAAAGAAATAATACATTTGAAAATCAAGAAAAATCAAACATCTTTTAGAAAAATATAAGTAGTTAATAATACTCAGTATAAAAATAGAAACACTGAATTGTCTTGTGATTCTTATAGAAATTTAATCATTAGTTTAAAATCCATCCATCAAATTCACTAACACAGATGTTTTTTTTTTTTTTTTTTTTTTAAAGATTTTGTTTATTTATTTGACAGAGAGAGATACACAGCGCGAGAGAGAACACAAGCAGGGGGAGTGGGAGAGGGAGAAGCAGGCTTCCCGCAGAGCAGGGAGCCCGATGCGGGGCTCGATCCCAGGACTCCGGGATCATGACCTGAGCCGAAGGCAGACGCTTAACGACTGAGCCACCCAGGCGCCACAACACAGATGTTTTTAAGAGTTTATCAGACATTCAAAAAACTGGTAACAGTGATTATTTTTAAATTATTCCAGAAAATAGGATAAAAAGAAATAGTTTACAATGTATTTTTGAAACTATAATATATTTTATTACTTAAATCAGAAAATGAGTATAAGATAAATTTTACCATATAATATAAATTGTATGCTTAAATAAGAAATCCTAAACATAAGCAAACTAAATATACAACTATATAAAATAATTGTGCTTTATGAACATGTTGTGAGTATTCCAGTAATGGAAGAAAATCAATTAATATAATGATAAAACCTGCACATGTGATTTTTGAAATAATAGAGTAAGGGAGAAAATCTTTATGATCATGTCAGTGTAATATTTCTATATAAATGAATCCTATTATTTTTAAAAAGGTTTATTAGCAAACCAACAATAGATAGATAATGCATTTACCTGATAAAGAATATGTGTAACCTTTGTTTTTACAAAATTATGCTATGCATGAATTCAAAATGCATGCATACACTTATTTTAATATTTAATGGTGACATTTCAAGTACACCTTAGAAAACCAGAAATGAAACCTAACATTCTATATTATTTTCTATTCAACATTCTACTAAAAGTTGTAGCCATTATAATCCAAACTAAAGACAGTCACTATTTGAATAATATAAAATGATCTATGGAGAAAAAATAAACAAGTTTAGCAAGGTTTTTGGACACATGATTAATAAAAACAAAATCAATCTTCGTTATAAGCCAGCAAGAGTTAGAAAATATATAAGTAGTTGTCATTTATCACACAAAATAAGGTATTTAACAATAAATACAACAGAAAATAAGCATACAATTTATGAAAAAATGTAATAATATTAAATGACATTAAAGAATGCTCAAATAAAAGGAAAGATGCATTCATGAATAGAAAAACTCAACATATTAAGCATCCCAATTGTATTCAAATATACAAATTGTGATGTGTTTTTTTCAGAGAACTAGATGCATAATTATAAAGTTCATACAGAGGTTCCAATGACCAGGATTAGGCAAGATATTTATAGAAAAGCATAACAAGGCATAAACTTTGTAGTGTAAGATGTCACAAATTATTATAAAGTTATAGTAAGCAAAACAGTGTGGTATTGGCAAAGGGCTAAACAAATAAACCAAAGGAATAAAATAGGGAACCCAGAAGCAGACTCTAGCATATATTGAAACTTGGCATAAAATACAGTTGACAATCATTTTAGAAAGAAGTAAAATTTAATCTCTGGAATCAGATTTCTCACTGTTGGGGGGAGAATTTAGATAAACAAGAGAGACATTCTAGAATGATCCCTGTAGTACTGGGCTGGAGAAATAAATCTGAACTCATATTTAACTAAATGCATTTAGAGATAGATAGCTACAGAAATGAGCATTCAAATGCATATTCATGGGATTGTATACATACATATAATACTAATTCTGCTGAGAGGACCTAGAAGCAATGCAGTGGAAATGAGCACAATCATTACTAAGATTTTTATTTCTAAATACTATTTCCAGTCAAAAAACAGAACACCTTGGAAAAATGACTGAATCTAATAATGGATTAAGTAAAGTACACAATGGCACCCTGGAGTATCTTGTCAGACCAGAAATTAGAGAAGTGTTCATAAGACATAAGGATGATATATGCCATAGAGACGCAGGAACCAGCTTGGAAAAGCTGTCAGTGGCCAAAGCTGGAACAGCTTGCACAAAAAACATAACATAGTATTGGATCATAACCCAAAGTAGAAAATAAATATTCATGTCCATAATGATAAATAAATAATTGAGTCAATAAATGGAGGAGAAAGATAAATCTTCTTACATAATAATTCCAAATATTATGTTTATGTACTTCCTTGTATATGAGGTGAAGTTTAATTCTCACTCACTCATCCTCCTTGAGGATAGACTAGATTAATGACTTTGAAATAAAAGAATAGGGAAAGGAAAAGAAATATTAGTAACTTTGCAATGGAGGAATTTGGCAAATGCCACTAAATTAAATAACTACAGTTAACACCTATATCATATGATATCATATATACCTGATATCTTGTGATGAGAAGGGTACTTCATTTCTTTGTAAAAGTCAATAACTTAGTCTAATCATGAGAAAAACAGACAAACCAATATTGAGGAACATTCTACAGATACCTAATCAGTTTTCTTCATGACTGTTAAAGTCAGAAACTATAAAGAAAGACTGAGAAATTTTCACAGGCCAGAGGAGACTGGGGAGATATGATGAAATACAAAGGTGGTACTCTGGATTGGATCTTGATGCAGAAAGAGGGCATTGATGGAAAAACTGGTAAAATCCAAATGATAGAAAAACTGGTGAAATCTAAATAATGTATGGTATAGGGATGCCTGGTGGCTCAGTGGTTAAGTGTCTGCCTTTGGCTCAGGTCATGATCCCAGGGTCCTGGGATTGATCCCTGCATCAGGCTCCTTGCTCAGCGGGGAGCCTGCTTCTCCCTCTGCCTGCTCTGCTTGTTGCTCCCCCTGCTTGTACTCTCTCTCTCTCTGAAAAATCAATAAAACCTTAAAAAAAATAATGTATGGCATAGTGATACATCAATATCAGTTTTCTAGTTTGACAAATACACCATAGTAATGTGAAATGTTAAAAGTGGGTTGATTGGATGAGGGTTATATAGGAACACTCTGTGCTTTTCTGTAAATCTAAGTTTATTGAAATATAAAAAGTTTATTTTTAAAAAATGGAAACGTGAAAAATAATAAAAACAAAAAATAAAAACTTTAAACCTGATAACGTAAAAAAATGGCAAAGGTGTAATATATAGTATGCATAAATAATACATCATATCATTAAGAAATAACAATCAGAAAGGAAGAAAGCTATACAAAAAAACAAAACATCAAAGATTTATAAAACAAATTATTTTTTTTTTTTATTTTAATTCCAGTATTAAGGAATATACTTGTCATGAGTACTGGGTGTTGTATGGAAGTGTTGAATCATTGTATTGCACAACTGAAACTAATATTACACTGTATGTTAACTAACTGGAATTTAAATAAAAACTTAAAGAAATAAATTTTAATTCCAGTATACTTAACTCACAGTGTTATATTAGTTTCAGGTGTGCAATACACTAGTTCAATAATTCTATACCTTACTCAGTGCTCATCCTGGGAAGTGTACTCTTAATCTCCTTCATCTATATCACTCATACTTCCCCACCTACCTGCCCTCTGGTAACCATCAATTTGTTCTCTATAGTTAAGAGTCTGATTTTTGGTTTGTCCCCTTTTTCTTTGTTCATTTGCTTTGTTTCTTAAATTCCACATAAGAGTAAAATCATATGGTGTTTGTCTTTCTCTGACTGACTTATTTGACTTAGCATTATACTCTCTAGGTCCATCCACATTGTTACAAATGGTAAGCTTTCAGTCTTTTTTATGGCTCATTAATATTCTTCTGTGTGTGTGTGTGTGTGTGTACCACCTTTTCTTTATCCATTCATCTATTGATGGACACTTGGGCTGCTTCCATAATTTGGTTAATTCAAATAATGCTTGAATAAAAATAAGGGTGCATATATCCTTTCAAATTAGTGCTTTTTCATTCTTTGGGTAAATATCCAGTAGTGCAATTACTAAATCATATGGTGTGATTCTATTTTTAATTTTTGAGGAACCTCCATACTATTTTCCACAGTGGCTGCCTCAGTTTGCATTCTTAACAGCAGTGCACCAGGCTTCCTTTTTCTCCACATACTCACCAACACTTTTTGTTTGTGTTTTTGATTTTAGCCATTCTTTTTTTTTTTTTTTTTAGATTTATTTATTTATTTTAGAGAGAGAGAGAGAGAGAGTGAGAAAGAGTGACTGTGGAGGGGAGGGGCAGAGGGAGAGGGAGAGAGAAACTTAAGCAGACTCTGCACTGAGCATGGAGATGACCTGGGGCTCGATCTCACAACCCTGAGATCATGACCTGAGCCAAAACCAAGAGTCAGATGCTTACCCGATTGCATCACCCAAGTGGCGCCCCTGATTTCAGCCATTCTTAAAAGTGTGAGGTTATAACTCATTATAGTTTTGGTTTGCATTTCCCTGATAATTACTGATGTTGAGCATCTTTTCATATGTCTGTTGGTCATCTGTACATCTGCTTTAGAGAAATGTCAGTTCATGTCTTCTGCCCATTTTTAATTGGATTATTTGGGTTTTTTGGTGTTGAGATGTATGAGATGCATCAGTTCTTTATATATTTGGGGTACTAATCCTTTATTGGATGTGTCATTTGCAAATATCTTCTCTCATTCAGTAAGTTGTCTTTTAGTTTTGATGATTGTTTCCTTTGCTTTGCAGAAGTTTTATTTTGATGTGGTCCCAATATTTTATTTTTGCTTTTGTTTCCCTTGCCTCAGGAGACCTACCTAGGAAAATATTGCTATGGCCAGTGACCTTCTTGGGTTGATTTTGTTGAGGGCTCTGTGCCTCCTGGGTCTGGATTTCAGTTTCCTTCCCCAGATTTGAGAAGTTTTCAGCTGTTACTTCTTCAAATAAATTTTTAGCCCTCTTTTCTCCCTCTTCTCCTTCTCCGTGCCAGCAAGGTCCCTATCATGCAAATGTTACTACACTTGATGGTTGTGCTGAGTTGCCTTAGTCTGTCTATCTATCTGTCTATCTATCTATCTATCTATCTATCTATCTATCTATCTATCATCAATCAGTCATCTATCTATCTGTCTATCTATCTATCATCTATCTATCTATCTATCTCTCTATCTATCTATATTTTTCCTCTCTCTAGGTTAGCCTGATTGCTTTCCAATGCTCTTCTTCCAGGTTGCTGATCTGTTCTTCTGGTTCCTCTAGTCTACTACTTATTCATTCTAGTGTATTTCAGTTATTGAGCTCTTCATCTGTGCTTGATCCTTTTCTATATCATCTATCTCCATTGGAAGTCTCCCCGAGACTCCAGTCTTTTCTAAGTCTGGTGAGTATATTTACGATCATTACTTTAAAGTCTTTATTAGACATAGTACTTATCTCAATGTCATTTAGCTCTCTTGTTGTGATTTTTTCCTGTTCTTTTACATGGGACATATTCTTCTGTCTCCTCATTTTGTCTAACTTTCTATGCCTGTTTCTATGTGTTAGGAGAGGCAGCTATGTCTCCTGCTCTTGAAAGTAGTGGTCTTGAAGAAGAGGTGCTTTAGTGTCCTGCAGTGCAATGTTCCCTGTTCACCAGAACCTGGCACTTTAGGGGTATTTCCTATGTGTGTTGCATGTGTGTTACTGTTGTGGCTGAGCTACATTTGCCTTCAGTCCAGTCATTTGCAATGGCTGTCTTTGGCTGTTGTAGGTAGGATTTGGTTCCTGTGTTTTTAGTTGGCCAGTCTGGAGCTGCCTTGTGCTTGAGTTTAGTCACACCAAGCATTTGCCAGAGATGCAATAACACTGAACTCCATGGTGCTTTTCCTGTGTTGTCCCATGAAAAGCTTTCATTGATGGGCAGGGCCTGCAGTCAGACCAAATATCTATGTCCAGCCCACTGCTGGAGCCACAGTTGGACTAGTGTGTGTGGTTTTCTTCCCCTCTCTCTGGAGCATGAGTTACTTTGGACTGGTGCCGGCCTCTGTCAGGGCTGATTGTACACTGTCAGGCTTATGGCCCCCTCTGGATGGGCTCCAGCCAAGGGCATATTGGAGGGGGCAGTTCTACAGAAGAACATGGGGCCCGGTGAGTGGTGCCAGCAAGATCTGCTCGTTCATTGCAGGAGGGAACCTGGAGCTGCCTGGGAAAGCTCCTGTTGAGACCTGCTATGTTGGAGGTAGGGGATCCTGAGAAGACTTCAGTAGTGGGACACACTGTTAGCAAGTTAGGTGGAGAGTGTTGGTGGTGTGCTGGTTCCTGCAGGTGCCTATGTATCTCTGCTGGGGGGGAGGGAGGGAAGCTGTGCCTGCCAGCATTTTTCATCTTAGAGAAGTCTCCCAAAAGTCCCTGACTCTCCAACACAATCTCTGAAAATTAGTAAATAAATATGCTTTGAGTATACTCCAGGCATTTTCCACCTGCTGCTTCTATGTGGTATCTCAGCTGAGCTGTTTGTGGTGCTGTCTCTTTAAGATGGGGGACTCTGCCCTCTGGCTCTCCCAAAATGAGCCTCTGATTTTTAAAGTTCCAGGTGTTAAGTCCCACTGATTATTAGGCCCTTCTGATTTCAAATCCAAATGTTATGGGGATTTTTCTTCCCTGGATGTGTCCCTTGTGCCTGGGGTACTTAACACGGGAGTCTGTCCTTCCCTCATCTAGCACCTCCACATCTCTCCCTCCTGTGGACAGTTCCAAAGGTCCGTGTAGCTCAAGACCACATCACCATCCTTCCTACCCTCTTTGATGTGGCCTTTTCTCTACATTTAGCTGTGGAGAGTTTGTTCTGCCAGTCTTCAAATCATTTTTACACTAATGTAGCTGTTACCTATTGTATCCGTGGGGAGATGAAAATCCTCCTACTCTGTCTACTTCCCTAAAAGTTATAAATTGTTACATGCAAACAATGAATCATGGAACACTACATCAAAAACTAATGATGTAATGTATGGTGATTAACATAACATAATAAAAAATAATAGTAATTAAAAAAAAGACATTTTTAAGATGTTCAACCCCATTAGTAATCATGTAATTACAAATTCAAACAACTGCTTACAATGACAGAATACAATATCAAGTATTGGTGAAAATGTCAAACAGTAACCATATTTATTTGTGGTTAGAGTACCTACTATGAATACACATTAGAAGATGCTTAGCAAAATGTAGTAAAGTCAAAGATGTGTATAATCTGTGAGCCAGCCATTCTGTTCCTGTGTATACACTAGGGAAACTTAAATCACACAGAACACACATACATAAGTGTTTGTAGCATTGTTTGTAATAAGAAAAAAAGTGTGTGGGGAAACCTACGTATATATCTATTGACAGAGAATAATAAATAGATTATATTCATATATTCATTATATGTTCATATAATGAGATACTGCACAGAAGTGAATATGAATAAAATAACACAGCACGTATTAACACTTATGAATTTTACAAACGTAATTTTTCTTGGAATGAATTAAGTTGCTGAGGATATACATCATTGGCTTAACTTCTTTAAAGTTTAGAAACACACAAAATAACATCATTGTATCCTTATAAATGCATATGTATAGAGCAAGGTTATGGAAGATGAATCAGAATCATAAACATAAAATTTGGATAGAAAAAATTTCTGTGAAGGAACTAGAGGAAATAGATCAGGGAAGGGACTTTAGCAGTATTAGCAATGTAAAATAAGCAAAGTGACGGGTATACATGTGTATGTTTTATTCCTTATACATTTTGCATGTATTTAATCTTATTTTATAGCAATATATTTTAAATATATATGTTAAATTTCTCTTACCATTCTAACTGCCCCATTCTTAATAGTATTTAATTTACTATCTTTCTAAAAATATTTCACTAGAACTACATACTATGATACAAGTATTAAAAACATAAGATCTATTATATTCTTTTATCTGTATACATCAATTCTACTGTTCTTAAAAGTAAAATCTTAAAAAATATTTTTTTCTCTTTCATGTTGTGTGTTACTGTTTATCTTGTCATCCAAAAAAATCTTTAAGCCCTTTCCATGTGTGTTGATGTGGATTACTGTCACTATTTTTTCTATAGTTGATTCTGAATACATGCTGGAATTTAAAAACTAAAGCAAATGCTGATCTTGAATAGTAAATGTCAATGCTGTGTTGAATGGTATGTCTCCTGGAAATGGCCAGAGCTTGTCTTCAAGACGCCTCTCATTATGGTGCTCATATATTCATGAATTTACCATGGAACAGGATCTGACCCTCATATTGGCAGGGTCAGAAAACTGATTGTATAATTACACCCAGAATAGATCCATCTTTCACTTGTGAAATAATGTAATCAAGCTCTTAAAACTGATCTATAAAATCAGAAAAACAATTTAGTCAAAAAAGTATATAACTCTTAAAAAGGGAATCTTTGACTTGGTATTAGTGACTCAGTCTCTTCCTATAGGCAGAGCCATAATGGAAAACAGTAGCAAACTGTTTCAATAGAAGGTTGTTTTGACAGCATTTTATAAGGTCAAATATAGATGAATCTCATACTTGGTGGTATCAGGATAACATGTTTATTAACATATTACTAATAATCATCTTGCTAATGGAATATGAATATTTGAAACCCATTAACTAAGATTCTCTCCTGAGCAGGGCTAGAATGCTAACAGTCAGTGTTTGCCTCTGTGACTCTTCTTTTACTCATGATTGATACTTCATACTTGACATATTTTTTAATAAAGTATAATATATAATATATTAATCTTAGGTATACAGCATATTAATTCAATATTTGCATTCATTGAGAAATAATCACCACAATAAGTTTAGTTACCACCTGTCATTATACAAAATCACAATTTTTTATATAATGGAATACTACTCAGCCATAAAAAATGAAATCTTGCTATTTTCAACCATATGGATGGACCTTGAAGGTCTTACGCTAAGTGAAATAAGTCAGACAAAGAAAGACAAATACCATATAATTTCACTTACATGTGCAGTCTAAAAACATAAGTGAACAAACAAATCAAAACTCATATAAACTGAGTAGGGGTAGGGGTTGGAGGTAGACAAAATGGACAAAGGAGATCTAGAGGTACAAACTTCATGATAAAATAAGTAAGTCATGGGTATGTAATATACAGCATGGTGATTTTTTTAAAGATTTTGTTTATTATTTATTTATTTATTTATCATTTATTTGAGAGAGAGAGTGAGAGAGAGAGAGAGAGCATGAACAGGAAAGGAGCAGAGGGAAAGGGACAAGCAGACCTCAGGCTGAGCACAGAGCTTGATGCAGGGCTCAATCCCACAACCTTGAGATCATGACCTGAGCTGAAATCAAGAGTCATATGCTTAAGTGACTGAGCCACTCAAGTGCCACAGCATGGTGATTATAGTCAGTAATACTGTACTGCATATTTAAAAGTTGCTAAGAGAATAAATCTTAAAAGTTCTCATTATACACAAAAAGAGGACATATTCTTTTTGAAATAAGATCATGCAGTCAGCCAAATTACAACTAAGTCTTGGAAGGCTAAGACCTTGCCTGCCTTTCGGGTGACTTTGTATAAATCTACTTTGATACATTGTGTTGATTTTCAGATGTAACTGTCACAGGACATTTGATATCCTTTGTTTCTTATTTGCATCTGCCTGTCATCCAACATAATAGCTATTACTTCCAGTTTTGTGTTGTCTGCAATTTTAATCATCTAAGTCATTGATAAAAATGTAAAACAGAGCAGAGGCTAAAACCTCTGTTGCATGCTACTAGAATCTGTTTTCTCTCTTGACAGATTTTTCAGTAATTATAGCTCTTTCTGAACATGATCAACCATTGACAACTCCACACAAATGCCCTGCCTTCCAACAAAATGACTCTTTGTTCCTATGACCTTATGTTAGACCTTCTGAAATGCCTTTCTGAAATCCAGATGTATGGTACCCAAAAAGTTTCTCCAAACTAATAGCTCAGTAAACTTCCATAAAAGAAAATACAGTTGATCTGAAGTGATCTAGTCTTTGTGTCCACATATCCTTAGTTAGTTCTTTTTATTTTAAGAATATAACATCTTTGGGGCGCCTGGGTGGCTCAGTCGTTAAGCGTCTGCCTTCAGCTCAGGTCATGATCCCAGGGTCCTGGGATCGAGCCCCGCATCGGGCTCCCTGCTGGGCGGGAAGCCTGCTTCTCCCTCTCCCACTCCCCCTGCTTGTGCTCTCTCTCTCGCTGTGTCTCTCTCTGTCAAATAAATAAATAAAATCTTTAAAAAAAAAAAAAGAATATAACATCTTTTTTTTTGAAACTTTATAGTATATCGTATTTCACAATTGATGACATATTAAAATTCATACATTTATAAATGGCCCTTCTACTCATGCAAGCAGAAGCCTAAGAATTATTTGAGATTCTGCTGTCCCTTCTCTTTTCTGATTTTTACTCTCCCACCAAATCTGGGGTACATCAATTCCATTCCCTCTGCTCCCTGTATTCCTACATATCACCATCCACTCTGTTTTCAGAAAAATCTGTATAATAGATGTCATGGGACAGAATTGTGCCCCTTCCTCTAAAATCATAGGCTAAAGCCCTAATCCCCAATGTGACTATTTTTAGAGACAGAGCCTTTAAAGAGATAATTAAAGTTAAATAAAGTCACAAAGGTGGGGCCCTAATTTAATGGGTCTGGTGTCAATATAAAAAGATAATGAGGCAGTAGGAGAGTACACACACACACACACAGAGGACAAACGTGGATAAAATCTGAAAGCAGTCATCTGCAAGCCAAAGAGAGAGATCTTTGAAGAAATCCAAACTAGAGACACCTTGATATAGGACTTCCAGAGTCCAGAACTTTGAAAAAATAAATTTTAGTTGTTTAAGCCATTCACTCTGTGGTATTTTGTTTTGGAAGCCCTTGCTAATAAATGGTAATCTTATATTTAGACTACCTTGTATAAAGTCATCACCTGTAATAATTATATCTTCTTGATAAATTTCTAATCTCCCATTAATTAATTTAGGTTTTTGGTTTCCCACAAATACTTCTGTATGTCAGTGGTATACTTTTATATTTATCCTAAGTAATGTATCTTGCCTTCCATTTTTTATCAAGAACAATTAAGTATGTTATCAGTGTGCCCTTTGAATGCACACTAACTTTTAAATAGATGTCTTGTTTCTTCTTCATTAAAAAATCCTTATGCTGGTATATAAAAATCATTTTTTAATTCATAAACTACCTCAAATTATGGTTGTTTCATAATTATTCAAGCAGAAATAATTCCCTTTCTATTGAATATTGATATTATTTTGTTGTTTTTTTAATCATGACACCCATAAATATAATTATTGTAATATATTTGTTTCTTACCTTCCTTACCAGATTATATATTCCTTGAGCACAGAGATTTGTTTTTTCTCACTTTTCCTTTCTGTGTTTATTAACATTTTCTTTCAACTAATAGAATAATTAAATACTGTGTTAAATTGGATAAATTTTTATTTATTTTTTTACTTTCTCAATCCATGGTACTATTTAATGTTTTCTAAGAATTTTAAGTGAACAGTGTTTTCTAAAACTTCTGCACACCTAAGAAAGCATAGAAGTAGTAGAGGTGGTAAGGATTTTCTATGGGAAGAATTTCTTTGGTGAACAAAATGAGCATAGCGGATTCAATTGAAAGGAGATTGGACTATCTGAACTAGAATTGTCATATTAGTCAATGAAGAGAATAAATGGGTTAGGAAAATATTTTGAAATGTTAATTACTGTTTTCCTCTGCAGTTCATTATATCAGTGTCAATCCCACATTCCTTCCTATGTCTCTCTAATTTGTTATCGTTTCTTTACTGTTTTCCATAGTCTAATTCTCTTGGAGTTACCTTGTTGTTTGTCTGCTTTCTTGACTCATTCAGCTTTCAGTCAAATTATATTCAAAGGTTGCAAAATTGTGAGCCAAAATGTGAGATGTCAGTATAATCGGTGTAGACATGTGAAGATGCAAGAACAGCAAGGAAGCAGTAGGCCAGAAGACATCAAATCAGAATTTGCCAGATCCATTTTCAGGGCCATTGTCACAGCAACATAAAGATCTGTCCGCCTGGCTTACAGAAACAAGGTTTACTCCTTTTGATGGAGTAAATCCAAGAATTATTGTATAACAATTTACGGCAGCAATAATGGATTTTCTGTTATTAAGAGTAGGCAGGTGATTAGCAATTAATTGCAAAAGGAAAAAAAAAAAGGTGGCCACATTTATTTATATCAAAATCAGGTGAATTAGATCATAACAGTTGAAGTACTAACATAAATATTTCAGCTTTATTTTAGCCCAATTGGAGGGATAGCCTGGTTAGAAAACTATGGAGGTAATAAAGAACCAGCAGAGTCACTTATGAATCAAAAACATCTCTTTTCCTTTATACTATGGACATAAAAATGGGAACCACAGTGATAAAAATGAGAACTTAAAATATTAAACCAAAACAAAACACCAAGCAGACTTCTATCTTTCTAGTAAGCTATCTCTGGAAATTTTTATTTATCCCCTTCAGTGGTTATCTATACATACATGTGATAAGAAAATGATTACAGCATAGATAAAATTATGTGTATTTTGCTTTAAGAAGAAAAAAATATTTCACATATTATGACATATTAGGGAGGTTTTTGAACTTGGTGGTTAAAGAAAATTACTATAAAAGTGAGAAAAATGTTATTTAAAAATCAGAATTCTAGGGGCGCCTGGGTGGCTCAGTTGGTTAAGCGACTGCCTTCGGCTCAGGTCATGATCCCGGAGTCCCGGGATCGAGTCCCACATCGGGCTCCCTGCTCGGCAGGGAGTCTGCTTCTCCCTCTGACCCTCCCCCCTCTCATGCTCTCTGTATCTCATTCTCTCTCTCAAATAAATAAATAAAATTAAAAAAAAAAAAAATCAGAATTCTAGATACAGTGATCGAAGTAGAGGAATTTCCATTTATTATTTAAACAGGTTAAAATGAAGTATTTCCAAGCAAATATTTAATATGGATGTGTTACTCTTGAGGTGACACTAAGACCTCCAATAATCTAAGTTGGAAATTTCCAGTTTAAAAAAAACCCAAAAAACTGGAGCAATTAGTCTAGGCAATTTTTCAAGTATAATTTTTCTCTTGTTATTTTATAATATAAGGTGTATATCAGAAACATTGTGGTTACTTTCAGTGGTTTTGAAACTAACTCAGTGTGTGGTATATATGGTATATGTATGTAATACATGTTAGCTTCATTTGAATACAATTCAGGTCAATGTATCTATTTAATGGACAAAGTGTCACTGTCCAAGATAACATATAAAAATTGCAATCAAATTTCATAAACTCTTATTATAGTTATATTTGATTCAGAATTCTCTTCCCTATACTGAATTGCAACTTTGGTTACTACAAATACTTAATATTTGTAGTCAGATATTAACTACATGATGTATGTT
Organism: Halichoerus grypus; assembly: GCF_964656455.1. Lineage (NCBI taxonomy): Eukaryota > Metazoa > Chordata > Mammalia > Carnivora > Phocidae > Halichoerus > Halichoerus grypus. The sequence goes on from NC_135715.1 coordinate 24,209,331, forward strand.
TAGGGGTTACAGTATGGCCATGTACTATATAGTTAGAAGATTAAAAAAACAGTTCATCAAGATGTTTGACATCACATAAAACTGATTTTGAAGAGTGGGGAAGTTCTAAACACTAATTGACTCAAAATCTTAAATCAGGTGATTCTGCAGTTTATTATTAAACCCAGTTTAAAAGAAGCCAAAACAAATAGAAGAGAATACTAGGCATTGTGAAGACCACTGGATGTGGGGCTAGGGGTATGCTTGGAAATGAGAGGAACACTAAGATATAAGTTTAGATACCCACTTTATAGTCCTAATTTCTTTGTATGTGATGATATAACACTGGATAAATCAAGAATATCTCTGGTTTTAGTTTCCCAAAACTAAATATTTTCACTAGATTGTATCTAAATTCCATTTTCACTTTTACACTCAGCGTTAAAATATTGACACATTTTTGTTTTGAATTACAAAAATTTTAAAATACAAGCAGTCTACTTTCATTTCTTATCATAAGGTGTTACTTCTTGCCATTTAATGTATGCTCTTATCTAACCCTAACAAGATGTGTTTTCTTATGACAGATGTATTGACAATTCATTAATCACCTTCAAAACTTATTTTTTCTCAATTCAATGTATGTGTTATTAAATATGCTGAATTTAAATCATCCCTCTAGAAGAGGTAATGTCTAACACACAAAGAATCTGTTCTGTTTCACCTCTTACAGTTTAAAGAACTGTACAGGGTGAAAAAATACAAGTAAGATCTTTGCTTCTGTCTTAATACAGTATTCAGACAAAGTTTCTTTTGTTTTATTGCATTCTGAGTGCTTTGGCTTGTATTGAAAAACAGTTCAGAAACTCTCAGATGAGGATAATGTCTAATGAGGATAACTGATGCTGACTCCCATGGAAATGCTAATTTGATAGCAGTTACTGCCAATCAGTCGCCTTGAATTATTGTTCTAGCACTTCTAGATGCAGTATGTGGTGGCTGGTGAAAAATCCTCACTACAGTAATTAGACTGTTTTCAGAGAAGAAAGGGTTGTTAACATAGGCTCAGGTAAACAGTTTCTGAGCAGGAAAAACAATCATAATGAGCTTAAAATGATTCAAAACAAAAAAGGGATTTAGAAAATCCTTCTGGGTCTCATTTTTATAAAGGAGAGCCTAAGTTGAACAAATTCAGCCTATTACACATTAAAAATAAGTAAATAAATGGATTCTTCCTGATTTGTCTATATATGTACTATAGTTATAAAATTAAAAGCTAGTCATGTATCTATTAAAGCCATATGCATTTTTAATGTAGTGGTATGGTGTAAAAGTTTTAGTTCTCCGATGCCCTTCTTCATTTTGAATATTTTCCACAGCTATGTATTCAAGTTTAATTATATTTTCATTTGTAATATATAGAATCTTCTTTTAATCCCACTCTGTATTTTTTACCTCAGGCCTTAAAGCTTTCATCTCTAGAAAGATCTGGCTTTTTAAGATTTTATTTATTTATTTGAGAGAGAGAAAGCACAAGCCAGGGGAGGGGCATAGGGAGAGGGAGAAGCAGACTCCCCGCTGAGCAGGGAGCCCAAGGCTAGTATGCTGGGCTCAATCCCAGGGTCCTGGGATCATGACTTGAGCTGAAGGCAGACCCTTAACTGACTGAGCCACCTAGGTGCCCTGATCTGGCTTTTTTATATCTTTCCTGACTCAACTTTTTGAACCTATAGAATACAGGTAAAATAACTATTTTAATATTCTGGTTTCCTAATTCTAACATCTATATCAGTTTGAGTTAAGTTTCAATTGATTAAATTCTGTTTATCATTATTAGGGGTCATAAGTTCTTTTCTGCTCTTTGAATGCTTAGTAACTTCTTACTGGATGGTAGAAATCATGATATTTGCCATTGGCAGCTAGATATTTTTGTATTCTTAGAAATATTCCTGAATATTTCTGTGTGACACATTTAGATTACTTGGAAACAGCTTTTTCCTCTCCGGTCTTTCTTTAAGCTTCTTTAGGCAGGACCAGAGCAGTGCTTGGTCTAGCTCTAACATTCCCCATCACTTCAGAGGACCCTTCTCTATATTCTCCGCAGTACAGCATGACACATGAGGTATTTCAGTAGAATTTTGGGGAACTGGCACTTTCCTGGCACCAGGCACTACTACGGCTTCTAAACTTGCAAGAGCAGTTCTTCCCCCAGATGCAGGTAATTAACCACATACCTGCACCGATGAATGCTCAGGTGAATACTTGAGTGGTACCATCTGCAGGTCTGAGACTTCCTACTACATGTATCTCTTACCTCCTCAGTCCTCTGCCCTCAGCTTTTTCTCCCAGGAGTCTTAGCTTTTTCTGTTTACTGCATAGAGTCCATGGGGCCCTGACTGAGTTCTCTTTTCCTACACTACCACAGGGAAACTCTCTCAAGAATGAAAGTGGAAAGAAACACAGTGCTCATCATATCTGTTTCTTATTATTCCGTCATCATTGTCTATCACTATCTTTTGTTTGGAGTCTTGAAATTGGAGGCAAAACAGAACAAGTGTTATAAGTTCCACTAACTGCCCAGTTGACATTTGGGATACAAATCCATAAATTAATCATCAGGGCTTGAATTCTGAGTTATATGATTCAGGTCTTCTAGATACTACAGATCCCCTGGCAAGAGCACGGACATAATATAAATTTATTATATAAGGCAAAAAAAATTCTGTCCTCTCATCCTGTAGAAACTCTGAAGTCCAGGGAAATACTTTGTGATACATCCCAAATTGCTTCACATTTACATCTCTATCACTAGCCTCTAAAAACCTTTGATTATAAGAACTGGAAAATAACTCCTGTCTGCCTATATTAACTAAGGTTATTAGAAAAACAATCATTAGTATGATAAATGTTTATACTAGATTATAGACAGTGACAGAATACAGTCAGTAGCAAGAACCTTTACCTATTATTTTGCTTCCAAACTAGTTTGCAGAACTTGAAATAGCTTAGAACTAGGCAAAAGGAATATACAAATCATAAAACACTTGAGCATTCATCCTCATATTCCAAAATTTATATTTTTATTTAAAGCAATTATACATTTACCTTAACTATAATTGTTTTATAAATTATTAGATAGGTATATATGCTGCTATTTTTATTTCATAAGTACTTTTATATTTGCCTAAAGAGTAAAAAATGATCATGTTAGAAATAATAATGTGTAATATTATTAATAGATGCAACATATTTTATGATTGGAATTTTACTGTTCCCAGTATCTAGTGTAACTTTGATCTTCAAGCCATCCCAGAATTTAGTAACACACACATACACATACACACACACAGAAAACATTGTATTCTCAACTATTCTGTGGGTGAGGAATTCATCACAGAGGCGATGGCTTGTCTTTCTCCTCATGTTTGGGACTTCAACTGCAAAGACTCAACTACCTCAGGTAACTGGATGAATGGAGCCTGGAATCATCTGGAGGTTTCTTCACTTGCATGATTGCCAGCTGGTGGAGGATGATTGAAACACTGAGTTTAACTGGGACGGTCAACAGAATGCCTAAATGTGGCCTGGCTTCTTTATAGTCTTCACTGTAGCCAGTCTTCTCAGTTCAGATCTCAAGCAAGAGTAATCAGGAGAATAAGTCATCCCTTTTATGACCTACTCTCTCGAAAATATCTTCTACCATCCTCTAATACTCTATTGGTCAAAGCAGTCACAAGGTTGCCCAATTCAAGGAAAGGAGTCAGAGACCCTTCAACTTGAAGGCAGTAGTATCAAAGAGTTATGTGGCTATATATATGTATATATCACCACATTATGGTAATCCAAAAATGGCCATGGTACTTTAATCTTATCACAGGACATTTAGTACAAATTTGACTTTCCTCCAACCACAGCTTCTTCATTGTTTTTAGTTTCTTATCTATTTTCTTTTTTTTTCCTTCTACAGAGCTAAAATTTAAAAATGGTAGAGTAGAAGTATTGCCCAGTGTGAGCCTTATTAGAAAAAATGAGATTCTTTAATTAAATTGAGCATCTAGAACCTAGACAGAGACTTTTCAGTATTGGCTGCACTAATCTCTTAATCTCTAGCTTCATAAATATCACTGTCAGGTTGTTTTAATTTGATATACCTTGCATGGCTCATCTATACAGGTCCATACAACCATTACCTAAAGGGATTGAAAAGGAATGGCATTTAGTGAAGTTGGGAAAAAAAAAAAGCCACTACAAACCTGGTACTCATTGCAGACATTTTTCTTTATTGGAACAATAAACAAAATTATCATAGGTAAAGCCCAGAATGTTTGCAGCCATGATTCTGGTCTCCTCTAACTTGTTGATAACAATGTAATGCTTCTGGCTAACAGAGCTATGAATACATGTGAAGATGAAACAAAGAAATTGTAAAAAAAACAACAACACAGAATTGGTATTGACACATACCACAGGTTCATGAGATTGTGTTTTGCATTTTTATGTGAGCCAGAGAGTAATCCCAAATATATGTCATCATTTCATTTTTTTATAAAAATCTTTGTTGTACCTGGTTAAGTATCATTTTGGAAGCTAACAGAATTGATAGCACAATTTTTAATTTTACTATATACTTAAAATGTTTGCATGCTATACCATTTTTTTCCCTCAAGAAAAAAATGTTAACTATCCCCGTGGTTTACTATGGAAATAGTCAATTAACAGAATACTAAACAAATAAGCAATATGAATACAACTTACCTACACACATTGGAAAGACATGAAGTGCTTAATCAGCTCAAAGATTTCACTCAGAGAAACAGCTATGACAATGTGCTCTTACAAAGGGATATTTGGTTGTCTAGGAAAAGAAAAACTTATAATGACCAGGTTAATTCAAATATTTAATCTGCAGTATCAATATTACTAGACTTTTAGAATTCTTAACCTGGAATATCCAGTATAATAATCTCTATATAAAATGATGGAAAAAAAATCTAGAAAATTAAAATTAGTTACCTAAAATCAAAAGCTACATATTTGTAGAGCAGGAGCTAGAGAAGAGGTTCTCAATAGGATAGGTTACCATAATTACATAAGGAAACATTTAAAACTACAGATTCCCAGATCCACCTTCTACCAGGCTATTTCAGAAATCTCTCTTACCACTTTCTTAGCATTTAAAAAGCAGTCCAATGGTTTAGGAGGCGTGCTATGGAGTTGCTATCATTCCAACAGCATTTATTCAGCGGCTACCATGTGCTGAGGGTTGGGATTTGGAGTGAGTACAAATAATGAGTGTTAAGCTTCCTGTCCTTGAGGAACTCAGTCCACTGAAGGAAACAGAGAAGTAGACAAATGTTTGCAATTTAATACAGTAAGCGCTATGACTGTGTACCGGGGGAGTACTTAAACTAAATTGAGGAAGAGAAGGGCATTGCGTGTTCTTGAAGGAGAGACAATGACCTGATTTGTGAAGGATGCTGGAAAGGGAAAGGCATTTAATAAAATCTGGATGGGGGAAATGACTCTAAGAAAATGAAGAGGCCTCAGTAACCTACAGACTTTTTGCACCGTTCTATGAAAACTGGCCTTTACGGAAGAATAGGGGGATCAATTTAAGGTATCTATGCAGGACATTAGATCATTTTGTGATTTGTAAATGGTAATCTGAGTACGTCATGAGATTCCATTAGAAGGGTGCAAACAAGAGTTTAATTATAGGAAGCTTTTATTTTGCATAAAGTGAATTACATTGCAAATACCTTTTTTTGGTGTTCCCCTTATTGTAGGTTGGTTATGGTGTTAATCACATCTGATTTCTGGGTTCTTGATGAATGAGAAATGCAAAGTTCAGTTGTGGATCATACTATGTAACATTAGTTTGCTTTTAATTAATAAATAAAGACTTTAAATCTTGGTAGAATTTCCTATCTTTAATAGCCTTAAGCCTGAGCTTTTATGCCTTTCTAGTCCTAACTTACTATATTCAATTTCAGACCAAGAAATTAGAACCTGGGGAGCAGAGATATGACTGCAGCTTCGGCTGACCTGCTTATATGTAGATATACCACCTATCTCAGCACAAGAATCCATGAAGCATGGTTTGGCATGCTGTTTTTCAGGGCTGACATTTTTAATGCAGAGGTCCTGCCTCCTGATAAGCACATCCTCTGTAATTTAGGCATTTCCTCTCACTAAACAGATGAGGCACTCTTCTTCACAGAGGAAAAGAGAAACTCAGATATTCCTTCAAATATTTCTCTCTTGAGAATTAGGACAGAATCTCTCAAGGCACCATAGGACCTTGAAAATCAGGCTTTTCCCCAGCATTCTTTCAGTTGTTTTTCCCCTAAGATTTTTACCTTAAGAAGCCTGTAATCAAGCAGTAGTGTGAAGTTTACTTTGGCAGGCAGCAGTAGAATATGAGGCCAGTCTGGCTTCCTAAAGTTTTTCTTTTGAAACCAGTTCTGCTTCTTTGTGTATCCTTTCAGACTAGCCAAACTGGAACGAATATAGTTACTGTAGTAGTTCCAAAGTTGCAGTAATAAAACCAGGATTCTCTCAGGTATTCTCTCTTATAAAGAGTATAAAGAACCACTAGGTACATTGTGATTATCACATCAGTATCCTGAATTTGGAAAACTCTGAAAACACAAGGTAATCAATCTCCCATCATGACAACTGTACCCATAAAACTGTGGTTCTCAAATGCCGTATCTACTTTACGTCAAGACTGTTAAGGGTCTGAAATTTGACCTTACTTGCACAGGTTAGCCTGCCACAGTTTCATGGATTCAGGCAGAGGACACAAGACTCTTAGGTCAGAAAAGTGTATTCCCAGCAATGGCAGTAGCTAGAGTAATAATGTTTTTTTGCTCTAGTTTCACAAGCCTAATTCCCACAGGGTGATGTAAAGAAAGCTGATACCTGCATATATAGTGGGCTGAGTTATAAAAGAACCTTGCACTTAGAGAACCTGTAAATGTTATAACGAACAGTAAACATGCCTGCCCTTGCTCCTGAGGGAGACACTATCTTCCTCTTTCAAGGTTTTAAGTGAACATTCCCCTTGCTTAGTAGGGAGACTTCACTTTTAGTGCTATTTGCTATACAGACATCCTTGCAAAGTAAGTTTGGAACAAAGGACAGTCCTATGTGTACAACATGTACAGGAATGTGAAAGACCCTTGGGGAATTATCTCCCCAAATATGGATTGATGGATAGACATACATACATAGATATATAGATTGATTTAAAATATTTTAGCAGCAGAATAGTGCATTCTTTCTTTTTTTTTTTTTAAGATTTTATTTATTTGACAGAGACAGAGATAGCGAGAGCAGGAACACAAGCAGCAGGAGTGGGAGAGGGAGAAGCAGGCTTCCCGCCGAGCAGGGAGCCCGATGTGGGGCTCAATCCCAGGACACTGGGATCGTGACCTGAGCTGAAGGCAGACGCTTAACGGCTGAGCCACCCAGGCGCCCCAATAGTGCATTCTTTCTTAAAGGATAGTATTGACTTATTTTTTTTGTAAACGAACTTACAGTGTGTACTCCCAATCTTCCATTCTCAATGAGCTTTTCATCTTCTATGTATAGCTAATGATATTTTAACCCACTTAATTTTCATTTTTTCTTTGATTTTTGTGGTCCTGGCATTCTAATGATGAAGTACGTGTGAAATTTTAACCAGATAGCCCAGTTAAAATATTTTGCTTAGCGTTAAAAAAATTATGATCACTTATCTACATATGTTTTATCATGATTTAGAACACCCAAGGCTGTTTTGGTATCATGTTGCAATGGCCACTATAATCTCCTGATCTTGCATTCTGTATGTTTATAGGTCCTTGTCTTCTAGGGGAGTATCATGGTTGTTCATGCTTTTGTTTTCTTGAAGAACCCATCGAAGCATATTCCAAAACAGAAGGCTATTGTTGGTAATTTCAAAATCTTTGCCCTAGTATCCCTCTAAAGTGGAATATGTATTCATGAAATAAGTCCCTCAGTATCTTGCTTTTCTTTAGCTTTTGACAGGCTTTAAGAAGTGTGTGTCATTTCCATAAAAACATGGTTTTATTGATTCACATACTTCCCCATACAAGTAGAATACATATCTATTACACAATGTCCTTCAATGGGTCCCTTCTCCTTCCAAACGTACACTATTGAGATGTTAAGAATCATAATCTCATTTTTAATTTGACCTCTTCTATACCACCTATAGGAACAAAATTCGATAATTTCTTTACCTATATTTTGACTCTCAGACATCTTCTGAACTTATTTTATAATCTGTTCTATTATAATTATTTTCATTTAGCTGATTGTTTAAATTAAGCATGGACCTCTATGTTGTTTTGACAACAAATGTAGAAACATGTAGTTGAAAAACATTGCAATATATCATGGATACTAATGTAATCATACTATATTAAGGCATAGAAACATGGGCCTATTGAAATACAGTTATGAATATAAAAATATTTCAGGAAAAACAAATCCTTGAATCTCTGCACCAGCATTTATAGTACTTCCTAAAATTATGTTTATGTGCTATAATATGATTTTTAGGTTATGTTTTGTAAGTAAAGCTTAGTATTTGCCAAACCTCCAACATCTCACTGAACACTTTCAAGGAGCTTTAACAGAATAAGACAATAAATTGTTGACTTTTCAGATAAAACAACTAGCTGCTCCTACCCCAGGTATTAAACATCAGAGGAGGGAGTCTCTTGATAAAGATAGTTGTAGATACTATAAAGAAAAAGGTTATCAGGAAATAATGGCCTACATGAGCTAAGAAACTGAAGGGGGGAAAAATGGGAGTAGCGAGTGAAAGTACTGAATAAAAATCAAACACTCATTTTTCAGTTTTCCAGTTTGCCCTTAAATTTAGAAGGAGAAATTTCTATATATACAAGAGACCAACTTTGCAAAAAATTTAATTGATGTGGGTGTACAATATTGAGCGTAACCTTGCAGTTGTTATACAAACTCTTCCTGGAGTCAATAATTACTCTAGTGGTAGTTATCTCTAACAATTCTCAGATATTCCCTGTATCCTGGCCTATAGCACTCATATTCATACATTAACTAGAGGATATTCTTTCCTCCTTTGTTATGCCACAACCCTTAACAAAATAGGAAATATTATAATGTAAGTGGAATTGCCATATTAAATGCTATCCTTTTTTTAATAGTTTATTTATTTATTTGAGAGAAAGAGAGAGAGAGGAACAGAGGGGAGAGACAAGTAGACTCGGTGCTGAGCATGGAGCCCAACACGGGGCTCAGTCTTACCACCCTAAGATCATGACGTGAACTGAAACCAAGAGTCAGACGCTCAACTGACTGAGCCACCCAGGCGGCCCAACGCTATCCTTTTAAAAAAAGATTTATTTATTTATTTATTCATTTATTTATTTGAGAGAGAGAGAGGAGGGGGAGGGGCAGAGGGAGATGGAGAGAATCTCAAGCAGACTCCACAATGAGTGCAGAGCCCAACACGGGGCTTGATCTCACAACCCCAGAGATCATGACCTGAGCCAAAATCAAGGGTCGGATGCTTAATCAACTGAGCCACCCAGGTGCCCCTAAATACTTTCCTCATGATCTCTTCCTTAAAATCCCTGAGGACTCCTCTATTCATAATGTGGTTATATCTAATTTGGACCTTAATTTGCAGGTAGCCTGTATCTAAAGCCCAGATTAAATATCTCAAGAAGATATTAGATGAGTTTATAGGGCAAAATATTTCCTGTTACAGGTAGGATTATATGAATTGAACCCTTGAGAATTTAGATGGACCAAGCAAAGTCTCTACTAAAACTAGCACAATATGCTTTGAAACCAGAAACTAAATAAAGGACTATCCCTTAAAACCAGAAGCTTAAAAAAGGTGTGTGTGTGTGGGGGGGGGTTAGTGGGTGAGTATTAAAACCAATACTCGAATCCTTATAGAAGAGGTATTTATTATATCTTTTACCAATCCTGCTAGTACTAGCTTCTGGTGGGGGTGGGGGAGGGAGAGAAACCCTTAGGCTTATTAGAAACTCCTTTGGTAAAATTAGGGTGAAAAATACTTTGTGGATGGGTTATACCTTAAGAATGAAACAAAAGAATATAAAGTAGGATATGTTATAACCCTTTATCATAGGAAAATCCTACCAAGATAGCAGAACTAAATCAAGCTTGCTAGATTTTACTGATTAACTAGAGTTGAGAAGAATATGTGCATTGATAGTTGGTATTCTTTTGGTGTCATCTATGAATTCAGAAAGTTTTAGAAACAATAGCTTTCTGACTTCAGCAGAAACTCAACTAAGAATGACCACAAGGGTAGAGAAACTTTGATTGCTTTAATGCATTCTACGGTAGTGACTATCATAAATGTAGAAACTTACACAAAAAGGCTTAGACATGGAAACTAAAGGAAATTTCCTGGCTGATCATTTCCCCATAGATACTACCATAATAAGATCCTAGACCTTGTGATATACCATGTGGCAAGATCTTTGGAGAAGTTTAGAGGGACAATTTTAGAATATCCATTATTGTTTCCTGATTAGAAAAGTGATAGTGGGAAAATCTTATTACCAAGTATGAAAATAAACTTTGGTATTCTGAGATTAGAGATTAAATAGCCCTGGAGAACCTTAATGGATACTTGCAAAAAATTTACACAGAATTACCACCACAGCAAGAACATATTGGCCACAATACTTACTGAACATTGTTGAGGAAAGTTTACAGTAAAACTACTAAGTTTGTTTCTGGCATATCTGCCACCACCATAATCCTGGTAAACTGTAAAGGTATGACACATAAAAGCTCAAACCTCAGGACTCTTTTAAACATCTCCAAACGAATTTTCATACCATTATTCCCCCATCTGGACTTTGAATACATGTTGGTCATTGTTTGCTTATTCTTGTGTAGCCTTCCCTTTTCAAAGAGCTACATCTCAAATAGCAGCAAAAAAGATTACTTGATTTTGTACTCAAAGCTATCTCTCTAGTGACAAGGGCACCTGTGTTATTAAAGAGTGTTGCAAAGCCCTACAACTATTCATAAACTTCACAGTTTATATAACCCCCATTCTTTATGAAAGGTGTAAAAAATAAATAGAAATCTGGAAATAAAATTAGTCATTTTCTCAAAGATGCTCAAACTTCCTTGGCCTAAGCTATTGTCATTGGTTTTAATAAAACTCCTATTGGGATGCTTTAAATTTCTTATTATGAGCTAATATCCATACTCATATTTTATTCTCCTCATTCTTACAAGTAGACATACCCAAATATTTTAGGAGATTCATGCAATGCACCCATTCTTATCAACAGATACGGTCAACCTTTTCTCAATATTCTCCTAAACCATTCTTGCTTGGCCCAACACCTGGAGAAATGGTGTTATAGAAGATCCAGTAGAGAATGACAGTCCTCAAGCAGTGACGGAAAGAATCCTGTCAAAATTACTGTAGCTATTTAGTACTGAAACTTCAAGGGTTTGACTTGCATTTATGTATCTTAATTAAAGAGGACAAAGCCATCCTTCTATCACTGGAAGATAGTTCCTACTAGAAATCTTGATCTGAGAACTCATAAACTGCCTGAAACCAGTTTCCTTTTGGAGACTGCTTCTATCTAAGACTTTTGAATGAAGTAGCTGGCTATATGAGATACAGAAAATTTCTACCCAAGATACATGGGACAAAAAAACATCATTATTCTTTTAAATCTTTCTTAATATAGCTTTTGGAATCCTTAGTCCCACCCCTTGAAATTGGTCTAATACCTGGACACAATTTATTCATAAACTTGTTAAAGCATATAATAAAATGGCTTGTTGGATTTGTGAACATTTTCCTTTGGGAGCCACTAGGCTTACCTTGGTACAATTTCCTTGTAATGAATTAGTTGGTTTCCTGGGTAACTGACTCAACCATTAAGTAACTTTTAAGTGGCATACACTGCAACAGGCTAAATAGCCAGAAATTTAAAATCCTATATAACTTTATTATTTAAAAAAAGGAAACAATACTCCAGTATCTTGCATTAAAGCTAGCTTTAAAAAAAAAAAAAAAGATAGTTGGTAAATGCACTTTAATAGAAATAAAACTTGGAAGATGATTGGAGAACAGATGGTGTACATTTGGAGACTATCTCCCTTTTACTGATCTTATGAGCAAGAACTACTTTTGCTTTAAGTCTATTTACCTTAATAGTAAAAATTTGATTTCCTAGGGATATGCCATTACTGATGAGCAGTGCCTTATTGTTAGCACTGATCTCATTTTCAGAACTGAAATCCTAACCCCTCAAGGCAATGCTAGACTATTTTCTTCTCTCCTGTAGCCTCTTTACTCTGTGCTTTACAGGATGTCCAGGATGTGGGGAAATTCCCTTCACAGAAGGGAAGTGGTGCTAGATAATGCCTTCCTTGCCCATGAAAATTGAGAGGCAGTGTTTCAGAATGGAGCCTTTCAGATAGCATATTGGCCTCTAGAGGAGGCACATGTACTGTTTTAGGGGAAGAATGGTATGCTTATATCTATGTAGATCTCTCTAGGATCTTTAATATTAATACAATGATCTGAAAAAATTAATTAGGTAATTTGTCTAATATAACTATATCTGATTCTGAGGACACTTTGGACTGGAAATGGGATCTCTTCTCTTGGTTTAATTTGGGCACTCTTGGCTACTTGTTTAGAAGCACACTATAAACTCAGATAATAATTCTATTTTTTGTCTGTGTTGTACTATTTACATGTGTGGTCTCTGTCGCCACAGATGCTGCTGTACACTGTCAGATGTTCTAACAAATGGCCATCAAGCAACATGACATTTAGTGCAACAACCATCTCCCAGAACTTGATTCACCATTAAGATGCCTCAAGTAGTGGTAAAGAGCAGGACTGATAACGTCCCCAGATATTAATAGTCTACCTTTCAGGTCAAGATTTAGAATCACTACTGGGGATGAAATCACTACTGTAAACTGAAATCATCTCTAAACCTTCAACTTCCTGTTTACCCTAATGTGACTTTACTATTTGGTTGTCTTCATTAACATGATTTCACCATCTACTCTGTTCTGTAATATCACATTACTAACATTAATATAACATTATAGCATTACCCTGGAAGATAAACGTTGCAAATAATTTTATTTTATTTTTATAAAAAAGCAAATAATTTTATTGTTAATTTCAGAAACTTTATGAAAACCTTATTAAAGAGTACGACACTTTTCATCTTTTCAACACATCACATCAAATAACTGTTTTATCTGTAAGCTGTTTCAAACCCTCACCACAAAATCTTTGTCTTGCTGAGTCCATCAATTCTAGACTATTATATCATGATGCCTATTCCCTTTTCCTTTTCTTTTTTTTAAGAGACTTTTTTTTCCTTTCTTTCTTTCTTTGAGAGAGATAGAGTACAAGTGGGGGGAGGGCCAGAGATGGGGGGAGGGAAGGATCTCAAGCTCAGAGTGAAGCCTGATGCAGGGCTCTATCCCTGGACCGTTAGATCATGACCTGAGCCCAAACCAAGAGTGGGAAGCTTAACTGACTGAGCTACTGATGCCCCTCCCTTTTCAATAAAAATCCCTTCATCATCTCTTCTATACAGAATTTCTTGGCATAGCATTCAGAATCTCTCAATGGATTCACCCCCACCTCCCCAGCCTCATATCTTGTGGCCCAAGCACCCACATGTTCCGAATTACTTTCAGGTAGAACCAGTATTTATTGTCAGTTTCATTTCCAATAGTTTACCACCTCTTTTGCAAAAAGCTTCTTTTTGCTTTTTGTTATATTACCTCCTTTATGGCACTTTCTCTGAAGCCTTAGGATTACTATCATATACATACACTAATATAGTTATTAAATTGCATTTAAGGTTGTGTTTATATGTCTGTGTTTCCTACTACTTTTGTATTTGTGGAATACTTGTAAATACTAGAAATTTTGGCACCTGCACTTGACAGAGTTAAGACTAAAAAAAATACTACCCACAAGTCAGGAATAATATAACAAAATCTCTACAATAACAATGTCTCAGAGTGTCTATAAAGGAATCCACAGTTACTGCACTATTTAATGTTTACCTTTCAAAACCATGTTGCTTTTAGAGAGAAATGTTTACCCCCTGAATAAATGTTCTCGCGAGGCCAAGTTCTTGCATGTTCCAGAAAACACTTTCTTTGACATTAATATAATTTTATGCCTCATCTCTCACCCCTGACACAAAGAAGTTGTACCTTGCTCTGCAAACAGTATACCATTAGCCTGACACATGTGGCTATAAAAATAGTTCTAGAGTTTACAATCAAAGTACATGTTATACACCCATCAAAATTTGGCACATATTTGGAAAGGGTTTATAAAACACCATTATACTGTATCATGCTTTGTCATACTGGTTGAAAACCACTATTTAAGACAGAGTGTCTTGAACACTAGTGTGACTTTTTATTTTTGTATTCTACAGCAGCTTAAACTGAGTCAAATTCAAAATGCCTCACCTGTCTTTTCTTTTTTTAGCTTCATCTGCAATAAATATATCAATAAAGTCATTAGTTTCTCCACAGCAATTTTTTCTTTTTTTTTTTTTTTTTTTTTTTTTTAACAGAAAGCTTGTGAACATTTGGCTGCAGTGGGTAACAGGGCTTCTGAAGTACTCCCTTGGACACCTTCAGATGTGTGCTCAGGAGTTTCACTTCACTGAGATTTAATTGGGGTGCAAAAGAGAGCCCAGGGAGATGCAACTGACTATGTCAACAAATGACTAAAAACCACCTAGGTCTTGGTATTATCTGAGCTTTCCCTTTGTTGTAAAGAAGTTGAAAATCTAAAGATAAACTTGAAAGTTTAGGAAAATCTCATCTTTTGCACAAAAGCCTAATTATAGAACCTGTAATATGCTAACCTCTTCATCATTCAACCTCACAACAAATATTTACTGTCTACTATATATAAATCACTCCATAAGAAATGTAGCTGGATGGGGCGCCTGGGTGACTCAGTCATTAAGCGTCTGCCTTCGGCTCAGGTCATGATCCCGGGCTCCTAGGATAGAGCCCTGCATAGGGCTCCCTGCTCAGCGGGAAGCCTGCTTTTCCTCTCCCACTCCCCCTGCTTGTGTTCCCTCTTTCACTGTGTCTCTCTCTGTCAAATAAATAAATAAAATCTTTAAAAAAAAAAAAAAGAAATGTAGCTTGTGGGGCTAAGGAACTGAATTTAAATCTTATTTAAGTAACTTAAATTTACATCTCATGAGACTTGTGTGAGTATATTGAACCATGCAAGTCTAGATAATAAACACTCCTACCTTATAAAATTTACTTGTATTCCTTTTAATTTAGAACTGCTATGATTCACAGTCCACAATGATCTCTATTTTTAAACCATCCCGCTAAATATATATGCTCATGATTTTTCACATTTTAAAATAAGTTAAATGTGTACATAAATTTAAATTCTTAGATTAATTTTAGAATAAACAAAATTAAAAATAAGCATATTAGTATACTCTTAGCCAGTTTTATCTGTAGAGAAATCTTTTTTTTTTAAATTTTATTATGTTATGTTAGTCACCATACAATACATCATTAGTTTTTGATGTAGCGATCCACGATCCATTGTTTTCGTATAACACCCAGTGCTCCATGCAGTACGTGCCCTCCTTAATACCCATCACCGGGCTAACCAATCCCCCCTCCCCCCACCCCTCTCAAACCCTGTTTGTTTCTCAGGTCCATAGTCTCTCATGGTTCATCTCTCCCTCCAATTCCCCCCGCCCATTTTTCCCTTCCATCTCCTAATGTCCTCCATGTTATTCCTTATGTTCCACAAATAAGTGAAACCATATGATAATTGACTTTCTCTGCTTCACTTATTTCACTTAGCATAATCTCCTCCAGTCCCATCCATGTTGATGTAAAAGTTGGGTATTCATGTTTTCTGATGGCTGAGTAATATTCCATTGTATATATGGACCACATCTTCTTTATCCATTCATCTGTTGAAGGGCATCTCTGCTCTTTCCACAGTTTGGCTATTGCGGACATTGCTGCTATGAACATTGGGGTGCATATGGCCCTTTTTTTCACTACATCTGTGTCTTTGGGGTAAATACCCAGGAGTGCAATTGCTGGGTCATAGGGTAGCTCTATTTTTAACTTTTTGAGGCACCTCCACACTGTTTTCCAAAGTGGCTGTACCAACTTGCATTCCCACCAACAGTGTAAGAGGGTTCCCCTTTCTCCACAACCTCTCCAACATTTGTTGTTTCTTTCCCTGTCCATTTTAGCCATTCTAACTGGTGTAAGGTGGTAATCTCAGTGTGGTTTTGATTTGGATTTCCCTGATGGCTAATGATGATGAACATTTTTTCATGTGTCTGTTAGCCATTTGTATGTCTTCTTCAGAGAAGTGTCTGTTCATCTCTTCTGCCCATTTTTTGACTTGATTATTTGTTTTTTGGGTGTTGAGTTTGAGAAGTTTCTTTATAGATTTTGGATACCAGCCCTTTATCTGTAGTGTCATTTGCAAATATCTTCTCCCATTCTGTGGGTTGCCTCTTTGTTTTGTTGACTGTTTCCTTTGCTGTGCAGAAGATTTTTATCTTGATGAAGTCCCAAAAGTTCATTTTTGCTTTTGTTTCACTAGCTTTTGGAGATGTATCTTGAAAGAAGTTGCTGTGGCCGATGTCAAAGAGGTTACTGTCTATGTTCTCCTCTAGGATTTTGATGGATTCCTGTCTCACCTTGAGGTCTTTCATCCACTTTGAGTTTATCTTTGTGAATGGTGTTAGAGAATGGTCAAGTTTCATTCTTCTGCATGTGGCTGTCCAATTTTCCTAGCACCATTTATTGAAGAGACTGTCTTTTTTCCATTGCATGTTTTTTCCTGCTTTGTCAAAGATTATTTGACCATAGAGTTGAGGGTCCATATCTGGGTTCTCTATTCTGTTCCATTGGTCTGTATGTCTGTTTTTGTGCCAGTACCATGCTGTCTTTGTGATCACTGCTTTGTAATATAGCTTGAAATCGGGCAACGTGATGCCCCCAGCTTTCTTTTTCTTTTTCAACATCTCCTTGGCGATTTGGGGTCTTTTCTGATGCCATATAAATTTTAGGATTGTTTGTTCCAGCACTTTGAAAAATGTCATTAGAATTTTGATCGGGATGGCATTGAAGGTATAGATTGCTCTGGGTAGCATAGACATTTTAACAATGTTTATTCTTCCGATCCATGAGCATGGAATATTTTTCCATCTTTTTGTGTCTTCTTCAATTTCTTTCATGAGTGTTTTGTAGTTCCTAGAGTATAGATCCTTTACGTCTTTGGTTAGGTTTATTCCGAGGTATCTTATGGTTTATGGTGCTATTGTAAATGGAATCGTTTCTTTAATTTCTCTTTCTACAGTTGCGTTGTTAGTGTATAAGAAAGCAACTGATTTCTGTGCATTGATTTTGTATCCTGCCACATTACTGAATTGCTGGATGAGTTCTAGTAATTTGGGGGTGGAGTCTTTTGGGTTTTCCACATAAAGTATCATGTCATCTGCGAAAAGAGAGAGTTTGACTTCTTCTTTGCCAATTTGAATACCTTTTCTTTCTTTTTGTTGTCTGATTGCTGTTGCTAGGACTTCTAGTACTATGTTGAACAACAGTGGTGAGAGTGGGCACCCTTGACATGTTACTGATCTTAAGGGAAAGGCTCTCAGCTTTTCCCCATTGAGGATGATACTCGCTGTGGGTTTTTCATAGATGGATTTTATGAGCTTGAGGAATGTTCCCTCTATTCCTATACTCTGGAGAGTTTTAATCAGGAAAGGATATTGTATTTTGTCAAATGCTTTTTCTGCATCAATTGAGAGGACGATATGGTTCTTCTCCCTCCTCTTATTAATGTGTTCTATCACATTGATTGATTTGTGAATCTTGAACCACCCTTGCATCCCAGGGATAAATCCCACTTGGTCATGGTGGATGATCCTTTGAATGTATTGTTGGATCCTATTAGCTAGGATTTTGTTGAGGATTTTGGAATCCATATTCATCAGGGATATCGGTCTGAAATTCTCCTTTTTAATGGGGTCTTTGCCTGGTTTGGGGATTAAGGTAATGCTGGCCTCATAGAATGAGTTTGGAAGTTTTCCTTCTGTTCTATTTTTTGAAACAGCTTCAGTAGAATAGGTATTATTTCTTCCTTGAATGTTTGGTAGAATTCCCCAGGGAATCCATCAGGCCCTGGACTCTTGTTTTTTGGGAGGTTTTTGATCACTGCTTCAATCTCATTACTGGTTATTGGCCTATTCAGGTTGTCAATTTCTTCCTGTTTCAGTCTTGGCAGCTTATAGGTTTCCAGGAAGGCCTCCATTTCATCCAGATTGCTCAGTTTATTGGCATATGGTTGGTGATAATAATTTCTAATAATTGTTTCTGTTTCCTTGGTGTTAGTCGTGATCTCTCCCCTTTCATTCATAATTTTATTAATTTGGGTCCTTTCTCTCTTCTTTTGGATAAGTCTGGCCAGTCGTTTATCAATCTTATTAATTCTTTCAAAGAACCAACTTCTAGTTTCATTGATCTGATCTACTGTGTTTCTGGTTTCTAATTCATTGATTTCTGCTCTAATTTTAATTATTTCTCTTCTAATGCGTGGCTTAGGCGTCGTTTGTTGCTTTTTCTCTAGTTCTTTAAGGTGTAGAGTTAGTTGGTGAATTCGGGATTTTTCTGTTTTTTTGAGTGAGGCTTGGATGGCTATGTATTTCCCCCTTAGGACCTCCTTTGCAGTATCCCATAGGTTTTGGACCGATGTGTTTTCGTTCTCATTGATTTCCATGAATTGTTTAAGTTCTTCTTTGATTTCTTGGTTGACCCAAACATTCTTGAGCAGAGTGGTCTTTAGCTTCCAAGTGTTTGAATTTCTGCCAAATTTTTTCTTGTGATTGAGTTCCAGTTTTAGAGCATTGTGGTCTGAGAATATGCAGGGAATAATCTCAATCTTTTGGTATCAGTTGAGACCTGATTTGTAACCCAGTATATGGTCTATTCTGGAGAAAGTTCCATGTGCGCTCGAGAAGAATGAGTATTCTGTTGTTTTAGGGTGGAATGTTCTGTAAATATCTATGAGGTCCATCTGGTCCAATGTATCATTCAAAGCTCTTGTTTCCTTGTTGATTTTCTGCTTAGATGATCTGTCCATTGCTGAGAGTGGAGTATTGAGGTCTCCTACAATTAACGTATTGTTATCAATATGACTCTTTATTTTGGTTAACAGTTGGCTTATGTATATGGCTGCTCCCATGTTGGGGGCATAGATACTTACAATTGTTAGATCTTCTTGTTGGATAGACCCTTTAAGAATGATATAGTGTCCTTCCGTGTCTCTTATTACAGACTTTAGTTTAAAATCTAATTTGTCTGATATAAGAATTGCTACCCCAGCTTTCTTTTGAGGTCCGCTGGCATGGAAGATGGGTCTCCATCCCTTCACTTTCAGTCTGGATGTCTCTTTAGGTTCAAATGAGTCTCTTGTAGACAGCATATGGATGGGTCCTGTCTTTTTATCCAATCTGCAGCCCTGTGCCGTTTTATGGGAGCGTTTAGGCCATTCACGTTGAGAGTGATTATTGAAAGATATGAATTAATTGTCATCATGTTGCCTGTGAAGACGTTGTTTTTTAGATTGTCCCTGTAAATTTCTGTTGTAGATCACTCTTGGGGTCTTTCTCCTTTTATAGAACCCCCCTTAATATTTCTTGCAGGGCCGGCTTAGTGGTCACATACTCTTTCAACTTCTGCCGGTCGTGGAAGCTCTGCGTCTCTCCATCCATTCTAAATGAAAGCCTTGCGGGATAAAGTATTCTTGGCTGCATGTTCTTCTCATTTAGTACCCTGAATATGTCTTGCCAGGCCTTTCTGGCTTGCCAGGTCTCTGTGGATAGGTCTGACGTTATTCTGATGTTCCTCCCTCTGTACGTAAGGAATCTCTTCCCCCTAACTGCCCTTAAGATGGTTTCCTTGGTTCTAAGATTTGCAAGTTTTACTATTACATGCCGGGGTGTTGGCCTGTTTTCCTTGATCTTAGGAGGGGTCCTCTCTGCCTCTAGGACTTGAATGTTTGTTTCATTCCCCAGATTAGGGAAGTTCTCAGCTACGATTTGCTCAAATACATCTTCTAGCCCTCTCTCTCTCTCCACTCCCTCCGGGATTCCAATTATTCTGACATTGGAACGCCTCATGGTGTCACTTATTTCTCTGATTCTATTTTCATGGATTCTGAATTGTTTTTCCCTGGCCTCCTCTTTTCCCTTTTTATCTATTATACTGTCTTCTAGATCGCTTATTCTCTCTTCTGTCTCAGTTACCCTAGCTGTTAGATTATCTAGATTGGATTGGATCTCATTGATGGCATTTTTAAGTTCTGCCAATTCACCTTTTATTTCTACCCTTAGAGACTCTATGTTGCCATTAATTGATTTCTCCATTCTAGCCATTGTCTTCACAATTGCTAGCCTGAATTCCATCTCTGACATCTTGGTTATGTCTGCATCCATTTGTAAATCTGCAGCATAAGTCATAATCTCTGAGTCTTTTCTGTTTTGGGGGCTCCTCCTCCAAGTCATTCTGTTTGATGGGTGTTTGAGGGAATGTATAGAGTCCAAATTATTGACCAGAACCCAAGCAAGATGCACCTGTTTTCTTGGGACCTTAGGGTTGCTGGCCTCTTGTTTTCCCAGCCTGTCTTCTGGGGGAGGGGCCTGCCGTGCTGTTACTCAGGGAACCCTGTTTGGGCGGAGTTGCCCTGCACCCCTGTGGTGGGGGATGGGCTCAGTGGGAATCAGTCTTTGGGGCTTTTGTTCTCTGGCGCCTTTCCTTGGGGGCTTTCCGTGTCTCTTCCGCAAGTCAGAGCAGAAGAGACCGTTTCCAACCCTCTGCCTCAGAGCAGAGAGACCTCAGTCTGTTCTTCAGTGAACTATCCAGGCCACACTGTCTCCGTTTCTGTTCGTGCTGCTATAAACTGCAGCGTCCTGGGTTGTGCGCCCCTCCGCAGCGCTCTCAGTCCCGCCCCCAGGTCGGGGCACTTCTCTGCCCTTTGTGCTTCTAAAACCGCCAGCCGCTCCCAATTCGCGCGCGCACGACTCCGCTGCTTGGGGTTCTGTCCCGGGGACTGCAGTTCACATGCGCGCGACTCCACTGCTCGGGGATTCCACCCCAAGGGTTGCAGTTCACCGGCAGGACCCCGGCGCACTGGGTTTCCGTCTCGGAGGCTGCAGTTCGCGTGCGTGCGACCGTCGCTCTGGGTTTCTGTCCAGGTGGCTGCGGTTCGCGTGTGCGCGACCCCGCGGGTCTGGTTTTCCACCCCGGGGGCTGCCCTAAAATCCTTTCCCGACGCTACCAGTCTGTGAGTCTGTGCCCGTCCCCAGCACGCGAGGCTGTCACTCACCGGCGGTGTAGGATCCCCACGGCCAGGCTCCCTCCTGCTGCTGTTTATCCTCCGATATCTGCCCACAGGATCACGGCTCTCCGCTTCGTACCTCAAACCAACTGTCTGCGATATTCTGTTTGTAGAGATCCAGATCTTCTTACATCTCAGGCTGGTTTCGTGGGTGCTCAGAGTGGTCTGGTAGATATCCAGCTCAATTCCGGGGACCAGTTGAAATAGGGTCCCCTACTCCTCCACCATCTTTCCCCCCTCCATCTGTAGAGAAATCTTGTCCAATTATATTCACAGTATTAACTTTATATGATTTCCTGAAAGGGAAATTTTCCTGTGCAAGAAGTAGAAAAAAAACATTTTAACAGAGCTTGGTGCAAGCTCCATATTTACTGTGTAATATGTTAAAAATACCAAGGGACAATCAATGATCAGCTACATTAAAATAAATTACACTTATAAGTATAAAATAACTACTATTATATTTTAGTCATGGAAATAATCTCATCAAGGAAACATACCAGCAATGTTATTTATTAATTTTGATGTTCACCAGCTAAGGCAGTATTTTTCAGGTTTCTCTACCATTATTTTATTACTTTTTGTCTTCTTTTTCTCTTTTCTCCTTTCATGATCTTCCTACTCATCAATCCTTTGTATTAGTTCTTGCTTGTTGTTCTTGATCTTGTTTTTGTTCACATATTTCTTCTTTGCTTGCTCTTTTTCATGTTGTTCTTGTCATGCTCCTTGATATTTTTCTTCTTGTTATTTTATTAATTTATTCTTATTGTTCCTCTTTTTTTGCCCCTGTCCTTGTTGTTTTCTTAATCATTCTTTCCCTTCTTTTTCTTTCTTTATTTTTGGTTAAATGTTAATGTAATTTTGATTTTTCTCTGCTCTCTCTGAAGGCAGTTTCCCTTTCTTTAAAACCTTTTTTCAGCATTTCAATCAGAAGGATCTTTCTAAAATGAAGTATTTCAGTATATAAGTAAGTTGAGAAATTCATTAATTTTATTAATCCTTTTTATCTTAGGTATATTGGATAGAGCCATAGGCAACAAATAAATATTGATTGATCACTGAGTGGTCTCTCTGTGATATAGAAAGTTCTCTCATTCAAGATAGGCTTGATGATAGAATATAATGTATGTTAATTCCATTCCCTTAAACCTCCTAGGATTTTCCTGGAATTTATACAACTTTATAGAACAAGAAACAGATCAACATACCACATAATCGTTAATTCCTTGGTCCCCATACTAAAAGTGAAGGACAAAAAAGTGGGTACAAAAAAAGTATATCCCTAAAGCATTCCAATTATAACTTTTGGAAAAATTAAGATCAAGCTCTAATATCAATTTAGGTTTGAAAATGCTTCTGAAAGTGTTAAACTAATTTAATTCTGAATATATTTTAGTTTTTGCTTCAAAAGCATATAGACATAATTCATTTAAAGTAAGTTTCTGTCATTTCAAAAGCATGTATGGGACACCTAACAAATTTCATGTATTCACCAAAGACAGAAATCTACTCCAAAGTATATTTCTCAGGCAAGAAAATGGACTAGATAATACCATGTAGGTGTAGGTGTTTGGTTTTTGTCTTTTTAAAAAAAATATTCTTGATTTCACCTTCTCATTCTCACTTCACCTCTATTTTGACTCTAGTTTTTCCACTTTAAAAAAGAATTTTAACAGTACTGTGAAATCTGGACTAGATCTAGTTTAAATGGCTCATCAGCAGAAACTAAGGAATGCCTATATAATTTAATCTGATTCTAGTCAATCACTCTCTCCCTCCCAGTCATCCATAAAGACTGAACAGATTTCCTAAAAACTACTGGATCTAATACTTTAATGCTGCAGAAGCCTTTTTTATGTATGTATGTATGTATGTATGTATTTATTTATTTGTTTAGAAGCCTGTTTAGAAAACTGTTTTCATCACCAGAAACTCAACTATCCCAGGTAATTTGTAATCATCCAGAATCTAGTTTTATATAAAGCATGGCTATCTGATCCGATTTCCCATCTTTTCACATTTCCACAGTTCTCATTAGAACACACGCTTTATCATCCCTAACATTTTGTATATTCCTGACCTCTACCAGGTGTTTCCCCATCACTTTCATGTTTTAAAATGAACTTCACTTCCTCCTGAAAATACTTTTTCCCCCGTATCCTGAGTTCACTGGAGATCTCTCACATCTTGCCTTTTGCTTTGTTTTGTTTTTAATTAATTCCGTATTCTACAGGAGGTAGAGGAGACACACTTATTTTCCTTGTTTTTCATTGTCCTTTCCAAGCCATTTCCCTTCTTGCTTCCTTCAAATACTACAGATCTTTTGAGGCAAAAGCCATCAGATTTACATACATAATGTTGTGGTTGTAAACATTTATAAAACTTCCATTAAGTTCTAATTCATCAAAATTCTACCGCCAGGGTTGCAGTCTTAATCCTTTCAATATTTCAGTTCTCCCTCCTTACATAGTCTTTTCATTTGGCCCCTCAGCTACTTTATGTTAATTTCCAAGATCTTAAATGTGCCCAGTTTACCTAGCTAAAAACCTTATCAGTAACTAAATCATCTCCACAATCTTTATACTAATCATTCCTAATTTCTACCTGCTATCTTTCCAAGCTGCTCCTGCATCTATTACCACTTTTTTTAAAACTTTCTTCATCTCACAGAGACTGCCAGACTTTGACCACATCACCCATCTTTTTGGTTACCTATCACTCTCAACTCATGTTCTCACTTATCTCATTTTCTCCTATTCGCTATGCAAATTATATTCCTTATTGCTGTATCAGCCAGGGTTCAATCAGGTAAATAGAACCAGTAGGATATATGCATATGCATATATTCACATATGTGGATGTGTATACACACACATAGACACACACAAAAATAATAAAAACAGTAAAGAAAGAAAAGTAAAGCAGTGGATTCAATAAAGCTTTCACATTTGTTAGATTTTTTTAAATCTTTAATACATGCTCTTTCAAAGTAATAAAATATGAAATCCTTTAACAACGAAATTAATGACTTTTTAGGCTTCAACTGCCTAACATGACATATATACCCAATATGTGCCCAACATGCTAATCTGGGTTTCAATTTAATTTTGTATTTAAGACTGTAACTGACAGAGCTTTATAAAAGAACCCCTTGAGTCATTAGAATTATTCATTGTTTTCTACAAAGGATAATTGATTCCATTTTTAGTATATTACTACTGATGGGGTAATTTTCCTATCAGATATTGGTGTAGCGTAATGAGTAGTTATATTTTAGTAAAATAAAAAAGTATCTCAAGTATCTAACTTCTTTCATGTCTAAAATTTCTAAGAAAATCACAATTTAGTGTTCCAAAATGAAAAATGTGAATCTATCATAATATTTCACATAGTCTAACTGAAGTCTCATTTTTCGTATTAAGCTACCCCCTCTGGGGACAACATTGTATAAGAATTAGTTGTGATGAGCACTGGGTGTTATGGAAGTGTTGGATCACTATATTGTACACCTGAAACTAATATTACACTGTATGTTAACTAACTGGAATTTCAATAAAAACTTAAAAAAAATAATAAAAAATACCAAAAAAAATTAGGAAGTATGAAATCTCTGGTCTTCCTAAAATGAAGAGGGGCTTCAGTGTCCATGTCAGCCAATTTTCTAATTCAGAACAAAAGACTCATAATTAAAATTTATTTACTACAGAAAGTTTTCTATATTTCAAAACTACTTCCCTCCAATGTGCCAAATAACCTTGGTCAAGGGTCTCCCTGTTTTCACAATTATATGTCTATCTAGGTGAAGTCTGCTTAGTAGAAAGAAATGAAATAATTATTTTATTTGTGTTTTCAATATTATACATATAACAAAAACTAGTATTTCTTGATAACTACTCACTCTGATAAGGTTTTACATTTTTAATATTTCTTAATCATCACAAATTTTTAATAGAACCCTGTAAGACAATTATTATTGGTGGGAAAAATAAATCAACTTACCAAAGGTTAAATCAAGGGCATCTGGGTGGCACAGTCAATTGAGCATCAGACTCTTGGTTTTGGCTCAGGTTCTGAGCTCAGGGTCTTAGATTGAGCCCCGCCTCAGGCATGGAGTCTGCTTGGGACTGTCTCTCCTACTCCCTCTGCCTCTCAGCCCTCACCACCCCCCACACACACTCTTTCTCTCTCAATAAATGAATCTTTAAAAAAAAAAAAGTTAAATCATTCTAAGTCACAGAAGTGGTATTCAAAATAAAGATTTCCAAATATGAATATAAATTTATATTTCAATTATATAAATATTTATATTCACAATATAGATTATAGTAATTTAATTAAATATATCAATGAGAGGGAAATGGTGAATATAAATAGATTAGTTAAAATAATTAAACTTTGCACAAACTAAAATAGAACATATACTGTTCTATTGGATTTGGTCTTCTCAGAAATGTTCTAATAGTTGACATTCAAACGTCAGTTAAAATCTTAAGATAGCATACTTATATTTTCCTTTTATTGAAGGTTAAGCCATAAAGTTCATGAACATATTAAAAAGGGAAAAAAATATTTAAACATATAAATCTCTCTAAAATGTAAATTAGATGTCTATATGAATTCTTATGTTTTGACATTTCTTCAAAGACACTTTAGGAAAAACACATATTTACTCTCTCAGTTTGAACCCATGTAAATAAGGAACTACCTATAACTAATTTGCAATTTGAATGTTTCCCTGAGCACATTGATGTGAGAAAATATATAGAAGGTGAGTCAGATGAGTTGAATTAAACCTACTTAAATATTTTATTTTATTTTTTATTTTTTTTTATTTTTTTATTTTTTTAAAGATTTTATTTATTTATTTGACAGAGAGAGACACAGCGAGAGAGGGAACACAGGCAGAGGGAGTGGGAGAGGGAGAAGCAGACTTCCCGCGGAGCAGGGAGCCCGATGCGGGGCTCGATCCCAGGACCCCGGGATCATGACCTGAGCCGAAGGCAGACGCTTAACGACTGAGCCACCCAGGCGCCCCTAAATATTTTAATACATAAAGAATTAGTCTGTCCCTAGTGCAAGAATAACTCCCTGTTTGAAAGTTATGAGTATATGGAAGAGTATTTCTTTTTTAAGATTTTATTTACTTATTTCAGAGAGAGATCACGCAAGCGAGAGAGCATAAGCAGAGGGAGCAACAAAGGGAGAGGGAGAAGCAGACTCCCCACTGAGCAGGGATCCCAATGTGGGGCTCAATCTTAGGAGCCTGAGATTGTGATCTGAGCTCTGAAGGCAGCCACTTTACCAACTGAGACACCCAGGAACCCCAATGGGAGAATATTAAAATTTTAAGTTTAAATACACAAATAGTGGGGGTGCATATAAGTTTAAATGTATTGTGACCCCAGTGAAAAACAGTCTGGAAGTTCTCAAAAAGTTAAAAATAGAACTACCCTATGATCCAGCAATTGCACTACTAGGTATTTACCCAAAGAATACAAAAAAAATTAATTCAAAGGGATACATGCACCCCGTTTATAGCTGCATTATCAACAATAGTTAAATTATGGAAACAGCCCAAGTGTTCATTGACTGATGAATGGATAAAGAACTATCTATATATATCCATATATAGATAGATAGATAGATAGATAGATAGATAGATAGATATAGATATAGATATAATGGAATATTACTCAGCCATAAAAAGGAAGGAAATCTTGCCATTTGCAACGAAATGACGTGGATGGAGCTAGAGAGTATTACACTAAGTGAAATAAGTCAGACAGAGAAAGACAAATACCATGTAATTTCACCCATTAGTGGAATTTAAGAAACAAAACAAATGAATAAAGGGAAAAGAGAGAGAGACATAAAGCAAGAAACAGACTCTTTTTTTTTTTTTAAAGATTTTTTATTGATTTATTTGAGAGAGGATGAGAGGAGAGAGAGAGCACATGAGAGGGGGGAGGGTCAGAGGGAGAAGCAGACTCCCTGCCGAGCAGGGAGCCCGATGCGGGACTCGATCCCGGGACTCCAGGATCATGACCTGAGCCGAAGGCAGTCGCTTAACCAACTGAGCCACCCAGGCGCCCCGAAACAGACTCTTAACTATAGAGAACAAATCAATGGATACCAGAGGGGAGCTGGGTAGGGAGATGGATGAAATAGATGATGGGGATTAAGGAGTGTACTTGTTGTGATGAGCACCGGGTATTGTATGGAGGTGTTGAGTCACTATATTGTACACCTGAAACTAATATTACACTGTATGTTAACTGGAATTTAAATAAAAACTTTAAAAAAAACCAAAAGTATTGTCACCCCCCCAAAAAATACCTATGTAGAGCTTGTGTTGTCTAATAAACGATGTAGTAACATCAATGGCCTTATATCACAGTTCAAATTAGACCAATTTTTGTGTATTAAAAACCTAAATTTCAATTGCAATTACTAAATCTTAAATAAATTGTGATATGTGCAATATATTTTAACATCCACAAGTTTAAATAAAAAAGCATTGGTGTATTATAGGAATGAAGTAATATTGCTTATTCAATATACTATTGGTCATGTAGAATCTTTGTAATATCCTTCACATTAGCATGTGTGAATGCACAAAATTGTGTGGACAGCAGCTTCACCCCATATTCTATAATTCAAGCCTGTCTTTCCGAATCATCTGCTCTACAGATTTTGGATTTGCCTAGCCAAGCCAACATATACAATTGCATAAGCCAAATGCCAAATTCCTTGCAGTCAAGCGAGCAATCTCTCTCTCTCCCCCTGCTCTTTCACACTCTCTCCATATATAGATGGATAAAGATAGATGTGTGTATATATGTCTCTATATATGTCTGTTTATATAATGAATATTTATAAATGTTACAATCCATGAAGTCAACAAATAGATTATTACCAGAAACCTAGAATACTCTTAAGTGCTTTAGCACTTTCGAAAGCTCTTTCCTCAAAGTGGTAATCTCTCTACCCATTCTGGGGTTTTTGATAATGAAAATGTGTGTTACCTTACAGATTTTACCCCGTAGACCTCATCTCTAAAATTTATATTTCAGTTATGCTAATTTTAAACATAATAGAAATGGAAGTATATTGGATGTATTTTTTGTGTGTCTTCCTTGTTTCACTCAATAATATATTTGTGTGGTTCATCCATGTTTTGTCATGAAACCATATTTGTTGTAGTATGGGCTAATTTACATGAATTTATCAAAATTTATTAATCCATTCATGCTTTTTTACATTTTATACATATTGCAAACAAGTCTATTAGAACTCTACATTAATATATATCGGATGCATAAAATATGAATTTCTATTGAAAATATATATTTAATGCATATATATGTAGATGTATGTATATATGCAGATGTGTAAATATATGCATGTATATGAATGTATTTTCAGGGTCTTAAGAAATGCTAAAATTCCTTTTTTAAATTGAGATATAATTTATATGCCATAAAATTCACCATT
Source organism: Halichoerus grypus (assembly GCF_964656455.1). NCBI lineage: Eukaryota > Metazoa > Chordata > Mammalia > Carnivora > Phocidae > Halichoerus > Halichoerus grypus. Next base: position 24,238,282 of record NC_135715.1, read on the forward strand.
TGTAGTATAACATTCACTGGTTTTTAATGCAGCTAATAATTTTGTGCAACCATAGTAACAGTCAATTTTAGAATGTTTTCATCACCCAAAAGCACCCCCATAGGTTTTAGCTATCTTACCAAGATCCTCTTATCTCAAACTTACTCATAGGTAACTTTCAATGTACTCTCTCTATAGATTTGCCTATTCTGGAAATTTCATATATATTGAATCATGGAGCATATGGACTTGTGTCTGACTTCTTCCACTGAGCATACTGTTTTCAAGGTTCATCCATGCATGTGTAAGTACTTCATTCTTATGACTGAACAATATTCATTTGTCCAGATGTACCACATTTTGTTTATAAATTTATCAGTTGATGGCCATTTGGATTGTTTTCACTTTTTGACTATTATAAATAATGTTGCTCTGAGCATTCCTATATAAGTTGTTGTGTGAACATTTGTTTTCAATTCTCTTGGGCTAAAGTTCATTTTGATTGAATACTGATGAATAATTTTTAAGAGTAATTATGTCAATTTCCACTCTCCCACCAAGTAGATGGGACTTTCTATTACTACACATTCTCACCAAAATTTGGTATTGTGAGACTTATATTTCATCCAGTTTGGTATTTTGAGGTACCTCATGGATTTATTTTACACTTTAGTGAAAACTAAGGAAGTTGACCATGTTTCATGTGCATATTGGCCATTTGGATTTCCTCTTTTGTGAAGTGCATATTCAATTATTTTACCAAATTTTTTCTACTGTGTAATTTTTTTGACTTATGAAAAATTTTTACATATTTGGAAACTAGTCCTTTGCTCATATGTGTTAAAATAATTTTTCCTACTGTTATTTGCCTTTTCACCCTGTCTTTTGAGTATTAATGTCCTTCATTTCAATTACTTTAATTTAACAAATTATTTTTTATGGTTGTTATTTCCTATGCCTTATTAAATACAAGTATACAAAATGATATTTTTTATATTACCATTAAATCTCTATGTATTTTTTTCTTTTTTTCTTTAGCTATTTGATCCATGAAACTTTCTGTGTAGGATGAGAAGTAGTAATCCAGTATTTTTCACCAATATCATTTAATAATTTCAACACAATTTCAAAATGTTCATTCCTCATTGTGCTGTAGTGCCACTTCTATTATATATCTAGTGCCCATGAAAGCATAGCTGTTTCAGTTTTCATTCTCGTACACTAGTCTGTGTGTTTATACCTGCAGCACGATCACACTTTCATAATATATCTTGATACCTCACACAGGCAAACCTCAGAGATAGTGTGGATCCAGTTCTAGACCACTGTGATGTCACAATAGAAAGAGTTTCCCAGTGCATATAAAAATTTTATTTATACTTCACTGTAGTATATTACATGTGCAATAATGTGTCTACAAAAAAAGTGTATACCTTAATTAAGAAATACCTTATTGCTAAAAATACTAGCCGTCATCTGAACTTTCGAGTCATAATAACTTACCACTAATCACTATAACAAATGTAATAGTGAAAAAGTTTTTAAATATTATGATAATTAGCAAAATGTGACACAGAGACTTGAAGTGAGCAAATGCTGTTGGAAAAACGGTGTCAATACACTTGCTCAATGCAGGATTTCTGCAAACCTCTAATTTTTTTAAAAAGAAAAGGGGGAGGGAAACACAGTATCTGTGAAGCAGAATAAAACAAAACACAATAAAACAAGGTTTGTCTGTACAGCAAGTCCCCTCGTCTCACTTTTCTTTCTCAAGCAACTATTTTTTGTCCTTTTGTACATCTATAGAATTGTTTTATCAACTAGTTAAATTCTTAATCAACTGGTCAAATTATTCAAAAATATACCTTTTTGAATTTTGATTGGGATTACATTGAATTTATACATTAATTTGGAGAGAATGTAAATTGTCAATACGGAATTCCCCAGTTTATGAACACCTCATAAGTTTCCATGTTTTGATTCAACCATGTTTTGATGCATCTTATTGCAAAGATGATTAAAAGTGACAATGAACAGCAAAGTATACCTATAGGACTTTAAAGATGTAGGCTTGCAACTGCTGTACCATCATTTCTGTCTTTTCCTGTTGATTAGAACAAATCACCAGACTAAGTTTGAGATTAAGGTGTAGGTAAATAAATTCCATCTCTTTAGTGGGAAGAACTGGAATTCCACTGTCAGTGGTTATGGGTAAAATGAAAAATGATGTTTTAAGGCCATTAATGCAATCTCCAACCATATATTTCTTTTCACAAATTTTTTGAAGATTAGTTTTTTCCATGTTTCACCATACAGCATATTTACTATAGATTGTGGTTTTATTAGATGGACTATCATACCTTGGTCCCCTAGAAGCAATTTCTGAGACAGAGTTTGGCATTCGGGATATCCTCAGTTATCAATGCATGTGAGAGGAGTTGGAGGAAACAAGACTGAGCAGAGGTCAAACTGCATGTGTCTCCAACAAACTGTGGGTGACTCAGTGGGATTCTCTAGTAATACATAGCCTATCAAAGTTGTCTCACATAAGGCTAGATCTCCTAGTTATTATACCCGTACTGTGATCAGTCATTGGATATGGGTTGTCCCAAGAAAGCCGTTACCTTGAGTGAGGCAGCTCTCCAAACTTTGCCAACCTCTGAAAGATCTGAGAGTTGGAGGCAATCAGCTGACAATTCTAGCTTTCTTGAAAGGGAATCTGAACCAACCATCTCCCAACTCTGTCATACCCGTATTACTTTTAGAAAAATTGTTTCCTTTTCCCAGCTGATTAAGAATGTTAAATATCATCAAATTGTTCTTTAATACATAATAAATTTTATCAATTTTTGTTAAATTATTGGAAAGTCATAATTTTTTCTTTAATCTGTTAATGAAGTGAATTGAGTATTTTCTAAAATACATTGAACCTTGAATTCTTGGTATTAAATCATTTTTTTTCCTTCCACTTGTGTCTTTGAACAAATTCTGGATAATTTCTTCTTACCTATTTTCCATTTAACCACTGGTTCTCAGCCATGAATTAGCTGCAGGTAAACCTATCAAATGAGATTTTAGCTTTCATTATTTTGTTTTTTACATATAGAAGGGTTCTTTTTTTCTCTGAAAGATGTTTTTTATAGCTCCTTATCTTCTAAGTATTTTCTCTGCTTGAACTGCTTAATGCTATGACTTCCCTGCAGCCTTTGGAAGTAGGGAGGATATGGATTTATTACTGGCTCCCTCTTATTCTGTGGATGTAGCCCTTTGTGTCCTAACTTTATGGGGCAGAAAGCACCTTATTAGAATTCGTACTTGGGCAGACCTGTACCTTCACTTCTATCTCCTCACTTCCAGTCTCCTGCACACAATTCTGTCAAATATAAAATTGAGGGCCATCAGTTGGACAAATGCTCTCAGAACAAAAGCAGTCTCTCCTCAACCTTTGGTGAAATTGCTTTTACTTTGATTTTAGACTGGTGTTTATTATATTACTAGCTCTTTGAGGATTTTTTTAAATTTAAGCATCTAATCTGCATTTTCAGGTTTTTCAGTTGTTAAGGAAAGAATTTATTAAGATAGCCCTTTCTAGCCATATTACTAGACATAGAAGTCAAATAACTGTATGAAAATTGTTACTTAAGGATTATAAAACACAAATTCTATCCAAATAAACCTAATGGTACAAACAATAAATTCCTCTATCAAACTCCGTAAGAGTGGAAAAACCAATGAATTGATATCACATGAGAGCTGCTTACTATATTCAAACACACTGTATAAGGTACTTATGGGTGAAAATTGCACATTTACTTTTTACTTACTTCAAATAGAGTATATATTATTTATTTCTCCACATAGTAGAAAAATACTGGAAAGGATTATTCTACATATCTTATGGATCATTGCTTTTCAAAAGTAGAATCTTTTGTGAGGTTGTGAGATTAATTTAATATATCAGAAATGGTATTTTTAATGAGAATAATAAATATAGAATGAAATAAATAGAAAATATCAGAATATATTACACAGAATAAGTATAAGAATTGTATATCATACCTTTGTTTCACCTAGATACAAATGTGTATACTGGGACTTAAGGTAAAAGTAGTTCCATACTCTGGGTCAAAAAAGTTTGAAAGTCACTGCAATAGATTGCAGAAAGAGAATTGAATAATAAAAAATCTACCCCATATATTTTGAAAGAAGACAGTTCAATCTCATTTGAAAATATGGAGAGTGGGGTGCCTGGGTGGCTCAGTTGGTTAAGTGGATGGCTCTTAATTTTGGCTCAGGTCATGACCTCAGGGTTCTGGGATCAAACCCCACATTGGGCTCCACACTCAACAGGAAAACTGCTTGAGGATACTTTCACTCCCTCTGCCCCTCCCCCCACTCATGCGTGCTCTCTCTCTCAAAAATAAATAAATAAATCTTAAAAAAATAAAACTATGGAGAGTCAACTAGTCTGCATTTGTAATATAACAAACCTATGATAATTTTCTATTATTTAGAAGAATTAAAATAAAATGTAATATACCATGGGGGTGTTAAGTAATCAAATTGTCAGGATTTAAATTTTACATGTCTATATTACTTTTGTTGTCTTTTTTTTACCTCATTTTCTACCTCCATCACTAAATAAGCAATGGAAATATTATGAAAAACTTAAACATCCAAATTTATTTTATCAAGGAAAGCTAAACTAAAAAAAAAAAAAAGGAAAAGTAATCACTTTAGTTTTTAAGAAAAATATAAGGCAGGTAAGTGCAACAGAATATTTTTGTACTCCTTGATAATTTCATTTATGCAACATCATTTCCTCTGTTATTATAATTAGATTAAAGTGATTATAATTGATAAACTCATGTACTATATTTGGCACTTTCTAGTCTGAAAATTGTCTTAATTTTTATATAAATTAGTTTTAAGAGAGTCAGAAACAAAGATCATTGTATTTTCACAGTGATATATATATGATATACTATATGTATTGCACATCAGTAGTCTGAAAAGTGCTAGGAACAGCAATTTTCCACTTACTCAATATAAGTAATGACTTTTACTGATTGTTCTGCATCCCTCCAATGCACTGAACTACATTATATTTGTATAGCATATATAAGCACAGTTTATAATTTGTCAGCAGAAACTCATCTTGCAATTAGTTTTTCATACAGAGCTGACCTCATCAGTATTACCTAGAGAATGCCATCTAACATTGACAGCATTCTCTTAGTTAAAGATAGGAAGCTGTCAGGGTTTCCATTAAATTTATATTCCCAGAGGTTTGTAACTCTGCTTCTAAAAATGCCACAGGAATAAACTTAGCATGCAAGGTGTTAGCAAGGTAGTTTATTTTAAAAGGGAGGCCGTTTGTAAACTGTGAAAATGTCCTTCAAGTTTAAAAAGGCAGACAGGCAGTCTGAATGTCTGCACAAGAAAGCATCTGTATTAATACCATCTCTGTGTTCCTAGCAACCCCACTGATGTTAAAACCAGAGAAGGAGAATAATATAGCTACAGTTGACTGGAAATGTCACAGTGTTCAGTCAGTTATTGTGTCCTCAGCTGTCCATATATGGATTTAGTAAGCTATTTTTTTAACTGTAAAGGATATCCCCAAATGAGAATATCAGAGTGATACTGCAAAATCTGAGATGAAATTTACCCTTTAAGAAAGAATGGCATGGCTTCACAGAAGTGGAGAGTAGAATGATGACTGACAGGGGCTGGTGTGGGGGCAATGGGGAGATACTGGTCAAAAGGGACAGACTTTCAGTTAGGTATAAGGTAAATAAGTTCTGAAGATCTAATGTTCAGCAAGTTGATTGTAGTTAATAATACCGTATTGTATATTTGAAATTGCTAAGTGAGTAGATCATAAATATTCTCACTTAAAAAAAAAAGATAACCATTAAAAAAAAGGATATGGATTTTAATCTTTTAGTTCTAGATCTAACACTTACTGTCAGCTAGTGAAATCAAACTAATATAAACATTAATTACTCAAATTGTAAAGCAGGAATAATGATAATATCTTACCAAAAATATGTGTACTGAGTTCTGAAAAATAAGCATGTAAAATATACAAACTAGAAAGTGTAATGTTAACTTATGACCCAGGATACTTCAAGTAATGTGCCTAACACAGATTTCTATTCCCTAAGTGGAAGGCAGGCTCAGGCACTGATATTGTTGGAATTCAGTGGTATTGCTTGTGAGGAGTCTTAAGGCATTCCTTTATTTCGGTTTTGATAATTTCAAGAAAGAGAGATTTTGTCTATTGGTGAATGTTTCTATCAGAACCCCTGATGTCCACACTTTTTAACCTTCCAATGATAAAAGTCATGTGGGGGTATCTGGCCAAAACAGAGCTAACGGTCACAAGATTTAATGTCCTAACTGAAATAATCAAAAAACAAAATGCACAGGATAATAGTTTTCAGGATAATGAACAGTCACTAAAGGAGAGTGATTCCATGGAAAATAGAAATAAACAAGGAGAGCTGTACCATTGTCCCAGTTTACTAATGACAAAGTTTCCAAGCTGCAATACAGAAACGGGGAAGGAAAGTAGAGCCCACTAATCTCCCTGAATGGAGGATATGAAACTAAGAATCTGGAGAAAACAAGGCCATTACAGTCCACAAGGCAGATTAAGGGAAATAAGAGAGCAACATAGAGAACCACAGAAATCTGAGATGGTCCTTATTAGCATTGAGAAGAATATTGACCCAAATATTTGTACAATGCAACTACATTGGAGAATCAGCCAAAAAGATTATTAGGAACAATATTCAGAGTTCAAATGAGACCAAGAAAAGTACCAATCTCCAATAGCCAGGCTAGACTATTTTAAATTCTCACAGCATTGAGTAGAATACTCTTAAGTTTCTGGCCTCTATTGTGGGGACTAAATTAACTCTGAAATAGAAACTGCTCATATCTATCTAACAAATTTTTGAAGAACAAAACCTAAAAAATCCAAACCATTTCAAATTAACTAAAGTGTGTTACACAATAGTACTCAAGAATATTTATGGGGGAACAAATAACCCTCTACCAAAATTACCAAACATAAAGAGGCAAGAAAATATCTGTAATTAAAAAAAAAAAAAAGAAAATGAATCAATCAAGACTGACTCAGAGAGATTGATAGAAAAACAATTTGAGGAAATGTGATTTTTTTCCAAATTTGATGAAAACTATGAATCCACAGATCCAAGAAGTTCAATGAATCCCGAACACAAAATTCAAACTAAATTGCAGCAAGGTACATCATAGTCAAATTGCATAAAACCAGTGATAAGGAAAAAAAATCTTAAAAATAGCCAGAGAAAGACCTATTGCGTACAGAGGAACAAAGATAAAAAAGAAAGCAGATTTCTTGCCAGGAACATTGTAACTAAACTAAACTAAGGATGATAGTGGAGCAACATCCTTAAATTATGAAAGGAGAAAATTATATCAACACAGAATTCTACAGACCTCTGTAATATCTTTTAATAATGAAAGCAAAAATGACATTTTCAGAAATATGAAAGTTGAAAAAAATCAATCCCTGTCAGGTATGCTCTACAAGAAATGTTAAAGGTATCCTTCAGTCAGAAGGAAAAGTATACCAAGTATAAACATGGATCCCCAAGAAGGAAAAAGTAGCAAGATAAATGGTAATGATGTGTAGTTGGTGAATCATTTAAACAAAAATAATAAGATACTCTGAAGTTAATATAGATATATACATAAAATATAAGTAAGCAGTAGCATAAACATAAAAAGGAGGGAATACTTTTGAAATATTCTTATGCTATACATCTGATAATATATTTGCCTGTAGGATGCGATAAGTTAAAGATATATGCTATAAAATATAAAATACCATTGAAATAAAAAAAATAACTGTAGCTAAAAACCAACAATAGAAAATGATCATAAAAATACTCAATCCAAAAGACAGCAAGAAAAAAAAAGAACAAGGAAAAAGGGTGGGGGGAGAAAAAAAAAGAAGCAAGAAAAAAAGGAACAAAGAATATTTAAAACATTTAGAAAAAATAGCAAAATGATAGACTTAACCTAACCACATCAATAACAATATTAGATGTTATTGGCCCAAACTCTCCAATAAAAGGAACAGATTATCACACTGAATGAAAAAGCAAGGAAAAACTGTTAGTCTTTAACACACACACCTAAGATATGAAGAAAGAAATGGATTAAAAGTAAAAACACAGAAAAGTTATAACATGCTTTAACTAATCAAAAGAAAGCTGGAGTGGCTATATTATCAGAGCAAATAATGTTACCAGGGGCAACTGGTATGATGAATGACTACTTAATAGTGGAAGTTACTGATCTCTCTCTAAGATCAGGAGGAAAGCAACATTTTCTCCTTCCTACACTTTTAATTAATTTTGTACTGAAGATTGTACCCACTTCAATTAAAAAAAAAAATCATACTGATTAGGCAGGAAGACATAAATGTTACTCATAGACTACCTGAATATCAATGAAGAAATACAATGGACTTTTAAACAAAAACAAAACTAAAAACAAAGTATAACCAACAAAACCTACAACTATTAAATTAATTCAGCAAATTAGTAGTATCAATATAGAAAAATCAAATGTTTTCTATATAGTACTAAGGCACAACCCCAAACTGAATTTTAAAATAATAAACAAGAACAAATATATGAAATACTTAGTGATAAATATGATGAAAGATGTGCTAAACCTGTACAATAAAAAGGACAAAACTTTGCCCAGAGAAATTAGAAAGCCTAAATGAATCTAATGTTGTCATGACGCTAAAGACTCTACATTGTTAAGATACCAATTCACGGGGTGCCTGGGTGGCTCAGTCGTTTAGCATCTGCCCTTGGCTCAGGTCATGATCTGGGATCGAGCCCTGCATCCGGCTCCCTGCTCTGCGGGGAGCCTGATTCTCCCTCTCCCTCTGCCTGATGCTACCCCTGCTTGTGCTCTCTCTCTTTCTGTCAAATAAATAAATAAAATCTTAAAAAAAAAATACCAATTCACCCTAAAGCTGTCTATAGCTATATAGGAAATCCCAGTCAAAATCCTAGCAGGCTGCCCAACAAGCTTATGAAAAGATGTTCAACATCACAGATCATAAGAAACATGAAAATCAAAACCACAATGAAGGTTGGGAGTATGGAGCAAATGGTGTTGATTCAATGGGGTTCCCGGCGGCTATGGAGCAGATAAATGAGCTAAAAGAAAAGGGCAATAAGACCCTGAGTGCGGGCAACATTGATGACACACTGCGGTGCTACCCTGAGGCCGTTAGGTTAGATCCCCAAAACCATGCTCCACAGCAATTGCTCAGTAGCCTACGCCAAGAAAGGTGACTACCAGAAGGCTTATGAGGATGACTGCAAAACTGTTGACTTAAAGCCTGACTGGGGCAAGGGCTATTCGTGGAAAGCAGCAGCTCTTGAGCTCTTAAACTGATTTGAAGAAGCCAAGCAAACCTACGAAGAGGGTTTAAAACATGAAGCAAATAATCCTCAGCTCAAAGAGAGTTTACAGAATATGGACGCCAGGTTGGCAGAGTGGAAATTCATGAACCCTTTCAACATGCCCAATCTGTACCAGAAGTTGGAGAGTGATCCCAGGACAAGGATGCTGCTCGCTGATCCTACCTACCAGGAGCTGATAGAGCAACTACAAAACAAGACTTCTGACCTGGTCATGAAACTGCAAGATCCCCAGATTGTGACTACTGTCAGCATCCTGCTGGGAGTCGATGTGGGCAGTATGGATGAGGAGGAGGAAGTTGGAACATCTCCCCCACCTCCTCTTCCCTAGAAGGACACCAAGCCAGAACCAATGGAAGAAGATTTACCAGAGAATAAGAAGCAGGCACTGAAAGGGAAATAGTTGGGGGATGAGACCTGCAAGAAGAAAGGCTTTGACACAGCCTTGAAGCACTGCGACAGAGCCCAGGACCTGGACCCCACCAACACGACCTTACATGACCAGTCAAGCAGCTGTGTATTTCAAGAAAGGCAACTATAGTAAGAACGCCATTGAAGTGGGGCGGGCAAACCGACAAGACTATGACAGATTACCAAAGTTTATGCTCGAACTGGCAACTCCTACTCCAAAGAAGAAAAGTACAAGGATGCCATCTATTTCTATAGCAAGTCTTTGGCAGAGCACTGAACCCTGGATGTGCTCAAGAAATGCCAACAGGCATAGAAAATTCTTAAGAAGCAAGAGTGGCTAGCCTATATAAACCCCGACCTGGCCTTGGAGGAGAAGAATAAAGGAACAAATGTTTTCAGAAAGGAGACTATGCCCAGGCCATGAAACATTATACAGAAGCCATCACATGGAATCCAAAAGATGTCAAATTGTACAGCCATCGAGCTGTCTGCTACACCAAACTCCTGGAGTTTCAGCTGGCCCTCAAGGACTGTGAGGAGTATCCAGCTAGAGCTGACCTTCATCAAGGGTTACACACGGAAAGCAGACACACTGGAAGCGATGAAGGACTACACGAAAGCCATGGATGTCTACCAGAAGGTGTTAGATCTGGACTCCCAATTGTAAGGACGTGGCAGACAGTTACCAACACTGTATGATGGCCCAGTACAACCACCAGATAGCCCCGAAGATGTGAAGCGACGGGCCATGGCAGACCCTGAGGTACAGCAAATAATGAGTGTCCTGGCCATGCGGCTCATCCTAGAACAGATGCAGAAGGACCCCCAGGTGCTCAGTGAACACTTAAAGAATCCTATAATAGCACAGAAGATCCAGAAGCTGATAAAAGTGGGCCTGTTTGCAATTCAGGGATGACTTGCTCATCATCCCCTTCTCTTTGCCCTCATGTGGAAAGAGGAGCTGGTACCACAGCAAGCAGTATGGAATAGAGGGGAGAGCAGGGGGAAGTGAAGAACTTCTCTCTATATATTTATATAGACCTATGTGGAAGATACAGAGACTTGTGCTCACGCTCCTTGCACCACCGCTGCCTCTGGGCCCGCCCAGCACACCCATGGTCTCTTCCACTGCCCTCAGGTTCCCTGGTCCCTTCCCCGCTCTCAGTAGCTGTCTCAGCTGCTCTCTCATAGTTGGTTATTTTTTATATGGGACAATGGGTATGTATGGGGAGGGGAGGCTGTTCTTCCCTGACCTCAGGTCCCAACTTTCTTTACATTGTTAACTCCACATCTCCATGTGCCCTTCTCCAATAAAAACAGGCCAGTCAGGTGTGATTATTTATTAAAAAAAAAAAAAAAAAAAAAACTCACCTCAAACCCATTGATAGTCACTATCAAAAGAACAGAAAGTAACAAATTTGGTGAGTATGTGAAGAAACTGGAACCCTTATGTGCTGTTGGTAAGAATGTAAAATGGTGCAGCCATTATGGAAAAAGCTTAGAGATTTCCTTAAAAATTAAAAATAGAATTACCATATGATTCAGCAATCCCACTTCTGGGTATATTTCCAAAAGAATTTAGAATAGGATCTCAAGGCATATTTGCATACTTATGTTCATTGCAGCATTATTCACAATAGCCAAATGGTAGAAGCAATTCAAGTGTTCATCAATAGATGAATGGATAAAGAAAATGTGGTATATACACACAACAGACTATTATACAATCTTAACAAAGAAGGAAATCCTGTCACATGCTACATTGTGGAAGAACATTGAGGATATTATGCTAAGTTAAATAAGTTGGTCACATAAGGACAGCTACTGTATGCCATTGATATAAAGTATCTTAAGTAGTCAAAATCATAAAAACAGAAGAAGAAAGGTGATTGTCAAAGTTTGCAGGGAAAGGAGATTTAATGGGTGTAGAATTACAGTTTAGCAAAATGAACAACTTTTAGATATCAGCTGTGCAAGAATGTGAGTATATTTAATACTACTGAACTGGTTAAGACAGATTTAATGCTATGTTTTTGTGCTGTTGTTACCATATACACACTCATACACACACACACACATAAACCTAGCAATATTTCTTGTAGAACATGATAAGGTTATTACAAAAATTGATACGGAAATGCAAAGAACTTAAAATAATGAAATCAACTTGAAAAAGAAGAACAAAGTTAGAGAACTAGAAAGCTACCTGATTTCAAGGTACCTCAAAACTTAACATACATCTACAGTGATCAAGGCAGTATAGTTTTATTACAAAGAGATGAATGATCTAGGTTGCAAAGAATCTGATAAAAGATACAGATATATATGGAAAACTGATTTTTGACAAAGGTACAATTCAGTGGAGATAAGGTAGTTTGTTTTCAACAAATGGTGCTGGAATAAAGGAAAGTCCATTTGCAAAAAAAAAAAAAAAAAAGCTTTAAAACATCCCTCACCCTTTATAAAACAATTAATTAAAAATGGAAAGTAGGCCTAAATGGACCACCAAAACCTATATAGTATTTCCAGAAGAAAATAAAATAGATAAACTTTGTGAACTTGGATTGATATTAAAAATGTCTGCTTAACCAAAGTCAGTTAAAAGATCAATAAGACAATCCACAGACTGGGAGAAAACATTGGCAAAATATATCTGCTAAAAGATTTGCATTGTTAGTATATGAAGAACTCTCAGAATTCAACAATAAGGACATAAACAACCAAGTAGAAAATGGTCAAAATATTTGAATAGACACATCACCAAAGAAGAAATACAGATGGCAAATAAGCATTTGAAAAGATGGTTAATATGACTAATCATAAGAAAACTAAAATTAGAACCACAAGGAAATATCACTACCTACTAGAATAGCTAAAATAAAAACAACTGACCATAGCAAGTGTCTGAAGAGGAGGAGGAATTGGAACTCTCACTCATGACCAGTGAAAATATAAAATGATACAATCACTTTGGGAAATATTTTAGTGGTTTATTATAAAGTTAAATATACACCTACCATGTGAACGAAACATTCTTCTTCTAATTATTTAAGAGAAAAGAACGCATATAGCCAGACTTCCGATGAATGTTCATAGTAAATTTGTGATAGCCCTAAATGGAAAACAACAGTATACAGTATAGGGTAATACAGCCCTAAATGTCCGTCAACAGGTGATTGGAAGAACAAATTGTGGCATATACATATAATGGAATACTACTCAGCTACAAATAGGCATGAACTATTGATACATGCCAATGCATTGATGGATCTCAAGGAAAAGAAGTCTGGCAAAAAATGAAATACATAGTCAGTGATTCTACGTATGTAAATTTTTAGAAAATGCAAATAAATCTCTAATGATGGAGATCTGTGGTTGCCTGGAGTGAGGAGTACATTTCGATGGGCAGGAGGGAGAGAATAAATAGGGTCATGAGGGAATATTTTGGGGTGATAGACATGTTCATTACCTGGGTTGCAGTGATTGTGTCATGAGAGCATACATATGTCAAAATATATTGTTAACCTTAAACGTAAAACTGTTATTTTACCAGCAAAAATGGATTTACTTGGAAATAGAGAATTGCAATTTGGGACAATCAAAATATGGCAAAATCATAGGAAAGTCCAGAGAATAAAGGAGAGGATTGCTCTCTTATAGAGAAAAATGGGTGAGTTGGGAGAGCTGTTAGGAACAAAAAGTCCATTGAATTAAACTGGAAAATTGGTAACACGTGAGGTCCCCCCATTCCAGCCTCCCCACTCCATTTTAGTGATGTTTTCTTGCTTTCTTTTTTTTTTTTGAAGATTTTTTAAAATTTATTTATTTGAGAGAGAGAGAGATAGCTACAGAGACAGAGACAGTGAGAGAGAGCATGAGCAGGGAGGAGAGGGAGAAGCAGGCTCCCTCCTGAGCAGGGAGTCCGCTGAGGGGCTCAATCCCAGCACCCTGGGATCATGACCCAAGCCAAAGGCCGACGCTTAACTGGCTCAGCCATTCAGGTGCCCCTGATGTGTTCTTTTATTATTTTTCACAGTATCAAATTGTATGCTCTAATTATATGCATCTATTTTTGTCAATTATACCTTAATAAATAAGCACAGAAATAAAATAATGCAACTCATTCTCTCCATAAAATAAAGTCAGTCACTCATGGGGGTAAAATTACAGAAGTGCTAAATCTGGATGACACTTTGGATTAGTTTCATTGTTGTTTGATTGTTTTGGGTAGTATTTTGTTTTTCCTTTTTCCTTTTCTCAAAGATGAACTGTAAGTTGAAGCATCCATATGCTTCATCTTTGTTTGCTTGCTGTAACCAGAATTAAATATCATCATTTCTCAGTAAATGCCACCAGTCTATTATAAAATTTTGTTCTGTGCATTATATATGTTTATTAGTTTTCAAAAGACTCTGTGAATATTGTGTGTATGTATTTCTATGTGAACATGCAATATTATTTTTTTAAAGCCAGATAAAAGATATGAATAGAGAGAGGAAGGAAGAGGAAGAAAAAAATAAAGGTAGTATTTGTTAAATATTTGACAAGTCCAAATAACTGAAGTTACTTTTAATTAAAAGCTAAAGGGGCTCCTGGGTGGCTCAGTCATTAAGCGTCTGCCTTCTGCTCAGGTCATGATCCCAGGGTCCTGGGATCAAGCCCCACATCGGGCTCCCTGCTCAGTGGGAAGCCTGCTTCTCCCTCCCCCACTCCCCCTGCTTGTGTTCCCTTTCTTGCTGTGTGTCTCTCTGTCAAATAAATAAATAAAATCTTTAAAAAAAAAAGCTAAATTACTAAAGACTATATTTTCTGTATTTAATAAAGGCCTAGTTTGTTTTAATTGTGGTAAAATACTTATAACATAAAATTTATTATTTTAATGATAAAATTGATGATTTTAATAATAACATTTAGTAATAATGTGACATATGCCACATTTTCTCAGTTCATTCATCAATGGATATGTGAGTTGTTTCCAGTTCTTTCCTTTTGCAAATAGTGCTGCTATAAATATTGGTATATAAATACCTGTTAGAGTTCTTGCTTTCAGTTCTTTTGGGTTTTTTCCCAAAAGTAGAATTGTTCATATAGTAATAGCTTCATATAGTAATTCTATGTTTCGTTTTTTGAGGAACCACTATTCTGATTTTCACAGCAGCTGCACCATTTACATTCCTACCAGCAATCTACAAGTGTTCCAATTTCTGCACATCCTTGCCAACACTTTTTTCTCTGATTTTTTTAATAGCTATCCCAATGGCTGTTAAGTGGTATCTCATTGTGATTTTGATTTGCATTTCTCTAATAATTAGTCATGTTGGGCTTCTTTTCATGTGCTTATTGAACATTTTTATGCTTCTTTGAAGAAATGTCTATTCAAGTTTTTTGCCCATTTTTGAAATGGGTTTTTATTGTTGGGTTCTGGGTGTTCTTAATACATTCTATCCAGTGATTCTGTTAGTCACTTATCAGATATGTGATTTGCAAACATTTTCCCATTCTGTGCTGATTTAACTCTTAGCAATTGGATCACTCTTGGACTTACTATAAGCCTGCAAAAGTGCCTATTTTTTTCTCTCTCCATTTTTGTTCCCTCTCCTACAGCTTTCTGGCCTTTATGCTTTTCTTCTTCATGACTAGAATTATTTTGAATATATAATGGACCAATTTAGTTCAGACTCAAAGGAGAAGTGAGATCTTGCCACTTTTTGTTCACACCTGATCAACAGCAATACCCTTGGACAGTATACTTACTATAGAAAGAAGGAAGTATAAATGAGTCAAATTTCTCTATAAATTTTACAAGGACCCATAATTATCTATTAGAACAATTCCATTCATTTTCTTCAACTGTACTATTTTTCATCATTGTACTATTCTTTCCAAATGCATAAAATTCATGAGCATATTTACTTGCATGCTCTGTTTTCAAAGCTCTTTTATAACATTCTTAGTATAAAATTTTCTGTTGCTTTCAGTGGTTTCCTTAAGCCATGCTTCCTCTAAATTTTTTCTCAGCACATATTTGTTGAGCCATTTCTATGAGCCCAGAATCTTGGAAGGTATGGACAGTTGAATAGAGCACAAAGTGTAGTCTGTATTCTCAAGAAGCTGTTGGTCTTAAAGCAATTGGGGTTCAATGAAATAGACATGGAATAAAGCAAATAATAATCTTTAAATGCCCACTGTTGAACACAGTATGATGTATGATAAGGAAGGTGAAATTCGATTGAGGAGAAATCTATATTTATAAACCTGACATCATCACTTGTAATATATATGCCCTTGGCATGGAGTGTCTCTCTGACCTTTATTGTGTTCATCCGTAAACTTCATTTCTTGTTCAGTGATCTTATTGAGTGATTTTATCTAATTTCTTAAGTATTGATTTAATTATATTTTATTAGAAGTTTCCATACCTAAACCAAAATTCTGTACCACTGTGATGAAACCAAGTTAATACTTTCCTATTTTTATTACATTATTTTGCAATTTTCATACTTTTTTTTAAAGATTTACTTATTTATTTCAGAGAGAGAGAAATGTTTGGGGGGAGGGGCAGAGGAAGAGGGGAAGCAAACTCACCTCTGAGCACAGAGCCCAAGGAGTGGCTGATCTGGTGGGGAGATAAGACCTGAGTCAAAGCCAAGGGTTAGTCCCTTAACCTACTGAGCCACCCAGGTGCCCCAATTTTCATACATTTTTAATCTAGTATTTTAAATTTTTTAGTCTAATATGATATTACTTTTAAGATATTATGTAGAAATCTTGGTGTATTATGAAAGTTGTATTTCTTGCTTTTTTAACAAAAGACAATAAAATGTTGCCAGTTTTACATTAATACCTTTTACTTTCATCAAATTGCTTCAGTAAGTTGAAATAATGTGACCTTCTGGTTAAATGTCCTTTTATCATTGAAAAACAGATAAGTAATGTCAGATATATTATTGGTTATTTAAAACCGAAATAAATACGTGAAGGGGTTTTTTTTGCCTATTCTCTAGGTGTTCTTTTTTGAATTTATCATTGCCTATAATGTTAATTTATTTAAAATCTTATGGATCATATCATCTCAGTGAGAAACATTTATTAGTCAGAAATATAATAATGGTATTGATCCATATTGGGATATCAGGCTTGAAGTCTCTGGTTTGTTTTTGAAATCTCTTTTATAGTTATGTCTAAATTATTGTATTATGGAAATATATTTAACTTGACTGAAGATGTTTCTCCTGTTGAATTGCATTAGCAAATTATTCTTCTATACATGACTTTAGAGTAATGGCCTGGAATCAGTCCAGGAAGTTTGACAAATTCTGTTTATTCTCACCAGTAAGAGAGAAATGAATTGTCAAAAGGAAAATTAGAATATGACTCTTACTCCAAATGTTCCATGGCCAAAGAAAAATGTTTGGGGGAGAAAATATACTTTATGGCTTCATGACAGCTGCCTGTTTGTTTGTTTATTTGTTTGTTTTATTTTTTCTGGAATTGAATGAACATTTCCTTGAAAATTCATTGCTGTTCCCAAAAGTTCTTCACACAGTATTGACACTTTCTTGAATTATTCATTATTTCTGACTGCACATATTCAGCCTATCTACTCAATGTTTACACATTATGTATTCTGTGTATTCATGGAATTGCCCTGTCATTGCATTTGTATTAATGTAGTGTCAGACAATCTTTCCTGGCTGGTCAGTTATTACAGCTCAAAATAATCTTTGAAATCTGTGAACTTCTTGTTACTCCATAGTTATCTATTTTTAGCAATTCATTTGGCTAAGAAATAAAATGCTATTAGCAGGGGAAAAAAAAGCCCACTCTTGTTAAAATAATACTTAGGTGGTAATGTTATAGTTCAGATCAAGGAAGGCCAGACTAGGGAGTTTAAGTTCATGATCTGAGTCAAGGAGCAGTGCCAAGGACAGGTTGCTTCTCCCTCTTCATGGATAAGATGTTTGATGGATCCGAAATAATGAGATCATTGCCTGTTCCAGAAATTCTTGGCTTCTTCAGCTTTCAGATATCACTCTTCTAATCTCATTTCACTTGTCAACAGAAAATCTAGTCTTCTTCCAGGTTCACCTCATGTTTGTCAGTAAGTTCATGATGAATGCATGTAACATGAATTGACCTGAAATTCACATTCTGCTTCAGCCAACAATCTTGTATTAGCCAGCCGCTGAACACATTTGCAGATCACTTCATGCCTTACCTCCCCTGACTTTCCAGGGTACTGACTTTTCACAGTATGTTTAAAAATGGACACATCATTTACTTCCTCACAACACTTGTAAAATTTGTCACATTTAATGAGACTTTACAAAAAGCTTGTAAATGAATTACAATACCACATACACACACACACACACACACACACACACAAACACACATAAACACACATTTAGATTCCTTTGATGAAGTTTCTCTCCCTACCAGTCCTGTTTCTCCCCAGTATCTGGAAAATAGGGATTTTCCTTGCTCTCTTGAATAATGGAGAACATTATTCCATTCTTATCTTTTTCCTCCACAAAATCCCCCATGTCAAACACCACAGTATCTGTGTCAGACCAGTTGGGCTGCCATGACAAAATACCTATCAAAACTGGGTGGCTGAAACAATAGAAATTTATTTTTTTACAGTTCTGGATGCTAGCAGTCCAAGATCCAAAAAATCAGTAGGGTTGGTTTCTGCTGAGAGCAGTCTTCCCAGCATGTAGACTGCAGCCTTCTCACTTGTCCTCACATGGGGTTGGAGGTCGGGGGAGAGAACATACTCTCTGGTATCTGTTTTGTGAGGGCACTAATCCTATAATGAAGTCCCTTTTAACCTCATGTAAACCTAATTCTCCACCAAAGACCCCATCCAAATAGCATCACATGGGGCGTTCAGGCTTCAACATAAATTTTGGGGGGACACAGTTTAGTCCATAGCATCATCCAAGGATCTTTTCTTTTCAGGTTGGAAGTTGGACTGTCTATTCTCAGACAAAAATAAGCTCTATCTCTTATCTACTCCTTTAATTTGACCATCCTCTGCCCCTGCCTTCTGCCATTACAAACAGGATTATCTATTAAAATATATTTATCCTTTCCATTTATATTAGAAAATATTTGCCCTATTTGCAAAGTCCGAAACATTCAGCATGGACCACCACCACAGGTTGAATTTCACACAAGTGCATTCCGCTCTAAATTCTTATCTGGCCTGAAGTGACTCCCTTTTCATTCTTTGTCATTGTCCAGTGACTACTTCAACTTTACTCTGAATAACTTTTGATAAAGAATACCTAAAATGCAAAGGTAAAAATCATTCTACAATAAAGGAAGTCCTTTATTATGCAGAACAACTTAAGTCTTTATTGTCTTGAAACTCTGCTTTTCATAGTGGAATCTTCAAGATATCTTTGAATAACAAAGGTGGCCCATTAGAGTGTTTTTTTGTGTGTGTGGTTTTTGGTTTTGTTTTGTTTTTTTGTAAAAATGAAGTGGTGGTTTGCTAAAATGTAAATATAGGTCTCTGTTAGAAAAACAAAAAGGCAGCTCAAAGCTTCAGTCCATCTTATTCCTTTCTAGATTTTACATTTTCATTTTTTTTTTTAAGATTTTATTTATTTATTTAATTGACAGAGAGAGAGAGACAGCGAGAGAGGCAACACAAGCAGGGGGAGTGAGAGAGGGAGAAGCGGGCTTCCAGCTGAGCAGGGAGCCCGATGCAGGGCTCGATCCCAGGATCCTGGGATCATGACCTGAGCTGAAGGCAGTCGCCTAACTGACTGAGCCACCCAGGCGCCCTGGGATTTTACATTTTCTAATGAGGATGTCCAATAGTAGAGACCTACTAAAACCAGTAGTTTAGTTGCATGCAAATTAATGTTTTCTTTCTAGTAATAAAATGGTGTAAGACCATGTGTTGTCTAGTAGTTCATATAAGTAGGTAGCAGGATGACGTCTTTTCCCCTCATGATTATTTTTTTCCCACTGCCTAAGCTCCCAACTCCCCCTATTAACTACGTAGCTCCTTCCCTTTCTCAGGTTCATTTAATCACAGAAGGAATCAGGAATTTTTAAAAAGGCTTGTAGTCTCCTTCATGGATATTATACTAGTAAAACGGTATTGTAGAAATAGTTATTCTCAATTTACCTCATTCACTGAGAGAGAGTGCATGCACACAAGTGAGCATTCCCTTTGAAATTAGGAAATCATCCCCCAGGCATGACAAAAACAAAATAGACATGATGGTTCATGAATAAAAGGGATCTGCAGTTCATTTTCCAGGCAAAGCCCAGGGCAGGTGAAGAAATCACAGAGATCATATAGTTGGATAATGAGATGATACAGAAAAGACAACTGTCAATGATATCTGAGCTGCAGAAGAACCTAAAGTAAGCAGAAATGTCCCATATCTTCAAGATGTTTAGAGCAGCATTAATTACAATAGCTAAATTATGGAAGCAGCCCAAGTATGCATCGATAAATGAATGGATAAAGAAGATGTGGCAACAGACTTTTAATAGATTAGTATCTCGAAGTGGCAGAGAAAATTTACAATTAAAAGTTTTGTAAAGTAAATGCTATGAAAAAGGTGAGGTCAGACTCCTTGATTCAAAATGAAGCTTGTCTTAAGTTTAGTCAAGCTGAGGGGACTGTTAAGGCTTTGATAATACTTTAATCAAAGTATTATCTTCATACGTAAACCTGCTATGCCTGGCGTATCTTCATGGAGATAAATGAGGGCTCCCTCTGCAAGGGGAGTAAAAGTCTGAGTAAATCAGTTACCAAGGACCAGAAGGAATAAAGGACTTTTCAGTCTAGAATGGAAGACAAAGAGCCATAGGTGACACATCCTGCAGGTTTCCCAGTCTTAGGACACTACACTCCCCCCCAGCTGCCCCCATGGAGATGCAATGCAGGAGAGAAAAGGGTTTAAAAAAAGACTGAAAATAAATTTCAGGCACCTTAGTAAAAATATTAAACTTTAAGTGGAAATTAATGAAGATGTATTTATTCAATTATCACTTGAAAGCGTACTGTGGGATAAAATGTTTAGCAAAATAATCACAATCCCTCTTCAAGTTTTTATAGTCTAGTAAGTTAAATAGATTTTAAAAACATGATAAATTATCTTTGCTATATGCAATAAGTAATAGAGAAAAGTACTATGAAAGATGGGGATTATGGAAACAAATAGTAGATGAAAATGACCTGGTCAAGAGTGACTGGGGATAACATTTCAGGGGACGTTATATCTCAGCTGAGAAAAGAGAGAGAATTGGAAATTAGCGAGTTAAGGTGCTGCTAACTGGAATGTTTGCACATTTGAAGGTAGGAATGGATAGAGTTACAGTAATTGCAAGGATGTGGAGATGAGCTGGAGCTAGAGCCCAGAGAATACTGGAAGAGGAGGATGGGTGGTCAGAGGTCAGATCATCAAAGATGACATGAAAGGTCATCTGCTAGAAGTTAAGAATTATTAAAATAGCAATGGAAAGGTACAAAAGGGATTTACACATGAGTGGTATGACCAGATTTTTATTTCTAAAAGTTCCTCCTAGCTGCCCCCTTACCCTATTAATGTAGAGAGTGCAGGGCAGTGAAGCAGCTAGTAATCGAAGACAGGATTAGAAGGCTACTGCGGTCACTTAGGCAGGGAATAACATAGTTGTAGAGGAGGGTAATAGTGAATTAAAAGAAATAAGGACAGCTTTGCATCTATCAGGAAGTAAAAGTGACAGGATTTCATGAATGATTAATTGGCTATTGGGAGTTCAAGGAGAGGAGGTTTTCAAGGGTGGCTCATAGGTTCCTCCATACAGAATTGTATATGTGGTGGAAAAGGGCATGATTTAGGTACAAAGTTTACAAATTTGGACATAAGACTGAAGAGGTCTGGTCCAGTAGCTCCTTATACAAACTTCAGCTTTTACTCTGAATGAAAGAGAAGACACTTCAGGTATTGAGTAGAGACATGATCTGATTTAGGTTTTAATGTGATCATGTTGACTATTTGTTGAAAGGTTCAAGGCAAAAATTTTACCAAACAAATTACACAGGTGTCTTAGTCCTTTCAGGCCACAATAACAAACTATCATTTTGTTAGTAGGAGGCTGGGAAGTCCACGATGAAGACTGTGGCAGATTCTGTGTCTAGTGAGGCCTCACTTCCTGGTTCATAGATGATCATCTTTCTGCTGTGTCCTTACTTGGTAGAAGAGGTGAGGGAGCTCTCTAGAGTCTCTTTTAGAAGCACTAATCCCATGTATGAGGGCTCCATCCTCATGACCTAATTATCTCTCAAAGGCCCCACCTCCAAATACATTGAGGATTAGGTTTCAACATATGAATTGGGGTCCTGGTGGGTGGGGCACGCTTTCAGTTTATAGCAACAGTCAAGGAAGACTATTTAAGACAGTAGGTGAGGAATTCTTAATCTCAGGAAACAAACTGAGGGTTGTTGGAGTGGTGGGGGGTGGGAGCGATGGGGTGGCTGGGTGATAGACATTGGGGAGGGTATGTGCTATGGTGAGCGCTGTGAATTGTGTAAGACTGTTGAATCACAGACCTGTACCTTTGAAACAAATAATACATTATATGTTAAAAAAAAAAAGAAGAAGAAGAAGATAGCAGGAAGGGAAAAATGAAGGAGGGGAAATCGGAGGGGGAGACGAACTATGAGACTCTGGACTCTGAGAAACAAACTGAGGGTTCTAGAGGAGAGGGGTTGGGAAGATGGGTT
The DNA here is from genome assembly GCF_964656455.1 of Halichoerus grypus. Classification (NCBI taxonomy): domain Eukaryota; kingdom Metazoa; phylum Chordata; class Mammalia; order Carnivora; family Phocidae; genus Halichoerus; species Halichoerus grypus. The sequence goes on from NC_135715.1 coordinate 24,260,914, forward strand.
AGCCTGGTGATGGGTATTAAAGAGGGCACGTACTAAATGGAGCACTGGGTGTTATATGCAAACAATGAATCATGGAACACTACATCAAAAATTAGCGATGTAATTTTTGGTGATTAACATAACATCATCATCATCATCATCATCATCATCATCATCATCATAATAATAAAAAAGACAGTAGGTGAAAGAGGCCAGAACTCACTCTGAACTTCACTAAAACAAAGGGCTGGATAATTTTTAAGACGTGGGCTGTGGTGGGTAGAAGATGAGGGTGGGGAAAATCACAGTCCACTTGTGGTTGCTAATTGGGCTATCCAAAGGAAAAGTAACTATTACCTTATCTTCATGAGAGTATATAGTTTTACAGCTTTAAGCAAGGTGTTCACTAAATTTAGAAGTTAGTTTTCTACCCTTACACAGAAACTGGGAGATGGGGACACTATCTCCCTTGAAGTTTACATTTAAAAAGGAAGGCTCCCAGGTCCTTAAAAAAGACTTTCTTGGGTTGTAAAACTGGCAACAGGCTTTTTTGGCTTTTATTTTATTTATTTTTTATTATTTTAATTCCAATATAGTTAACATACAGTGTTGTATTAGTTTCAGGTATACACGATTCATGATTCAACAATAATGGTATTGTGCTCATCATGATAAATGCACTCCTTAATCCCCATCACCTATTTCACCCATCCTCTCACCTACCTCCCCTCTGGTGACCATCAGTTTGTTTTCTATAGTGAAGAGTCTGTTCCTTGGTTTGCCTCTCTCTTGTCCTTTTGCTCATTTGTTTTGTTTCTTAAATTCCACATATAAGTGAAATCACATGGTATTTGTCTTTCTCTGTCTGACTTATTTCACTTAGCATTATCCTCTCTAGCTCCCATCCACATTGTTGCAAATGGCCCTCTTGCACTGTTGGTGGGAATGCAAACTGGTGCAGCCATTATGGAAAACATTATGGAGGTTTCTCAAAAAGTTAAAAATAGAACTACTCTATGACCCAGTAATAGCACTACTGAGTATTTACCCAAAAAATACAAAAACACTAATTTAAAGGGATACATGCACCCCTATGTTTAGAGCAGCATTATTTACAATAGCTAAATTATGGAAGCAGCCCAAGTATGCATTGATAAATGAATGGATAAAGAAGATGTGGCAACAGACTTTTAATAGATTAGTATCTCGAAGTGGCAGAGAAAATTTACAATTAAAAAGTTTTGTAAAGTTGGGGCGCCTGGGTGGCTCAGTCGTTAAGCGTCTGCCTTCGGCTCAGGTCATGATCCCAGAATCCTGGGATCCAGCCCCACATCGGGCTCCCTGCTCCGCGGGAAGCCTGCTTCTCCCTCTCCCACTCCCCCTGCTTATGTTCCCTCTCTCGCTGTGTCTCTCTCTGTCAGATAAATAAATAAAATCTTAAAAAAAAAAAAAAAAAAAGTTTTGTAAAGTAAATGCTATGAAAAAGGTGAGGTCAGACTCCTTGATTCAAAATGAAGCTTGTCTTAAGTTTAGTCAAGCTGAGGGGACTGTTAAGCCCTACTTAATCAAAGGCAAGGGTGGAAGCAGGGACATTGTTAGTTTTAAAGATGGGATTTCCCTCTTCATTCAGTATTTATCTTGCTGTTTCTGATTATTGGATCCTTATAATTAGTAGGGTCATTCAGAGAATTTATCTCCTGGCATAAGAGATTAGGTATGCATATTGTTCTCCTATTGAAACATTTTCCAGTTCCACCTTCTTGAAATATTTATGACTAGGTACTCTTTCATATTGGATTTCATGTGTGACACCCACTTCAGATCCTCATATATGTGAAAAATATATATTCATAATTATGGAACCTACATACTCTCATATTTATAACTCAGAATATATCACAAAAATGACAGCACTCATCTCATAATAGGTCAATAAAAGGCACATTGCATATTCCAGTAAGTGACAGAGGAATGAAGAAAAATCCAGAATTTTATCAACCAATATAAACCTCAACTATATAATTTTAGAGGTGACCAGCCCTGTATACACATTTTTTTCCTTACCCAAAAGGGAAAATGAATTATGTCATTGGTATCAGGAAGTACAAATCACATATTTTTAAAATTTTTATGTATTGCAAGTATTATTAAGACCAAGAGTTTTAACACAAAGCTATCATTTTCATTTCAAGTGCTCAAGAGCCTCATTTGATTACTGATCACTGCGTTGGACGGTGCAGATACAGAACACTTCCATCATCAGAACAAATTCTATTATAACTGATTAGAAACTCATATAAACAGATGCAAGATAAACTTAGAAGAACAAGCAAAAAATAAAATTCAAGTCTAATTGGATTAATATTATGACAGTAATGATTGTCGAAATGTTGAAACAATTAAATCACAGAGAAGAGATGTACTAATTGGATTATATAAACTATAAAACCTGCACAAAGTGAAAAGTAACTGAAAAAGTAAAAATAGACTTGGTAAAACTGATATAATTGTGCTAAAAATTTTATATATAAATATACAAATATATAAGAAAATTATAAATGATCTCATGTTTGCAATATAAATGTTATGGGAGAATACAAAGAATAAACTATTTCATATAAAGTGAACAAAGCCAATACTTATGAGGACATATAAAATTATAACACATAAATGAGGGAGAAGTTCAGCAATATTATTCATCTCACAAGGGGAAAGCGATGAAGCATTATATTTTAAAGACATAAATTCTACTCCTAGCAACTTACCTTTAAGATGTAATTTCAAAGGTTGGAATGTGGTATAGGTTCAGAGATGTTTATCACGGAATTTTTTACTACAAATAATTGGAATTATCCTGTCCATGCAAAATCTTGGAACTTGGAAGAAAACAGTTTTGTCCATAATTTGTAAAGGACATAAAGCAACATAGTAAGTGAAACAAAGGACTGTGCTATATTTACAACTGTGTAAAACTAAGGAACTATATAAACAACAGTAAAAGGACTGTAGAAAAAAGGGAAATTTCATAGGTTAGTTGGACTTTATAAAATATAGAATGATTGTGACTATTTTTCTAACAATATTTATCAGATGTTTAGGTTACTACATGGTGAGCATAGTGCTAATCACTTTATATTCATTAACTTAAATCCTTCTAACAACCCAGGGAAGGAGCTATTATCATTCTTCATTTTGCAAATGAGAAAACTGCGTCTTAGACAGGTTCTACACCTCATCTAAGGTCACTCAGTGGTAAATAGCAGAATTTAGGGTCTAACCCAGGTCTCTGTTGCTAAAATGTTGACAGTGCTATTTAAAGTTAGATACAATGAAAAATTCTCCCTTTGCAAAAACTTTCTCCCTAGCATATACATAGGCTTTTATATGCATTAAAGTACATTAATAAAACGTTCTTCATTCCCTATGTAATATACTTGTTGTAACACACTATTCTATTTCGTGATCTCTAAAAATTCTTGGTAAATGCAATTACCAGTTGATGAAAAGTTTTGTAATTTGTTATATCTAAAATTTAAACCCCATCAGGTCTCTCATCTCTTGTTCAAACACTTTACAAACTTCCAGGAACATTTTGAAATTAGTAATTTTTTTTTTTTTTAAGATTTTATTTGTTAATTTGACAGAGAGAGAGAGAGAGAGAGCACAAGTAGGCAGAGCAGCAGGCAGAGGGAGAGGGAGAAGCAGGCTCCCCGCTGAGCAGGGAGCCCGATGCGGGGCTCGATCCCAGGACCCTGAGATCATGACCTGAGCTGAAGGCAGATACTCAACCACTGAGCCACCCAGGCGCCCCTTGAAATTAGTAATTTTAACCCCGAAAGAATGATGTCAAAATTCAGGTCATAGGAGAACACTGCTCTGTTGGTTCTCAAAAGGATTTTACATAATCTCACAGGAAATGAACTCCCTGACACAGAAATGAATCTGATAGAGGTCAAATTACATTTATACATCCGCTCTAAGAAATGATTGACCCTTTCTTATAACATTAGCTTCTCTTTATTATCTGCAACGATATGCATTTTCCTAATTTTTAATGGTGAAACTGTTACCAGGTCTCTCAGTTCTTGTCCCAGATGCACCAAAGAATTGGAGACCCGAGACCAGAATGGAGATACAGAGCTTATTGAATAGGTAGGTGTAGTACACTTTCAAGAGAGAAAGCGGGCCGTTGCCTGATCAAAAGTGGCAACGGCACCCAGAAGCTCTAACTGTATCCTTTTTTTTTTTTTTTTTAAAGATTTTATTTATTTGACAGAGAGAGCACAAGCAGAGGGAGAGAGAGGGAGAAGCAGGCTCCCTGCTGAGCAAGGAGCCCGATGTGGGACTCGATCCCAGGACCCTGGGATCATGACCTGGGCTCAACTGACTGAGCCACCCAGGCGTCCCTAACTGTATCCTTTCAAGCCTGCTTTGTGTACAGGGAAATTTGGCATTGATTGACATTTTTGATTGCCAGCTGGTGGTTATATATTTTGGCATCTGTGCATGCACCTACCCGTGATGAATTCTACTATAATTGTATTTATTTATGTATTATATATTTATGAGTGTCTAATGAGCCTATGTTGTGGCCTTAAAGGTACTTAAGGGGAAGCTTCAACCCTTGTGCACATGCTTGGCTCTTCGACGTCCCCCTGTGGTTTTGGAACCAGCTCTGTGGCCCCGCCTTTCCTATTCTGTTAGCTCTGAAGGTATGGCTGCTGGGGGGGAGCAAAGTGAGGGGTGTTCTGAGGGTGTGGCCAGCTTCTGCTTTATCCCTCATCACTCGCTCATGCCTAACTAACTGCCTAACAAAATAATTCTTAATGAGGTCATATATGAGATATGAGATGTGGATGTGAGAATAAAATAGTAACTGCATTCATTTTCTATTGCTGCCATAACAAATCGCCAGCAATTCAGCAGCTTAGAATAACACAAAATTATTATATCACAATGTCTGTTGGGCAGAAGTCCAGGTAGGCCCAGTGAGCATCCCAGAGCTGAAATCAAGGAGATAGCAAGGCTGTGTTTCTTGCCAGAGTCAGTGGGGTGAATCATTCAGGTTGTTGGCAGAATTCAGTTCCTTGCCACTGTAGAACCGAGGTCTCCATTTTCATTTCTGACTACAAGCGAGGGGTCACTTTCAGCTTCTAGAGGCCACCTGTGTTTTCTAATAGCTGGCTGCCTTCAATGCCATCAGTTGTGAGCTGAATTCTTCTTAAGCTTAAATCTATTCCACCTCTCCATCACCCTTTACTTCGTTTCCCTCTTCCGCGGGAATCTCTCTAACGCTACTACATTTATTATATTTAAAGGCTCCTGTGATTGCATTGAGCCTAGGATTACCCTGAATAATCTTCCTATTTTAGAATCAGCTAATTAGCAACCTTGATCCCATCTGCACAGTACCTACACAGTACTCTGGTTACTTTATATGTTAAAAATCGAAGTCACATTTTTGGTCACAATTAAGTTATAACAATCTTTGAACTATAATATCAGAAGTTTTAATAATGCATATCTAAAAATAACTCTAGAAACATTTAAATTAAGTGGTGACTCGATTTCTATATTGAAAAACTTTGATCAGTTTCATTTGGATTGTAATTGCGTTTGTATCTTCGGTTACATGACTGTTTTTTTCCATGGATCTTTTAAATCTACAATAGATGCATCTCAAATTAAATATTTTGTTAGGAGGACCTTGACTATCTTAATTAAAAGGAAATCACAAAATGACCTGAGAATTTCATTTAACAATGCCAGTCCCTTTCTCTCATCATAGATAGCTAATTGACTTTACATACATTAAATATAATCAAAATAGATACTTAAATCTTCGTCAGTGCCTAAGTACACTCTTAACTGCTAGGGTTGATTTGGATGCATTGGAATACCTCACCCTTGGAAAGCACACATTGTCATGTCACAGAAATATACAAGAGTGCTAAGAAAACACACCTGGTGGGACTAAGAGTATTTTTGATTAAAATATCCACCTGTCCTATTTATTAACCTAGCATGAATTAAAATGCTGGTCCTCAGTGTGAATTCCTATTTTTTTTTTCAGTGTAAGGAATTCCTAGTAAACGAAAATATCTACCTTATTCTATATGGAGAGATCAGCCATAATGTTAATTTTCTTTTTTTGGTTCCAGTACATCTCCCCTCTGGCCCCCACACACATGTTGGAAAGGCCAAGCAAGAATGATGGTCTTTAATCACCATATTTTAACTCTAGCTTGGTTCCTTTTTTTTAAGAATGATTAGAAGCCAAAATGTAATTCCCTTCCTCCAAGACTATTATTAATTGCGCTAGTATACTCTAATATGGTATCGTTTTAAAAATTACTTTCTCCCATGTTCCATCAGTAATGAATTCTAACAAAATTGAGCTAAATTCATCAGCCTTGTTAATCCACTAAAATCCTCTAAGATAGGCAGGGACACAGTTCTGAACACTTTACTTACATTTTGATGGAAATATATTCTCAAGCCATAGATCTAATTTAAAGTTTAAAATGAATGACTCCTTTTAAATCAAGACAACTGGGAGGTATGTGACTCTTTGACATAATCACTTTGTAAGCAGGAAACCTTGCCCTTGCCTCAAATTACTTTTTCAGCTTCATCTCTTGCTTGTATCATCTATTCAACAAATACACCATGGGTACAAATCTCTGTGCTAGGCAATAGAGATAAAGAGAAGAAAAACACGGCCACTGTTTGCAGAGTGCAGAGCCTGGTGGAAAAGCTGGAAGAATGACAGTGCAGGGCTCTAAGAGCTGTAACAGACATACATATCCAGCCTCCTGGTAACACAAAAAAGAGACAGAGATGTCCTAGTTCTACCAGTCAGCCTGTCTCTCCACAGACAACTTTGGACATTTCTGCCTTCATGCCTTTCATCACATAGAATCCTAATTCTATAATGTGTTTTTACATCATTGTATAATTCCCAGAAATGAATTTTGAAGGCAATTTAAAAGACTAAATTGTCAGTGATTCCACCTTCAACCCCAACACTTGCACAAGCATACCTCCCCAAATTGTCCTCTGCATCTGTAGTGTATGGTTTACAACTCCAAGAGACTTAGTTCACAAGTAAAAATAAGAATATAGTACTTCCCTCATTAGGTATTTATGATAATTAAATATGACTATCGGTGAAAGAAAACATCATGTGAAGTCTAATGAATTACAGATCTTCCTCGACTTACAATGGGGTTATGCCCTAACAAACCCATCATAAGCTGAACTATAGTTAAGTCAAAAATGCATTGAATACACCTAACCCACCGAACATCACAGCTTAGCCTAGCCTACCTTAAATATGTTCAGAACACTTAGATTAACTTACAGTTGGGCAAAATCATTTAACATAAAGACTATTTTATAATAAAGTGTTGAATATCTCATGTAATTTACTGAATACAGTACTGAAAGTGAAAAACAAGAATGGTTGTATGGGTACAGAATGGTTGTCAGTCTATGTGTTGTTGACCCTTGTGATCATATGGCTGACTGGGAGCTGAGGCTCACTGCTGCCACCCAGCATCATGAAAGAGCATCAAAACACATATCCCAGGGCACCTGGGTAGCTCAGTTGGGTAAGCGGATGCCTTCAGCTCAGGTCCTGATCCCAGAGTCCTGGGCTCGAGTCCTGCATTGGTCTCTTTGCTCAGCAGGGAGCCTGCTTCTCCCTCTGCCTGCCGCTCCCCCTGCCTGTGCTCTCTGTCTCTCTCTCTGACAAATAAATAAATAAAATCTTTAAAAAAAAAAAAAACAACAACAACACATATCCCTAGCCTGGGAAAAGAGCAAAATTCAAAATTCGAACCAAGTTTCTACTGGATGCATATCACTTTAACACCGTTGTAAAGTCAAAAAATCATAAGGCAAACCATTGTAAGTCAGGGACTGTCTGTATTTAAATATATTATACCTGGCCTTTTTCTTTATATATTTTAGTGCATTTTTTACACCTGCTTGAAGTAAGGAGAGAACTGCAGTTGTGTCAAGTCATTGTTCATTCATCACCTTACATCTGTAGGACTTTGTTTTTACATTTCCCTCCTACCTCTTTATTACCAGTAGTACATTGTCTCTGCAGACACCCACAAATTGATTACACACATTTCTATTTTCTTATCTTAAAAAGATAACACCTCCTTTCATCTATTTAAGCTAAAACAATTTTCTCTACCTGTACCACAGTATCTCCTGGAAAATCAATATAAATTTAATTGACTTAATTCACTCATTCTGCTGGTGGTCCCCTAAATATGTCTTCATGCCCCCAAGTCCCCATATCTAATTTTGCATATGTTACCAATGACCTTCATCAGAGCAGATGATTGCATACCTTTATCACCCTGTAAAACAATAACGTTTGACCCAGCTGAACACTTCTTCATTTTGACACCCTGGTTTTCATAAAACTGTAGTCTTCATTCTCCTCAATTATAATTAACTCAACAAATAACTTGAGTTCTTACTATGCCAGTTACACTTTTTATGCTACTTTTACAAAGTTTTCTCTGTCCTTATTACCTGACATGCATCTAGGGTCATTTCTATGCCATTTTTTTCATACTTTTGTTACTTTCTTCTTTGACAAACCAGCTTGCTTTCATGTGCAGAAACATACATATCACAAATTATTTCAAATGTATTTATAGTATATGAATTAATAAAATGGGTGGGAGGGCTTTCTTTAAACTCTAATGCTAACTAGTAAACATAAAAGGAATAATATAACTAGAAAAATGGATGGATGTTAAGACCACTGGATAAAAGCTTGAAGAGGACCAGAGTATTTATACCACCTTAAGATACCTCACCACCTATTATAAACTATAAAGAATAAAATGTTAACGTCACAGTGGAGAAAACTGGGACACATCATCTTAAACAAGTGATCAAAATTAACATCACCAATAATGGGACACACTGGCATCAAGTATCTCTTAATGGAATTCTATAGAATGCATGGCCCATTATGTGGCATTCCTGATGGAAATGCAAATTCCAAATCAGGTGAGAAAACTGTTAAAACCAAACAAGAGAATTCTACAAAACAACCATCCTGTATTTTTTTTTTTTTTTTTTTTTTTGCAAAACAATTCATAACAGTTCTAGAGTAAGTGAAACTAAGAACACATAGGACAATGTAATACAATTCATCTTTCTGGATCAAGGGAATATTAAAATTGCTGCAAAAGTCCATTATTGGGAAAATAACAGCATCAATATTAAGTGTTCTGGATTCTTCTTTGTACTGTGGTTATAAAAAGTAATTTTCTTTTGAAGACATTTGAAGAGGTGAAGAGTTAATTATATCTATAATTAGCTCTCAAACATTTCTAATAATGTAAATGTGTGTGTGAATTCATAGAAACAAAGGAGCAAATATTACAAAATATTAACACATGGTGAATCTAGGTGAAGGGTATAAAGATATTTGTTGTACAATTCTTGTAATTTTCTTTAAGTTTGATTTTTTAAAAAAAATACGGATTCAGAAAAAAAATGGCACATATGAGGGAAAGAGTAGCAAAAAGAGTGGATAAGGATTCTGCCATGATGGAGCTTACATATTGAAATAAAAAATAGATATAAAATATATAAGAGCCATAATTACAGATTATGGTAAATTTTATGAAGGAAATAAATTATGCATTGTGGGAAAAACCCTCTTTGGAAAGCTTGATCAGGAATTCTGTCTCAAAGATTGCATGTGAATTGAGATGGAATGAGTATAACCCTGACATGCGAAGTGCTTGTGGAAGAGCATCCTAAAAAAATCACAGATGTTTTACCTATTCAACTCCTTCCCCTCCCCACATTTTACTGCCACTATAGCTTTACCTTTTCCAGACTGTCATATAACTGAAATCATACAGTATGTAGCTTTTTCTGACTGGCATCGTTCACCATGTTTTTTCATGACTTGGAAACATGTCTCTCTAGTCCTCAATAATATTTCATTATGTGAATGTATCATGGATTGTTCATCTGCAAATAGAGTTTTACTTTTTTTTTGTCAATTTGGATGCCTTTTATTTCTTTTTGTTGTCTATGACTAGGACTTCTAGTAGTGCGTTGAATAAAAGTAGTAAAAGTTGACATCCTTATCCTGTTCCTTATCTTAGGGGAAAAACTCTCAGTTTTTCACCATTGAGTGTAATTTTACCTGTGGGCTTTTTGTTTATAGCCTTTATTATGCTTTTCAGTATGTTCCCTCTGGACCTACTTTATTGAATATTTTTATCATGAATGGCTGTTGTGCTTTGTCAAAAGCTTTTCCAGAATCTATTGAAGTTTTTATCCTTTCTCTTGTTGATGTGATCTATCGTGTTGACTGATTTATAGATATTGAACCACCCTTGCACCCAGGAATAAATCCCTCTTGATCATGGTGAATGATTTTTTTTAAACATATTGTTGGATTTGGCTTGGTGTAATATTTTGTTGAGGATTTTTGCATCTGTGTTCATCGGAGATGTTGGCCTGTGGTCTTCTAGTCTCTTTACCTGCTTTTGGTGTCATGGTAATGCTGGCCTCCACAGAATGAATTTGGGAGTTTTCCTTCCTCTTCTCTTTTTTGGAATAGTCTGGGAAGAATGGATATTAACTCTTCTTTAAATGTTTGGTAGAATTTGCCTGTGAAGCAATCTGGCCCTGATTTTTGTTGGGAATTTTGTGATTACTGTTCAATTTCTTGGCTGGTTATCAGTCTATTCAAAATTTCTATTTTTTTCCTGATTCAGTTTTGGGAAGTTACATGTTTTTAGGAATTTATCCATTTCTTCAAGATTGTCCAATTTGTTGGCATGTAATTTTTCATAATATTCTCTTATAATCCCTTATATTCCAGTGGTGTCAGTTGTAATTTCTCCTATTTCATTTCTGATTTTGTTTGAGTCCTCTATCTTTTATTTATTTATTTTTTGATGAGTCTGGCTAAGGGTTGATCAATTTTTTTGATCTTTTCAAAGAACTGGCTCCTGGTTTCATTGATCTGTACTTTTTTTTTTTTTTTAGTTTCTATTTCATTTTTTTTTAAAGATTTTATTTATTTATTTGAGAGAGAGAGTGAGTGAGAGAGGATGAGAGTGGGGAGGAGCAGAGGGAGAGGGAGAAGCAGACTCCCCGCTGAGCAGGGAGCCAGACATGGGGCTCCATCCTGGGACTCCAGGATCATGACCTGAGCCGAAGGCAGACACTTAACCGACTGAGCCACCCAGGTGCCCTATTTCATTTTTTTATTATTATTTCCTCCCTTCTACTGGTTTGGGGTTTTGTTGTTATTTTTCTAGCTTCTTTAAGTGTAAGGCTAGGTTATTTATTGTGATTTTTTTTTCTCCCTGAGGTAGGCTTCAATTTCAGCTTTTGTTGCATCCCAAAGATTTTGGACTGTTGTGGTTTTATTTTCATTTGTCTCTATGTATTTTATTTTCTCTGTGATTCCTTTGTGGGCCCATTTATTATTTAATAGCATGTTATTCAGCCCCCATGTGTTTGTGCTCTTTCTAGATTTTTTTCTTGGGGTTGATTTCTAGTTTTGTAGCTTATGGTCAGAAAAGACGTATGGTATGACTTTGATCTTTTTTAATTTGTTGAGACTTGTTTTGTGGCCTAATATGCAGACTGTTCTGGAGAATGCTCCATGTATACATGAAAACAGTGTATATTCTAGTGTTTTAGGATTGAATGATCTGATTAAATGTTCTGAATATATCTGTTAATTCCATCTCATCCAATGTGTCATTGAAAACCACTGTTTCCTTGTTGACCTTCTGTTGGGATGATCTATCCATTGATGTCAGGTAGTTGTTAAAGTCCCCTACTATTATTGTATTACTATCAGTTATTGCCTTTATGTTTACTAATAGGTGCTTTATGTATTTGGGTGCTCCCATATTGGGTACATAAATATTTACAATTATTATATCTTCTTATTGGATTATTCCACTTATTACTGTGTATTGTCCATCTTTGTCTCTTGTTACAGTCTTTGTTTTAAAGTCTATTTTTTTTCTGATATAAGTATTGCTACCCCAGCTTTCTTTTCACTTCTATTTGCATGATAAATGGTTTTCCATCCCTTCTATGTATATGTGGCTTTAGGTCTAAAATGAGTCTCTTCTAGGCAGCATATAGATGGGTCTTGCTTTTTTATCTGTTCCATCACCCCATGTCACTTGACTGGAGCATGTAGTCCATTTATCTAAAAAGAATTATTGATAGGTAGGTATTTATTGCAATTTTATTACTTGTCTTATGGTTGCTTCTCTAGGTCTTCTCTATTCCTTCTCTTGCTCTCCTCTCTTATGGTTTGCTGGCTTTCTTTAGTGATATACTTCGATTCATTTCTCTTTATTTTTTGCATGTCTATTACTGGTTTTTGATTTGTGGTTACTGTCAGGTGTATAACATCTTATGCATATAGCAGTCTATATTGAGTTGATGGTTACTTGAGTTTGAACTAATTCTAAAACCACTAAATTTTTACCCCCACCCAAATTTTACGTATGTAGTGTCATACTTTGCATACTTTATTTTGTGAGTCCTTGACTGATTTTTATAGTTATACTTAATCTTACTGCTTTTGTCCTATTTTTCTTACTCCTACTTATGGTCTTTCCTTTCCACTCAAAGAATCCCCTTTAACATTTATTGTAAGGCTGGTTTTCTTGTGATGGATTCCTTTCACTGTTGTTTGTCTGAGAAACTCTCTTCCTTCCTTCTATTCTGATTAGTAGCCTTGCTGGATAGAGTATTCTTGGTGGCACTTTTTTTCTTTCAGCATTTTGAATGTATCACACCACTCTCTTCCGACCTATAAGATTTCTGCTGAAAAATCAGCTAATAGCCTTATAGGACTTCCCTTATGTGCAATTACTTTCTTTTCTCTTGCTGCTTTTAAAATTCTCTCTTTAACATTACCTTTTGCCATTTTAATTACTATGTGTCTTGGTGTGGACCTCTTTCAGTTGATTTTGTTGGGGGTTCTCTGTACCTCTTGGATCTGGTTTTCTATTTCCTTCCCCAGATCTGGGAAGTTTATAGCTATCATTTCTCCAAACACATTTTCTGCACACTTTTCTCTCTTTTCCTTCTGAGATCCCTATAATATGAATGTTCTTATTTCATGATGTTGCTGAGTTCCCTTAGGCTATTTTTATTTCTTCTTATTTTTCTCTCTCTTGTTCAGCTTGATTGTTTTTCAGTACTCTGACTTCCAGGTCTCTGATCCATTCTTTTCCTTCCTCTAGTCTACTATTTCTTCCTTGTGGTGTATTTTTAATTTCAGTAAATGAGTTCTTCATCTCTGATTGCTTCTTTTTTATATTTTCTTTCTCTTTGTTGAAGGCCTCTCTGCAGTCCTCCACTCTTCTCAAGTCCAGTGAGTATCTTTATTACCATTACTTTAAATTCTCTATCAGGCATATTATTTATCTCTATTTTATTTATCTCGCTTGCTGTGATTTGTCTTGTTCTTTTAATTGGGACATACCCCTCTGTCTCCTCATTTTGTCTAACTCATTGTGTCTGTTTCTAATGTTTTAGGAAAGTCAGCTACATCTCCTGATGAAACTAGTGACCTTATGAAGAAGAGGTCCTGTAGTGTCCTGCAGTGCAATGTTCCCTTGTTCACCAGAACCTGGTGCTTCATGGGTTTTTTCCTTTGTGTGTTTCAGGTACTCTACTATTGTGGCTGAGTTTGCAGTCAGTCCAATTATCAGCAATAGATCTCTTTGCCTTTTATGGGCAGGTTTTGGTTCCTGTGTTGTTAGTTGGCCATTCTGGGGCCACTTTGGGCTTCAGTTCAGTCAGACCAGGTACTGACCAGAGCTACAGTCACACTGAACTTCAGGGCACTCTGCCTATGCTTTCACCAGAGAAGCTTTCATGATGAGTAGGGCTCCAGTCGGATCAAATGTCTGCCCCCTGCCCACTATTGAGGCTACAAACTGGTATGTGTGGTTATCTTTCCTTCTCCCTAGGGCAGGTGTCACTTGAAGTGACACTGGTCCCTGTTGGGGCTGCTTGCACACTGTCATGCTTGTGGTGCTGCATTGGGTAGACTCTTGCCCTGTGGGTGTTGTGTGGGTGGATCTTCAGGAGATCACAGGGTGTGTTGTTAGCAAGCTAGGTGGAGAGTATTCATGCTGGACTGGTTCCCACAGGTGTCCATGTATCTAGGCTGGGGGGAAGGGGAACAAAATGGCACCCACCAACTTTTTTGTTATTGGCGAAGTCTTGTAAAGATCCCTGTCATTCCAGTGCATGTTCTGACATTAGTAAATAATTCTGGTCTGGCCCAGTTGCTTTTCAAACTGCTGGTTTATGCTGTATCTCAGTTGGGATATTTGTTATGCTCTTTCCTTGATGGCAGGGATTCAGTAACGTATTGCCATCTCCCAGAGTTGAGCCTACTGTTTTTTAAAATTCTGGATCTTAATCTCCATATGTTGTAAAAACTCATGGATTTAAGCCCCTCTGGTTTTCAAAACGAAATGTTATTGAGATTTGTCTTCCCAGTATACGTCCCTGGTGCCTGGAGTGCCTGGTGTTGGACCTGCTCCTCTCCCCTCCCAATGCCTGCAGTGTCCCTTTATTTTTTAAAGAGAAATTGGAGGGGGAGATGAACCATGAGAGACTATGGACTCTAAGAAACAAACTGAGGGTTCTTGGGGCGGGGATGGATTAGCCTGGTGATGGGTATTAAAGAGGGCACGTACTGCATGGAGCACTGGGTGTTATACGCAAACAATGAATCATGGAACACTACATCAAAAACTAATGATGTAATGTATGGTGATTAACATAACAATAAAAATAATGCTGCAATAAAAAAATAAATAAAGATAAACCCATGATACAGTTAGTATTATTCTAAATATGAAAAAAATGAGAATCATAAAGTTTTCCAAATGCATAAGCTAATAAATGGATAATCCAGCATTCTAACCTAATCTTAAGTAAAAAAAATAGAATCTCTTTGTGTTTTCAGTGCTGCTCAGTTCCAAATATAACATAGGAAAAAATTCAATACTAATTGAGTCTACTCCTAACAGGTGCTTACTTATAATAACAGCATTCTCTCAAGGGTACTATTTTTCTTATCAAAATTTTTGGTGACTTTGGGGTATGCTACTTATACCTATGTAGACTATATTTACCAAATCTGCAGTATGAAATTGTTGATATTGTAATCTCGTAAAAAGTTGACCCTTGAAAAATACATTGGCTGGGGGTGCCAAACCCCCAAATAATGAAAAGTCCATGTATAACTTTTGACTCCCCCAAACTTAACTCCTAATAGCCTTCTGTTGACCTTACTGATAACACAATTGATTAACACATATTTTGTATGTTTTATGTATTATGTACTGTATTCTTACAATAAAGTAAGCTAGAGAAAAGAAAATGTTATTAAGAAAATCATAAAAGAAAATACCTTTGCAGGACTGTACTGCATTTACAGAAAAAATCCACATACAAGTCTACCCATGAAGTTCAAACCCATGTAGTTCCAGGGTCAGATATATATATATATATATATATATAAATATATAAATATATATACATATATGTAAATATATATATATTTATATAGCTGATGTATTTGGAAAAACAATCCACCCAAGTCAATGTGCCACAACCATGAACTGAGGATAGAATGATTATTTTGAAAAACAAAGATAAGCTACATAAATATAAGTAATGTGTCTTGGCCATGGACACTTAGAGCATACAGAAATAAGTCCTGTTTCAGCACCTGAGAATTTTGGGATTTATCTTGAGAAAAAGCTTGAAATAGTTTGGATTTAAAATTCAACATTGAAAATAGCTGTATTTTTTTTCATATAGTAACTATGTCCATAAATGGTCATCAAGATTTAGAATACCATAAATATTTAATTGCTTCTATTGTCACACTTGCCATTTAACATGCACATTAAAAATGAGTAGAATAAATCAAATATGGGCAGCAGCAATCTTTCTTAACAATCTTTCTTTAACTAAGCCTACCACCAACATACCATCTGTTCTGCAACTCTTCTTAGATCAAGATACAATAGACTTAAGCATATGGACTGTAGGTTGTGAACATGAAAGGATTTTGAACATGTTAGCTTTCTTTTTTGGATTTGTTTTGTTTTGCTTTTGATTGTTATGATTTGTTTTGTTTTTCAACAATGTATGTTTTTATTTCTCTGGGGGTAATTTAAATATTATCCTAATTGAAGGATAAATGAAACCACATGCCTTTTAAGGATATTTAAGGATATTTTGTTTCTTAATTTGAGATTTGGCAACAGATGATTAAAAGTAGCTAAAAATTCCAAGCACATTTTCCCTACTCCCAGCTCTTCAGAGTTAAATTTAATATGTTGACAACCAAAGCTATTGAAACAGAAGTTGTCCTTTTTGTTTGTACCCCTTTCCCTATTCCCCTTCCCTCCTGAGAGTCCAAGGGCACAAATCATCTCTTGTGTGGATGTATAGTATTGTCTTGTCTGCAATAAAATAGCAGTGATGATGAAGATACTATCTAACATTAATCCTCTGCATGTTGCTCTAACTACCTTATAGATATTAATTCTACGAACATGTACGTTAGGAATTGGTATTATAAAAGCCCCATTTTTTAGAATGGGAAGAACCAAAGGCAATAGCTCTCTGTGTCTGATAATTGAAAGATACCCTAAAGTGCTGAGACAAAACATATGAATCTTACGTTCAACATTGTCTAAGATAAAATGGAATTTCAGGCCAATTTAAATAGTGAAATTTTGAACCTCAATATTAAGAAATATGTTATTGTTTTATTATCATGTGTAAAACTGTATTCTAATTTCAAATCAGGACTGGCATTGTGCTTGACTTGACATATAAGTATTGCACTGTCTCTTTGTCCCTCATTGAGCTAGACATTTGTATCCAAAGAAAGCAACTTACTTTATAGATCTATATAAAGAAAGAAAAGAGAGAAAAGATAAGATTCATTGCTGCACTGTTTTAGTCTGTCCAGTCAGGAAAAATCAGCATTTTGATTACTGAATTGTTCCATTCTCATCATTTTTTTACCATGATCAGACACAAAAGACTGCTTCTAAAGTATTCTTGTCAATGTTTCCTATCATTTCAGATGTAAATCTAGTCATGACACTTCCTTGTTAATAGTTTGTATGTCTGCAAACCTGAACAGCTTTCACAAAGTTGGTTACGCCTATCAGTCAAACAAGACAGGAGAAAAACAAATTTCTGGAGACTCCAGACAGAAGAAGAGAAAGAATGAAACAGTGAAAAAGACATGCAACATCAAATTCAAAAGATGTGGAAGCTTTCTTGTTCAGAACATCAGTTCCTGTCTGTCAGATTTAAACTAGTGCTTCTGCCTAAAAGACCAAACATGTTGTTGTAGGACACCCCACAAGACAGAAAAGGGAGTATAAAGCATGAGAATTTATATTGCTATCACAAGTGTGAAGACCAAAAAACAGCCTTTGAACCTCAGCTTGACTGGATAGAGTTTGGCTTACTTTCTAGTTTTCTAGTAAGAGACAGTTGTTTAATATCTGTGTCTTGGTTTCTGCCGCTGAAAACTGAGAATGATAATTATATGTGCCACATAAAATTTGCCATGTAGATTAAATTAGTTAATACAGGAAGAATACTTAAAACATTTTCTTTAATAAGTGCTCAGTAAATACCACTTATTAGCAACATTACTATTTTTTAGGTTCAGGCCAATATTTTTGGAAGAAATGAGTCATAAGAAGTGATAAGAACACAATAATGAAGTAGAGTGTGTGAGTAAAAGTAATCTGATGTCTAAATTCAAATTCTTTTACAATTTAGAAAATTTATTGTGAATTTCATTTAGATTTAAAATTGCCATGAACTAAGGATTTCACTTAGACTAGACTTTACATGGATTACAACAGAGGTTTCTAGTTAAATTAAAAAAATATTGTATTATCACTAGTTCAGTGGACTGAAAAATTTAACATAGAAAAGAGAATTTTTAATGTTATTTATGCTTTAATATCTGCAAAAGTTTTACTCTTAAATTAAATAGAATATTTCTCTAATGGTAAGATTTAAATTAAAAGACATACTAGTTATGCATATTAACCATTCTTTGGGCTGCCATCATTCCTTATATTCCTGCATATCCTATTTTTTTGTTTGTGCAATAGAAGTTTGCATGAACATAATTAGGAGACCATAAGTAAATGATAATACCTATGAATATGCAAGTAAATGTTACATAAGGGAGAGAGTAAAAGAATATCATTACAAATCCCACAGAACTTGAGTATTTTTAAAAAGTTTTTCTGGTTATAAAAAATATGTGAAATGTTAAAATAATTTAAAAATCTAAATTAAAAAACAAGAAAAAATAAACAGATTAGTTTAAGATATCAGAGAAAGGGTTAATATCCTTAATATGCAAATTAACAGTAAATCTAATCCACTTTAAAGATACATATTATACAGTACATATATTACTAATATATTACTAATAATATATGATTTTCAATAATTATCTTAGCCAAAGTATAAAAAGAGAATACTGTGAGACTGAGGTGAAACAAGTAAGCTCATGCTCTGCTGATGAAAAGGTTAAATAGATCCCCTCCAAACTGATTTGCAAAATTCATTAAAAATCTTAAAAATAATTATAATTTTGAACCAGATATTCTTTAGTTATTGATGATCTTTTAAATAATTCTAAATATGAATAATGATTTATACCAAGCAATATCTATTATAATTTAATATATAGTAACAAAATTGAATGTTTTGAAGACTGAGAAAATCTTTTCAATATGTATTACTTTTTTTCTTGTCAAATATTGGGGAACTCAGAAAAGAGTGAAGGAGAAAATAGAAATGCCAAAACCTCTGCTCTTCAGAGCTAAACATTTAGGTCCATTCCATTTATATTACTATATATAAATATGTGTTATATATATCCTTATCTTATTATATATTCTATTACATGTAAATATGTATTATATTATGTATTCTTTCAAAGTATTTTTAAAATGCTTTTACAACTTGATTGAGATACAATTGATATTAAAAAAATACATGTTAATGCATACAATTTGATGAGAATGGACTTGAATAGACATTTGTCCAAAGACCAACAAAGGCCCAGCAGGTATATGAAAAGGTGTTCAACATCACTAATCAAAACACAGTGAGGTAGACTATTATACCTGTTAGAATGACTATTATAAAAAAATTAAAGATAACAAATGATGATGAGGATGTGGAGAAATTGAGATCCTTGTACGGTGTTGGTGGGGATGTAAAATCGTACAGACACTACATGTAACCATCATAGGAGTTAACAAAAATATTAAAAATAGAACTACCATATAACCCAGTGTTCCCACTCCTGAGTATATATTCAAAAAACTGAAATTAGGATCTTGAAGAGATATCTACACTCTCATGCTTATTGCAGCATTATTCACAATAGCCAAGATATGGAAACAGCCTAAATGTCCATCCACAGATGAATAGATAAAGAAAAGGTATATATATGTAAAATGGAGGGTTAGTCAGTCTTCAAAAGTAAATGTTTTACTGAAGTATAATTAACACAGTGTTACCTTAGTTTCACATGTACAATATAATGATTCAACAATTCTATACATTTCTCAGTCGTCGTCAAGATAAGTTTACTCTTAATCTTCTTTATCTATTTCCCCCATCCACCTCCCTTCTGGCAGCCACAAGTTTATTCTCTATATTTAAGAGTCTACTATTTGTTTGCCTCTTTTTTTTTTCTTTGTTCATTTGTTTTCTTTCTCAAATTTCATATATGAGTCAAATGATATGGCAGTTTTCTTTCTCTGACTTAGATTAATCAGCATGCTACATCACATTAACAAGAGAAAGTATAAAAACCATGTGATCATCTTAATAGATGCAGAAAAAGCATTTGACAAAGTACAACATCCATTCATGATAAAAAGTCTCAACAAAGTAGGATTAGAGTGGACATAATTTAACATAATAAAGGTCATATATGAAAAACCCACAGCTGTCATCATACTCAATGGTTGAAATCTGAGAGCTTTTCCTATAAGATCAGGAACAAGACAAGAATGTCAACTGTCACCACTTTTATTCATCGTAGTACTGGAAGTCCTGGGTATAGCAATCAGACAAGAAAAAGAAATAAATACATTCAAATTGGTAAAGAAAAAGTAAAATTTTCACTATTTGCAGATAACGATACCATATATAGAGAGCCCTAACAACTCCACCAAAACACTACCAGAACTGATACATGAATTCAGTAACATTGCAGGATAGAAAATTAATAAACAGAAATCCATCCCATTTCCATATACTAATAATGAAGTAGCAAGAGAATTAAGAAATCAATCCCATTTACAATTACACCAAAAATAGTAAATTATCTATGAATAAACTTGACCAAGGGGCTGAAAGATATGTTTTCAAAAACTATAAAACATTGATAAAAGCGATTGAAGATGACACAAATGATAAAGATACTCCATGCTCATGGGTTTAAAGAAATGATACTGTTAAAATGCCCATACTACCCAGAGCAGTCTACATATTTAACACAATCCCTATCAAAATACCAACAGCATTTTTCACAGAAGTAGAACATAAAATCCTAAAATTAGTGTGGAACCACAAAAGACCCCAAATAGCTAAGGTAATCTTGAAAAAGAACAAAGCTGGAAGTATCACGATCCCATATTGTAAGATACACTATAAAGTTGTAGTAATCAAAACAGTATGGTACTGGTACAAAAACAGACACATATCAATGGAACATAATCAGTATTTTTAATGTACAATTACAGTTGACCCTTGAATAATAGAGGTTGAACTGTGTGGGCCCACTTATATGCAGATGTTTTTTCATGGTACGCTACATGTATTTTCTCTTAGGATTTCTTAATAACATTCTCTTTCTCTCTAGTTTACCTGGTTGTAACAATATAATATATAATACCTCTACAATAGGGCTCCTGGGTGGTTCAGATGGTTAAGTATCTGCCTTCAGCTCAGGTCATGATCTCAGGGTCCTGGGATCAGGTCCTGCATCGGGCTCCCAGCTCAGCAGGGAGTCTGCTTCTCCCTCTCCCCCTGCTCATGCTCTCTCTTCTGTATCTCTCTCTTCAAATGAATAAATAAATCTTTAAAAAGATAGTAATAATACCTCTACAAAATATGTAAGAATACAGTATATAATGCCTCTACAAAATATATAATATCTCTATAAAACTGATTGTTTATGTTATCAGCAAAGCTTCCAGTCAATAGCTTCCAGGCTATTAGTAGTTAAGTTTTGGGTGAGTCAAAAATTATACACATATTTTCAACTGCATGGGGGTCAGTAGCCCTAATGCCTGAGTTATTCAAGGGTCAACTGGTATCAGACTTTTCATTATATTTTTCTGTTAGAAATAATATTTCAGTGGATCGGTATTTTATGGATGAGATTATTTTCTTAGTAGATAGATTAAAAATAATTTCTTGTTTAGAGAGTATAATTTTTTTAAACTTTCGATACATATTTGCAAGTGACTCTTTCCAGAATTATCTAATTAATATTCTACTTATATTTTTGCAAGGAATAATTAGGTTTAATATAAGAAATGTCATCAGAAATATGCAGAGCTTATAACAGCTCTGTTGAATAAATAATTGTGAAAACTTTTTCATATTAAAGTCTCCTGAGCGATTAAAACAGTATTATATTATGGATAATAGGAGCTAGAGAAATGAAAAAGGGAGTGGGTAAGCACCAAAAATGTCCCATTTAATTTTACAAGCTTTTATATATCTGGGACACAAATAAAAACCTAAATCTGTCACTGTGTATTCCAAGCATCCCTCTTCATTCTTTTTGCACATAGATCCTTCTGTGAAGAAATCTCAGTATTAAATTTTAAATCATCCTGTGTTTTTTAAATCAAAATTCTTAATTCAAAGAAAAGCATCCAAAATGCAAATGAATATATATTTTTCACTACTTAAAAGCACAACTCTACCACTCAAATTTTGTTTTCCATGAAATATTCAATTAATACCATTCAAATCTGATTCTCTTAAAATAATTCTTACCAGACATCAAAAATTTTAAATTACTTTAAAGTCCTAACAGGAATGAAAAATTATCACGTGCTGGGGCTACACTGCTATTCCTACTTATTTTTCCATCCATCCATCCATCCATCCATCCATCCATTCATCCATCCATCCATCCATCCATTCATCCATCCATCCATCCATCCATCCATCCATCCATCCATCCATTCATCCATCCATCCATTCATGGATCCATCCATCCACACATACAATTTTGATATTTTTCAGAATGATTATAGAGCACTATCAATTTATTAAGTCAACAAAAAGGTTTTATTTATGATATATAGCATTGCCATTGCTATTTAAGAAGTGAAAATTTGTACATGCTGAAGGCTTCATTTGTGGGAGTGTGATTGGATTTATTTTTAAATTGGCTTACACAAAAATTATATTTTTTCTCTGTGATTAATATATCTTATAAAAGCTCAGTAGCCTTTTAAAGTAATTATTAATGCAAGATATTTTATTCAGGCTACTATTGTAGAGTTAATAATTGTTAGCTCAACAAAGTACAAGGAAAGGTGTTTTGCCTACAGCACTGTTTTCTAACAGAAATAATGTAGCAAAAATATAGATGCTTTATTTGTTAATCAGTGATAAGGAGCAGGTTGTGAGATAGTAGATTTTAGTTCTGGAAAAAAAATGAATTTGATTTACTAAATTTGAAGTTGGTATATTTGACACATTCATTCTTTTCCATAATTGCATAACTCTGGAGCAAGTTATAATTGTTTGCATTGTTTGGTTGAAGTAAAATTAAACATAAGGCAAGGAACAAAGACTACAAATCAAAGCAAAGATAGCTTAAAATATTCTGTAAATGGGCACGATCTAACATTCCTATAGTGCAGCCATTTTCCCTCATAATTTCATATAATGGATTCTTTCTATTTGACTTTTGGTGCCATTTTCCTTCCTGTTGTAGGAAAAGTTTTCTGGTGCCAAGGAATAGAAATCTTCATAAACATGTTCTGTGAAACAAATTAGATGGAGGAGAGTTTTTGCAAAGATAAAACATAATCTCAAGAGTACCCAAGAAGTTTTGAATGGCCTACCTAGGGGACCATAAGGAGTGAGAATGATGAGTAAAAATGTTCAGGTTGTGTTGTATATAAGATAATCAAACATTTATGCTGTCAAATCCCAATCCTTCATGGCATCTTGCATGTAATATTCTGCCAAAAGAATGTATCTTTTTATATTCCAAGACTAATTTGCCAAATCTCAGGAAGAAGAGGGAGGGAGATAGGGGAAAAATATTCTGTCATACATGATAAATTCAAATCCATGTCAATAAACATTTCTTAAACACTGAACATAGAAGTGAATATATCTTTCTGAATCAGTTTTTTTTTTTTGTATTCTTCACCTAGTAGTGGAATAACTAGATTATACAGTAGTTCCAATTTTAATTTTTAAGGAAGTTCCATAATGTTTTCCATAGTGGCTTCACCAATTTACATCGCTACTAATGGTGTGCAAGTATTTTCTTTTCTCCACAACTTGCCAACACTTAATTCTTTATTTTTTTTTTTAATTCCAGTGTAGTTAACATACGTGTTGTATAAATTTCAGGTATATAATATAGCAATTCAGCAATCCCATATATTACTTAATGCTCATCAAGACAAGTGTATTCTTAATCCCCTTCACCTATTTCACTCATCCACCACTGAACTCTCCTCTGGTAACACTCTGTTTGTTCTCTATAGTTAAGAGTCTGTTTTTTGGATTGTCCCCTTTTCTCCCCTATGTTCATTGGTTTTATTTCTTAAATTCCATGTGTGAGTGAAATTATGGTATCTGTCTTTCTCTGACTGTCTTATTTCACTTAGCATTTTACTCTCTAGATCTATCCATGTTGTTACAAATGGCAAGATTTCATTCTTTTTTATGGCTGATTGATTTTGCATTATATATATATATTTCTTCTTTTTCCTCCTCCTCTTCTTCTTCTTTTCTTCTTCTTCCTCTTCCTTTTCTTCTTTTTTGTATACCACTTCTTTATCCATCAATCTATTGATGGACATTTGGGCAGTTTCCATAATTTCACTATTATAAATACTATTGCAATAAACACAAGGGTGCATATATCCTTTCAAGTTAGTGTTTTTGTATTCTTTGGACAAATACACAGTAGTGCAATTACTGGGGTATATGGTAGTTCTAGTTTTAATTTTTTGCCTAACCTCCATAATGTCTTCCACAGTGGCTGCACCAATTTGCATTTCCACCAACAGTGCACCAGGGTTCCTTTTTCACCAATATTTGTTGTTTCTTGTGTTTTTTATTTCAGTCAGTCTGACAGATGTGAGGTGATACTTCATTGTGGCTTTGGTTTGCATTTTCCTGGTGAAGAGTGATGTTGAGCATCTTTTCATGTGTTTGTTGGCCGTCTGTATGTCTTCTTTGAAGAAATGTCTGTTCATGTATTCTGCCCATTTTTAATTGGATTATTTGTGGGGGTCTTTGGTGTTGAGTTGTGTAAGTTCTTTATACATTTTGGATGCTAATCTCTTATCAGATATGTCATTTGCAAATATCCTCTCCCATTCAGTAAGTTGTCTTTTAATTTTGTTGGTTGTTTCCTTTCCTGTGAGGAAGTTTTTTATTTTGGTGTAGTCCTGATAGTTTATTTTTACTATTGTTTCCCTTGCCTCAGGATACCTACCTAGAAAAACGTTGCTATGGCTGATACAGCGGAATTACTGCCTGTCATTTCTTGTAGGATTTTTATGGTTCCAGGTCTCACATGTAGGTCTTTAATCCATTTTGAGTTTATTTTTGTGTATGGTGTAAGAAAGTGGCCCAGTTTCATTATTTTGCATGTAGCAGTCCACTTTTCTCAACACTATTTGTTGAAGAGACTGTCTTTTTGCGGTTTCATATTCTTGCCACTTTTGTCTTAGATTAATTGACCATATACGTATGGGCTTATTTCTGGACTCTGTATTCTGTTCCATTGATTAATGTATCTATTTTTGTGCCAGTACCATACTGTTTTGATTACTACAGATTTGTAATAGAACCTGGACTCTGGAATTGTGATACCTCCAGTTTTGTTTTTCTCTTTCAAGATCACTGTGGCTATTCAGGGTCTTTTGTGGTTCCACACAAATTTTAGGATTGCTGTTATAGTTCTGTGACAAATGCTATTGGTGTTTTGATGGGGATCACATTCAATGTGTAGACTGCTTTTGGTAGCATAGACATTGTAACAATATTTGTTCTTCCAATCCATGAGCATGGAATGGCTTTCCATTTATTTTTATCATCTTCACTGCAACAACGTTTTAGTTTTCAGAATACAGATATTTCACTTCCTTGATTAAGTTTATTCCTAGATATTTTATTATTTTTGCTGTAATTATAAATGGGATCGATTTCTTAATTTCTCTTTCTGCTACTTCATTATTATATAGAAATGGAATGGATTTCTGTACATTGATTTTGTATCCTGTGACCTTACTGAATTCATATATCAGTTCTGGTAGTTTTTTTGGTGGAGTCTTTGGGGTTTTACATATAGAGCATCATGTAATCTGCAAATAGTGAGAGTTTTACTTCTTCCTTACCAATTTGGATGTCCTTTATCTCTTTTTGTTGTCTTAAGGCTGTGGCTAGAATTTCCAGTATTATCTTGAATAAAAGTGGTGAGAGTGGGCCTCTTTGTCTTGTTCCTGATATAGAAGAAAAGCTCTAAGTTTTTGCATGTGATGTTAATTATGTTTTTCATATAAATCCTTTATTATGTTAAGGTATGTTCACTCTAAACCTACCTTTTTGACAGCTTTTATCATGAATGGATATTGTACTTTGTCAAATGCTTTTTTTGCATCTATTGAAATAATCATATGGTTCTTATCCTTTCTCTTATTGATGTATCACATTGATTGATTAGTGAATATTACACCCTCCTTGCATCCCAGGAATGAATCCCACTCAACTGTAGTGAATGATTCTTTTAATGCATTGTTGGATTTGGTTTGGTAACATTTTGTTGAGGATTTTTGCATCTATGTTCATCAGACATATTGGCCTGGTTTTTTTGTTTTGTTTGTTTTGTTTTTGTTTTTGTTTTTGTTTTTTGTAGTGTCTTTATCTGGTTTTGGAATCAGGGTAACTCTGGCCTCAGAATGAATTTGGCAGTTTCCTTCTATTTTTTTGGAAAATTCGAGGAGAATAGTTATTAACTCTTTTTAAAATGTTTGGTAGAATTCACTTGTGAAGCCATCTGGTTTTGGGCTTCTGTTCGTTGGAAATTTTTTGATTCCTGATTCAATTTCATAGCTGGTAACCAGTCTGTTTAATTTTTTTTCTATTTCTTCGTGCTTCAGTTTTTGGTAGGTATGTGTTTCTAGGGATTTATCTACAGGTTGTCCTCGTTGTTGTAATATAATTTTTCATAATATTCTCTTATAATCCTTTGTATTTCTGAGGTGTCAATTGTTATTTTTCTTCTTTCATTTCTGATTTTGTCTATTTGAGTCTTCTTTCTCTGTCTCTCTTTTTTTTTTTAATGAGTCTGGCTAGAAATTTATCAATTTTGTTGATTTTTTAAAGAACTAGTTCCTAGTTTCATTGATCTATTCCTTTTTTAGTTTCTTTATCATTTATTTCTGCTCTGTTCTTTATGATTTACTGCCTTCTGTTAGTTTTGGATTTTGTTTTTCCTTTTCTAGCTCTTTTAGGTTATTTATTTGATATGTTTCTTGCTTCTTGAGGTAGGCCTGTATTGCTATATACCTCCCTCTTAGAACTACTTTTGTTACATCCCAAGGATTGGACCTTGTGTTTCCATTTTCATTTGTCTCCATGTAATTTTTTATTTCTTTGATTTCTTGGTCGACACATTCATTGTTCAGTAGCATGTTATTTAACCTCCAGGTTATTTAACAGGTTTAACCTGCTGTTAAATCCATCTGTTCCAGTGTGCCTTTCAAAGACACTGTTTCCTTGTTGATTTTCTTTTTGGATTACCTATCCATTGCTGTAAGTGGGGTGTTTAGGTTCCCTACTGTTATTGCATTACTATTGATTAGTTCTTTTATGTTTGCTATTAACTATTTTATATATTTAGGTGCTCCCATGCTGGGTGCATAAATATTTACAACTGATATAGAGGAATATATGGATGTTATATACAAACCTGATAGTAACCACAGATTTTTGATCTTCTGCGTATAGCATTCTATATTAAGTTGATGGTCACTTAAGTTTGAACACATTCTTTACTCATTTCCTCCCCATGTTTTAGGTATATAATATCATACTTTACATCCTTTTATTTTGTGACTGAGCTTTACAGATATACTTATTTTTACTGCTTTTATGCTTCGTATTATTCTTACTTTTGCTTATAGTCTTTCCTTTCCTCTCAAAGAGTCCCTTTTAACATTTTTTGTAGGGCTGGTTTAGTGGTCATGAACTCCTTTCGCTTTTGTTTGTCTGGGAAACTATCTTTCCTACTATTCTGAATGATAGCCTTGCTGGGTAGTGTTCTTCGCTGCAGATTCTTTTACTTTTGGCATTTTGAATATATCATGCCATTCTCTTGTGGCCTGCAAGGTTTCTGCTGAAAAATTAGTTGATAGCCTTATGAGGTTTTCTAGTATCTGTAATTGTTCTTTACTCTTGCTGCTTTTAAAATTCTCTTTATATCACTACTTTTTGCCATTTTAATTACTATGTGTCTTGGCGTGAACCTCCTTGGGTTGATTTTCTTGGGGGCTCTCTATGCCTCCTGGATCTAGATATGTTTCCTTCCCCAAATTTAGGAAGTTTTCAGCCATTATTTCTTCAGATACATTTTCCGCCTTCTTTTCTCTCTCTTCTTCCTCTGAGATCCCTATAATGCAAATGTTATTATGGGTGATGAAGTGGCTGAGTTCCCTAAGTCATTCTCATTTTGCATATTTTTTTCCTCTCATCTGCTCAGTTTGATTACTTTTCATTACTCTGTCTTCCAGGTCAGTAAATCATTCTTCCTCTAGTTACTTTTTTCCATCCAATGTATTTTTAATTTCAGTTATTGAATTCTTCATCTCTGGAGATTGGTTCTTTGTATGTTTTCTCTTTGTTAAGCGTCTCACTGATGTTCTCCATTCTTTTCTCAAGTCCAGTGAGTATCTTTATGATCATATTTCCTATATTCATTTCACTTAGGTTTCTTGCTGTAGTTTTGTTTTCTTCTTTCATTTGGTATATATTTCTCTGTCTCGTCATTTTGTCTTACTTTCTGTATCTGTTCCTCTGTGTTAGAAAAGTCAGCTGTCTTCTGCTCTTGGAAGTCATGGGCAGGGTGTGCACTTTTAACAAGGTGTCCATGGGAGGTGACTGGCCACAACTGCCACAAACAGCAAGGCCCTGCTAAGTGTGCAGTTGGGAGATACAATGTTGGCAAGATTTGCACTGGTTTTCTCCTGAAGGGCATCCACAGCATTAGGACTGAGGCAGGTCCAGCTCGTGCGGCTTGGGCATGGTGTAAGCAAGTTATGTAGTAAAAGCTGGCACCATGCTGGTTTCTGCAGGTGGCCCTGTGTTTATGCTGGGGTTTGAGGAAGGGAAATGGCACTTGACAGTTCCTTTGTCCCCAGAGGAGTCTCCCAGTGAAATCGGTCCCGTTAGGACATGCTCTTAAATGAGTAAATAATTCTCCCTTCTCTATGTCCCAGGAGTTTTTCAAATTGCTACTTCTAAACTATATCTTTGCAGGCTGTTTGTTGGGCTGTCTCTTTAAGGACAGGATGCAGCTTCTTATTGCCCTCTGGTCTCTCCCAGAGCTGAGTCTGCTGATTTTTAAAATTCAAGGCTTTAGGGCGCCTGGGTGGCTCAGTTGTTAAGCATCTGCCTTCGGCTCAGGTCATGATCCCAGGGTCCTGGGATCGAGCCCCACATCGGGCTCCCTGCTCCGCGGGAAGCCTGCTTCTCCCTCTCCCACTCCCCCTTCTTGTGTTCCCTCTCTCACTGTCTCTCTCTGTCAAATAAATGAATAAAATCTTAAAAAAAAAAAAAATAAAATAAAATAAAATAAAATTCAAGGCTTTAAGTCCCACTGGTTCTAAGAACTCAGAAAATTCAGCCTTTCTGGTTTTCAAAGCCAAATGTTATGGGTTGTCCCTGTGTGTGCCCCCTGGTGTGAGGGTCAGTTTCTCTCCCCTCTCTGTGACAATGGCTCCCTCCTATGAATGGCCTGCATATCTATTTAACTTCTCATCATGTCTCCACCCTTCCTACCCTCTTTGATGTGGCCTCTTTATATTTAGTTGTGGAGTTTGTTCTGCCAGTCTTTGGAGGCATTTTTTGGGTTATTTACACTGATGTGAGTGCTATCTAGTTGTAGCCATGGGATGAGGTGAGCTTAGGGTCCTACTCCGCCATCTTCCCCAGAAGTCCCAACACTTGTTATTTCTTATCTTTTTGATAATAGGCATTCTAATGAGATGATATATCATTGTAGTTTAGATTTGTATTTCCCTAATAATTAGTGATGTTGAATATATTTTTATGTTCCCCTTGGCAATCTGTATGTCCTCTTTGTGTAAATTTCTATTCAGATCTTCTGCCCATTTTTAATCAGGTTGTTTTTTTAATGGAGTTTTATGAGTTCTTTATATATTTTGGATATTAATCTCTTAGCAGGTATATGATTTGTAAAAATATCCTCCCATTTAGTAGGTTGCCTTTCCATTTTGATGATGGTTTCTTTCACTGTGCAGAGCTTTGTAGTGTGATGTCATCCCATTTGCTTATTTTTGCTTTTGTTTACTTTGCCTTTGAAGCCAGAGCCACAAAGATATCTGCTAAGGTCCATGTTGAGGATTTTATTGCCTATGTTTTCTTTTAGGAATTTTATGGCTTTAAGTCTTACATTCAGGTTTGGTTGTGAGTTAATTTTTATTTATGGTGAAAGTTAGTGACCTAGTGTCATTATTTTGCATGTGGCT
The DNA here is from genome assembly GCF_964656455.1 of Halichoerus grypus. Taxonomy (NCBI): domain Eukaryota; kingdom Metazoa; phylum Chordata; class Mammalia; order Carnivora; family Phocidae; genus Halichoerus; species Halichoerus grypus. The sequence goes on from NC_135715.1 coordinate 24,291,015, forward strand.
ATCCAGTTTTTCCAACACCACTTATTGAAGAGGCTATCCTTTCACCATATTATTGGCACTTTTGTCAAAAATTAATTGTCCATATGTGTGTGGGTTTAATTCTGGACTCTCTAGTTCTATTGATCTGTGTGTGGTTTTTATGCCAATACCATACTGTTTTGATTACTATAGCTTTGTAATATAGTTTGAAATCAGGGAGCATGATATCTCTAGCTTTTTTCTTTCTCAAGATTGTTTTTGGCTATTTGAAATCTTTTGTGGTTCCATGCAAATTTTAGAGTTATTTGTTATAGTTCTGTGAGATAGGGCAATGGAATTTTGATATGGATTAATTTGAATCTATAGATTTCTTTGGCTGATATGGACATTTTAACAATATTAATTCTTCCATTCTTTGAGCATGGAATATTTTCCTATTTACTTTGTCTTCTTTAATTTCTTTCATCACTATCTTATGCTTTTCTGTACATATAGGTCTTTTTCCTCCTTGGTTAAATTTATCTCTAGGTATTTTCTTATTTTTGGAACAATTGTAAATGGGATTGTTTTTTAAATTCTCTTTCTAATAATATTTTATTAGGGTATAGAAACATCACAGATTTATGTATGCTGATTTTGTGTTCTGCTATTTTATTGAATTAATTCATTCTAACATTTTTTTGATGGAGTCTTTGGGTTTTCTTTGGAGTATCATGTCATCCACAAATAGGGACAGTTTTATTTCTTTTTTTTTTCCAATTTGGATACTTTTTTTTTTTTTTTTTTTTTTTTTTTTTTTGGTCTGATTACTGCAGCTAGGTCTTCCAATACTATGTTGAGTAAAAGTAGAGAGACTAGGTATCCTTGTCTTATTCCTGATCTTAGAGGAAAGTCTTTTAGCTTTTCAATCTGAGTATGATATTAACCATGGATTTATCATATATAGCTTTTATCATGTTTAGATATCTTCTGTCTATACACACTTTGTTGTGAATTTTTATCATAAATGGATATTGAATTTTGTGAAATGCTTTTTTCTGCATCTATTTAGGTGATTGTGATTTTAATCCTTCACTTTGTTAATGTGGTGTATCACATTGATTGGTTTGTAGATATTTAACCATCCTTCCATCTGTGGAACAAATCTCATTCTCAGCTGGGTGTGCCACTGGCTCTAGGAAGTTATAGGGATAGTTCCAAAATGGCATATGCTGGCACCAACCTTAGCAAGCTAGGACAATTTTGCCAATATGGTGCGTGCCCATGTTTCCATCTCTGAAAAAAAAAATCTCAAATGGTTTTCTGACTCTCCAGCAGGCACTAAGATTAATAAAATCTTAAGTCCTTCACATATGGTCTAGGTACTTTTCAAATTGGTGTTTTGGTCAGTCCCCAGGTGAGTGAGTCTGTGTACAAGCTCTTTAAGAGCAGATTCTCTCTTCCCTACAGTTCTATGGTTTTCCTGGAACCCTGTTGGTTTTCAAGGCCTGCTGTTTAGGGAGCTTGTCTCTTTCATGCAGGATCTAAGGGTTGAGGTGCCTGACATGGAGCACAAACCCCCACTGCTCAGGAAATATTCCATGCTTTTGAGATCCCTCTCAATTATGTATCACTACACCTGGGGTAGAGTGTTTTTTGGTGAGACAATGTCTCTGCCTCTTCTACCCACGTTGATATTATCCTTTATGTCCTTTGTTGTGAAGGCTCTGTTTTTCTGGTTTTCTGGTCCTTTTCAGAGGAAATTATTCCACATATAGTTGTATATTCGTTGTATCCATGGGAGTGAGTGGGTTTATGATTCTCTGGTGTGGCCATCTTGAACCTCTCCTCCTGTTTTTGTAATTCCTATATTAGAGAGTTCATATTTATCATAAGTCTAATATCCTACTCTCAAATTGAATTCTCTTGGCATTTTAAAGCAATGTGTGCTTTTTAGTTTTTACAAATCCTGGAGTCAGAATATTTTAAATCTGGGGCGCCTGGGTGGCTCAGTTGGTTGAGCAACTGCCTTCGGCTCAGGTCATGATCCTGGAGCCCCTGGATCGAGTCCCACATCGGGCTCCCTGCTCAGCAGGGAGTCTGCTTCTCCCTCTGATCCTCCCCCTCTCATGCTCTCTGTCTCCCATTCTCTCTCTCAGGTAAATAAATAAAATCTTTAAAAAAAAAAAAAAGAATATTTTAAATCTGAACTTAGACTATAACTTGTTGATGCTTGAATATTAATTTCACTCATGAATAGATTTATACATTTTCAAATCAATTTGCAGTCTTCAAATGTACCTGGCAGCTAAGATTTTGTTAAATTTTATATTGGATTACAAAACACTGAGATTCAGAATCTATTGAGATCTTTAATTTGCTAATGAAATGGAGGAGAGGGTGAGCAAGCAGTGGAGGGAAAAAAGAGACATCAGAAATCTTGATTGTTCAATATTATAAAGGCCTACAGAAGTGGAATGTGGTGAGAGGACAGTTTAACTTTATAACAAATTTTGACTACTTAGAGTTATAATATGAGTGCAAAGTTATTGGAATTGAATTGACATATAAAATTAAACATTCTTATTAAATGCCACTGGAAGCTTATATCCCAAAATTTAATGTTTGGTGTATTTATTACATTTCATTGAGTTGTGAAGGAAAACAAAACAAAATCTTGGAAGATCTGAAATCCAAACTATCTGAGCTTCATATTTTTTTAAAAAGATCTTATTTATTTATTTGAGAGAGAGAGAGAGCACGAGTGGGGGGGAAAGGGCAGAGAGAGGGAGCAGCAGACTCCTCACTGAGCAGGGCACTCGATGCAGGGCTCAATCTCCCAGGACCCCAGGATCATGACCTGAGTCAAAGGCAGATGTTTAACTGAGCCACACAGGAGCCCCTTGAGCTTCACATTCCTTATTTGTAAATAGATGTGAGGGTGTTTACCACATGTCACATTGTGATAAAGACAAAGTAACAACACATGTTAGTAAACACTTGGCACAACAAAGTAGTACTTTCTTGGAATATAGTAAGCGTACAGTAAATGGTTTTGAATATTCAAATATAAACTTTTAGACTAAATCTGGGTTATTGGATGTTTAACTGATTTGTCAAATAAGAGATAGAGGGAATCAAGCATTCCTAATATACCAATCTAAGTTAACTCTGTTAGGACATCACAATCAACCTGTGCTTAGGAGAAGATTCACTAACCCACTTTTAGTAACTCTCATTTCTTGGTTCTATAGAACATATTCAGATGAATAAAGAGAGTTGCCTTACTCTGTCCTATTCTGAAACTTAATAATAAATTCATGTGCCTCTATAGACCCCACACTTTCTAAGCATTGATCATGCATATTTACTGGTAATCCACCCAAACAACATAGAACGGATCACAGATCCAAGCCTCTGCTCACTCTCTTCCTTCAGGCTAAAACCCTGCTCTTATCCTACCTATTCTCTATCTCACAAAATCCAAACAAATGCCACTTTCTTCAAATGCATGTCCTGTACACTTAATCTGAATTACTAACTTTTCAAATGATCCAAAACCCTGTAATGATAGTAACGTATCAAAATGCCAGGTAAAAGAGGAATCCAATAGTTTTCTTGGTAATGAGAGAAGTAGCAACTTAAAAGTTTATAGGCACACGTGTCTCTAATGGTGCTTCTTGACCAGGGACAATTCTGTGCCCTAGAAGACAGATGACAAAGTCTGAAGACATTTTGCTTGTCATCCTTAAAGGGGAGAGGGTGCTACTGGCATCTAGGGGGTGGAGGCCAGATATACTACTGCTAAACATCCTATGATTGACAGTACAGACTTCTAGAACAAAGACTTATCTTGTCAAAATATCAGTAGTGCTGAGGTTGAGAAACCCTAGTTTGGAGCAGAGTATCAATACCTCATTTCTCTTACTAACTGCTAAAGGGCTGAGTATAAAAGTGTGCTGTTGGAATGGCAGCAATTCTTTGTCATTACAAACTATAGAAATGATCCCTGAAAGTATAGTCTTAATTCTTTGTCATTACAGCTGATCACAGGGAAGGCAAAGGAGTGTGCCTATTTTCACAGAGTGAAATCATAGAGTATAGCTGCCACAGCAGAGAAAGGGCTCTGCTGGTGCACATGTTCTGTTCTCCTTTTCTCAGGCTGCTGTTAAAGTGTAGGATAGCTTCCAAGGATTTGGACATATTATGGGAAAGAGATGCTCAAGACCATAGAAATTTTTGGCTGTGATTCTAAAACTTAAATTTTTTGGTGTGATTTTTTGGTGACCTAATAGTAAAGCTAGACACATTGGTTATAACAATAACTGCTTCTAAGTAACTGCCATTTGTCAGGAATTTTACACATGCTATTTAATATTCACAAGAACTCTGAAGTTGGTGCTACTAGTTGTGTTTCACAATACTTTGCTTATTCTCATATTTACTTTTTTCTTAATAAACTAATAGTTAACTGTTCCTAAGAAAAATGTTATTTTATATAAATCCTTATGCTTTGCTAATAATAATGATAATCATCATCATCATCATAAAATGATGCTGGTGATGATCATGCTGATGATAACAATGAAGCTTACTCTATATCTTCCCATGCTTGAAGTGCAGTGAATTCTTTTTACAGTATTACTTCTTATTCTAAGTGCCTCACCTCTATTAACTCAATTTAGTTTTCCCATTACACTATGGTAGAGATATTTAAAAATAATAATAATAATAATAATAATAATAATTAATAATAATAAAACCATACAGAAATATGTCCCAAATCACCCAGTTTCTAACATGGTAAGGCTAAGTAAGTAGTAAGCAGTCTGAGTGAGAGCCTCTGATTGGAATCACTCTGCAATAGAGAAATATTCTATAATTGTTTATCAGTATTGATTAGATATGAATCAAACAATCTACTTGGAGAACATCCAAGGGAGTCATGGAGTATGCAGTGATGCAGTCACACATAAGGATGACTGCCTGGCTGCCCAGAAAGGTCTCCGCTCTATGCCTTAACTTAATCCTTTAGTCTAAGTCCAGAATTCATATCAGACTAAGGCAGGCTAATCTGTGAGCATTGAGGGGCCCTCTTTCTCTGAGATAGTTGCAGATTGATCAGGTTTGATGTAATAAGCCAGAATAACAATACAATTTGCTTTCAGTGAGAAATAAAATAGAGAAGGGAATCCAATGCACATCTCTTCCTGTAGGTACTGAGTAGAAAATGACAGACTTCATATTTGAAGATTTCTTGGTGAGCATACAATTAAGTTAGGAGTGTAAATAATAGGAATTCCATATTTAATGTTATCATATTAAATTAGCCTCAGAAATAGCTCATCACAATAGGTTATGATCAAATTTCATGGCGGGGGGAAATCTATTCTGTTTGTAAGGTAATTCCATTCCGATACAGTGGTATTAAAGTTTAAGTTTATAACTAAATCTTCTCTCATTCAATGTATTTTCAAGCTGTTTAACTTTTATTTTTAGGAAGGGTTTGGTTGGAGAAGAAGGCCTTATTATAGCTGTTATTAGTGACATATGCTTATATTTAATTTTTATAATTGTTAATTTTCTAGTTATTATAGTTGTTATTTCTTCCATAAACAATACTCTACTTAAATGCCACAATTATTAATAATTTAAGTATTTAAGCCATAGATCTAGGCACAGCATTTCTATAGAATAGGATAAATAGAGTACCAGGATTTACTTATTATTATGTTATTAACCTATATAAATGATTAATAGGTTGTATTTTAATTAATTTCTTCAACACTTTCCCATTTGTGGATAGAAATTCCATTTCAACTTTCAGAGTTATAGTTGCATACATTTTTTAGTTAATTTAATTTATCATTTGTCCATATCAGAAATTATACTTTGTTTTATAATAACCAATAGGATGATGGTGATGATGATTAAATTTCGGATATTGCTTTATAATTTCACAATCTTCAAATTAATTGGTTCTTTATGACTCTGTGACAACTTAAGTTACTGCCTCCATTTCTCAGATGAGGGAAAATAAAATATGCTAATCTAAGTTTGATAATGTTTTCAAGATCAGTGGACTAATTAAGAGAGACTGTCAGGTTTGGGATTTAGGTTTTCTGACTCTAAAGCCTACCAACTTTTGTTTTTCCTTTCTTATAAACACATTAAAAGATTGCTGTGTAGTATATCATAATTTCCAGTGCTTTTTGTATACTTTATGCAAAAAAGTATACAGTCTATCTTCTATTTTTGTAATTTACAACCCTAAATGGATTAGAGAATTCAATGACATTAAAATTGGTATCACCATGTTGAAGAAACTGTAGTGACATTATAGACCAAAGGAAAAGAAAAATCCAAATATTTTGTAAGAATATACTACAAACATTGCTGTAGACTGCATATGTGTGCTATTCCATAATTCACTTGTTGAAGCCTAATCCCCAATGTTATATTTGGAGGTGGGGATTTTGGGAGATGATTAGGTCATGAACTGACAAGACATACTTTCACATATAGATGTAGCAGCAAGCTCTGGAAGGCCGAGCTTGCCCGAAACAGACTGAGAAGCAGGGCGGGAAATTCTAACAACTGGATGCTGCTAGTAACAAGTCCTTTGTATTGCTTTACCATTTTTAACTGTTCTATTTGAGATGAACATACATTTTGCTTTTTTAATAAATGTTCAAAAGAGGCCACGTCAAAAAAAAAAAAAAAAAATAGATGTGTATTTAAAAAAAAAAAATAGATGTGCAGATTTTCTTGCAAAATGTTCCATTGGGGAAATAGGTCAAAGTGATGACATTTCCCTTATATAAAAATGTTTCCCAAGATATTTTATGTTCAATAAATATTAATCTATGAACTTCTATATGCCAAATACTGAATATGAGAGTGTTCTGATTCTAGCTACATGGCCAACTGAGTAGATATAGGTTACTTCTTTCATCAGTAATACATAAGATATCTGGATATAATATAACAAAATAAAAAACATTTTTTAATATCCAGGTTCATGACATGAAAGGGAAATCTACAGGTCCCAGGAACAACCTTAGTATTAAAAGCCACATCCATAACCAGAACTTTGAGATATTACCAAAGTAATCCAGAGGTCTAGGAACTGGTTTCAAATCCTTCAGTCTTGAGGGGAAAAAAAAGTTTGAAAGCTTACTTAGGAATGAAAGATATGACCTCAGATCCAACTGAGTTTGAGAAGGAATCTGGAAGCTTTGAAAGTCGGCCCATTCAAAACAAGGTCTTGATGGCCTAGAAAATGTCAATCCAATGATCCAGAAAAGCAGTAAGCAAGTTTGCTTTGTTGTAAAGCTCTCAATGTGGGGGAATAGGACTTTAGTGATAGATAAATTAAAAATGCATGTGGGGCACATTTCAAGTTTGATTTTTTTTTTTTTTTTGCATGTTCCACATGGGCTAGTAAACACAAGTAAAAATTTCACCCTGTCTTAAAATTGACTTCCCAAGAATCAGACTCGCTGAGATCAGTATGTGGAGAGAGTATACAGGGGAGTGCTTTCAGGAACACATATAATAGAGTGAGCAAAGACATGGAGAGAAATAAAGCCCTGCACTCTGAAGGCCCTTCAGAATTGTCCTCAGTAGTGGACAACAGTATCCCCATATTAAACAGAAAGAAGGCATAACCTTGGGACAGGTAGATAGTTTTAGCAGAGGGAAAGAACTAGGCTGTGAGTGGTAAACAGAAATTCTCTTGGCTGCTCAAAGAATACTTGCCTTAGTCTTGAAAGTAATGTGGGGGAATTTGTATAGCACTTCACAGTGTTCACCACAGTCCTTATGCTGGCCTGATCTATGGGCTTTATATGAAAGGTTAATCCCATTTGGAAACTTGCAGAATGTTTGCTCTTTTTCTGGAAAAGCATTCAAGGGGAAAGAGGAAAATAACTATAGCTCCAATAGCTTTTTATGCAATAGCTGATCTCTGGACCAAAACTGATATTTGTCATCCCCTCCTCTACTACCCTTCCAGATTCTTTTCACTTTTAAGCAGCTCTTCTGAATGTCTTGGTAGTTACTGTGCTAGGGTGACCCAAACACTCATCCCTAAATTCCTTTATACTATGTAATTCTCAATCTGTCTACTGCATTTGTCCACCTAACGTCAAAAATAAAAACAAAAGTACCAAGAGATGTCAAATGAATTCTTCCCTGAAACTATTCTCAGTTTCATCTCCTGATTATCATGGTCAATTACTCATACCCAAATGTCACTTCTTTTCTTCCATGATTGTCACATGGCACAAGGAACCAGAGTAACCAGGAAGAAGATAGGGCTTGAAGTTCAGTGAGTCTCTTGCTGTATTTCCTGGTAAAAGAGTTCCTTCTTGGAACCAAGACTTCTAGATGAGCATACCTTAGATTTCGGGGATATGAAACATAAATTCCCAAGTGGGTAACTAGAAATGATAAGCAAATTCTCTCCAAGTTGAGCCTTAGGTGCTCATACATATATTTTACCTCAGAGGATACAGCACTACAAAATTATGATTGATTTAGACTGTATACTACCTCCTGAAAAACAGTGTTCCATTCTCCCAGATATCCTCTCCAAGAAGACATTTTAGTATTATCTTTAATAGACATTCTATTTATCTGGATTCTGAGTACTGTGGCAAATTCTATGGCCAGTGGTTCCTATAATGATATACTCACATGTTGACATATATTTTCCCTGAGGGAGAGGCAATGTAGTCATGTGGTATCTAATGGCCATCTACTCTGTTTCTACCAGAACCTACTAGCATGCTGGCAGGTTTTTTTTTTTTTTTTTTAAGATTTTATTTATTTATTTGTCAGAGAGACAGAGAGAGCGCACAAGCAAGGGGAGAGGCAGAATCTTCAGAGTGTTTATGTCATACCTTCTAGAGTGCTTTGTTCATTACAAGTCCATTAAAGTACTCACCCCTTCTTCTCAATCCTAATTACATAATGTTATTGAAATTGGAATTTCTATAGAATGTTTAGGTTGTCCAGGTACCTTGAAACTATATTATGACTGACAAGGGAGGAGAGATTAAACATAGCTCTGGGACCAGTCTGTGAATATTAACTACTTTGGCCCTCCTTCATAATACAGATGGAAAAGAACACCTTCACCTGGTGATTGCTACATATATGTTTCTGAGGCCTTAAGTGCTCTAATAAAGATATATCTAGCACAGCAGCTACAGTTGGGCTACTCAATTGCTTCTGCAAAGTTTGCAGTAATACAATATAATCCTCCAGAATCCATCTGATGTTTTAAGAGTGCCAGAGAGATTCTATGGTAAATGGTGAATTAAATGGGGATGTAATGAGGGTCACTATCCCTGCATTTTGTAGATATTTAAATGTGTTATTGGGGCGCCTGGGTGGCTCAGTTGGTTAAGCAACTGCCTTCGGCTCAGGTCATGATTCTGGAGTCCCGGGATCGAGTCCCACATCGGGCTCCCTGCTCAGCGGGGGGTCTGCTTCTCCCACTGACCCTTCCCCTCTCATGCTCTCTGTCTCCCATTCTCTCTCTCAGATAAATAAATAAAATCTTTAAAAAATAAATAAATAAATAAATAAATAAATAAATAAATAAATGTGTTATTAATTGCAGCCTTAGGATAAGATTTTTTTTCTAATATTGACTCTCTTAGCTGGGCAGATCTCGATGCCTCTGCTTGGACTCTTCTGTATGATAGCTGTTACCCAAGGCCAAGGAACACATATAGACTTCTGTCAGTGACTGTGTATATCCACTCCAATTACATATTCTAGTAAAATAGCTATTTTAGTCAAATAAATTAAATAGTCAAATGGGTCCATGGACTCAGTGGAAACATAGGTACTTATAACAAGGCTGGATTCAATTTATCACCTTTTCCACTGTAAGAGGGGTGCCATACGTCTGTGTTTCCCAACAGTTCTTGAAATATCTGTGTGTTTCCATTTCTTTAGTGTATTTTTATCCAAGAGAACAGCCATAGGTCTCTTTGTGGGAGGGTAGATAAATCATAACTGTATGTACTTGTTGTGATATTAGTTTCCTTCCCCTTGCTAACGTGCCCTTTCCATCAATCAGTGCTATACCAGTTTTGAAAACTGGCTCTAGGCCAGAATCTGAGAAAGAATAATTATTTTTTATTGCACCAGCTGCCCTCCACCTCCAGATCATCCGTAATTTATTATTTTGATTATATAGATTGAGAAATAGCATTGCTATTTGAGAGACAGCATTGCTGGCTGTCTCTATGACATTTTGATTTTAGTAACCATCTTCATATCTCTCCACACATCTGTCTCCACTGGCTGCCACTCTGACCTTGCTGTTCTTATTAATTATATATCACCACCTGGCTTCTAGTATGTTGGGATCTTATCACCTCCTCTTAGTATCAGGGAATCAGTAACTTTAGCACTTCCATGTCTTTTAAGCCATGGAACACAAAAGACATTCACTATTGAGCTTCTCAAAATTGCCGGTGACCCTCTCAATAGGATATTCTTTATTGCTTTCATAAATAGTGTCTTCCATCCCTTCCTAGAGAACATAGTTTGCTAGTGGCTTTTCTGACCTTCGTAGTATATCCATCCCAACTTGTCACTTCTCTGAACCATTTTATTCTTACCTCCACCATTTTCCATTGTATCCCTTGTATTTTTACTTACTGCTGGGAAAGCCATTGCTTTTTCCAAGCTTCAAAGCATCAAATTAGCCTAACTAATTATATATCTCCTCACAACCTATAGAACGTTAAATGCTATAGTAAGAGAGAGTAATTGCATTTCAATAAACTCTCTTATCCAAATTTATATTCCACCCTCTCATATTCTAGCTCTCAAGATCTTGTCCCATTTATACTCACCCAGCTCCTACCAGTACACATTGGCCAAGTCCTACAGCTCCTTCAGTTTATAGTGACCTTCCTCATTTTATAGGCCAACACATCCCTGGCTCCGTTACACTGTGCTTTAACCTTAGTTATAGGTCTGGCCAGTATTGAAGGTGGCTGTAAATCCAAAAAGGAGTTACACTTGTCTTGCAAGACAGAAGCCTCTGCATTGTCTTTAAGCAAGAGTGGAGTGCTAATCTTATTAGGAACAAATTTGCTAATTCTGCTGGCCCAGAAAATTTAGAAAATCTGAGTTTTCAAGATCTTGAGCACATCAACCCTTGTGTCTCCATCCCAAATCTGAGAATCCATTCTTTCTCAACCAGGTCACTAATTATGGCAAAACCAACACCCAAGGGTTTAGAATTTTACACTGTATGGAGCCTAATTAAGTCTAGTTCCTGATTTTCCTGACTTCCAGCTACAGAGATGAAAGTCTTTTTCTACCAATGAGGCTGTTGGATATCCACATTTTGCCTTATTCTTGTGTAATTACCTCACTCCTTGATGTCTTTATTGTATTGATGGCGGTCAGTGAGAGTCATATGATTTTACAGAATTTAGATTTAAATTTACTTCCCTCTAAACTCTCAAATGCCTCAGGAATTGTACCCCTCAGCACATTGCCTTCCAGCAATACCCCATACTTTTTACTGCTTGTGAAAGTTTTTTACATTACATTGATACAGCATGCAGGGTGGGGGTGAGGGGTCCAGATTTTTACATTCTTGCATTGGATGTGTGCTGTCCACAGTAAGGAAATGCAAACTTAGATGATGTGGTCCTTTTGTTGGAAAGCTTCCTGGGGTGGAGAAATTTATTTGAAGATGTGTTCACAACAAAAAATTACATCACATAAGAAACAATAACAGTGATAAAGTAAAGAGATAGAGGAAACACAAGTGATGGTGCCTCCAAAACTATAAAGTAATCTGAATATATCTATAAATTGTGTAGGTTTAAAATTGTTTAAGAGATCATCAAATAAAGCATGTCATAGTAAAAGAATAAGAATCAAATTTTAAAAGGAAACAGACTATCTAAATGTGAAAAATATATATAGCTATTGGAATTAAAACTTAATTGGTAAAATAAACATCTGAAAAGCAAACTGGTGACCTGGAAATAGACTTGAAGAAATTATCTTCAATTCAGTCAACAGAGATAAATTAAGATGTCTTTAATCAGTAAAACAAAGTCACATCTTCTCTTAGATATTGTATTGAAAGTGTACGACACCAGAGGCAAAGAAAAATATTAAAAAGAGAGGCAAAATATATACAAAAGTATTGAAAATTAGACTAGTCTCTTTTATCATCCACAGTAGAGCCTGAAGAAGAAAATGGATCCTAGTCATGAAACTGCTGTTGTGCTATTGTAAACTGAAAATTATGCACTCAGCTAAATATTATGAAATGTCATGAAAAATTTAAAATATGTTTGGAAACAGAAGAGTTTACTGCTTATAGGGCGTTGCAGAGAGAATTAAACATAAACCTCAGAAAAAGAAAATTTGAAGTCAGAAATATGAACAGCAATGTTGAACAAAAAGTAATGATAAACATCTGTTATACATAAATATTAACTGTGTAATAGTGACAAATTTGAGAACATTTTTTAAAGTTGGAACTTAATAATGGACAACAATATAAGGTTAAAGAATTCTAAGGTATTTGTGCAGGGAGGAGGATAAAATATTAATTTTGTTTATTTGTGTTGAATCAAATATACATGTTAAAAAATTAAGAATGATCACTTAGAAATACAAAACAAATGTATATATCCAAACCAGGAGGGAAGCCAAAAAGACAAACACGTAATCAATACCATGAAAGAAAGAAAAGCTAAGACTGAGGCAAAGAAAAAGCATGGTAAAAAGAAAATTCAAAGTGATATAGTCAGGATTACTTCAAACTAATCATGAATACAGAAATAATATTTTAAAATTTTGCTTTTCAAAACACATTTCAGGTTAGTTTTTTGTTGTTGTTTAATCAGTAAAGCAAAATGATTCAGAAATACAACTAAAATATGCCTCAGATTGAGGGTCAGAATTATATAAAAAAGTATTCTAGGCTAATTGAAAAGAGAAATTATTGCAGGAACGTTATCTAGTTATTAGTGAAAAAACATTGTTAGGGAAAAAGAGTGTCATTACTTAATCATAAACTAAGCAATTTATTAGATAGCCATGACACTAAACTTTATATACCTGATTTATGTCTATATGTAGTCATGAAATATGATTGAATTGAGTCCATTATGTGTATCCTACTATTCACACTGAGTATGAGAGGGTAAAAGCTAATTAAAAACTTAAGCCTTTATTAAATTTATCTATATGAAATCAGCAATAGAGAGTAGAGGTTCTGGGGGGAGAGACTAGGATAGATTGAGGAACATCAAAGTTCATCTTGTTCCTAAAATCCTTCTTTACTCCTATCCTCTGAAGAAATGGGGAGTTGTAGATTTCCTCAGCCTCAGACCAGCACACAGGGGAAGTAGTGAAATGACGGTTGCCCTCTAGAAAACTATTGGTTAGACAATATGTGTTTAGCAAAGGAGTGAAAATAAAACAGAGATTAAAATCTTGCAAAGATTACAGTGGAAAAAATTAATATTTCAATCTCTTTTCCATTAGAATGATCTAATTTTTTTTCATCAGAGTTAAAATAAGCAGGAAAAATAAATTCAATTTTTAAATATTCAATTTATGATTTTTGTATTGTGTTCTTCAAAAAATAAAGTGTTTTCCTATAATGGGTTGATCAAATATAAATAGTATGCAAACTTTGACCATTCATATTTTTTCCTAGCATTATGTAATTTTCCCCCTTTTTATATTTAGAATGAAATAACAGAATGGTATTCTTTTATTTTCATCATCTTTGGTCTTTTTCAGACATCTTTATTTATTTTAATATATGGAAATATATATATTTTTTATGTTCATCAATTAAGTATACTTAATTGTAGAGATCCAAAGTGATTTTCAACCTATAAGGTTGTATATTTATAACCTCATTGCAGCTTATTAATTTTGCAACAGAGAGTGTAAATGCTAGAATTCATAGTAACCTGAAATTTGTAATTTGCCCTTAATAGAAAAGATTTGAGTTATCTAGAATCTACGTACCTGATCTGAACTTCATATAACTCTATTTTAATGATTTCAAATAAGTAGTTTAAAATTGTGAAGTTAGGGACGCCTGGGTGGCTCAGTTGGTTAAGCGACTGCCTTCGGCTCAGGTCATGATCCTGGAGTCCCGGGATCGAGTCCCGCATCGGGCTCCCTGCTCGGCAGGGAGTCTGCTTCTCCCTCTGACCCTCCTCCCTCTCATGCTCTCTGTCTCTCATTCTCTCTCTCTCAAATAAATAAATAAAATCTTTAAAAAAAAAAACAAAATAAAATAAAATTGTGAAGTTATCAGTTACCTTTTGTATCCCATTGTTTAAAATTTGCATGCTGAATAAATGCACTTATTACAAGTAAACATGTTTTAATTTTCCAAGTGATCCTAATTTCATTTATAGTTTAATTATGCATACACAGAGTTTAATTTTGCTACTTTTTGTCATAAGTACAAATTCTCTAATTTCAAATAGTAAATAAAACAGATTTAGTTGTATATCTAACTATAGTAGCCAGCCTTCAAGATGGCCCAGGATCCCCACTGTTTGCTATTTATATTCTTGTATAATTTCCTTTCACATTGTATTCAGGTTGATCTGCGTGTTCAATAGTATATGCTTTGTACTATTGTATATATAGTATATACTTCCATGATAGCATATTACTTTTGAATTTAGGTTATAAAAGACTATGGTCTCCATCTTAGGGTCTCCTCTTCCCCTCCCCCCCCACCTTTCCTTTCTTCCTTCTGGAGGAAGTAAGCTGCCATGTTGTAAAAAGCCTTAATGAGACCCTCACAGGGGGAAGAATTAAACTCTCTGGTGAATAGCCACGAAGGAACATGTTGCCTTGCCAACAGACATGTAAGGGAGCTTACAAATTCTACCATCTCAGACCGGCCTTGGGATTACTGCAGCACTGACTGGTGCATAGTCTGACTAAAATCTCATGAGAAACCCTGAGGCATACTTCAGCTACTTCCACATTCCTGATGCTCAGACACTGAGACAAAATCAATGTTTTGTTTTAAGCTGCTAAATTGTGGGGTTATTTGTTATACAACAGTAGATACAAACACATCCACCAAGCAACATTTTGCTTAATGGGAATTCACACAAATTCATTCCTTTAAAAAATTAAACTACTATTCAGATATTAAAACAATATAAAATAACCATTATTTAATGCCTCCAAATGAATGTGGTCCATAAATGTTTCCTATTCACAGTAAATATATAGAGAACAGTTTGTTTTTACCTCTTAAATACCTATAGAGTTATGAAAAAAGAACTAGAATTCAATCATCAGTATGAGAGATAGATATATTTATAAAAAAGAGCATATAGAGCCATCTGGGTGGCTCAGTCGTTTAAGCGTCTTCCTTCAGCTCAGGTCATGATCCCAGGATCCTGGGATCAAGCCCTGTGTCAGGCTTCCTGCTCAGTGGGGAATCTGCTTCTCCCTCTGCCCCTCCTCCTGTGCTCTCTCTCTCTCTCAAATAAATAAAATCTAAAAAAATAAAAAGATGGAGCTTATATTTTAAAACTGTGTAGGGGCGCCTGGGTGGCTCAGTTGGTTAAGAGACTGCCTTCGGCTCGGGTCATGATCCTGGAGTCCCGGGATGGGGTCCCACATCAGGCTCCCTGCTCGGCAGGGAGTCTGCTTCTCCCTCTGACCCCCCCCCCATGCTCTCTCTCTCATTCTCTCTCTCAAATAAATAAAAAAAATCTTTAAAAAAAATAAAAAATAATAAATAAATAAATAAATAAATAAATAAATAAAACTGTGTACAGCCTCAAATTAAAAAAAAAAAAAAAGGGGCGCCTGGGTGGCTCAGTTGTTAAGCGTCTGCCTTTGGCTCGGGTCATGATTCCAGGTCCTGGGATCGAGCCCTGCATCGGGCTCCCTGCCCCGCGGGAAGCCTGCTTCTCCCTCTCCCACTCCCCCTGCTTGTGTTCCCTCTCTCGCTGTGTCTCTCTCTCTGTCAAATAAATAAATAAAATCTTTAAAAAAAAAAAAAAAAAGATTGTTAGCTGAAGTATACTTAATTGTAGAGATCCAAAGTGATTTTCAATCCTAAGAGTAGTTCACACCTTAAGAACAACCTATATAGCCCCTTCCTCTCCAGCAGGTATAAACTTACCCTTTGCCTCACATATCCAAAATATTTGTAAAGAAAAAAGAATACAGTTGGAACACTACTGATACTTCATTTAAGAAAAATGGAAATATGGAGGAAGATTTTAGCTCTAGCTTGTTTCAGCCAGAGTCAAGTTTAAAATAGAGGATGAATGGCCTCTCTTCTCCACAGGGGGTCAAGGGGTTCCAGCCCAGAGAGAGCTTCCCTTCCCACAGTAGCTCACAGGGCTTTGTTACTCGTGATCCCCAAAAGATATTTTTATCAACTGATCTCATAAGAGGTAATTCTTTAATTATCTGCTTTTCTAACTATATGGAGGAGTAAATTCTGGTGGGGTTTTGTTTTTATTTGGGGGTGGGGGTGAGATTTATTTATTTATTTATTTTAATATATGGAAATATATATATTTTTTATGTTCAGTTAGCCAACATATAGTACATCAAATAACTATAGTTAAATAAGCAAGATGAAAACTAAGAAATTGATCCCTTTCTTCTTTGTACATACTTGGCATAGGAGAAGCAATGGGTTAAACCCCTTGGGATGGAACCAGTATCTGACCTCGTAAGAAGAGGTATCAATGTATGTAGTATATGGATGTACATGTGTCCATGGTAGTAAGTATTTCTAATTTTATTTTATTGGCTTTGGCTCCTTTGTTCAAAGTACAAAGGAGTCTTCTGTGTTAAAGCTATGAATTCAGGAAGAGGATATTTAGCATTGCATCCAAATTCTAAGGGTAGCTTTTGAGAAATTACACAGGGAAACTATGACTATACTATTTGCACCCATGAGCCTTCTTCTCCACTTAAACATGCGAAACTAAAATTCATGTTATAATTTTAGGTAATTTTCTGAGGAAAAGAGAACAACTAAATCAGAAAATGTAAAATTAGCCATGGTGTTATAGTCAAAATCAAGTTTTCTAAGGGCAGAGGTGTAAGAACTCATTTAAAGGTTCAGATTTTGACTCACCAAGAAAGCTAAAGAGGAAAGGAAGATAAAGAGCTCTGTTAGAAATGATGTGAAAGCAAAGTACAGAGAGGTATTTTGGGGCAAAAGCCATGAAGGGAGTGGTATTATTTTGTAGACAAATACAGAACTGTACAGCTCTAACCTATGCAAAATTAAGAAATGAAAGAGAGCAGAATATTTTTAAATATATCTTATTGATTTGAGCTAAGGAATTTATTAGGGATTACTCTTGAGGATTTGCTATGTGTTTTAGAATGCAGAAGGATCAAGCCAGGTAATTGGGGAACTCACCAGGAATAGAAATTGGCTGCATATATTAAACATCACATCACTGTATTCTTAGGAAGCTCTCCAAAAAAGCTCGTCAATCTTGTAGTACATGGGATCTTAAGCTCTGATAGTATTAGTCTGCTTTGCATGGAATTCTTGGCAATAAATAGCTATGGGTTATTGGGCAGCTTGTCAACCACATATCATATATATTTGTTCTTCTGGAAAGGAAAACTTATTTCCCAATAGAGAAGTGAAATCTACTGCAGGGCCTCATTGTGGAATGAAATAGAACACTATGGGACAAGGTGTGAGTTTCTTATTTGCCCTCTGAGATGTCAGTTTCTTTTATTGGATTGGCTGAGGGTTTTTTTCCTCTTTTTAATTGTATAGTGCTTCTTATTTCTAATCTTATATACTCTAAATTAAACTGGAAAATTTACTTTTTTTGTGTAGAGTGAGATTAAATTACTGTGAACTGCAACAAGGGAGTAGGTGGCTGGAAAAACGCCAGGATTCAGAGAAAAGGAGTGTGAATGTGAACTCTGTGTTTTCCATTTTAGCCTTGCTCTCTTGCTGACAGCATTCGAGAGGTGAGGCGAGCAAAAAGCAGCTGTAGAAGCAAGAAACCAAGCACCTGAGAACTGAATTGGATAAACAGCATCAGTTTTTAACTAAACAGATTAGAAAAGCAGAGTCATTCATAGAAAAGTATTAAATGATGTGGAAATCATTTTAACTATAAAAAAGCTGAAGATTCAGGAAAGCATAGTTGAATATAATATTGAAGATGCTTGAAAAATGTAGCAGGCATGGAATTACACATCTTAAAAATACGAGATAAACCTCTGTGCATGAAATGTATGAATACTTTCCTTTGTAATTTTACATTGTTACAGGAACACTGTAAAACGATATACCTCGCTTTTCAGCAAACTATGTAATTAAGAATTTAATGACCAGTGTGGGATACATAGCTCCATGTACCTTATTTGACTTTCAGATTATTCTCGTACATTTCTCCCTAAAAATATTAGTGACTTCAATATACCTGGATGATTCTTCTAGAACTCTGTTTATTGAACTCTCCTCCACCTTCACCTTTATCCTACTTCTGCCACTCACAGCTACTGTCATCCATGTCACTCTCAAAAATTCAACCCTCCACTGTCTCTGTTCTATGCAGCCCTCTCTCTGATCACTGCCTCCTTTGATTCCTGTGAACTTCCTCTACCAGGATGCCATTAATGTGCTTCTACCGGCTTTTTGCTGTCACTCAACTCATTGATGTCCTTTCTTCTTTCCTTAACCAGTTTAAATACCATGATCAATCATTATAAAACTTAACACCTCAGCTTCCCTGCCTCTCTCATTCTTCATCATACTCACTTAACAAAACCACAACCCGTTTTAAATCCAACCCTCTGCCTACCTCATTCTTGTACCCATGCAGCTCAATGTGGATGTGGGAAAATATACAGCCACAAAATTCTGTCTACTTTAAATTCCTGATTATAAACCTCAAAGGATTTTAATGCTGTCCTGTAGTCATTCTATATTCCCCTAATCCAATCACTGACTTACTCTCCTAGATATCTCTGACACCTGTTCCTGTCTTCAACACTTCCTACCCTATTCTCGACCTTAATGTTCTTCACAAAATTAAGTAATCAGAAAAGAACTTCCACAGGTTTCTCCAAAAACATCTAAACACAGACACACTCCCACCCTCTGTCTTTTGCTGTAGATTAGCTGCTCATATTCCTATCAATAGCTTATATTTCTTATACTTTTCATCTTCATCACACTTACTCAAGAACATTGCTCTAGCAATTCCTTTCCATCTGACTTATATCATCACATTTTCCTTCTCTACTAAATTATTTCTTTCCTTATACAAAATGATGTTATTTCTCCAATTAGAAACAAACTTAACCTGACCCCACTTCCCCAGACACCTAATATGCCATTTCCTTGGTTCCCTTTACAGTAAAACAGTTTGAAGGATGTGTTTATATTTGCAGACTCTTTTCTTCTCCCTCCAATTTTATTTTGAACCTATGCCATTCAGTCTTCCACTCTCATCCCTGTTGTCATCGTTGTTTGATTTTCATCTTGTTGCTCACTTGTTGCTCTTGCTAAGTCTTCATGATGGTTCCTCTTCTCTCCCAACTTCATAATGACCGCAGCTCAGTTTGGAAACCTCATGTCTTATCCATCTATACTCACTTTCTCTAATATCATCCAATCTTAGGAGTTTAAATTCTATGATGTAAATAAATCTATGTGTTAATTCTCAAATATACATCTTCAACCTTAGAACTCTCTTTCCAAATATATATACAGAAGCCTACTTGATATTTCCACTTCTAAAACTTAAATATATTTAAAATTGAATCTTTGGTTTTCACACCCTCCATCCCCAAAAGAAAAGACAAAAAGATATTCCAGCCACATTTTTTACCATCCTTCTCAGTTGATGGTAACTTAGTATTTCTGGTTGTTGTGGACTAAAACTTGGAGTTAATGTTAATTTCTCTCTTTGTCTCAAAACTAACCTGCCCAATTTTCCTGTTGGCTCTAATTTCAAATAAATTCTGACTCAGACAGTTTCTCCCTAATTACCCTGTTGCTACCCATTATGGCCTTTTACCTAGATTCTGCAGTAACCTCCTCCTAACTTGTCCCTATGGTTTCATCCCTACCACATACATACCCCTTCAATAATTTTCTCAACATGTTTGTCAGATTGATCAGACAGATCATGTCATTCTCACTCTCAAAATGCTTTCATATATCCCTGTTGCTCTTTGGGAAAACTAGTAAAACCACACCAAGCCCTGAAAGCCTCACATCATTTGTCTCCCTTTGTCTTTTTTGCTTTTCCCACTGCTATCTCTCTCACACCACTGGATCCATGCTGATTTGTGTGTGTGTGTGTGTGTGTGTAATTCCTCAAATATTCCAAATTCCCCCACTTGGAGACTTTGTGCTGATTATTCCCTTTGCCTGGAACATTTTTTCCCCTAGGTATCTATATCTTTATTCCACATATCCTTCAAGTCTCTGCTTAAGAGTCCTCCGGAGCCTCAATGAAGTCTGATATGATTACTCCGTTTAAAACTATAATCTCCCTCTTCCAAATTTCACATGTCTGGCTGCACTATTTTTCATTGCACTTATCATCACCTAAGGTAATATGCCATTATTTATTTTTAGTTTTGTTTCTTGTTTAATATCATGATCCCTGTAAATACGCTCTAGAAAGGCAGTACTTTCTGTCTGTCTTTGCTCACAGATGTATTACAAGTTCCTTGAGCTGTGTCTGCAGATAATACATATTTAATATGTACTTGTCAGAAAAATAGAAAAAAGAAGATTTAGTCAATGGTAGTAGGATTAATTTAGAATCAGATAAGATGGGTGGGTGCAACATCCAGTTAATTTCTCCTATCTACTACTGGTTGTGTGACCAGAAGAAAGTTACTTTAACCTCTCTGAACATGTAAAATGTAATAATAGTAGTATCTACTGTATAAGATAATTGCAAGAATTGATTTATTTTTTAAGCACTGTGTAGGCACACAATAATAATAACATGATCATTCATTAAACATGATAGCCATTTTTGTTACAATTACTTTAATAAAAATCAAACTACCTAGAATTCATTAAATAATTTGTTTGTAAAAGTATGAATCTGTTATATTGCCAAAAATCTATTTGGTAGGTGAAGTAAAATTTTCAAAGTCTAGGACTGCATATTATTTATCATTGTACTTTGGAGATTAACATAGTAGGCACTAGTGCATATTCAAACTTTCCAAAAGAATTGAATAGAATTGGCTACAAAAGAAGATCAATAAATAGATCATTTTCTCAATTATAATAGTCTTACATAAAAAAGAAATTATTTTTGTTACTTCCTTGTAAGCAAGGAAAGAAAAATCTCTCACCTCTACATCGTTGAGTGCCTATATATTAAAATGATTTTATCCCTTCTGTCTAATTTCCAGTCAAGACTAAAAAGAATAAGCGTCAATTAGGGATATTCCTAGACTGTTACTAAAATTTTGGTAGGTGCAAATAACCAAGGTGGTTGAGGTCAGTTGCACTGGAGTCTAAATACTAAAAGCAGCCTTTACCCAGTAGAGACGTATCAAAAGATTAAAGAGATTGCATGGAAGAATCACATTTTCAGGAAACAGGATTTGCATCTTGCTGTTAATTCTATTTTGCTGTCTCTTAGAGGCCATTTGAGGAAACTTTAAGATCAGAGAGCGAAAACATTGTGCTGGCAGTAATCAGGATAAAGACAGCTGAAGAACCACCTGCTTGTCTGAATGAATTTGTACCATTTTTCATGCATGGAGATCCTTGCTTTCCTGTTACCTCTACACACTCTTCAAGTTTGATAGGTTTCTAAGTACTTAGTCCTTGTTATTGTGTCCAAGACTGATCTGGGCATTCTGGCTTGATTCCTTATGTTTAAGAGATGCTTCTTCCTCTCTGACAGTGCCTGTTCTGGGAGATTTCAATTTTTTTTTTTTTTTTTTTTGTCTCAGGATGTGTTTTTAGACTTAGGCCCAGCTACATATCTGAGCAAGGCAGCCAATCTACCATATCCCTGCTCAGGATCTCTAACAGATTTAGTTCATGTCAGTTTCTCCTTTACCAGTCCCAATCTCTAAGCAGTAAAACCAGTGAGCCTTTAAGGTCTTTTACAGACAATTATAGCTGACTAACCACTTTCTCTTCCTCATACAGCTGCAATATTGCTATCCAACATTCAAGCATAGGCTTTTGGAAAATCTACTGTAATAATTTTTAATAGTTATAGATGGCCCTAACTATATAACCACATAATAACACTTATAGTGGAAAATAAACTCATGTAAAATAATAAATAACTGATTTTCTTCACTGTTTCACTATAGAGGAGGGTTCCTTCCCAGAGAAGACAATATGCGAACTAAGTGTTATGAAATCCAGAATTTAATTTAAAACAAATCAACCAGGACAGCACAATATAAAAAAGTGGGTTGATGTAAGCAACACTTTAAGGCCAGTTATTTGTCCCACTTCAGAGCTGATCAGCTGGTCAAATTAGTCAATCTAAAATTAGCCCAATAGGTGTTACAAATTGGCTCTCTCTCTCTCTGATGAAATTTATAGTAGTTAATAAATGTAAAATGGCTAAAATATTTTATGGACAAATCCCAACCTTATATGAACAAGCATAAGAATCTGAGAAGAATCTAAGAAGTAGGAAGAAAGGTAAAATTTTATCCATAAAGAATTCTGCATATAGAAATTAAATTGGAGAATTTCAGCTTGCCATTTCCCAGTAATCAAAATCAGAGAATCCTCCTTCTTGAATATTGTCAGGCATGTGTCTATCAATAATTTCATAAAAATTGTGTTCAGATAGCCTTTTAAAAGAGCAAGAAGATGGGATTTCTTCAATTTAGAATATAGGTTTTATGAAATAGTCTGCGCCTCTTAATATGTATTTACTTAATAAATGTCTGTATGTATGATGGAATTTGGTCTGAGGACTGTTTTAATTATAAGTTGATAGCAAGGTTGTCGGGACATATTGAATTTCATCCATTTCAAAAAATTTTAATTATTTACAAATAAATGATACTAAGAGTTATTCATGTCAAAATTGGCTTAGTTTAGTTTATAACATTTAATCAGAGAAGATAAAGTTGAGTAAAAATGATTTTCAAAAAGGAGGTAAGAATTCTAAACTTGAGGAGTACATGCATAAAGAAAATTTATAATTAGATAAATAATCATAGTCCACACGAAAAAAAAATTGTTTCATCCAGTGATAAGTTAGATGAATGTAATCTTTTATTCAGTATAATTCAGTGGGTTTTCAATTAATCTAATTTAGAATTAGATTAGGAAAATTTATTTTTTTGTCACTAGCTAAGATTGAGAAAGCTAGATTCTTTCACTAAAGGACAAGAGTCTTGGATAAAAATTATAGATGTATATAATTAGAAATGTTAAGCTTAGCATGCCATAATGACAGGAAAATGGAGTATTTGAAAGCCTGGTGCATTATACTCATTTATTTTCCCTAATTACAGGAGTCATTTGAAGGGTAAGTCATCTGTTCTTCAGGCAAGAAGATCAGAAAATTGCCCTCCCTTCCCCCCGTTAAGATTTTTTTCTTCTTTTCCAAAAACAGAGCAATCTAGAAATCTTTTAGTAGGGAAAAAAATCCTATTAAAAAGGAGTATTGGAAAACTATCTTCAGAAATGTTTAAGAGGAAGGATTCCTGAAGAAAAGTGGGGTGCCTGGGTGGCTCAGTCGTTAAGCATCTGCCTTCGGCTCAGGTCATGATCCCAGGGTCCTGGGATCGAGGCCCGCATCAAGGCCCGCATCGGGCTCCCTGCTCAGCAGGAAGCCTGCTTCTCCCTCTCCCACTTCCCCTGCTTGTATTCTCCCTCTCTCTGTCAAATAAATAAATAAAATCTTAAAAAAAAAAAGAAGTGGCAAATGTAACGAGAATAATTCACTTTGTACTTCCTGAAATGTGCTACATATTGTCACAAACACAGATAGTTCTGATTTCTTTTTGCTAAGCTCTTGAACAGACAGAGCAAAATCCTTGGTTTCACAATTTAGTACCAAAGCAGTATTTTCTTTTTTTTATATCTGATGAGTCAATCTCAGGATTTCCTTGAAAAGAAGAAAAATGAACTGAGCCAAGAAAGTAAAAATACAGTCAAAAGATGAATAAAATTATGAGACTGTTTCATAGCCTTTAAACCTACTATGAAAAATATCTGAGTTGTATGTAACAGTCATTAGGAATGATTTAGGAGAAAAAACATAATCCACTGACAA
This sequence comes from Halichoerus grypus, assembly GCF_964656455.1. Taxonomy (NCBI): domain Eukaryota; kingdom Metazoa; phylum Chordata; class Mammalia; order Carnivora; family Phocidae; genus Halichoerus; species Halichoerus grypus. Next base: position 24,315,266 of record NC_135715.1, read on the forward strand.
GTATATGGAAGTTATTTTATATTACATTAGATTCTGTCAAAACATACTACATATAATCACTCTCCCCCAGAGTCTTGTAATAGTTTATGTCAAAATTCTTTCATATTAAGAGAATTCCATCATACTCTATAGTCATTATATTATTCAATGCAGTTTCTGGGTTTTTTTCTTATTTTTTATAGTTTCAACTCCATATTTTGCCTAATTATCCAATTTTTTTTCTATTCTAGAAGGGCTTGCACAAATTAAATCTTAGAAAAAATTAATATACACTTATAAGTAGCCTTATTTATGCTTTTAAATACAGTTAACCCTTGAACAAAATAGGTTTGAACTGCATGAGTCCACTTATGCAGACTTTTTAAAATAAATACAGTAAAGGTATTTTCTTTTCCTTATGATTTTCTTAACATTTTTTTCTCTAGCTTACTTTATTATAAGAATACAGTACTAAATATGTGTTAATCTACAATTTATGTTGTTTGTAAGTCTTCTGGTCAAAAATAGGCTATTAGTAGTTAAGTTTGGGGGCAGTTGAAAGTTATACCTGGATTTTTGACTGCACAGGGGTTGGTGCTCCCAACCCCCATGTTGTTCAAGGGTCAACTAACTGTATGTATAGATTTTCTAACCTATATACAATTAGTGGTTTCAGTCTTGATTGCTTATTACATCAGCTCTAGTCAAAAGGGTAAGTTTATTCTTTAACTGCACATTACTTATTTTTTCTACTGTCACATTAGAAACTTGATCTATTCGATCCCAAAGATATAATCCAGTTTTACCTTATAGAGATATTTTTCTATAATTTTCTTTTTCAGCATGTTCTCTTATTTGTATTGGCCTCATCACTGATTTTATGTTATAAATTGAGGAAAACTGTGAGATAATGAAAATAAAATTTATATAATATCTTAAAACCTCAGTTTCCTTGCCTGAAATGTAGTCATACTCCTGAGTAGACACAGACCATACACATTGATCATAGTTTTAGATCTATAAAAAGTTTTCTAGCCTTCCCTGAGTTCTTATTAAGCCAAGAACACACTGTTTTAATTAGATTTTCCATCCACATTGTTGTATATAATATGATCTGGCAGCAAGACTCTGCTTTGGAATAGGGAAAAGAAAAACAGATTGAAAGCTAAAAGTCTAAGTATTGTAGTATCTGTTCCTTTGCCTTTCACATTTGTTTTATGGTCCTTATATATACAATGAATTGCATTGTATTTCCATGCATAATGCAAAAGTTGTCTGCATCACAAATATTTTGTGAGCATTAAGAATACTTTACCTACATTTGAATATGATTAATATAGTTCTAGCACTTACGTAGCATTTACTAAATGTTGGACCCGGTACTAAATTTATGTTTAAAATATAACAAAAGTGTAATTATTTTACCAGTTTTACATATAAGAAAACCAAAGCATCTAGAGGTTATGTGAGTTTCTCACAGTCGCTCAATCTGGAAGTGACTGGAAGGGGCAGAGTTAACTTCCAGACTCTCTAGTTCTAGACTCCACCTTTTAAATAACGAAAAGATTGTGAGTTCTGAAGAAGCTAAAAAAACAAAACAAAACAAAACAAAAAAACAGCCTGAATCTGAAAGAGTAAGAAAAATCTTCTCAGGGCTGAGACAGTAAACAGCGGCTCTGCAGTTAGTCAGACTGTAACAACAGACATTGATAAAGCCAGCTGGAACGTTAACAGGAAATAATACTTCTCTCATTGCTACTGTAAAGTATCAGAATGACTTCCCTTCTTTGAGTGACTGTCATCCTGCTTTGCCATTTTCACTTTATGAATCAAAGGCAGTGAGACACTTAATTGTTAGCTTCCATCTCTTCAGTCAGCAACCAATCCAGGGCTGAAGTCTACTTATCTTACTTCCACCTTAGAAATTGCAGTCAGTCCAGAGTTGATCCTTCCTGTACTCACCCTGCCTTAGAATCAATCATGGCAAATTCAAAAGTTACCAGAAATCTTTCCTACTCCAACTGCACTTACCTGAACACTTCATGGACCTGTGGTTTGCTGTCTACCTTGTTGCAACAAATCAATAAGCCGATTTTGCTGCTCTACCTGTTTGTATCTAGGGATCTTACTCAGATGGGCTTTATAACCTGATGCCTAATCTATTAGACATCTTACAAATATAATGTGTTTTGTTTGTTTTCTTTTGTAAAGTTTCCCTTACCTCCCTGAGGTTTCCTACATTCTGGATTCACTTTGGTTTTCTGATCCATGCCTTAAAATCTGCTTAGTGTTAGTATTGACTGAAAATTCACTGTGGTTCTTCTAACACTTATATTCCTCTATTGGTAAATATGAGCAAGTTATTTAACCTTGTTAAGATGCAGTTGCTTCTCTGTAAAAGAGGGATAATCATTTCTCAAAGGATTTTGTAAGAATTGAGTGAAATAGAACAAATAAATAGACTGTCAGAGCCCAATTTATGACTTGCAGTGAGTAAATATTATTACTATTACTGTTTATATATAACATTTTTACTTTTACATTGTTCTAAATCTGATTTGAAATGGGACTGTTAAACAGATACAGAGATAGATTTTTGTAGATACATAGATATTCTCGTGGTCCCATGGGCTAAAAAGGGACTTGGCTGTGCCTGTGGGGGTTTTGTTTCTCCCAGTGCTTCAGTTAAAGCAACTTAATTTTCATTTATATCATCTATTGAGGATCAAACATCATTCATTAAAAATGGCTCTGCTGCATACAAAGGTTTTTTAAAAAAGGAACTTATGTATAAAATATATCATTTAAAATATTGAATCGATGCATAAAAGACTATAATATCTACACAATTTTGCAAACAACATATAAATTTGGGGGGTAATTTTTGAAAATGAAGTTTATTTAGAGTTTCACTAATATAGCTTAAATAACAAATCAGCTTTAAATTGGTATTTTCAATACCTCAAAGTTAATAATTGTCTTGAAATGTATGATATATACTGAGGACTAAACATGGAAGGCATTGATATTTTCCAGAATTACTTTTCTTTATTTTTACATTGGACTTACTCAAAAGAGAGGAAGGGAAGAAACGGAAGGAAGGGAGGGAGACAGAAGTTTTTAATCTTTTGGATTTAGTCATTATGCAAATATAATGCTGTAAAAAAGCTGCAGTGAGTCTTTTTGGCCATGGATTTAGCAATGTAAGCATGGAGCCAGTAGAACTAAAGGAGCTCTTTATAACTGTCCATCCTGAAAACACATGTGAAAAATAGGCTCAATTTGAACCAGGCTGGACACTAATTAAATCTTGGATTTGCCTCAATCCTTGCCTTAAAGCATCTTATAATTTGCTTATCATGCAGTCAAACTAAAAAATTGACAATTGGCAAAATTTTGTTAAGATATTTATTCTAAGTGGCCAAGTCAAGTTGTGGCTTGGCAGAAAGAAATACAATAGATGAGATGCCATTTGACACATGACACATGACACCCTCCCATCAACACCCCAAAAACAACTTGGTATGTTGAAACTAGTCATGAAGAAATAGATGCTAAAATTTCTTTCCTTTCAACATTCAGCAGATTAGAATGTTCATTTCATTCTTTGTGGCCAGCTTTTGGGTTTACATAGTTACATATGTTCTCATTAAATGTTGTCTGAAGTTTAAATGAGTGAAAATTTTCTTTGAGGACTACATCTTCAAATAAAATAAAATCAGAGTATTTTGTGCTTTGGTGATCACCTGTAATATTTGTTAACATATCTGATTTTGTGGCTCTGGAGATGAAAGTAGCACCACACATCATCAAAATCATTGCTTACAACAAATTTATATAATGTCATAAAATCTCAGTTAATACCACTGGAATGTCTTGTTTACTACTCTGAATGTCATCAGCTTCATTAGAGCCAAGACTTTGAATTATTTTCTGTATCAAGGATGTTGCTTTTTATAAAATGGGAGCAAAATGTGTCATTTTAATCTATGTGTAGAAATTTCCTACATTTCCAGGGACGCCTGGGTGGCTCAGTCGGTTAAGTGTCTGCCTTCAGCTCCGGTCATGATCCCAGGGTCCTGGGATCGAGTCCCGCATCGGGCTCCCTGCTCCGCGGGGAGCCTGCTTCTCCCTCTGCCTCTCTCTCTCTCTATCTCTCATAAATAAATAAATAAAATCTTTAAAAAAAAAAAAAAAAAAAAAAAGAAATTTCCTACATTTCCAGAGTGAAAGTCTTAAAGAACTTGATCGAACTTCAAGTAGAAGTTTTTGTTCTTTATTTTGAGAAGAAAAAGAAATACCCTTCGTAGAACAATTTGACCAGAAAGAGTTCTTTTATGGCAAGGTTTTATTAGAACATCGTTTATTTAGAGCTATGAATTTCAAATTGTAGTGTGCATCAGAATCACCTGGAGGGCTTGTTAAACCACAGAGTTTTGGGGCCTACCCCCAGATTTCAATAGGTCTGGGGTGAAACCCAAGAATTAGCACTTTGATACCCACTGACTTAAGCAATGTTTTGATTACAAGAATAATTTATTCTTTATTTAAGACTCTGAATTCAGGGTTATGGATGGTGCTGATGAACTATGAGCTCTTTTGACTAAAATGCTACTTTGGAAGAAGAGATTAAATAAATTACATAAACTTTCCAATGTTATGGATATATACCAGGTTTGAAGGTGCTACAGTTTTATCAATTACTTTAGCCAGCAGAAATTTGCAGACACCTAAAATGGCTTTTCATTTTTTTAAGTTACATTAAAATAAAAATGTGGAGTTACAGGAAAGAGGCAGACCTAGCCTAAGTGGCCTCACCATTGACCTAAGGATGAAGAACATCATGGCAAGTAAGCAACTTAGCTTTGACTTGGAATCTTGCTGAATTCTAGAAATAGTATGCTCATTTTGCAAGGTGGACAGAGTGAGCTCTCATTGATCACATTTGCTACCCAATATGTTTGCAAACAAGTGCTTTCAGCAGTACTGATAAAAATAAGAAAGTTTTTCTGATTAAACTAAAAAATTGATATGTATACTGCCATTCAACTCTTCATTCAGTTCAAATAAATAAAATCACATTGAAATAATTTCGAGCTGCTCAACATCACTCAGCATCAGGGAAATACAAATCAAAACCCCAATGAGATACCACCTCACACCAGTCAGAATGGCTGAAATTAACAAGTCAGGAAACAACAGATGTTGGTGAGGATGCGGAGAAAGGGGAACCCTCCTACACTGTTGGTGGGAATGTTAAGCTAGTGCAGCCACTCTGGAAAACAGTATGGAGGTTCCTAAAAAAGTTGAAAATAGAGCAACCATACGATCCAGCAATTGCACTACCGGGTATTTACCCCAAAGATACAAATGCAGTGATCCGAAGGGACACGTGCACCCCAATGTTTATAGCAGCAATGTCCCCAATAGCCAAACTATGGAAAGAGCCTAGATGTCCTTCAACAGATGACTGGATAAAGAAGATGTGGTGTGTGTACACACACACACACACACACACACACACACACACACACAATGGAATATTATGCAGCCATCAAAAAAATGAAATCTTACAATTTGGAACGATGTGGATGGAACTAGAGGGTATTATGCTAAGTGAAATAAGTCAATCAGAGAAAGACAATTGTCATATGATCTCACTGATATGAGGAATTTGAGAAACAAGACAGAGGATCATAGGGGAAGGGAGGGAAAAATGAAACTAGACGAAACCAGAGAGGGAGACAAACCATAAGAGACTCTTAATCTCAGGAAACAAACTGAGGGTTGCTGGAGTGGAGGGGGCTGGGAGGGATGGGGTGGCTGGGTGATGGATATTGGGGAAGGTATGTGCTATGGTGAGTGCTGTGAATTTTGTAAGACTGATGAATCACAGACCTGTACTCCTGAAACAAATAATACATTATATGTTAATAAAAAATAAGTAAGGGGTGCCTGGGTGGCTCAGTCGTTGAGTGTCTGCCTTTGGCTGGGGTCATGATCCCAGGGTCCTGGGATCCAGCCCTGCATCAGGCTCCCTGCTCAGCGGGAGGCCTGCTTCTCCCTCTCCCACTCCCCCTGCTTGTATTCCTGCTCTCAGTATCTCTCTCTGTCAAATAAGTAAATAAAATCTTAAAAAAATAAGTAAATAAATAAAAATTAAAAAATAATAATTTTAAGCAAAATTGTATTTGTCAATTTTGATTTCTGGGCATTTTCAAGAGCTGATACTTAATTTTCTATTAAATATAAGCTCACGAGACCAGTAAATCTTTATGTAGTTAATTCTTTGTATATACATATTTTAATAATTTATTCATTTAATAGAGACTTAAAAATTTTAAATATGAGCAGTCATATCCATTTCATTTTTTCAATACTCCTTTCAATCTCCTTGATTACCTCAATGGCAATCAGTCCAAAAGCTATCCTTCTATCTTGCTCATTCTTCCCACTTCAAAAATTTTCACAAAATCCTCAGATGTTTATGGCATCCAGCTCCTGCATGCCAGACATGTACAGAACAGCTCTTCATACTCTTTCTGTTAGTACACGCACATCTCGGAGATATTGCAGGCTCAGTTCCAGACCACTGCAGTAAAGTGAATATTGAAATAAAGTGAGTCAAATGAAATTTTTTGTTTGCCAGTGCATACAAAAGTTATGTTTACACCATAGCATAGTCTATTAAGTGTGCAATAGTCTTGTCTGCAAAAACAATGTACATATCTTAATTAAAAAATATTTTATTGCTAAAAAATGCTAACTATTATCTGAGTTTTCAGTGAGTCATAATCTTTTTGCAGGTGGAGGATCTTGATTCAGTCTTGATGGCTGCTGAGTGACCAGGGTGGTGGTTGCTGAAGGCTGGGGTGGTTGTGGCAGTTTCTTAAAATAAGACAACAATGAAGTTCACTGCATTGATTGACTTTTTCTTTCACTAATTATTTCTCTGTAGCATGAGATGCTGTTTGACAGCATTTTACCCACAATAGGACATCCTTCAAAATTGGAGTCAATCTTAAACCCTGCCACTGCTTTATTAACCAAATTATATTCTAAATATTTTGTTGTCATTTCAACAATCTCCACAACATCTTCACCAGGAGAGTCTATCTCATAAAACCACTTTCCTTGCTCATTCATAAGAAGCAACTCCTTGTCCATTAAAGTTGTATCATAAAATTGCAGCAAGTCAGTCACATGATCAGGCTCCATTTCTAATACTGGTTCTCTTGCTATTTCCATCACATCTGCAGTCACTTCCTTCACTGAAGTCCTGAACCCCTCAAAGTCACACCTACGGGTAAGAATAAATTTCTTCCAAACTCCTGTGAATGTTGACATTTTGACCTCTTCCCATGAATCACAAATGTTCTTAATGACATCTAGAATGATGAATCCTTTCCAGAAGTTTTTCAATTTACTTTATTTCAGATTCATCAGAGTAATCACTGTCTATGGAAGCTATAGCCTTAGGATGTGTATTTCTTAAATATTAAGACTTGAAAATTGAAATTCCTCTTTGACTCACATTCTGTAAACTGGATGTTGTGTTATTAGGCATGAAAACAACATTAATTCATTATACATCTCCATCAGAGCTCTTGGGTGACCAGGTACATTGTCAATGAACAGTAATATTTTGAAAGAAATCTTTTTTTTTTTTTTTTTTTTTTTTTCCTGAACAGTAGTTCTCAACAGTTGACTTAAAAAATTCAGTAAACTATGTTGTAAAATTATGTGCTGTCTTCCAGGCTTTGTTTTGCCATTTATAGACCACAGGCAGAGTGGATTTAGTATAATTCTTAAGGGCCCCAGCATTTTCAGAATGGTCAATGAGCATTGGTTTCAGCTTAAGGGCACTGGATGCATTAACCTCTAAAAAGAGAGTCAGCCTTTCCTTTGAAGCTGGCATTGACTGAAGCCAAGCATTGACTTTTTGTCTTTAGTCATGAAAGTTCTAGATGGCATCTTCTTCCAACAGAAGGCTGTTTTGTGCACATTGAAAATCTGTTGTCTAATATTCCATTGTATGTGTGTATACACACACACACACACACACACACACACACACACCATATCTTCTTTGTCCATTCATCCATTGATGGACACAGGTTGTTTGCATTTCTTACCTTTGTATATAATGCTGTAATAATCACAGTGGTGTATATATCTTTTCAAATTAGTGTTTCTGGTTTTTTTAGGTGAATACCCAGTAGTAGATTATTGCATCATATGGTATTTCTATTTTTAAGTTTTTGAGGAACCTCCATACTGTTTTCCACAATGACTGTACCAATTAACATTTTCATCAACAATGCATGAAAGCTCCCTTTTCTCCAAATCCTTGCCAATACATGTTATTTCTTGTCTTTTTGATTCTAGCCAGTCTAACAGGTGTAATGTGATTTGATTTTGATTTGCATTTCCCTGATGATTAGTGATGTTGAGAATCTTTTCATGTGTACGTTGGTCATTTGTATGTCTTCTTTGGAAAAATGTCTATTTAGGTCCTCTGCCCATTTTTAATCAGATTATTTGCATTTTTGGTTTTGAGTTGTATACATTCTTTGTGTATTTAGGATATTAACCCCTTTTAGATATATTATTTGCAAATATATCCTCCCATTCACTAGATTGGTGTATACACACACACAAACACACACACACACACACACACACACACACACATGAATATTGCACAGCCATAAAAAAGGATGAGATCTTGCCATTTGCAACATCATGAGTCAACCTAGAGGGTATTATGCTAAGTTAAATAAGTCAGAGAAAGGTAAATGCCACATGATTTCACTCATATGTGGAATCTAAAAAGCAAAACAAATGAATTAACAAAAAGATTCAGACCTATAAATACAGAGAACAAACTGGTGGTTTCCAGAAGAAAGGGGCAGGGAGGAATGGGCAAAAATGAGTGAAGAGGAGTGGGGGATACAGGCTTCTATATGGAATAAATAAGTCATGGGAATGAAAGGTACCACATAGAGGGTATAGTGACTGGTATTGTAATAGCATTGTATGGTGGCAGATGGTAGCTACACTTGTGAGCATAGCATAATGTATAGAGATGTTGTATCACTAGGTTGTACACCTGAAGCTGATGTAACATCATGTCAGCTATACTCAAGGAAATGTTTTTAAAAGTCTGTTGTTTAGTGCAGCCTTCATTAATTATCTTTGCTAGTTTTTCTGGATAACTTGCTGAAGCTTCTACATCAGTACTCACTGCTTCATCTTGTACTTTTATCTTAATAGAGATGGCTTTTTTCCTTAAACCTCATGAACCCACCTCTGCTAGCTTCAAACTTTTCTTCTGCAGCTCCCTCACCTCTCTCTGCCTTCACAGAGTTGAAGAGAGTTAGGCCCTTTTCTGGATTAAGCTTTGGCTTAAGGTAATGTTGTGACTGGTTTATCCAGACCACTAAAACGTTCTCCATATCACCAGTAAGGTTGTTTTGCTATCTTATCATTCATGTGTTCAGTGGAGTAGCACTTTTAATTTACTTCAAGAACTTTTCCTTTGCATTCACAACTTGGCTGTTCGGCACAAGAGGCCTAGCTTTCAGCCTGTCTTGGCTTTTGACATGCCTTCCTCACTAAGCTTAATCATTTCTAGCTTTTGATTTAAAGTGAGAGACTTCTGACTCTTCTTTCACTTAGAGGCCATTGTAGGATTACTAATTAGCCTAATTTCAATACTGTTGGATCTCAGGAAATAGGCCTGAGAAGAGAGAGGGAGATGGGGGAACTGTGTATAAGTGAACAGTCAGACACACACATTTATTAAGTTTGCCATTTTATATAGGCATGATTGGTGGTGCCCCAAAATAATTACAGTGTAACACAAGGATCACTGATTGCAGACCATCATAACATATACAAAAATAAAGAAAAATTTGAAATATTGTGAGAATTACCAAAATGTGATACAGAGACACAAAGTGAACAAATGCTGTTGGGTAAATGGTGCCAAAAGACTTGCTAGAGGCAGGGTTCCCACAAGCCAATTTATAAAAACTGCAGTTTCTGTGAAGAGCAATAAAACGAGATATGTCTGTATTCCTCATAAGCCATGAAGAAACCACTAAAGACTGTTCCTGAAAGCCAGCAGTTTTATCACTGCTGAGGTGATACATCGGTGTCTAGATCTCATGGATAGGTGATTTTACTTCCTCAATATCACGGTTGCCCAATGCCTGGCATCTTACGGTTGCAGCCCTTAGCCCTCCCTGACTTTAGTTCGCATACTCTTCTCAAGGTGGAAAATAGCTGTGAAAGAGTTAGGCAAGCCTGGTTCTAGCAATTTCTATCTCATGCATCACAATTTCTTTCTGACCTTTCCAGGGATAAAGTAGCATCTCTCCTAGAGCCTAAAAACATAAATTACCTTACATTTTTCCCCTTGGAAAATCAATAACCTATAGCTTTCCATCTAGTGTGGGCAGAATAACTATCATCAGAGATTTCTATATAATGTCCTGACCTTATAAGGAATGTTACCTTAACTGACCCAAAGGTGATTTTTAGCCTGACTTATTATATGGTGCTTTATTCCCTAAAAACAAAAAAGAACAAATTGTATCTCTTGTAGACAAATGTAAAGTTAATTTTTAGGTTGGGTGCATGTGTTCATGTGCATTTTTAAAGGGGAGGGTGCTCATACTCTTTTTCTCACGTTTTCAAAGAGATCCATGACCAAAAACAAATTTATAACTAGTTGGTTAGAAAGACTCACGTTTAGGGATAGAACATGCAAGTGTAATTTTTAGAAAGAGGAGTCAGCACAGAGGATGGCAAGGATGTATCAGAGATACAGGAAAAGAACAAGAACAACTGACATCATGAAGTCAGGGAAGAAGTGTGGTGAATGCTGAAGAGTCCAGTTACACCAAGAATATACTGATAGCCACTGTTGGGAGGATTTCCTGAGTGTTGCTATTAAGGTTGTCACTTTCAGTGTAAGTTACCTCTGGCAACATTGTCAATGAACACAGCCTCCAGGGACAATCTCCTGCAGCAGCAACAATGGAGGAGGGTGACAACTTAAAGGAAGCAGTGGGAGGCGCAGAAACTTCCACTTGCTCCTCAAGGCTAATAAATAATTGAGAACCCAGCCTGACCACAACATTTATCTGGCCTTATTCTGCCTTGTCACTTCCACACACTTTCATTTATCACCTGCTGCTACTGCACCACACCAGGGCTTCTAAAATTACTCGTGGTTAAAAAGGAGGGGAGGCTTTTTACCCAAATCTACTGTGGGCCAATCTTTTTGTAAAGTGCCGTAAAAATACATTAGAAAATAAAATAAAATAAAAACATAGAAAAGTAGCATTCTCTTTTATTATGAGAATACCAGAAGTTCCCATACTATAGGATTCCCTTTATAGAGAATGCTTGAAACGACAAGATTATAGAAATGGAGAATAAATTAGTGGTTGTCAGGGGTTAAGGAGAGAGCATGAACAAGAGGAGGATGGGTGTGGATCTAAAAGGGCAACCTGTGAGAATCTTGTGCAATGGGCATGTTTGTATTTTGAGTATCAATTTCAATATCCTGGTAATGAGATTGCAGTAGAGTTTTCTAACTTATTGGGTTGAATTTGGTAATGTGTACATGGGATCTTAATATACTATTTCCTACAACTGTATGCAAACCTATAATTATCTCATAAAAACTTTATTTAGTAAGAAAAAAAAAAAACAGACAGACATAGCAATACTTTGTCAAAATGCTGTGAAGGTTTTTAAATGCTCTCATCTTTCATTTTTATCTCATTGAATGGCAACATCCAATGAATCCACACTGGTCCACAGACCACTCACGGAGTAGCACTAAGCAGCACTTCCTTTTTTTCTATGTTTCAGTTCAAATTCCTTCTGCACCGCCTTCCTCTAACTATTCTTCTGAAAACAGACTGCTCTTTTATGCCATTCTAACTTTTCATTACCCACCTCTTTACCTCAAACCCTCCTCAATATATGATGGTTTCTCTTTTTTAGAATAACGGTTCCTCCTGCTTAGACTCTTCTCCCCTAAATCAGATCTGCTTTTGCAAATCCACATCTCTTTTACATGCCAGGATGACTCTCTTTATTCACAAAGTTTCTCTAGATTCCACCACTCAGAATTAATATCTCCCATTGCAGTTTTCTGTGATTCCCTTTATCAGCTATAACAATTTATTTAAAAATAACTATTCATGCATTTTACTTTCTCCTCACTTTAATGAAAAGGTATGAAGAACATTATACCCAGGAGTCACAAAGTAGTTGTTGAAATAGGTTAAACCAAATAAGAATAATTATTATCATCTAGTTGGTGCCTAAGGAGGTCCCTGTCTGATTGAACATGTTCCATTAAGTCAGCATGGGAAGCAGCGGCTGGTGACCAACTCAAGGGATCTTGGGAATGTGTTGTATTTCAAGTTGGTTCTTCCTTGATAGTTCAGAAAAGTGCTATCGGAGGAGAGAATAACAAATGCCCATTAAGGATCATGATGAGGTGGGAATCCTAGAAACTTGGCAGTTTAAGGGCTTGAGACCACTAACATGACTTGATAGTAATTGAATGTCTTAGCCATCAGAGTTCTGATTGAGAATATCACTCAGGAAAAACATGCCACATTGATCTAGGGGAGCAAGAGAAAAGAGTAAGCTGGTGATGAAAACAATTACAGTGAAAAACCCAACTGCTGATTAGGCAACTTCATTTTTAATTTCTATTATGTACCCATGCATATAATCAATATGATAACTGTAGCGATATAATTGAAAATAGTATCAAAATCATTACTTTAGCAAATGCTTTTTATTGATTTTAAGATTTAGTCACATGTGGTCTGAAAGCTTTCCTATTTCCATAAAATCTATGGAATGCTTTGACTTATTTATAATTACTAAATATTTACAAAACATTTATTAAAAGTAGTAACTGAAGGGTTAGAGTTTCAGCAGTGAACACATGCTTCAACTTGGCTCTGTTTTCTGTATTACATTTAACTGAGTTCAGATTTCCATTTTTGTGATTAGTGCACAGTGCCAGACTAAAGGCTGTGCAAGTTGCCCTTCATCTTCTATAATAAATTTAGCTCCCCATGAAGATACATAATTAAACTGGGCAGTGCAGTCTGATTATCTGTCAAATATAAATGAGTCACCCTGCTACCTTCAAATACTAGTTCTCTGTGTCTACAATGAATTAAAACACTTCAGTCCTGGAAGCAAAAGTGATAAAATCTCCATTCAGTCAGCACGTATTTATTGAATGCCCGCTGTGTGCCAAGCAATTTTACATTTGAAGAGCAGTTTTGAGATAAATTTTACATAATTTTTCCAACTGATCCTCAGAACAGCTCTCTAATCTATAGAAGCAGAAATACTGGACTCAGGGCGCCTGAGTGGCTCAGTTGGTTAAGCATCCGACTCTTGATTTCGGCCCTGGTCATGATCTCAGGGTTGTGAGATTGAGTCCCACATCAGGCTCCATATTCAAAAGGGAGTCTGCTTGGGGTTCTCTCTATCCCTCTCCTTGTTCCTCCCCCTGCCCTGCTCTCTCTCTCTCTCTTTCTCTCTAAAAGAAAGAAAGAAAAGAGAAGAAAAAGAAAGAAAGAAAGAAAGAAAAGAAAGAAAGAAAGAAAGAGAAGAAAGAAGAGAGAGAGAAAGAAAGAAAAAAAGAAAGAAAGAAAGAAAAGAAAAAAGAAATACTGGAATCAATTTACAGATGAGGAAACAGTGCTTCAGAGAGGGAAAGTGATTTCATAGGGGTCACATGGTTTTAAATGGCATAGTTATGAATAAAACTTGCAACTCCTGACTCATCACCATTTGGTACTTTCATATAGCATGCTTAGTTTCCAAGAATAAGATGCTCTGTGCATGATGATGGAGGTCTGATATCCTTTGTGTGAGTTTCTTTATCATCAAACTGCTTATAATTATGAAAAATCTATTTCTCTACTCCAACAAAAGTATTAGCTCTGTGGGAGTCCAGGAGAATTCTAAATCATAGATCTTTAAAATGAAATAAATAGAATTTGCAAACATTTCTGCAGAAAATAGCCATTCAAACCTATGACAAAAGGATTTTTAATGATAGTAAGAGTCATGTTTTCATTCAATCAGTAATGTTCCTCAGTATTAGCTCAAAACAATAATGTCTGCTAGGAAAAATAAATTCTTGCATATCTGGTAAATGTACACCTAATGCTTTGTGTCCCTCATGTAAGTTTCTTCATTTTACAATGAAGAATATCAAATCTAAGAAAAGATTTCAGGATGAACAAGTGATTGCTGCAAAGCCCATGTGTTTGCCACCATAGTAGTGTCCTTCACTAAATGTAGTAAAGGCAGATACACTCCCCTGGAATTTAAGCTACAATAGGGCAGAACCTCTGTTTGTTTTGTTCATTGCTCTATCTCCAACCCTAGAATAGTAGTTGGCACATAGTGTGCAGTTAATAAATATTTGCCAAGTGCATGAAAACACTTTGAAAAGAAGTTTATTTTCTTCTTGATCCTTACCTGATTGCATATATGTCTGTGATAGTAGAGGTCATTATCTCAGAATGGTAATTTAAGTTTAATATGTGGCTAAGTGAAGCTAAAGCAGCATAATGATGATCCTATGAGATCGAGTTAGTTCACATTGTAGCTCAGCCACAGTTAGCAGCTGCTGTTTCAACAGCCATCTTTAAATAGAACAATGAACACCCACCAGTGGCATGGAGAGAACTGAAAGCATACATTCCTTTCATCACAGGTCAGGACTTTGCAGATACACAGAATAAAAGGCAGCATATATCAAAGTTTCTAGCCTAATACTGGACACGGAAGATGCTCAATAAACATTAAGTGACTCTCTGACTTTGTGTTTCTATAAACATGAACTTGTGTGTGGAGAACTCGTGTGTGTCTTATCTAATGCATATGAAGGTAAGACTAAAAGTCTTTATGACTTAATATGTATACTTAGTAATATTTAAGGGACTTCTTTAATATAGTTGTTAAGCCAATAGAATTTGGACATAGGGAAATCTTGGTTCAAAGTTTGACTTCTTCAATTATATATATATTTTTCTAATTTGTCAAGTTACTCAATCTTTCCAAGCTTGAATTTCCTTATCTTCAAATTGAAGATAATAATAGTATCAACTTTCTAAGGTGGTAGTGTGTAGTAATTGAGATACCTTGCATTTGGAGGCCACAGGGAGTGTTGGGTCAATAAAAGAGGGCAGATCCAAACCTGCAGTGATGGCTTAGGTGATTCTATTTGTGTAAATCAGATACCAGTGAGGCCCACTTTGCTCCTGTAGATCTATATATGTTATTGGCTGGAATCCAAGTTCCACAAGCCATAGATATTCAAAGTCCTTTTCAAGGTTTTTGAGGATTCTAAAGAATCACATTTCATAGTGACCTGTGCATCTAGAGTGCTGTCCTCATGCTTTTATCTTTTTAGACCAAATATTTTTATTGACTGGAATCAGAAAATAAGGCTCTTCCTATACCCATTCCCAAAAATACCCACTCACACAAGATATTAATTAAAAGACTTTGCCAAAGATGTTGGAGTCAAAGGAAAGAAATCACACGAAAGCAGTAAAACAAAGTCAAACTGTATATTATATAATCTTGTTTTAATTTTTTAATTTTTGTGCTTATTTTTAGCTACCAAACCACTTGACCTTTAACACCACATGGTTACCTAGTCTCCCAAGATCTCATTCGCCCATCCTCCTCTAATTCTGTATTCTCCTCTCCCCCACCCACCTCTAAAAACTTCTCATTACTCCAGTAAAAGAGATTTACTATTTATTCACTTCAAAGATTTCTGTTATCATGATTTCAGGGTCTCACATTTTAATCCATGAAACTTAAGACCCAGCCCCTAATAAAAGGCAGTTCCTATCCAGAGAGGAATGTTGTACAAATGTTACAATAATGTATTTCTCACTTGACTGTGCTCCAGACTAACTGCCAATGCCTCTTGTCATGAGAAGGACCAAATGCCTCTCATTCGTTTGCTTATTGCTACTACGGCAGGACATATACTCCAGCTACCACTACTAATGAGCCACATTAAATACTCACTCTACATTTTATACAGAATGACTCTTGCAGACCAAAATTGATTTCTACTAGTCATGATTTTCTCCTCGAAATGACAATCAGGATTAAATTAAAAATATGCATATGGTGTGTATGTATGTGTGTGTGTGTGCATGTGTGTCTTGTGGGCTCCTGAACTATCGTTTTGAATATTTCTAATGATCCAGTCTTTCTAAAAGTGCTCTTCACCTCCTATTAATGTACCTTTTCTTTTAAGCATTCCTGGCCTCACCACCAACTGCCACATTCTTTTTGGTATTATATTCCATCTTCCTGGTAAAGCTCTTCATTCTTTAAAGACTTGAACACTCTCCCACTGTTGCTCTCTCCCTCATAACTCCTGATTTCCCAGGAGCAGCTTCCATGTAAACATCACCTTTAGCTGTGCGATGCGTTCCTTGGCTAGTCTAAGGATCTTTTTATTTTTTTTTTACCACGCTATACAGAAGACTCTTTAAAATCACTAATCACTAAAAATGCATTCCTTATTTTAACCATGTCCTACTATCCTACATATAGTCCAGTTCCTTAATTATTCATTGGGACTGCCCATCGATTGACTGTCAATCTTTTAAATATCTGTTATCCATCTTCTATCTTCAGTTCCGTTCTCCCAGCATAGTTTTCATGATTTTATTTGCAACTACTCTCTGAAAAATACCTTAAACTTTCTATTTTCCTATAGAATCCATATAGTTAAACACTAACATCAGAATATATTAGGATAGGCAACTATTGTTTTAACTGTTGTATTAGTTAAGGTAGAACAATTCCTATTTAAAAACAACACAGACCTCAGTGGCTTATCACAACTAAATTTATTACTTTCTTATCTCTGTTTAATGCACTTTGCTGGAAGAAGAAGAATGGGACTTTCCTTTATGTAGTCATTTCGGAGGCTCATCAAGCTCCTTCTGTTCAGGTTGCTATGAGCATGTGTTAAGAAGGCATATCTTTTCTTACCTGCTTTGGACCCAAAATAATGTATCCATTTTTGCACATTTAATTTGTGAGAACTAGTTACATGGCCCCTATCTGATGCAGAAACTCTAGAAAATGCAGTTTGTCTATGTGTCCAGAAACAGAAAAAATGTTTGCTCAGCAATGATAGACTATGGCATGCTAGTAATACCCCACCCAAGAAGCTGAGTACTAATAATTAAAAACAAAAAGGCAAAACAGCAGTGACAACAACTGGTATATATATATTGCTATAAATCCTCTGTCCTGTTCAGCAGTTTTGTGACATTTCTCTAGTTAGTTCACCCTTCTTTGTTATGCTATTTCTCTTTCAATTATCTTCTAAGCTCCGACCCCCTTTTTGCTTCTCTTGCTTTATCATAGAGAAAAGAGAAACCTCCAGGTAGAAATTTTATCTATCTCTTGCCACCATATCTAAACACATTCCTGTATCTAAGTCTTTCTTTCTCACTTTTGGTTCTGTTGCACAGAAAGAATTGCCCATCTCCCATTTCAAAGACAACCTTCCAATATACAAAGTCCCACATCATTATACATTTGATAAACAGACAGTCCCCATTAACATTCAGTCATGCCAGCGACTCCCATCTGTAGGTGTCTGTACAACTCTCTCCTGTTGTCTTCTCATTTCTCTTTTCTCCTCCAAAGTGTCTTGAGAGGGTTATGTGTATTGTTGCTTCTGCTTCTTGGTACCTCCAGAACTCTTCTGCCCACAACACTCGAAAGTTGGTCTTCCCAAGATTCTGTTGATTTTTGTCATAAAATCCAACAGCAACTTTTTAATTACACTTGTTATTTTACACTTTAACAACTTTCGATACACTTGAATATTCAATCCTATTTTAAACAGTTTCCTGGACTCCTCTTATGTTATGCTCCCCTTTTCTACTTTACTTTCAGTTCCATTTTTAGGTTGCATTTCTTTGCTGGAACTTTATATATTACAGCTCTTCAGATTCACCTTTAGTTTCTATTCAACTTTTAAAGACAACTCAAACGGAATATGTTCAACAACAAATTCATGATTTCCTCTTTTTCTGCCAAATCTATGCTTCCTCCATAATCTCCCACCTCAGTATCTCAGTTACTCAGATCTGAAATCTGGGAATCACGAAGATTCCTCCTTCTCTGTCGGCCACCAAATCAAATCAGTTATGAAGTCCTGTTCAGTGTAAATTGATGTTTCCAGTTCCATAGAAGCCACCACCATTTTTTTGCAATGGCACTCCAAAAATATGAAATACCTCTAATTTTCTTGAATCTATTATTTATTGCCATTTTTTTTGTATCCCCAAGAACATTCAGAATGTCTCCTTTAGTCACTAATCAGATCTTATCTTTCTCTTTTAAAACTCATTGCTTTTAAATTAAGGAGCATACCTATTTATCTTGCTCTATAAGACCTTTAATTGATTCTATCTTCTTCTTCCAATTTATGTTTGGCCATGCTCCCTCCTCACCTCATTACTTCAGTCAAAATGGTTCTTATTTGGTGCCTCAAATGTGTTCAGCTCCTTCTAGCCACAGGAGTTTCAGAACATTTGGTTCCACTTGCTCCAACTTTCACCTAGAAAATTGATCCTAATTTTCAGTTCTCTGTTCAATTTTCACTTTTCTGAGAACAAGTATGGCACCCTTTACTTTGTATTTCATTAATCGATTCAAAAAGTTTCTCAGAACCAGCATCATATACGTGCATTTAGTCGTACTTTAAAAACCCATGTATATGGTGTGATTCAGAGTTGCTAATAGGTGGTTACCTACTATGACCTTATGCTATTGTGTCCCCTCTGTTAACGCAAACTATTCTTGAACAGTGAAATCAATAATACTAAAAAAAATTTTTTTCTATACGTATCTCCATTTCTCAGTTGTTAACTCTATTCTGTTCTTCTGTCTAATGCCATTGTATTTTTCTCACTACTCCAGATTAAACAAGAGTATTTCTTATCGAATATTTTACATTTGTTAATTAGCATGTTACATCAATGTTGGAAATGTATTACATTATAACATTTTAAACTACAATTACTTTATAAAATGTATTTTTTTCCTCTTACGGTAGTTTCTGTGAAATGGAGTTTGAAGGAAATGAAATAACACTAAACTTGCTAGTCTGATTATTCTCACGTAAAAGGAAGTCTCTTGAGAGAACAATAGGAAAGCTCAGTAGCATTTGCTACAGATTATGTGACAGCAGTTATTTCTTTACTTCAAGACTTTTTAGTGCATTTGGCCATCAATAGCAGATAAAATCTACTGAGTACTCAGTCCTTTCCACCTGTGACTTCATTTCAATGTAACAGAACCTTAAGGCTGGGTACTTTTATTACCATCTAATGAAGAAACTTACAGCTAAAAATAATATCTACTTTGCTTAAAGTCACACAGCTACTAAATTGGGCTGAGATGTGAAGCTAGACTCTGTGAAGGTAGGACCCTTACTTCTAATCAATAAGCTATATGATACTTTATTTTACTATATAGAATACTCAGATGATATCTGGATAATCTGTGAAGGGCTAATTTTACCTGACTTTCTTTATGCATTTAGCTTAATTTTAATTATAAAATTCAGAGGAAGTCCAAGCCCCAGAGATCTAAAGTCACAGTATCTAGGAAAGGGTTTTTTACTTGGAATTTTATAAAAGTAATTTTAGGATTCATTGATATACCATAAACTTATTCTCAATAAAGGAAGTTTACAAATTTATTATATATTGTAGGGGAGCACTCTAAAGTTTATGAAGTTGCTTGTAATATCAGTATCCAGAGTGCCCTCATTAAGAATCCCCTCCAGATATTGGCTATAACTCATATTTATCTATCCTGCCTACACAAATATTTTTGCTATTTTGTTTCCTGACCTGTATTATTCATCCCAGATAGTTATTGATAATTATCTATCTCTCTAACCTAAAAATTCTATAGAGGTTCAGGATGTTATATGCTCTCTAGGAGTTCAAGGTTCCTGTGGGAGAGAAGGAGTGTATATATCCCTCTGGTGGAAAAAACAATTTCAAGATAAAAAACTAAAATAAATTCCACTATTTATACCATGTCATTTATTTTTACTCACGTGGAAAATTGTTGAAGTTATAGCCTCCAATTTTTTCTTCCCTGAATTATTCCTCCTTGGATAGGTCCTCTGTCAACACATTCTAGTCTTTTATTTTATTTTATTTTAACAAAAAAACATTTATTTCTCACAGTTCTGGAGGCTGGGAAGTCTAAGATCAAGGCAGCACCAGTAGATTTGATGTCTGATAAAGGCTCACTTTCTGGTTCTTAGACCACCATTCTTGCTATGTTCTCTCATGGCAGAAGAGGAAAGTGAGCACTCTATGATTTCTTTCATAATGGCACTAATCCCATTCATTAGGTTTCCACTTTCATGACGTAGTCATCTCCCAAATACCCCCCTTCCAAATACTGTCACATTGGTGACTAGGTTTCAACATCATGAATTTTGGAAAGGGATGTAAACATTCAGTCTCTAGCCTTTTTTTTTTTTTTTTTTTTTTAATAGTCCTTAGATAACTCTTCACTCATCCTAGTCTTGATAATGTGACTTGCTTTGGCCAAGGGGCTGGGGGATAGCTAATGTGACACAGAGACTTGACAAATGTTTATGCATCAGGACTTGATTTGTCTTGTTGCTCTTGTGCTTTAAATTGACCATGAGCAAGCCCATGCTAGCCTGCAGGATGGCACATGACCCAGTTTCTCCTGCATCCATAGTAGCTAATCATTAGTCAAATGGAGAAGGAGAGAGCCACTGTGTTGGATGGCTACAGATGACAGGTAAAAAGGTGAACCCAGTAAAGGCCAACAGAAGCACTGCTCCTCTAAGCATAACCTGCTTGTTGATCCACAGAATTTTGAGCCAACTAAATGGTGGTGTTTTCATTTAGTTTGGTGGTGTTGGTTTTGGTGTTTTGTTATACAGTAAAAGGTAACTGATGCAAGTATTCTCTCAGCTACAGAATTTATGCTACAGAGTTTAATCACTATTGGCCCTATAGCGTATACTTATGCCACTATATTTTCAAGTTAGTAATATTCATTTTATAGGCATCATAGCTGGAGGAGGAAAAAGGGAATAAAGGAAAAGGAATAAAGAAAAAAACATTAAAATTGAGTGTTCAGTTGGTGCCAAGTATTATATTATGTGCTTATATCCATATTATAAAATGTATGTGTTTCTTTGAGATAGCTCAAATATCAGCAGGAGTCCAAGAATCAATTATCTTGGTATGTGAAAAGAATTTGTGAAAAGAATGTGAAAACGAAATGATAATTTCCTTTTTTTAATTTTATTATGTTGTGTTAATCACCATACATTACCTCATTAGTTTTTGATGTAGTGTTCCATGATTCATTGTTTGCTCATCATAATCTCCAAGGTAATAATTCTCTTTTAAAGAGTTCTATGACTTGCATTAAATTAAAACCTGATTATTTCAGAGATTATGTGTACCATGATGGATAGAAATATTTCTCTCCCAGTTCATACACACTAGGAAGTAAAGTCTTACAATGGGCTAAAATTTCACAAATATACCTGTATTCAAAATGTTCCCTTAAAGTCATTCATACTATAGGAAGTTTCTTTTTCATTCATCACCCTGTTGTGGGAGGTTTTTCAACTGTATGGCAGACAGCTCTGTAAGCAGAAGGAGTAGCAGCTAAAATAGAAAAGTTGTTAGTGGTATTTTTAAATAAACAGAATAATAAATCTTTGTAAATCATAATAACCTTGGGAAACTAAAAACATGTCATATTTTTGATATTTTAATAACATTTCTTTTTTTCCTTAAGCAAGAGAAGTGAAAGTTTCCCATTATAAAACAACTGATATATATTTGTTAGATACCCATATTGTATAACTTTAAAGGATTAAATCTGCAATATTAAATTATTTAATTTGATGAATTAGATTTGGGGTTATATATTGGTTATAAATGGAGAGGATGGGATTAGTTGGTAATTAATGTAAAAAATTGGGCTGTCCACACTTTTTAATAGAGAATGAGAATAACTTCAAATTGATGAAATGAGATTTGTTAATGTACCAGAAAATATGAGTTTTCAGTCTATTAGCATAAATCAAAGATATCCTTTTATAATGTATTCAAAATATAACAATGCTAAAAATTACCTTTTAGCAAGTAGATGAGATACTTTAAATTGCTTAGCATCCACACATATGAAAACAAAATATTACTGAATATTTGAAGTTAATTTTGGAGGCAGATATACTTTTACATTGCTTGCACTATATAGCCCTGATTAATTTCTTCCTTCTTAAGATATTTAAAAATTTTTTCAGAATTCGATTTTTTCCCAAGAAGCATATTGTATAAATAAAATTATGTTTCTTTTTTTTTTAATTTTTTTATTGTTATGTTAATCCCCATACATTACATCATTAGTTTTAGATATAGTGTTCCATGATTCATTGTTTGTGCATAACACCCAGTGCTCCATGCAGAACGTGCCCTCCTCAATACCCATCACCAAGCTAACCCATCCTCCCAACCCCCTCCCCTCTAGAACCCTCAGTTTGTTTTTCAGAGTCCATTGTCTCTCATGGTTCTTCTCCCCCTCCGATTTCCCCCCCTTCATTCTTCCCCTCCTGCTACATTCTTCTTCTTCTTTTTTTCTTTCTTAACATATATTGCATTATTTGTTTCAGAGGTACAGATCTGAGATTCAACAGTCTTGCACAATTCACAGCGCTTACCAGAACACATACCCTCCCCAGTGTCCATCACCCAGTCACCCCATCCCTCCCACCCCACCCCCCACTCCAGCAACCCTCAGTTTGTTTCCTGAGATTAAGAATTCCTCATATCAGTGAGGTCATATGATACATGTCTTTCTCTGTTTGACTTATTTCGCTCAGCATAATACCCTCCAGTTCCATCCACGTCGTTGCAAATGGCAAGATCTTATTCCTTTTGATGGCTGCATAATATTCCATTGTATATATATACCACATCTTCTTTATCCATTCATCTGTTGATGGACATCCTGGCTCTTTCCACAGTTTGGCTATTGTGGACATTGCTGCTATAAACATCGGGGTGCACGTAGCCTTTCGGGTCCCTACTTTTGTATCTTTGGGGTAAATACCCAGTAGTGCAATTGCTGGATCATATGGTAGCTCTATTTTCAACTTTTTGAGGAACCTCCATACTGTTTTCCAGAGTGGCTGCACCAGCTTGCATTCCCACCAACAGTGTAGGAGGGTTCCCCTTTCTCCGCATCCCCGCCAACATCTGTCATTTCCTGACTTGTTAATTTTAGCCATTCTGACTGGTGTGAGGTGGTATCTCATTCAGGTTTTGATTTGGATTTCCCTGATGCCGAGTGATATTGAACACTTTTTCATGTGTCTGTTGGCCATTTGGATGTCTTCTTTGGAAAAATGTCTGTTCATGTCTTCTGCCCATTTCTTGATTGGATTCTTTGTTCTTTTGGTGTTGAGTTTGATGAGTTCTTTATAGATTTCGGATACTAGCCCTTTATCTGATATGTCATTTGCAAATATCTTCTCCCATTCTGTCAGTTGTCTTTGGTTTTGTTGACTGTTTCCTTTGCTTTGGAAAAGCTTTTTATCTTGATGAAGTCCCAATAGTTCATTTTTGCCCTTGCTTCCCTTGCCTTTGGCGATGTTTCTAGGAAGAAGTTGCTGCGGCTGAGGTCGAAGAGGTTGCTGCCTGTGTTCTCCTTTAGGATTTTGATGGACTCCTGTCTCACATTGAGGTCTTTCAACCATTTGGAGTCTATTTTTGTGTGTGGTGTAAGGAAATGGTCCAGTTTCATTCTTCTGCATGTGGCTGTCCAATTTTCCCAACACCATTTGTTGAAGAGACTGTCTTTTTTCCATTGGACATTCTTTCCTGCTTTGTCAAAGATTAGTTGACCATAGAGTTGAGGGCCATTTCTGGGCTCTCTATTCTGTTCCACTGATCTATGTGTCTGTTTTTGTGCCAGTACCATACTGTCTTGATGATGACAGCTTTGTAGTAGAGCTGGAAGTCTGGAATTGTGATGCCGCCAGCTTTGCTTTTCTTTTTCAACATTCCTCTGGCTATGCGGGGTCTTTTCTGGTTCCATACAAATTTTAGGATTATTTGTTCCATTTCTTTGAAGAAAGTGGATGGTATTTTGATGGGGATTGCATTGAATGTGTAGATTGCTCTAGGTAGGATTGACATCTTCACAATATTTGTTCTTCCAATCCATGAGCATGGAACGTTTTTCCATTTCTTTGTGTCTTCCTCAATTTCTTTCATGAGTATTTTATAGTTTTCTGAGTACAGATCCTTTGCCTCTTTGGTTAGATTTATGCCTAGGTATCTTATGGTTTTGGGTGCAATTGTAAATGGGATCGACTCCTTAATTTCTCTTTCTTCTGACTTGTTGTTGGTGTATAGGAATGCCACTGACTTCTGTGCATTGATTTTATATCCTGCCACTTTACTGAATTCCTGTATGAGTTCTAGCAGTTTTGGGGTGGAGTCTTTGGGATTTTCCACATAAAGTATCATATCATCTGCAAAGAGTGAGAGTTTGACTTCTTCTTTGCCAATTTGGATGCCTTTGATTTCTTTTTGTTGTCTGATTGCTGTGGCTAGGACTTCCAATACTATGTTGAATAGCAGTGGTGATAGTGGACATCCCTGCCACGTTCCTGACCTTAGGGGGAAAGCTCTCAGTTTTTCCCCATTGAGAATGATATTCGCTATAGGTTTTTCATAGATGGCTTTTATGATATTGAGGTATGTACCCTCTATCCCTATACTCTGAAGAGTTTTGATCGAGAAAGGATGCTGTACTTTGTCAAATGCTTTTTCTGCATCTATTGAGAGGATCATATGATTCTTGTTCTTTCTTTTGTTAATGTATTGTATCACGTTGATTGATTTGCGGATGTTGAACCAACCTTGCAGCCCAGGGAAAAATCCGACTTGGTCGTGGTGAATAATCCTTTTAATGTACTGTTGGATCCTATTGGCTAGTATTTTGGTGAGAATTTTTGCATCCATGTTCATCAGGGATATTGGTCTGTAATTCTCCTTTTTGATGGGGTCTTTGTCTGGTTTTGGGATCAAGGTAATGCTGGCCTCATAAAATGAGTTTGGAAGTTTTCCTTCCATTTCTATTTTTTGGAACAGTTTCAGAAGGATAGGTATTAATTCTTCTTTAAATGTTTGGTAGAATTCCCCTGGGAAGCCATCTGGCCCTGGGCTTTTGTGTTTTGGGAGATTTTTGATGATTGCTTCTATTTCCTTAGTGGTTATAGGTCTGTTCAGGTTTTCTATTTCTTCCTGGTTCAGTTTTGGTAGTTGATACATCTCTAGGAATGCATCCATTACTTCCAGGTTATCTAATTTGCTGGCATAGAGTTGCTCATAATATGTTCTTATAATTGTTTGTATTTCTTTGGTGTTGGTTGTGATTTCTCCTCTTTCATTCATGATTTTGTTGATTTGGGTCATTTCTCTTATCAATCTTGTTAATTCTTTCAAAGAACCAGCTCCTCGTTTCGTTGATCTGTTCTACTGTTCTTTTGGTTTCTATTTCATTGATTTCTGCTCTGATCTTTATTATTTCTCTTCTCCTGCTGGGTTTAGGCTTTATTTGCTGTTCTTTCTCTAGCTCCTTTAGGTGTAGGGTTAGGTTGTGTACTTGAGACCTTTCTTGTTTCTTGAGAAAGGCTTGTATTGCTATATACTTTCCTCTTAGGACTGCCTTTGCTGTATCCCAAAGATTTTGAATAGTTGTGTTTTCATTTTCATTGGTTTCCATGAATTTTTTTAATTCTTCTTTAATTTCCTGGTTGACCCATTCATTCTTCAGTAGGATGCTCTTTAGCCTCCATGTATTTGAGTTCTTTCCGACTTTCCTCTTGTGATTGAGTTCTAGTTTCAAAGCATTGTGGTCTGAAAATAGGCAGGGGATGATCCCAATCTTCTGGTACCGGTTGAGACCTGATTTATGACCTAGGATGTGATCTATTCTGGAGAATGTTCCATGGGCACTTGAGAAGAATGTGTATTCCGTTGCTTTGGGATGGAATGTTCTGAATATGTCTGTGAAATCCATTTGGTCCAGTGTGTCATTTAAAGTCTTTATTTCCTTGTTGATCTTTTGCTTAGACGATCTGTCCATTTCAGTGAGGGGGGTGTTAAAGTCCCCCACTATTATTGTATTGTTGTCGATGTGTTTCTTTGCTTTTGTTATTAACTGCCTTATATAATTGGCTGCTCCCATGTTAGGGGCATAGATATTTACAATTGTTAGATCTTCTTGTTGGATAGACCCTTTAAGTATGATATAGTGTCCTTCCTCATCTCTTATTACAGTCTTTGGTTTAAAATCTAATTTGTCTGATATAAGGATTGCCACCCCAGCTTTCTTTTGGTGTCCATTAGCATGGTAAATGGTTTTCCACCCCCTCACTTTCAATCTGGGGGTGTCTTTGGGTCTAAAATGAGTCTCTTGCAGACAGCATATCGATGGGTCTTGTTTTTTAATCCAATCTGATAGCCTGTGTCTTTTGATTGGGGCATTTAGCCCATTTACATTCAGGGTAACTATTGAAAGATAGGAATTCAGTGCCATTGTATTGCCTGTAAAGTGACTGTTACTGTATATTGTTTGTGTTCCTTTCTGGTCTATGTTGCTTTTAGGCTCTCTCTTTGCTTAGAGGACCCCTTTCAATATTTGTTGTAGGGCTGGTTTCGTGTTTGCAAATTCCTTTAGTTTTTGTTTGTCCTGGAAGGTTTTTATCTCTCCTTCAATTTTCAATGACAGCCTAGCTGGATATAGTATTCTTGGCTGCATATTTTTCTCATTTAGTGCTCTGAATATGTCCTGCCAGTCCTTTCTGGCCTGCCAGGTCTCTGTGGATAAGTCTGTTGCCAATCTAATGTTTCTACCATTGTAGGTTACATATCTCTTCTCCCGAGCTGCTTTCAGGATTTTCTCTTTGTCTCTGAGACTCGTAAGTTTTACTATTAGATGTCGGGGTGTTGACCTATTTTTATTGATTTTGAGAGGGGTTCTCTGTGCTTCCTGGATTTTGATGTCTGTTTCCTTCCCCAAATTAGGGAAGTTCTCTGCTATAATTTGCTCCATTATACCCTCTGCCCCTCTCTCTCTTTCTTCTTCTTCTGGGATCCCAATTATTCTAATGTTGTTTCGTCTTATGGTATCGTTTATCTCTCGAATTCTGCCCTCATGATCCAGTAGTTGTTTATCTCTCTTTTTCTCAGCTTCTTTATTTTCCATCATTTGGTCTTCTATCTCACTGATTCTTTCTTCTGCCTCATTTATCCTAGCAGTTAGCGCCCCCATATTTGATTGCACCTCATTGATAGCCTTTTTGATTTCTACTTGGTTAGATTTTAGTTCTTTTACTTCTCCAGAAAGGGTTTCTCTAATAACTTCCATGTTTTTTTCAAGCCCAGCTAGTATCTTTAAAGTGATGATTCTGAACTCTAGATCTGACATCGTACTAATGTCCGTATTGAGTAGGTCCCTGGCAGTCGGTACTACCTCTTGTTCTTTTTGTTGAGGTGATTTTTTCCGTCTTGTCATTTTGTGCAGAGGAGAATAGATTAATGAGAGAACAAAATGCTAGCAGGGTAACAACGTCCCCAGAAAATATACTCTAAACAAATCAGAAAAGACCTGAAGCAGTGGGAAAAGAAAGGGAAAGAGAGAAAAAAGAAAAGGAAAGAAAAAAAGAAAAAAGAAAAAGATAAAGATAAAAACAAACAAAAGCAGAACAAAACAAAACAAAACAAAAACAGAATGTGATCAAATATGATCAGGCTGGATTATAGATCAGTGCCACACACTAGATTTTGGGTGTATTTTGGTCTGTTAAAAGAAAGTCCCTCCCAAAATTTTAAAGAAAGAAAAACTTATATATGTACAAAAATAAGGGTTGATATGATGAAGGGATGGAATATGACTGTAAAGATGGAAATTATAAAAAATTTTAAAAAAGGATTTGATAAGTTGTTTGAAAAAAGAAAGAAGAGGATTAAAAAAAAAAAAAAAGAAAGAAAAAAGGGAGAGAATGTGATCAGGCAGGGGAGTAGAAAAAAACCATACACTAGAGATTTAGAATATATTTTGATCTGTTAGAAGAAACTATCTCAAGATTTTAAAGAGAGAACAACTTATATATATATGCCAAAAATACGGGTAACTACTATAAAGGGATAGAATATGACTTTAAAAATGAAAAATAAAAATGTTTTTTTTTTAAAAAAGGGATTGATAAGATGTTGGTTGAAAAAGGGAAAAAGAAAAATTCAAAAAAAAAGGAAAAAGGAAAAAGGAAAAAAAGACAGTTAAAAAAAATAATTAACTTTGAAAGACTAAAGAATCATGGTAAAAAAGCCATGAATTCTATGTGCAGTATTCCCCTAGCGCTGGAGTTCTGCCGTTCTCATTGATCGGTAAACTTGGTCTTGGCTGGCTGTTCTCGCTGATCTTCTGGGGGAGGGGCCTGTTGCCGTGGTTCCCAAATGTCTTTGCCTGAGGCAAAATTGCCCCGCCCTTGCCGGTCCGGCTAAGTAATCTGCTCGGGTTTGCTCTCCGGAGCTTTTGTTCCCTGCAAGCTTTCCGTACAGCTTTGGAGGCGGAGAGTGAAAATGGCGGCCTCCCAGTCTCCGCCCCGGCGGAGCCCAGAACTCGGGGTCCTGCTCCTCAGCGAGCCCCCAGAGAAAAGCAGTCAGTCACTCCCGTCTCCCCGGTCTCCGGCCACACTCCGCGCTCACCCGGCCTGTGACCGCGCCTTTCTATCTGGCACCCGACCCCGGGTGGAGTCTCCAAACCCAGCAGATCCCCGCGGTGCGCTCCCGCACCTCTCCTCCTGGGGGAAGAAGGTGAGTCTCCCCGGATCTGCCGCTTGTTGGGTCCCTGCTGGAGGAGCAGTGGCCCGACTGTGCCGCGGATCACGGTTTATGACAACCCCGAGCTGAGAGCCCGCGCCTGGGCTCCGTCTCTGCAGCCGGCTTCCCTGCTCCGATACCTGGGAGCTCTGCCGCACTCAGGCACCCCCGGTCTTTCTGTGACCCCGAGGGTCCTGAGACCACACTGTCCCGCGAGGGTTCCACCCCCCACTTCGCCACCAGAGTGACGTCCCTCAGCAGAGCAGACTTCTAAAAGTTCCGATTTTGTGCTCCGCGGCTCTATCACTTGCCAGAAGCGGCCGACGGAGGCCCCTCCCCCGCCGTCTGTCCTCCCGAATATCGCCTCGGATTCACTTCTCCGTGTGTCCTACCTTCCAGAAAGTGGTCGCTTTTCTGTTCAGAGAGTTGTTGCTATTCTTTTCTTCGATCTCCTGTTGAGTTTGTAGGTGTTCAGAATGGTTTGATCCCTATCCAGCTGAATTCCTGAGAGGAGACGAAATCCAGGTCTCCTACCCCTCCGCCATCTTGCTCCGCCCTCCTCTCAGTTTCTTTATATCAACTACTCTCTAGAAAGTTGCAAATTTGTCAGGGACATAATTTCAATCAGGTGAACTCTCACTTGCCAATATTTTTGTAATGAAACTTATTTTTCATGTGTTGAGGTTAAATTAAAAGGTGGGACTACATTCTAAAATATTCTCTTCTGATACAAGATTATTGAAAGCTGAAATACAGGGGGGAAAACTGTCAGCATTATTACTTATTTAGCAATTATCAAAAATGTATAGCCTACATATGACTTTGTAAAATTTTCTACATAACAAACCTATATAACTGTTCATTTCATAATATATAAATATCAAGTTTAAATAGTTATTTTACAGGAACCTGGGTAGAATAATATGTATTAAAGTTATAAAATAAAAGGAGATGATTTTTTTCCTATCATATGGCAACTAAAATAACATAGATTTAGAAATCATGGCAGTGGCATGATTTTAGGTTTGAAAGACATATTTGAATCTGATTTTTGATTCTCAAGAGAGTAAAGATGATGTGGCCATTTACTCCCTTGTGGATAAGAACAAGTGAGATGATTGAGAGGAATGACAACTATTTTTTTGACCACAAAGGTAATACTTGACCTACAGTTAAAATTTAAAAGGTAAATATATGTGTAATGGAGTCTGAACTTTTCAAAGAATATGAGTTTTGCTGTCATAGATAATGAAGAGATGGCTGCTGACTACTGTTATATAGTGACTCAGCCTGGGTAATTATGGCATTGTCATACAGAATCAACTAAAAACATGGAACAGCCAAGAGAGTTTTTCATGCATGGGAAGATAGGGGCCTAGAATAAGATCAGAACTATGGAAATACAAACAATGGCTTAAATCTTTAAGACATAGGGGTAAGTAAAAACGTGATCTAGTAGGTGAATAAAAGAGAGTGAGCACCCTAAAAAGGTGCTGAATAGAAAACAATACAAAACAAAACAAAACATATAAAGCCCCCAATAAGTGGTACAGATTGTTAATGGAGATAGAGAAATTCAGAAGGATCATTCCTGAAATGAGAAAGATAATAAGTGTATTTCTAAGCAGAGAACTTACTAGGTTACAAGAAAAAAAAAAAAAAAAACAGAAGGATGCTCTGCTGGAGATGCAAATATGGGAGTTATCCAGTTACTAATATCACCAGAGGTGCCTGTAAAAGCAAAACAGAGGAGGCAGACACTGACAAAGGGAAGAAAGGAAACTAAATAAAGAAAAATGCAAACAGTATCACAGAAGTCAAGAAAGGTGATTTGAGAAGGATAATAGTCAGGAATAGCAAATTTTAAAGATGAAAGAAAATAAGGCATTATCTAGTGGGAGAAAATTATAGGCAAAATTATAGAACAGTTTAAATGTGGTTATTAGGAAGGAAATCAAATTCTAGAGAGCTATGGAGGGAATAGTGAATGAGAAATTGGAGTCGACAGTAAAAAAAATCTTACTTAAGAAGCTTAGATATAAAAAATAAGAGAAATACAATATTTTGGTAAGCAAATGAAAGCTATTCTTCTAGTCCATTATCTTATTTTCCAATGTAAGAAAAAATAACTGGCAAATCTTTTCTTCTGTTATAAAATGGGGGAAAATTTTTGGAAAGTGTGGAATTTTAAGGGAAAACATTGGAGAATACTGCAGAAAAGGAAGAGAGGGAAGAGGAGGAGGAGGAGAAAGAGAGAACCAGGGAGATGTCAAGTAAGGGAAAAGATACTGACTGAGTGAACTTTCACCTCTTAATGTATACAGTCAAATTAAAGCAAAGACTGACATCTGCTTGGGCTTAACAGGAAAAAAAAATCAGAGAGATGGAAAATAAGGCTATATAGCAATCACTTTAAAGGACAGTTGTGACATCCTGGCTTTGGCTAGAGGAGAATTATCACTATTAATTCTGAAGCAGCAGTAAGTTAGAGCTAATGGATTCTCAGACTTCTTGTAGCATTATTTTTAACATATGCATAATAAATATTAAAATGCTGAATTTGTCTAGAATTGAGGTTCAGATGATGGCAGGCAGAAGTCTATTGTCCTAAAATGGAGGACAAGGCATCAAGTAGTAAATAAGGAGAGATTGCCCATATCCTGGGTAGGAGGAGTGCCAGAAATAAGAATTTCATATATAGAGTGACAGTGGAAAAGGGAGAATTATTAGAATAGAGAATTTGTAGAAAATAACATTCATGACAAAAACTGTGCAGGAAGATTCAAGCCATAAGGGAAAGTCTTATTTGGGGGTGACCCAGGGAAGAAGAAAAAAGTTACATAGCAAAAATTCACACAGAAATTCATGTGGAGATAGATAAAAGAAGCAAAAATGAAAGAAATATTGCATAAACAAATATGCCCTAGTAAATAGGTATAAACAATAATGTTCGCCTTTATAGGTATTAATAAGCAAGTGTATACAAAAAGGATGTTCTCTGGGGTTAAAGTTATTAAATACTACAGACTTTTAAAGACTCCATACTATTTGCAATGACGTGGATGGAACTGGAGGGTATTATGCTAAGCAAAATAAGTCAATCAGAGAAAGACAAGTATCATATGATCTCACTGATATGAGGAATTCTTAATCTCAGGAAACGAACAGGGTTGCTGGAGTGGTGGGGGGTGGGAGGGATGGGGTGGCTGGGTGATAGATATTGGGGAGGATATGTGCTATGGTGAGCACTGTGAATTGTGTAAGACTGATGAATCACATACCTGTATCTCTGAAACAAATAATATATTATATGTTAAAAAAAAAAGAAGATAGTAGAAAGGGAAAAATGAAGGGGGGAAATCGGAGGAGGAGATGAACCATGAGAGACTATGGACTCTGAGAAGCAAACTGAGGGTTTTAGAGAGGAGGAGGTTGGGAGGATGGGTTAGCCCGGTGATGGGTATTAAAGAGGGCACGTACTGCATGGAGCACTGGGTGTTACGCACAAACAATGAATCATGGAACACTACATCAAAAACTTAATGATGTAATGTATGGTGTCTAACATAACATAATAAAATAAAATTTAAATAAGTAAATAAATAAATAAATAAAATGAAGACTCCATGCTGCTGTTAGCTACTATAGCTTTTGTCCTTCTGTATCAAGATTTTTTTCCAGGGATAATATGCTTCACTTGGAAGTTTGGAAAACAAATGCCACTAAATATGCAAATTTTAACTCAATAACTGGTGTCTTTTTAGCACATGTATCTGTAAGACTATAAACAGCATTATTTGGAAATACAACTTGATCAAAGTTTATTCAATAAATATTCTTATTACTCCTTCTTATCAATATATTTTTCTACTATGAAAAGTTATTTTCTCAACTCAAAAACTGTACAAATTTTCATCAACTAGTTTTATTAAATTATTTATTAAAAGTGTATATACCAAACCACAATTTATAACATACATAGTTTTAATAATGTTACAGATACTGCCGCTTGCCTGCCTAATACCGGGTCTTATTTTTCTTTTTCAAAAGAATTCCTCAGCCTTTTAGAGTTTTATATAGGATACGAAATGTAATCTGATATACAAAATATTTCTTTGGAGGATAGCTTCATGAAAAGCTATTGCTTCATATTTATTCTGAAAAAAGTGATAAGGATTGTATATCATTACATTGATAGAATTTACATTGTATACAATGTTACATTGCATCATTTACATTGTGTACAATGTTAATTCTATCAATGTAATGTATTTTATGTCAATGTATATAATATTAATGTATAACTATAGTGATATAAAAGTGATAGCTCTCTCATGTTTCAGCTAATATGCATATTTTCCCTATGCATTTCTTCTTCTTCTTGACTTGAACACACACTTGATACTAGAAGATAGAGTAACAACCTCTCACAATGGGTAAGCAAGCTACAAACTGAGAAACACAGAGAAAGAGTAGAGGGGACCTGGAGTGTAAGCACTTGTCCCAGCCATAGTTGCTCATCCCCAAACTATGGATTATCTAAGAAAAATAAAACTTTCATTTGTTAAGCAACTGTTATACATAGCCAAAGATGGTCATAATTGATATTTAATGTTCTTGTTCAGAATCAGTTATATTTGTGAAGACTTCTGAATCCAAATGTTGAGACATGATATTAAAAATACATTAGCCTAGGGGCGCCTGGGTGGCTCAGTCGTTAAGCGTCTGCCTTCGGCTCAGGTCATGATCCCAGGGTCCTGGGATCGAGCCCCGCATTGGGCTCCCTGCTCAGCAGGAAGCCTGCTTCTCCCTCTCCCACTCCCCCTGCTTGTGATCCCGCTCTCACTGTGTCTCTCTCTGTCAAATAAATAAATAAAATCTTTAAAAAAAAAAAAAAAATACATTAGCCTATCAATCAAACATGTTAACAGCTTTAAAAGAAGCCACTAAAACTAAAGAACAATCTGGCCAGTATTCTCAAAAGAAAAGTTATGCTCTGACAGTTTTCAAAGATTTCTCTACCTAAACTACTGGAAAGCCCTATATTTTGTTGCAGGGTCACTGGGCAAGGTAAATAGGGGGGATGATTTATTTTTTTAAAAAGGCAGCAATCTTATGTATTGACTGTTAAAGCTGTATTAGATGGAAAAGATACTAAATTTCTCTTTTTGAACACCTCAGCACAGAATAAGCTCTAAAAATCATTTGCATAAGCAGGGGCTCTCAGATCCTACTTGAAGGGCCTACTTTGACTCCCGAAAACCATTGACACTTACTTCACATTAGAGTCAGAATGTTAGAGGAGATAAACTCATCTACTGAGGAGTTTCCTGGTGCATCTACTACAACATAAATTAGATGACCATTTTCTTACCACAGGGAGTCTTATGAATATTGAATCAGGTTCATATAAAGAAGTGTAATATACCTGGAGAAAATCTTGTTGGGATTATTTCTGGAACTCTCTTGGTTTGCTTAGAGTTTAAGGTGAAATCCATGACTTTGACAATTATATAAATTCTACCGTGCTCAGCTGATGCAGAACATGGTTTAAAGCCATTTTCCAAAGGCTTTAGGTACTTTAAAGTGAACAGAGCCTTTACTTCACAGCATGACTTCCTTATTCAAGAATAAAATAGAACTTGCAGAGCAACAATAAAAATGATACCAAATAAAAGCCTGTGCTTTGTTGAGTGGGGTAAGAGCCCAGAGCAATATTTTAATTCAAGCAGAAAAGCAAAAGTTTCACATTATTGGTCCGACACACCACTTCATGCTCAAAGAGACACATCTCTCCTGTGATGAATATATGCATAACAAAGAAGCATCTCTCTTATGTCCCAGCCTCTGAGGAGGATTTTTTTTTAAGATAGAGTTTGAACATATATAGGTTCTCTAATAAATTAGAGAGAAAGAGAGGCATGGGTTTGGATAAGATTCTACAAATACCAAAATGATATTCCTTTTAGTTACCAGTAAATAAACCCATGGGGGCTCAGATACTAGTGTGTCTTCATAGGTTTAACCTCACATGGTTCTATTTCTGTCATATTACTTGGCAGGGGATTGGGGGAGCGGGGATTGTTTACTTGCAAAATATTTATTTATTGAGCATTGAGAAGGAATTTTCTTCTAAATTGGTATAATTTCATACTGGGGTATAAGAAAAGTTTTACTTACAACCAAGCCAGACTCCAGCTATAAATAATTACGTAAAATATTAGGGAAAAAATCTGAGGGAGAGGAAAATTTTTGGAATTAACTTTTTGATACATGCAGCATTGCATTTCAAATATTAGAATAATTTCATAGTATAAATAACTTCCTGAAAGTCAGAAAAATATGAGAAAGTCTAAAACTGTATCTCAGAAAAAGCTTTTGTTGCCATTTCTCTGGAATTATTGCCAAGACCAATGTCATGAAGATTTACCCTATGTTTTCTTCCAGACATTTTAGTTTCAAGTCTTACAATTAATTCTTTAATCCATCCTGTCATAACGGCTATTATTTAAAAAAAAAAAAAAGTGTTGGCAAGGATGTGGAGAAATTGGAATTCTTGTTTCATTTTTTAGTTTTTGCTAACCTAAAACAGTCCCAGAGCAGTCAATGTGCAATTAATATCCCTAACTATGTATGGATAGCTGTGCCTATAATCAGGAATCTTGGATTTATTTGGGCTGAGACTGGGTTTTGTATATTTTCTTTTAATCCCTGAATTTATATTCTATTCCAAATTATGAAAGCTGGGCAATTTAGATAGCATGGAGAGACCATGGATGGTCATGGCTAAAATTAGTCAAACCAGAGGATTTTCTTTTTCATTGTCTTTGATTGATCACATATACTATTTAACTTTCTGCCTTAAAAAGCCTGGAGTCGAAAGGTGCTCCCCTTCTCGTCATGTGCTATATAAATGAGTTCTGAAAGTTAGCTCTTCCATATCCACATGAATAACAGTCAAATATATAATCCTAGCCTATTTTCTAGTTTTTTTAAAAAACCGATTTTAGAGGTCTACTTTGCAACTGATAAAATTCAACAATACTAAGTATAAATTTTGATACATTTTGACAGTTATATACAGTTATGCAGTTATGTAATCACCACCAAAATTATGAAGTAGGACATTTCCATCACCAGAAATGTTCATTTCTGTCCCTTTGCAGTAAATACTCTTTATACATCCCCCTGATTTCCATTGTGTAACCATAGGTTTATAGCATAAAAATGGAACTGTCCAATATGTGGTTTCCTGTATTTGTCCCTTTTCTCTTAACATCATGCTTCTTAGATACATTTGTGTGGGGGTGCATCTGTGGACTGCTCCGTTTTATTGCAGAGTTGTATTCCATTGAATGGACAAACCAGAATTTGTTTATTCATGCACAAACTAATGGCCATTTGGGTTGTTTTGAGGTCTTGCTTATTATAAATAAAGCTGCTGTGAATATTTGAGTAAAAGTCTTTGTGTGAGCATAGGTTTTTACTTTATATTTAGGAGTGGAATTACTAGGTCATATGGTAGGTATATGCTTAATTTTATTTAAAAAAAAAAACAAAAACTGCCATCTGTTTTCCAAAGTAGTTGTACTATTTTGATTTCCAACTAGTAAAGTATGAGTTCCGGTTTCTCTGCATTCTCTCCAACACTTTTTATTTTCTGTGTTTTTCAGTATATCCACTTTAGTAGGGTAGAGTGGTATATCATTGTAGTTTTAATTTGTATAGCCCTAATTGTTAATTATGTTGGGCTCTGTTTCATGTGATTATTAACAATTCACATATCTTCTTTGGTGCAGCACATGAACAGATCCTTTATGATTTAATTTTTTTTCTTATTGAATTGTAAGCATCGTAGCATCAGCAATCAGACAACAAAAAGAAATAAAAGAAAACTATTTTAAACCAAATATAATTAACAAAGAACAAGACAATGTTGAGCATCACAAATTTTGTAAGTCTATGAAACACAAAGACATTTTAGCATGTTTTCTAACCTTGTCCCTAATTGTAATTCCTGTGAATTTGCACAAAAGTGATCTGATTGACATAGGATCTGGGAAAAGACTAGGAAAGATAGTATAGATAGTGAAGTTTTAAGTATCCTGAAATGGAAACTCAAGAAAAGAAAACTGGGCGATCAGAACTTGTCATTCTCCAGGACAATTGTTTTAAGATAGAGAAAGAAGCTACAACCTATGTGAGGTTGGTATATTCCTGGCTGGGTGGAGAAGGTTTTGTTATGGGACAGTCAAGATGGCTTTAGAGAAAAAAAAAAAAAAAAAAGATATTATGGGATGCCTGGGTGGCTCAGTTAAGTGTCTGCCTTCGGCTCAGGTCATGATCCCAGGGTCCTAGGATCAAGTCCAGCATTGGGCTCCTTGCTCAGCAGGGAGCCTTCTTCTCCCTCTGCCACTCCTCCTCCTTGTGCTCTCTCTCTCTCCCTCTATCTCTGACAAATAAATAAATAAAATCTTAAAAAAAAGAAAGAATTAATAATAAAATAAAATAGGAGAGCCCATGTTCTCTACCCTATAGCATGAAGCCTTAGATGTATTACCTCCTTTTCTACAATTCAGATTGCAAACATATTGATTGAAAGCAACATCCAGACCTCAAATTACAGCTCTAAAGAAAAGAAATACAGGTCATAGGTAAAATGGAAGGGCAGAAATAAATTTCTTAAAAGGGGCAAGGGGAAAGGGAGGACAAGGGCAGAGAGAGAGAAATAGAGGGGCATAACAGAAAAATCAGATGAAAATAGAGTGAGATTATAATAGGCAAAAGAAATAAAACAATAGGGAACAAAATTTAAACCATAATATAAACTTTTTTTTTTAAAGATTTTATTTATTTATTTGACAGAGAGAGACACAGTGAGAGAGGGAACACAAACAGGGGGAGTGGGGGAAGGAGAAGCAGGCTTCTGGCCCAGCAGGGAGCCTGATGCAGGGCTGATCCCAGGACTCCAGGATCATGACCTGAGCTGAAGGCAGACGCTTAACGACTGAGCCACCCAGGCGCCCCTAAAAAACTTTTTAAAAAGTGTTTCAATATGTTACAAAAATAATTAACACATAAATTTATTAGAATAAGTGCTCAGACATGAAAGGATAAAATTACGTAGAGTATTTAAGAGCCAAGGTAACAAACATGAATCAAAACTATAATAATTTAAATAGAAACAGCAAGAAACAGAAATGACTCAGCTGAAAATCAAATTTTGGCATGAAGGTTTGGTTTGTAATAATTACAAGGAATAAAGAAACAAAATATATAGCAAGATTAGAAACAGAGAGGGGATACAGAGTTTTTTTAAATCAATATATTAATAACTGTTGACCATGATACAGCAGGATATATAAACTACTACTCAGATATATAAGAGGAAAAATTAGCATTGATATTAAAGAACATTAATGGTTTTAAGGTTACATCATATAAGATGAAAACTGTTACCAAATGATTTATTCAGTACATATCAAATTATGAAATTTCAGGACCCCTGGCTGCCTCAGTCAGTTAAACGTCTGCCTTTGGCTCAGGTCATGATATCCAGGTCCTGGGATCAGCCCTGAATTGGGCTCCCTGCTCAGCGGGGAGTCTACTTGTCCCTCTCCCTCTGCCCCTCACCCCTTCTCGTGCACTTTCTCTCTCTCTCAAAAAAAAAAAAAAAAAATTGGAAAATAAATAAATAAATATGAAATTTCAAAAATAAAGAATACATCAGCCACCCTGACAGAAAAATAACACCTATATGTGGGGAGGGGGTGAAAATATCCATTTAAGACCTTTCCACAAATTCTCAGCCAGAAAATACTGGTATAATTTTGCAAAAGAATTTGAGGAAACTTTGACACATAAAATTATACTGATGGAAGTTAATCCTTTGCTAAATATTTCTACAAACATTTTACAAAAAATTATTCTGCCTTCATGTTGAATAATGGAAATGAACTCACTAATTCCCTTGGGTTTGACTGAGGCCATGTAGCTGGTTGTGGCCAATCAGTTGAGAGCAGAAGGGCCCACTTCAGTCCCAGATGAGTCCTCCATTCAGACCCTTCTGTGGAGCATTATCCAACAGAACCTTCCATGATGAGGGACAATAGTGTGTCTTCCTATATAGTAGTTATTAGCCACATGTAGCTATTGTGGGTAGTATGACTCAGGAACTGAATTTTATTTTATTTTTTTTTTAAGATTTTATTTATTTGCGAGAGAGACAATGAGAGACAGAGAGCATGAGAGGGAGGAGGGTCAGAGGGAGAAGCAGACTCCCTGCTGAGCAGGGAGCCTGATGTGGGACTCGATCCCGGGACTCCAGGATCATGACCTGAGCCGAAGGCAGTCGCTTAACCAACTGAGCCACCCAGGCGCCCAGGAACTGAATTTTAAATTTTATTGAATTTTAACTATCTTAAAATTGATAGTCACATATGGCTAGTGATTGTCCTTTTGGACACTAGAGCCCAGAACATTCTTTTCCCTATATTGTGCTGACCAGCCTCAATTTATTGGCCTTGAGCTCAGAAATGAGTAGAATGGAAAGAACCCATGCTTGATCTCTGGTGGACATTTAGCATGAGAGATAACAATGGTGTGTTGTTTTCAGTAACTGAGATTGTTTTTGTTTGTTTGTTTGTTTTTTAAATAATATAACCTATCCTGATTTAGATGCCCAGGTAAGTTGATTTTAATTTAACAGACAAACATTCACACAATTGAAAGAACTCACTTTATAAATAATATATTCTTCTTGAAAATACAATCTATCTTGAATGCTAAATTGAAGTAAGAGCTCAAGAATGTGTAAGATTGATAAAGTCCTGCTGATAGGCACTAAATCAACTAATATATATATTAATATATATAATGTGTGTATATATATATATTTTCAATATATGTTCTCATTGTATTATACAATTTGAATATATATTAATATATATATAGAAAACTAGGAGAATGAATGGCTGACAGGTTGTAAACATACTTATATAAATGATATAAGCAACAAAAATGAGAATAGAAAGAAAATATAAAACTGGTATATATAAATTCTGAGCATGGGAATTGAATTTTTGCCATATATAATTAAAGCATATAGGTACAAGGAATATAATAACAATAATTCTTTTTTAAAAATTCTCATATTCCACATTTTCCATCTTATGCTTCTTTTCCAGTTTTTTCTTTAGTATTAGTGATACCTCAGATCTTTTATTCTTTAGATTTAAACGTTTGCCACTATCTTTCACTTCTTTCTACTGCTAATCATTCATTTCCAATGTAAGCAGTCCTGCGCTTGTTTTCTCAGAAAATCTCTAATGTTTTTGTCTTTAATTTCAATCTCTTGCAACCCAGTTAGGCCTCATTCACTTACTCTCTCCATAATGGCCTGACATAGAAAGTGGATCTGTAATTATTTGTCATGTGGATTAATGTTAAATGATAAACACCAATAGCCTCCTACTTCTTTCAATAGTTCTTATCACTCTGTTTTATTTTTAACAGCCTGAAAATAGGCTTCAAATCTCCTTAATGTAAGAGCTGTTCTTCAGCGCTCACATAGATCACATTTCTCTGCAAGAACTTAGAATTCACCTATTCTAATCTCATTCTTCTGTGTCATCCTTGAATGAGCCTCTATTCTACCAGTTTTATGAGATAATCATTTTTATCCTCATTTAACCTATCAGAAGACAGGAAATTAGTGTCTCAATGCTTGTCACAGACTAGTGCATGGTAAAACCAGCCTTTGAGTCCAGGTGAGCCAACCACAGAGACTCCCAATAGGCAAATTGCTAATGAAGACTATAAATGAATGAGCTAAATTTGCTTTATAGGGCTCTCCCTCAAGGCAGGGAATCAGAAAACACATGCCTAAAAAAACAATTTAGAAGCAAGAAATAGGACACTTGTAATTCAGAAAACAATGCAAAAATGTAGAAGTGCTAAACAAAATGTTACAAGGAAAAAGTGGACCCAGCCAAGTACAAGAAATAGAGGAAATGTTTTTAGTAGCAAAAAGAAACCTGAAAGCCAAAAGGAGCAAGTCCCCAAGCAAATAGCACATTGCCCCTGAATGTTCAAGACACAGAGAATAGCAGCAATAGATCTACATTGCTAGGTGATTGGATTTATTTCTGATTTTAGATTTTGTAAATGTCAATTTTGATATAATTTTAGATGTGTAGAAATGTTGCAAAAAAGTAAATATTTGCAAAAATAAAAAAGTAAATATTTGCCAATTGTCAACATTTTTGGCTCTTTTATTTATCATCTTCTATTTATCTATGCACACATATGTAAATGTATGAAAGTATATGCATATATATGTTTGTTTTTTCTGAAACACTTGAGAATAAGTTACAGTTTTCATAATCCTTTATCCATAAATATGTTAGTGTGTGTTTCTTAAAAACAGGATATTCTCTTTTATGACTAAAGTACAAGTACCAAAATTTGGAAATTTAACATTGATGACATTGATAACAACATCCACAGCCCCAAGTCAAACTTTACCAATTGTCCTAATGTCCTTTTCAACCTAGAATGGTTCTTTAACCATTTTTGTTCTTTCATGAACTTGACATTTTTAGGAGTACTAGCAGATGATTTTGTAATCTGTCCCTCAATTTAGGTTTGTCTGATGTTTTCTTATTATATTTGGATCAAACGTATTTAAAATTTCTTTTGGCAAGAATATTGCAGATGTGAAGTGATCTTGGTGCACCATTAACAGGAAGCATATGATGTCAGTTTGCCTCATTATCGGTGATATTCAGTTTGATCACTTAATTAAGTTTATGAAAGCCGTGTTCTTCCCCGGTAAAGTTACTATTTTCCCTTTCCCATTCATCATTTGTCCAGATATACTTTTGGGGTTCTGTAATACCTTGTTCATCAAACTTTCCTATTTTTAGTATCTATCCACTGATGATTTTTGTCTTAATCAACTATGACTATGTTGGTGAAGAATATAATTTTCAAATCCCATCATTTTTCTGTATTTATTAGTTCAGATTTCATGATGAGGAAAAGTTCTCTCTTCTACCTCATTTATGTACGTGTGTATGTATGTATGCATTTATTTTTAATTATTGATTGAATTTTAATATCCTCTCAGGGATAAGGCATGAGGTCTTGGGATTGTGCAAAGTTTTGACATTGGAACTGAAAATATATTTGAGACTCTCCAAGCACCGGATCTTTAACTTTAGGGAAACCAGAAAAATCTGAATATTAGTCAGGGAAAATGGCCAAAAGATTTTCTCTACCCAGGACTCTGTATAAATAAACTTTTTGTAACAGATAATAAGAATTAAAAATATGCATGCTTATGCTAGTTATAGATTTGGGGATTGACTTTGTATAATCTGCATTGTACAGAAATATCCAAACTTCGAAAGTAACATGTAATTGTTACTAGTCTAATGAAATCCCTGAATTCCATGGAATATGCCAGTGAACAACACACTTCCGTAATTATGGCAGTAGAGTGTTCCTGAAGGAAAACAATAACAATTTCAAAAACATTAACAGTAAACAAACATAATGGAATCAGAAAATACAACAACAGGAGTATTAATAAGCCCCAAGAATCCCTTATAGTAAATAAATGTTTAAAGTAACTAAAGATAGAAAGAATGGAGATGACGAGCAAAACATT
Source organism: Halichoerus grypus (assembly GCF_964656455.1). Classification (NCBI taxonomy): domain Eukaryota; kingdom Metazoa; phylum Chordata; class Mammalia; order Carnivora; family Phocidae; genus Halichoerus; species Halichoerus grypus. The sequence continues at coordinate 24,357,950 of NC_135715.1, forward strand.
TTATACCATGAGAAATATAAACAATATGAAAAAGAGCTTCAAAAAAATGAAAAACAGAGCCATTTGAAATAAAATGGCAAATGACTGATCAGAAAACACATTATACACCTAGCAGACAACTGGAAGATGGATCAGAGGACATTAACCTTAATGAGCACAGATAGAAAAATGATGTTAAAATGTGAAAGAGAGTTTAAGAGACAAGAAAAAGAGAATTAGCAAAAGAGATCACTGCTACAGGGAAAAGGAAAGGTTTTAAACATTCAGGTTAAACTAGAACTAGATGTATAACTTTGTCAAATAAAACAAATGTGGACTTAAGTAAGGACGGGCTTTAATGGAAAGGATGATGGCAATGGAGGAAAGGGATGAAGAGGGGAAGGGGGATTATTGTAACAGAGAGGATGCTCTGACCATGCAGTCTACAAGTGATTCTTTTCTCTGACAGGGAGGATTAAACAAGACTAGAAAGAACCAGGTGTGAGGGAGTAGGTGGCATGATCAGACAGTTGATCAGGAGAAGTCTTATGGCTAGTCAGTTCCCAAGATGGACTATTGAGGAGGGGCTGTATGCTGGATCAGGCTGAGCATGGGTCAGAATTCTCTGGGAGAAGAGAAGAAGCTTCATCAAAGTTTAGTCTAGTCAGGTGTTTTGTCCAAATTGGTCAGTGGACACAAACTTTTAAACTAATAATTTATGATGCAAAGAATGTAGTTTGGAGGATATGTGTTTGGCTTTATCATAGGCAAACAAGGGAAGAATCTTTGAGTCTTACCTAATTCATACTGGGAACATAAAGGATAGTGGCATTTCTTTCTTTTTTTTTTTAAGATTTTTATTTATTTATTTGACAGAGAGAGACACAGCGAGAGAGGAACACAAGCAGGGGGAGTGGGAGAGGGAGAAGCAGGCCTCCCGCTGAGCAGGGAGCCTGATGTGGGGCTCGATCCCAGGACCCTGGGATCCTGACCTGAGCCGAAGACAGACGCTTAATGACTGAACCACTCACTGGTGTCCAGGATCATAGGACTCTGATAACATTCAACATTGTAAATTTTAAACCAGTATAAGAAAAAAAAGGAAATGCAGAAATACACAGTAGTTTATGCTTAAGGGCAGTGTGAGCAAGAAAGGCAAAACATAATGCAATATTTCCTGTTCAATAAACTTTTATCTAGTAGAGGTTGTGCACTGCGTAACATTGAAAATCCATGAGTCGAATAGATAATCCCTATAACTTCAAAGGGTATCTCATCTAATGTGGGATTTTTTTGAGTCCTATTGCATAACTCCTATAACGTAGACATAAATTAAAAACTTTTGTAGCCCAGAGGGAAGAATAGTTTTCTTAGATGTAGGACACAAAAATACTTCCTGAATGAGGTATATTTGTGTTGCTTCAATCTAGTAAAGCTTGGTTCTTTTCAAATTGCTGTCACATATATAATCTCACCTGAAAATCATAGAACATCAAGGCTTAATCATAACAGGCATGGTTTTTCTCATTTTACGGTTAGAAAAATATGGCCAATTAATGATAGAATTAATTCACCAGACTCCAGTTTGGTTGACTGCTAATATAGTAACTTTTTTCCTACTCTCCTATATTATATTCTAAGGGTAGTCAAGAGATTAGTGAGATCATGAAAGAAGTGGATCTTCCTTAGGACGGAAAGGAAAATTAAGAAGAGGAAGAAGAGAACTAAGAAATTTAAAAAGAGTTAAGGTAGAAATATATACCACTGAGCCTAGGGTTTAGGAAGAAAACTAATGAAAAAATCTGTAAGATGGATATACCCTTGAATATGGCCTTACCTGGAATACTAGAATTTACTCTTGTGCAATGGAGTGTCTGAACATTTCTGGCAATCTTTTCTGTCAAAGCTACCCCCAAATCAGTTTCTCTTTAGAAACCTTGATTTTCACCCTGGTCTGTCCACTTTATTTCTCTTTTAGTACATCATCAATTTGAGTTTTCTTTAATCTGAATTTTAATTTTATTCTGTTTTTTAGTCACTTGTATTTTATTTTCTTTCCAAATTTATTGAGGTATAATTGACAAAGACTGTATGGTTAAGGTGTGCAATGTGATAATTTGATATACCCATACTTTGTGAACTGATTATCACCATCAAGCCAATGAACAATCCATCACTTCACATAATTATTTTATTTTTTTTAACACGTGTGGTGAAAACACTTAAGATCTACTTTCTTAAGAAGTTTCAAATATAAAATGCAGTATTATTAACTACAGTCACCATGCTATCCATTAGATTCCCCAGAACTTGTCATCTTATAGCTGGAAGTTTGTACCCTTTGACCAGAATCTTTCTATTTCCCCCACACCCCAAAAAGAACTTGTATGTGTGTATGCATATATAATATATGCATTCATTTGTGTATACACATATATATCTACAATGATATATTCAGAAATAATGCAAATAACGATGAAGGGCCTGCAGTAGATACTGAGACACTTAACATGCTGATTATTGTGCAGTTTTAATGGTTTATCAAAGTTATCTACTAATAAAGAGAAATACAAATGCAATACTGATATAAAATAAAACATTGCAGATTTTATAGAAAATGAATCTTTTCCTTTTTTTAAAGAATTCTTGTTTCATCTAATAATGAGATGATTTTCAGTGACTTGTGAAATTATTCAAGCTTGTGAGAACATCTCATCATTTACATGATTGCACGTTAAGGAAACAAATTTGATTAATAATATTCAAGGCTGGGCAGTGTCATTAGATTAAAAAAAAGTCATCACCTTTTGAAACAATCTTCTAGATTATTTTTGTTTATTAGAATATGCTCTATTCAAGAAGGTAAGTTAGACATTAATTATGTATTGATAAAGGTAGGCTTGCAATAAAAAATGAAATGTTCACTTAAAACATTTCCCTTTTTTTCCTGGATAAACATCAAATTCACTATATCCTTCTCACTATAGCTACAATCACTGTAGTAAAAGCCAAAAGAAAAGAGAAAAAATTATTTTTCAATAAAAACCTATAGTGTCACATACAAAAAGTTGAAACAATATGCATAAGTTTAGTTGTCACCATGTGAAGGACTTGAAGGAGCTATAATTGAAACATCCTGAAAGGAACTGATACTCTAATTTGCCAATAGTTTGTGGTAGACACACTAGCTGGAAGAGGCAGAATATCAATCTTTTTTTTTTTTTTCAAAATGAGTTGCTTTATTTGGATTATGTAAGTACAGCAAACGACAGAATATCAGTCTTAAGGAATACGCATAAAGGGGAGATCTTAAGTGATCCAAGAAAACAGGATGCTGACGAGTGCCAAATACTTTATATGGTAAATTGAAAATGTTGGCAATTATTTTCCTATAGATGCCCTGGGATTCTACTACATAAATGGGAAAATGAAACCCAAATGGGCAAATAACAATGTTTTCTCATATTACACAGTACTGTAATAATTTTAAAAAACCTATTACCTAACCTTTAACCTAAGCATAGTATCGTGTAAAAGTTAGGTGCTAATTAATTTGAAATGAGTTAACAAATACTGACTAAGCAATGGTATGTTCTATGCTTACTACTACACAGGTCCCAAAGACATAGAATGTAAAACAAACCCAGTGTCCAAACCTTATAATCTACTGAATCAGAGAAGGAATAAATGCATTAGATGGTTAACAGTGCTGCAGTTATTAAAATGATATATATATATATATAAAGACCTCTGTTGCTTTGTCCGTATCCCCTGCAATCTCTTTTAAAGTTGATGTGCCTGTCCTCCATCTTTCAGGAGTCTATTTCTACTGGCTGGCCTCTTCCATCTTTGGGAGATTGCCCTTGTGCTGCTGAAGCTGCATGACTCAAAGAGAAGCATGGAGCCAAAAATGATGGGAGGCACATCCCACCCCCATTTTGACTTTACTCCCCCAGAGTACCCAGGTGTCACTAAACACTGAACGACTGCTATAATATTATGGAAATTCATCTCATTTAATAGAGATGGGATAAACTCTGCAGTATGTTTTCCATGCCAGAGATCCCTAGGGTATCCAAGTGAAGCTGTGGGTTCATCTCAAATAACACTTTTGCTTGACTTTTTCCATTTTCATACAATTTTTTTGTCTCAGAAGCTGGTCTAAGAAAATAATTGTAAGAGATATTATATGATAGTAAATTATTAATTGAAAATAATTAAAAAAAAAATACTGATGCCTCAGAAGAGAGAGACATCATTGGGGGCTGGAAGAATAGCCTAATTTTCATAAGGGAGAGAAGATTTTGTGCTTGAAAAATGGATAGGGTCAGGACCGGTAGAGGAAATGAGCTATTCTGGTACAGGAAGCAATGTAACTATAGTCACCATGCTATCCATTAGACCCCCAGAACTTGTCATCTTATAGCTGAAAGTTTGTACCCTTTGACAAATACCTTTCTATTTCCCCCACACCCCAAAAGAACTTGAATGTGTGTATGCATATATAATATATGCATTCATTTGTGTATACACATATATACCTACAATGATATATTCAGAAATAATGCAAATAACCATGAAGGGTCTACAGTAGTGCTTAAGTTTTTTTTTTTTTTTCTTTTTTTTTTTTTTTTCCAGAGTAGAACAATTCCGCTAGAGTAAAAGTTGATGAGTGGTGATTTGCCTACAAATAGATTATAGAGGTTCTTAAATCAGAAAAAGAATTTGAGTTACAAAGGCCAGTACTATATAACCTAAAATATGTTCTCTAGCATTGGAGGAATTATTTAATACTTAGGAATAAAGGAGTGTTATAATTACAGCAGTATTTTAAGATTCATCTAGCAGTGGCGTGCTATATAATTTGAAAGACAGAGAGGTGAGACAGAACAATTTGAAACCTAATACCAATGTGCAAAGATGAAGTTACTGATGGACCTAAGTGTAGAAGAGCCAGGTTGGGAGTGGGGAAGCATTCTTGGGAATGGAAATGAAAGGTAATTATAATAACCAATGCTCTAAAATGTTATTTAGAATCATATACAAAGTTCTATGATTAACTTGATGGGAGGTGGGGGATGTGTGAACAGGTTTTAAAAATAGGAGTAAAAATGAATCCAATGAGACACTTTGATTCTTAGAGACTAAGTAATTAATAGCATCATCATGAGAAATAGGCATGCATAATATCAGAGTTCTAACGAAAAGAACACAGAATGAGGATTTAAGATTGTGCATTTTAATGCTAATTATGTATCCAAACCCTCAATATAATCTTAGATAAATCATGATTTTTTTTAGACTTTAAAAATCCATCCTTAGATAATTCTGAAGGCCATATTAGTTGTCAAATTATCTTCTAATTTTTATATTATGGTGAATATTAAGAATTTTGACTTAGATTTTCTAGAATGTAGAAATTATCTAGATTTATCTAGAATGTAGTTGCAAAAAATATGGAAGTGATCCTGAGAAGGTTGTATTAGGGCAGGGGTTCTCGCATAGGATTTTGATAAAACCTGGAGACATTTTTGGTTGCTACAACCAGGGAACTGCTACTGGTATCCAGTGAGTAGAGACCAGAGATGCTGCTTAACATTCTATAAAGTACCTGACAGCCCTCACAACAAAGAATTTTCTGGTTCAAAATGTCAATAGTGCTTAGATTGAGGAACACTGGGCTAGATATCATCATCTTATATTAGAAGCATTAAAGTTTCCTATACAGACAGACCAAACCAATGAAGAGTGGTGGTTTCAAATCTGCCTCATATTCTTGCTTTTATTACATAGGTTCTAATTATCTACTTAATCTTACTTGTATAGTTGTAAGTCACTATTCATAGCATGCCAAATTATAATCTCCATGCATTCACTATTATCTACTCAGTGCTTAGTATAGTGTCTAACCAGTGTTGGACAAGGAAAATATAGTTGTGAAATAAGTGAAGAAAAGAATAATATAATTTTATTATGATTAATATTGTAATTATTTTTATTTAAATTCAATTAGCCAACATATAGTACATCATTAGTTTCAGATATAGTGTTCCATGATTTATCAGTTATATATAACAGACAGCCACATTCAGAAGAATGAAACTGGACCATTCTCTACACCATACACAAAGATAAACTCAAAATGGATGAAAGATCTAAATGTGAGATAGGAATCCATCAAAATCCTAGAGGCGAACAAAGACAGCAACCTCTTCTAGTACAGATACTCTGGAAAACAATATGGAGGTTCCTCAAGAAGTTAAAAATAGAGCTACCCTATGACCCAGCAATTGCACTACTGGGTATTTACCGCAAAGATACAGGTGTAATGAAAAAAAGGGGTACTTGTACCCCAATGTTCATAGCAGCAATGTCCACAATAGCCAAACTGTGGAAGAGGCCGAGATGTCCTTCAACAGATGAATGGATAAAGAAGACGTTGTTTATATATACAATGGAATGTTACTCAGCCATCAGAAAGGATGAATACCTATCATCTACATCGATGTGATAGAACTGGAGGGTATTATGCTAAGTGAAATAAGTCAATCAGAGAAAGACAATTATCATATGGTTTCACTCATATTTGAAATATAAGAAATAGCATAGATGATCATAGGGGAAGGGAGGGAAAACTGAATGGGAAGAAATCAGAGAGGGAGACAAACCATGAGAGACTCTTGACTCTGGGAAACAAACTGAGGTTGCAGAAAGGGAAGTGGTTGGGGGAATGGGGTAACTGGATGATGGGCATTAAGGAGGGCACGTGATGTAATTATTTTTTAACTTACTTCCAAGATGGTGTACATGTTTTCAGGAATAAATATTAATTATGTATTCAAATATTAGGTATTTATATGCTAATTAATGAGTGATGCAATGCACATATTGGATGTCCTCCATACATTTTTTTTTTAATGAATACTTATGGTATGGGGCAGTTGGAGAAGGAGACTTAGGGAATTATATTTTCATATGAAGACATTTAAAGGCTAAAAAGAGGAAATAGTTGACTTAATATTAACTAGTCATCAATATCTTAATCCCAGTTTTGTTGATATGACAGCATATTATCATTTTTATTTGTATACTATGAACTTTTGTAGACATATTGATAGTAAAGGTGAAAATGAACTCCTATAGCCAATATCTGTTTGATGCTACCACTAAAATATTTAATAAGCATCTCAATCTTAGCATGCTTAAAACAGAACCCATGTTCTTACCCATCTTGGGACATAGCATCACCCTAGCTCTCTGGAGCTCAAGCTCAAATTTAAATATTATTTTACTCTTTCCCTCTACCTACAATCCAAAGAAACAATACCTTTTTTTTTTTTGTAAAATACAGAAGAAATCAATTTGCTTCTCTCCATCACTGTTGTTCATCTCGACATTAAGATACTGCTGTCTACACTGTGCATTACTACAGTAGCATCTTACCTGGCCTCCCTGATTTCACACTTAGTTCCAACTCCCCATTCTCCATACAGCAACCTAAACAATTTAGAAAAATCACAAGTTACTTTATGGCATTTCTGCTTAAAGATCTACAACTCTTCTGATTTATTTAGTGCAAACTCATTAGTACAGCACAATGGATTTTTTGGCTGCCTTTCTGGGATCATTTTCTATCTTTTCCATGGAGGATTCCTACAGTTCTGGAGAAAGTGACTCTACCAGGGCAGGATCATGAAACTAAAAAGTAAAAGCAAAAGGTCCTGTCAGCTCATGTTACATCCATGAGCACAAGGATTAATGAGGAGAAGGTATACTATTTAAGCCTATCTAATCAAAGTGAATTTATGACCAAAAGTATTTTAAAGCAGTAGGCATTAAACATTGTGATCTCAGGACTCCTTTGCACTCTTAAAAAGTGTTGGGCATGGGTTGCCTAGGTGGCTCAGTCATGTAAGCATCCAACTCTTGGTTTAGGCTCAGGTCAAGATCTTACGATCATGAGATCAGCCCCACCTCGGGCTCTGGGCTCAGTGCTCAGCACAGACTCTGCTTGAGATTCTCTCCCTTTCCCTCTCCCTCTCCTCCTCTGCCCCTCTCCCCACTCACATGCACACACTCTCTCTCTAAAATAAATAAATAATATTTTTTTAAAAAAAAGTGTTGTGTACTCCACAAAACTTTTGCTTATGTGGATAAATCTATCAATGTGTGAATTATTTTTAAATAACATTAGTAAACTAATGACTTGTTAACATGAATAATTTATAAAAGTAACCATTTTCTAAAACAATATACTGAGTGAAAGAATGGCATTGTTTTACATTTTTGCAAATCTCTATAACATCTGGCTCAATGACAGACAAATTCTCATATCTGCTTCTGTATTCAATCTGCTGCAATATATTTTTTTTTTTAACTTCATGGAGAAAATGTGAGCTCATCAGAATGTGCAACTAGTAAAGAATGAATATGTCAATAGCCTTTCATATAATTGTGTATAGCCTGTTGATACTACACCAAAACTCAACCAGTGGCCATTTCTTAAAAGTTAATTGCAGTGTGGAATCTAAAAAGCATATCAATAAATTTTTCATTATCTATTCTTTATTTAAAAATCCAATGGTGGGACTCCTGGGTGGCTCAGTCGGTTAAGCATCTGCCCTCGGCTCAGGTCATGATCCCAGGATCCTGGGATCAAGTCCTACATTGGGTTCCTTGCTCAGTGGAGAGCCTGCTTCTCCCTCTGCCTGCAGTTCCCCCTGCTTGTGCTCTCTCTCTGTCTCTCTGACAAATAAATAAATAAAATCTTTAAAGAATGAAAAAATAAAAATACAATGGTCTATATATAGCACCTGGATTAGAGCTGTTATTCATACAAGATTTTATAATATCATGCATTGGTCATATAAGAAATAATGGTTTACTGGTTTTTGCAGATCTTCCAAATGTTAGTGTATTTTATTACAATGTCAAAAATTGCATATATAAATATTATCACAGATTTTAGAAATGGCTCTATGTGCAAGTTTCATTCTTATTGTGGCAGATACAAATTCTCTAAAATTTACTTGAAAGTGTAGGTTTTATCATTGGCCACAAATACTGCTAATTACCTTAAATAGATAGTTTCACTTAGGTTCATATTCTGAATAACCATAGTTTTCCTGCCAGTCATTCTTTCAATTAAAAATTGTATTCCATGATTAAAGAGGAAGTTCAATTAAAAAATTTAAAAATCCCTCAAGTGCTTTTCCTTGAGACAATCATCATACTTTGGTTTACAACAGAAGAGTTTTAAGAATATTTTCCTTATTTAAACAATCAGAATATTTTTTAAAAGTTACATAGCCAATGCTTGAGATTTAAGAAAATTAGTATTTTTTTACTACTCCATGGACATTCTTAATGGAAACTGGCACTTTGTTACCACAATCGCATGGCACTGAAGAATACAAGGACTATTTATACAATTTGACTTTACTGCCTCGATTTTTACAAAAACATCAGCAGATTAACCAGCTATTGTTTTTGTATCATTAGTGCAAATGTCAAAATAATACAAAGGGAAAATAATGTCTTTGCATTGTTTTAAAAATCTTCTTAAAAAAAAAAAATCTTCTTGACTTTGCACATTCCCAGGGCCTGGGAAAAGCTGTCCTAACCATTCCCATTGACTATATACCCCTATATACCATTGTGTATTAGCCACTTATTGCTTACCTTCTCTCCTTTATTCACGACAGACTTTCATTCTGTTCTTCTAATACTTATCATTACACATGTTGTTCCAACTTTCTAATACTCTGTCTACTGACCTTTTGTATTGTTTTCTACTCATAAATTAATTCTCAAGCCAAATGCTACATCTTCAGAGAGATCTCCCTTGATGGCCACACCTTCTATTCCTCTTCATGTTTACAAAGCACTTTTCTATGACTTTACTCTCTTTTCATCCCAACATTTGGAATAAGATTTGGCACATAGTGGGTACATAATTAGCACTTATTGAATAAGTTAACAAATTTGTATTAAGAACCACTTACTTGACTAGCTGCTCTATTTTAATAAATATTTAATTTTTATAAAATTTAACTAGTAACATTTATTTTGGCACCAAAAGAAAAAAAAAAAAAAAAAACCACAGTATCCCTCTCACTCTCTATTCACCTGTTCTAAGGATGGTTTCAGTTTATTCTCTTAAATCCCATCTTTATCCTAAAAATATTATAGTTTCCAACTGTCCAGAAGTGATACTTTCTTATAACTAGAAGAAACATTTTTTTATTGCTTCTTCTGTTGGTTTACTTGTTCAATAGATGGGAGGGGGGAGCGTTTAAATGTACTTGACACTTGCCACAAAATTTTGATGTAGAGGGTGATGAATTTTGGGCAGGGAAAAAGTAGAAATTATGTCCTCCTATACAAAATATTATAATAAAATAGACATTTTTCTTAGCTGTTAAAATAATTCACTTCTTCCAGCATGTAAGAGAAACAAGCTTACTCTAGTAGTGGTGGGTATTAGATATGATTCATTTCAATGTTACTATTAAGTTGATTTTTTTTCTTCCATTTCATTTACTTTGTTAATTAACTGAAGGGTGGATGAATGGATCAGGTAACACAAAAAAGAACTGAAAACAGAAATTCTAACCATATTAAAAAATGGTTTGTGACTGTCACAAACTGCTAGGGAAAAAAAGACCATAGTCTGACACAAATTACATCCTACACACTAATTTGCATTCATTATAATGGCATATAGGTCCTAGGCTCTATTGGATCTGAGTAAGAGGAGCGATTATCTAACCACTCACTATTGTTTGATGGCAGTTGTCCTATTCCAGTGAAACTAGAAGTAAAGTCGTTGTTATTTTTGCTAGATAAGGCAAGACAAAGCAAATCAACATCTGCGGTCTTACCTCAGTCATGTGTGCCTTGTTAGAGAAGAAATAATGCTGCTGGTACTCTACAATTCCCATCTCTGCAACAAAAGGCACAATGATTTTTTGCTGTACAAAAATAGTTGCTCTTAGTCTTGTCGTACAAAACCATTTAGCACAGCTGATTTGGTATTATGTCACTAAAATTTCAAATAGAATAACTGTATTCTCATGCCAGTATCAGGCTGCATTGTGAATTTCTTTTCTAGTTTTTATTGTTTTGCACTCATGAAAGAAGGGTGGGAAGAAAAGGAAATATGTATGTACACACACACCCCAAATACTTCTAAATAATTCAGAAAGCTAAAAATCTTGTGTTTGCTAGCAAACAAGCAATGCTAACACTTACATACTCTATTTTCTCTGCTTCACTTCATCAGATAAAACCAAACCGGACACTCTGAGTTATAGTTTATGTGCACTGCATAGGGAATTAGCCCTGCAGTTTCCAGGGACAACAGCAAAAATTGTGTGCTGGATTTCTTTTGTGTGATGCAAAGTGACTCTTAAATATTTCTAAGTAAGCTGGTTTAGGGAAACTGAAATATTTCTTAAGAGGTTAAAGGGGGGTAAGACATTGTTTGGGGTTATTTCATAATAATCTTCTGTTAGGACCTTTGTTTTACAGAATGATTCTTTTTTCTATTTGTAGTTTCAAACTCAAAATAATTATTGAGAATACATAGTTATATGCCCAAAGAGAACAAATAATTTTCCCTTTATGATGTTTAAGCAATTAGAACGAGTTAAGTGCTGACAATGTGCAAGCTTTTTTCTTTATAATTTGAGGTTTAGAAGAAATTTGTATGTGTTTTTTATAAGCATTGTGATTTTCCTTTTTTTAAAAAATTAAGTCTAAAATTGCCTATTTTGAAGGAAATAAAAGCAGCTAACATAAATTGATTGTCTGTAAGGCGCTAGGAGATTTTACAATAGTGAGGTGTTGTATGAAATAGGCATATTTCCTTCTTTTCACAGTTGAAGAATTAAGTTTAAAACGGTAAATAATTTTCCTGTTAACTGGCCAGGGTAGGGCTGGGTCTGCTCTGACCTCAAAGCACCTGCTCAATGAAAGCCTTACCCAGTCTTTTCTCTTTTTGGAATCCAATTAGTGATTCATAAATGCTCTCTCTCTTCATTACCAAAGTATTCCTGAAGTAAAGAATGAAAAGACAATGAAGATAATTATAGATTACCAAAAAAAAAAAGTCATAATAACAAATCTAACATAATGGGTAAGGTTTAGCAATAAGAATTACGAATTTAAAACAAAACAAAACAAAAAAAACAATGACTTCTGGTATAGTATTTAAAACCACAGTGTAGCTATTACGGAGCGGGGGCGGGGGGAGAAGGAAAGAGAGAGAGAAAATAGTATATACAAATATTTACTTAGTACATGTAAGTGTATAATACATATATAAGATTACAGGTTAGACTTCCAAAGACTACTGGAGAATGTTTGCTCCTTTTGTTTAATTTTGTAGACTTTACAAATTGTGTGATTTGGTAGCCTTCCAGGTTTCGGTATTGTTAGGCTTTCTTTATTTGACAACATATATTTCTCTAGCAACTGCTGCTTTACTTGTTACAATTCTGTATCTCTCTTTGCCCTAATTAAAATATATATATACACTTACTTCATTCTAAAAATTCTTTTTGAAATGAGGCAGATAAAAATAACATGACTTTTAAAATATTTTTTCCAACTGTATTCACATTTAGAGAGCAATCCTTAGTAATCTGAGTATCACATACTTAGTGCTATTTTGCATACAATGTTAATGATCCCAAATAACTTTATGATGTCAGGTTGTAGCATTACCAATTAGACCTAGTTTTGGTTATGTCTTTTTCCATTTTTATCAGAATTTCTGAGTTTAATCTTGGCTTTGATCTCAAATCAACAGCAGACAACAAGAATAGATATAGAGCTATGGCTGGTACTGAGGGCTATCTGAGGATGAAGAGAAGGACAAACTTTGTACAAGTCATGTATTTGCTTAGAATCCACTTTGTGGGCGCCTGGGTGGCTCAGTTGGTTAAGCAACTGCCTTCGGCTCAGGTCATGATCCTGGAGTCCTGGGATCGAGTCCCACGTCGGGCTCCCTGCTCAGCGGGGGGTCTGCTTCTCCCTCTGACCCTCTTCCCTCTCGTGCTCTCTGTCTCTCATTCTCTTTCTCTCAAATAAATAAATAAAATCTTTAAAAAAAAAACTTTATAAAAATAAAAAGAAAGAATCCACTTTGTTTAAAAGCAGCATAATTTATCACTGTCCTAATAACCAGATAATACAGAGACTTCTTTAGTGCTGAAAAAAAATACATTTTTTGGATATAGACACTAATTTCTATAGAAATATACATTGAATAACGAGAATCTAAAACTTAAGATTGGTACAATTGGTACAATAAAATAAATAATAAATTTGTATAAATGATAAAAACTCTTGAATGTTACCTAAATAATCAAACCATTGTGAAAGTATTTGATAAGGCATAAAAATTATGAAATATATTGCTTTACAATGATCTTTCAGACTGCTCTAAATAAAATTAAGTAACTGATATTAAATAGCTATAAATTAAATTGTTGGATTTTAGAAAAATGGGGCAAGTATTCCTCAGAATGTATATAAAGTGTATTGTGTTTCAAAATAAAATATTGGCATTTTTCAATAATACTTTTTATCTCTACTGAGAATATAGCTTTTATTTAAATTTTATTTAACTATGATAATTAGTTTAATACTAGTATCTAAAATACCTACAAATTCTCCTGCACTGTTGGTGGGAATGCAAACTGGTGAAGCCACTCTAGAAAACAGTATGGAGTTTCCTCAAAAAGTTAAAAAAGAAAACTACCCTATGATCCAGCAATTTACTAGGTATTTACCCAAAGAGTACAGAAATACTAATTCAAAAAGATACATGCACCCTGATGTTTATAGCAGCATTATCTACAATAGCCAAATGATGGAAACAGCCCAAGTGTCCATTGGCTAATTCTAAAGAAGTGGATAAAGAAGTGGAATGGAATATTACTGAGCCATAAAAAAGAACAAAATCTTGCCATTTGTAATGACATGGCTAGAGCTAGAGAGTATTATGCTAAACAAAATGAGTCAGTCAGAGAAATAGATATACCATATGATTTCATTCATATGTGGAATTTAAGAAACAAAACAAAGAGGGATAGGGAAAAAAAGAAAGTGAGAGGCAAACCAAGAAACACACTTAACTATAGAGAACAAACTGATGGATACCAGAGGAGAGGTGGGTGGGGTAATGGGTGAAGTAGGTGTAGGGGATTAAGGAGCGCACTTTTTGTGATGAGCACCAGGTTTTGTATGGAAGTGTTGTACACCTGAAACTAAGATTACACTATATGTTAACTAACTGGAATTTAAATAAAAACTTTTTTTAAAAACACCTACAAATTCCATGAAAATTAACATAAATAAATGGATAGTTTCTGAATGATCTACATTATACATAAGCAGAAGATATATATTATTGACTTATATTAGAAAAAACAGATACAATAATTCTAGAATATTGGACCATTTGTTAATTTAACAATGATATACCTACAATCTACTACACACAAAGGTGCTGGATTTTGTCTATCATTACTTAAGTGCTTCCCTTTTAAGCTCTGATATGGGGGCCAAAATGAAAACAGACACAAAGTGAAATGAAATATATTATTGAAATAAATGCATTTTGTCTTTCTCCTAAAGTTTCAAATGCATTCATATTTCTGTTGCTACCATACACAAAGTGTAATTTCAAACTATTTTCACCTAATTAGGTGAACAAAGATATAATCATTTAAAGATGTTTTATTTTGATAGTTATTAAATTATTATGTTTAATTCTGTACTAAACTCAGTTTAAAAACTAATAAATTATTCACCGAAGTAGAAGGGTACCCACTTAATAGGCAAAAAAACCCAAAAACACATGCAGAAAAAAACAACAGCAACAACAAAAAACCCCATGTAATAGGAATATGAGTTAGAAAATATGAAAATAAAATTCCTTCAACAATAATGACAAAAATAAAATCCCTAAAAATCAATATAATAATAGATACATGAGACTTATATTAAGGAAATAAAGATAAATATTTTTGTAGAATACAAAATAAGTCTTGCACATAGTAAAAACAGAACATGTTCCTCTTGCAACAGAACTGTAGCAAACAGGAAAGCTTCCCCAGATAAAAATCACTCAAGCAAAGCAGAGAGACATTTATTCAAATTGCATAAAGAATGATGATAAAGTATCCATTTTCCTGAATAGTATGATATACAATAAGAATAACCTAGTCTTTGTCCTTAGGAATTGTCAATTGCAAATTAAATAATATTTTAAAAAATATCTTTAAAGCTCTCCCTTTTTTCTCATCATAAAACAGAATTATAAGACTTATATTCTTACTGAGGATGTTTTGATGTGAACCATTCATCATTTATGATGATATCACAACTTGGGCAAGAATTTTTATTTGAAAACGCAGGAGAAATATCTTTTGGAAAGGAAAAAAAATCCATCACGCTTGGAAGGATGAACCTACCTTATCTGGCAATTCCTACTCCAAACACAAACTTCTATAATGTACGGTAAATGGCGTGCATTAGATTTCTCTTTCGTTATAATATTTAGCTTTATTTTATTTAAATATAAATGTAGAAATAGAGATATAAATATATAATTATCCTCAATAGTTGCCTAACTACTTTCATTCTAATGGTGTTGAATTATAGGTATTTCACTTTGTTTAAGAGATGCATGTCTATGGGGGTGAGATTGTGAGCAATGAATGATATGACTCAATGTGATGAGATGTGTTAACTGTGCCAGGTACTGCGCTTCAAAGAGCCTGGAGAGACCAGTAGTGCTCTCAGGTTCTGTGAGTTTCACATTAATAGGACATTCCTGCTACAACTGAAAGGTGGAGCAAGATCTTGGAAAAGTCTACCAAAGAGAGCAAGAAAAGGAAATTTAATTGACCAACTCCCTCCGACCTCCTCTTTATTGTTGGTTAAGGTTGATCCTGCCCTGCTGTGCTCTTCATCTGGCCCCGACTGGCCACTTAGAAAGTCAGATCCCATGTGCCCCGTTGCGGTGTTTCATCTAAATCTAATGTGGAAAGGCAGGCAGTGGTGGGTGCTAACCTTGATAGAGAAAGTAGAAGGCAATCTCAGCACATATGAGAAGGCATACCATGTTTATGTTTAGCATAAAATTTGTCTCAATATTATAAATAAAATCATTAAATAGATACCATTTCTGTGATCAGTATTTTTCCAAATATAAACTTGAAATTTTGCAGAAACATTATCAATTGCTAAAAACAAAGTAAAACAAGCTCCCTCTAGTGAAATATTCTTTCCATTTTTATCAAAATAATGACCAGTTTAATCATGTTAAATATGAATCAATTCATTTTATGTTTGTACTCAGTTGTATGAATTCTGATTGAAAAATTTTTAATAATATGAAAGTGAATAAAAGCCAGATTTTAAAGTTGATTAGGAAATTATGCTTTCAGATAAAATTTTATGAACATTTTTATCTCACTCTTCTTTTTGTCTTTGTCCATCTATCTGTCTTTCTCTGTATGTCTCTCTTTCTCAGTCCTCTGTCTCATGTGTGTGTTTGTATGTCTCTATATATATTGACTTTGAATTTAACAGATTTAAAAAAAAATTCTCATGGTTCCATCAATAATCTCTTTCAAATAGCTAAAATACTAAAGTAGTCATATCACTAAATTGAAAAAAAATGTTTGTGACTCTGGTGATTTTTATATACTTTAACAGAAAGAACTTTGTCCTAGGAAATGGGATAATCAATGCTTGTCCCCACTTTCCTCTTTAATTCAGTGTCTCATTTTGAATAGATATCTTAACTTCTCCTAGAAAAGTGGCTCAAGATAAAATAAGCACATTTATTTTTCTTCAAGATCCAAGATTGTATTCAACTGTATTTTGCAAACCGCAGGATCTATTTCCAGTTCATGTCTGAGATCCTAAATGAAATTCAGAAAAGGTCAGATATAAACTTCTCAGATGCCAAGTTTATTCTACTGATTGATCTAATAAGAATCAATTTCACTTTAAATAGTGATGAAAAGTATAAAACCTCAAAAAAATGTAATAATTTATTGGCTAAGTGCTGTGGATACATAATTTCACAAAAACTACAGTTCTTTATCCTTTTTCTTCTTATAAAATATATTCAAATAAGCATTAGTGGTATATAGAATCTAGTGAATATTTGTCTTTACATCTACAGGATATGTGATGGGAGAATTATTAGGTATGAGTGGATTTATCTCTGCTTCTGAGATGCTTTGGTCCAAAGTTCTCCAAACTTTTGGTCATGGATCCCTCCCTCAAAAAAAAAAAAAAAGAAGAAGAAGAAGAAGAAGAAGAAATAGCTCCACCTTTATATATGTAGTTGTGAATTTATTTATACACTGCTTATTAATATATCAAGTAAATGATAAACCATAAGAAGCATACATCTTTACAAAAATAATTAGAATTAGAAATTATTCTCATTTCCCATATTTCATTAAACCATTTCACACAAAACCTCAATGCACATACTCCAGTTTAGCCATTAGTGCTCCAGAGTGGTTATAAACCTCATATATTTATACATTCATTCATCAAATCAGTAAATATTTCCTGAGAAACTAAGGGAAGGGCATAATGATGAACACCAATTACCCATATATTCTAATACTCTTATAAGAATATGATTTGGGGGGCACCTGGGTAGTAAGTTGGTTAAGCGTCCCACTCTTGATTTCGGTTCGGCTCATGATCTCAGAGTCATGAAATCAAGCCCCACGTTGGACTCCTCACTCAGCAGGGAGTCTGCTTGAGAATTCTCTCCATCTGTCCCTCCCCCTGCTCTTGCATGAGCTCTGTCTCTCTCTCTCTCTCTCTCTAAAATAAATAAATAAAACTTAAAAGATAAAGAATATGATTCTCATATTATCATATACTCTGTTGTTATATAGTGTGAGCAAGAAAGAATACCTCTGACACTCAAGTAATCTATTCTGTCATATCTTGGTACTTCCCCACTCAATTTTAGAAACAAATGCAACAGTGACAAACTGAGAAGGCCATGGTGACCAGAGGACCAGATGTCACAGGGATGTATATCTTGGTCACCCCACCAGACTTATGTATAAGAACAATATTAAAATCAACATTTTAACAGATGAAGAAGTGGAAGTTAAGTAACTTACCTCCAATTACATTGGAATAAGTAGAAGTCATGGGAGATATACCCAAATAGGTGCATCCTAGAATATCTGTCCTTAACCACTATCCGGCTTCCAGAGGATGCTTTGACATCCGCCTGTGATGCATAGTACATGTGACTAACCTGTCATCTCATTCCTGGAACTCATTGCCCAAAATGAGTTCTACATTTGTATTAATAACCCTTTATGGCAATTCTGCTTAAAAAAAAAAAATACAGCCAAAACAAACAACAAAACAACTGCCTTAAATGTTCTAAAAGCAAGACAGTTCCTAACAGTAAAAGTCCTCCTGGATATGCAATCATGGACTTTTCACTGACTAACCTATTTGACAACCAACTGAACTTCTATCATGGCCCAGGGGCTGTTAGCAATCTAATTTTCACTCTGAAAGGAAAACAGATTCCACCAAACAAAGACAATAGGAAATGAACCATAATGATCCTGCCTATATGAGAATTTCCCTATGATTAGTATGCACATATTTTAGAAAAATATCACTAGATAGAATAGGTTTTCTGAACAACGGAAACATATTATTTTTCTCTAGGAGCAAATTGTATCCATGAGGATTATATTTCTATAATAAGAATAGGGTACATAAAAACTAGAACATCAGTTTATCTGAGTGTTACTTATACCAAGGTTTCCAGAGTGCCTGGAGGCCGTTTTGCTATGTATCAAACTTGAGAAGATAATCTAATGCACTTTGGGTAGAAAGCTTTACTGAAAGGGCAGATGGTCAGAATTCTCAGAAGGCATAGACCCGGGCATGCAGGGCACACTCTTGCAAGCAATAAAGACTCATTGCCAATGAAACCAGATGTCCCAGCATCTGTGTGTGCTTCCACTGAATGACAAAGATGAGGAAATGATAGCGTTGAACTCTCAGATTCCACGGTTCTGCAGCAAACAATACTAGAATTATGACTTTAGGCCTCTTCCTTTTGGATCCTGCTTTTTAATGCCTATTACCAGAGGTCTCAGGGAAGACAGGGATATTCAGGAAATTCTTTAAAATCCCCTGCGACCCAAGTTTATAAGACTTTTCTACAGTAGGAGAGGTGGTAAAGCCTAGAATAGACTATTCTATCCTTTTTGTATCTATCTATCTGTCATCTGTCTATCATCTATCTATCATCTATCATCTATCTATGATCTATCACAGACATACTCAATCCAATGCATTGCAGTTCTAATCTTCTGGTTCACCAGGCCTGGGGAGATCCAGGGGCTCTATAGAGGAACCCTTGATAAGCCCTTGGTGCTCAGAAGCAGAACAGAATACCAGGAAAACCCTGAAATTCTGTCTTTAACCAGCCTCCCACATTGTTCTTGCCCAATGCCCAGGCTATCTCAAAATAAGCAAAGCCAATGGAGATCATGGAGTTTCCCACTTGAAATCAGTGATCAATGAGAAGTCGTTCTTGACAGTCCAGGCATTCATACCATAGCCATCTGGTATCATTCACAGAATAGGATATGGCCTTTGGAATGGGGTTCAGAGGCTGGGATCTGGAGCTTAGAATTTCAAGTTAGAACAAAATGGTGACTAGAACTCAAAAGAATGGCAAACATTCATTTGAAGGAATAAGGTCATTAATTTAGAATGAGACTAGCAAGTTTATTTTACGCTAAAACCTAGTGAAATTAATAGAACTTCTAAATAACTTCCCCACTAAGGCCAGAATCTAGTATGTCCTAGTAAGCCAAGATATGACTAAACTTGTTTTTCATCATCAATTGGCACTATCTTAGAAGAAATAGAATGTAGAGATTAGACAAAAATAAGCCAAAACAAAAGTAACGTGACCTGTCAAATTCCTAATCCATTTTGTACTTTCTCCTCAGTACTCATTTGACGAGTCTCATCTTTTCATTGCTTTTATGTCCTTACAACCTATGTACCGAGTCCTACAGATTCTAAATGAAGTCCTTGAGATAAATGACAAAAAATATATGACTAGCAAAGTTCATAGGGTCAGACAGTGGCTTTCAGCATTCATTATTCTGGGTCGTGGCTTTGGCCCTGGACTGCAGGGCAGATGACGATGATAAAGAAGAGCCACAGTCATGGCAAAAAACTAAAAACTCTGATCCTTGACAAAAGGATGAAAAGCCCCATTTCATTCATACTGCCTCACTATGGCATAATTTATTCCTGCAGTAATTATTATGTTAATTTTTATTTGAGTTGAGTTGGAAAGACCTGTTTTGACATTGACATAGCAGTTAACATTCTTTCAATAAACATGCACTGAGCCCAAGTTTTTCAGTAGTAGATAGTGAGACAACAAAGTAGTATGAGGTATAATTAGTGTGCATGTTTTATACTTCCTCTGCATTCTTTTTTAATGTTAGCTTTATCTTCTCTGCATCAGGCTAAAATGTCATTGAATTAGTATAACATATCCAATTTTGCATCCTTCAAATGCTAGGACAATATTTTTGTCTATGGACTATGTATTTGTGTGGATAAATGCATGTATAGATGTACAGATGATTAGAAGATGGATGGGTGGATAGAGAGATGATAGATGGTTGATAGATGATAGATAGATGATAGATAGATAGATGATAGATAGTTGATAGATAGATGATAGATATAGATAGATAGATAGATAGATAGATAGATAGATAGATAGATAGATAGATACCACAAGTAAAAATAATAACTTGTGTCACAGGAAAAAACTTAATTAAAACAAGATGATTAATACAGACACTGACTAAGAACCATATGTTAAAGAACTTGGCCAAGATAACAGCTGCATTCATTTCTCAAGAGTTTTTCACAGTTACCAGATTACACTAACACTCTATTAAGACCAGTGTTTCATTTCTCTTAAGCCACCTGGAATGATATTAAAAATTAGATCTATGGATTAGTGGTCCATGGACACTATGTTGTCATGTAGTTATCCTACTTTCATAACAACAATGTGTCAGCTTATATCAGTCTAGATTTTCATCACACACACACACACACACACACACACACACACACACACACGTATTTAAAAATCAGTGTATTTACTGTGATTTTAAAAATATCTTCAGTTTTACAAATGCTCATTTATCAAATTGTCAATTAATGTCATGTCACTACATTTTTCAAAACCATCCAGGCAGAGTAGCTTCCTGATTTTTTGGTACTCCAGAATGATTTAGCTATTAAAGTAAATTATGGATGATTTATTTATTTTCTACACAAAACCCCGGAACTATCCATTTTGAGGGAAGAGCATAAGAAAATCACTAAGTTTTTCAATGAAAGATTTTTAGGGGCAACCTGGTAGCTCAACTGGTTAAGCGTCCAATTCTTGGTTTCAGTTCAGGTCGTGATCTCAAGGTCGTGAGATGGGGCCCCAGGTGGGGCTCAGCACAGAGTCCCTCCCCCTGCTCATGCTCTCTCTCTCAAATAAATAAATAAAATCTTTAAAAAAAAATTTAACTAGGACATACTTGTCATTTAATAAATTTTGAATTATATAGGAAGAGAACTACCTAAGAATCTTTGATACATTAATACTATAGTTGCTTTTATAGATCAATAATCATTATTATTTCTAATATATTTTTAAGTTACAGTATCATTTATAAAAAGCAAGTCTGCTAGGAACTGATATAATGGCATTTTATTTCTCAAGTCAAGCATATTAAGGGAGAAGCACAGTGATAATCATTAAAGCAAGAACTCTGGAGGTTATCTCTCTGACTTAAAGTCCTAGATGGATCACTTTCTAGCCATGTGACATTGAATAGAACACTTGCCATCTTAGTGTCTCAGTTTTCATATCTGTAAAATCTGAATAATAATAAGGTTATTTTGAGGATTGAAGGAATTAATATGTATACAGCATAGTATTAGGAAGTTTAGAAAGAATTATTTTGACTGTTATAGGGCAGAAGGACTCTCAACTCTTACTTAGATAGGCATTAGTATAAGTAACACAAAATCACACACTAGTGTCATTAAATGTAATAAGTGCATAGTGGGTGCTCAGTGTATGTCAGACTTCAGCACACTGGTTAGGGCACTATTCAGATTATTTTCTTTTCCTTAAATGTTGGTTTAACAAGGAAAATAAAATTAAAAATTAATAAAGAAGATTTTTTTAATAAAAAGCCAACTTCAATATTAGTATAAGCTGTATTACTTTGATTTTCTTAACCATTCTGAGTCTTGATTACTTTGCCTGCAAACAGGGATAATAATGCACTTTGCCTTGTAGGATTTCTGTGAGAAGTACATAATAGACTTAAAGCCCTGAGCAGAGAGCCTGATATATGTAAAGTTTCCAAATAAAACCTGTTTTTATTATAAGCACAGTTGCATAACATGCTACTTTCCTAAACAGGGAATAAAACTATTATAAGATATGAGTTATGTGACTTTTGAGAGCTCAGAATAATCTCTCTTTATGTTAAAGTACTAATATCCTGGATATTGCTCTTAGCTCTAAATGAGATATGCTTTTTCCTTGTGACTATTGCAGATGTTTATCCAAAGGCCTTGAATTATTCACAAGGCCAGCTTATTAGTATACCTAGAGCCTTTAGGGAAATAGAGGGAGTTTCTATTGATAATGTAAAGAATGCCTGTATAGCAAAATCTGTTCAGTACAAGAATGTATACACATATGTACATAAGCATACATGTATGTTTTTACTTACTAAATGTGTGTATCTATTTTTATATTGACTATTTAAATCACAAGGAACATTATATACTTTATATAATTATATTATAGCTTTATATGTTTCCTTATGATTTAAAAAGGCAATACAAGAGTAAAAATTGTTTAAACCATGTTAAAAGAGAAAATTTCAATTAAACGTATTAAATATTGTGCATTTAAGCATTTGGCAACATCTAGATGTCTGATTATTTCCATTCCATATTTTTTATAGTCTATGTATCTTCTTATTTTTCCTTGAGAAATTTACATCATAAAATGAAGGAAAATCAAATATGTCACTTTTAACTGAATAATTGAAGGAGAGATACAGCATACAGAAATTTGTGTTTTTTTTCATTAAATGATTTGTACAATAATATTCTGTTTGTTTTTCTGTAATTGGTAATCAGGATCATATACTTTTTCTTCACACATGACCAAACACAGGAATTTATTCATCCTTCCATTCTAGACACAGATCTTTATAAATAATAAAATAAATTTTAGTGCTACAAGCTATACTATAATATTTAACACTTTCTATTTTTTTAAAAGAATTTATTTGAGAGAGAGAGAGCATGAGAGAGAATGAGTGGGGGTGGTGTGGGAAAAGCAGACTCCCTCCCAAGTGGGGAGCCTGAAGTGGGGCTCAATCCCAGGACCTCAAGACCATGACCTGAGCTGAAGGCAGATGCCCAACTGACTGAGCCACCCAGGCGCCCCAATATTTGACACTTTTTAAAGATAACACAAAGTTCTTCTGGATGCTCTAGCCTTTTTACACACAGCTTGTTTAAGGCATTAATCAAAATGACCAATATATATTTAGATCATGCTCAAAAAACCTGCTGCAGGATACAAAGTATACCATTCTTATTCTTGAGAAGATATTAATAATACCTCAATATATCTCTATATTCTTGTAAGATTTTACTGAGCCTCTTAGCTTCCTCATAAGGTGGATAGAATATAGACTAAACAAATAAAGACACTGTGGATCAGAGAGATGAAATAACCTAGGTGTCCAAGTTCACACAGGAGCCAGGAGGCAATCTAAAGATATGAACTTATTTGGGTCTACAATCACAGAACTCTGTTCATTATAGCAAATGCTATCTGTCTCTTGGTGATAAACTGATTGTAAAGGGATGTACTGAGCCAAAATTCATGTATAATAACTTATAATATAATTTATTTGCTAAATATTGTACTAGTATAAAGAAAAAGCATCTTGCTAAGAATATGACAGTTGTGCTAATAGTGAGAAACCCTACCATTTCAACCAAATGTCTTCTGTAAACAAATAAAAAAAAGATCTTAAGTTGGCTAAGATTTAGATTAAGAGAAATAACATTTTAAACATAAAAGAGATTCTAAAAAGTTTTATTAAACAAGGCTGGGGGAATAAAAAAAGGAGTTTCAGTTGAGTCCTCTTGTACTAGAGACAAGGATTCCAGAGAAACTTCATTCTGTTTTTTAAAATCTTTCATGTTGCCCTTGGGTATACAAATAATCTTGTGTAAAAGGAATATGTTTCTACTGCATAGAAAGAAACGAGTGGGATAAGAAAATTACTTTTTCCTTTGGATATAAATTCAGTAGTAGTATCACTTGCCAGGTAGAAGAAAATGAAGCTACAGGTATTTGTCTAAAAGTCTGATCTTTGGACCTAAACAATGAAATCATACTTACAAGAACACAAGAATATAGGGAAACCAAACTAGAGCAGCCTTCCTCAAAAAGCAGAGTGGTAATTCAGAAAGTAAGCATAGACCTTTAGAAGCTCAAATCTGGAGCAAAGCATGATGAGGAAGCCCTGAGACCTATGTTCAACATTCACATAAACCGTATTTGCAAGCAGCTATTTTGGATATTCAAGTACAATCACAAGTGATTCAGACAGGACTCTTTATATGGCCATTTAACGTTTTTTTGTTTGTTTGTTTGGTTTATTTTTGTTTTTTAATGGGGGAGTCTGAAGTTCCAGGGAAAGGCCAGCCACAGCCTGAGTACCTGAAAAGTCAATGAAGCCAGAACACAAAGTAGATTGGGAAGACTCCTTTCCATTACAATGACTTAGTCAGAAAGCCAAGAGTGACTTTATTCTGCACACAGTCTCTTTTCGACTCTGCAGGCTGCTGGATCATTAAATATTGTTTCAAAAGTTTAACAAACAACATGCAAGAAAGAGAAAATTTCCATTGTCATCTATATTGAATATAAAAGAATGAAGCAAAACTACTTTATAAAAACTTAAATATCAATCTTAATCATCATTTATTTAAAAATGTTAAGTATGAATCTATAAAATTATTACATAATAAACAGAAAATAGTATGGAGAGATGTTTTACTTTTGAATGTAAGGGAAAACAAAGCAATATTTAGGTAGAATTTTAAAGAACAAAATAAACATAAACCAAAAAATTTTGTAAAGCAGACTTGAGCAAGTCAATACCTTCCAAGGAAAGACCATTAGGACATACACAAAGTCATACAAATTTAGCTCTGTGAATTGTGTAAGACTGTCGAATCACAGACCTATACCTCTGAAACAAATAATACATTATATGTTAAAAAAAAAAAAAAAAAGAAGAAGAAGAAGAAGATAGCAGGAAGGGAAGAATGAAGGGGGGAAATCGGAGGGGGAGACGAACCATGAGAGACTATGGACTCTGAGAAGCAAACTGAGGGTTCTAGAGGGGAGGGGAGTGGGGGGATGGGTTAGCCTGGTGATGGGTATTAAAGAGAGCATGTACTGAATGGAGCACTGGGTGTTATACGCAAACAATGAATCATGGAACACTACATCAAAAACTAATGATGTAATGTATGGTGATTAACATAACATAATAAAAAATGCAAAAAACAAAACAAAACAAAATTTATGGCATTTACTTATTGAATAAGGAGAGACAACACAACATGGAGAACCCTGGCGTAAGAAAGTGTTAGGAGAGCATTTAATTCAATTGGTCTTGCATAGGTAATTGGAGGAGGATTCAAGGAAGCAGAGATTTGGTCTTGTTTGGGTGGAAATAATTCAGTAATTAAATGTGTTCTTTTTTTTTTTTTTTTTTTTTAATCCAGGAAGCAGGAAAAATGGAGTGTGCTAATCTGTAACTGGTAGAGAAGCAGTGGTGGTCACATTTCCTGGCAAAAGGAGGGGATTTGATCCTTTTAGTGGTGTGCACAATGTTCTTGTTTTTGTAGGTTTACAGCTATGATTATGGAGTGCCCTTCTTATGTACTTGATCCTGGGCACATAATGACCTTACAGAGAAACAACATAGCCTAGCTGTGAGCACCATGCCAACTCCCAGGGCAAAGCTGCCTGGGCTGCTTTTTTTGTCTTAAGAACTATTCCAAAATGTGAAACTACAGAGAAGAAGTACAAAAAAGATGAAAACAATGAGAAGCAATTATGGCTATTGAGGGCTCAGAACAAAGATTTATCTTCTAGTAAAGAAAACTAGAGTGAAAACAATTATCAAAGTTATAATAAGGCAAATTTTATGGCCCTGAAAGAATAATAAAATCAGCATTAAAAAGGTTATACTTACAAAAATTGTCTGAAAGATACAACATGTAGTTTTACCTAAGTAGGTATTAGAATTGAATAAACTAAAACCTCTTTATAGCTCCAAAAGAAGAAAAGATATAAATAGCTTTCATTATCTACTCTGCAAAATAACAATCAGAAAAGTGAACCTCATCACAGAAGATTAGGAACATGTTCAATATATGGCTCAAAAAATGAAAAATATTGATAGAATATTTGAAATGTCATATTCACTAGATCATTACATATTTATGCCAACATTACCAGATTAATGGGATAAAATAGGAAAACTAGCTGCAAAATTGAGAATACACATAAATTTACCATAGAACATATGTGGCCCTTTTAATGAATGGTAATGGGAGAAAGATATAATAATGACAGATTAGTTAAATATTTAGGAAAATTATAATACATATGGTTCCTATATACTATTTATAACAAAGTAAAATTCAGGTGAATTAAAAAGTTAAATGTGAAGAAATAAATTGGAAAAAAGTAACTATTAGTAAATGTATATCTGATTATGGTACACAGATCTTTTTAAGTGTTAAAAAGCATTAAATGAGTTGTGGGAACTAGGAAAATATAAAAGATTTGATTGAGATATTTGTGTAAAACTTTTATACATCTGTTTCTTTTTTATTTAAATTTAAGTAGCCAACATATAGTACATCATTAGTTTCATATGTAGTTTTCAATAATTCATCAATTGCATATAACATCCAGTGCTTATCACATCACATGCCCTCCCTAATGCCCATCACCAGTTACCTCATCCCCCCACCCATCTCCTCCAGCCAACCTCAGTTTGTTTCCTATAGTTAAGAGTCTCTCATGGTTTGTCTCCCTCTCTGATTTCTTCCGATTCAGTTTTCCCTCCCTTCCCCTATGATCCTCTGTGCTGTTTCTTATATTCCACATATGAGTGAAACCATATAATTGTCTTTCTCTGATTGACTTATTTTGCTCAGCATAATACTGTCCAGTTCCATCCATGTCAATGTAAACAGTAAGTATTCATCCTTTCTGATTATACATCTACATTTCAGAGAGCATAGTCAAGTAAATATTTTAAAAGTCAATATAATTTGATAAAAACATTCACAAAATATAAAACTAGCAAAAAAGTACTAAATTTTAATATCCACATTTAATATAAATGATTTTTCTTTAATTATTTGTACTATAAAATTATAAAAAGACAAAGCAAGTAGTACTCTCAAGCAGTAATACAAATATCATCTAAACCCATGAAAAAAAATCAACATACATTAGATGTAAAAGAACACAAATTAAATCATCATCAAGAGATGATCTAGGATTAGGGCGGCTGGCTCAGTTGGTAGAGTATGCCACCCCTGATCTCAGGGTCATGAGTTCAAGCTTTACATTGTGTGTAGAACTTACTTTAAAAAATAAATTAAAAAAATATATCCAGGATTGATTTGATTGTAGTAAAATAGGCACTCACAAATAGATTAAATGTACTTGGGAATAAATTTTAGATGAGTGTAGCAACAAATGTTAAATTATTAAACATAGTCTTCCTCTTTCATCCCACATTTCCATTTCTCAAGATTTAGTCTAAGGAAATAATCAGTTATGTCTACAGACATAAATGTAGAAGAAAGTAGAAAGCAGAACTGTTTATAATAGCTAAATGATGTAAATTACTGATATTTCCAAAAATAGGTGATTGTGGAAATAAACTGGCACACATCAGCACGATACAATAATTTTAAATTGTGTCATATAAAAATATAATGAAATCAGAGACAAAGGTATTGTAGTTAATTTTTTTTAGAAATGGCAAGGTGCATGGGCGCCTAGGTGGCTCAGTCAGTTAAGCAACCAACCCTTGGTTTCGGCTCAGGTCATGATCTCAGGGTCATGAGCTCGAGCCGGGCGTTGGGCTCCGTGCTCAGCATGGAGTCTGCTTGGGATTCTCTCTCTCCCTTTCCATCTGCCCCTCCCCCCACTCGTGTTCTCTCCCTGCTCCTCTGAATAAATAAAATCTTTTAAAAAAATGGCAAGGTACAAAAGAATGTAATGTTAATGTACAGAAACAACCTATGCATAATATATTTGAAATACAGATATACTTACCTAGTCATAGAAAAATACTTAATGAAATCAAATAAATGTTCTTAGTAGTTTTCACCATTGCAGAATTTTAGATCATTTTAAATTATTTTTGTTAATTAAATGTGCCTTCTGCATTTTAAACATTTGAATTATAACATGTATTTTTGTAATAAGAAAAGATTCAGGCTGCTACAACAAAATGCCAGACTAAGTGGCTTATAAAAGACAAGCATTTATTTCTCAGAGTTCTGGAGGCTGGAAGTCTGAGATCAGCATGACTGAATGATCAGGTTCTGTGTCTGGTGAGGACCCATTCCTGGTTCATAAACAATGGTCTTTTTGCTGTAACTTCACAGGGCATAGGAGCAAGGGAGCTTTCTGGGCTGCTTTGTTTAAGGGCACTGATCCCATTCATAAGGGCTCCACCCTCAGGACCTAATCACCTCCCAAAGGCCCCAACTCCTAATACCACCACATTGGGCAATAGATTTCAACATAGAATTTTTTTAATTTAATTTAATTTTATTATGTTATGTTAGTCACCATACAGTACATCCTTAGTTTTTGATGTAGTGATCCATGATTCATTGTTTGCGTATAACACCCAGTGCTCCGTGCAGTACCTGCCCTCCTTAATACCCATCACTGGGTTAACCCATCCCCCCACCCCCCTCCCCTATAGAACCCTCAGTTTGTTTCTCAGAGTCCATAGTCTCTCATGGTTCATCTCCCCCTCCGATTTCCCCCCCTTCATTTTTTCCTTCCTCCTCCTAATGTCCTCCATGCTATTCCTTATGTTTCACAAATAAGTGAAACCATATGATAATTGACTTTCTCTGCTTGACTTATTTCACTTAGCATAATCTCCTCCAGTCCCATCCATGTTGATGTAAAAGTTGGGTATTCATCCTTTCTGATGGCTGAGTAATATTCTATTGTATATACGGACCACATCTTCTTGATCCGTTCGTCTGTTGAAAGGGCATCTCGATGCCCTTCAACATAGAATTTTGAGAGGACACGAACATTGAGCCCATAGCAAGCTGTTACTCATTTTTGGAGGCTGGTTGAGGAAGAGAACTGTGGATTGTCTCTTAGAACTAAAGATAATAGAAACAGTGCATTTTCTCTATATTTTTAAGTACGATAACAGGGATTTAATACATAATACCATTTCAGTAGCAAATATCACAAACAGTAGTGTTTATCCCTGTGTTACCCACGTTTATTTGAGAAGAAATGTGTATATTCTGTATGAATTATTTTGTGGTAGCAAATTAGTTATCATAAAACAGAAAAACTAAAAAGGCTTTTGTGTTAACTCTATGATAACAAATCCCCATTACTTTCTAAATTTTTTTCAAACACCGGTCAGAATCAAAGCGTTGGCCTCCAGGTAGTCATTTAAGACTCTCATCTCAGACAACACCTCTATGCTATGCAATAGCACACAAACCCAAGTGTGCAGCTTGTGGAGTGTCTTTTGTGTTTGGTTGGTTGGGTGTTATTGGTTTGCTTTTGTTTTTGTTTTGTCATTTGCATGCTGTTTCTTTACTTACTACACCAGTTTCTTATTCATCTGCATCTCTCTGGGATAAAGGAAACATCTTAATACAGGTTATGGGATGAAACTCTCTCTCCCCCATCCCACCTTCGTGCTCCCTCTGGTGCTCTTTCAAGGGAGGGGGCTTTTGTTTAGTGTGGCTGGACAGTATTCCTTATCTTGTTGCTCTACTACACATTTCTAAAGAGACCACTTGGTATCTACAATACAATTAGTCTATCTTTCTTTGATGTAATCTCTCATTCCCTGCCTATTTAGTGTCTTAGCTTCTGCTGAGTGCTTTATTAACTTCCTGCTGTAAATCTTCTGAAGGCAGAATGGAGATAATCTAAAATCCTCTTATATGATCATACAATGGGGAAGGAGGGAGTACAGAATTGTCTATCTACAGCTGCCCTATAGATTTTTTTCACCCACTCTCTTTCTCCGCAGTAGTCTCCTAACATCTAATTTTCTGTTTTTCTCTGAGGCACTGTTGAGCTTTAAAATACATATATAATAAAGTAAAATAAACTTAAAATCAATAAAAAGTGCTATATAAAATTTAAAAATACAGCTGAATATATATCTATCCTAGAGTTTTCCCACCCAGGTTCCAAGAATTTCTCTTTGATGTATTTTCTACTTTTTTCACTCATTATCAAAACAATGTAATATGTGCAAATCCATAATAGAATATATAACAATACCAGATTAAAAATAAAGAGATTTAATTTCTTATTCTGGCTCTGTTATAAATTGTTTTGAAGATTTAGGCATATATCCTAATGCTATTTGTTTCCTCTTCTCATATACAAAATGGGGTTGATGATACACACCTACAGGAAAGAATACTGTATATCCTCTGATTTATGAATGCTTTTTACTTTTATTTTTGCTTTGTTTCTGCTATGTTCCTGTTTTCCCATTTGTTGTTGGAGACAAGAAAACCACATTTAGGAGATGATAGTTTTGTAGAGGAGAAATAAGGTGATAAAAAGCGGTAAATGTGAATACAGAGATCTTAACAAAATAACTTTTGAGCTATATTTTAAAAGATGATTAGGAGTTTTCCATGTGAATTAGATAGGGTATTCCAGACAATGGAGAGAAAACATACAAAGGTAGAGATAACAAAAGGCATGGTGTGTTAAGGGAACAATGAGAAGTTCAGTGTGGTGAAAGTTTAGGGACAGGTTAAGAGAATCTTAAAGGTAGAAGTGGATCATTTTGTGACAGCTTAACCTAAAGAATGTTAATTTTGTACTGCCAGCAAACTATATCATAGTAATGAGATTATCAGAACTTCTTTGGAATGTAATTCTGGAAGCAATATTGAAAACACACTGAAATCTTTGGCATGGAGTCCAGCAGAAGATTGTTGTAATATCTCAAGCAAAAGATAATGGGGTCTTGAATGGAAGCATTAAAGTAGCTATCAGGAGGCTAAGCCAGACGATGTAAATAATGTATTAGATGTGATGAGATTTTTTTTACCAACTCATAAAAGGAAAGAATGATAAGAAATTAAGGAAAGATACCTTGCAATCTGCTGTTTTAAGACACAAATTGATGATGTTAATGAAAGTTAAAAACAGAAGTAGAGTATCTGGCATGATCACTTGCTTTGTGATTTGGGTGAACTATGCTACGTTAGAGGAGTCTAGTGAGATTTCCACTTGATTATGTCTAAAGCTGGGGGAGAAGTGTGATAGAAATTGAGGTATCAGTGTCATGGTGAAACTGAGGTTGAACCCTAGAAGAAAGTTTTGAGAGAGTGATTATTATGAGATTAAAGATAGCCAAAGACAGACTCTTAAGGACCATTAGCAATTAAAGAGGGTGGATGGAAAAGAAGGAACAAGAAACAATATATGAAAAATTAACATCTGGAGAGGAAGGAAAACAAAATATTCTTGCAATTAGAACCAAGAGAGAATGTTTAAGATTTTATTTAAATTCAGATTAGTTAACATATAGTGTATCATTAGTTTCAGGGGTAGAATTTAGTGATTCATCAGTTGCATATAACACCCAGTGCTCATTACATCAAGACAAACTATCTTTGTCTGTGATGATTGTGAGCAGAAGAGTTATTTGATCAGAAGAATATTTTTGAAGGAGCCTTCTGACTAGTTTGTGGTTACTTGATGGTGAGGAGGAAATTTAAAGACCATTTAAGAAGATACTTTATTTATTTTTTTTTTTAAAGATTTTATTTATTTATTTGAGACAGAGAGAATGAGAGAGAGAGAGAGCACATAAGAGGGGGGAGGGTCAGAGGGAGAAGCAGGCTCCCTGCCGAGCAGGGAGCCCGATGCAGGACTCG
Source organism: Halichoerus grypus (assembly GCF_964656455.1). Lineage (NCBI taxonomy): Eukaryota > Metazoa > Chordata > Mammalia > Carnivora > Phocidae > Halichoerus > Halichoerus grypus. The sequence goes on from NC_135715.1 coordinate 24,390,329, forward strand.
ATCCAGGGACTCCAGGATCATGACCTGAGCCGAAGGCAGTCGCTTAACCAACTGAGCCACCCAGGCACCCTAAGAAGATACTTTAGTAAAATAATGAGAAGAGATAATGGGAGCTTAGAGCAGATGAGGGTTTCTTAACCTAAGTACTGTTGACATTTTGGATGGGATACTCTGTTGTTTAGAGTGTTGTCCTCTGTGTTGTAGGATGTTTAGCAGCATCCCTGACCTCTACCCACTAGATACCAGGACTGCTCCCATTGCTTATGACAACCAAAAGTATCTCCAGACAATGCCCCATAACCTTGAGGACCAAAATCACCCCCAGTTGAAAACCATTTTTCTCCATAGACACATGGGCAAAGATTGATGAGTAAATAAATATATTTCAGAGATAAAGCTGAATGGATTTTCTTTTGAATTGGATGTGGACTGGGAGAGAAATGATGCCAAGGTCTCTGACTTGAACAGCTGTACTTTCAAATGGACATTCCTGAGATCTGGAAGACTAAAGGTACAGTGGGAATCAGTTTATCAGTTTTGGCCTTATTAAATTTGAAAAGCAGTTGAATATAAAACTGAAGTTCTGGGGAGAGCTCAGGTTGGGTATATAAATTTGCCTGCCATATGTCTATAGAAAGTATTTAAAACCAAAGGAATGGATAAACTTGCCTAAGGGAATGAGTAAAGACAGCAAAGAAGAGACCCAGAGACAATTCTGGGGCCTCCAGAGTCAAGAGTTGGGGAACAAGAGGAGGACGGGCAATGGACACTGAGAGTGTGGTATGTCGTGTGCCTGTGCTGTTTCCCACTCTTCTCATCCTCCTTTCATGAGCATGAGAGAAGGAAGGTAGAAAACACATTCACTCTACAGGTGCTGGCATGAGAACACTGTTACTTTACACAAATTTTTGGTGACACAATACCAAATCAATTATGTCTACAGAACATTTTTCTTCTCATAATAGCAGCTCCTTTCTTTGGGGCATTGTCACCCCCATCTCAGCAAACTGTGTAATTTGGGGCTGGCAGCAAGCTATGGTTTCCCACTCTGGCTGTAGCGATGAGAAGCTAACCCAAAGCTTTCTGTGCTCAGTAGTTGCTGGCAGCCATAATAAGAGACTTGTGGCAAAATTCAGTGCATTAAAAACCAAAACCAATATTCATAGAAAAGAAAAGAAATACAGTAAAGCTCTTAATGGCACCTGATGCCCTGATCTAGGAACCCTGATGCCAAATGGACCTTTGACCTTCACAAATTTTGTTCTTTGACTAAATATTTATCCCCTCCTACCTAAACTGATTGAAGTTGAAATTCTCTCACTTGAAGCCAAAGTAGTGCAAAAATGAGTAAAGGATGTTAAATACCAATCAAATATATTTTTAGTATTATGTGGACTAAGAAAAAACAAAACTTTCACTGAATTGTTATGGCATGATGTTTACATATGAATTATTTGCCTGTTTTTATTCCTGACTCCAGGTTGCGGTTATACCAGAGAACTCCGAAATTAACAAAGGCAAATTTCCTTAAAATCACTCAAAGTAGTCCCCAAATGTTGAAGCTACAAATGCCTGAGTGGGAAGTGACTAGAATCATTGTACTGGTTTCATAAATTCACATGCAAACACATTTCATAACATATGTGGATATTTAAAATGTCTTTGTACTAAAAAGGGATCCTACCATTTGAAAATTGGGGGAACCTTTGTGTTAAGACATAATTCATGATTTGCCTTCACTTTAAAATGAATGTTAGGGTCCATTGCTACCTTTCAGCATTACAGCATAGAGTTGGTCATTAACTGAATTTAGGGAGAGGAGTGAGTTTTCCTAAAAGGAACAAATGTGCTATGATTTTTACACTACAGAGAAAGGAATCCCTACTTTGAATGAGACCAGTTTTGTGTTTATATAACTGCTTGCTTTTCTGCCTGGCCTCTTTCCATTATTGGTTCCAATATATAACTCATCAAAACAATTCTGATTACTATTTTCATACTGAGTTCTTTGGTGATATTTTTTTTTAAAGATTTTATTTATTTATTTATTTATTAGAGAGCAAGAGAGAGAGAAACAGCATGAGAGGGGAGAGGGTCAGAGGGAGAAGCAGACTCCCTGCTGAGCTGGGAGCCCGATGTGGGACTCGATCCCAGGACTCCGGGATCATGACCTGAGCCGAAGGCAGTCGCTTAACCAACTGAGCCACCCAGGCGCCCTGGTGATATTTATTAAATGATAATTCATAATTATTATTTTTCATAATCTTATAGTGTTAGTATTCTTTACTAATGCTAGCATTTCCTTTCCCACTCATCATTTTTTATTCTTCTGTTGAAATTGCAGCATAGTGTAGCAAACTGATTAATTCTACCTCTACCACTTACTTAAACTTCCAATGCCATAGTCTCTCATCCATACAATAAGGAGAAATAGTAACACCAGATTTACACCTAACAATCTATAAGGATTAAGTGCTAAACTCAGGCCAGCTGGGGAAATGTTAGGCCTCTAAAAATGTCTCAGGACATGGAAGGTATTCAATAAATATTTGCTCATATATAAAACACTGAATTTTTGTTTTTTTCCAGAAATATAGTTATGTTTTACATAGTTGATAATTCCTGGATAATACATGCTGGTTTTCTCCAGCAATATAGTTATGTTTTACATAGTTGATAATTCCTAGATAATACATGTTATTTTTGAAGACTGAGTCTTAGTCTTTTTGTCTATTGCTGTTTGACAAAATATCTTAGATATAATATATGTTGCAAGTCATTTCACCCACTTGGTTCAGTTTTTTCATCCCTAAATGCACCTTTGGAGATGTTATGGTGAGATTGTGATTGTGAAATTTATTGAGAAAATTTAAATGTGACCTAAATAAATGTGACTTTTAAAATTAAACTTTTTAACTTTTATTTTTTTAATACCACTTTTATTTTTTTTTTATTTTTTAAGATTTTATTTATTTATTAGAGAGAGACATAGCGAGAGCAGGAACACAAGCAGGGGGAGTGGGAGAGGGAGAAGCAGGCTTCCTGCAGAGCAGGGAGCCCGATGCGGGGCTCGATCCCAGGACCCCGGGATCATGACCTGAGCCAAAGGCAGACACTTAACGACTGAGCCACCCAGGCACCCATAAACTTTTTAACTTTTAAATAATTATAACTCCATGTGCATTGTTAGAAATAATAGAACTCTCACATACTGTTACTATTCCCTGCAGAGGTAATGTCTTGCAAATTTATAGTACAATATTAAAACCAGGATATTGACACTGATACAATCCACCAATCTTATTTAAATTTCCTCAGAGTTACAAGTACTCTGTGTGTGTGTGTGTGTGTGTGTGTGTGTGTGTGTGCGCGCTTAGTTCTTTGCAGTTTTATCACATGTGTAGGTTAGATAAATGGGAAGGTTTACAAATGTCTATGGTCATTGGTATGCCTCTGTGTGCCACTCTTTCTTTTGTTCATTATTTTCTTTAGCAGTTCTGTTTATCAGTTCAGGAAACACTTTGACCTAAATGTTTTGATACTTAACTAAAGACTAATTCTGAATGACTTGAGGTGAGAACTTTATGGTAGAGGTGGAGAGTGTTCAACATGTGCAAATAAGGAAATGGGACAAGAGACAGAAAATAAAATAATGCATAGACTTAAATTCACCAAAGAAGAAATTATTAGAAATTAGATAGTAAACTTTATCATTATATGAGAAAACATGAAATCACAGACATAATTTTTTAAAAGGTGAGTAAAGCAATACTATTAGAAAAATGTACTAAACGGATATATATTGAATGAAATGTATATGACTGTTAGTGTATAATAATGATGTAATTCAATTAATTCCAATGTATACTTAGTGTCTATTATATAAATCCACTATAGACAGTGCAGATATGTAAAATCCAGTATTATTTTCAACGTGCTTAGAGTGTAAAAGGAAAAAAAAGAAATGCATGTGTGGGCACAAGAGTCAGAATGAATAATCTAGATAATATGTAGACAAGAAATCTAGAGGCATCAGAGAGCAATAAAGGTAAATGATATTCCACAAAAGAGATAGGGAATTAATTATACTTTGGTGGTGGCAGATTGCTGGAGAAAAAGTAAAAGGCAAGATGAAAACAATGAATCCAAGGTATGGAGGAGAGAAAGAAGCTGACACGGGAATTTGGATTGACTGTGAGGATTTATATTATAGAATGTGAGAAGATAATATCCAACTGATAGGTCAGGGGCCATATTATAGTAAGCCTGGAAAACAAGTGTGAGATGCTGATAGGGAATCACAGTCCCAAGATCAACGCATCAAACTGGGTGAAATGACAGGCATACACTTATTTTATTTCTTCCATTTTATAAGACACTATGAAGTTGATAAACACCAGGCATAAATGAGCATGTTTTTAATCTACAAAATATTTTATCAAAATTTAACCAGGGATTTTTTCATTTTTACAGTTTTGTTTTAGCCAGTATCCCAAACAATCTCTGAAGACAGAGATTATGGGTGTAACTCATAAAACTGCTTGCACAGACACTGCTAAATTGCTGTGTAATCAGAGTCTGATTGGCTCTGATTATGAAAGCTCTCTTTAATGAATACAAATGCTTGCTAGACTGTGAAAATTCCTTCTTATATTATTATGTATTCACTATAAAATATTCCTTTGTGAGGCACTGAAGAACTTGATCTGTTCTCTTTTGAGCCTCCCATACATGAAGTTTTAGTTTAAAAATGTTAGAAAAAAATTATATTAGTGGACTTTTAAAGTTAATTTTAAAAATAATTAACCAGTAAGCTGGGGTATCAGTATACAAACAATTGGTCATAATTTTGTAGTATCAAGTGTCCTCTTACCAAATAGCTTATGCAGCTTATTTATGCATACGTAGGTCAAATAATGCCCCGCGAACAAATGGTGGGAGTAATGATGCTGATGAATTTCCTTTTCATTTGGAGAGGAGTACATTAGCTAGAATCATCTTTCTAGTCCATAAACTATGTTTTATGACACAGAATATATGGTAGTAAATCAAATAAGATATGTATGTGTCCATGGTCATTAGGGTTATAATCCTGGGGGTTCAACTTGGTATTGCTCTGAAGAAAAAAAAAGCTCAAAAAGCTTTTTAAAAAGCATAAAGAAAGGTAATTCATAATAGACCTTTACTTTTACTGACTTTAAATTTACCAATTTAATGTACTGACTTTTCTGTACAGCTTACCCATTCCATTACTCTAGGAGGAGATGGGTCTCCTCCGGCCTTTTGAGGAATTTTCTCTCTGATTTTATACTCTCATTCCATAGAGATTCCTCCTTAGGGTACATCATCCTTGCATTCAAATGTGCATACATCTCGCACGTCTTGATTCTACAACCAGAATCGATCCTGATTTGTAATCTGTGCCCTAATACTTATCTTCCACAGTGCTGTGAACCATTGCTTTGAATTAGAGCTGTTTTTTCTAAAATTGGGGATGAGTTTCCTTCTTTCTAAAACGCTATTTCCTTGACTTCCACATCACAACACTCTTCTATTCTACTTTTTACTTCCTTGAACCCTGGTCTCAGTCTCCATTTCTAGCTTCTCCTCTTGTATGAAACTATTTAATGTCAGAAATAATTAGAGCTCTGTACCCTTCCTCTATTGGGTTCTGTCAGTCACTCCTCTGGCTTTAGTCATCATCTGTATGTCAGTGTCTTTTATTTTTTTTAAGAGATTCCAAATTCTGTATCCAACTTCTTGCTCCACTGAATGTTTTATAAGTAACACAAATTAAACAGTCTTAAATTTTAACTTATAATCTTCTTTTCCCCCAAATACTTCAACATCCTCTGTCTCCTTTCTCAGGAAATATCATTCTGCTTCATCCTGCTTCTCTAAGTCTGAACCTGGGTGATGATTCTTCATACTTTCTTGTGCATCTCTCCTTCACTCATTTACCACGTTCTGCCCGTTCTGAATGGTTTCAAACTCATCATATCCTCTCAGTCTCAATGTGCCACACCAGAGTGAAGGTCTTAACCTGATGATGTCTTTAAAAAAATTCTCCAAGCCACTGAATTCCTATCCAGTTGTTACCTATTCTCTGTCCTATCTTGGGACAGCTTTTCCCTCATTTTCCTGGACTGCTTTTCTTATCACTCAAGAAATCATTATCTCTATTTACCAGTTCCTTCTTGTGTGCTGTTTTCTCTGGTTATGACCAATCATCCTCCTATTTCACCCCTCTGCCTGCACCTAACCTTCATCTTAAATATTCCCTTCCAGTAGGATACCCAGTTAAATTTGAATTTCAGAGAGACAGTGAAGAGTTTTTAATAAAATACGTCCCTGATATTTCATGAAACATATTTAAGCGATTTTTTATTGTGTATTTGAAATTCAAATTTAAGTTTAACTGTATTTTCTTTTCCCTTCTCTCCAAATCTGGCATCCCTACATCACAATGCATCTCTTATTTTCTAGTAGAGTTTGTACTCTAAGAAGACAGGACTGTGGGTGACTTTGTTTGAGCTGCTATTCAAGTACCTACCAAATAGGTGCACAAACAGGAAGCATTTAATATACATTGACTGAATTTACGATTTATATGATGTTCAAGTTCTCTGAAAATTTATACTAATTTGCCTACACAAATTTCCCCCTTGCTAGTATTACATTTCTGCTACTCACCTTAGGCGTTTTTACTCAGATGTATTCATTCAAACCTATGAACTTTACTCCATGCTGCCTCTTGGAAAACCCCACAATTCCTCGTGGTACAAATTTAAGACATAAATTTCTGCTAAAGTCACAAATGAGACCCCTCTCTTCCATGAAACCTTTTTTTAATACCTCTGATCTTCAAGATTACTATATCCAGCTATTATACACAACAAAACTCTCAAAATTCACAGAAAAAAAAGTTTCATTTTTTAAGAAAAACCACTGTAAGTACCTAAGTTAGAAACTGAAAACATGAATTCCTGTTTTAAGTTACTGCCAGGGTAACTGTCAGCTTCTATGGAGTTTGCATTTCTTCACTGTAGGTCCAAATTGGTCCTGGTCGCGCGCACGTGTGTGTGTGTGTGTGTGTGTGTGTGTGTGTGTGTGTCTCTTTGGAGGGAGAGAAAGTGGACTGGTAATAGAAAACATTGGCCCTCAATTGGACATTGTACTGGATACCAGACACTACGTGGTCAGTGTAGAACTTGATATTTCATGTGCTGATTACACAAATGTCTCCATAATTGAAAACAAAAAGTGCTATTGAAACAAAACAAAAATGACCTCATTATCAAAATAATCTGTTGCTATAGGGTTTTAATTTTATATCAAAGATAAACCCTAGCTTAAAACAGAGTTTTTAATAAAGAATACATTCTAATCCTTATACGGCATCTTTCATATACTTATTAATGGAGATTTCATATTGTTAGACAATTTTGCTTAGTTAATTCTTAAGATTATTTCTTGTACATGTCAATTTTTTTAAAAATAAGTGTATTTCTCTCTTTTTAAATAAATATGAAACACTAAATAATAAATTTGGCAATATTATTTCTTATTATTTTCCATGTATTCCACAATTCTAAAGCATTAATCATTAAATAATTCAGATATTTTAATGAAGATTCAATATGCCATGTCAAGGTCACTCCACTCCTCATTTACCCAAATCTTTATTATCACAACTGTTCGGACACTGCATTGCTGTCATTATTTGGGCTATGCCAGTAGTAATTATAGACAGATTCCTGAGGAAGCCATTCTTAAGTCTATCATTTTTTTTTTTAAGATTTTATTTATTTATTTGACAGAGAGAGACACAGCGAGAGAGGGAACACAAGCAGGGGGAGTGGGAGAGGGAGAAGCAGGCTTCCCACTGAGCAGGGAGCCCGATGCGGGGCTCGATCCCAGGACCCTGGGATCATGACCTGAGCTGAAGGCAGATGCTTAACGACTGAGCCACCCAGGCGCCCCTTAAGTCTATCATTTTAAGGTAAATAGAGTTTACATAAAGTAAAGAGCAACACTTCATTTGAGAGGGACTTAATAATAGATTATGAGTCCAAAGATTAATGCTTGCATGCCCTAAGATGCTTAAAATCAAAATCTCTTGACCTAAATTAAAAGTAGGACCACAGAGGGAACAAAAATATACAAATAGCCCGGAGGACGTATAGCAAGCATTTCTTTAACTTGGATTATTTTGTCCTGGATTTATCCTCTACTATATAATAATTTTTACAAATTATTTACCAAGAATCAGGATACTTTCAATTTTATAACTATAAACTTTATATCACTCTGTATTTGGCACCTCTTCCTAGACTTTTAATTGTTCTGTTCATCTTACAAATAGCCAACAAGCCAATCCTGAATTACGTGTGCTGTTTTATACAGAAGTGGTTTTGTTTAACTTAATGTTTTCAAAATAACTTGGGGAGACAATTCTTAAGTTTTCCATATGGTGCTGTGTCCAGATCACTGTATTCCACATTTTCATACCTCTCCTTCTAAAGTTTTCTGAGGTTATTTGCCTGATACCTTCACTACGATAAGCATTTACTCTACGTCCCCAGTTTTATGTCTACAACTAAAGCATAACAGTACATAACAAACTCATAACTCTTATCCTTTGCCATATTTAAATATCCGAGAGTATCCAAGATAGAATAAGTCAGCACTCTGGCATTTGTCATGATGGATTGATTGCCTGAGTATTCCATTGCGGGCAGGCCTTGAAGAACAGTCCTGGACTTTGGTCAATATCAGAGATTTACATATATGAGATTGAGAATAGCACTTAATCATTCAATTATACATATGTAATCCCAGACACCATTTACTAGTTAATCCTCATCGGTTGAATATTTTGTATTTATATTCAATAATTCTGTAACTTCTCATAGAGATAGTATGTGTAGTAGCATATAATCATATATGTAGCATATAATTCCAAATTCCAAACTTACAGAATTTATCATATACCAAAACACTTAAATTGTGAAACCATTAAGTTGAAGTTCTAATTTCATGGAATCCTCCATAATTACTAGATTAGTGTATTTCCCTAAAACAGTACTCTTATTTTTCTCCCACTGATCTCTAAAATCATTCTTCATTATAAAAATATATACTATATTGGGGCGCCTGGGTGGCTCAGTTGGTTAAACGACTGCCTTCAGCTCAGGTCATGATCCCAGGTCCTGGGATCAAGCCCCACATCGGGCTCCCTGCTCAGCAGGGAGCCTGCTTCTCCGTCTCCCACCACCCTGCTTGTGTTACCTCTCTCACTGTCTCTCTCTCTCTCTCTCTCTCTCAATTAAATAAATAAATAAAATCTTTAAAAAAAAGAAAAAATATATATATTATACAAGACGTGATGTGTGTGTGTATATATATGTGTATATATATGATATATATATGTGTGTATATATGATGGAATATATAAATGATGGGATTTATGTATGATGGAATATATATAGAGGATGGAATAATACTTAGCCCTAAAAAAGAATGAGATCTTGCCATTTACAACAGCATGGATGGATCTAGAAGGTAGAAGGCTAAGTGAAATAAATCAGTCAGAGAAAGACAAATACCATATGATTTCACTCATATGTCAAATTTAAGAAACAAAACAAATGAATGATGAAAAAAGAAACAAACAAAAACAGACTTTTAAATACAGAGAACAAACTGGTGGTTGGGGAGGTAGGTGGGGGATGGGTGAAATACATAAGGAAGATTAGGAGTACACTTATCTTGAGGAGTACTGAGCAATGTATATAATTGTAGAATCATTTTATTGCATATTTGAAACTAATATAACACTGTATATTATTTATACTTCAATAAAAATGTATTATATAATTGTATGTTAGTCAAATCTTACCAATTTGTCAGTGTTTTAATTTCCACAAAATTACTAATGATATTTAATGATATTTAATGACTGATATTTGATAATTCAAATTGTGGCCAGAATATTAGAGAAAGCCATTTTTCTTCTGGTAAGTTCATCTATTAAGATTATATTAAGATTGGAAAAAAATTGGAATGTGTTTCTCTTAATCAGTTGTACCAACTACCTTCAGGTTTCTTACCTGACTAATTAGAATAGCAATTAATGATTATACTTTATTTTTTATCCATTTTATTCATTTTTTTAATTTAAATTCAAGTTAGTTAACATATAGTGTATCATTAGTTTCAGGGGTAGAATTTAGTGATTCATCAGTTGCATATAACACCCAGTACTCATTACATCAAGTGCCCTGCTTGATGCCCATCACCCTATTACCCCATGCCCCTCCCCACCTCCCCTCCAGCAACCCTCAGTTTGTTCCCTACACTTAAGAGATTTTTATGGTTTTCCTCCCTCTCTGTTTTTATCTTATTTTATTTTTCCTTCCCTTCCCCTGTGTTCATCTGTTTTGTTTCTTAAATTCCACATATGAGTGAAATCATATGGTATTTGTCTTTCTCTGACTTATTTCGCTTGGTATAACACCCTCTGGTTCCAACCACATCATTGCAAATGGCAAGATTTCATTCTTTTTGAAGGCTGAGTAGTAATCCATTGTAGATATACACTACATCTTCTTTATTCATTCATCAGCCAATGGACATCTGGGCTCTTTCCATAATTTGGTTATTATGGACTTTGCTCCTATAAACATGGAGTGCATGTGCCCCTTCGAATCACTATTTTTGTATCACTTGATAAATACCTAGTAGTGCAATTGCTGGGTTGTAGGGTAGCTCTATTTTTAAATTTTTGAAGAACCTCCATACTGTTTTCCAGAAAGGCTGTACCAGTTTGCATTCCCACCAACAGTGTAAGAGGGTTCCCCTTTCTCCAACACCAATATATATTGTTGAAGGCTCTTTTTTTCTGTTGGCTATTCTTTCCTACTTTGTCAAAGACTAGTTGATTATAGAGTTGAGAGTCCATTTCTGGGTTCTCTGTTTTGTTCCATTGATCTTTGTGTCTGTTTTTGCACCAATACCTTACTGTTTTATGATTACAGCTTTGTAATACAGCTTGAAGTCTGGAATTGTGATGCCTCCAGCTTTGGCTTTCTTTTTCAATGTTACTTTGGCTATTTGGGATCTTTACTGGTTCCATAGAAATTTTAGAATTGTTTGTTTCAGCTCTGTGAAAAATGCTCGTTTTATTTTGATAGGGATTGCATCGAATATGTAGATTGCTTTGGGTAGTATAGACACTGTAAACGATATTTGTTCTGCCAATTCATGAGCTCAGACTTTCAAAGACCAGTCTGTTTATGTGGGTATATTTCTTAGAAACAAATCTGTATGTAAGTAATTTATTGTGTGCACCTTAGGAAATCAATAAATAAAAGTTGAACTGATAAGATTATCCTATGGATTATATATTGCTACAAATAATCTTCAAGTTTTATGGTTCAAAAGGATTTAGATCATCTGTTTCAATTACCTTATAAATTATTTCATCAAATATGCATTTCAGAACCTTTTTATATACATGAGAAAGAATCCTGAGTAGAAATGTGTTTTGTTATCCAAGGTCAAAGAATAAGTCTGTCACAGAGCCAGCAGAGCAAAATAATAATAGTGAACAATTGCGATGTACTAGAACCTGTGCTAATATCCATCCTATTCTTTAATCTTTTCAACAAACCAATGAAGTAATTAAGATTTTCCCCATTTTACAAATGTGAATATACCAGTACTGAGGAGATGAGGAACTTGAATCCAGCTCATCTAGATTATACATTGGAAATTGGTATTCAGCTGTGTCTGAATGCAAAGCCTGTGGTCATAACAACCATAACCCAACTCATAGGTGATATACCTTAAAGGAATTTGATTAGGAAACAAAATGAAAGAGCAGAAAAATCACATGTATGTGCTTTACTCTTAACTCATATTCATATCTACTACCTAAGGGAATTCGCACTACAGAAGAGCCAATGAACATCATGTCATCGTCCCTCTCCCCCTCCTCCTCCTGTTCCTGCTGCTGCTAGTAATACTACTAACACTGCTATTGAAACGACACTCGTTTAAATATAATAATAGAAGTTCAAAAATGTTGAGCAAAATATTTTCCAGACAGGTTTCTAAGTTTTCACCTAAAACCTATAAGGATCATATGGTTGTTATCTCTCTTTTTATGGACAAGTCAAAAAGCACAGAGAGGTTAAATAAATGCTTGAGGATATAGTAGATGGATTTAATAGGCACATGGCCAATGCAGGAAGAATGACTGCAGAGTGTGCAGTGAAAATGACTAGAACACCAAAATTATCCTCAGACACATATGCACAGAAATATAGCATTATTTCCTTGGATTAAATTGGACTTCTGTGTGCATTAATTCTATGGATTTAGTCAAATTGTATTTGAACTTTTTCAGGATTTTTTGTCTTGTTTATAAACTAGAGATAATACTGATTTCATAGGATTATGTTTAAGATTAAATTAAATTGGATATTAAGAATTTAAATCATACTTTGTCTATGGTACACATTAAGAAACACTTTGTGTCACATAAATCATTGTCTAAATTTATAAGAATGTGAAGATTGGTAACACAAGTAAGATGTATGGGGGGTATAAAAACCCTATCTTATATGTATAAGAAATTGATACTTCTAGAAAAACTTTGGAATAATATTTTGTTATATTCCTCATCTTATATCTTAGAGAGGTGTACTAGGATCTGACTAAAGAAATGGAATGAGAATGAATAGCATAAGTAAATGCAATAAATTATCATTACTGTAAAATATGTCAGGAAAAAAATATACATATATGCTAAGCACTACAGGGCATGCCACCCAAACTACTGCCTCTAAATGAGGTCTGTAAGTTCTGAGCACAGTTCAAAGACCAGAATACAAACACAAATGAGCAGTTTTCCTATCATGAAACCAGCCTCTTTGGAACTGTAAAATTATTCATGAGAAAATTTTAAATCCTTTTAGATATACTTCCCAAAACTTCATGTCATTTCAAGAAAGTTATAAAAAAAAAAAAAGTCAACCAACTGCTACTTCCTACCGTTTTTTGTTTATCAAATATTTTTTTTACTTGAAGTGCCTTGCATAGAATAACCAGATACATAGCAATTTATAAGTCAATTTATTGTAACAGCCAGGAAACCAAGATGATTAATGTGTATCTCTTAATATATTCAAAATGTTGTGTCTACATGCAAAATATTCTTTCTCAATTCTACATATAATACATGCCACAAAAACTTGCCATGCACAAAGATTGAATCTAATAAAGTACAGAATTTATCAGAGTAATATAAAGCAGCACAGCTTTTCATAACAAGGACCTTCAAAAAACCATGAACTTTAACCGTGAAATATTGTTTCTTTTCTTACATTCAAACATATGTCACAAAAGCTTGTAGAACAGTGTGATTTTTTTCTTATTAAATGTAATTTTTCAGAACTGAAGTATAATTTCTTCAGAGTTTATGTATACTTGCTGTAGATGTCTTATTTTCTTACATTCTATACAATTTCAATAAAATATTTTGAAAGCCTCTAAATCTGAAAAAAGGGAAAAATGAAGACAAATTTAATGACCACCATCCAGAACAGAGACTAGGTTTCAGTTCATGTTTATGTATATCCAGATCCCTTCATGGAACTCAAGTGAAAATAAATAATTATAGTAAGTTTAATAAATAAATTGTTATTGTAGTACAAATCTATAGCATGTAAATACATCAATTATTTGTAGAATTTGTATTAATGCAAAACATACTCTCTTATTATTGCTACCCAGTACTATTATTTTTTCCATAGCATACACTAAAGACCAATGTATTACCTAGTTGGGGGGGGAGGAACTAAAAAGATAATTGAATACTTGTGAAAAAATTCAATGTTCAGATTCAAAGAGACTACAACTTCTTCCCTAGATTCTTCTAAAAATATGGCATAATTCTTTACTCTTTTTGATTCTGAGGGTGTAAATTAAGATTATAGTCCAATTAGCGAATAGACATATATCCTTGATATAAAGCACAGATAAGTAGATTCTGTTTGAATAAAGCTAATTTTTGTTTAACAGAAATCAGACCGGTTATTGCCTTGGGCAGTGGGTGGGGAATACTGACTAGGAATGGGCAGAATGTTTTTGGGGTAATGAAACTATTCTATATTTTGATTGGAGCAGAGAGTATACAAGTATATAAATTTCTCAAAACTCATCAAACTGTACACATAAAACATATCGATTTTATTGTATGCAAATTAAGCATCAAAAAATGGTGATTTAAGAAACTCCGCAACTATCTGAGTGTATATTAACTGCTAAATTGGCATATAGTTCCTGAGTTCTAAATTAGGTATAGTTTGGAAAATGGCTTAAAGAAACAATTGTCTTTCTGTAGTTTAGAGTATTTCAAAACATGTTCATCTTTTTTCACATTAGCATCACTTCAGTGTAAAGCTGACTCTGTCTCAGGCTACCTTCATTTGGTTCTTCAGTGCTCATATGAGCAGAACACTACTAAGTTTTGAGAGGGCATAAAAGAAATAAAATCCATGGCACCTGCCTTCAAAGAGTTGACAGTTTAGTGGGAGATTAAAAAGATTTAAAAACCTTTAAAAAGCAGCAAATAAATGAGAGCAAATTAACATAGCACTGCCAACATGCAAGTTGTGAAGTGAAGTAAACAAAAAAGCAATCAGAGTGAGTTGGGGTTAATCAGGAGTGGTGCCACAGTGATTTGGGTCTTCAGCCCAGTCGTAAAGGAGATGACAGACAGATTGGCGGAGAAAAGGAAGGAGGTTGTTTTTGGACAGATGAGTATATTGAAAAACAGTTTCTAGTGTAATAAAGAAAGATCTGCCCTTGCATTATCCATTTGTCTCTATCAAGGACTTTCACCTCAGTATCATCTCCAGCCTCCTTAGGATTCCATCCACACAGGACAAAGGAGGTTTGTGGCCCCGCGGAGATTCTGCCTCCTCTTTGTACTCAGAAGCAGAGATTTAATTTTTGTTACAGATGGATAAAATGACATTTCGCAAAAATGGTTAGTTTTTTTCTAATCTGTGGGAAAGAAAATAACAGTGACAAATTCCGAAAGAAAAACTTTTTTTCTGAGTAAGATTATTTCAATCTGATTATAGAACAATTTATTGATGTAATGTTTTAAATAATCACCATGCCTTATTTCCTTCCTCAACCAGTCTGGAAAACTGCCAACCTGAATTCATTTCAAATTTGCCTGGCAATTCAGATGAATTCACTAAGATCCATGGTCCTTCCAAATATTCAGGGTTCAGTCCTCCCCCTGGTTACAATCTGCAAGTGTGTCCTCAGAACCCATGGCTGCTCTCTTCCCAGTATCACTTTTCTCCTCATCCTAGCTAGATCCTGTTGGGTGCAAGAAATACAGAGCTATTTGTGATTCCCAGGGAGAGAGGTGTTTATTGTACTGATGTGTAAGCATACAAAACATGTGTTTTAAGTGTTCAGGACACCGGACACATGCATTTGTGTATATGTATGAATTTATTTTACATACACATAGGTAACATTTCATGAGTAATCTGAAATCAGGAAAATGGTTCTGCTTCTCAGCTAAATAATGTGCTAGAGGGAACTCAAAAAAGGATATACTGGATTGTGTTACATGTCAGAGAATCCACAGTGAACAAGATAGACATGATCTTTGAATTCACGCAATGCCATGTTTAAAAGGGAAGATAGGCATTGAGGAAAGCATTATCCAGAGAAGTGCAAGTAACACAAAAGTGTGTGGCATGGGGCGCCTGGGTGGCTCAGTCAGTTAAGCGTCTGCCTTCGGCTCAGGTCATGATCCCAGAGTCCTGAGATCGAGCCCCACGTCGGGCTCTCTGCTCAGCAGGAAGCCTGCTTCTCCCTCTCCCACTCCCCCCGCTTGTGTTCCCTCTCTCGCTGTCTCTCTGTCAAATAAATAAATAAAATCTTAAAAAAAAAAAAAAAAAGTGTGTGGCAGAAAATCATATGAGGTTAAAAAAAGCTTTCTATGGGAAGTTAAGTTTAAACTGTGGGCTAAATGAATGATAGTTAACTACTTTAAAAGTGATTGCGGAGCACCTGCATGGCTCAGTCAGTAGAGGGTCCAGCTTTGGATTTCGGCTCAGGTCATGATCTCAGGGTCATGAGATCAAGCCCCATGTGCAGCACCAGATAGGCATGGAGTCTGCTTAAGATTCTCTCTCTGCCTCTCCCTCTGCCCCCGCTCCCTGCTCGTATGTGCTTGTACGTGCTTTCTCTCAAAATAATAATAATAATAATAATAATAATAATAATAAGTGATTAGGGATTATTTTAATGGCACTGCAACTAATGTATTTCCCTAAAATGCTGCTCTTTTTTTTTTTCTCCCACTGATCCCTAAAATGAGTCTTCATTATAAAAATATATATAAGATGTGGTGTGTATATGTGTGTGTGTGTGTGTAGATATGATGTAGCTAAGAAAGAATTATGGGTGGCAGTTGTTTTCTTTAAAAAGTTCCTTTTTTAGGGGTACAATTGAAAAGTTCCCTGATCCCTAATCTAGACTATGAAATCAAAATCTCTAGAAAAGGGCCCTGGGGAATATCTATTTTTAACAAGTTGTTAAATGATTCTCATTACACATGCTTGGGAAACACTGGGGTAGAGAAAAGAAGTGTTTCAGGTACAGTTTTTTTATTTTTATTTTTTTTATTTTTTTTTTAATATTTTATTTATTTATTTGACGGAGAAAGACACAGCAAGAGAAGTAACACAAGTAAGGGGAGTGAGAGAGGGAGAAGCAGGCCTCCCGCCAAGCAGGGAGCCCGATGCGGACTCGATCCCAGGACCCCGGGATCATGACCCGAGCCGAAGGCAGACACCCAATGACTGAGCCACCCAGGCGCCCCTCAGGTACAGTTTTTTTAGTTGCTTTTTTTTTTTTTTAAGATTTTACTTACTTATTTATTTATTTATTTATCAGAGCGGGAGAGAGAGAGAGAGCACAAGCAGGGGGAGGGGTAGAGGGAGAAGCAGGCTCCCCGCTAAGCAAAGAACCTGATGTGGGGATCGATCCCAGGACCCTGGGATCATGACCTAGCAGAAGGCAGATGCTTAACCGACTGAGCCACACAGGCTTCCCTTTAATGTTTTAAAGCAGATTTATTAAGATATAATTCAGATGCCATATTTCAGGTATGGTTTTAAGCTTAAATTTAGCTACCATGTTGTTGAGGTGCATTCCTT
This sequence comes from Halichoerus grypus, assembly GCF_964656455.1. Lineage (NCBI taxonomy): Eukaryota > Metazoa > Chordata > Mammalia > Carnivora > Phocidae > Halichoerus > Halichoerus grypus. The sequence goes on from NC_135715.1 coordinate 24,407,587, forward strand.
TATTTTCAGTTTTCTTGATTTGGGGCCCAAAATAATTTTGTGCATTCATCTGAAAACAGATGTAATGTGCTTTTTAAACCTGCTTTTCTAAAAAATAAATATTCTAGTCTCTTTAGCCTTTCATCATAGATTAGTCTCCAATGCTAAACCATCATTTCAAATAAAAAATATTTTCATTTATATATTTTACATTCACTCTTCCTGGTGTACACGTCTATGAGTTTTGACAGATTCATAGAGTCACGTTATCACCATCGTAGTCAAAATACAGAACAGTTCCATCACCCAAAAAACCTTACCTCATGCTGCCCTTTTGCAGTCATACCTTTCCTCCACCCCTAACCTCTGGCAACCATACATCTCTCTCTGTCCCGATAGTTTTCCCTTTTCAGAATATCATATAAATGGAATCATGTAGTCTTTGGGTCTGGCTGCTTTTGCTTAGCATAATGCATATGAGAGCCATTCTGTTGTTCTGTGTGTCACTGGTTTGTATCTTTTTTATTTCTAAGTAGTATTCCATTGTTTGGGTGAACCATAGTTTATTCCTTCACCAGTTTAAAGATATATTGGTTGTTTCCAGTTTGAGCAATTATGAATAAAGTCACTATAAACATTTTATACAAAAAAAAAAAAAAAGAAGAAAGAGAGAGAGAGAAAGAAAGAAAGGAAGGAAGAAAGAAAGAAAGAAAACATCCAAACATCCAAAACAAAAGTTAACACCCAAAATGTAGCTCCGTTGTTATAAACTTAATAAAATGTTTAAAAATAATTCCTGAATTTGAAGTTAAATAAGGTAAACTATGGATTCTTTCATTCAACAAATAGTTATTAAGCCTCTACTCTATGTCTATCATTATTAGAGGTGAAAGAAAAGCAAGAGTAAACAAAGGTGATCAAACATGCTTGTTTGCCAGGAACCTTATAGAAGACATTATAGCACTGAAAGTCCCACATCTTAAGAAACCCCTAATCTCACACAAACCAGAATATTTGTTCAGCCTATCAGAGACAACCCACTTCCTTGCCTTCATAGAACTTAAATTCCGGATGAAGAGACAGAACATAAACATATGCTTTCCATGTGTGGGAGGTGTTAATAAATGCAATGCAGAAAAGTAAAGCCAGGCAGTGGAAAGAGAATTAAACAGGGGCTGGAATTTTTGGTACATTATTCAGAAAAGACCTCTCTAAGGAAGTGATATTTAAGCAGAAACTCAAATAAAATTAGGAACCCAGCCATGAGAATATCTGAGGAAGTTTCAGAAAAAGAACAGAAAGGGCAGACTTTTTAAAGAAACAGAAGGCTCAGTAGGCTTGAGAGTTCGATGAGGTTAAGAGGTAGATGGTGACCGGGTGCCTGGGTGGCTCAGTTGGTTAAGCAACTGCCTTCGGCTCAGGTCATGATCCTGGAGTCCCGGGATCGAGTCCCGCATCGGGCTCCCTGCTCGGTAGGGAGTCTGCTTCTCCCTCTGACCCTCCTCCCTCTCATGCTCTCTGTCTCTCATTCTCTCTCTCTCAAATAAATAAATAAAATCTTTAAAAAAAAAAAAAAAAAAAGAGGTAGATGGTGACCAGCCCAGGCCAGGCCTTGGTTGGATATTGATTATACTCCCATGTCATAGGAAACCACTGAAGGAGCTGAACATGGACTCAGTTATGAGCTAATAATATGCTACCTTGAAAAGCTTTTTTTTTTTTTTTTTTTTCCAAAAATAGTGCTTGGGAGTGGTCTTATTTTGGCTCATCTTTATTATAAAATTCTTTTTTGTGGCATTTACAACTTCTAGTTGGAGTTTTTAATCTTTTCTTTTTGGGACAATAGAGTAAGTTTCTTATTGTCTGCTATTGTGATAAATATATATTTGAAAAAAAAACCCATTATAAAAAGTTTACATCAGAAAGCTATCTGTGTGTTTACGTATCCTGAATAAGTTATAAAAAATCAATATTAAGCAATAAATAGTGATTTCTCAAAGAGATGAAGAAGAGTAAAGATAATAATAATTATTATAAGATAATATTGATTTTGTAAAACCAAGAATATAATTTTATATTCTACATATTAATATTATATTCATATTTCTTTTTTTGATACAGAACATTTTAAGTGTGTTATCATGATTTTTCTCCCCATTCTCCCTTCTCATATCATAACAAATATCCAAGATAATTAAACAAAATGAAAAACCAAAAAGAAAAATTTTTTAAAAATCTATAGCTGCCCAGGACAAAAATCACCTAATAAAGTTAATGTTTTAGAAATTGCCCATTACAGGGGCACCTGGGTGGCTCATTCAGTTAAGGATCTGCCTTCAGCTCAGGTCATGATCCCAGGTCCTAGGATCGAGCCCCACATCGGGCTCCCTGCTCAGCAGAGAGTCTGCTTCTCCCTCAGACCCTCGCCCCCCGCTCTCTCTCTCTCTCCCGTTTTCTCTCTCTCAAAGAAATAAATAAAATCTTTAAAAATATATTTATACATAATATCACTAGCTTGTGATATAGAAAGTAATTTAATAAAATATGTCTTCTTGGGACCTTTTCCATGCAGAAAAAAAATGTTTTAATTTGCAATGCAAGAAATGCCTTTGATTGGATTATAATTTGTATTCAGTAGTTCCAGTAGAGACTTGGGTGATAAACATGACAGTTCCTAAAGGGTTTGATAGTTATAGAAATAAAGTCAATAAAGAAAAGCTTATGAAAGTAAGTTTTTCTATCATTGTTTTAACACTGAAACAACTAAAAGCCCAAGGTTAACTTATTATAGCCTTCAAATACATTGAAGAATGTTTTCTTTATGAAAGTGAATAGCTTTATCCTTTAAAAAAAAAAAAGTAGAGTACAAAAAAGAGTGTATTTAGATTACAGAATGATGAATTCAGGTTTTCCATTAATTTTGAGTTGTGGAATATTTGAGTTTGTTGAGCCCTCAACCTTGGAAAATTTTAATATGAAAAAGTAAATCCAAAAATAGCTTTTATCTCCAATGATTTAAGTGTAAACAAAGAAGTGAATAAAATTGATTACAAGGTCTTCTTCCATTTCAGTAGTCTATGTCCCTAAGCAGATTAAAATATCATGGTTATAAATATGTTCCTTTACTAAAGATTTCAAGAGATTCTTTTATTACTTTTCTAAAATGTCATAAGCACCAAATCAAATCCCTTTGTGTATGCAATAGCATATCATGTTGGCAGGCATTTATATTTATTTGTGATGCTGCATTCTTTAATTGTAAGGAGTATCCAAAAGCCACCTTTGAATAACAGTATTTTTCACTACACACACACACATATTTAAGTATTATGTGGTCTTCATTATGAAAGTGTATATTTGTCTTAGACAGAAATGACCTCCAGAAATCATTAACAAGAAATAACTGTTTTTATACCCTAAGAAAGCCACATATAATGTAGAAATTTTATTTTTCCTTTTAATGTATACTAAAAAATTATTTATAAGTGCATCAATCCCAAAATAACTTGCATATTCTAAACATTTCAATAAAATTAATGATTTCATTGACTGAACATTTCAATGTGACTTCTTTGAAAATTTTTATTGCACCACTATAATAGCTAAGATAAATGGAATGTTTAACATTTATTTTCTTAATTCCATTATACTAAAAGTTTGAGGATATTCTCTGGTTATTAAGCACACAGTGACATATTTCATTTTTTTTCTTATTACATTGTCATCAAATTCCTCTTATGGACTAATTAGGTTCACATTATTCTTGCATGCTGGAATAATTGTGAGATAACAGAATGTAGAATTCTACATTTGAGCCAAGATGTTCCAAATATTTAGACGTTTTTTGTTTGTTTGTTATGGAAAAAAATAGTCCTTGTGAATATGAGGATAATGCAAAGTCCATTCTGCTAAAGACACACGTACACACACGCTCACAAACACAGAGAGTGACAGATAGTAAGACCGAGAGGCAGAGACAGAGAGAGAGATGATGAGAGACAGAGAACACAAGGTAAAAGTAAAACTGTATCCATTTTCAGATAACATTACATATAGAAAACCTAAAGACTCCACTAAAACATTTAAAACTAATAAATGAATTCGGTAAAGTTGTAACAAAATCAAAAGTCACAAAATCAAAATCAAAAGACACAAAATCAAAAGTCAGTTGCTTTTCTAAACACTAAAGAATATAGCAGAAGGACAAATTAAGAAAAAAAAATCCCATTTAAAAGAATATGATACAGGAGACGAACCATGAGAGACTATGGACTCTGAGAAACAAACTGAGGGTTCTAGAGGGGAGGGGAGTGGAGGGATGGGTTAGCCTGGTGATGGGTATTAAAGAGGGCACGTACTGCATGGAGCACTGGGTGTTATGCACAAACAATGAATCATGGAACACTACATCTAAAACTAATGATGTAATGTATGGTGATTAACATAACATAATAAAATTAAATTAAATTAAAAAATAAAAATAAATACATAAAATTAAAAAGAATGATACTTTTACAATTAAGAAAAAATCTCATTGAAAAGAATTAAATACTTAGGAATAAATTTAAATAAGGAAGTGAAAAATCTGTACACTGAAAATTTTAAGACATCATTGAAAGAAATGAAGACACAAATAAATGGAAAGATACCCTGTGTTCATGGATTGGATGAATTTTTATTGTTAAAATATCCATACTACCTATATTGATCTACAGATTCAATGCAACCCCTCTCAAAATTTCAATGTATATATTATCCATTAATTAACAACAAAGGAACCAAGAATATATAATGGGGAAAGGATCATCTTTCCAATAAATGGTGTTGGAAAAACTGGACAGTGACATTAAAAAAAATGAAACTGGACCTCTGTTGATCCAGTTGATACATAAATATCAACTCAAAATAGATTATAGACTTGAACATAAGACCTGAAACCACAAAACTCCTAGAAGAAAACATAGGGAGTAAGTTCCTTGACATTGGTCTTCCCAATGATTTACTAAAGCAAAGAAAACAAAAGCACAAATAATTGGGACCATATAAAATTAAAAGCTTCCACACAGCAAATGAAATCATCTACAAAATGACAAAGCAACCTATGGAATGCAAGAAAATATTTACAAATTATATATTTGAGAAGGGGCTAATTCCAAAATACATAAAGAACTCATACAACTCAATAGCAAAAAAACAAAATCCAATTTTAAAAATGGGCAAAGGGACTGAACAGACATTTTTCCAAAGAAGGTATTTAAATGCCCAAACAGGTACATGAAAATGGGCTCAACATCATTATTTGTCTAGGAAATGCAAATCAAAACCACAATGGGATATTCACACCTGTTAGGGTGTGAATCATCAAAAAGACAAGAGACAGTAAGTGCTTGCAAAGATGTGGAGCAAAGGGAGCCCTTTAACACTGATGGAGGAATGTAAATTGGTGCATGCACTAAGGAAAACAGCATGGAGGTCAAAAATTAAAAATAAAACAAACATATAATCTAGCAATCCCTTTTCTAGGTTTGTATCCAAAGGAAATAAAAACAGGATATCAATGAGGTATCTGCACTTTTATGTTTATTGCGGCATTATTCACAGTAGGCAAATATGGAAACAACATAAGTGTCAATCATTGGATGAATAGATAAAGGTGTGGCATATATACATACAGTGGGTTATTATTCAGCCATGCAATAGAAGGACATCCTGCTGTTTACCACACATGGGTGAAACTTGAGGGCATTTTGCTAAGTCAGGTTATCAAAGAAGACAAATGCTGCATGATATAACTTACATGTAGAATCTAAAACCCCAAACACATAGAAACATAGAGTAGAATGGTGGTTGCCAGGGGCTGGAGGGTGACAGAAAAGGGGAAATGGTCAAAAAGTAAAATTTCCAGTTATGAGTAAGTTCTGGGGATTTAATGAATAATATAGTGATTAAAGCTAATAATACTATATTATATACTCGAAAGTTACTAAGAGGGTAAATCTTCAATGCTCTCACCAAAAAAAGAAATGGTAATTATGTGACCTAATGGAGGTGTTAGCTAAGTCTTTGTTGGTAATCATTTTGCAATATATGTGTAGCAAATCAACAAGTTATAGACCTTTAACTTATATAATGTTGATTATATCTCTATAAAACTGGAGAAAACCTCCACTTTAAGTGGTTATGTTGAAGATTAAATGAGATAATATGTGAGAATATGCTTCATAAAATATAAAGTGATACAGACATAAAAATGTCTTAATATCATAATGGCTCTCAAGTTCCCATGATACTTCCACAGTTCAATTTAAAAACAATTTTGGACTGTTTTTCATGGAAACAAAATACCTATTAATAGACATTAGAAATAGCCTGCTGATCTCATTATGAAGAAAGCTAACTTTATATAGTTTCAAAACTGGCTTTCAAAGAGGCCAGTATTTGAAAATTCTATTTGTGGGTCTGAGTGAAATACACAAACCCCATTTTTTCCAATTTCATTGACTATGAGGAAGGATGCTGGGTATAGGTTATTAGAAGCCTAAAGGTAAATGCATTCCTTTGCTGAGGGAGCCATAGGCCCTATAAAAATCAAAGACAGAATGAAGCAGGTTTTAAACCCCTTATATAGCAAGGATTTGATTTTAGCAATATACAAAACACATATGCATACAACCTGAAAGATAGTTGATGGAAATTAATTTTTAGAGTGATATTTCTATTCAATAACAGGGAAAAATTCTGTTTGGAAGAAGACACTACAAGGATAAATCAAGCTCATTAGACTCAAATACAAGGCATTTTAAAATCTGATTCTAATTTGCTCCTTCAAGCCTGTCTCTCATGTCTGAATCTTATATACATTATGAGTGAAAATTCTACATCTCTATAATTATAAATTTATTTTTGTGAGTTATTCTATTCAGAAAAGAATTCCTTTTTTTAGGTTAACATCTCTGCATCAGACACAAATCTTAGGAAGGCTTTTTTTTTCTAAAATAATAGAAAAGAAAAGATAGGGGTGCCTGGGTGGCTCAGTCATTAAGCGTCTGCCTTCGGCTCAGGTCATGATCCCAGGGTCCTGGAATCGAGCCCCGCATCGGGCTCCCTGCTCAGTGGGAAGCATGCTTCTCCCTCTCCCACTCCCCCTGCTTGTGTTCCCTCTCTCTCTGTGTCTCTCTCTGTCAAATAAATAAATAAAATCTTTAAAATAAAATAAAATAATAGGAAATATAAAAGCATTATAGGGGAAGGAACATTGAAGGATCTCTAGTCAAATGAATTAATAGATATTAAGTAACTTTTCTATAAACATAGGGAAATAAAAGATATGAGCAAAAGTATTTTTAGTGCGAAAACTATGCCAGACATGTCATATATTTTTTTTTCTTTTCACAATTCTTGTGAAGTATATATTTTATTGGAAACAAATTATTTCCTTATTGATAGATGAAATCAGCAAAGAACTCTGACATCTAGCAAACAGTATATATATTTTTAAGTTGGCTGAAATTGGTTAGTATGACACAAACTGAGCTCTAATTTGGTGTTATTAACTATGAGACCTAGGTTCAGAATCAGAGCCTCTTTCTGAACAAAAATATTCTAACGTCTTATATCTTAGCTCACCTAAGAATTCACAAGAGGCAAGAAAGAAAGAAAGAAAGAAAGAAAGAGAGAAAGAGAGAAAGGGAGAGAGAGAAAGGGAGAAAGGGAAGAAAGGAGGAAGAAAAAAAGAGAGAAAGAAAGAAGGAAGGAAGAAAGAAAGAAAAGAAAGAAAGAAAGAAAGAAAGAAAAGAAAGAAAGAAAGAAAGAAAGAAAGAAAGAAAGAAAGAAAGAAAGAAAGAAAGAAGAAAGAAAGAAAGAAGAAAAAGAAAAAAAGAAAAGGCCTCAGCAATGAAAAATAACTTATGCACAAAGCCATATGGTTTGCTAGTGTCACAGATCCAAAAAAATGCATTCCTTTTCAACTGACAGCAACTTTCAGGCCTTCATGAGCCAGAAAATCAGGACCAGACACAAGTGGGTATACCTGAATACTTTTGGAATATTTTGGATTAACAGCATTGTGGATCTCTCCATCATGCCTTCTACTGTTGTAATTCACTAATGTAACTGAATGGTAATATTGGATTTCTCAGCTACATCAGGTCTTCCTGAATAGAACTTGACTCCAGTCCTCACATAGAATTACACTATGAATATGCAGCTTAGAAAAATATCCACTTATGTAAATTTGACAAAGTAGAATTTTAATGGAAGCTCCTTAGCCTGATGTGTACACAGTGGTTGGATTTACCCCAGGCACAATGGCTACAAAGCACATAACAGTAACAGGTAACAGGTTTCACCTCTTGGGTCTGGAACTTAATGCCGACTTGAGCACAAAGTTTAGTGGTGGTGGGCTTAAAGCTTCCAATTATTAGTACCTGGTGAACACAGATATATGTGTTACTCATTTAAAACTATTTCTGGCAGAGTGACACCACACTCTAAATGTTTATGAAATGAATAATTGAAAAAATGTTTGAATGAATAAATGGATATTTGAATGAATGAAATGGACAAAGCAGAAATACTTCTAATTAGTACTTACTTCTGTTTTTGAGACTGAGCAAATGTCCCATTGATACTATAAAAAAGAGAGAAAGAATGCTATAGGATAAGAAAAGAAAAGAAAAAAGGAAGCTTCTAAAGAGCATACTAGAGGGGTTTAATGATGTAAAACAGTTGAGATGGGAACCATAATGCTAAGTAATGACATTGAAATTTCTGATAACTTCCAGGCATATCTCCCTATTTTTCAAAGTCTAAGCTAGCTTCCAACTATACTAGTCATTGAATGAACAAATGATTATATAATATTAAATATCTTGTCTTAGAACAGTTTGGTTATGGATCTATGAATTAAACTTAAATCTTGAGTTCTCACTTTAATATACAAGTTAAAAAAATAAAATTACTGACCATTTAGATTCTAGTTGAGGTAGTGATTTGGTTATTGTACAGAATTCACCTGCCATATCAGTCTACTTAATTAAAAATATCTTTAACTTACTGTTAATGTTATCTTAAAGAGTCTAGATGATTGAAATTCAAGGTAGTCAATGTATTTGTATTGGAACAAATAAAAAATGATTTGGATTTTTTTTTTAAATCAACGGTTTCTTAACATAACCATAATGTCCGTTAGCTATTTTAGACAGGCATACACATGCATGCACACACACACACACACACACACACACACACACACACACATCCTAGCTTTAGATCATTTGGGCAGTAGCTTAGGAGAGGAGAAAATCATTTATGTTTTGCAAAGTATTTATTTTGATACTTCCTGGAGAAAACAGCAACAGCACAAATCCTAAACTGACCTACAAAGCACAGATGGGATTTTCTGAGAATTCTAGGTTCATATATAAAACAAATCCTTTTCTTTCACTCATTACTATCATCAAAAGATTTTCAATACACACAAATGCACTAATTGTTTTCAAAGGGAACATATGTTTTAAATACAATGAATGTTTTTTAGGATGCTGTTTACTGTTATGAATATTTCAGAGATATTGCCAGATTGAGTCCACACCACTGCAATAAAATGAGTATCGCAATAAAGTGAGCCAACTGAATTTTTTGGTTTCCCAGTGCATATGAAAGTTATCTTTACACTATACTGTAGTCTATTAAATGTGCAATAGTATTACATGTAAAAAAAAATGTACCCACCTTAATTAAAAAATATTTTATTGCTGAAAAATGCTAACCATCATTGAGCTTTCAACCAATTGTAATCTTTTTGCTGGTGGACAGTCTTGCCTCAGTCTTGATGGCTGCTGACTGAGCAGGGTAGTGGTTGCTGAAGCCCGGATGGTTGCAACAATTTCTTAAAATAAGACAACAGTGATATTTGCTGCATCAGTTGACTCTTCCTTTCACCAACAATTTCTCTGTAGCATGTGATGCTGTTTGATAGCATTGTACCCACAGTAGGATATCTTTCAAAATTGGACTAAATCCTCTCAAACCCTGCCACTACTGTATCATCCAAGTTATATAACATTCCAACTCCTTTGCTGTCATTTCAACAATCTTCATAAGCATCTTCATTAGGAGTAGATTCTATCTTATAAAGTCACTTTCTTTGCTGATCTATAAGAAGCAACTCCTCATCCATTCAAGTTTTATAATTGAGGCAGTTTAGTCACGTACTCAGGTTTCACTTCTAGTTGTCTTACTATTTCTACCACATCTGCACCTACTTTCTTCATTGAAGTCTTGAACCCCTCAAAGTCATCCATGAGGGTCAAAATCAATTTCTTCCAAATTCCTGTGAATGTAGATATTTTTACCTCTTCCCATGAATCACAAATGTTCTTATTGACATCTAGAATGGTGAATCCTTTCCAGAAGCTTTTCAATTTGCTTTGCCCGGATCCATCAGAGGAATCCCTATCTATGCAGCTATCACATTACAAAATTTATTTCTTCAAAAAGAAGACTTGAAAGTCAAAATTATTCCTTAATCCATAGACACATACTGGATTTTGTGTTAGCAGGCATGAAAACAACATTAATTCATTATACATCTCAATCAGAGCTCTTAAATGACCAGGTACTTTGTTGATGAGCAGTAGTATTTTATAAGGAATCTTTCTTTCTGAGTGGTAAGTTTCAACAGTGGGATTAAAAGATTCTGAAAACCATGTTGTAAACAGATGTACTGTTATCTGGGCTTTATTGTTCTATGTATAGAGCACAGGCAGAGTGGATTTAGCATAATTCTTAAGGGCCTTAGTATTTTCACAATGGTCAAAGAGCATTGGGTTCAACTTAAATTAACTGGCTGTGTTAAGCCCTAACAAGAGAATCAGCCTTTCCTTTGAGGCTGTCATTGACTGAAGCCAAGTATGAACTTTTCGTCTTTCCCTAAGAAAGTCCCAGATGGCATCTTCTGTTTGCATTGCAAATCTGTTGTTTAGTGTAGCCACCTGCAGTAATTATCTTAGATCATCTGGATAACTTGCTGCAGCTTCTCCATCAGCACTTGCTGCTTCACCTTGAACTTTTATATTACAGAGATGGCTTCTCTCCTTAAACCTCATGAACCTACTTCTGCTAGCCTTGAACTTTTCTTCTGCAACTTCCTCACCTCTCTGGTTTCATAGAATTGAAGAGAGTTGGGTCCTTGCTCTAGATTAGGCTTTAGTTTGAGGGAATGTTGTGGCTGGTTTGATCTTCTCTCCAGACCACTAAAATTTCTCCATATCAGCAATTAGGCAGTTTCACTTTTTTATCACTTATGTGTTCACTACACTAACACTTTCAATCTCCTTCAAGAACTTTGCATTCACAACTTGGCTAACTATTTGGTGCAAGAAGCCTAGCTTTTAGCCTATCTTCCTCACTAAACTTAATCATTTCTAGCTTTTGATTTTAAGTAAGAGACATATGACTCTTCCTTTCACTTGAACACTTACAGCCCATTGTAGATTTATTAATTGGCCTAATTTCAATATTGTTGTATCTCAAGAAATAGGGAAGCCCCCAAAAAAACAAACAAAAAAACCAACAAAAAACAAATAAACAAAAACAAACAAACAAACAAACAAAAAAGAAATAGGAAAGCCCAAGGAAAGGGAGAGAGATGGGAGACTGACTGGTTGTTTAAACAGTCAAAACAAATACAATATTTACTGAATTAGTTGAGAGTCTTATATGGGTGTGGTTTGTGGCACCCAAAAATAATTATAGTGGTAACATCAAAGATCACAGATTACCACAACAAATATAACAATAATGAAAAAGTTTGAAACATTGAGAGAATTACCAAAATTTGACAGAGAAACACAAAGTGGGCAAATGTTGGAAAAAACGGTACACATAGACTTGCTCAGTGCAGAGTTACCACAAACCTTCAGTTTGCAATGCATGTGAAGTGCAGTAAAGTCAAGTGCAATAAAATGAGGTATGTCTGTATCTTAAGAGGGAATAACATTTTCACATCATATAATTGTTGGTTAGTTCAATAACTATTAGAGTTGAAAGCTATCTTGGACAATTGATTTTGTTTTGAATATTAGGAAATTAAAGCCAAAAATTTTTAAAGTTTCTACAGTTAAATGGTACCTACATTGGGATGAGGGCCCATTTTCTGATCCCTGGCCTAAGCAAATACTAACCTGCTATAATCATTCTTGATTATTCAGTTGAGTGTTATGACAATGTATTAGTTACTGCCTTCATGAAACAAAAAGAAGTGAATTATGAATGTCTTTTGGAGTAGGAAAATGGATAAAAAGGGAATTCAGTAGGACCTTGATGATAAAAGCCACATTTATTAGCTCTTTTTCACTTGGTAAAGAGATAAGAAGTCTCCAAGAAAGGTATCTTAATGGGAAATTGCTGCAGATCTTGATAAGAGTGAAGCCCCATGGACCCAAGGAGGAAGACTTAAGTCTTTTTCAGATTCACAACAGTGATGTCAGAAAACAAAAAAGACCTAATTCTGAACATGAATTTTAGGTGCAATGAAGTAATAAAGCAATTTGTATTTGGCTAAGAGCAATAGACAGTATTATTCTCTCCCACTTGTAAGAAAATAGACTTTGAAACTCCATATCTGAACATTTTCTGGATTTCAGAATCCAAAAATAATTGTAGATACATCATATGGGTCTTAAAGACTACGATTTTGAGATCAACTCTATTTACACTTCAAATTTCAGATTCTTTAATACAAAATGATTTTCTGGATCTTTAAAAAATAACTTTATATCCTGAAACATATACAAACTACATGAAAATAGAAAATTGGTAAGTGCAATGTATCACTTTACCACTTGTATACCTATACACCCATATTGAGGCTAAAGGAGCTAAAGCTACTTTTCTTCCTTCATGTTAGAATACTACTTAATATAAACATCTTTCAAAAGTTAAAAAAAAATATTTGTGTCTTAGTAAAAGTGTATAGATACTTATCTTGAATAGCTGTATTAATAGTTATTCCATGTTCTGTATATAACTCTAAATGACTGCATGTATTTCATTTGATGTGAATATTATGCATATGTATAAATCTGTAATATAAGAATATGCATATATGTGGGGCATGAAGAAGACAGAGTGATCAATTTTATCAGATGTTTTTTAGAACCTGCATAAAATGGTTAAAGTAAAGTATACAATGGATTTGGAAAAGTCGAGATTCTGACCTTGAAAATAGCAAGTTTGATGGGGGAACTTGAACCACATTGGAGTAAGACACATATGGGATATGCCCCAGAGAGATGTAGTTGGAAAACACTGTGGTTGCTATTTTCCCCTAAAGAAGTGTTCCTTCTTTAGACACCTTCTATGTAGATATTTTGACTTTTATTCCTAGTAGGGCTATTTTCTCAGGATGCTAGTGAAATTATAAACTCTTTGGCATTTAGAAATATTTTGATATCCTATAGGAAAATATAAAGGTATTTCTCCCTCATTGAAAATTTATGATCTATTTTATAAAAGTTATTAATATTTTTTCTTAGATATTTCATATACATCCATTTAATAATATAGCATTGGATAGCTTCTAATTTTTATAGAGGTGAGTCCAATGAAGTAGGTCTTAAAATCAACAGTTTGTCTATAACTTAAAAATAAATTGGTTCATTGAGTTGATCTCTGTGACAACTACTTGGCTTTAAGCTTTGTCAGCATTGTGCCAGCTATTGGGTTAATGATAACTAGCTAATGTAATGGATTAGTTAATGGGATTCTTAGTCACCCTTATCTGACTTATGGATATATGACTTTGTTATTTGGAATTACAATTAAGCATCTGATATAATTAACCTTTGACATACAAAATAAACACAATAAAATGTAATATGTTAAAATATATATATATTTTCAATGACACTGTTCAGCCTTGGTAGGCATGTTATCATCACTTGTTTTATGAAATACATTTCATTTGGCACCAAGTCACGAAGCATGGAGAGAAAAGAAAAGCATTTTAGCATACATATTAATGCATTTAGCAACAAAGAAAATGTATGCAAATCAACTATATATTGCCATATTTTCTAGGGGGCACCTGTCTTCAGTAATTTAAGCCCATTAGGGATACCCTAAATACAATACTTTCATCTGATGTCTCCAGCTTATGACATTTATAAGACATGATAAAGATACATATTGTATGTTCAAATATTTTTGACAAATCAAAAAAGAAAAATTGTTTCCTACTACATTCACAGTTATTGTTGAACATTAGATACCTTATGAAAATATGACCTAATTTACAAATACAGGACAATTTTCTATAATATGGTCTATATGATATTGATAAATCTTCATATTACAGATCTTAGTGGGTTAAATATGTATGAGTAGACATGTAAGGTTAGGGTAAGTGTCAATCTGAGTGATATGATAAAAACTCATAAAATAATTATATGCAAAGGAGCTTTGATTCTAAAAGTTAGCAAACTATTAATTAAAAGGCTAAGTTATGGGCACCTGGGTGGCTTAGTCCCTTAAGCATCTGCCTTTGGCTCAGGTCATGATCCCAGGTTCTTGGAGTCCTGCATCCAGCTCCCTTCTCAGTGGGGAGCCTGCTTCTCCCTCTTCCTCTGCCACTCCACCTCTCATGCACGCTCACTCTCTCCCTCTCTCTCTCTTTCTCTCAGATGAAGAAATAAAATCTTTAAAAAGGCTAAATTATTTTTTTCATCTTTGAAGTCTTTCTCAATGTGCTATTTGGAAGAAAAATGTAATGGATTCATCAGAGTCAAATGCTTATTGTTTCTGTTACTTACTCAGACCATATTCCTGCACATCTTTTCCAGTCTTGCAGGGCTCCATCTTGTCTGCTCTAGCACTTGGGGCCTTCAGTACCGTATTTTGAATCTCATATATTCCTCAGGTCCTCTTTGCCTTGAAAGAAAGGTATAAAAGGAAGGATGGAGGATGGGAGGAAGGAGATCTGCTTCTCTGCATTTGACTTAATCACTCTCTTGAGGCATTCCTTAGTTGTAGCCTACAGGCACTCTTATCTTACACCAGCCTCAAACATCAAATGTGGTCAGCCTAGCTCCATATAACCTCCCCAATAATAGACAATATGAGAGAAAATAGATAAAAAGCTAAAAGGAGATATTATATTTTTATAAGAAAGGTGATAAGAAGAGTCAGATAAGAGAAAAGGAATACCCTATGAGAAGATAACGTATTTAATAGGGGAAAAAAAAACTGTCAAGCCATAGCTGGACAACTGTTCAAAGGTTGCACTTCAATCTCCTCATGTCATTATAAACAGGAAGAAGTATGCACTATTCTTCAGGGGATAATACTGTGTTTGGACACAATCCCACTCCAGTTTACCAATGCCTAGTGACTATTTGGACACTTATGTAAATGTTATCTATGTGGACCACATCGGTCTGGGAATAAAAATGAGGCTGTATTATTTGTAATAAGCTTTTCTCTAATAGTTAATCCATTTGCTGTAGAAGGGACTCCAGATTAATTTAAAATATGTTCTAATTTTTCCTGTGATCCCCTCAGGGGATATTTTTCGTTTGCTCATATATGTCTTCTTGGCTATATTGCCTTCCATTAATTCTACTTATATTACACTTATATTACACTTATATTAACTTCTCTTTAGTGATGCTTCATTTTGGTACCATCTGTTGATTAGTGTATTAGGCTTATTCACCTGCACGGGGTTGCGGGTTCTGTTACTACCAAAGCTCCTTTCCCATCCTAAACACTGGCAAGGAGTAAGCACTGTCCTTTGAAGCCCTCACTGTGCCAATGCCAAACTGTTTCAGGATCCTTCTTTACAGAAAAGTCTCTGTAATTTCAGAAAGTGTTATCTTTTCCATTTTTTGTTGATTTCCATTAGGGAAGTACCAAACCATACTCCTTTGTATCACAGTCTTCAGTGTCTTCAGAGTAAAATTATTATTAAACATGCTAAGGGAAGTCTAACCTAACGAAGACAGACATGAGCTTGCATTTTTCCTCTGGAACTCCTCATATTTCCAAGATTATTATATAAACTTATAAGAAGGAAGGTCAGAGAAGATTTGATTAGGTTTTGAGCCTGCATCCTGGTCTTCTGTCCAGTGTATGACATTGAAAACAACGGAGTAAACGGTATATATTTATAAATAAATATATATATATATACACATACACACACACACACACACACACACATATATATATATATATATAATTTCTCTGTGACATTCACAGTATAGTTTTTTTGGTAATTTTTAAAATAAAGTGAAAGAGAAATCTTTCTCCTATATGAAGATGTGATAATTAGAAGGAAAACATAAATACATGAAATGTGCCTAAGTTTAACAAGTGAATAATACCAACAGAAATAATCCAAGAAATTAAATTCTGAATTTACTAAAGGCAAATGGATCAATGCATTTAATTCCTTTAACCCTTGTATAACATAGAAACAATTTTTTCAGCTGAGATAAGCTATACTAATTTCACAGAGAAAAAGGGAAAAGCATAACAATGTTCAGCCTTTTAAAAACACCTTTAAAAAAATTTCATTTCATTATACTATGGTTTCTCTCTGTGCAAAGGATCTTAAAGTTTAGCAAACATCAGAATTACCTGCCAGGCCTGTTAAACCACAAAGTCCTGAGTCCCTCCCCCTGAATTTCTGATTCATTAGGTCTGGTGTGGTACTTGAGGATTTGCACTTCTAACAAGTTCCTAGGTGCTAGTAGTGTTATCGGTTCAGGAACAATGTATTTCCACCCCATGCAACATCACAAGCAGCATTCAAAGGAAAGTCTTTTAAAAGGTGAGTGTCCTGAAAAATCTCTTTTGCACACAAAGTTCGGGATTTCCTAGAAACCATTCCAAAAATATACAGCAAAAGATTTATATCCAATATAACTTAGTGAATGCTTCCCCTTGAAATACTATGTGGAAGTCTATAAAAAGTAATTACTAACTTTATAGAAAAAGATTTCAGGAATGAACTTGTCAAAGAAAGCTGAGGTCCATCTGAAAGATACAATGATCAATGTTACTATTATTACCACAAGGAAACCAGCACATTTGTCCTTGTTGCTCTGGTAGATTGGAGATAGGGAGATGATAAAGATTTAAAGTCTGTATTTCACTATTTTATGAGGAAAAACTATATTACTAATGAGAATTCACCCTGATAAATTTATATAAAATAATATGCAGATAGAGATATCTTTATATAAACCAAATTATAAAAATGTTTTACTTATTTCTCAGTTTAAAAGCAATAACAACACAACTGTGATAAAATACATGAAGTCCATTTACATATATAAAGTTCATTGCATTTTCTCTTAATATACCTAAAAAATCCGCCTCTACTAATAAAGCCTCCTCTACTTACTTCCGAGGATATTTTTTCTGGAATAGAAAACTATAAAAATAATATAAAAAACATTTTACCATATCTCACAATCATATGGGCAATAGAAGGAAATTCTTAACACTTCAAAGGATTATGCAACATGTGCTAATATATAATTTGTTGTAATCCTGTATTTATTTGAATGATTTATAATCAAATTAAAATTAGATTTTAAATATGTTATATTGTTCAAACTTTAAGATTAGTTGCTTTTCTTCGTTTTCTACATTGTCTGCCAAATAATTAAAGATAACTAAAAATTATAGAGGGCCAACAAAGCAAAACTCCAAATCAAGATCTTTAAAAATTAATCTCTCTTTATGTGACATTAGTATGAATGATACAAATAATCTTGCATATATACAAAATTCCCTGAAAGCAGAATTTTTATTATTTTCATTTTTATGTTTGCTGGTAGTTATATGCTATAGCATCCAACAATTTTTAAGAAATTGTCAAAAGTCTTGACGTTATCTAGCACTTCAATCATCTTTCCATTTCTCTTGAATCTTAACTGTAAAGCTAAGTGAAAGAATTTTCTATACTTTTCTCCATTTCCTTGTCTTTTTTCATTCCTTCATTTACAATAATTAGCCTTTCATCTCTACTCCTCCATTGAAACTGTTTTATCAAGTTCATAACAACTCCACTAAGCCAAATCCAATGGCTAATTCTAAGCCACAGTTTACTGGCTTTTAGTTCTATTTGGCTATTCCTTTTTCCTTTCATCCTATAATATTTACTTGGCATTTGGGACACCATTATACCCCCTACTTCCATATGCCTTCCCCTTTGCTGGCCCTTTTCTTCCCTACCTATAAATGTAGAAGCTCTAGAGCTTGACTTTGATGCTTATTCTGCAGACCTAACCATTTCCCTGAACTCAAAACTCACTTATCAAACTGTCTACTTCCCTTGTGACTTTAATATGTATTGATATAAAAAATGGATTTTGTCCAAAA
Organism: Halichoerus grypus; assembly: GCF_964656455.1. Taxonomy (NCBI): domain Eukaryota; kingdom Metazoa; phylum Chordata; class Mammalia; order Carnivora; family Phocidae; genus Halichoerus; species Halichoerus grypus. Next base: position 24,425,959 of record NC_135715.1, read on the forward strand.
TGGAACTTTAGATTTCTCCTTTCAAACTCTAAAAGGTAGATTCTGTGAGAATAGGATCTTGTTAAATATCATATATTAAGAACTGACAATGGAATCCACAATATGGTATTCAAGGAATAAACACTAAAGCAAATTAAAAAAATTAAAAATAAAAAACAGGGACATGACAATTTAAATGCAGTAATGGGTGGGATCTAAAATAGTATGAGATCTCAGTGGGTAACATCATTTGATGCAATACCAGGATTCAAAAGAAGAAAATAATTGATATATTCTCAGAGACTTTTTCCAAAGTCAAGATATACTTGAACTGAGTTTCAGGAATTCCTTATGTAGAAACTTACAGAGTATTTAGGAAAAAACAAAAACGAAGAATTTATACATATATATAGTTATATATGTGTATACTACATACATATACATATTTCTGTATGTAAATTCTACCATATGATTTCACTCAACCATTTTTTAAAGTTTATAAGGTCTTTGTGGTAGAAAACATTCAGATATTAAGAATAACTATGGACAGTCTGGATCCCATTACAAGTATAACTATGGTATCCACTTTGGGCACAGCAGGAAAGCAGCATCTCTTGCCAGACTTTGTGAAGACTTATTTCTAAGTGTCTTTTTACACTACTACACAACAATGAGCAGACGAGAGACATTAACACAACCTCACAATAAGCATTCATGTAGGCTTTTTCTAACTCATATAACAGATCTCTGCATTTAAGAGTCCGCCATTGCTATCTCCTTACATAAGTGGCACCTTCTAGACTAAGTCATAGTAGAAAAAAAATGGAAAACACAAAAACACATACCTGCACAAACATACAATATCATGAAACTATATCTAAACAATAAGTAAGATGCAGTTTAATCTAGACTTGATATTGGATGTCTTCCAATTTCAATTCATCAGAGATTTAATCAGACAGGCGTGTTTCACTGTGAATATTCAGAAGAACATTTTAATTTGCTGAGCTATTAAATGAGATGGATGACTGCAGGATAAATTAAAAAAAAAGATAAAAGAAGTTCCTTCTATCTTTACTCACCTATATTGCAAACAAGAAATCATTACTCAATTTGAAACATATTGCTTTTTAAAAGGATTTTATGCTATTCCCCCTTGTTACATGTATGGAAAAAAAATAAGGATATCAAGTCCTGGGCTTGTGGATAAGAAGCAACAACCATTCCTAACTTTGATTCAGGAAGAAGCAGCTACATCCACTCCCGTTAGAATGTACACAGCTCCCTGGAATCCGTGGTCCAGCTGTGCATTGTTATTCTCGTTATTACATTTTTTATGCTATTCCATGGAGCTTAGGATACTAATTTCAGGATGTAGAATATTTAGCTCTTGCAGGTTTGAGGACATTAGCCCTCAAGCTGATAGAAATGTATTTATTCTTCAAGTTTGAATATGTCTTTATGCATCAGCATCTCTGGTAAATAATTTCTTGCTATTTTCCAACCACTGTGTGCATTTGATGGAGCAAGTGAGGCTACAGATTATTGCAGTGACACACTGCACATCTTTGTCATTTTCTTGGCAGTTTTCCATTCAAAAATATCAAGCATATTTTGGGTTTATTCTCCCAAACCATTTCAGTTTTGTAATTTTTGTCATCCTCAGCAAATTAATCCCACACATGCCTTTGTCTGTCATGTGAGCCATGCAGAAATTGTGAATTATGTCACCTCTATAAATGGGAATCTTGGAAGAAGGATTAAATGTTAAGGGTGATCAGTCAGAAAAAGTGGCAACGTGTCTGGTTCAGTGATTAAAGTCTGGACCTGAAAATAAGAATTACTAGATTCTATTTGTGGCTTTGCTATCAATTTGCTGTATGACTTTTAGTAAGACTTTTCACCAGGAATTAGTTTTCAGATATGGGCTAAAGCAAAAAATTATAGACCTCCAAAACCTAAGGGAAAAAATCATTTTATTTCTTAGAAATATTAGCCTGCTTATTAGGGGGACCTTTTAGAGAGTTTAAGCAAGTCTCAACAAAATCAATGTTATATGTCAGTTCATCTGATAATCAAAATATTAGCTGAAGAAATTTTACTCGGTATGTTGAATTCTCTTATACAGACAATTCAATCAGGCATTCTGTCAGTTTCAGTTTAGATATTATTGTATAAAGTAAGAATCTCCAAAGAACTTTCGTAAATCATTCACAAAATCAAATGGTTTCCTCTCTGGAAACCAAGAGAGGACTCAGGAAAAAAAGTGATAATTTGAGCATTACATTGATTTTGCCACTAATTCTCTACTTTTATGTCTGGGTTTAGACCACAACACCCACTTCATCCTTCTTCTTCTAGCATTTCACTGTCAAGTATGACCCAGCTGAATGTAACCTTGCCTCCAATCTGATGTAACCGGTTCTTCCCAGATGATTTGTTTATGATTGTTTTTTGCTTTGCTGGTTTTTAATCTTTTTTTTAAAAGTTTAAATATTTGATATGGGGAGCGTATGTGTTGTGGTGAATGCTAGGTGTTGTGTAAGACTGATGAAGCAGAGACCTGTACCCCTGAAACAAATAATACATTACTTTAAAAAATTAAAAATTAAAAATAAATAAATATTTGATATGCATTTTCTTTCAAACTACAAAAACCATATGTTTAATGAATCACAGTAGGCCACACAGATGTATACAAAATAGAAAGTCTGAACCTATGTCTGCTTTACTCAATCCTATATGCATTTTCTACATAAGAAACAGGTATGTGTATAAACATAAATTTTATTATTTACAAAAATGGGATTGTAAAATATATTTTTGGCAATTTATATTTCTTTTTAATAATGAAAGCAAACTTTATTAGGTGTATTATTCTGGGTTCTCCAGAGAAACAGAACCTATAGGGTGTCTGTGTGCATGTGGGTCAGGGGAGAGAGAGAGAGGATAAGGAACTTATTTTAAGAATTGGGCTCACACAAATGAAAGCTGGCAAGTCCAAATTTTACAAGGTTGGCCAGCAGGCTAAAGACCCAGCGAAGGGTCTTTGAGTTCGAAGGCAGTCTGCTGGCCGAATCTCCTCTTTTTTCAGGGACATCAATATTTCTTTTATTAGGACCTTCAACTGATTAGATGAGGCTCACTCACATTATGGATGATAATATAGTAATCTGCTTTACTCAAATTCTACTGAGTTAAATGTTGATATCATCTTTAAAAATACCTTCAGAGAAACATCTAGAATAATAGTTGATGAAATGTCTGGCTAATGTGGCCTAGTCAAACTGACACACAAAATTAAAGATCAGTTGTGGTCTACTGTATTACAGTTTGTGCTAATCACTTTACTCAAGCTATTTCACTTAATAATCAAACCCTATAACTTAGGAATTATTATCCCCATTTCATTGACTAGGAAGGAAACTGAGGAACAGGAAAGTTAATACTTCGCCCAGTGATTGAGCCAACATATGTCAGATCTGGACGTAATCTGTGGCTCTGTGGGTCAGGAACACATGATTTTAATTACAATGTTCTACTGCTTCCCAGAATATTAGTCTAAACATCCCTGCATAACAAGACATTCAGAACCCACTTACTCTGCTTAACAGGACTTCATTTTCTAAACTGTGGTTGTAGATCGAGGTATGGAATGCAAACAGTGCCCTTTAGGAATGTCACTGTCTCTCATGCTTTTGTTTCTTTTTCTATAGAATGAAAAAAATAACATCTACCAAAGACAATATATGCTGAGTGCTTAACCAGACCCTAGTATAGAGTAAGCACACTAACAGTTTTGTTATTACTATTTAGAAAATATTCAGAGATTCTCTTTTAATGGTTTTTTATGTTGTTATCAACTGCTTGGCATCACAAATATCCTGAATTAACAATTTTTATATATTTGTTAATATTTCTAATTCTACAGAATATGTTCACAGACAAGGGTAATTCACCTTCTCAAAATGTTCAATTCAGAAATTATTAGCACATTCACAAGATTGTACAATCATCACCACTATCTAAGTCTAGAATATTTTTATCACCTTAAAAAGAAACAATAGTAGCAATCACTCTCAATTCTTCTTCCCCACAGGACCTGGCAACCACTAATCTATTTTCTGTCTGTATTGACTTAGATTTGCCTTTACAAGATATTTTACAAAAATGAGATCATACAATATGCAGCCTTTTTCACTTGGTGTGAGGTTTCACGGTTCATCCCTGGTGTAGTATGTTTCAGCATTTCCTTCTTTTATACGACTGAACAATATTTCACTGTGTAGATGCAGTACTTTCATTTATCTCTCCATCACCTAATGGGCATTTGAGTTATTTACACAGTTACTATGCAGAGTACTCATGAACATTTATCTACAAGATTTTGTGTAAACATGTTTTAAATTCTCTTGAGTTTATACAAAGAAGTGAAATTGCCATATTGTTTCCCCATTATAAAAAAAGCATGCTCCGTGGGGGCTCCTGGGTGACCCAGTTGGTTAAGCATCTGCTTTCAGCTCAGGTCATGATCTCAGGGTCCTGGGATGGAGCTCCCCCCACCCACCCGCATCAGGTTCCCTGCTCAGCAGGGAGCCTGCTTCTCCCTCTCCCTCTGCCACTCCCCCACTTGTGCTCATGCTCCCTCTCTCTGTCAAATAAATAAATAAAATATTTTTAAAAAAATCATGCTCCCATCAACAGTATGCAAGAATACTTGTTTTTGTTTTGTTTTATGACATCATCATCACAAAGGAGCAATTCAATATTTTCCAAAAGTTTTTCCTCTTGGATAATAGCTATGAATGGGAAGTTCTGAAATAATACAGTTTATTTTTTTTTTTAAAGATTTTATTTATTTGACAGAGAGAGAGACAGCGAGAGAGGGAACACAAGCAGAGGGAGTAGGAGACAGAGAAGCAGGCTTCCCGCCGAGCAGGGAGCCCGATGTGGGACTCGATCCCAGGACCCTGGGATCATGACCTGAGCCGAAGGCAGGCGCTTAACAACTGAGCCACCCAGGCGCCCCTGAAATAATACAGTTTAAATATAGCAATTTAATTTCAACAGCATTTAAACTCTGCACTGAACATAACGATCTTAGCACATGCTTTATAGTTTAAGCTGGAGTGTGGTATTTTCTTCTGAAGTGATTGAAAACATTACTGACTTACCATTGTTTCAATCGTCGAGAAAAAAAAAAACGCAGAAACCATTGACACTTTCCTATGTTTTATTTGGGTGTTTAGAAAGCCGTAAAGAATATGATTTTGCTATTCCTAGTTCTAAAGACGTCAACATCCATCTCCTTCCTTATACCCAGTGCTTCCTGTGGGATAAAGAGTAGTTGGCCAGTTCCCTGGAGGCAGGACCTATTGGACAATAGTCCCACTTAATTTGGGGGCAAAAGTACTGACTCAGAAAGCAGTCAGCAGTTTCCACTCAGACTCTCTGGCTCCCTGCTGGCCTTCTGTAGATGAACATAGGCAGATGTAGGCATGGTAGATGAACCTTAGGCAGGGGTGGCCTTCTGAGGGTCTGTTCAGTTCTGGTTGCCCTTTGCCAATGTTTTTCCATTTGCAGTTGGGACTGATGAGAGGTAAGACTAGTCCTTATTTGCCCACTTTCAAGGAAGAAAGGTTTGAATGTCATGATGGTCTGAAGTCCCTGTTTCACTTTCTCAAATTCATTTTAGCAGGGAATTCTACAAAATATAGAATGAGTTCTGCATAAAACCCTATCTCTTATAGATGCCTTAGTAAATCTACTTTGACCACTAATCTATGAAAATTAGGGAAGAAATAAAGTAACAATGAAAAAATATGGGAATTATTAATTACTCATGTTTCTGCTTTCTTTTACTCTGCTAAATAATCACATCAATATTAAGCTAGATAAACCACAACATAGTTTTCTTGTTCAATATTATTTTACTTAAGCAATATCCAAAAAATTAACAATACAAAATCTGTTCAAAAAATTAACATTACTAATTAAAAATGTGCATGTAAGGAAACTAGAGGTTTGGGCAAAAATCTAATAGGAATCTGTGCCAACAGCTTTTTTTTTTTTTTTTAAGATTTTATTATTCATTTGAGACACAGAGATAGAGAGAGAGCATGAGCAGGGAGAGAGGCAGAGGGAGAGGGAGAAGCAGGCTCCCCACTGAGCCAGGAGCCTGATGTGGGGCTCGATCCCAGGACCCTGGGATCATGACCTGAGCCGAAGGCAGACGCTTAACCATCTGAGCCATCCAGGCGCCCTGTGCCAACAGCTTTAATTGGCATTTTGGATGTAGCTTTTTCAAAAATTAAATATGAAGTACCTCATCCCAGAGCAAAGTTTCAATTCCAGTTTAATAAAGAAGGTAATGAATTACATATTATTAGATATGTTTAAGTAGGGAATTGCTATTTACTGTTTCCTATCTTAAGGAATTATTCCAAGAAGGAAACCTTGAGGGGTGGCTGGCTGCCTCAGTTGGTAGAGCATGCAGCTCTTGATCTCAGGTTCATGAGTTCGAGCTCCATGTTAGGGTAGAATTTACTTAAAAAAAGAAGAAGAAGAAGGAAGTCTTGAGAAAAGCTTTTAGCTGCTTAGCTTTCCATTCTACCTCCTCCTCAGAGACTTGATTTGCAATCAACAGTTATGTAAATTTTTTATCAGATTAGACTTTCAGAACTAAATTTTCTATAATATATGCAATCGTTACCTCAGTAAAACTGACAAAATGTCAGAGAGAGGGACAAGGTACAATAATTAGCAAAATGGTAGGGATCTGAAGGAAATTTAAATTGAGAAACCTTTTTTTTTTTTTTTTTTGAAGGTTGTAATATCCTAGAGGATAAGCAGAAAAGAAAATTCCTATGGACCACTTGATGACTCTAGTTAGAATGGAGAGAATGTTGCATGTAATTTACATATCACCTAATTTAAAGTTCCTGATAAAATTTGTGTTTTATTATATAATAATGATAATTTTAGCTCTATTTTTTTGTTCAAATGAAATCTAATACCATTTCAAGGTCCTTTGCTATGGGTATGGTAATTATATGAAGTTTCTAATCATTTTTTTAAATAAATCTTTTACAGGTTTAGAAATGCTAACTTCATTTCATCACGTGTACTCTAGTGAGGTGACAACATACTGCCACTGATGTTATGATTTTCTTATTGTGCTAAATCTCTAATGCACTATGTGTACTAACTCAGAAGCAAAGCTAGCAGAACCTGGAATATATACATTCTGATATAAAATTTTTATCAATTTAAAGTTCTGTAAATAATATATAAATACTTATATGTAAGGATTGTAGTCATGCCTACATTTTAACTATAAAATATGTGCACAAAATAGTGACCACATGTACTATTTAAGTAAACCCTTTTCCCATATTAAGGATCTTTTTCATATTTAAAAGGATATTACCTCGATCAAATTCATACGTACCACAAAGTGCAGTTTTTTAAAAATAGCCATTTCTTAATTTATTTCCCTTTTGGAAAATTTGAAACATTTTAGATTTAGTTTTTAATGATTTCTGTCATTGTCAGTCTCCTCCTACCTATCCAGTGATAGTATGTTGCCAACACTTTCCAAAATACCAGACTACAATTTTCACTGCTTTACTTCATAAGTTTCTCAAATTTTTAAACTCCAAAATCAAAACATGCTCTTCATTACCTTTAATTGGGAAAAATTTTAGGTAAACCTTTCTCACCAAAATTACAGCGAAGTTGATATCCTGTATTTCCAAGTGGTATTTTTAACAAGTGATTTAACAGAAAGGAATTAGTTACAATGTCATTATTTCCATCATCTGCAGATTTGTAGAAAAGAAGGAAGATATTTTGGACAATAAAACCTCTCAAGTTACATCCTATAATTGTGCACAATAATATTTAATAATAACTTATTTTAATTAGGCACTTAGTACAGTATTCTTTGTAAACATTTACATATATTATCTCAAATACTCTTTACAATAATCCTATGAAATAGATGTTATTATTAGTCCCAACTTACTGATGAGAAAATAGATCACTGAACAGCCATACTGGTAGAATATCAGGTATAAAGAGGCTATAGTTTCTGGCACTTTCCGGACCAAAGAACTATAACTCTTCTCCTTTTCCATTTATCTTTACCACATCGTTGTGTCATGATGTTCTACTTGAGAAAATGTGAATTTGTCCTAATTATCTCACATGGCTAAAAAGTTTTCACTCTAAATAATATTCAGTATGGTCTCGATCACATTCCGCTGGGTTTAGAATAGATTCTGTATATTCTTGCTCCATATCAACAAACCAAGGTAGTTAATATCTCCCAACATGTTGGAGTTACTGTAACATAGAACACATTGGTCTAAAAGCATAAAAATTAAATATGTTTCAAAGAGTACAGATAAGCAGTGCTCTCAAAACTTTGACCTTCTGCATCTTTAACTACTTTCCCAAATTATATATCATGAAATAAAAAACTCTTTCACGTGCTTTACTGTTACAGAATTTTTACAGTCTGGCTCTGCTCTCAAAATAGTAATCTAATTGATCTGTTGCCATGACCCCAATCATTCTGATCACTTTATTTAAAATTTCTTCTCAAGGTACTTCTGCCATTGGTGAATGAATATTTTACACAATTTACATAAACTGTATTTACAGAGAAGACGAAAATACAACATATTTTTATGGAGTGATAGTCATTCCTTTTTTGTTATTGTATTTAGGCAAAAAGATGCAGTTTTCTAAAAGGTCACTGATAAGATAGATAACATCCATCATAAACTTATTTTTGCACTAAATTATTCATATACACAGCTAAAAGTTTAAAGAGTTTACCATTGCATAGATACAGATACATAGAAAAACAACACATACAACAACAAATAACTCAGATATCCTCAATGTCAACCTTAATAAAATTGGTAGGAAAGAACAAATCGGAGTGTGAGAAAGGTAAGATAAGTTGTATTTACTAGAAGATAGCACTGACCCCACATTAAGTCCAACCCTTACACAAAGACATACACCTTTTCCATCTTGACCATCCATTCACTAATTAATTTTATTTATTTATTTATTTTTTAAAGATTTTTATTTATTTATTTGACAGAGAGAGAGATAGTGAGAGCAGGAACACAAGCAGGGGGAGTGGGAGAGGGAGAAGCAGGCTTCCCGCCGAGCAGGGAGCCCCATGCAGGGCTCCATCCCAGGACCCTGGGATCATGACCTGAGCCGAAGGCAGACGCCTAACGACTGAGCCACCCAGGTGCCCCTCACTAATTAATTTTAAAATATTCATTGTGTTTCCATGATGCGCTACTGTAAATTATCTCCAATAATTGACCCTCTGTTCACTTGCCTATATGGCAATATGGATATTGCTAATATCTGTGAAATGAATAAAACAGGCTGAGCTCTTCATTACTAAGCACATTTGTCAATTTGGAGTTTTTGTTTTCCATTTTATAATGTGTACAAATTAATTCACCAGCTTTTACACAAGTTAAAACAGTATTCTACAATGTTAATTTGCTTAGGGAAAACAGTTTCTAATATAAGTTTCAGTTCTACAGTAGGTTTTCTTATAAGTCAATAATCTTTGAGGAATAAATAGTGTGTGTAACAAATTGTACAAACTGTCACAAGATTATGAGACATGAACCCTAGAAGCATAGACACATTGAGGACACAAGGCATGCAAACAATTGTAAAATAATAATTGGCAGTATATAATCCAGTATGAAAGTGAGAGAGAAGTTAGGAATGGGGTCAAGAATGTTAAACCTCCTGCAGTATGTGATGAAATCTCTCAAAATGAAGAAATACCCCAATTAACATGCAAAAAGTGCAATTTAGAAACATCACTATGGGAGGATTTAGTATTAGTGGTGAATCATTATGGATAGGTCAGTGACAGTTGGGAATCAATTTTTGTTGTGTTTTGATTTCATAATAGTTTCCTCATATTAAGTCTGAAATAATATTCAGAACCATTTGAAAGGTAGGACACTTATGAAGTCTTTTGGATACAGAAGACCATGAGCCAAGTTAGAAAAAGAACATAACTGTAATAATTTTCCACCTCCTTGAGTGTATCATAAAACAAACTACGTCATCTCCAAAAGTCCTTCCAAACAAGACTTGTTCCAAAGGATGTTGCTGGGTCTCATTAAAAACAAAATTCAAAGACCAACTAAATTTCTGATGTTCTGTATTTCATAAAAATGAACAGCTTTAATATATTAATGTTCTTTGTAATTCTCAAAATAGGAATTACACAAATAATTACATAGCATTTCTCAATATTGTGGAAATAATTTTTTGCAAAATATAGTTTCAGAAATGGGCTATTGAAAGTGCTTCTACCAAATGTATGAAAGTCACATCTTCAAACCATTGGTTAGAAAATCAAGCTTGATATGATTTCCCTTTTAATTTTTGCTCTATGACCTTTGCCGGCAAAGAGTGTATTTAATTATCTATATGCAATTAAGCACTTAAGGGATTATTAATTAGTTGGCATTTGTAACACTCTTAAAGATGAAAATCACCGTTAAAGAATTATCATTATTAATATGAACAGATGCAAAGGATGAAAGCATCATTTATGCATACTTATGGCACACCCATCAGCTCTTAGCTTATTCAGAGACATAATTGCTCTTTGAGCCAACATAAGCACCAATTTCCAAATATTAATCCAATGCATCTTCAGATATATTATGCCAAGTCATATTCAGTAATATTTATTCCCAATTACAGAAAAGGAGGACATATTTAAATGATGTGAGTAAATTATGACACCATTTTCAAAAAATATCTATTTAGTTGTCCTCTAATACTGAGCAAAATTAGAACTACAAAATTAACTATCAAACAATAAGTAATATTAAGTAAAAGAAGTAGGAATGTAACTTCAGTCATTCTATTCTACAACATCTAATAGTACTTGATATACCATTATGCAAAGTCAACACTTAATTTAAACTTCATAATGTTAAATCTGGGTATTCACTATCATTTTTATGATCCCTTTATCCACCTTTTTTTTTAAGTTAAAAGGTGTTTATCTAATGGAAGGAAAAATTATATGAAATCTTATTTTCACTTCTTATCTTTAGTATGTTGATTTAATAAAATAAGGATATTTTTGTACTACACTGATGTAAAGCCAAAACTCATTGATGGCAATAAAATCCACATAAGCTTTTGACTAAGGCTTTCATTTTAACCTGAGATAACACATTGAAACTTACAATTTGATAAGTGATGTACCCACACAATATCATAGCAAGTAATAAAGAAATAATATAGAGTTTACAGAGCCATTTATATCAACTTCTTAAATGACAGAAGCCTGTTATCTTAGCTCTGCAGGCTATCAATTCAAATATATAATACTAAGATGTGTTTTTGTTTAGAGCATTTTTGATGCTCGGTAAAGCTTTATACTGGCATTTGTCATTAAAACTATATGTGGGATGCCATAGTTATAAGGAAATAGCATTTCAATTTACAACCCATTTTCATGAACTTATGGGAATGAACACTGCTCAGAATAAAGTTTTAGGTACTTATTTTCATGATAGCACTTAATTGTGTTTCTAAATCTAATGCATAAACATTAAATTAATACAAAAGTGAAAGCTTAAGCATGCAAAGAATAATGCAAAGGAGGCTGAAAATTTTTCATAATCTAAAATGGAAAAATTTTCTGATTACATTCAGGGTCTAAATATAACAGATTTTCTTAAAACAATTCTATCAAGATTTATATATTTTAGGGGTGCCTGGGTGGCTCAGTTGTTAAGCGTCTGCCTTCGGCTCAGGTCATGATCCCGGAGTCCCGGAATCGAGCCCCGCGTCGGGCTTCCTGCTCAGCGGGAAGCCTGCTTCTCCCTCTCCCACTCCCCCTGCTTGTGTTCCCTCTCTCACTGTGTCTCTCTCTGTCAAATAAATAAATAAAATCTTAAAAAAAAAAAAGATTTATATATTTTAATTCTAGTTCTCTTAAGGTTTATAGTTAGAGGTGATAGATAAATCCCTTTGCAACAAAAAAAAAAATCTTATTTCTCTTCCTTAGGGATTTTAAAAATTATTGCAATTATATAATTTGTTCAAGTATAGCATGATTTATTTTCTCAGGATTCATTTTTCATTTTGATCTGCGATAACGATGATCCTTTTTCTAAACTACAGCCTATTTACTTGATGTTTTCTTAGAAAACACAGTCATTAAATGAAAAGGTTTTTATGCATCAAACTAAACAAAATCTATGCTAAAAATATCTAGAGTTTAAAAAAATCTACATTTTTTGTTGTTATAAATCACTCACCTAAGTATCTTTCCAAAATTGTGCTTAAGAAATCTCATTTAAGGGGCGCCTGGGTGGCTCAGTTGTTAAACGTCTGCCTTCGGCTCAGTTCATGATCCCAGGGTCCTGGGATTGAGCCCTGCATCAGGCTCCCCACTCCGCCGGAAGCCTACTTCTCCTTTTCCCACTCCCCCTGCTTGTGTTCCCTCTCTCGCTGTGTCTCTCTCTGTCAAATAAATAAATAAAATCTTTAAAAAAAAATCTCATTTAAGATTTTAAAGATTCGGGCGCCTGGGTGGCTCAGTTGGTTAAGCGACTGCCTTCGGCTCAGGTCATGATCCTGGAGTCCCGGGATCGAGTCCCGCATCAGGCTCCCTGCTCAACAGGGAGTCTGCTTCTCCCTCTGACCCTCCTCCCTCTCATGCTCTCTGTCTCTCATTCTCTCTCTCGCAAATAAATAAAATCTTAAAAAAAAAAAAAAAAAAAAAAAAAAATTAAAAAAAAAAAAAAGATTTTAAAGATTAGTTATTATATTTTGGGAAAGAACTCTTCACATAATTGAAGGCAGGTTTAAAATCAGCCTTCAGTTTTCTTCTTTTATCCCAAGTGTTGTGTGTTGAAATCTAGGCTTTAGATGTGAAACAGTTATTAACAGTGGCAAGGATGAGGGATATGGGAATACATGGCTAAAGTGGCATGGAAGGCAAGACCACTGAAAATATGGAGGACAGAGATATTTAAATCAAGGATGATAATAAGAAGTTTAGAGGTTACAAAATAGTGAGCCAGCTGTTAAAATATTTAATTGATTTGGAATATTGACCAGGAAGGTGCAAGGTCAAGAAGAAACTGGATTTTTCAGGGAGAAGGATGAAATGATAACATATAAGTGGTAATGAAAAATTAATTAAGGGTCTAGTCTCGCTTCTCTTCAGTACACATATGGTAAGGGAGAGAAAATAGTACCTTCATCTGACATCCAGGCTTTAGTTTTTTCAGGAAGCTTAGACAAGTTCTGAAAAAAAGATGAGTGTTTAATGGATTTTGGTGATGACAGATTTTTTGTTCAACCAAACATCAAAGAAAAGTTTGTGTTGACAGGGTTAGGAAGTGTTGGAAACTGCATTCATATTAAGAGACATACTGAACAGAATGTAGATGAGACTAAATGCTGGCAGATTACCTGGGAACCTGGGAATTTCCTTGCATATCAGGTAAACAAGGAAAGGAACACAGTTGGGATTATCTGGATAGCTTCCAAGGAAGAGCTAATCAATCACACCCTCCTTCCTGGAGGAGTATTAATGCTCTCTTATGCATTTTATTGTTAAGGTCCAAACTGTTGAAGAGATGGTGATAGGGAGTATTTTGGGGGTCCTTCAATCCTGCTATGAGCCATGTTGTAAGCAAGGGAGAACATTTTAAATTGAGTCACCTGGTTAATCCCAGTGGTTTAGAAATTCTAATTGTGCTTCCTGTGGGTTAATTCTCACTAAATGTCATGAAAATCAGATCTTCTACTTAAATTAAAAGAAAATATCTTCCCCTTTCATTCTGGGAATCACCTGTACAATCCCCCGGATAACTAACTCCCATTCTCCCTTTCCTAGTTTTCTATTTCTAGAAGTTTGGGGATTAAATCTAGATTGATTGCATAAATTTCTCATATCATCCATCTTTTATTTTTTTTCTTTTCATTCTATTCACTGGAGAAATCATCATCTTTATCTTCAAATGAATGTTCTATGGTTATTATATTTTTTACTTCCAAATGTATTTTTTGTTTATGGAATGTCCCTTTTATAGAGCATCTTGTACTTATTTTATGGATTTAATAAACTTTCCAATATTTCTGAGGATATTAACCATATTGATATGTTTTCATCTGGTCTCTCTTCATTGTCTATTTTCTCTAAGTTCCTTTTTAAAATTTTTGGTTTGGGTTTCTCTCATTCATGCAGAAATCTTTCCTCAAAGCTGCACGAGCACAGTTGTCCATTCATAATTAAGAATGAGGCATTAAAAACAGCCGGGATCTTGAAGGTCTTACTGTTCAGCATTTTAAATTTCTGTAATTGCTTTTGTTTTCAGTGTGAGGCCTCTCTGTGTTGGTTCACTCTGAAAGCCTTTTATTTTTTTCTCACAGAATAAATTTTCTACTTACTTCTTGGGGAGGTGTAACTACTTGATTACCTTGGTTCTTTAGTATAAGGACAGTATATGGGTTCTAACCTTTTCTTACTCATATTTTAAATATTCTTGTTTTTGGTCCCTCCCGCCAATTATGGACCTGTCCACGGTACTGAAAACTAATTCACTTCCCTACTCAATAGGCAGATTTCAGCTTTCTTAAAAAAAAAAAAAAAAAAGATTTTATTTATTTGAGAGAGAGAGAGAGAACACAGGCAGGGGGAGGGGCAGAAGAAGAGGGAGAAACTGCAGGGCTTGATCCCAAGACCCCGGGATCATGACCTGAACCAAAGGCAGATGCTTAACCTACTGAGGCATCCAGGTACCCCAGATTTCAGCTTTCTATTAGAAGATTATCTCTAAACACCTGACCACCCACTTTCCACCTTCCAAAAACTTGTTTATATTGCTCATCTGTCCTCTCCTTGACATTCTTATTCTTTTATGACCAATTTAATATTGTCAGAAATAGCAAAAATAAATATGTTCATACAATATATTATGTTTAGTTTATAAATCTTATATTTTATTCTCCTGATCATTTTCACTAATTTTGTGATTTTTATTTTTTGAAATTTTTTGAAATTTTAAGCTAAAAAACTGGTTACATATTTTAGTCAAAAAATTATTTTAAGTAAACTGATTTCAAGTAAAATCAAAATTAAAATATAACACCTGCATGGCATATTGTATTATTTATGCATCATTATTTCAATGCAAAGATCTGTATAATGGGCCAAGATAAATATAATTACAAATATGTAATATGTCTTCCCTGTGTATCATAGTTGAAATTTTCTTAGTTATTGACATTTAGGGTTAGTACTTATGTGGAAAACATACAATGAGATCTATGTTATAGAAAACAATCTTATGCCAAACATTTATTTTTTCCACAAATATAGATATAATTTTTTATTACACAGATTTTAAAGAAACCATTTGAAACATAAAATATTCTCATTTTCAATTTCTTATGTGCAGATGGAGGATCAAATTTAACAAATTTAACAAGTACTTAATGAGTACTTTTTTCTTTATGATAACCTATATCAGCTGTTGTATCATCATAAGTGAATGCTCTCATGTGAAAATATTGTGCCTTTGTTAAAGCCCCTTTGGTTCATCTTAAACCACCAGTTACAATAAACTTGCAAAACCTACTGAAAATCTTAGGCAATGAAAGCTGAGTAGAGGTTATGATTTTATAGTATATTGATACAATATTCTGTGGCCTTGTAAAAGTGAGCTGTAAACATCTGCTAAAAAGCTAGTCATCCTTACCCCAATACATTTGAGAAATTCTGTAATATTCTGCTATATAGTAGCCAGACAAGAAGAAATTGATTGCCCAAAAAACATGAACAATGCAAAAGCGATATTGTCCCTAAGAAAATATTGCAAATAGAATTATCCGATAAAATGTATTTGCTTAGAATATAAACAGTAAGAGAATGGAATTTTCTACAAATATATTTAAAGTAGTTGAAAAGTCATGATACACATATAAAGAACAACTTGTCTGTTCAAGTTGTTGTCCTGATATATGTAGGACAGTATTGTTACCTGGAGTTTTAAAAATAGAGGAACTTCATTACAAAAAGATTTTAAGAAACTATTTTCATTTCTCTTTATATTAGTATATTTTTTCCTATGGAACAATTTTTCTTAAGATGCAAAATATAGAAAGACCATTGAAATTTAAAAAAATTTACAGGTGAAGGTAGGTTTTGCTTTTAAGGAAAAGTCTCCTAGAATATAACACATTTAAGACAACTTAGAAAACTCATAATTCATAAAGAAAGCCTTTCATTCAAAAGTCTCCAGCTTGAACATTTGATTGTATGTCTTGCACATGTATCTTGATGATTACTTTACTTGGGAGATTTTAATTAAGGTGCTAGGAAATCTGTACTTAATTCACTTGAAAAAGTTTTACTAAGTATCTACATTGTCAAGCACTGATCTAGATTCTGTGGGTTTTACTGAATGACTTAGAGACCACATCTTCCAGAGTTTTACAATGAAAGTGAGAGTGTCAGTTACATACCTTGGGAGCAAATTAACAAGGAAATTGGATAAAAAATAATGAGAGACACCTGATGATATACATGTCCCTGACTTGAGGTTCCATATCAGTATGCTGGAACTATGTTAAAATAGTACATAAAGTACTGCCCGAGATGCATATTTAATGCCAAAACACTTAGGCAGAGAGCAAATCGATAAAGAATTCATTTAAAAAGTTCCATCCAAGTGTTATTTTCCATGTGAAGGTGTTTATCTTTTATATGATTTATTTTATAGAAGTACTATTAATTTAGTAAGTAAGTATAAGGTGTTGCCTCAGAAAAACTTTATCATTTGAGAGCCAAGGAATACATTCAGAATTCTAACTAGACTTACTGTGGTGAGCGTATAGCAATGTATACAAATATTGAAATATTATTTTGTACACCTGAAACTAATATAATGTTATATGTCAATTATACCTCAATAAAAAAAGAAAATGATAATAAAAAGAAAAATAAATTAGTGTTATGCCAAAACACAAAAACAAAACAAAAAAGGTTAGGCTATCCTTTCTCCTGCCCAATGTTTTCTTTCATGTTTTTGTTTTGAATGATAGAGCAGATCTATCTTATTTTTATAGTATCACACTGACAGTTTTTCTAAAATTTAAAAATATATTTGAAGTGTTTGCTCTTTGTTGCAAAAACAATTATATGCATAACTTCTTACCATCTTACAAATCAAGAGCTCCAAAAAAACTCATTTTCCTTGCCCATTCTTTCATATTTTGTTAAATGTGTATCGAATTCTAACTCCCCTTGACTAATTTTATTGCCTATTTTGCCTTGCATATTTGAGAAATTCCTTCTCAATGATCCTTTTAAATTTCATGGCTATATTATCAGCAACTATCTAAATTTAATTAGAAGTTTTACTGGATATATCTCTTACCATTGCTTCTTACAACCAACATCTTCCCCTGGATTCATTTTTTTGTTTTGTTGGAGCATTACCTTAAATAACATTTTTTTTTCAGCTACATGCTGTCTATGTAGCATATTGGTTTTATTTTGTAGTTATATGTTGGTATAGAATTCTATGATTAAATCCTTTTATTAAATTGTAGACATTGCTCCATACTCCTTTATCATCCAGTTTCACAACTAAGAATTCATTTGTAAGAATCCTCTTCTTTCTCTTGGATTTTCTTTGCAGTTTGGAATTTGGGAGGAAATTGTATTACTATTATGACTATTATCAAAATGAATGAATATAAAAATAATAATAGCAAGTACTTAATGGGTAATATTAAAACTTTTGCCAGTCATTGTTCTAAAAGTTTTACATTGCATTAACTCAAGTAATCTTGATAACAACATAATGAAGTAAGTTCTATTTTTATAAACATTTTCAAATAAAGAAGTTGAGCGAAAGAACTTATTATTTGTTTAAGGGTGCATGCCAGATAGTGGGGAAGCCAGGATATCAACATTCAGTTCCCTAAGCATATATGATATTAGTTCAGTAATAAACTCTTTAGAATTTCATTGTAAATGTGTGTCTGTGGTGACTAGAATGTCCAGATATATTGAATGAGGAGATGGTTCTTAATATGAAGACATAAGTAGGGATGGATTTAAGAGCATATTATATAAATCTATTAAGATAAATTCACTGATGCAGTGGACTGGTGTGTAGACTTTAGTGTACTAAAATCACCTGGAATTACTGTTTAAAAAAATACAGATTTCTCTTGAAGTTTTGTTTTGCTTTGTTTTAAGATCTTAGGTATAACAGGGAATTCTCTTTTTTAACAAGTTTTTTAGACTATTTTGATACCCATAGTCCATGGAGGACACTAAGAGAAATAATATACTAGTATTTGAACTCAGATTGAATTCTTAATACAAGGAAATGAGGTAGAGGGGATCAGAATAAACATAACACAATTTATGTCACTGGCAAGTCACACCTACATGGAAAGTAATGCTAAATACAATAGGAAACAGTTCTTGTTTCATACGTTTTGCATTTATTTGAATGTAAGCTTACAGTAATATTTATGCCATTGCCATATACTTAGTATCTAATATTATCTTACCAAATCTGTTTTTTCCCATTTCTAACCCATTATTGCCTATTTATTCCAACTATCTAAAAAGGATCTCAATTCTTATCATAGACCTATATTCCAGCATTTTAGCCAAGTTTTTTTTTTTTTTTTTTCCTAAGTGCAAGGGTACAGTTTTGTGAATAATGCTGATTCTCTTCTGTTATGGAAAGAATATTTATTCTTAGTGTTTTCAAAGTTCTCTTAGTAACACCCTAAATCATTCAGTGAGATCACATGGACCAATGACATCCTGAGCCAATTATTCCTACTTTATAATAAAATTTAAGAGTTTGGTTTTTACGTATTACTTTTCAAGGAAGATTATAGCCAGGTCAAAAAAAAGCAGCAGTGTGATATTGCTTTCAAAATTTAAGATCATTTTTTGATTACCTATGGTAATATGTGCAGACTGAAAGAAAAGAAGTTCCAGTTTATTGAAGTCATTGTGTCCTGCCCTGATTCCCTTGCAAGATTAGTTTTGCTCTTCTGCCTGGGACCTTGGTAATTGTGTCTGTGATGCCAGTTATCATTTTGCACTATGATGTTTTTGCTTAGTGTCTGTTCCATACTAGACTATATGCTTTCCCAGGGCAAGGCACATGTCTTTTTCATTCATTTGTTCATTCATTCATTTGTTCAGTCAGTCACTCACTCACTCATCCATTCAATTAAAATGTGTTTGAGAATATTCACCAGAAACAACATACAAAATATATAATAAAATTGCAACACAAAATGAGGGCACATTTTAAAAGGTAATGTTGCATGCTCTAAAAATGTAAACTGTAGTAGTTTGAAGAGTTAACCTTTTCTTCTATTTGCTCTGATGATTTGCACTTTGGTACCTACTAAAACTCAATAAATATTTGTTTAATTAATTAGATGTTCTACTATATCCCCAGAATAAATGATTCTTTAAAACATACCTTTCAAGAATACTCTTCAAATTAGTACAAATAAAAAAGTTACATCTGTGGTACAAAATTAAAAATTATCACCTAAAATATATTCCATATTTTATTTGTGGTTTTGGATACAAAAAATGAGAGATGGTCATTACTCAACCTGACTTTGCATAAAACCTAACTTTGCATAAAATAAGCTGAAGAATGTTTTAATAATGCCCCAACTATAAACACGGCATCAGATTCTCAGGTTATATAACAGGCAGTATAGGAAACAATAGCAGCTCCAGATGAATAAGCAATTGTGTACATTACAAAATTTGTTTCAGGTATTTTCCTTAAAGCATGGTATATTTTGGTTTTGTGCTTCAAATTGTGCTTGCGATAGATTAAATGTAGTATAGGTTTCAAGACTGGTTTTTGAAAACAGGCTAATAATAAAGTTTATTCTTAAAAGTTTACATTCTCAAAGACCCACAAAATACAGTGTAAATAAACGAATTTGTATAAGGAATGACAATTGGCAAATAGCAGTCAGTAGCATTTTTATATTATCTTCACTTTCTCTTAAACTGTTCCTACCTACATTCAGGAATGAGTTTCCAGGACACTTATGTTATAAATGTCCTATGATTGAATAAAATAAAATTTAAAAAATAATAATAATAAATATCCTATGATCTCAAGTTATGCACCGTTACCTACTTTGGTCTTCTCTGTCTTCTCATGGTAAACTTGCAAATAGAAACTCACCCAAAAATATGGATTGTCAGAATAAAGCACCCCACAGTTGTGGTATATTCTCCATTTTTACATCATAGAATTTAGAACTTAATTGGTGTTAAAAAAAAAAAAACTGGAATATCAGTACAGCTAGATCAGGTTAATCTGCTATCACAAAAACAATCCTAACATTTCAGTTGCTTCAAAATAAAACATTTGTTTCTTCATATTCTAAACCCATGGAATGCGGACAACCAGGGACTCAGCTCTGAGTCATCCTCATAGTTTATACCAGGCAAAGGCTAGTAGAGCAGCCACAATGTGGAAACTGGCCAGGCATTCTGGTGGTGGGAAAAGAAAACATAAAAACACATTTATCCTCAGAACATCTGCCTCAAAGTGACAGTCATCACACTTGAGTTCAATCAGGATCAGGGAACTATGTATTCCTACCATCCACTGCAAAGAGAGACAAAATATTTGGGAACAATAAAAAATGACTACTGCAGGTAGATTTCAACAAGTTTTCTAGATTATTTCGATATGGACTTAGTTAGAGTTGATTGTTCTCAGAAATCCTTTGCTTTAATTTAACTCACATTATTTTTAGCTAGTGAAACCTGTCTTAAAAGCCATTTAAAGGAATTTTTGCAGCTGTGAAATACTTCTTTAAAAATCTACGCTTTCAGTGAATTCCATGTCAAATTTGTATTCAGAAAGTAAAGGATCCAAATTGGTGGAGCCACATGGAGCTCTTATTTTATTGTAAGAATGAGTGAGATAGATAACTTAGGTATAAATAATCCTGAAAATTTTTATTTATATTTATTATATGCTATTATTGTTTATTTAAAAGTGGTAAACTGCAGTATACATGTGGTTAAGTGAGGGGCACCTTCCTTGAAAATTATCCTTCTAAGAACAATACATCAATTTTAAACATTCCTGAAGAAGGAGAGCATTAGAATAAGAAAAAAAAATACTTTGTAGCTTTTAAAACTGTAAGATGTAGGCAAACAAGAACGTAACAAGAAGGTTGTCATGATTGGTCTTGTAATTAAAGAACTATTTATTGTGAACCTTCTTGTCACAAGAAGTCAAGTGGGTCTAACTTACAACATTTTGAATCAGAAATTTAAAAAAAAAAATTACACTCTTCTTTATCCTAGGGATGAAATATGATATCTGAAGAGAGAAATCATATTATTATGAATTATAATGCTTGTGACTGTCATTTGGATTTTCAGTTCATTTGTCCATGAAATAATTTCCTTTAGTATCTGATAGGGTGATCACAAATTCAATTTCCACAGGACAATATAACATTTATTTAATTTTAAGAGTTTATTTCATTAATTTTTAAATATTTTTTGCATGCTTGTTTGTTTCTTAATGGGAAATTAGAAATAACACTTCATAAGGTAACATCATCCATTCTCTGACATACAGGATTATGAATTTTCTTTTATTAAATAGTATCTCCTTGAAAAAAATGACATAATTTAATATAACTTTGTATCACAGACTGATACGTTTGTTTGGGTATAAATTTTCATAGACTAAAATTGGGTTAATGGGACTTAATAAAGAACTACGTCCATTAGCATCCTAATTTTAGCTCCTTATAATTGGAGACATTTAATAACCTTAAGGAAGATCTTGAGTATATTTTATATTTAAATATTAGTGATAAGAATGTCTGATAAAAATATGTGCAAATAGTCCATGTGGTTGTAAAAAGTAAAGACATTATTTATTTATAAAGGACTATCAGTACTGGCTGCGTTAAAAAAAGGAGATCCTACTACAAACAGCAATAGCTGAAAAATTGGCAGTTCATAATAGATATTCTACTGGATTTGTCAAAGGGTTGTATCTAGTTTAAAGATACCATCCTTCCGGGGCGCCTGGGTGGCTCAGTCGTTAAGCGTCTGCCTTCGGCTCAGGTCATGATCCCAGGGTCCTGGGATCGAGCCCCGCATCGGGCTCCTTGCTCTGCGGGAAGCCTGCTTCTCCCTCTCCCACTCCCCCTGCTTGTGTTCCCTCTCTCTGTCAAATAAATAAAAATCTTTAAAAAAAAAAAAATTAAAAAAAAAAAAAAAAGACACCATCCTTCCTCTGTACCTTTCAATAAAACAAAAGCACATAGAGGTCTTACACATAAAATTTATATTAGAATACTGGAAAACTAGGGAAAAAAGGGGTCATTTTGTTTTATATTAGAAGATATTAACTTTCCTATAATAATTTATGTAAAAAATTCAGTAGAATACTTTTAATACCTGTTAGAAGTGCATCAACACCTAGAAGTAAAATAGAAAATGCCTTTATAATTGAATGGAACAAAGGCTCCTCCAAATGACTTTTACCAGGAACAACCTAAAGCTATGCATCAATTTGCACTAAATTAATTCAGTCCAAATGAGAAATCATTTAAAAACTTATGCATTTACTTCATGGCCCATTACCCCTCAGAGGTGAAGATGGGTCTATATTATTGTGTAACAGTATGAAATATTTGAAACTCCAAAACCTGCATTTTATTTCAATTTTAATGAACTGATAATAGTATTTACAAGTATAAATTGATAGAGTCTATTTTCTTCTCATTTTCATTTGATAAAGCAGCACGTCCCAGCTTAATTTTAAAATGCACAGTCTTTCTTCAGTCTTCCAGCTTATGTGTCAACCAAGGCAGATACATTAGTATTAATTTTTTTTCAGTGTTAAATGTTATCTGTAGGCAGCACACTAAGAGGAGATGGGAGACACATTTACTGAGCACTCACAATGTGCTCTGTCTGTGTTGGACACTTGGCATTCCATTTTCAGAGTGATCTTTGGTGGTAGGTGTGATTATTGCAATTTTACAGATGAGGAAACAAACTCTAGACTGTTAAATAATTTACTCAGGATAACATAGCTGATTAAGTGCCAGGAATGCTTTGAGTGTGTGTGTGTGTGTGAGAGAGAGAGAGAGAGAGAGATTCTGAAATTTCCTATAGACTGAAAAAAATGAGAATTCTAGTTTAGTTTATTTTTATTATTTAGGAGAAATGCCATGTCTTCTTGGATGATGCTTTATTGCTCTTATTTCATATGATTTGCCTTTTCCCTAACCCCCATTAAACTCTTCTTTCTTGGTGATCCCATAGTTTATGTAGACTACCCATATTGACAGCTGAGTGTACTTAATCAAGAGCTTTTTTTGTCCTTGTGTCAGTTCCTAATCTTTTCATATGAATAACATTTGGCCCTCCAGCAAACTGTAAACACCTTGAGGGCAGATGCAGAGGGTCATTTTTATTATTATTTTTTAAAGATTTTATTTTTTTATTTGACAGAGAGAGAGAGGGAGAGAGAGAGCACAAGTAGGGGGAGTGGCAGGTAGAGGGAGAGGGAGAAGCAGACTCCCCGCTGAGCAGGGTGAGTAAAGGATCCAAATTGATGGAGCCACATGGAGCTCATATTTTATTGTAAGAATGAGTCACAGAGATAACTTATGTGTAAATAATCCTGAACATTTTTTTATTTATGTTTGTTACATGTTTTTATTGTTTATTTAAAAGGGGTAAACTGCAGTATACATGTGGTTGAGTGATGTATTCCAATCGGGTAATTCTTAGTTCTCATACTCACAAAAAGACGTGGCCTCAAAGTTGTGTAACATATTGACAAATATGTTGAATGTGTGTTCAGAAATGATTGTTATATCCAAAATTATCTTCTGTCAATCCCTAACATAATATTGTTTTCCTACTTCAAAAACCATAATGACATTGTTTCCTATCATTATATTACTAGCAAAAAAAAAAAAAAAATCCTCTTTTAGGCAAATATTCTTTGGTAAGCATGTGAAAAGAAAATTACACTGTGCTTCCATCTCTAATTTCATATATGTGAGCATCGTGACCTATAGAAGATATGTAATGATCTTGGAATTAGCCTATCTCTCTGGAAAGTTCGAGTGAAAAGTGCAGACTTAGCTTAGTCTTAGAACTGACTTTAAAGATTAAC
Organism: Halichoerus grypus; assembly: GCF_964656455.1. NCBI lineage: Eukaryota > Metazoa > Chordata > Mammalia > Carnivora > Phocidae > Halichoerus > Halichoerus grypus. Next base: position 24,450,222 of record NC_135715.1, read on the forward strand.
AATTGAATTCCTGGGAATGCCATCCACTACCTTTGAATATAACTATCAGTTGATAGAGACGTTAGCAGATTTTACTTTTCAAAATCATACTAAAAGAATTTCAAAAGCATTGTTCATTTTCAAAGCGATATTTTACATCCTAGTAAATTTATCTGCTCTCAGATTCCAAGTCGTACTCCTTAGTTCTTACCTTTATAATAGAGAGGAGGGCTGTGCACAGAGTAGTTTGAAGTTAGGAGTTTAGAATTAAGCAGACTTAGATTGAATCCTAGTTTCAATGGAATGCTTAGATTTTCGTAAAAATTGGATTCTCTTTTCTATACATGAGGATATTAATACCTACTTCATAGGGTTGCTGGCACTATCAAAGGAAATGATTGATGTAAAGCACTCAGCAGTACTTGGTGCGTGGTAAAATTTTTTAAAAATAGCTTTATTTTTTTTCCCCTTCTGCTTAAAGATGTATGTATTCTAGGTCCAATTTTTTCCATAAGGAGATTGTGTCTCCCTTAAAGCTTTTCATATATGTCTGGTAAAAATGTAGTTTTCAAGGAGTTCTCTCAAGACTGGATTTATAACTTTTCTCCCTGAATGACCTCTCTGAATTGTAGTTTTCTTTCTATAATCAGGACAGTAACAACACTCTTATATGGTTATTGCGGAAATTAGAGGGAATAAAGAATGCAAAATGTATTATAATATTTTGCAAATATAAAGCACATAAAATCATTATTATTTTATTATTAAGACAGCAACAACAAAAGGTCTCTTCTTTTTTCCATCTGTGCTCCTTCCTCCGCCCCCCAGTCCTACATACACACCCTACCACCCCAGCTCTCCTGACAAAGGGACACAAGTACTGCTGTGTATTTTGTTTCAGATTTGAAGGTGAATGTGCACATACCCATATTTTTTTTCAGTTCATAAAAATCAGTTATCTTAAGCAAAAAAATGCCTTTTGCTTACTAATATATAAATTTTCCTCCATATCTGAAACCGGCTGAGTCATTTTGTCTCATAGGGGTAAAGAGGACATAACACTTGATCATCCTAATTCCTTTGGTAAATTATTTATAACTCAAATGTTCATTTAAACATCACAACATCCGTTTGCAAGCCAAATGTGATTGACTTTAACTCTCACATTTAATGACATGTATTGAGTTCAATGCCTACACTAGATTTCTAATAATTTCTGGGGTGGTGGGGATACATTTATTGTCTTGGTTAATACATCCATAAGTTTATACTACCCTGAATTAACTCAGGGTTTGAATCATCTCGTGATCCTACGCAGGAAGCTGACGCGGTCATGAAACTCCACCGCTTCCCCTGATTACCTGCGCATCTGCCAACTTTCCATTTGCCAAACCTTGATCGTATTTCCAACTACCCTGAAGGGTGGGGAGACTAGAAGATGAGGTGGGGAAAAGATAAGAGTAGAACTGTTACACAGCTAAATCATTTAGCAAGTAACTTTACAAAGTGAATGTTCCAGCAATTTGCCATTTTAATGTTGTTGTTGTTTTTCTTTGTCTCTCCGGAACTGGGATTCTCATTCTGGAGTGCAGGGGAATTTAGCTCTCTGCTACTCCACTCCCTATTGCAGCTCCAGGCCCATTTCTGTGTGAATTAAATTAAGGGGATTAGTTAACAAAATCCACATTTATTCCTTTTTAAAGATCCTGCTTGCTTAGAAGGCTGCTTTGCTTTTAAATAGAAATCTCTTTTATTTATTATTTCATTGAGTAGTGTCATTTTTCTTGTAGTGTTTCCTGATTTTGAATCCCACTGTTAGGTACCCTATATTTTAATAATAATGTATGGAATATGTTATAGTGGTATATATTATCACCGAGAGCTTTATTTTGGATGAAAGGGTTTCTCTTAAATTATAATACATTAATAAATTGGCTTCTCAAAGAGTGAACACAAAGTAATTCCCTCACTCATCTCTTCTTTTAATTTGTTTCTGAGGGTTTGAAGGATAGTTGAGTATGATGAATGGTGATTAAACTGAGTATGAGCAAACTAATGAAGAAAATATAAAAAATTTCAGTCTTGACAATGGGCATTAAAATAGGACACAGACCATTTATGTTGAATAGAGTTAAAGCCAAAATCCTTTTATAAGTCTGCATGATGCTAGGTATTGAATAAAGACAGGAAGTCAGAGTACATCACATTATAGTTATAAGCTAAAACAAACAAACAAAACACTCAGAATTTTTATTCTTTTCCAAATAGGAAATATTTACTCTTGTATATGTTATCAGTTTTCATGTTTTGTCATGAGAATTTGATATGTATATTTGGATATAGAAATGACTTAATTGCTCAAAGTATGAGGATCTTTCACTCAATAAACTTTTATATTTCTCAGTCTTATAAGCACCTTTAATAATGAAAACTTAAAAAGGCCAAATAAGATAGGATATAATAATAATAATTGCTAATATATAGCATTTATTGTATGATAGACAATGTTATTTTTATAAATATTAACTCCTTTATTTCTCATGAGCAGTTTATAATGTATATAAAACTATTTTTTTTTCATTTTTAGGAATAAATAAGCTAAAGTGATGCTAAGAAATTACTCAGTCTCTCTGACTCCTGTATGCATGTTTATCAAGGTTTATGACAATTTCTTCGCATCCTCACAAATACCTGCACCTGGGTATTCAGGAGAGAGATGATGTTGGTGGTTTAGATTCAAAGGGTAGCAATAGAAGTAGCAAAAGGGGTAAAATCCAGGATATTTTTTAAAAGTGGAGCTGGCAAATTTTGCTGTTGGATAAAAACGGTGTATGAGAAAAAAGTCAATAAGGACTCCAAGTTTTTGTCCTCCACAACTGAAATTTTGGAATTCCAATGGAAAATGGAAAAGACTGTAGAGGGAGCAATTTCAGGGAGATCATTTGAAATTTGGTTTTGGCAGCAGTCATTTAACATATTTACGAGACATCGAGGTGGCGATGACTAATAGCTGACTATAAGTATCTATATTTTAATTTCACAAGAAATGTATAAATTCACACTTTGGGTGTTTCAGTTTATAAATCATTTTAAAAGACAAGAGACTATATGAGATCAACAAGGGAGTGAGTGTAACTAAAGAAGAGGAAGGACATCTGTATCTGATAAGAAAGAGCTAGTTAATCTGGATAAAATTTATTGCTGTGGGCAACTAAAAAATCTGGTCAAATTATTAAGAAATCTGCTTGAAAGTTCTAAAAGGTAACAATGTAGTGAAATATTGCCAGACAAATATATCAGGGTTTAGTAGGAACCTAGAAAGGTAAGCTTCATATTTGAAAACAATCTTCTTCTATCAATTCAGAAAGACATACTAAAAAGCAAAGAAAATGAGCAGCATTTTGACAACCTTTCAGGACTAGAGGAACAAGGTCCAAGTTCTGCCATGGAAAAACAGCTAATTCCCTACATTTTGAGTTAAGACCCAAAAACCCTATCTTCAACCAGTTAGGGAAATGAGCAGTAAATCTGCCCTCATAGAGTCTGATGCCGAATTTTCAAGATTATTCATCCCAAAGGACAGTAGGGTGCCAGATTGCTGGCTCCCCTCTTTTATTTCTAGAAGCCAGAGTAAATCTCTTTAGAAGAAAATTACTTTATCTCAGACCTCAAATACCATTTATATTATTGAATGTCATTTACAACTCCCATTGCTCAATACAAAATAACTAGACACATGAACAAGTTAAAAGACAAATGAAAAACAAAAGAAAAAAATATATATGTAATAAAAATAAACCAAAGTAATACTGAATAAGCTATCCAACAAAGTTTTTGAAATTACTTTGGGTGGTATATATACAGAGATGTAAAAATATGCTCAAATTTTTGAAAGGGAAATTAAAATTATATAAAGGAACCAATGATAATTTTAGAACTGAAAAAATAGCTTAAATTAAGAAGTCAACAGAAAAGTTTTGCAGATGATTGACAAGAAAGCCACATCTAGTTATGTGCTTCAGCAATTTAAGACTAAAGGAAACAAAACAGAAATGTTTATAAGTAGCAAGAAAAGGAAATGACCCAAAGTTACCACTTTCCTTTAAAACAATAACATAGAGACTTACGTCGTTTTCTCAACCCAAATGAAATCCAAAAAAGCAATGGTAATATCTTTAAAATACTGAAAGACAATACTTCAACCTGGAATTCTCTCGCCAGCAAGAATACTCTTCAAATAGAAAGGGAAATCAATATATTTTCAGAAGGCCAAACCTGAAAGAATTTATCATTAACATATTTATATTAAAGGATATAGTTAGGTGGTTTTCAGGCCAAAGGAAAATTACCCTAATGGAACCTAGGAGATGCAGGAAAAAAAAAACAAAAAACAATGAAATGGTAAATATGAAGGTAAATATAAATGCATAGTGGTTGCCTAAAACAATTTTGGTAGTATTATATTTAATATATATCTAGTATATGTTTATATATCTATATTCATATGCCTATATATACAAATATATATTACATTATAAAACTAACATATAATTAAGGAGGCAGGAGTGTTCCAAGAGTTATGCACTGTACAGGAAGAGGTAAAATATCAGTTGCTTATTGTAGCCTATTAATTATTTAAGAATGCTAAAAGATTGCATAGACTTTAGGCTTACAAAAGGGATTTTTTTTAAAAAATAAAGATTAATTAAAAGGGAAGTAGAAAAGAAGAGAAAAAGGAACTTGGTAGGCTGGAAAAATAAAAAACAAACACTGTAAGGGTAGAATTAATCCTTGATATATTGGTACTTACATTCAATATAACTGAACTAAATGGTGCAATTAGTGGACAAAACATGTCAAGTTGGATAAAAAGCCAATTATATTCACCTTATAAATGGGAGTTTAAGAAGGATCTAGAAGGTAAATAATAGAAGAGATAGAGCACACCAAAGAAGAATTGCCTGTGGCCAAGTTCTAGTTAAAAATCTTTACTTTTGCGACTATTCTTATTGTCACTCAGCATGGAAATCAAAGTGCTTAAAAGGCTTCCCGTTAATCTTGCTCACCACTAGAAAGAGTTATGACACTGTACAAGGGGACATGAGCTTTCCCTGTATTTGAAGATCATTGACTAACAGTGGATGTTATTTGCTCTCATCTCCTTCCTCAGCGTGTGTGAGCGTTCCGTTTAAGCTTTGATGCCATCCATTTTTACATGATTTTGTGATCTTGCAATTACAGCAATCCTGCTTGAAGTTTTAAAATTTTCATATTACATTATTTTTAGTCTCAGTTTTTTTGTAGAAAGAATTTTAAGAAAGAGTTTAATGTGAAAAGAGGGAGTAGAGGACAGAGACAAGAAAGTAAGGGATGGAGCATTCAGTGAGAAAAGCAGAAGGAGAAGGAAGCAGGACCATTAGGAATGAAGTACAAGGAAATTGAGGAAAATTATTCAGTTGTAAAGAATGTACGTTTTTAAATAAAATTAAAGTGGGTTGTACATGGGTTTAGTGTTTAATGAGGGAATTATTTATTGACATTATTGGTAAATATTTTTTTTTTTGGTTTTTTGAATACCTAATTCTGAAAAAAAAAAATCAGTTGAAAAATTAGGAGACCAAGAATAATTATAATTCTTCTGGTATAATAAAGTCATTTGTGATTCCAAAAAATTCAATAACTTCAAGTGGGGAGCAAGATCAGGAAATGTTGACATGTAATGTCAAAGGGCTGGGTTGACATTTCTAGGACCCAGGACAGGAGAATGTGGATGAGAAATTGCCCTTCATTGACTACAACTGTAGCCAGGGGTGTTTGGGACTAGATCTGCACTTTCTTGAAAATGAAATAAATATTACTAAGCTATCATATGTGGTATACTTCACACAGATCCTATAAGTAGTGTTCCTTGATGCTTTGCAAAATTTAGTACCCAAATAAAGTCCTTAAATTGGCAAATCTGCTTGATGTAGCTATGAGTACCATTAATCTGACTAGGAGATACAAATGCTACATGAATAAATACTGTCCAATAATGTTTGCTGGCATTTTCTGCCATAAGAATATTCATAATAGGCTATAGTTCATTGTAAATATTATCAAACTTAATATCTTATGTTTAATTTTAAAGATATTCATAATGAATATGAAGATTGCCTCAGCATTTAAGAAAAAACTTTTGAGTTCAGGAATTCCACTCTCGTGTGTGTGTGTGAATCCTGAAGATTCCTGTCTGTCAGGATTTTGAAAACATTCAATGCAGTATCAAAAACTGTAGGAAAGAAAAACAAGGGAGTAGGGTGAAATGTACCAAAACAAGCTTATCTATATTGCCTAGGTTTTGAAGTGACATAAACAAAAAAGAGGTAAATATATATTATCTAACATGGATATATTGGATTTAAGAGGTCCAATGAGCATGAAAATATTCTGAGAAAAGTATAGGAATGTAAGAACCCAGAGTGTGAAGTGAAGTATAAACACCAATTGCATATATTTTCAGTCAACCAAACAAGCCAATTGTTCATCTTTATAGCAAAATAAAAAGGTACAAACACACTTTATTGAGCTCTTGTTCTTATTTTCAATAAGGACAGTGATAGAAAATTAGAACAATAAATCACTGATGTTAAAGAGTGCAATATGTGTGTTTTGCACCAAATAGGAGGAACCACTCTGGGAATGATGTATTCTCACTTGTCCACAATAACTATTGGAGTCAGGGTTATGTGAATAATAACTCCCCCTCCCTTTCCTTTGTGGTCCTGTGATCATCCTCAGGAGTCCTTTTTGGACATTACTGATTCTTTCAAGGCCATAGTTTATTCTAGTCTGAAGTGATCTTAAAGGACCAGGTCTTTTGGTGACTTTTTTTCTTGTACAACAGAAGATTTGGCATTCTTCTAGAACATGGAGAGAATTCTGAGATCTGCACCAAGTAATCCAGATAGGAGACATTAATATATTTCCCTTTCCTAGAGAATAGTTGTACAGAACGGTCAATTTAACCATCTCTCTCCTATTATTTTTTACCTGATTCCACATATTTTTTTTTGGATAGAAATCCAGTTTATTTTATTTTTTTGAATTTTATTGTGTTATGTTAATCACCATACATTACATCATTAGTTTTTGATGTAGTGTTCCATGATTCATTGTTTGCGTATAACACCTAGTGCTCCATTCAGTACGTGCCCTCTTTAATACCCATCACCAGGCTAACCCATCCCCCCACCCCCCTCCCCTCTAGAATTTTCAGTTTTTTTCTCAGGGTCCATAGTCTCTCATGGTTCGTCTCTCCCTCCTATTCCACCCCCCTTCATTTTTCCCTTCCTGCTATCTTCTTCTTTTTTTTTTTTTTTTTTTTTTAAACATATAATGTATTATTTGTTTCAGAGGTACAGGTCTGTGATTCAACAGTCTTACACAATTCACAGCTCTCACCATAGCACATACCATCCCCAATGTCTATCACCCAGACATGAACAGACATTTTTCCAAAGAAGACATCCAAATGGCCAACAGACACATGAAAAAGTGCTCAACATCACTCAGCATCAGGGAAATCCAAATCAAAACCTCAATGAGATACCACCTCACACCAGTCAGAATGGCTAAAATTAACAAGTCAGGAAATGACAGATGTTGGCAGGGATGCTGAGAAAGGGGAACCCTCCTACACTGTTGGTGGGAATGCAAGCTGGTGCAGTCACTCTGGAAAACAGTATGGAAGTTCCTCAAAAAGTTGAAAATAGATTCCACATATTTTTTATCATTCAACAAGCATTAATTGTGCATCCATAATACAGTGGGCATTGCACAAGATAATTAAAACACAATTCCAGCCTCCAAGAAATTCAGTCAGTGAACTTCTGGCAAATGTTTCACTCAGTGTCATCATTAACATTTTCATCATCTGTTGTTAGCTACTATATAATATTTATTGACCAGTGCATGTCTGTTAAGTATTCAGGTAAATATATTGCATTATTATCTCAACTAAAACCTCTGCAGCAACTACTGTAACACTTTCTGGAGCTAAAAGTATTGAATTTGGAGTAATTAGGCAATGTTCTCACAGTTAAAGAGCTAGACATTGATGAATCAAATGCTTAGCCCGGGGTAACTAGTTTCATTGTCTGAACTGTTAAGTACATATGGTAGACCCACTGTATACCTAAGTGATCTAATAGCTGCTTTGGAAACAGAGTAATATACTCTGCATAAAATAGGAGGACCTAGGAAGGCAATATAAAAATATGATGTTTAACCTTGAAGATAATATAGCAAATAGGAATTCACTCAATGAACAAGTTGTGGTCACACATTCAAAACAGATGAATCTATTCAATCAAAAAATTGGGCCTCATTATTTCTTATGGTAAATTTCCAATATGAGAATATGTATTAAACTAATTACCTGGGAAAAATTTTATAGGTCGTGGGATATGAAGTATGTATGCCGTATCATGAAATTTATTGGCTAAGTTGAGTCTTACATATTTCATTTTACCTCAATGATGATTAACAAATATTAGATTACTTGTTTGATTTTATAATATTGCAATGGTGTTTATCATTCCATCCAAAATAATCTTGTGCATTTATTGCATTTTTAGAAATAATTATTATTATAGATCAACACATTTTGGTTAATAGCACTGATATTGCAAATAAAGTTATTTTATTACAGGAACCAGACACATAAGAACAAGCCAAATAAATTCTGAGTAGCCATCAATATAATCATACTAATGGCAATTCTCATCTTCTTTGATCTATTTTAGTACCAACTCCTTTAACATTGATGGACAATAACACAGAGTAACGATGACAAGACAGTTAATAAGTTGCCGACTCTTACTTTACTGTATTTTTTCTATTAACTTCCTTTGATCTTAGATAGGAAGACTATTTTAAAACTGTCATTTCTACTGCAGATTAACCTATATATTTAATGTAAATTCAATGAACATCTCAATGTGATTTTTTTCTGTATTAGAAGAAATTGATTTTGTATTTTATCTAGAAGAAATATGCAATAGGTAATAAAATATTATTTGTAAAAGAAAAGCAGTGAAGAGGAACTTGGTTGCTTTGCCATATGTATAAATATGCCATAAATGCTAATAATTTAAAAAATATCCGACTGTGGAGCCATAGATAAAAATAAAGAAAGAAGTAAAATAGAATAAATTTTCCAAAATTAGATAGAAATATATGGAAATTAATATTTTTAACTAGTTGCACTAATATTTATTATCTACTATGTTTCTGTCATTTTCAATATTACTAAGTGGAGAGCAAAACAAGCCAATAACCTGTATGGTAATATTGGAAATTCAAATTAGTGGGAGAGGTTGATTATTATTAGTGAAAAAGTTGTAGGAGAAATAAACTTAGATCATCGCAGAACACATACATGCACAAACTCAATTCAGTTGTTTTATTATGTAATCTACAAGACATAGTCTTAAAAATCACATCATTCCTGCTATATTTTGTTGGTCAGAGAAGACAGAAGGCCTTGCTCAATTTAAGGGTAGGAAATATGGGACCTACCTCTTAATGGAAGGGGTATGAGTCACATGGGAAGAATATCTGGAAAATACATTCTTCCACAATAGAGTGACTTATAAATGATAAAGAAAATATGCAAAAATATGCATGCAGTAATTCCATAGTAAATGTTCTAGAATATTTATTGCATTAATGATTGTCATTTAAAAATAGGAAACAGGGCGCCTGGGTGGCTCAGTTGGTTAAGCGACTGCCTTCGGCTCAGGTCATGATCCTGGAGTCCCTGGATCGAGTCCCACATCGGGCTCCCTGGTAGGCGGGGAGTCTGCTTCTCCCTCTGACCCTCCCCCCTCTCATGTGCTTGCTCTCTCTCATTCTCTCTCTCAAATAAATAAATAAAATCTTTAAAAAAAAAATAAAAATAAAAATAAAAATAGGAAACAGGGGGCGCCTGAGTAGCCCAGTAGGTTGTGTCCGACTCTTGACTTCGGCTCAGATCATGATCTCAGGATCGTGAGATAGAGCCCTGCCTCTGGCTCTCTGCTTGGTGGGAAGTCTGCTTGGGATTCTCTATTTCCTTCTTCCTCTGCTCGCTCTCTCTCTCTCTCTAAAATAAATGAATAAATCTTTTAAAAAGTAGGAAATAATATTCTTATTTGGTATTAGGAGATGGACAAATCAATTAGAGTATATCCATAGCCTAGAATCTCATGACTATTAAAATATGATATAAATTACTATTTAGAACAATAGAGAATACACGATTTGTTGGTGGGAGAAATGTAGGTTACAAAATGGAATGCATGGTAAGTAGTCTCTGTACACAAACATTTCTGTAAGTGAAAACCCCAACAGGTTAATATCAACTGTTGTAGTTTTTTAACTTTATATTTACATTTTGAGGGGAAAAACGTTACTATAAAAAAAGGCAATGATCAAAATAATGATCCAAATTTTATTTAGTAATAATATAGGGAATGCGGAAAGTTAATATTGACAACAATAATGGTGCCAGATTCTAAAGAATGTTCAGTGTTTTCTGTCTTAATAAGAAATAAGAAAATTGAATTGCAAAATATTTAAGTTTTCAGTTCTGATATTCACAACTAAACCTACCTAGTTTTATTTAGCATTCCTTTGTTGTATTGGGCTCTAAAATTGCATTCCAGTTCAGAAATTGAAATTTTTTATTTATTTGCAAACACTGAGAAGTTTCATGTAAAGACATGCAGTATCTCTCTGTGGCCCAGACTGAATGGGAATATGTACTTCCGCATATAAACGTGTGGCATTTCTGTTCTTGCTAAGTAGCATGTTCAGTGACAGGGTAAGGTTCAATCAAAGACAAATGACAGGTGAATAATAGGTGTTATTTTATGTCATTGAAGATAGGGAGGGGGTATTGATGCCAGTGTCAGCTGGGGTTTGTTCAAATTAATGTTCTGGAACAGGTTTGGGATCCGGCCCTTCTTAGATGTCATCAGGTGTTTGGGGGCCTAGGAAAAACTCAGAGAATGAACTTTCTTGTTTCCTGCCCCTCCCTCATCCTGGAATGGAAAGATAACTTCTTTGTTTTATTCAGATGCAAAATATAGAGCATGAGTAAATAGCGCCAAGCAGAAAAGCAACCAAGATGGAGCCTTTCTTAAAATGGAGACCCTTCAGCTTCCCTATCTCCATACTTTATACATACTTATGCCACTTTTTTATTTGTAATTGTTTAGTGCGTCTTCCTGAGATCTTTTCTAATTACCTAATCTATTTAAATAATTTGTTATAAGGATTTGTACTAAACTAAGCATTATCAGTTCACTGTCACTGTGATTTTATATATAGCAAAATTTGTGTGATTTTACTTCCAAAGATTTTCATAGGACAGCCAGGATTACTTTGGTTTATTAGAATATAATTACAATTTAGGATTATGTCTTCAGGGAAGAGAATACAGTGTCTTTAAACTCCCATCATGGATCAGATACATGTACACATATACCCTGAAATATATATACATTATACATGAATGTGTGCATGTGTCAAATAGGAATAATAACGTGATAGGACTATTGAGAAGTGTAAATAAATAAAAATAAAGCATTCGGAACAGTGGCTGGCACGTAATTACATACTAAATCTCAACTTTGATTTTTTTATATGAATCTCCCAGAGTCTTTTAAGGTGAGAGACAATAACTGTTGAATTGAACTTTTATATCTATGATAAATCATTCTCCTGAGTTATAAAATAGAATCTCTCAAAAGTTTAAAACTGTATGGAAATTTAGATATGAAATAATTCAACCCTCTGGCATGTGTTATATTTAGACAGTAGAATAAGAAATATATAGTGACTTGCCCAAGATGGCACACTTAGTTTGATTTGCAAAATTGGTACTAGAGTATGAATCTTATGAGTCTCTGCACCTTTTTAACTCATCATCTTACTTGCAGTTCTAATTTGTTGTAACTTTTATTTGTGGGATTTTGTCAAATAATTTTTTAAAATAAAAAATGTGTTAATTTTTTTCCCTTTGTCACATAATTTATCATAAAATCTTAAGATTGTGATTAGTTCTTATATAACCCACATTGCTTATACTGTCACACCTCCAGGCATTTATGATCACAGATGGTCTATTCAAGGCCTTTGTTGCACATACCTGTGGCAGGAAGAACTGTCAAGAGAAAAGTTTTGAAGACTAGCGGTCCACCAAAACTTGTGCTTTACCTTCCATAGTGTAGCACTTTCTCTCTCACTGGGAGGTGGGTGCCCAGAAAGGAACAACATCTCCCAGAGACAACACTCCACTTGGCCTCCAGCTTTGGCCATGTGACTAGTGTCACCAACAGCGTGTGAGTAGGAACAGAGATGGCACTTCTGCTGTAATAGTGTTTGTCTTTTCATTTTTTCTCTCCTTTCTCCAGTTACAAAACTTTCAAATCCTAGGGGATAGCAAAGCCTCAGATAAAAGAGTCTATAATCCTGATTCAACCTATTGAACAAAGTTGCCTTGCAACCAGGAACACCAATTTGGACTGTTTCAGGAGTGGAAAATAAATGTCTGTTGTCTTACACTCTTAAATTTTGAAGTTCTTTTGTTTCAGCCACGCATTCCAACACAATTCAAAAGATTGGTCATCTCCTTAGTGTTTCTGAAAAGGATTCAATATTTGAAATTAATAAAATTAGCTTCTTATAAAATTAAACTTTTTTTTAAAGATTTTATTTATTTATTTGACAGAGAGAGAGACAGCGGGAGAGGGAACACAAGCAGGGGGAGCAGGAGAGGGAGAAGCAGGCTTCCCACGGAGCAGGGAGCCCGATGCGGGACTCGATCCCAGGACCCCGGGATCATGACCTGAGCCGAAGGCATACGCTTAACGACTGAGCCACCCAGGCGCCCCTAAAATTTTTAAACATTGTGGACTTTCTACCAATTCAGAGAGGCACTTCACAAAAACAGGCTGATTTAATATCATTAATATATGCACCTCATCTATGTGTAGCAAATGAGCCTATAGAGATTTACAAACTCTCTAATAACATTTGAAGCACCGGGATTCACTTTTACTTCCACATCAATCACTCTACATATTCTCTTTAGAAAGTGTCTAAATATTATCAGGTGCATTAAAAAGTAAAGGGTGGGGAATACGCTTGAATGAGAAATAAATAAATAACGAAAAACAGTTTTCTCAGCATGAATACAACAGTAGAAAAATGAAAGCAGGTTATTTGTGAGTATTGTTACTTAGAGGTAACGTAGATAAAGTTTTTGACAATAATACAGATCAATCATTCTTTTATATTTGTTAAAACATTTTCTGAGACTTTGAGTTTTAGTCTGATCTTGATTTTTTCCCCCTTTTGTTTCCACTTCCCACAGCTGTAGCTTCCCTGTGACATAGTTAAGCCACATCCTGCCCACCTTCTTTAAAAATGTCTCTTCTGTGACTTACTGGAAATAGGCTCCCAATCGTTTTTTAATTGCCATGCATGGGAAATGTTTTTCAACAGCACAGCTGGCTCCAGGATATATCTCTGGTATTGGAGTAACTAGTTTCTAATTGCTTTCCTACCTTTCCGATTAAATTGCAAAGAACCCAGCTGGGGGCAAACTCTTCAAATGGATAACCAGCCCTACTATGTCAGCTTCTAGTTGCTCTGATGTGATAATCAGGGAAAAGAAAGTGCTCTTTTTGATAACTGAACATCAGTAGTATTGTGAACAAAAGGGCTTCAGTAGGAAGGAAGTGGGAGTTTATCTACTCTAGTATTTTAACCTCAAGGGAAAAATCAGAAATCCTGAGATTCTGCCTGTTATTCAATAGATGCCTAAATTCCTCTGCACTCTCTGTACTAATTATTCTTTTTTTAAATTTTTTTTATTATTATGTTATGTTAATCACCATACATTACATCATTAGTTTTTGATGTAGTGTTCCATGATTCATTGTTTGCGTATAACACCCAGTGCTCCATGCAGTACGTGCCCTCTTTAATACCCATCACCAGGCTAACCCATCCCTCCACCCCCCTCCCCTCTAGAACCCTCAGTTTGTTTCTCAGGGTCCACAGTCTCTCATGGTTCATCTCCCCCTTTGATTTCCCCTCTTTCATTTTTCCCCTCCTACTATCTTCTTTTTTTTTTTTTCACATATAATGTATTATTAGTTTCCGAGGTACAGGTCTGTGATTCAACAGTCTTAACACAATTCACAGCGCTCACCATAGCACATACCCTCCCCAATGTCTGTCACCCAGCCACCCCATCCCTCCCACCCCCCACCACTCCAGCAACCCTCAGTTTGTTTCCTGAGATTAAGAATTCCTCATATCAGTGAGGTCATATGATACATGTCTTTCTCTGATTGACTTATTTCGCTCAGCATAATACCCTCCAGTTCCATCCACGTCGTTGCAAATGGCGAGATTTCATTATTCTTGATTACATACTTCTAATCCATTTTAGTGGAAAAGCTCTTCCTAGAGTCTTGATGTCCACTTTGTTTTGTTCCTGCCCCTAGGTTTATTGTATCCTAATAATGAAAATTCATTTGATTTTATTAAGTAGTGTCAGAGAAAATTGTGTACAACCACATAATCAGAAGTTATATTTTCCTCACTAGATGTGCAGATATAATTTTCTAATTCTAACTAAAAGATATTGTATCCATTCTCATAAGAACTCCTTTAGACTCCGTTCTTTAAGCTTGCTTACTGAAAAATATGTAGAAGGCAATACTTAGGCACTCTTGCTGCTTCCATTTTGGTCTGGTGAAGTAGTTTTTGTTGGAAACTCTTAGGTAGTTTCCAAAATGATAAATTATGCACAAGCAACACTTCAAACTTAGATGATGAAAATTTTTAAATATAAAGTTAATATTATTGGTTTTATTCAAGTAATTTTTAAGATTATTTTGTTATGACACAGTACATAGTACTGTGTAAACCAACCTAGACAGTGTGTAGGAGACATGTCTCCAATACCACAACCAAGTAAAGGCAAATTGGGGGGAATTTGATGACTTCCTCACTGCAGAATAAAGAGGTTGAGCTCCACGATCAGCATTTTGTGATTAGTTGAGTATTTAGTAATAAGAGCTTTGCTTTGTCTTTGTAGTTTCTAAATACTATTTCAGCTAAGAACAAAGGGACATTTTATTATATCTATGGTTTTAAACAAATTTTTGCTTCAAAGCTTCCTCAAGGCCACAAGTTCTATTAGTATCCTTTTACAAGAAAATCAAACCAATTAAAAGAACAACCCCACAATTATTTAAAGGGTTGAAATCAAAGTGTAGATCAGAGTCTCAGGAGAGCTTGTCTTAAATTGGTATCTTCACACTTATGAGTGCTAGAGAGGTAAAACGTATGCCTTATGATTTTGATTTAGTTCTTCAGTGTTTTGATGGGAATATTCTGATTGATCCATATTTCTTTAAACTTTCTAGAATTAATAAGTAGCCGTGATATTTCATTTTGGGGATAATGATTATAAGTATATATCCCTTAATGGAAAGTAAGTATAACAGTGGTAGTTTAGTCTATTATCCGAAATTAGTAAATGCTGGTTTCATAACTGAAAGAACAATTATCAAAAAAAAAAAAAAAAATAGTGATACCTGTTTTAATATTAAGAATATAAGAACATGGACATCTTGGTTCTAGATGAATGGATAAAGAAGATGTGGTATATATACACAATGGAAATTATGCAGCCATCAAAAGGAATGAAATCTTGCCATTTGCAGTGACGTGGATGGAACTGGAGGGTATTATGCTGAGCGAAATAAGTCAATCAGAGAAAGACATGTATTACATATGATCTCACTGATATGAGGAATTCTTAATCTCAGGAAACAAACTGAGGATTGCTGGAGTGATGGGGGGTGGGAGGGATGGGGTGGCTGGGTGATAGACACTAGGGAGGGTATGTGCTATGGTGAGCGCTGTGAATTGTGTAAGACTATTGAATCACAGACCTGTACCTCTGAAACAAATAATACGTTATATGTTAAAAAAAAAAAAGATAGTAGGAAGGGAAAAATGAAGGGGGGGAAATCAGAGGGGGAGACGAACCATGAGAGACTATGGACTCTGAGAAACAAACTGAGGGTTCTAGAGGGGAGGGGGGTGGAGGGATGGATTAGCCCGGTGATGGGTATTAAAGAAGGCATGTATTGAATGGAGCACTGGGTGTTATACACAAACAATGAATCATGGAGCACTACATCAAAAACTAATAATGTATGGTGATTAGCATAACATAAAATAAAATAATTTAAAAAACTCAAAAAAAAAGAAAAAAGAACACAAGAACAAATTCAGTAAATTCTCCTGCAAAAATTATAGTCTGAGTCACAGGTTCTTAAAGAATTCATTTCACAATAATGCACACAAACACAAATGTATGTGTTATAACACCTAAATTAGATTTTAACATATTATTCCCTTTTAAATTTTTTTACCTCTTAAATATGCATGGCAATGAACTTGTCTAATTATGCTTAGATAAAAGCATATTGGCACATTAATTTTATTTTTTTTACTTAAATGTAGCAATAAACACAAACAATGTTGAGCTCAGAAGTGAATTTTAAAAATAGAATAGAAACAAATTAAGAACATCAAATAAATTAGTATTTTGAAGAAACATAATTATGCTTACATAATTATTTTAAAAATATTACCACTTGAAGCCTGTACTCTCAGAAAACTATTTTCAATTGCCTTCTTAAGCACAGATTTTTTTTTTTAAGATTTTATTTATTTATCAGAAAGAGAACACAAGCGGGGGCGGGGGGGCGGTAGGCAGACAGAGAAGCGGGCTCCCTGCTGAGCAAGGAGACCGATAATGCAGGACTCGATCCCAGGACCCTGGGATCATGACCTGAGCCAAAGGTGGACGCTTAACCAGCTGAGCCACCCAGGCATCCCTTAAACATGGATTTTAAACCTATAGTTTTTTTTTTTTTTTTCCAACATAAGCTATTGCTTGAAGACATTTTTCATCTCTCTTCATACTATATCATAAATTGCTGTGACACACAGTTATAAAACTATATACCAAAAGAAATCAGAAGAGTTTTTTTTTTTTTTTTTTTTTTTTAAAGATTTTATTTATTTATTTGACAGACAGAGACACAGCGAGAGAGGGAACACAAGCAGGGGGAGTGGGAGAGGGAGCAGCAGGCTTCCCGCGGAGCAGGGAGCCCGATGCGGGGCTCGATCCCAGGACTCCGGGATCATGACCTGAGCCGAAGGCAGACGCTTAACGACTGAGCCACCCAGGCGCCCCCAGAAGAGTTTTATAAGTAGGAAATGTTTGATTTAACTTATTCTTAAGTTGAATTTGACAAATTTATCATTATAATCATCATTAAAATATAAATGATAACATGTAATCCACTTTTAGATTGTTATGAAATAACACGGCATCTCTTACAGATGTATATAATATTTTAGGAGAACTATATTTCGCATGCAGATTATTTTGAATTGAGGACTATCAAGGTCCAATAGACTCAAGAGTTGTTGTTTTTTTTTTTTTTCAACCTCTCCCTTAATTGTCTAAAAGAATTTAAATTGGGAGCTTATACCAGGCAACTGAGATTTATAAGCTATCCCGAGCTAAGGAAAAGGGGGTAGGAGTTCTAGGACATCAAAGGAGAGAAAGAAAATTCACAGGAAGATAGGAAGAGCAGATGTTTGATAAACAAATGTTTGCCCTGCCTAGAGAGAGGTCTTTTCTCTGTAAAAAAGATATCTTTGGAGAATGTGTCCTCTTTAATACCCATCACCAAGCTAACCCATCCTCCCGCCCCCTTCCCTTCTAGAACCCTCAGTTTGTTTTTCAGAGTCCATCATCTCTCATGGTTCGTCTCCCTTGTAATGTATGGTGATTAACATAACAATAAAAATTTTTTAAAAAGATATCTTTGGTAAAGTTTATTTCCTGGTATAGGCTCCCTAGGCTTGCCGAGGTGGCGCATTTTGAGGCAGCCTGCCCTGGACCATCATAATGAGATGAGACCGGCTGGGTGTCTCTGGTTCCTGCCATGGTGTCGTTCTCACGTGTGCAGTACTTTGATGCACTTAACACCTGCTTAAACCTGTTTCTCTTTCCTCCATCCTTCTGAAGCACTGTTATTAACACTTTCCTTTCAAGAACAAAATGTGAGTGCTCACCTTAAAAATGTGCTTTAGTATAGGAGTTTCTAAGGACATTATTGCTTGCTGGCTGCCAGACAATTGTGGCATGATTTGTGCTAGACTTTGAAGTGTAAGCTGCCGGTTGCGGAGGTCAGTAGGAAGAATGGGAAATTTATGTTTAAATGTATGTAAAGTTTATGTAGACAATAGAGGCAGAACAGAACTGCCTTAGAGAGCTTGCGAAGTAATACAAATTCTTTTACCATAGTATTTTGTCATTTTTTAAATGATTCGAACCTATTTACATTTTGTTGGAAAATGTTTTTATAATTTCACAATGAGTCCTTTTACCAATAATAGGCTTAAAAAATAACATAAAAGGAATGTTAAGTAAAAAAAAAGGCAATAAAAATTTCATCAAATAGGTTGCCTTATTTACTTATTTGGATTTGTTCTCTTTACTTGCCCTGCACTGTGAAAGTTGTGTTTCAGTCACCTAGAATTGAATAGATTGATTTTTATCAGTATTAGGTGATATTAATTTACCCACAATGCAAAGGAATGTTAAGAATGACCCAAAGTCACGTAAATTCTTAGAGGGAAAAACAGAATTACACACTCAGATATATCTTATTTTCGAACCTAATACTTTTAACTTTTACTATGCTACTCTAGACAAGGTAATGGGGAAGATCTGCAGAGAGATTAAGAATTAGAGAAAAACAGGCTGAGTAAAAATTTAAGTACCACTCAACTAGATCTGTGTCTTGAAGTAAGTTACTCCAAGACTCTGCCACTGCTGCGGACAGTCACTTTAGTGTGCTATGCTAAGGAAACCACAACCCCTTAGAAGCCAGGATACTGTATGACCTTGTGATTTTGCCTGTGCTCTGTCCAATTTCTAGTATACTGGGTCCTCACAACTTCACCTTGAAATCTCATATACAAGTCTTTTAAGACCCTGTTCAAGCCTCCTCATCAATAACACTTTCCCTGGCAGAGTTCACTGCACCCAATCCTTAGCACACCAACTTAAAGTACTCTTTAACAGAGGATAATCTGCAGGCAATGGAAAATGTTAGTTGAGAATGATTAAACCCACAACAAGGAACAATGAATCTCAAATCATAGGGTCAGAAATTAGAGGGCTTCTGGAATGAAATTTTATAAAAGAATGAAAAATGCTGATGAAGACATTGCATAATGGTTAGTACCACAGTCAATCTCTGGAGATAAACGGGCTGGGTTAGAATCCCAGCTCTGCTACTCTGTGTCTGTGGGTAGACTATACAACTTCAATGTATTTCAATGGTCTCACTGGAAAACACACACAGGTAGATTAGCAAAATGAAAAAGAAGAAGAAGAAGGAGAAGGAGAGGGAGAAGAAGAAAGAAGAAGAAGGAGTAGGAGAAGGGGAAAGAGGAGGGGAAGGAGAAGAAGGAGAAGATGGAGAAGGAGGAGAAGTAGAAGGAGGAGAAGGAGAAGAAGGAGAAGATGGAGAAGGAGGAGAAGGAGAAGAAGAAGAAGGAGAAAAGAAAGAAAGAAATACAGATAAGACCGGAATGGAGTCCAAATATTTTCCCCAGCAACTTAGGAAAAAATGTACATTAATATTAGAAACTTAGATTTTATAGATATTTTGTTCTAGCTATTAGTTTTAAAATAATGGTGTACCTTTAGCTCTCTCCGTGATTTACTTTAAAATAATCTAATGGATTATGCAGGGAGACATGATGGGGGGCATAAATGTAACACATTTTCCTTTGATATGATAATTATAGAAGCTGGGTAGCAACAACACTGTTCTCTTTACTTTTATTTGTAAGATAATTTTTGGGTTATGAACATTTTCAGATTTGGTCTGAGACCAGGTGACATTTTTTAATACCGTTCCTGGCAGCAACATCTCAACACTGTTACTGTGAACATTTGTGTTAATAAATGAGCTAAAACAGCATTTATATACTGCCCTTAGCCCAGAATTTCACAAACTTTAGTGTACATCAGAATCACTCACAAGGCTTGCTAAAATACAGATTGTTGGCTTCCTCCCCTCAAGAGTTTGTGATTCAGGAGTTCCAGAGAGGGGGCCCCTGAACATGAATTTCTTTTTTTTTTTAAGATTTTATGTATGTATGTATGTATGTATGTATGTATTTATTTGAGAGACAAAGAGAGCAGGAGAGCAAGCTGGGGGGAGACAAGCAGATTCTAGAGCCCGACAGGGGTCTCTATCTCAGGACCCTGAGATCACGACCTGAGCTAAAATCAAGAGTCAGATGCTTAACTGACTGAGCCACCCAGGTGCCCCTGAATGTGGATTTCTAACAAAGTGCTAGTGGATGCTGCTGATCAACGGGTTCACACTTTGAGAACCTTTAACCTGGCTTGTATATTCACCACAGTTTCTCCCAAATTATTAAGCACTGAACATCATGAAGTTGGAGCTATAATATTTTCTTTGGATTAGCAAGGCATTGAACAGTACCTGGCAAATTATGTAAGATTAACAATTGAACATAAATGTACATAATATCTCTGGTTTTCTCTTTGCTCATATTCAAATGAGGCTATCAGTTTTAATTACCTCTGAGAGTCTCCATTAGATTGTAATGAGAATGTGAGAACAATGGATACCATTTTAAAATTTACTCAATATGATTTTAATTGGGATAGTAACATCTAATCATTCATTCAAAAATAATGAATGGGGAAATGCATTTTTTGGTGGCAGGCACTACCCTGGGGAAAGGGGCACAGACTTGTAGAAGTCTTCAAGGCCCCCGCTTTCATTGACTAGAAAGATTAATATTGTAAAAGCATGCAAAAAGAATTAGAATAGAGTGAGGCAGAGAAATCATTTTATGGCTCCTGCAAAAACACAGATGTAAGATCATATACATATCATACTGCAGGTTATAAGTGCAAAAATGGAAAAAAAAAGAGTGGATGTAAACTATATTATAAAAAAAAAGATAGCAGGAACTCTATCTCTTCAATTCAAGGAATAGAAAGCTACATCATGCTTCTTGTTTCTACCATAAAAGTATATTTCTTGAAATGGATAAAATTACATTAACACAATATAAATTAGATATAAACATATAATTGTAAATTAAATATAAATACAATCTTTAAGTTAGGTAAGAACATAATTTTCCATTTTCGAAAATTGAAAAAAAAAAACACTTAAAATCACAGGGGTTATGACTCAGAATATTGTGATTATCATATAGGTAAAGTTTATACTTCTCATTATTCATGCATCAAAGAATAAACTGAGTCTTAAAGATGTCGTTTTTGTTCATGCTATGTTTTTATGATTCAACATTTTGTTGTGTTTTGTTTTGTTTTGTTTCCTCAAGGGCTAACCATTGCTTTTCCCAGCAGGGAGAAGAAAGCCCACCCAGCAGGTCCCCTCCAACTTTCACTGATGAGATCTTGGGGCTGTTTACATTAGCCATGCAAATTTGAAAACCCAAACTGTTTCCTGGTGTTTAATCTCACAACCCAATGTGTTTCTGAGGCTGGCATGCTTAGCAGCTGTGCAGCAATGCTTTGCCTAGTTCCGCAGACAAAAGATAAGAAATAAAAATTAAAAGAAGAGGCAAAATACCCCAATACCTTAGACAGATCACTGCATTGAAGGAGGTAATTAATGACCCTGGACAGTCACAGCCAACCTATTTTCAGTTATAATTAAGAAGAAAATGTATGTGTCAGGTATTTTTCTGGAACTGGACCATATGTATAAGTCATTCACAAACACACTTAGAAAAGTTGGTAATGACAAAATGTATGTGAGTAAGCAATTTCCCCCACCACATCAACAATAGCTCTTTCTTACAGTTTATTTAAAAACATCTGTTTCTGGCAGATTTAAGAAAATGTGAGTTTGGGTTAAAAAAAATCCTGCTGCTGTTACAAGAAAAAAAAGAAGTATGTATTTGTGTATTTGGGCTCAAAATGTCCCTCAGTGGAGCCATTTCTGAAGAAAAGTGCCTTTAACACAGGTCTCTGAGACTGGGGTGTAAATAAAAACCTCAGAAAATGAGTATCTCTGAGCTTTGAATCTGGAAGTGAGTTGGATCTGACACTGCTATCGTAAGGAAATAAAGGACTTCTAACTTTGGATTCTAATACTCCATTCTGCATTTAACACAGTATTTTTTTGTATATAGAAAGATTTACTAGCTTAACTATGCAAACACATTAACATTGTCTATTAGACCCTTTATAATTTGGTATTGATCTACTTCTCCCTTTCCCAACCAACTTTTTTTAACAGCAACATTTCTCAGTGTTTCCAAAAAATACATATACCCCTTTGTGTTCCTATGCTATTATTCAACATGATAATGTTGCTTTGACTGCCTTCCCTATTGTTTACCTTTTAGTATCCTACTTATGATTCAAGATCCTTCTCCAATTTCATCAGCTATCCAAGCCTTCTTTCACCCTAACAGGCAATATTTATGTTTACCTCTTTGCTGTGTTAGCAGTAACACTGATATTAAACTTATCTATTATGATTATTTATATAATAATATATTCTACTCTGAACTAAAAACCCCAAAAAGTGCCCGGGTAAAAGTCACCCTGTATCAGGAAATCAATAGATGAGTAATCCAAAGGTTTCAGATAGACTACTTAATAAAAGAGTCCCATTAAGAATTAGTTAACAGGGGCGCCTGGGTGTCTCAGTGGTTAAGCGTCTGCCTTTGGCTTAGGTCATGATCCCAGGGTCCTGGGTTGGAGCCCCACATCAGGCTCTTTGCTCAGCAGGAACCTGCTTCTCCCATTCCCTCTGCCGCTCCCCCTGCTTGTGTTCCCTCTCTGGCTGTCTCTCTCTCTTTCTCTCTGTCAAATAAATAAAATCTTAAAAAAAAAAAAAAAAAAAAAAAAAGAATTAGTTAACATTTGTCTATTTCAAGTTTATAGTGCTGCACTTGAAATTCCTTTAAATAATTTTAAATGAATTTTTTGGATATATGAATCATGCAAATCCTATGTGAGTCTTATAATGGGAGTAAGTTGCTTTTAAAGTGTGGATGACACTTCTCCACCTCTGGTCCCCTCTTTTCTATTTTAGGAAATGGTCATGTTTTCATGATTTCAGGAATGGTGCTTAGTTAGCATAGGGTTGCTTTTGAGAGATAAAGTATGCCTTCAATGGCCTAATTAATTATGTACTTTGCAGCAAGGTTCTGCTTACAATTGTCTCCTACATCATGGCACTTCAGTACTAACTGAAAATTTAATCAAGCAGGAGCAATGTAGATTAAGCATGGTAATGTTTTAGATACGAGTAAATAGAACCTAAAAAGAAGATAAACACACCTTTCTAATTGAAAAATAAGGTGTCTCTATATAGCTAGAAGAAAATGAAGAAAGTACTCCCGTGAGTTAATGTAGCATACCTGCACTTTAAAAAGAGAAAAAAATAAAAGAGATAGGTTTAAGAAAGCCTTTTCACATGAGAGTCTCCTCTTAACACTTTAAGCATTATCTGTCATGAAATGCTGTGAGGACAAGCTCCTAGAACAACCTCAAATCAACCTCACATGTATCGTTGCTTCCTGGAGATAGATTATATGTGAAGCCCCAGGAGAAAGATTGCAAAAGGAGTCATGACTTGCTTTTCCCTCTTGATGAATTATTTAAGTTTTTTGAATATGTCCTTTCATTCACAACTGATAAATACTCAGGTAAGCCTAGTTTCACATTAGAATAAGATTTTTTTTTTCTTAGCCACAAAAGGAGGATAATAAAACTTAGCACAGTTGTAGGTATTAAACTTAGGATTTAACCTGATGAGTCCCTAAAGTGAAAGGACACACATCTCAGTGTACCTCTGATCCATGCCCTCAGAAGAGAATGACCCCATAAAGTCAATCATATTTAAGATATTCCAGCAAAGACCATGAACAAAATGTATTTCACTTATTATTCAAATGATATTTATTTATGTGTTATAATTTATCTGTTTAATTTCTATCTACATTCTTTCTGTAGCTCATCAGTGTAGTCTTCCCAAAATATAAGTTACATTATCTAGCTAGCATTTGCATAAAAATCTTAGAAATAAAAGTCCATTGCTTTTTATGGAATTAGCTCCTTATAATTGAAACACTATCTCTGAAAACTAGAAAATATATGGTTAATCTATCTCTAAAGGTTCCCATGATATTCTACATATAGTGCCTCTAGAGAATAGCTTCAGGGATCATCCCTAAACTGCCCTGAAAAACTAACTTCTAACTCTGGAAACAATTTATTTGATGAAACTCATGTAGATTTCCATTAAACAGCTGAAGACATTTATGAGCCAATATTTTCTCTCCCTTGTGAAAATTCTGTCCCATATCAGGGGTGACAGTGGTTCATAATACTCATTTATTTGGATAAGTGGAGACAAAATTAAAATCTGAGGCAAAAGACAGGAGTTCAGTCTAGAATCCTCCACTTACTAGCTTTGGGAATTGGGACAATTTTCTCTTTTTCTTTTTTTTAAGATTTTATTTATTTATTTGACAGAAAGAGACAATTTTCTAAACTCTCTGTGCCTCAGTTGATACTAGGATTAATTACTTTTTAAAAAAATTATATCTTATAAAAAGTACTTGATAATCATCCTAAAATAACGTGGTTTTGTAATTTTGGGCTTTCTGCCCTTTTCTTAAATGCCACTAGAAAAATAGTTTTAACTTTAGTCTGGAGGTCTGGACATTCCAGTTTTATAAACACAAATCAGCCATTCAGTAGAAACTGGGGAGCTAGGGATTTTCCTGCTTATACTTTTCTATGGGCTTGCAAACCATCTTTTTGAGACATTATTCTCAAAATATATTCTATTTATAAAATGGATATCCTATCTTCCTAGGTGTTCTGTTTACTTTATTGAGGTATTTCTAGATCCCCTGAATGAGCATTACTTCATGAATTTTGAAAGTGCTCTCTAATGCCAGGACATACACTTGGTCAGAAAAAAGTCTTAGTGTCCAGCAACTTCCGGTTTCTCATGGCCACATGATTGGTTTCCCACCCACATGTGTCTGGACATTGTTTTACCACAATGGTGTCAGAGACGCCAAATTAACTGACCCATGTCTCTCACAGTCTAATCTTGCTTTTTGTCTCTGTTTCTCAAAATTATGAGATGACAATAGAATTTCCACCATTTTTGTTTATGAAACCCCAGTAGTCCTGTCCTCTTCTCCCCTTTCCTCTCTCACAGATGTAGGGCTTTTAACCTGAAAAGCAATCACATGGTTTGGCCTTTTATTTCTCTGGCAGTTTCCTCCAGTTGCCAAAAATAATCATGTAAAACCAAACTATTATTCACATAAAGAGAGGACTCCTTGAATAAGATATATAGAACATCCTCTGTTTCCCTTGCCACCTTGTAACTAATAATTTAATAATAGTGCATCCTCAAGTCAAAATTTTAATCTACAAGCACAGAACTTGAAATTTCAATTTCCAAGGGCTTCCCTTGCATAGTCTTCTCATAATACATGAGACACTAAAATCCTGGGGGCTCCTACTGTCCCAGACATGGCCCCACTGCACTCAGTTTTGTATCAGAGTCCCCACCCCACTTGTATGAAGCTCTCTCTGCCTGGTAACTGCACCTTCCTTTCAGGAAAGGTCAGCTCTTTCAACAGGTAGATTTCATTCTCTGTCTGTGTAATCCTTATTAGTGCTTTGGCTTTATTGTTATAAATATTGATGCCAACAAGTGAAATAAGTCAGGTAGGGAAAGACAAACACTGCATGATTTCATTTATATGTAGAATCTAAAAAAATTGAACTCATAGAAACAGTGAGTAGATTGGTGGCTGTCAGGGGGCTAGAAGTTTGGGTAAATGAAGATGTTGGCCAAAGCATACAAACATTAAATTATAAGATGAATAATTTTGGGGGATCAAATATACAGCATAGTGACTACAGTTAACAATACTGTATTGCATACTTCAAACTTGCTAGGAGAGTGGATCTTAAGTGTTCTCAGTACACACACACACACACACAATGGTAATGATGTGAGGCAATGGATGTGGTATCCATTTTATAGTATATAGGCATACCAAATCATCATATTGTACCACTTAAGTTTATATAATATTGATCTGTCAATTATATCTCAATAAAGCTATGAGAACAATAAAAATAAAGATACAGGTCCAAAAATATTGATGCCCATCACTGCTTTAATATATAGACTCAAAACAGTCCCCAACCCATGGAGGAGAACTGAAAATGTTTCTCTGTTTTAAACAGATTTGCACCAATGAGAACTTTGGCCTTAGTTACACACATTTTTCAAAAATACAGATTTCCATGTAAAAGAAGATTAATTCTAGAACACTGATGCAACCTTATTAGAAATAGCCCTAAACTGGAAACAGCCCAAGTGTTCATCAACATAAGAATAGACAAACTAATTGTGATGTATCACATAAAATGGAATGCTACTCAGCAATAAAAAAGAGCGTTCTCCAAAACATGGAACAAAGGTAGATGACTCTCAAAAACATAATGTTGAGCAAAAGAAGCCAGTCATAGGAGTATACTTGAATGTTTCTGTTTATAGAAAGTTCTAGAACAGGCAAAGCTATTATTCTTAGAAATCAGACTACTGGTTGCCTGGGGCAGGAAGTTTTGATTGGCTAAAAGGGGGCAGAGAGAACTATGTAGGGATGTAGCTATATTCAATATCTTCACCTAGGCTTCAGTTACAGGAATGTATACATGTGTTAAAATTGATAAAGCTGTACCCTTGTATTTGCGCATTTTACTAGATGTAAATTATACTCCCAAAAAAATACCAATTACTTTATTACCACAGATAATAAGACAGAATTCAAAACCGGATATAGATTATTGCTATTGGTAGGGCTCTGGCCTTACTCTTTAGGAAAAATTGATCTCATTTTTTGCCCTGCAAGGTACTATATATTTTACTATTCCTCCTAAAATATGAAGAAATATGGTATTAAGACCTTGGGACAATTCTAACAAATGGGACTGTGGTTTGCCAGGGTATCTCCTTTTAGTTTTTCCTGTCAAACATATTTTTGCACTAACTTCAGAGTACATAAAAAAAAAAATTATAAGCTAGTGTTTGACAACTACTTCCAATAACTAGCAGAAATATTTCAAAATGTGTGGTGTGTTGGTAGCACTCTCCCTACCCCTCCTTCATTCATTTATTCATTCATCCATTCATTTATATGCCTCAGGTTTATGGAACAAGAGTTTGGATATTTGCTCTTGGAGGACAGTCTTTTACCACCTACAGATATTAATAATTATTTTTAAAGGGAAACATAGCAATATATTAGGGAGGGAAAATATTGTTAGTTCCATTTCTTGAGAATGGTTTATTATGTACCCCTTTTTTCATGGCAATAGACAAAATCTTCAAAAATACTGAGCTGGAATGTCCACAATAGCCAAAATATAGAAAGAGCCCAGACATCCATTGACAGATGAATGGATGAAGAAGATGTGGGTATATATATATATACACATATGTATGTCATATATATACACATGTGTCTGTATATATATATATATACAGACACAGACACAGACACACACACACACACACACACACACACACACACACTGGAATATTACTCAGCCATCAAAAAGAATGCTATCTTGCCATTTACAATGTGGATGGAGCTAGATTTTATTACGCTAAGTGGAATAAGTCAGTCAGAGGAAGATAAATACCATATGATCTCACTCATATGTGGAATTTAAGAAACAAAACAGTTGAACATAGGGGAAGGGAAGGAAAAATAAAATAAGATGAAAATAGAGGGGGAAGCAAACCATAAGAGACGTTGAACTCTAAGAAACAAACAGGGTTGCTGGAGGGGAGCTGGGTGGAGGGAAAGGATAATTGGGTGATGGGCATTAAGGAGGGCACTTGATGTAATGAGCAGTGGGTGTTATATGCAACTGATTAATCACTAAATTCTACCCCTGAAACTAATAATACAGCATATGTTAACTAGACTGATAAATAAAGAATTTTTTAAAAAGAAAAAAAATATTGAGCTGGAATCTACATGGACTCACATATTCAAATATTTTGTCAAAATTAATTCAGTAGTTTTTTATGCAGGCATAGGAATATAAATTCTGTACTTTCCAAAAAAGTCAATCTGACTCATATTTTATATGTAAACACAATAAATTATAAAATGTTACATTCAAGGGCTGGGAATAAACATTTCAAAATTCTTATGCTACTTATTCATTGTTATACTTCCTTTTATGGTTCTTCTATTATATCTCTCTATCCATTTTAATCAGTTTTAGCCTAAAAATTAGCAGAATAAATTTTCCTGGTATTTTGATTATCTTAATATGGTTGGTACAATTTGCATTTGATTGATGGGTTCAGAGGAAACTCAAAACCTGGAACAGAGTTGAGTCCCTTTTATAAAATTTCAAATTATTTGGGTATGTATGTTTGTATAGATGAGACTTTATGTATTGAATCTTAAATATCAAAGAGTATGATTAAAAAAATAAAACTCAAAGGGAATTAATGTAACTTTTAATGATAGAAAGGGCTGATGACCAATTTGGAAAACAATCGTGAATGCCTTCCACATTTGGAAAAGAAGCTGTTTATATACTTGAGGTTAGTTGTGTTCTTATCTCTTAGTCTGCCTGTGGATAATCTATTAGTGGGAATAATATATAATACTTATTCATACCATTAATATGGCTTATTAAGATTCAACACTGTGGGATGCTTAGATGTAATCAATACAGATTGTACTTTGTTTTCTTATTTTGTAATAGACTCATCACATTCAGAAAAAAATTAGCATCCTCTATAATAATAATAATAGAGCAGTAAGTGTATGTGTGTGTATGTCTGTGTGAACCCTCAGTAAGGGATGTATAAAACACTTCCAAAGAATTATTCGAATTAGAAGCAGTTCAAAGAATGATTGTTTAGCATGAACTTTGAAGGAAAATTAGGTGCAATATTCATGAAAGAGAACAGTTCTCTGCAGTATCAAAAGGTGAAGAGGAGGTATGGAACTGTTGGATCACTGTATCATACACCTGAAACTAGTATAACACTGTATGTTAACTAACTGGAATTAAAATAAAAACTTAAAAAAAAAGGTGAAGAGGAATACCTAAAATGACATTAATAAAGACAATTGCAATTACCAAAATAGAGAAAAATAATCACTTCAATTTGTGTATGAGTATAGTTAAAGAGAAGTGAAAAGTTTATACATCAGTAGGAATCAAAGCAGGGCAAAGACAGTGATGGCTTACCCTGTGTGGGTAACCCTGATGGCTTACCTTACCATCACTTGACTTATTCATTTCCTTCTTCTATTCAAAATATTTCAGTAACTCCTTTTTGCTTCATAGTTTTGCCTCTGATGATCTTGCCAAATTTCTCTCTACTCTCCTTCAAAAGTATCATTTCCTCCTGTCATTCTAGTTCTCTAAAAATTCTAGATTATTTTTCTTCTCAATCATGACTCATCTTCTGCCTCCTGAAATCTGTATCTTTGTGTATACCTTCTTTAGCTTATTGTTGCATCTATTACCACACTTAAAACATAATTCTAACTATATATCTATTTTTTCCAGAAGACTATGAACTTCCAATTTCAGAAAACATATTCCATTATATTTATAGCCATAGGCTCTACTATAAAGTCTGAATATAATAAATGTTTAATACTACGTTAATTTAAAAATAGCCATTTAAAAGTTTCCTTTTTTATAAACATCTAATCAGGGAGTGTAAGACCTCACTAAAATAGGAAATTATTCAGGGATATTCATGAATACCTCGTTCTTATTATTGAGAGTAAAAGAAACCCCTGAATTTATGATAGATAGCAATTATGCACTCAATCTGTGCCTTAAAACTGTTCATTACCTCTCAATATTTGAACATTATTCAAAAAATCAACTGAAACTAAACCTTTATAAGGAAAAACTTCAGATGTCTTCCTCACCCAGCTATACTCCAAACAAGCATCTCCAAAATCCTTTATTTCTTATTTTATTTTCACATTTCCAAATAATATATCTATACTGCATTTTCTCAGTTTTAGACACATTATTAACTTATAACTATGGAATATATCTCATCATTATACTTGCTTCCTTCAAATATTATATCACTATTTTTGTTAAATCACCATTAGGACTATAAATACTGTTTACTTCTGAGCCATGTAGTTTTCTCTTTTTCTTTTCATTTGTTTTTAATATTTTGTTATTTCTTGACTTAATATTTGCCTTATTTCTAATTCCTTAGCGCTATGTATTAAAGGTGCAAGTGAACGATCATTGCCATTATTTTGCTCAGCCAAAGAGATAGCTCCAGCTTCAATTTCATACCATTAATATTAAAATGATCATGTTCCTATATAGGTGTCTCTGCCACATCTTCCAAGTTTTATTAATGCTAGCATTATTCCACATGACCATGTTGCTTAAAATTAATTTTTATTGTTTGTGTCAGAAGATCTTTTATGGAAAGTAACAGAAACTCATCCCAAATTGGCTTAGCAATAGTACCAAATTCACCAGTCCTCATCAAAGGAAATTGCAGAGCTGGGCCATGATAAGGTTGGTTGCTGTGGTGGTAGAGTAGTTCTTATTGTTATCAAAAATGGTTGTCATTCACTGATGTCTCTGTCAAATTTAATTAATAACTTCCCAACCTTCTAGACTAGTCAGACATGAGTTCACAAGGGGATAGGCTGTAAGACACATCCTAGTGATACTATGGGTGTGCTCAAAATTATCTCTTCCTTCCCAAAGATTTATGAGTTTTGATTACATAATTTTAATTTTATTAAAATAGGAACTCTCCAAATTTTTCACTGAAACACTCTTTCAATCCATTACACAGTTTCATCAGAAATACTTAAATTTCCGTGAGTCCCAGGGTAATAAAAAATATCTTTAAAAAATTTGGTTACATTTGGAATAACTGTACAACCCTCAACCATGAACATCTTTGAGAATACTCTTGTTTCTCAAGAGTATGAAAAACATTAATAATGTAATAAATATTTACTTAAACAGGATAAAACAAAACTTGCATTTGAAACAGCTGGCTAATCATTTTTACATGTTTTAACACCTCTAATTCATCCTTCACATACCTGCCAGATATTCTATGCACATTGATCATATAATATCATTGCTTAAACAAAACCTTTTATAACTACCACTGGTTTAATATAACTAGAGTGTCATCTCAAGATCCTAATAGCTTCTCTCAAAGATCATTTCTACGTTCTTAGAAAGTCAAGAGAACTTCCTTTATATTATAATGACATAATGTTTTATGTGATATTTGGGTCTTGGGTTTTGTTTTTTTTTTTTTTCTTTCAAACTCACTCGTAAGTTTCTTGAGGTTGAGCACCACATTTTATAAATCTCTGTATTCTCTATAGAATCCAGCACAGTACCTTGCATGTATCAAATACTTAGTATTTGTTGAGTAAATGAATTTTATGTATGAAAGAAGACAGACAATATTTAATAAACAGAGAAACTTCTGGGAAATCATTGACTTTTTAAAATCTTAAAGGTCATGTTTCCCTGCATTGGCTATTTTTTGTAATTTATCAAAGCTTACTGACACCACACAGCTAATGTGATTTTTGAAAATGTGGACTATGGTGAACTTCACAGGGGAGTTAATTCAAATGTTCCAGGCATTAAGCTATACTGAATGTGAAGTCCTTTTCTTAGCTTATTTTAATTTAATGTGAGATAGTTCCATGTTTGGCAACACCTCTTGACACTTGAACTATCAATGATGGCCTTTTTTTTTTTTTTTCATTTTCTTCCTCCTCTTTTTTTTTTGGTGGTAGTAGGAGGGTTCAATCCCATCCTGTGCAATGTCCTGTATGGGTTAAACACTTTCAGAATCATATAGTAAAACTATAGCAGCAGATACAAACATCTTAAGTTTACACTTAGGTTGTATTAATTTTTTGTTGATGTTTTTATTTCATGAGATATATGAGCCTTTGTTTTAATCAATATGACTTTGTTGATGTCTTTCTGAATTGAAACTTGAAATGATTCACATATCTAAGCTTAAAAGTGCACTCTCTCTCCCCTTCTCCTTTTCTGCTTCGCTCTCTGTAACTTTCCTCTTCTCCCTTTTTCTCCCGTATTATTCCCAGTACTTCAGAAAGACAGCACTTATTTAAAATTTATATAAAATTAATCCAAATTAAATTAAAGTGATTCACCAAAAATATGGACAGCCACCACAGAGATTCAGAAATCCTGGGCATAACATTGAGTGAATCAAAGCCATGGGAGGAAAACATTGTTCAGCATAAGGCACGTCTTTAAATTCTACACTCTGTTTATAAGCATACGTGCATAAATTTTTCCTGCATATAAATTCTTCTCAAAAGGAATGTGTATATATACAAAACAAAAAACCTAGATGAAAAATTAAAAGACTATTAAGGGGCGCCTGGGTGGCTCAGTCGTTAAGCGTCTGCCTTCGGCTCAGGTCATGATCCCAGGGTCCTGGGATCGAGCCCCGCATGGGGCTCCCTGCTCTGCCAGGAGCCTGCTTCTCCCTCTCCCACTCCGCCTGCTTGTGTTCCCTCTCTAGCTGTCGCTCTCTCTCTCTGTCAAATAAATAAAATAAAATCTTTAAAAAAATAAATAAATAAAAAATAAAAAAAATAAAAGACTATTAATATAATATTGAAGATGTGGAATTGTCTATATGATAATTCTAATCCCATATCCTGTTCAAAAATTCAACTTTCTGTTACCTATTTTTTAAGCATGCAAATAGATTCTGAAACAATATGAAACAAAATGCTGCCTTGACGATATGGTATGCTTTTTTGAGCTAAGCAAACTATTGTCTTCTTTTATAATCACCTAAGAAAAGGACATGTATCATATGATCTCACTGATATGAGGAATTCTTAATCTCAGGAAACAAATTGAGGGTTGCTGGAGTGGTGGGGGGTGGGAGGGATGGGATGGCTGGATGATAGACATTGGGGAGACTATGTGCTATGGTGAGTGCTGTGAATTGTGTAAGACTGTTGAATCACAGACCTGTACCTCTGAAACAAATATACATTATATGTTTATATATATATATAAAAAAAAGAAGAAGAAGATAGCAGGAGGGGAAGAATGAAGGGGGCAGAAATCAGAGGGGGAAATTGGAGGGGGAGATGAACCATGAGAGACTATGGACTCTGAAAAACAAACTGAGGGTTCTAGAGGGGAAGGGGGTGGGGGGATGGGTTAGCCCGGTGATGAGTATTAAAGAGGGCACGTACTGAATGGAGCACTGGGTGTTATAGGCAAACAATGAATCATGGAACACTACATCAAAAACTAATGATGTAATGTATGGTGATTAACATAACATAATAATAAAAAAACAGAAAGAAAGAAAGAAAGAAAGAAGATAAATTTAAAAAAAAAGAAATACACTGTATAACCAAAGTTATGAAATTCTCTGACCCTCGAAGTCTGTGCCTTTGCCCTGACATCTGGGAATTCAGTAAAAGATGAAAGGACTTTTTCTGGCATCAGCCTTTGAACCCCAGTGCTAATCCCTTCACTTTGGCTTCAGAGCACTGTGCAGTTTAAGATAATAAAGACATCCTTTCACATTTGATTGTCAATACTGTCAAAGATCCTTAGTGCTTCCATAGGAGGGATCATACATACACATGCACGGATAGATTATAGAATTTACAATGCCAAAAAGTCCGTATCTTCTGAATATGGAGTTTATGATATTCATAATAATCAGTCACTACATTTACACTGCTAGTTGTCCTTTTTGTAATAATATTAACAATGCCTTATAATGAATAGAATGGTTGGTGTGACTAAAATATATGATTTGATAGAGAACAGTTCTAAATCAGGTGACTGGAAAGCCTGAGCTTGACTCTTTTGTTGAGACATGAAAATTAATGATATTTTCATTACATAGCATATTAAATTTTATATACTTACACCAGTAGGTGACAACTATCTGGAATAAACTTTAACAAGTGTTTATAAGTTTCTAAAGTCACCATACATGCTAAATTTTTAAGAAAATTTCATGAGATGATTGAAAACCTCAAGTTGAAAAAAATTAGTGAAATTGAAGGCATTTTTCAAAAATGAGGATTCATTATAATAATAGAAACTCCTTTGGGTTGCCTGGGTGGCTTAGTCTGTTAAGTGTCCAACTCTTGATTTCTGCTCAGGTCATGATCTCAGGGTCATGAGATCCAGCCCTGTGTCAGGCTCTACACTGAGTAGGGAGTCTGTTTGAGATTCTCTCTCTCTATCTTCCCCTTCCCCTCCCCACCTCCCTCCCTCTCTCTCTCTCAAATAAATAAATAAATCTTTTAACAATAATAATAATAATGACGATAGAAACTCCTAGTTTGGAAAATAATTCTGAAAGTTTATGCTGTCATTACTTAAGAGGGTACAAAGTTTTTGGTTAAAGGAAATAAAAAATGTTTCCTTCCCCTTATCACCATCATCATTGATTAGATTTATCTAGTGTTTACTGTGTGCCTAGTACAGTTAACCCTTGATCAACAGGGGTTTGAATAGCATGCACTTATATGCAGATTTTTTTGATACAATACTATAAATGTATCTTCTCTTCATTATGATTTTCTTAATAACATTTTATTTTTTTCTAGCTTACTTTATTGTAAGACCACAGTACCCAATACATATGCAAAATATGAGTTAATCGACTGTTTCTGTTATTGGTAAGGCTTCTGGTCTGCAGTATATTATTACTAGGTAGGTTTTGGGGGGCTCCAAAGTTATAGGGGATTTTCAGTTACAAGGGCAGTCAAGGCCCCTAACCACTGTGATATTCAAGGATCAACTGTACTGTTTTACTTGCTTACATGTCTTACATGGATTGTTTGTATTTAATTTCATAACATTTCTAATAACTACCTTAATTCACATGAAAATATTAATGCTTAACAAGATTAAGTATCTGGCTCCATTTTACACTGCCAGTCATAAGACAGGCTGAAATTCAACCTAGAATCTTGGATTTCTTCATAAAGCTTGAGTTTTTGACTACATATTTGTATGTTTACCCTAGCAGCCATCGAAATGCCACCCAGAGGATAGTACTGAGAAAATTCTGTTTAATGTTTTAACTGAACAAAATGGTGAAAATGAGTTAGTCTGCCTGATGTAAGAAATGATGGATAATGTGGTACTGAAATATAGGGGTACTTTGTGGTGTTTTTAAGCCAGAAAGTTTCACAAATATTACACAACCAGAAATTAAGTTAACAGATTTCTTCTAAAAATGCAAATAAGCCCTTTCTCTCAAGGGTTAACAACATGAGGTTAAGTTTCTTAGATATTCACACGTATGTCTGATAATTAGATTGCTTAACACTTATGGTTAAGTTGGGATTCTTATGGAATGAGAAAGTGTGTTTTTGGTTGGGGGGAGGGCAAGAAGTGTTAATTGCACAGACTGGTTCAAGT
Organism: Halichoerus grypus; assembly: GCF_964656455.1. NCBI lineage: Eukaryota > Metazoa > Chordata > Mammalia > Carnivora > Phocidae > Halichoerus > Halichoerus grypus. The sequence continues at coordinate 24,485,926 of NC_135715.1, forward strand.
GGGATGCCACCATGGGGGTCTTCAATCAAATTAATGTAATATTCATATACCCCACCATTCCTCCTACAAATTTAATATACAGTTTAAATATTCCTACAGCAATATTCCATATCATAATTTTTTCTCAATTTAAATAATCACTAATTCATTTTGGTTTGACTATGTATAATTTTCACATGTTTTATAAGTAAAAATAGTAAAAAATAATACCTCTTCAAATGTTACAGGAAAACATAAAATTAAAAATATTTACAGTAATTTTAATCCTTTATCATGAAATTGCAAAAATTCTTAGATCATCTAAAGCCTTTATTTTTCATAAAAGGAACATAAAAGATTGGATTAAACAATTAACAGAGCTAATTAAATTGCATTTGTATTTAGTGAGCACTTTTTGGCTTGAAAAAAAAGTTTCATAATTTTAATTTTCACACAGCCTTATTGCTTTTTCTCCTAATCACAAATCTCTTGCAAAGAGTATTTAGAGTCACTATTTAAACCATTAGAATATAATTTTTGCCCTAATATTTCCACTGCTAAAGTTACCAGGTACCCTAGTCACCTCTCTATGACCACATCTTTCTTAACCTTTAAACATCATTTGGACATATTGCTTACTGACTTCTGCTTGAAAAACTGCTACCCCTTTCTTCCACAACAGTATCTGCTTTCCTCTTCTCACTCATTCTCATCTTCTCTTGCCACCTCCTCTTCCTCTACCTGTCATTTAAGTAATGCCTGATTTTTTTTTCTGCACTCTTTCTTCCTAAATTCGTATTTGTCCAAGGTTTAATTACTGTCAATACATGAGTAATTTCCAATTTTTTTTCCTCAACTTAAATTTGTCCTAAGAGATAAAGATATCTACATCCAACCACTTAGTCCATAATTCAACTATATGACTTTGTAGATTTATATATAGTTATATATATAACTATATACAGTTACATAACTATACAACTTTATTGAGTTATATAGTTATATAAAAAATCTTGCCTTTCCTTCAGCTCCTGGAAATCATTGCTATGTATTCTGTCTATATCGATTTGCTAGTCTAGATATTTCACATAAAAAGAGTCACACAGCATGTGACTTTTCATATCTGGCTTCTTTCACATAGCATTATGTTTTTCAGGATCACCTGTGTGGTTGCATGTACCAGAACATGATTCCTTTTAATGGATGAATAATGCCCCGTTTCATGGATTTAGTACATTTTGCTTTTCTATTCATCAGTTGATAGATTGAGATGTTTTCCCTTTTTACGTATTGTGAATAATGCTATTATTAACAATAATGCTTATTAACACAAGCAATGTGTTTTTGCTTCTCTTGGGCATATACCTAGAGAGTGGAAGTGCTAGATCACATGGTAACACTATGCTTAATGTTTTGAGGAACAGCAAAACTAATTTATAAAGCAGCCTCACCATTACATATTCTCAGTAGCAATGTCTGATGATTCCAATTTCTTCACAACTTCGTTAATGCTTGTTATTGACTGTCTTACCATATTCATGCTGTGGGTGTAATGTGGTCACTCATTGAGGTTTTAATTTGTGTTTTGTGATGACCAATGATATTCAGCATCTTTTCAGGTGCTTATTCTCCATTTGTATATCTTCTTTGGAGAAAGATATGTTCAAAATCTTTGCCTATTTTTAATTTGGGTTATTTGTCTTTATATGGTTGAGTTATAGAAGTTCTTTATATGTTGTTGATATTAGACTCTTATCAGATATATAATTTACAAATATTTTCTTTTTGGGAGGAGGGGGTTGCTATTTATTTATGACAAATATTCCACATCTGTGATCCTCTACAGTCAGAAGTTCTTTGAAATGGTGCCACAGGCCTTGGCCTGTTAGAGGATGGAGTCATCCCACAAATGGCTCCAAAAATAGCATAGGTTTTAAACTGGCTGGCTGTTCAACCTGCCTGTCACCTTGTCAACCTCCATCATGTTCATCTCGCTGGATGCATGGTCTGTGGCCTGGATGATGTGGTTGTTGGCAGAATATTTCCACCACATGTACAGGTCCAAGAACTCCTGGGCATTGTTTTGCATGGAGCGCGAGTGCAGAATGATTTGCAAATATTTTCTATTCTCTGTGATCTTTTGTTTCTTTTCCTTAATTTCACCCACTAGACTCTTTAGTACAATGTTTAATAGAAATGGCCTGAACGGGGGCACCTAAGTGGCTCAGTAGAAGCACCCAACTCTTGATTTGAGCTCAGGTCATGATCTCTGGATCTGTGAGATCCAGTCTGGCCTTGGGCTCTGTGGTCAGAGCAGAGTCTGCTTGGGATTTTTTTCTCCTTCTGCCCTTGCCCCCGCTCGCACATGCTCTATAAATATATACATACATACATAAAATGTTTAAAAAAAAAAAAAAGGAAGAAAGAAATGGCCTGAACAGATATTTTGTTTTTTTCCTAATCTTTGTCGCTGAAATCCTTCAGTCTTTCCTATATAAGTACAATGTTAACTATGGGTTTTTCCTTAGATTCCCATTATCAGGTTGAAGAAGATCTCTGCTTTTCCTAGTTTGTTAAATATTTTTATCATGGAAGAGTGTTCTGTTTTCTGAAAGATTTTTTTCTGCATCTATTGAAATGACATAGTAGCTTTTGTCTTTTATTCTAAGATATAATACATTGGTTTTGTATTTTGAACAACTTACATTCCTGAGGTTATGATTGCACCTGGCTTATGAGATTTATTCCTCTTTATGTTTTGGTGGATTTAGGTTGCTGGTATATTGTTGAGTATCTTTTTGTTTATATTCATAAATTATACTGGCCCATAATTTTCTTTTCTTGTACTACCTTGGTCTAATGGCATTAGGGTAATATTGGCTGCATAAAATGAGTTGAGAAATCTTTCCTTCTCCTCTTTTATTTTGGGGGAAGAGTTCAGGAAAGATTGATGTTATTTTTTCTTTAACTACTTAGTAGAATTCACTAATGAAGCCATTTAGTTCTGAGATTGGATTTGTGGGATATTTTTTAATTACTAACTTATTACTTTACTTCTTATAATTTATTCAGATTTTCTGTTACTTCTTTAATCATTTCCAGTAGATTGACTCCTTCCAGGATTTTGCCCCTTTCAGCTAGATTATCTAATTTGTTGTCATACCACTATTTATTATATTCCTTTTTGATCATTTTTTATTTCTGTAAGGCAGGTAGTATGTTCCCTCTTTCCCAGTTTTAGTAATCTGAGTTTGTTCTTTTATTTTCTTGGTCAATCTAGCTATGGGCTTGTCAATTTTATCTTTTTAAGATTCAACCTTTGTTTTTCTAAATTTTCTCTATTGTTTTACTATTCTTTATTTCATTTATTTCTGCTCAAGTCTTTATTATTTCTTTCCTTTTGAGTTTAGTTTGCTTTTCTTTTTTTAATGTCCTAAGGTAGCCATTTGCTGTATTGTTAGTTGCTTGTTTAGTTAGTTTTCTGAGCTACCTCTGTAAAGTCTATATTGTTCTCCGTGTGTGACCACTGAGGTCTGTGATGTGTAGCTTAGTGATTAACGTTTAGATAGAAATTTATTCAAATTCCTGGAACCAAAAAGTCTCCAGTCTTTGCCAAAGGGCTCCACTTTGCACACTGTGGCATGCCTTCAACACTCAGCCATTCAGTTTACAACTCTGCTTTAATCTACACTTTCTGCTGGTACAAAGTCTCAAGGTTTGCCAAAACTGAGATCTCAGGGCCTTTTTCAGACTTCGCTGAGCATCTGCACAGTCCTACACATGCATATAGTCAAGAATCCCAGGAAGTTTGTCAAAGACACCTATGGCATCTCATTCCCCAGCTGTTCCTTCTGTGTTTTTTGGTTTGTTCCACTCAATTATTATCCACCATTTCAGATAATGGTGATATTAACTGATTATCTCTAACTATTTTCTCCTTCAGGGGAAAAGACTGCTCACATTGGGGAAGCTCTGAGTCAGGTCAATGTTATACAGCCTAACAATTCGCAATTTCTTGCAAATAGACAAATCAAATAGTGCAGAATCTCTAGGAATTGGGCTCAAAAAAGAGCTTCCACAGCATTCTGCCCTCTCCAACTCTGCAGCCTTCTACTTTTTATCATGATTACAGGCTGTTGGTTTTAGAGAATGCTGTGGAGCTGGAGACAGGGATGGAAATGGGGGTGAGGCAAGAAAAAAATGTCACAAGCTCACTGTTCTTACTAAGTTTCAGCTGTCTTTCTTGAAATTTTCCCTAGATTTTTGCAAGACTGGCTAATTTTCAGATTTATAAAAAACTGAATTTTCACAATTTTTGTCAGTGTTCTCGTTATCTTTATGAAGATATTTTATAGAAGTCTTTACTCTGCCATTTTCACTTTTTTAAAAAGATTTATTTATTTATTTATTTGTGGGGGGAAGGGCAGAGGGAGAGAGAGAATCTCAAGCAGATACCCCGCTGAGCATGGAGCCTGTTGTGGGGCTAGTTCTCACAACTCTGAGATCATGACCTGAGCTGAAATCAAGAGTCGGACACTCAACTGACTGAGTCACCCAAGCACTGCCATTTTCACTTTTTTTAACTGTTAATATTGCTTTCTTAAGAAAATCGTTCCTACCCCTTGAGTCTAAAATAAGTCCTCAAAATATATTCTTTTAGAATGCATAGTAATTATTGTGTTCATAGTATTTGTAAATAATTGTGAGGTAGAGCCTAAATCTGTATGCTCCATGGTTATAAGCTAGATGAAGACATTGCCTTTCTTGCTCATTGATGTGTTACCAGTACAAGTACAGTGTCATTGACGTAATAGAACTGTTGTAAATATTTTTGAATGAATAAGTAAATGGGTGAATAAGTGAATTTGAATTTCACTTAAAAGTATATTCATATACTCCATCTGAATGACTATGATACCTCAGGAATTTAAACAACTCGAGATCAATTTAATAAAAATGTATAAAGCCAATGAAAGTTTAAAGATAATAGCATAGGCTGTATCTTACAGTAGTAACTAACAACCTCAGAACTGTAGTCAGAACACAACAATAAAGGCTTTTCTCACTCGTATCAAATGTCGATTGATGTTTACATGTTTACCTGTTGTTTTAATCCATATTATCTTCATGTTAGAACTCAGGCTGAAAAAGGAGCTTTTATCTTCAATATTGCTACTTTCTGTGGAGGAGGGAAAGGACATTGCTAACCACATCTCCCTCTTAAAGCTAATCTTAGAAATGTTACATGCCATTTCTGTTTACATTTAATTGGCAAGGGTAAATCATATAGGCAATCCTAATTCAAGAGGACATACAGGCACAATCCTCCAATAAAGTGAGGTGCAAAAGTTGCATGGGCAAGCCATGTGGAGAGGAAAAAATAATCTTCTGCTGAGAAGAAGAACAAATATGTGTAAATAATAATATAACCTACCACAGTATTGGCTCCCAGTCTAATATTAATTTTACCAAACCACACTAGGCCTAACCTTGCTATTTTTGCAAGTAGATTAAAAACAAAACAAAACAAAAAACACTTCACTTGAGTATTTTTTTTTAATGAGGGCAACATGTTAAAAATTGACCTACATAATGCAAGCTCCATTTCTACTAATGTTTGGTAACTGAACTTTAAGGTGCTTATATAGAAAGTGATTCTACTATATATAAAAAACAATTTACTGCAGAGATTTGTTCACAGTTCATTAAATAGCTGTTCAAAACTGGCCTGAAACTTTCCAGAACATGTTTAAGATTTGTAGAAATGACACCTTGGATATAAAAGTAAAATAAAACATTACTTTGACTCCTGACATATCTGGAATGGAAACACATCAATCACCCAAAGCCTGAAGTACAACACGATGCTCAGTGCTGAGAAAGTCTCCTTAAAAATATTGTCTGACAGACATATTGTGGTATTTCTTTTTTTCAAATTTTTTTTCAAAAATTAGAAGTTCAGAGAGACCTTAATGAACAACACTTAAAAAACATCTGTACCATATATTCCTTAGAGTGCATGTTTTACTGCAGTCAAATAGAAAAAAAAAATTAGAGTAGGACACATTCTGAACAACAACACGAATGTTTCATCTATAAATAACATTTTTTTTGTATAAGCACTTTCTAAACCTAATTTTTCATGTTTTAGAAAAAGGAAACAGATCAATCAAAAATTTCTCTTGGGTCTTACATTGTGCTAGGTGATTTGAAGGATACAATTGAAATATATAAAATAATTCATGCCCTGAGGTAGCTTACAGGTAAGATGATAATTTAAGGCAAAATTAAACAATTAAGAATAAAAAAAGTATAAAACTATAGTGCAAAATCCTGGTTGGAGACAAGAACTTCAATTTAAATATCAAAAGCTTTTTAATCCAGTCCTAAAGATAGGGAAACAAACAAAGAGGTTAGGTTAAAAATAATTATTTTTGCCTACATATTATGTATATATGTATGCCTACATGAATGCCTACATATTATATATATAATAATATATATATTATCATGAATGTCTACATATTATGGATAATACATATTATATTATTATATACATATATACAACTATAATATACATATTTATTTTATTATTTATTTTTGACCTAACCTCTTTGTTTATATAAAATAAAATTATGTTATGTTTTATATAAAGTACTAACATCAACAACACACAGGAATGGAGAAGACTTTAGCATATACCTTCTGACACTTTGGGAATTTTCTGTATCATCCTTTGAAGAATTCTAGAAAGGAAACAGACAATTTGGGACAGGAAGCCAATGGAAGAGGAAAACTTGAAAATAAGTAAAAGAGTACATAACAGATTGGATGGTAGATGTACTGAAAGCAGTGCTTACAGCAACTTTATGTTGCACAAGAAAAAAATCTGAAAAGTAATGAGCTAAAGATCAAATTCAGGAAGTTACAAAAAGTACAAGAGAATAAAGCCATAGAAAGAAGAAAGAGAATAATAAAGATTAGAGCAGAGCATAATATTATAGAAAAGAGAGATACTCAAAAAAACCTGAAGTTGATATTTATAAAACATCAAGAAATTTGACTAACTTTAGACAGATTGATAAGAAGAAAATGAGAAAGCACACATAAAAAATATTAGTAACTCAAATCTACATTTGAAACTAATGATGTACTATATGTTGGCTAATTGAAATTAAATTAAAAAAAGAAAGAAAAAATATTAGTAATAAAGAGATATAGATATATAATACATAATATAGATTTTAATGTGATATAATAGATTATAATATAGATATAATATAGATTATGTATAATACAGATATATATATATGATAGATTTTAATGGTGTAAAAATTAGTAAGAGGATATGGTATGTACATTTAGGCCAAAATTTTTAAATTAGGAACAATTTTCCAGAATTCTAGAATGTTACTAAAAATTGACCCAAGAGATTAGAGAACACAAGTAATTCTAGAACTATTAATGGAAAGGAATGAGTAGTTTTTTTTCTAACATAGAAAACTCAAGGCCTAAAATCCTTAATTAGCCAAACATTCAAATAATAAGTAATGTCAGGTATATAGAAATTATTCTAGTGTATGATAAGAGGGAACACTGTTCAACTCATTTTAGTAAGCTACTATAATATTGATACTAATACATGACAAGAACTACATATAAGAGGGATAAAATTACATAATTGGATTAAAGGATTAAAATTATACATTGACCTTAACAAATATAGAAAAGTCATTGATATATCTCTACATCCATTAACAATAACTCTTTAATAAACCTGAAATATATTTATTTAACTTGATAAATAGAATTCTCAAAAATCTATTGAGAATAACAAGGTTAATTATGAAACACTAAAAAACATGCTGTTTCAAAAGAGTGATGGGTGCCTACTGTATCTAATGCTATTCAATGTGTATGAAAGTACTGAATGTAAGTACTAGCTAAAGCAATAGGAGAAGGAAAGAAAGGGAGAGAGGGAGGGAGGGAGGAAGGAAGGAAGGAAGCAAAAAGAAAGAAGGAAAAGCTAAAAGAATTGAGAAGGAAAAAAATTCTGTCATTTTTCCAAATGGCATGATGTCCTACTTTAAAAAGCAAAAACTCCACTGATAACTTAGTTAACAAGACAATTTTTCAAAATAGTTGAAAATAAATTCAATAGACAAATTCAGTTGAATGTCTGTATACCTGTAATAGTTAAAAAATACATTTTACAAAAATATATACAATAAAAACATAAAACACTAATAATTATAAAACAAAAATATAGAAGCCATCTATGAAATAAGCCATGAAACTTTATCAAAAGACATTTAAAAAGTCTGAAATAAATATGTAAATATATGATGGTCAGGGGTTGGAATACAGTGTGAAAATAGTCAATCCTTCCAAGTGAATTTTAGTGTTGATGAAATTCCAATCATGACACAAAAATTATCTAAAAAAAAAAGATGGAAAATTCTCAATATACTAAAAAATAGAATTCTTCTCAAGCTGATGAAGAATGTCTATAAAAACCTATAGTTAACATCATACTTAATGGTGAAAAATGTGAAACTTTCTCACTAAAATCAGGTACAAGGCAAAGATGTCCCTTCTCCCCACTCTTCAACATAATGCTGGAAGTTCTTGCTAATGCATTAAGATATGAAAATGAATAAAAGCTACACGGATTGAGAAGAAAGAAATAAAACCATCTTTGATCATGGAGGACATGATTGTCCATGTAGAAAATCTGGAAGGATCAACAACAACAAAAAATTCCTAGAACTAATAAGTGATTATAGTTAGCCTACAGGATTCAAGGTTAAAATTTAAAACTCAATCACTTGCTTAGATACCAGCAAGGAAAAAGCAGAACTTTAAATTAAAATCACAATACTATTTCCACTGTCATCTAAAAAAGAAATACTTATGTATATATTTAATAAAAATGTACAAGATCTGTATGAGGAAACTACAAAACTGATGGGAGAAATCAAAGAAGATCTAAATACATAAAAAGATATTCCATGTTCATGGATAAGGACACTCAATATTATCAAGATTTCAGTTCTTTCCAAATTGATCTATAGATTTAATGTAATCTCAATCAAAATCCCAAAAACTTATTTCATATATTCCACAAACTGATCCTAAAGTTTATATGAAGAGTCAGAAAACTCAGAATAATTAACAGAATACTGAAGTAGAATAAAACTGGAGGACTGACACTATGTTTAGATCTACTAAAAGCTACAATTATCAAGACAATGTGGCAGTGGCTATAGAGAGACAAATAGATCAATGAAACAGAGCCCAGAATTAGACCCAAATAAATAGAGTGAACTGATTTTGACAAAGAAGCAAAAGAAACACAATAGAGCAAAGATAGTCTTTTCAACAAATGATGCAAGAAAATCTGGACATCTACATGCATAAAAAATAAATCTATGGGCGCCTGGGTGGCTCAGTTGGTTAAGCGACTGCCTTCGGCTCAGGTCATGATCCTGGAGTCCTGGGATCGAGTCCCACATCGGGCTCCCTGCTCAGCAGGGAGTCTGCTTCTCCCTCTGACCCTCCTCCCTCTCATGTTCTGTCTCTCATTCTCTCTCTCACAAATAAATAAAATCTTTAAAAAAAAAAAAAAAAAATCTATACATAGACTTTACATATTTCATGAAAATTAAATCAAAATGGATCACACCCTAAATGTAAAATGTAAAAGTATAAAATTCCTAGAAGATGAGATAGGAGAAAACCTAGATGTCCTTGGGGATGGCAATAATATTTCTGATACAACATCAAAGGCATGATTCATGACAAAAATAATTGATAAACTGAACTTCATTAAAATTAAAAACTTCTGGGGGCGCCTGGGTGGCTCAGTTGTTAAGCATCTGCGTTGGCTCAGTTCATGATCCCAGGGTCCTGGGATCGAGCCCCGCATCGGGCTCCTCACTCTGCGGGAGGCCTGTTTCTCCCTCTCCCACTCCCCCTGCTTGTGTTCCCTCTCTCGCTGTATCTATCTCTGTCAAACGAATAAATAAAATCTTTTAAAAAAAATTAAAAACTTCTAAAAAAAATTAAAAACTGTCTCTTCCAAAGACAATGTCAAGGGAATGAGAACACAAGCCATAAACTGGGAAAAAAAATTTTTGCAAAAGGAACATCTGATAAAGGACTGTTACCCAAATATGCAAAGAACTCTTAAAACTCAACAATAAAACAGATGACCAAATTAAAAAGTGAGCCAAGGACCTTAACACACACCTCACAAAAAAGATATGTGGATGGCAAATAAGCATATGAAAACATTTCCTCAGGGAAATAAAAATTAAAATGAGATATCACCATAGGCCTATTAGAATGGCCAAAATTCAGAACACTGACCACACCTAATGTTAGCAAGGATATATAGCTACAGGAACTCTCATTCATTGCTGGTGGGAATGCAAATTGATAGACATTTTGGAAGATACTTTGGTGTTTTCTTACAAAATCAAACATACTTTGACCATATGATCCAGCAATTGTACTCTTGGTATTTACCCAAGGAGATGGAAATGTATGTTATCAAAAAACCTACACATAGATGGTTATAGCAAATTTATTCATAATTGCCAAAATTTGAAAACAACAAAAATGCCCTTCAGTAGGTGAATAGGTGAATAAATTGTGGTACATCAGACAATGCGGAATTATTCAGTCCTAAAAAGAAATGAGCTATCAGGGCATGACAAGGCATGGAATAACCTTAACTGCATATTATTAAGTGAAAGAAGACAACATGAAAAGTCAACATACTATATGATTCCAACTATATGACATTTTAGAAGAGACAAACCATAGAGATAGTAGAGAGATTAGTGGTTTCCAAAAGTGCAGGTCCGGGAGGAATAGAGCACAGAGACTTTTTAGGGCAATAAAAGAACTCCTTTGACACTATAATGGATAAATTTTATATATTTGTCCAAACCCATGGAATGTACAACAACAAGAGTGAACTTTCAAGTAAACTGTGTACTTTGTGTGATTTTGATGTATCAATGTAGGTATATCAGTTGTAACAAATGTCCCACTCTGGTGGCGGATGTTGATAATGGGAGAAACTACCCATACATGTGTGGAGGCCCAAGTATATGAGAAATCTCGGTACATTCCTCTCAATTTTGCTGTGAACCTTAAACTACCCTAAAAACTGAAGTTGTTTTTTTTTAAGACAATTGACTAAGTGAACATTCATATTTAATTTTTAGAAGTTGAATAAGGAATATAGATACCTATATCTTTAGTACATCATATACGTGTGTGTAAATATCCTTTAATTTGACTACTATGATTAACTAATCATATTATATGTATATGTATATGTAGGTATGCTTAAAGAAAAACACAGGAAGCCTTATTACAAAAGTTATAAACTAGACAAATCAATTTTTCTGACTATAATCAATATCATTTTACTTATTTTAGCAGTTCTAGCCAATGTAATTAGACAGAGTTAAAATATCAGTTTAAATAATAGGCCAGAAAGAAAAATTTAGAGACAGTTTAATAACTTGCTTGCAAGATACATAGGAATAATCCAAAACAAAAACATTCTTTATAAAAATAAAAAAATTCACTACAATGGCATGTTTTAAAATTAATATATAAAAATAATTTTCTTTTATTGTAAATAAAACTAGCTGATACGACAACAAACAAATCTGTTTATAGTACTAACCAAAGTATATATAAAAGTTGTAAGAATTGTTTAGTATCTATATATCTATATCTGTATTTATATCTATAGAGAGAAGAGAGAGAGGGAGAAAGAGAAGGAGAGAGAACAAAAAAGTAGCAATATCTACTTAAAGACTTAAAAAACATTAAAATAAGTGGAAAAACATAATGTGTTTCTGGATAAGAAAACTCAAATTGTAAAGATATAAAATTCCCTTACATTAATCTATAAATTTAATTGAAACCTTAATTAAAATAGCAGCAGGACAGAGTTCACTTTACTTAATAAAATGAAAATCAAATTTATCTGAGAGAATAAATATGGTAAACTAGTTAGGAAAAGTATTTTAAAAAGTATAATGAGGTAAAATAGTCTTAAGAGATATTAAAAGATGAAAGCTAGAATAATTAACACTTTGTTACTGTGATCAAAACATATAGATCAAGAGTACAGACAGGAGTTCAGAAATAGGGGCACCTGGGTGGCTCAGTCCATTAAGCGACTGCCTTTGGCTCAGGTCATGATATCCAGGTCCTGGGATCGAGCACTGTGTCGGGCTCCCTGCTCCGCAAGGAGTCTGCTTCTTCCTCTCCCTCTGCCTCTGCCGCCCACTTGTGCTCACTTGCTCTGTCTCTCAAATAAATAAATAAAATCTAAAAAAAAAGGAGAGTTCAGAAATAACAGCAAAATATACATGAAATTTAGTCCACAATAAAAGTGGCACTTTTTAAATCAGTGAGGAAATAAAAGTGAATCATACTAGAAACAAGTTATGTGTGTGTGTGTGTCAAGCTATATTTGCCCATTATTACAAAATTCATTTCCTCATAGATCAAGTTTTAATGGTGAAAATGAGAACATAAAAATTAGAATAGATTGTGTTTATTAGAACACTATTTATTTAGGAAATCTTTTCCCTTCTTTTTTCCAGTTCCTGTTTAAAGTTTGACCTAATTGTAGAGTGAGACAACATTTAAAACTTACAAATACAAATATTAGGGGAATTTTCAACAAAGAGATTTTTCTTTTCAATCAGAATAATGGTATACACATTACATACTAATATGTTGTTTTCACTTTCTAGTGAAAGTGAGACTTTTTTGTCTAAAATAGCTAAAAAGTTTTCTACCTTTCTGCCCCCAACTTCAGAAGTTTGCCCCTTTGTTAATGAACAAATTATGAGACAATTAAAACCAATTACACCACTTTTCTCTTTAAGTATTGTTCATAAGGATAACTTTTTCTAATCTCTAATAGATTACACACATATATTTCTGAAGAGAGAAAAATATATAATTCTGCAGAATATGACATGCTTTTTTCTGTATCATGCATAAACACCTCTTAGGATTTGAATATCAAGGCTTAGAGTACCCAGCTATAACGGAAAAAGCTATAGCTAATTAACTTCAGTTTGCTTTGGGTTTTTTGTTTCTTTGTTTTCTTTAAAGAATGAAGAATTATAAACAGGGAAACAAATCTGAGCCTCAGGATGGGACTCTGCAAGGTTCTCCTGGCTCACTTAGTTTAAGAGACTGCTCTAAGTAGGATATATACCACACTCCATAAGTTATAAATGAAATATAGACATATCTATAAGTTATAAATGAAATATAGACATATCTAACTATACAAAAATGTTAAATGTTACATACAATAATTTATCAGAATATAACAAACTGAGAAAATAAGGCAATGAGAATTCTTATATTTTAACATAACATAGAGCTGATATAAATCAGGAAATATACCACAGTCAACTTATTTGGAAAACAGACAAAATACATAAATATTTAAAAGACAAAAGATTTTTTTTAAAGTTAAAAATAGCAAGACACTTTGGATACCAAATTTTAAAGATGAAAATTGTCTTAGTAAATTTGGACTGCTATAACAAATTACCATAGGCTGGGTGGCTTAAACAACATTTATGTCACATAGTTCTGGAGCCTAAAAGTCCAGTGTAATCTGGTTCTTGGTTAGGTTTTATTACTGGTCTACAGAGAGACAATTGTCTTCGTACTATGTGCTCTCGTGGCTGAAAGAGAGCTCTGCTTATAAGGTCAGTAATTCCATTCATGAAGGTCTACTCTTATGACCTAATTACCTACCAAAGCCCCATCTTTAAATACCATCATGTTGGGATTAAAGCTTCAACATATGAATTCTGGGGGGACTCAAATATTCAGTAACAGGAATTTTAAAAAAAATTTTTTCACTTACTATATTATTAAAACTGTTAAGCTGGCAAACCAAGAGTTGTTGAGTGTATATGTCTCTATAAGCTTAATTGCTTAATTCAAGTTAATTGTGGTGAGTTATTGTTAATAGTGGACAAAACCTGGAGTCAACCAAAGTGACTATCAACAAAAGACTAACATAATAAATTATGGTGTATTCATTTGATGAAAAGTTATTATAAAGAATGACTATGCTTTGGAGGGTTAGCAAGATATTTAAACAAATAAATTAAAAAACAAGATACCAAACAATGTATCAATATATTATTCACCCATTATGTACAAATCAAACAAGTGGATAGATAGGCTATTGTATAGATATTATATCGATGGCTGGATAAGTAGATATATAGATAGACAAGAGGCAGATGAAGTGTCTTCTTTGTAGAAGGAAGCACACCAATATTTAAAATAAATCATTTTGGAGAGAAATACTAGGGTAGGACAGGGATACAAGGCAGAGAGAGGAGGTTTTCACTCTTCATTTTGCCTTTTTATGTTTAAAAATATTATGTTGCATAGAGCAAATCATATGAATTACTCATGGAATATTTTATTTAATATAATATACAAAGAGAAAAGTGCATAACTCATAAGGGAACAGCATAATGAACCCCCTAACATGAGTATACACATTTAACCAGTACTCAGATTAAGAAACAGATTATACCCCAGAAATATCCTTCATGCATTCAAGTCTGGCCTTGGTTTTAAGATGACTGACATTTGGGTTTGATTTGACTGATATTATTTAATGCTAGCCTAGGATTCCAAAACCACAGTTTTTGTGTGTTAAAGGAGTCTAGATTTATTTTACAAGGAACTTAACATTTTTATGAAGTCACTCTCTTAAAAGTGATTAATTAGCATTTTATTATTTCAAAAGAGGCAAATAGTCACCAATGGTTCTCCAGAAACCGGAAAAGTAAAAATGAGAGTTTGTGGTTTTTGTTTTTTTTTGTTTTGTTTTGTTTTGTCTTTAGATTCTTTTCCTCTAGAAAAAGAAGGAATGGCGCGTATCTGCTTCACGATGTTCGGCACCTCAGCTGAAGCGGCTTGGATGATTGCAGTTGGCTGGGCCACCTCGGCTTGGCCTTACAACTAGGGGTTTAGTTCTTTACATATAGTATACCAGGGCTGGGATGTCCAAGATGACTTTTTCAACTCTGAGAATTTAGATCCATATATCGAAAACCTACTGGGTATTTTCTTATGAAACATCCATAGATTCTCTCAGTCAGTAAGTCTAAAAATAACCATATACTATTTCCAATTTTAAAAGTGCCACACACTTATGGTAGAAATACAATGCATACACAATACAGTACATGTAATTATTGTAGAAATAACAATGCACACATGCTCACACACATATATACCAGTATCCCCTTGCTTTGACAGCATAATGTTATATTTTTCTCACTGGAAATGTGATTGTTTAAAGTTTTTTTTTTTTTTTTTTTTTTTTTATTACCCACATGCAAAATGCTGTAACTACATATGCATAAGCTTCAAACCAAGTAAATTTAGATAATTTTGCCCAAGAATCTACTTCTTTGACTCTTATATGCACTTGGTTGCATTTAAATTACAAAGGGGAATGTGCAGCAGGCTAGAGATCTTTCAGGTTCCAAGCCAGCACAGCATTACCCTTGAGTTACTGGATATGATTTTCCACAGATATATTTTCCTTCCGGGAACCAATACACTCATTCTAGAGAAATGGCAGAGAGCTGTACTGTGACATTTAGTGAAAATTCAGTTTTGAAATGGACCTGTGGCTTCAGACTATTATCTCACTTCCATGCATCTTAGATCAAGACCATTGAAAAACTGTTTATTCAAAAGTCCAAATGTCAGCATGAAGTGTTCAGGAATTAATGTTATTCTGAGGGTGTGATGGATGTGTATGTGTGTGTGTATTGATATTTTCAAAGAAAGTAAAATATAAAACTGCAAAAATATTTTTTAACTATGAAGTAGGCATTTTTATTATTTCTAAATTTTTGACTTAGTAGAAAATTTGAGTTTAAATATAAATCATCTCAATGTAATAGATGATTTCTAAAAACAAAAAATTAAAATGTAACTAAACTTGAGATATGAGGTAAATGCTGAAAGAATCACCTAAATGAAATGTGGGTCATTGAAAAGGGAAGGCATTTTGGAGAACATTGTTTTAAAAACCTTTGCGTAAGTAGGTGCTTCTTTATAGTATGTGTGTGAATAACTTTGATTTAAATATTAGCTCTTTCCCATCTTGCATGATGGCAGGTGAAAAATCTGAGAAGCTGGATACTAAGGAAGAGAAACCTGAAGCCAAGAAGACTGATGCTGGTGGCAAGTTAAGAATGGTAATCTTGGGGCACCTGGGTGGCTCAGTGGTTAAACGTCTGCTTTCGGCTCAGGTCATGATCCCAGGGTCCTGGGATCAAGCCCCACATGGGCTCTCTGCTCAGCGGGGAGACTGCTTCTCTCTCTCGTCTTCTGCCTGCCGCACCACCTGCTTGTTCTCTCTCTCTCTGTCTCTCTCTCTCTCTCGGTAGAGTGAAAATCCCAAAACGTCTCACTGATGCTTACTTCAAGAAGAAGCCGAGTAAAACCACACACCAGGGAGGTGAGATCTTCAACACAGAGAAAGAGAAATATTAGATTATAGAGCAGCACAAGGTTGATCAGAAAGCTGTGGACACACAAATTCTGCCAAGAATCAAAGCTGCTCCTCAGCTTCAGACCTACTTACGCTCTGTGTCTTTCCTCACAAATTGAGTTTATCCTGACAAATTGGATGTTCTAAATTTCCTTTTTTTCCTAAATTTCTTACAAAGAACCTAATTTAAAAAGTGATTCATTAAATAAATTGATAATAATAATAATTAAAGTCACCCTTTAAACAGTGAAACATTTTAAATAGGGAACATTTCTATCAGATAATTTCTATGTCTCCTACCTAATTCAGTACAAAAATTGTTTTTTGCATGCTCCCAGAGAGCAGGCAAGATGCAGAGCAGAAAGATAAATATGCCTGGTCACTGCCATAAAGGACTTCTATACTCTAGAGATGAGACACTGGTAAGACAGACATAGTGGGGGAGAGAATGTAGTTAAGTGACAAAAAACCAAGAACAACTCCTCTTCTGCCACACAACTCCATATTGCTTGAAAATCAGCCACCTGTAGGTGAATTTTGGTTGTATAACTCTCCTGGATGTCACACTTACTCAGAGTCAATCATTAGCACCCATGGAACCAGAGCCAACCACCCAGCTTCCGTGTAAACTAGGAATGATCCCTTGATGTTGCATATTTCTTCTTCTCTATGCCTCAAGACATCCATAATGACCTGAGCTCTTATCTCACTTTTCTTTGCCTCTCCTAAACTGACCTAGTTCCTAATCACTACCTCCTAAATTATGGTCTTTTGTTTTTTGAAGATTAACATAAGTGATAAGCAAATTGGCATCCTGAAACTCTCCTCAGAATGTTTACCTACTAGCCCTTAAAGAAACTTGAGTGTGCCCTAAAGTCTCCACTTCTTGTGTGACCATCTCAATTTCATGGTGCTTATCTTACTTTCTTTCGTACCACAATTCCATAGGAATCAAATAGCTTTTACCCTATTGTAACTATCAGATCTTCCAAGCCAAAAAGTATTTCCATTTCTTTAAGATATGTATCAGTCAGATGAACCACTTTACTCATCTTCCTTGTTTCCATGATGTACCAACCTCTTGCCAACTCCCATTTATCCACTGAAAATGTACTTCTTAACTCAAAAGTTTTACTTTCCCACAGTTGCATAATTCTTGGCAACATCAATATACACATAGTTACTTTACACAACACATAATTTTTCAGTTTCTTATCTCTAATAAAATTTTCCCCAAATTTTCTTCACCTATTCTCTCTTATAATAACACTCAGGACAATTATAATCATCAAAACTTGACCTCATTATCAAAAATTTCAATGCAAAAACCGTAGTCTTCCAAAAATAAATCTCTTTCCTTTTAGTTTGCTTTATCATGGAGTTTCAGTTCAACTCTTCTGTGACTTCTGCAACATTATATCCTCTCATCCATTAATCTTACAATTTGTTCGTAATCTGTCCATTATCCATTTCCTTAACTTCACTTGCTTTATTGAGCAGCTTAGAGTCTATGGTGCATTATGTAATTACTCCTCCATACCTCCATAAGTGTTTTGAATCCATCCTCTGCTCCTTCCTCATCCCTGTCACCATATTTTCTTTCTGAAATTCCAAATCTGAATGAACTTAAAGAAAACCTGAATATGTCATTCCAAAATATGCCACTTTAGTATATTGATTATTTTGAAATTTTTTATTATGTTATGTTAATCACCATACATTACATCATTAGTTTTTGATGTAGTGTTCCATGATTCATTGTTTGCATATAACACCCAGTGCTCCATGCAGTACGTGCCCTCTTGAATTAAAAACACTTAAAGGGGACCCTGGGTGGCTCAGTCAATTAAGCATCTGCCTTTGGTGGGCGCCTGGGTGGCTCAGTTGGTTGAGCGACTGCCTTCGGCTCAGGTCATGATCCTGGAGTCCCGGGATCGAGTTCCGCATCGGGCTCCCTGCTCAGCAGGGAGTCTGCTTCTCCCTCTGACCCTCCTCCCTCTCATGCTCTCTGTCTCTCGTTCTCTCTCTCTCAAATAAATAAATAAAATATTTAAAAAAAAAAAAAAAAGCATCTGCCTTTGGCTCATGTCATGATCTCAGGGTCCTGGGATCGAGCCTACGTCCATAGGGCTCTCTGCTTAGTAGGGAATCTGCTTCTCTCTCTCCCTCTGCCCCTCCTCCCTGCTCGTGTTCTCTCCCTCTCTCTCTGTGTCTCTGTTTCTCTCTCTCTCTCCCTCTCTCTCTCTTACTCTCAAATAAATAAAATCCTTATAAATAAATAAATAAATAAATAAATGCACTTAAAAAACCACAGATGCAAGAAAGACACTTTGACACTCCTTTTTTCTTCCACAGAGCGGAAGATAAAACTCATGTGAAAGTTACCTTCCCTGTACCAGGAGGAAGGAAGACATTCTTATCACTAGAGATGGAGAATTTAGGGCCAACAAATCTATACCAAAAACCTTGTTAAACTAACTTTATCTTCCTGTTACTTCTTTCCCATTTACTATCCATAGCCCAAATCCCTTTGAGTTGTCAATTCTTGACAAATGTATTGTTTCTTTGTCTAAAAGGTGTAAGAGCTTCTTGCTCTGGACACTTCTTCAAGTCTTCATTCTCCTGTGAAGTCTTCCATGTAAGTGTAAAAATTTAATAAAATTTGTATGCTCTTCTTCTGCAAATCTATCTTGTGTTAGTTTAATTCTTATGCCCAGCTGGAGAGCCTAAAAGTAGAGGAGAATTTTTTTCTTCCCAACAAACAAACACATGTCTTCCATGGGCCTGTGATCAAGCAGCTAAATCACACATCCAAGCAAACACACCAGTTGTACTTCACATTCAATATCTAAAGATTCAAATGGGCTGCAACACTGTCTGATCATTCTACTATTCCAGTAGTTTACTCACTTTCTCATTCCCAGGAAGATTATGTCATATCTTCTTCTTCTTCCAAATGCATATTATCTTACCCCACTTCTGCCAGTTCAGCTGATGAGCTTGCCTCAGACATGATTAAGAAAAGAGAAATCATTATATAGATGATAAATCGTTTATCTTTCACCTACAAAAACCAATCCAGGTAAGGCCACCAGTGACCTCAAAGTTGCCAAATCCAGTGTTCTTTCTACCTACACAACACTGCGCAAGCGCTGTATTCAATACCGTTGACATACCACTTCTGAAAACATTTAGCCTCTCCTGAATTTTGTACTATCAGACTGTCCTTGTTCTTCGAATTTTTCCCATTTCTTTTTCCAAGCTCCATATATGAAATTCCCTAGGGTTCTGACCTATATTACTGCATACTTTTCATTCTCTTCCTGGGACATAGTTTATAAAAATTTTTGTGTAATTTTTACCTGCTTCATGTCTGTCCCCATAATGTCAGCCACTAATGTTGCATACACTTCTCTTAGATGGTTCTCGTCGTCTTTTATATTCTAGTCACTTTTTCTCTGTTTATCTTACACAGGGCAATACACACAGAAGATATATTTGTTTGCTAAATGAATGAATAAACAGAGCTACTGTGATCTTATTACAACAGTAATATTTTAATCTACATGGATAAAAGCTCAGAGAGGAGGTCAATGATTTGGTATTTTCTCTGTGTTTTCACAATTTTTAGAAACAGCAGGTTTTCGGCTGTTCCTTTCTCTCATTGAAAGTAATCACACCCTGCTATTACATTCTTTTTCTTACTTGATAGCTGTAACTGGCAGCTTTATCTTCTCTTCTTGTGAAATTGTGTCTGTGCTAAAGCTAAGGAGGTCTTTACCTGCTTGCAGCCAGAGTGGGAGTCTCTGCTCCAAGGGAGAACCTGCTTTTACTTTGGTGCCTACAGGGCATTTGACATCATTCATTTTGATCAGGCTACTTTCTACCTTATTAGTGATGCTACATGCTTCATGGTGCAGGTTAATTTGCTCTTACAGATCTGCATAAATTGTCAACATTATCCTATATCTCAGCTACATATTCCTTCAGGGAATTGATCAGCACCTCTTCTCTCACTTGAATACTATATTTAAATTCCCTAGATATCTGTATTGGAATATGCCTGGGGGGGAAAAAAAAAACAGAGTATCTGGAGAATGTCTGGTTATAAACATTATCTGAAGTATAGTTCAATAATATCATTTTATGTATCAACAATTGACATACTGGCTTGGTTTACCTGCTATTTTTGAACAACATATTGGCAGCTTTCTGTTTGTTTAAACAGGATCTCCCTCTCCTATAACTTTTCTGTAACCAATAAATATACCATGTAGAGTCAGATATGGATTATTAGGAATTGACTCAATTTCTAATTTTATATTCTGAGATTTAAAGTTTTAGATATCATAACTTTGTTAATATCAAAATGGAGGTAGGTACTTACTGTTTGGTGAGGCATGGAGAATCTAGCATAACTATTCTCTAAGAAGTAAAGAAAATATAAGGATGAAATGAAATAATTCACTGCTATAAACAAGCTCCCAAATACATAGCTTAAGCCAATTTTGCCTACAGATAAAAACCACTTTAAATATGTTTTGTTTATCTCTATTACTGATCTTTATTTGAACTGGTGTGTGCTAATTGTTTAGTCAAGGAATTGTTTCCTCCATCTTGGTTTATAGCAATGAGTAGGGTTAAGTCCATGTAGGAAACAGAAACCACCATACGATATTTTAAAAAGAGAGTATTTTAATATGAAAAATTCTACACTTATGAAACTATTGAAAGGAAGGAAATGATGAAAGAATAGCCTTCTCAGAAGGACACACATGACAATCCCTACTTTCCAGAGAAGATACAACCTCTGTGGACTCAGAGAATGACTTTTTAGGAAGTTGCCATTGGTTTCACTGCATTGCAAAGCATTTCCTCCATCTACTCTTCGGGGTGCTAGGACCAGAAGGCTAGCGCCACCACAGACACAAATGTGTCTTGACACACACCAGTTGGGGATGGACATGGGCACTGATTCTGGCCCACTGACTGACATGATCACCTCTTAGCACCCACAACCTAGACATGGTATACTGGAAATCTGTTTCAGACAAAACCAACTCCACATCCTTGCTTTTCAGAAGAAAATAGCTAAATAACAAGAGGATTGCTTGTGTTCCATTTTTGTCTTCCAAGGCTCAAGTGAAAATGTTGTTTTTAGCTTTATGGCATTCAGAGTAGGAAATGTGAGTAAATGCTGCCTAACATTGATGAAATCCACCTTAAATATCTGTGAAGAAAACCAATACTAAAAGGTAGTGGGCATGAAAAGTCCATTTAAAAAGTTGGTCACAAATATCCCACTCCCACAGATATTATGATTTTGAAATAATGTGAAGTATGGAATCTGTTCTCTGTTCCTTGAACTCCTCCTATCCTGAAATATTTGAATTTCCTAAATTCCCTAGGCTTTCTCTTGCTTTTTACCTTGCACATTGCTCCTGAAGCCATACATTATTATCTCCCTACATCCTATTTATTGGCCTATCTGTCTACTTCAGGAACCTTATTTTATCTCCAACTTCACTTGCATTTATTTCCTCCTATATGCTCCCCAAGTTCTTAGTGTAAATCTCTATCATAAATTACCTATTAACATGCCAGTATATTCCAATAGATCATAAAGTTTTTAAAGACAGACTTCTTCTGTACTCAGTGTGCACAGCAGGTGTGCAGAACAAGTCATTTCAATCTATGTTCAAATGCCATTTTCAGGCTTTTGGGTACCATTTAAATATCAGTTAAACAAACTTCCATTATATTCAAAGTGCTGTGTCGCTGATTACATGCACACCAGAGGATTAGATACTTGATGAAAGGAATAGATACCTGTTCTCAGTCTTAAATTTAAATGTATCAACCTGTTAAGTAGATCTAATTAGGGTTTTTTTTTTTTTCTTCATAAACTTGAGAAACTTGAAAGATAAGGAAGCTTTTGTACTCTCCCATCCAGAAATGTTAAATCAACCATTACACTGAGTCTTAACTTTTCCATTTTATATTAAAAAAGTTAGTAACTTGGGAAAAAATTAGAAGTTGTCCTCTTCCCAAAAGACAATCACCACCACCACCACCACCACCACCACTAACAACTAGTTTTGAGCGGCAAATAAAATGGGAGGAGGAATCTTTGGGTGAAATTAAAGGTCCTGAAATAGTTGGTGTAGTAGAGAACAGAAAAAATATGTTTTCTCAGAATTAATGACATTGCCTTTCCCTTGCCAGAAACTCCATACCAACTCCTCAACTACTCTAATAACTGAGAAAATACCAACAAAATGAATTTTACATTTTATGTAGTAAAACACTAGTGATGTTTAAAAAGATGATTTTTTTTTTCTCATGATGAAGTATTCTTAACAAAATCACAAGACTTTTTTGAAAAAATTTCAGGTGTGGATGGTAGGTGTTATAGACTAAATTTAGTTTATAGTGAATTGCTTGTATTTAGGAATTGCTTCTATTTATTTATTTATTTATTGCCAAAAATCCAAATTCTAAGAGCTGCAGAAGAAAATTTTGTAAGGTAAATTATAGACCATCACAATAATTATGATATTATCATTATGGTTTTATACATCACTTGTTTATCTCAGTAAACAAACATTGCACAGGGAATCAAAAACCCAGATGGGATTGCAAATATCTTTATAGTAGAGGATAGAACAAAAAATATACACCATTTTATGAGCTACTTACATCTAAACATAGCTATCGTTAATAATTGAGGGGCATTGGGAAGGAGAATAAACTGTGAGTTATCACTCATTGTGTTACTAATGACTAAGTAATTAAAATACCAAAAATTCTTGTTCAGGTCCTGAAAATGAAAAGCTGGCCAGGGCTGGGGTGGAAAGGGACAAGCAAAAGGAGGAAAGAAGGAAGGAAGGAAGGAAGGAAGGAAGGAAGGAAGGAAGGAAGGAAGGAAGGAAAGAAGGAAAGAAGGAAGGAAGGAAGAAAAAGAGAGCGACAGGGAGGGTGGAAGGAAGAAAAGAAGGAAGAAAAAACATATGGGTTAAAGTAGGGTGAGAGTAGGCTTTTTTGTTTTAGTTAAATCCTAATAATTTCTTAATTCCTTTCCAGTTTAAGTAAATACAAATGAGAATTTCTTTGTAAATAAAACAGTGTCATTAAATGGTCTAAATTATATAAAGATCATAAAAATTCCAGAAGTATATTTTTCCAGAGTAAACTGAAAGAGGCCAGCCTCTAGAAATTTGCCCTGTGGATATACTCACAAAATTTCACCTGAATCTTCTTTGAAAGATATAAACATAAAAAAAAAAAAAAAGAAAGAAAAGAAATGTGGAAGCTCCCATAATAATGGTGGATATAATGTGTCATCCATGCTGACAATTGTTTTTTGAAATCACAAATTTCTTTGATTAAGACAAAAAAAGGAATGTGATTCCATGTACCAAAACATTACACAAAAAAATTAATGCCTCTTAAGTACAGATAAAATGGACTTTAGTATCTCACTTTTCTTGACTTTTTTTTCTCTTCCTCATTCTCCTTTCCCTCACCTCTTTTTTCCTTCCTATATTGAATTTGTGAAAGTAAACTATATTTTTGAAGAGGTAAATACTGTTGCTACAAATTGCTGATATCATGCTTAGTCTGCATTCTAATTCTGCATATTTCAGGCTTTTGGTGTATGTCTCCAATTCCCTTGGTTTCACTGACAAGTCACAGTACAATGCAGTGCCTGTCTCACACTTGGCTTTCAGTAAAACTTAATGATTGAACAAATGAGTTCAGGTACATCATGAGACAGTGGCCCATTTTCCTTGTGAGGTTTCCCATTGCATTAGAATTCTGCTGCTGCCTTAGTAATTTCCCACAAATTAAGTCATTTAAAACAGCACAAATTTATTATCTTAAAGGACTGGAGGCCAGAAGTTCAATACAGGTCTCACTGGACTAACATCAAGTTGTTTAGTAAGGCTGTATTTATTACTGAAGGTTTGGGGAAAGAATATGCTTCTAGACTCATTCAAGTTGTTGGAAGAATCCAGTTCCTTGCAGTTGTAGGACCTGAGTCCCTGTTTCCCAGATGGCTGTCAGTTTGCAGCTGTCTTTAGCTCCTAAAGGTCTCTCTTCTGTCCTTACATGTGGACCCTTTCAGCTCAAAGCCAGCAACAGTGCATTGAGTCCTTTTGTTTTGCTTCTCTCTTTGCTTACAAATGGAGAAGGCTATTTGCTTTTAATGAATCATGTGCTTACTTGAACCCACATGGATAATCCAGAGTAATGTCCCTATTTTAAGGTCTATAATCTAAATTACATCTGTGAAGTCCTCTTTTGACATTCAATATAACATATTCACAAATTCCTGAAAATTAGGGCATGGATATCTTTGGGATGCTATATACCCATGTTTTCTTTACTACTCATTTGATTATTGAAGTGACTGATGACAAAAGAGTAGCTCAAAATTTGTGTGTTTTAGAATACTTGAAGTCAAAATGATCCTTGGAGTCTTAGGAGGAACTTCTTTACTCTTCAAATATTGCACTTGCTGAGAGCTATCACTAAATATTTATCTACCCTGGAGTAATAAGTGCTTCATCGTCACTGTTTAAAGTCACATGGATGTATCTTTTTGACCATCATGGCAGGAATAATAGGGGAATGGGATTAACTATGCTCAGGTATCACAATGGTCCACAAACAAGACTTAATATTGCTAAGACATGGCATTAACCTCCTCGTGAAGGTTAGATTTCAAGAAATAGTGAATTAACTTGTAGGTAATTAGTAAGATCATTTGTAGTTGTTTGATATGTGATTATTGGAGTCCATGGCTTAGGTTTGCATATATTAAAGTTGTTAAGTATATATTTTAAATACGAGATTTAATAATGAAGATTATAATTTCAGGATTTATGTTTACTAAATTCAACTTTAATAACAATGTCTTATATTTATATAGTACTATATGGTTCAGAAAGTGTTTTTCTTTATATTAATAAATACAATTCTTACAACCCTGTAAAGTTATTATGACAAAGTATATAATCTCTATCAAATGACAGATTGAATATGTGGCCATGATCCTAAACTGAATCTTTCAGTTCCTTGTTTCACTATCTAGCTTTCTGTGTTTTTGTTTGTATGTGTGTGTTAGTAAAAATATTATTCAAAGATAAGATATAAAACGAGATAAGACTATCTGTGTGATAAAAATGATATAAAATCTTCTAAAAGCAAAAGGATGGAGTAAATAGATTCTGGAAGATTCGTCCCTACAGCTCTATTTTTCAAACCTCCACTAGGGATTGGGAGAGGCTAAGTATATTACAGATAAGATATTGGTTACTTCAAAACTTTAGTTACTTAACAGTTTTACCAACATCTGACAATTTCAACATTTTTATTCTTTATTTCTTGAGATAGTGTTCATTTATTTGATGACTACATTTGCACAGGTTATATAACTTCACCACAAAAAACAGTTAAAATAATTAAAGTCAGTAACACACTCAAGGGCAAACATTTGTCAGTTACTATATGTACTATATGTCACACTCCTATGTATGAGTTATTGCTTATTTATGCACTGCAGCCTGAGGTAGAATTTCCTTGAATTATAGCTACCCAAACTCTAAAACTTCTAATTATTTTTGTTATTGGATCAACCTAAGCAATGAAAGCACAGTCAGAGTATAACAAAAAAACAAAAAGACCAAGAACTTCCCAGAACATTCCTCTAACATAGAAGTTGGACATCTATTCCAAATCAAAAGTTTTTAAATAATTTTGTTCAATTGTATACCCTGTTCTATTTTATGAAAATGAATCTCTTGTGGCAATGAAATCTTTATTTAATTTATAGTGCATAAATGCACTGTCTTAACATTCCACCAAATATATTTGAAATTTAGTGTCAGAATTATTTCTTATTGTATATTTGTTCAGCAATTCACAATCTTTGAGGTTCTGATTGATATTGAGCCTGCACTGCATTATAATTTACTAGATCTTTTCAATAGCAATGAATTATGACAACTCATAAAATACTCTACATTGCCTTGTTTATTTCAAGGACATTTCTCTAATATAGAACAAAATGAAATCAGGTGAAGACAAGCTAAATTTTAAAGAGAATACTATTTAGTATTGTGAACTGCATTCCTTGAGTGGCACAAGCAAAATGACTGTCTAGGGTGTGACAAATACAATAAATTAGGAAAGATGTCTCAGTCTTTAGGATTTCCTACCAAATGGTCTCTTTAATCATTAAACACTGACCTAATCTAGGAGAGAAGTTAATGAAATCTGGCTGGAAATCTATTGCACTTGACCAAAATGGCCTTCACGTTCCCCTCAGATTGACTAAAAACTTTAGACATGCTTCTTCTTGATTCTTGTCTTCTGACCTCCCTTTTCTTAGAACATTTACTTTAGAAAACTTGTAATTGTCAATCCTTTCTCTGCCCCTTTGAGATATAAATCTTTTTTAAAAAGCTCTTGTCAGTTTTACAACCAAGGACTGTATTTCTCAAGGACCTGGGAGCCATCCCTTTGAAATACAAACTTCAAGGAAGGTAGCACCCCTGTTCCCAGTTTTCTGCAGGAGGACAGCAGCCTAAGAGCATCTTAATCCATGTTGTAAAACTCTCTCCTGTCCTGTCCACTTCCCAGTTCAATTCTTATCATCCCTCTTACTTTGGTTTTATGGAAGTTGTGCTCACACTCAGTTCTGGCCTTTCTCTCCTATTGCATAGTCTTGAATAGCCTTCCTTGTCCATTTGACTTTATCCTGTGCAATTTTTCCCTGACACATGGTAAGACAACACTTAACCATGAATATCAGAAAATGAGGAAGGAAAACTCTCTTTAACTTATAATATATAGCATTAAAATTAAAAAAGCGTTTTTGGATCATGATAAAAATTAAGCACCTTTTAAGCATATGTTTTTGCCTTTCTACTTACTGAAAATTGCACTAAAATGAAATTTTAAGGTGCAGCAAGAAAGAAAATATTACAATGTAGAGAAGAGAGTGGGTCAGAGGTGACAATTTATGAGAGAATTCATCAAATTTCAAGAAGAGAGTAGATGAAAGGGGAATGTGGAAAATTCCAAAGCTAAGATTCCTAGAATATACTTGGGGCATCTCTAGAGTATATGACAGTCAGTGTGCCCATTACAACATTGATGGGGCTCGGGGCTCCTATCAGAATTGCCTACAGAAAACAGAGGAGAGGCAGGGCTGCACTTTGAGAGCTCATGGAAGGATACAAAACCAGGCAACTGGATCATTCTTCCCTCATCCCCAGACAGAACAA
The DNA here is from genome assembly GCF_964656455.1 of Halichoerus grypus. Lineage (NCBI taxonomy): Eukaryota > Metazoa > Chordata > Mammalia > Carnivora > Phocidae > Halichoerus > Halichoerus grypus. Next base: position 24,513,796 of record NC_135715.1, read on the forward strand.
AGGCTATTAAGTACAGACTAGACAAAACTGAGTTATTTTTTCAATAAACTGAAAAACAAAAACCAACCAACTTGCCCAGCACACAAACAATACAAAAAGCTTAGTTCCACACTGAGGTTCTTGGGAAAGAATTCTTCACATTTAGATATTTTGAGAATCCCCAGATCTCAAGGGAAAACTGCCTTGTTTCACAGAATTCCTGCTCTAAGAAGAAACCTAAAAGGAGTTCTTTCCATACAATGGTAAAGAGAAAAATGCAAAAATCCACTAACCCTTTTTTGGAGTGTGAATAGACAATTGAAGACTGACTGATATGCAAAAAGAACTAACAACATAAAAATTAAACAGTAAATAAATATTTCCCTTAAAAATCTATATGAAACTCACGGCCCAAATATAAAGCAAAACACTTGATAGAATGTAAGAGAATCCATTATCTATAGCTTCTTGTTTAGTTCTTTGTTACCTGTGCTGCCTTGCATGGAAATCTTGTTTACTTGCTGATATTAAATATTTTTGTAATGAGTTATATTCTGGGTGAGTTATTTTTTATAGAGTTCTGCATGCACAAAGTGGCTTAAAATTCCTAAGTTTCTGGAATGAAAAAAGGAAAAGCTTCAGGTATGCCCCGATTGGATGTTGGTTGCCTGGGGAAGCTGGACGCTGGCTAGCTAGCTGCAAGGCATCTTATTTGATTTGTTTGGGAAACACATTTGGCTTTCTTTAGTTGGTCCTGAGTTATACGGGAGGGGCAAAAATTAGTAAGCTGGTAATTCTTGACCAAATCTCAACAGTTTGGCGAAGATTGCTCCAGAAGCTGCAATCTAGCTTCCTGGGGTGGTTACTACAGAGGTTATTACGTGAGAGTTCTAATTTTTTATTTGGTCTGGTCATTGTCCTCTTGTATTGTCATTTTCTCAAGGGTTTTAAATCCCCCAGAAGCCTGAATTTTGCAGCTTTGCCGCCACTGCCACTCCCAAAACACGCACGCACGCACGCACGCACGCACGCGCATGAGCACGCGCTGTGAAGGCATTAAAACCCCAGTACACGAGACGGACTTCGTTGTGGCATTGCGGTGAGCTGAACTGTTCACTTGTGCTTACTCACTCTGGCTTTGTGTTTCCTCCTCCTCCTCCTCCTTCTCTTCCTTTCACTTCGGAATCTAGGGATTTACATTTACTTTCTTATTTTTTAATTTTATTTTTTTAAAGCTCAGTTATATAGCTGATTTTGTTGTTATATTGCAAACTGCATTTCTATGAGTTAGGAGTAAGAGGACTTTGCATATTAGCTTGTCTTGCCACTTTAACCAGAGTGTTTATTACATTTATTGAAATAAAAATCAAAAGATGAAGATACTTAGGGAAAAAAAAAAAAGAATAGGGGCGCCTGGGTGGCTCAGTCGTTAAGCGTCTGCCTTGGGCTCAGGTCAGGATCCCAGGGTCCAGAGATCGAGCCCTGGCGGGAAGCCTGCTTCTCCCTCTCCCACTCCCCTTGCTTGTGTTCCCTCTCTCACTGTCTCTCTCTGTGTGTCAAATAAATAAATAAAAAGAAAAAAAGAATAAAAAAACGCATAGTCTGACACTGAGGTATAATTTTTAAAAATGGAAAATTTACCATGAGAACTAGTATGGCTTTGAAGGGCAGTATTCAGCTACAATCTCTAAGCATAAGTTACAAAATTGCAATTTATAGGGCTAGGCCTGTAAGGAAAAATGTGGTAAGGAACATTCTCTTAGGGGCGCTACATACTCAGTTTTCTGAAATTATTCACCATTGTTATGGGGATCTTTTTGCTCTAAAGTGCTCAGTGTTTAGATGTTGTCTTCTATGAAATTGTGGTTCTTTCTTTACATCCAACATCTCACACTGTGTCCTTAAAAAATCAACTATTTACTACACTTGCCCACACAGAAACACACTCTTTTATTCAATATTGCTCTACTTTTTCTTTTTTCAAACTTACCTTGAAAGAAGAAATGAAAATTAAAAATAAGAGGCTTAGTTCTCCTTGTTGAAAGTAAGGAAAGAAACTTTCCCCTTTTTTTAGAGCATTACTTTAGGAAACTTAAAATTTTAAGTGTTTTCTCTCTTTGAAATGTATGTAAATATTTTTAGTTGCTAAATAAGCCTCTTGCCAGGACCCAGAAATGTCTTTTCAGGAACACAGGAACCATCTCTTTCAAATGTAGTCATCAAGGAAGATAGAGTCCCTACCTCCCAAATTCTGTGGGAGGCCAGGAGCTTACCTAACATAGGTCTCTCCCTCCAAGTTGTAAAATTATCTCTTGTCATAAGAATAGAAGTTCATTTTTCCTTCAGTTAAAAGCAATTAGCAAACCCAGATGGTCACCTTAATTACCAGGTGATTTTAAGATGAATATGTGTGACAAATGGTGCTTTCCATCTTCTTACTTAAGAATTATTATTTGAGAACATGTATGTAATAGTTCGTGCCTGCTTGGTTATCTAACATGGTGAGATTTCTTTCTGTTTTTACAATGTTTTAGTAGATTGTGATTTGCATCACATTCTGGTGTAATGCTTAATCAATAATAAAATTATTTTCTTTCTCTACTACTTTATGAATAGGTTTTCTAGGTTGGCAGAAGTTTTTTGTTTTCTTTTTTTTTTTTAAGATTTTATTTATTTATTTGACAGAGAGAGACACAGCGAGAGAGGGAACACAAGCAGGGGGAGTGGGAGAGGGAGAAGCAGGCTTCCTGCTGAGCAGGGAGCCCGATGCAGGACTTGATCCCAGGACCCTGGGATCATGACCTGAGCTGAAGGCAGACACTTAATGACTGAGCCACCCAGGCGCCCCAAGTTTTTTGTTTTCAATTCCCCCAATAACCTCCACTGGAATGGTTAAGATTCTACTTCTAGACAAAAAAAGTTTCTGAAGGCACATTTTATAAAATTCGGAAGATGTTGCAACTCAGTACAAATGGAGAAATACTTACCTGTGAAGGTTTTCATATAGATTGCTAAACCATTGGTCCAGAAGGAACTGAGAAAACCTCTCCTACCATGCGAGCGTGAGATTACGGCCTGAAGAATTACAGAATTGCAACCCATGCCCATCATCAGTAGTTTGTTATAGACTTATGAACAGCTAAAACAGAATCTCCCTCTTCATTTCTGTTGGCACAGTTGGGAAAAATGCTAGATTCATGCACTTCAAAATCCATGAAACTACCAAGGACCCTTTGCCAACAGAGAGCCTGTGAAAATGAAGTTAAGCTGAGACAGATAGCAGAGCTGAAGCAGAAGTAGCAAGGGAGAGACCTAGAGTCCTAATGACACCCTTGGAATATTTCAGTCTAACTTTTCAGATTCAAGCCATTCTAGTATGTGCTTATATCATTTGTAAAATAAAAATTTGAACAAATTCACCAGCTATGCCACATATAATGGTCTCATATGAAAGGAGTAAATCTCAAAATATCGAAAGGTTTTATTTATACATTTACTCCTCTTACAAATATTTATTGACCACCTATTACATGACACATACTCCTCTAGTACCAGGGATTCCTCAGTGAACATATCAGAGAAAAATACCCAGATTCAGCTCCTTCTATGCCAATGAAAGGGTTAGTCAAGAAACCAGGTGAACAATCAAAATGCATAGAAAGAGAGCAAAGAAAACAAAATGCTTCGTGAAATAAAGAAATGAAGTGACAGGGAGGAGGAGTAGAAACTTGGATAAGGAGTCCAGGCAGACCTTATAGAGAAGGTGACTTTTTATTCAAAGACCTGAAGGAAATAAGAGGGTTTGCCAAGAGTATGCCTGGGGGAACACTGTCTCAGGAAGCAGGCATAGTGGTGGCGCTCGGAAATGGGAGTGTGCCTGGTGATGTTCAAGAGCACTGACTAGACCAGTACAGCTGGACTGAGAGAATGAGTGAGGGAGTAGAAGGAGATGAGGTGGGAGGGTCGTCTGAGTGAGGCCCCATGCTCCTCGGAAGGACTTGACTTTTGCTCTGAATGAAATGGGAAGCCACTTGACAAATCTATCAGAGGATTGCCATTCAATTTATATAGTAAAATATATTATTCAGATTTTTCATTATATACTCTTTTAATAATAATATATGTGGTTACAGCAATTAACATATTTCCTGTACTTACTTCGCATTAATTGTTTCCTCATTCTGATAGTTCGGGACTCCGCTCTTTAGACTCAGAGATTAGATGGCACAAGGGTTCGGACTGGTAGACACAACTTCCTTTAGCCTTATTGGTAATGTTTTATCTTTTTACAAGGAGAAAATACTATGAGTTAATTTTAATGACTACAATCAATTTTAAATGTTATAGAAAAAATACATTTGTGACTAGAATAAACTCTGGAAACGCTTCACTTCCTTTTGCTTATCTATCTTATCTTTGTGACACAAAAAGCTCTGAAGTTAAAGCACAGAACACTGAAACACCTAAAATAAGATAAGCCTAGCAAACCCCATCCCTTATTCCTAGCAGAAAGAAAGAAAGAAAGAAAGAAAGAAAGAAAGAAAGGGAGGGAGGAAGGAAAGAAGGGAGACATTATGTTAGGTAATTTTGAAGAAATGCTTACTATAATGAAAAACCAGAAAGTTGATCTTAGTTTGCTTGTTTTTTATTTTTTATCTTTACACCTTTTAAGAATCAATTACTTTCATTGTAATTTTTATAGTAATAGTTATTTTTAAATTTATATGTATAAGTAATGAAAATCTCAGATATGCTGCTTAGGTAGGGTTATCAAGGGACATCTTATCTGGTGTGTAGTAATGATATAGCCTTGTCTTTGTGGCTAAACAGTGGATATTTAGCTGCAATTCAGAAAATTAGCTTTAAGTTAAATATATTTGAATCATGCTTCCTTCTTTCTCTTTCTAAATGTATTGCTTATATATTTTTTTTTTTTTTTTTAAAGATTTTATTTATTTATTTGAGAGAGAGAGAATGAGAGAGAGCACATGAGAGGGGGGAGGGTCAGAGGGAGAAGCAGACTCCCCGCCGAGCAGGGAGCCCGATGCGGGACTCGATCCAGGGACTCCAGGATCATGACCTGAGCCGAAGGCAGTCGCTTAACCAACTGAGCCACCCAGGCGCCCATTGCTTATATTTTAAATCCCTGTTTTCTCCAGCTTATAATCTAAACATACTGCAGAGTGCCTATTTTGTTTAAATTTGTAAAACCAATTAAGAAACAGTTCTCATCATTTTAGATTTGCTCTCTAGCCTCAAAAAATGTAATCTAGAGATTGTGTTTGATTGCTGAAAGGCTGTTACAGAAAAATTACTCAATTATTAATTCCTGCAGTGTATATTTTTGTCCTCCCAAAGCTGTTCATTTTGAAGAAAATATGTGGGGAAAAGGGAAAAAAAACCCCACAAATTAATAAAGCTTTCACAATTGTTTACTGGTTATCAACAATGAAACCTGACAACTTAAAATTAAAATTGATATCAGTCAGAATTGATGTCAATCATAAATTGATATAGGATCGAATCTCATTGTGATGTTATAATATACTATCTTCCCCAAAGTATTTTTTCTTTATATTATTGAATGAAAAAAATAGGCACAACTTTTTTATAATGCTGGTCAAAAGTAATGACTATTATAATATGGATATATAAAATTCATATAACATATTACAAATAATAAAGTTAATTCATATATATATTATTCTCTTGTACCATCTGTCCCAGTGAAAGCTCTGAATAAGAAGCATAATGGTTAACTTTCCTTAATCTATTCTATCTACAACCCCAATTGGCAAGTGACTGCAGTTTCAGGAATTGTATCCAGTTTTAGGGTGGGTCTGATTGGGTTGAGCCAGAGGCTAGAAAACATTTTCTGTAAACGGACAATTAGGAAATATTTTAAACTTCGCTAGCCAGGTGATAAAATGAAGGATATTACATAAGTATTTATATAACAAGGGAAAAAACAAATATCCACATATTTTATATTGTCAAAATTGAAAACTTTACTTATGAACACTAAAATTTGAATTTCTTGTACTTTTCATGTGTCAAAAATATTTTTCTTTTGATTTTTTTTTTTTGACACATTTTAAAATGCAAAAATAATTTGATTCCTAGGGAGTACAAAAGCAGGCTGTGGACCAGCTTTGGCCTAGGGATGGAGTTAAAGGAAATTTAACCTCTCCCCACCCCCTTGCTTACTGGTTTTTGAGTGGCTCAGAATCCAGGCTTAACTATTTTAAATTCCATTCAAATATATAGACTTCCTGTTCACTTTCCATTTTAATCACAGTAGTCTCTCCTCTTTTTTTCATTATTTGGGTATTTTGTCCACTTTAAATTACCAAGGCCAGAATATTAATTCTCATTACATGCATAAAGATTAAATTTTCTGTTATGAACACATGATACTCTATGGTTTATCTTAGTAACACTACATGTGAATCTTCTGCTTGCTCTTTTCACTCTAGACCAACCTATAATTTCCCCCTCCTTTGATATCTCTCTCAAAGGACTTCCTTTACTTGTTTCACATACTATTTATTTATCTTTACACCTATTTGAAAAAAGAAAATCCCTCCCTTTAAAGTAGAACTTGTTGGGGTGCCTGGGTGGCTCAGTCGTCAAGCATCTGCCTTTGGCTCAGGTCATGATCCCAGGGTCCTGGGGTCGAGCCCCCCATCAGGCTCCCTGCTCAGCGGGAAGCCTGCTTCTCCTTCTCCCACTCCCCCGGCTTGTGTTCCCTCTCTCGCTATTTCTCTCTCTGTCAAATGAATAAATAAAATATTAAAAAATAAATAAAATAAAGTAGAACTTGTCATTATATGAGGCAAATTAAAGGGTAAGATTATATGGCCACAGAACACTGAGTAAATGATGAAATGACTTCATGTTGAAATTACAGAAATTACAGCCATCGCTTCCTCTCTCAGCTCCTGCCTGCTAGAACACCAACTATAAGTACACATAATGGCGAAATGGAATTAAGACTTGAATGCAGAGGAGTAGCAGGTGAGTCAAGGGGATCTGATTACAAAAAGAAATCAGATAACAGATTTTTTTATATACTAATTTGCTGAAGATTGCTTCATAAGGTAATTGTTTTAGAAGAGCTATTTTTATCAGTAAGTTTTAAAAGGTGCTCTTATAGGTGTCTATATATAAAAAAGGCTGATTGTTCATAATTTTTTCTGGGTTCATTATCAAAATTGCTACCTTTGTTTTACACCCAAGGTGGATGTTAAATACAGAAACTCAGCTTAATAGCCAGTCATGATTAGAACCATGAAAAGGGATGTACCACAGGAATAGAACTGAAAAAACCTTGACCATCAGAGCAGTCTCATTCAGAGATGAACCTGAAAGCCCTCAAATAAGGTAACTTGGGTTGGAAATTGGACTCAAAGTTGAACGTGCTATGTGACCTTGGGAAAGTTAGCAGCCTTTCATAGGACTTGATTTATACATCTCTGAAGTAATGGACTTGTTTAGAGAATAATTGAGATAATTTATGTGTATACAGTTCATTGTATACTTAGAGATGTCCTAACTACTGAGTGCTTACAGTTTCTGAATTTTAGAAGGAACAAAACCGTATCAAGAAAAATAGGCACTCATAATAACAAATCCATTTTCTTTAAGAACCATGGTTGGGATTTAGCAGGTTTAAGCATATGTAAAAGTCCCTCCCCCTTAATAACATGAGAGTTTTACAAAATGATTACAAATAAAGCCACCTATTTTTATTTAAATTGAGATTAACTCTGATTTTAAATCTCAACAAATGTCTAATACAAGAAGAAATCCAGATGAGGAAAATGATTATAAACTAACTTCTGTGTGTGTGTGGTTTTTTTGGTTTTTTAGTTTTTTTTTTTTTTAGATTTGAAAGCAATAGTTATTTCTACTTGATTAAAATGTGCCATAGGCAGGGACAAAATGTCCACTAATTAAGGAAATCAAATGATCTTCATTTGAAAATTAGTTTCTAATCAATTATGCAATTATCAAATTGTTATGGTCAAAATACTTTTGTTCACTCAATGAATGGGTCTCTATGACACCCTGTTGTACAATGATTCTTCTTACATGTATGGCAGATTTTCTTAATAATGTCCTGTTACTGTCATCTGCACTTCTCAATTGTCATCATCACCATGAGAAATTGACCTGCTTCTTAGGTTATTCCTCAATATCCACTTCTATAATTTAAGGTTCATTAAGTTCATAATACAGCCTTTTATAATCTCACCTACAGAAAGTCCTATTTTTAAGTACAAGGTATTTTGACAAAGTATTTTGACAAATTTACTCTTTTGGAGAAAAAAATTAGATAGACAACTTTTACCAAGAGAAATCAGTGTAATGCTTTTTTGTACAATTCATCACTACATTTGGAACATGTTTAGAAAATATAAAGACCAAAGTTCAACATTTTGTTTATATTGCAAACCTAATTTAATAGAAAAAACACGTGTAAAATGTAAGGATGAATGATATTTTATCATTTGTATGTTTTTGTCTGTGTTTATGTGAAAGCAACTTGTGAAAATGTAATTTTACAAAGTCCAAAGTAGCCACTGTAGCTTTCTCAACATTAAGTAAGAATGTTCAATAAGGCAAGGCCAATTCTAGGAAACCTTGATAGTTGTGGTTCCTAGTGTGAGCATCTGCAAATGTTAACTCTGTTCCTGAAGGTAGATTAATGTCTGCAGCAGAGTGCGTGCTACTGTTGGATTGAATGACTTTGGCAGTTAGGTGTGTTATCTCTGATTTTGATGGTTTGTTCCAAAATACATTAATTGTTAGGAAGATGCTGTTAAAAATAAATTTTAACATTCTATCTGCAAAAGCTAATAAAAATGGAGAAAGTTCTATATGTTAAGATGAAAGAGACGTTTGATGTTGATCTTTGGAAAGACAATAAGTAGGTAAATTTACATTTCACTTGAAAGAATTTTCTATAATGATTCCAAGATCTTTTCATGGTATTGAAGCATATAAACTCAAAGTTTTCTTGAAATACATACCCAGATTACCCAGCAAAAAAGACAATGTACAACAAAATTACTAATATTTAATAATAGATTTTTTTATCCTGCATATTTATGGTTAAAAACTATTTGAAATTATCCTGCTATTCTTAGGTCATATTTGGCACTGGTTTTAAATTGTGGTATAAGAGGTTCTGGGTCACTAGAGCAGGAAAAGCCACTTTAGGAGAAAAGAAAAAATTGATTGAAGGGGCAGGGGTAATGGAGGTATGTCTTCAGAAAATCCTGACATTAATAGGACTGGGTTATGTACTTATAAATATAGCATTCAGTAAGAGAAGCTTAGTGTTAGCTCAAAGTAGTTAGAAATATTAGAAATATTGGCAGGACAATTGTGTAAAAAAGACAGATTACCTTTTAAAGAAGACCTAGAGTAACTAAATAAAAGTTTGTGTAAATTGGGACAAAACGCTAAGCATAATGAGAAGAAAATGAACAAGAAGGTTATCCTTATTTCAAAGGTATAAAAGTCTCTCTAGTAATTAATTCTGTGTTATACCAAGAGTAGAAAATTTAGCTGTTTAAAGTAGGATATTAGCTGATGCTTATGACCCATGTGCCCTTGAAGAAGTAGGTTAACCTTATTGCCTTCAGCTTCCTCTCAAGTCAGATGTGGGTTATATGAGATTATATAAACCTATAGCCTAGAACAGCATGTACTCAATGAATTAAAACCATTATTCTTATTGGAGAATGGGATAGTTTATTTATTCAAATATTCTGGCTAATTGGGAAATATAACATATGCTATGCACAGGATTCATTTTTAATACAATACAGATTTGAATGAGAAGTCACAAAATAAATTAGAAGAGAAACACACTTAAAAATTCAGTGTTTCAATTCAAAATAACCATTATTAATATAAATTACCCTTTTACTCTAAAGATTTAGATGTCTCATTTAATCATCTTTATGCTTTATTTGAGATTTAATAGTCTTTGTCCATATTTAATAAATTGTTAAATTCTTCCATGACATAATCTCTCTCTGAAAACATGTCAATTTAATCAATATATGCCCTGAACTTTTTGTACATGTTATTTTACGATCTAGTTAATAAGTAGGATGTACATATGCATTCTCTATTTCCTATATTTATTAGAATTCCTACTGGAATCTTAGCTGCTTATAGTCAGGCACTGGGTCTACATATTTTTTGTACTTTCAATGGCATGACACATTTTTGAAATATAAATGTTTAATAAATAATTGACAACCATTATTGTTTGAAATATACATACACACATTCATATATATGTGTGTGTGCATGTATATACACAAATATTTTCAAATTGTGATCAAATGAGGGTTAATGTAAATCTTGCCTTTCCATGCCATTTTTTTAATTGGTAGCAGACTAACTTTCCCAACTGCCATTAAAAAGTATAAAATTGTTAGGGATGTTACTGGGAAGTAACACAGAGAGAGAATCAAGCAGTTAGGGATCTGCAGCTTGTCCTAAATTTGTTAAATATTGGATATGGATGCCAGCAGGAGAGGCTGATGGGATCTTTACTACAAACCTCTGGAAGGGCATTTTTAAAGAATATGAAATTTCTATGTATTAATTTTGTATCTTGTGACTTTACTGAAGTCATTTATCAGTTCTAGTAGTTTTTTGAGGGAGTCCTTAGGGTTTTCTATATATAGTATTATGTCATTTGCAAATAGTGAGTTTTTCTTCTTCCTCATCAATTTGGATACATTTTATTTCTTTTTCCTCTCTGATTGCTGCAGTTAGGACTTTTTAGTACTATGTTGAATAAAAGTGCTGAGAGTAGACATCATTGTCTTGTTCCTGACTTTAGAGGAAAAGCTCTCAGTTTTTCACCATTGAATATGATGTGAGTTTTTCATATATGGCCTTTATTATATTGAGGTATATTCCCTCTAAACCTACTTTGTTGAGAGTTTTTATCATGGATGGATGTTATACTTTGTCAAATGCATTTTCTGGATCTATTGAGATCATCATATGGTTTTTACCCTTTCTCTTATTAATGTGATGTATCATGTTGATTGATTTGCAAATCTTGAACCACATTTGCTTCCCTGTAATAAATACCACTTCATGGTGGTGGATGATTTTTTTAATGTATTGTTGAATTTGGTTTACTAATATTTTGTTGAGGATTTTTGCATCTATGCTCATCAGAGATATTGGCCCTATGTACCCCTATGTTTTTGAAACATTATTTATAATACCCCAAATATGGAAGCAACCCAAGTGTCTATCAATAGATGAATGGATAAAAAAGATGTGGTATATAGATATCTATAAGGAATATTACTCAGCTTTGAAAAATAATGAGATCTTGCTGTTTGCAACAACATGGATGTACCTAGAGGGTGTAATGCTAAGTGAAATAAGTCAGAAAAAGACAAATATCATATGATTTCACTCAAATGTGTAGTTTAAGAAAATAAACAAACACACAAAGAAAAAAAATGCAGACTCTTACATACAGTGAAGAAACTGCTGGCTGTCAGAGAGAGCTGGGTAAGAAGTTGGGTGAAACAGATAAAGAAGATTGAAAGATACAAACTTTCAGTTACAAAATAAATAAATCATGATTGTAAAACAAGATTGTAACAATGTTGTTTGGTGGCAGATGGTGACTACATTTATCATGGTAAGCACTAAGTAATGTATAGAATTGTTGAATCATTATGTTGTACACCTGAAACTAATGTAATACTGTATGTTTATTATACTTCAGGGTATGAGAATTTATTCTGAGCCAAGAAAGAGTGCAACAGAAAGGCAAGAACAAAATGATACCCAGGAAGAAGGGGAAAAGTATTGATAGTTATCATTAAAAAAAGAGAATAAAATATCATGGCAGGGAAACCAACCAAAGTGAATGATCCAAAAACTGAGTATAAGAGCAGGAAACAGATACATATAGCCCTTTAATCAAAATTTATTTTCTGATTTCAGTAAAGGAAATGATAGCAAAGGAAAATATGGGTCTTGCCTAAGTACTCAAGAAGAGAAATCAGCTGAAGAGATAAAAACCCAGTGCTCTGAATACATAGATAGCATATCACAATTAGATAGCCAAAGGCCTTATAAATAGATCATCTTATCAGGAGTTATAGAGTTAATATCTCAGTGATTTTTTTTATACCAAAATGATTCTGTTTCCTAATGTTGCCAAAATCAGAATTTGAAATTTGTCATTATACCCTGAAAAACTTCTTAATTATATTCCTTTCTAATGAAATTATGCTGCGTGTGTCTTTAAAAAAGTCAAAAAAAACACCTTAATTATGAAATTGGCTGATAGGCCTGTCTTTATGCTCTGCTTAGCGAGATGCTCTTAGAATAAAGATTTTTTTTTTCATTTACTTTTTATTAGTTTAATATAGAAATAATACATGCCGTTTGATATATCTTCAGTTATAATTCAAACTTCTCATATCTCCAGGTGGCCTACTTAGGAAATCTGCTGCATTTTTAATTACTATAACAGCATTACTTATCATTCAAATATGTATTTTTTCACTTTTACACAGATGAAAATAAAATTCTTCCCTTTAAATGATGGCATTTGGTTGGGGTTTATCATTTTTTTTTTTTTTCTTAAGATCAATCGAACACTTGGATTTGTTTGTTCTTTGTTCTTTGATATCTTCTCTTCTTTATCTCCTCAATAAAGAATGGTAGGAGTTTCTGTAATATTAATAGGGCTTAACTGGGCATGGCTATAATTTATATTTTTTCTTTTCGTGTATCTAATCAGTGGGCTAAATATTATTGGCTTTAATCATGAATTCAGAGTTGGTTATTTTTTTTTCTCTCTGGTTTAAAGCATTTATTTTGAAATGGGCTTTTTTTCAATGGCCTTTTTTATTTAACCATTAAAGTCCTTAGACTGGGATTGTTTATTAAATTTTTTTCTTTATTTTTGTCCCAATATTGTATTGAATAACAATTATTATCCTAGATGGTTAAGAACCCAGTAGATAAATTTTCAGGTAAATTTTTTAATGAAAAACTAGCAAACTCATATACTTGGCTTAATCAAGACATTTCTCTAAAATAAGTGCTTATAGTTATAGTTAATTATAAAGATAGTTAACTAGCAAACCCATCACTAACTGTCTATGAGGATTACTTTGTTGTCAATTTTCTGGAAAACTTGAACTCAACCAAGTTTGATTTAAATCATGACAAATCCAGAATATTTAGATATCACTTGCCATAATAGATCACATTAAACCAGTGATTTCTGGACAGCAAATCACTTGTAAATCATTTGAGTGGACTTCTTAATATATCAGTATATATAGTCTATCCACAGCTTCTAATAAAAGTGTAACAGCTGATCTAGATTTATTTTGCTAGAAGAATGAGAATTTTTCTAAGCTTAATCAGTGAATGTAATTAGTTGGTAGTCCGACTATTTGATTACCATTTTTTCAGTGTTATCCACATTTATCTATTTCTAAAAGGACTGAAAAATATTCATTTAAGTTAGTGCTATTAGCATGCTCCTTCTTTTATAATTCAGTTCTAAAAGTCGGCCAGAAATTTCACACTTGAGTAGATGTATCATTTTCTTCTGTATTTTATTTAATCAATACTTTTGAGGGTCTACTGTGCCCTAGAAACTGTTATAAGAATTAAGGCCCATACAAATAAGATGTTTTTAAATGGTTCCATCACTGCCCTAAAAGAATTCACAGCCTAGTATAGCACTCTTCAAACTTGGTATTGACATTATCAGAACACTGATGCCTGGGTTCCATTACCAGTGCCCAGGATTCTGATATAATTGAAATGGATATGGTCTAGAAAAGCTTTTTAAAATCTCCAGATGATTCTAATGTGCAGGTAAGATTGAGAACCACTGATAATGAAAGCTATGTAACCAATACGGATCTCTAATGGAAGTAATTTTACAAGTGAAGAACTTGACTGTTCCTCCTAGGAGTATTGAAAAGGACTTCACCAAAAAGGTTGAATTGAATCTTGGCAGAGAAGCAGTCACCATTTACAGAAGAATACTGAAAGGCTAGTCCATGAGAGGAAGTAGTAAGGGTATTAAAGAGTATGCTGCGCCAAGTGTGCTTGAACAGACTGTGTATACATGAGCAGAGGGAAAATATGAAGCTGGAAAATGAGGTTGAAACCAGATAATGGAGTTATATCAGAGTACCCTGTAAGCAAAAGGCATGCCATATTTTTACATTTTCTTTTTATAGTTTGTCATATTAAAAGTAGCTTATCGTATTTATATATTTTCTTTTAAAAATGGAAAGTGTGACAGCAGGTGTAATGGGAAGAGACTGGGATAAAAATAATGATCTTACCTAAAGGAGGTGTTAATTGCCTGAATATGGTCAGTAAGAGAAATGTTTCCGGAAACATAACATTCATTGGTTTAGTAACAAAACATTCATGAAGAATGTTGTTCGCTGAGTAATGTGGTGATGCCTGGGGATAAACCAGTGAATAAAACTAGTATTTACTAATAAGGAACTTACTGTGTACTGGTATAGATTCCTTTAGTGATGCATGAAGAATTCTGTATGAGTTCTTAAGAGGTGCATGACTTTTTTTAAACTCTCTAAAATGATTCAGAGCTACTGGTTGAAGTAAAGGGCAGTGGAAATATAATAGCCAATATTTATTCAGTATTTGTTTACATTCTTAACCTCTTAACATGTTATGCTGACCATTTTGTTTGTTCTCAGATCTATCCCTTGCCCTTTCTTGCTCTACTCTGTATTAAGAAGAAAATTATTTTAATCAGGCTCTTTTGCCAACTGGTTTCTAGTTAGATTCGGGCAAGGGAGGCTTGGGAGGGAGATTAAAGGGCTAGAAGTAGAGCAAAGTTAGTGCCTCTCTCCTCTTTTCTCTTGCTGGTCTGTCATGGTTTCTGTCTAGGGCAGGGCCAACATCAGATTTCCAGGTTTCTGTCTGGGAGCTCCTCCCTTTGTGTTCTCAACTCCTGATAGGCAATTCCAGATCCTGAGGGAATACAGCTGTTCTTTGTCCTTTAGCCCTAGGAGAGAGATTTTCTTCTCTCTGTTAATCTCTGCATTATCTTACCATCTTGTTTATCCCTTTAGCTCTTATAACACTTTTGTAATCAGTGCTCCATCTTAAATTCCTCTGTTCTACTTGGGTTATTTTTTATTTTCTTTCTAGAACTTCAATCGATACACATGTGTTAAGGGATTTGATTCTCAAAACAACCTTAAAATGTAGGTGCTATTTTATTCCCACTAATAGATGAGGTAAATGAAGTATAGAATGGTTAAGTAACTTGCCCAAGGTCACACCACTAGTAACAGGGCTAATAATAGAACCCAGATTGTCTGGTTCCAAATTCTGTGATTTTCACTATTACTCTAAGAGCTTCTAAACTTTGTTTACTGAGATCCACATAAAGTAATAGATTTTATGTCACACACCAGAACCACTGAATCCACCCCCATAAAAATACTTTTGAAATACAAGTTTTACTAAAGAATATATTTTCTTATGTGTAAGTCATTCTAAGTAATACTAGATACTGTAAAAACAACTAGATTCTATAACCCAAGAAAGGCGTGTTTTGTTTTGTTCACTTTCATTTTTTTGCTCCGAGTGGCCAGTTAGGAACCTAATGATGAAGAAAAGCAGGCAGGGACAAGGGGCCTCCACCCTAAGAGGAAACCACCCTTAAGAGGCTTTTACACCACCCTGGAAGGAGCCTTCCTTTCCCACGTGATAGATAGATGACAACCTGATTGGATAAGAGGCTCATGGAGGGTTAATAGAGAAAAACAGCCCACCAACAAGCCCATAAAGACCCCTAGACTTAGAAACTCCAGTGCCCTCCCTCTTCGGGAGCTTTGTACTATCCCTCAATAAACTTTACTATCACTCTATAAACTTTGCCTTGCTGCCCTCCAATCTTCCTCTAATCTACCACTTCATTCTTCAAGGTGGCATGACCAGGAACCATGGGCACTAAAGGAGAAGAAATCCTGCAACAACTAGTAATTGAACATTTCATATGACCTCTGGGTTCTTCTCTCGAACCTTCTAGTCAACCCAGGATCAAACAAAGACTACAGTGTAAGGGCCTACACAGTTTCTTAAACTTTAGCTTATAGAAACAAACATTTCTGCTCACACTCCAGTGGCTGGAAGTAGTTGTCATCCCACCTAAATGCAAAGGGATTTGGATTTATAGTCTATCTTGTGTGCCCAGGGTGAAAATGAAAGAGATTTGGGGAGCTTATATATTGTCTCTGATAAAGGGGGCCCTGTTGAGAACCTGTGTGGATTAAAGAGTGCCACAAGTTCGTTGCCACTCCTCTAATGAAGAAATGGAGTATATTTTCCCCTGTTTTTGCATCTAGACTGGCCTTACTGTTTGCTTTGTCTAATAGAGAATGGGAGAAGTGATTCTTTGCTGTAAAGTCTTTTAAGAGACTGTCAGGATGTCTTGCTTATTCTTCTGGAGGGAGAGGCCACATAGAGAACCCAGGGAAAATGAAATACCACAAGGAAGCAGAGAACATGTGAAGCCCCAGCCTACAGTCCCCAAGACCCCAGACATATGAGAAGCCACCTGAATACAAGTGAGTTGATGACTCTAATTGACACCCTCTAGAACAGAGGAACTACCTGTTCAACCCACAGAATGATAATAATAAATTGTTATTAAGCCACAAGATTTAGAGATAGTTTTCTGTGAAACAACAGAAAACTGAAACATCATCAAAAATGGATTTCACTTTTTCTCGCACACATAGAAAACACTCACAGCCTCCCCAAGGGTTAAAAAAAAAAAAAAAATCCATCAAACTGCCTTTTGCTAAAGGTCTATGATTCCCAGATAAGACAGAATACTCTCCATCTTGTCTATATGTGGCTATTTGTAATTCACCATTGTTCTCCAAGGCCCTGGATAGGCCATGAGTTTAGTGATTGTATGTGCTATATTATTTTCTATTCTATTCTATCATAGTCTATTAAATTTTATTTTATTAAAACTATGGGTCACATGACCCACTAAATTGATTTCTTGACCTGCTAATATTAGATCATAAAGCACAGCTTGAAAAACACTGCATAACACTACACTGCCTCTCATAAAACTGATTAGTTAAGTTTTGTATGTGTCTGGAAAGGACAAGTAAAGAGCAAGCTTACAGAATGATTTTAAGTAGGGGAATGACATGAACAGATTTTCATTTCAGAATAATCACTTCAGCAGCCATATGGAACATTGATTGGAAAGAAGCAGGACTGGTAGAAGTTTTCTCAGGAAAGGAGCAACAAAGGTACTTAGGTGATAATTTCATGAGACTGAGGGAAAAGGCATATATGTGGATGATTTCATAATTTTGATGTCTGGGGCGCCTGGGTGGCTCAGTCATTAAGCGTCTGCCTTCGGCTCAGGTCATGATCCCAGGGTCCTGGGATTGAGCCCCGCATCGGGCTCCCTGCTCAGCGGGGAGCCTGCTTCTCCCTCTCCCACTCCCCTGCTTGTGCTCCCTCTCTCGCTGTGTCTCTCTCTGTCAAATAAATAAATAAATAAATAAATAAATAAAATCTTTAAAAAAAAATGTTTTTAATGTCCTTTTTTGGATGTATGCTATTTACCGGGGAGAGGAAGACAAGTGTATGTCTACTCTTATCAAAGGAAATGAAGTGATTCCTAAGAAATACAGCACATTCTATTTAGATGTGTTTTATGAGAGGATATGGGCTATTATAAATTTCAGAAGCACCTCTATAGGCAATGGAGACCTATAAAGATAATTGATAAAGGAATGATGGTGACAAATATGAAATAAAAATAAGCAAAAATGGTAAACTCAAGTATATTTTGAGGTTGTAAGTGAAGCATCAAACAAATGTGGTGTGTGTATAAAATCTGTGTATGCCAATATAGTAGCCTTTCAAAACAAACAAAAAAAACTAAACTAAACTAAACATCAAAACCTTCAGGGAATTTTTTTTTTTTTTTTTTCTGAGCAATCCTTTTAGGAGAAAGAAAAAAAAATGAAACAAATACCTTGGGTTCTGGGGGATTTGAATAGAGTTGGTACAGTCTCCTTTATTTCCACCAAATACTCTTCTATTCAGTGAGAATTAGTTTTCCTAATGGTGACTTGGGGAAAAAAACACATGGTCACTAAAGGACTATGAGATATTCCATTCACATTATAACTTTTTTTTTTTTAAAGATTTTATTCATTTATTTGACAGAGAGAGCACATGAGAGGGGGGAGGGTCAGAGGGAGAAGCAGACTCCCTGCTGAGCAGGGAGCCCGATGCGGGACTCGATCCCGGGACTCCAGGATCATGACCTGAGCCGAAGGCAGTCGCTTAACCAACTGAGCCACCCAGGCGCCCACACATTATAACTTTTTAAAGAAAGTATGACACACATTATATTTTCATAAATATTTTTAACAAGGATTCATTTCCTTAAATCACCTTTAATCAAATAATCATGCCATTGGAATTTCATTTAATCAAGATTCTATAGCAGCATTGTGAGAAGAGAAGGATTTTATGAAGGGAAATGGCCTGGACAATATTAATACTTTTTAAAAGAATGCATCATTTAAGGTAATATAAAAATGGTATGATTAATCCATTCAAATGCTCTGCACACTACACTGAGCTATACACCAGGATTTTCTGCATAAGATAGTCAACATTATTACACCCCCCTTGTTATTGCTATCATGATGATTTATGTACTGGAAACTGCAAGGCTTAGCTTGCTATTTTTGCTTTTCAAAAAAGCGGTCTGCTATGAATCATTTAAAATACTTGGAAATGTATTTTATAATAAATGGTTGCCTTTTTTTTTTCTTGTATATTGAAGAGGAAAGATGATAGAAATTTAAACTTTATACTAAGTTTTCAAAAATGTTGAGTCGAATGACATTTCAGGTGAGTTGATGGGAATTGGGAGTAGACTACATTTCTTTTAGCTATCTACTTGATGTATGTGGAGATTTTTTTTTTGTTACGATTCCTCAAACTGACTTCTCTTTTCAGTTTGATCCCTTTTTCTTATTAAGCTCTTCATATTTTTTTTTAAGATTTTATTTATTTATTTGAGAGAGAGAATGAGAAAGAGAGCATGAGAGGGGGAGGGTCAGAGGGAGAAGCAGACTCCCCGCTGAGCAGGGAGCCCAATGCGGGACTCAGTCCTGGGACTCCAGGATCATGACCTGAGCCGAAGGCAGTCGCTTAACCAACTGTAAGCTCCTCATATTTACATGAGTTCTACATAACACTTATTTTTTAAATATTATTGTCATTAAGTGATTTAATTTATATTCATATAAAATATCAAAAGCAATGCATACTTAATTTACTTAATTTTGAATAGTTTGATTTTATTCTTTTGCAAATTTCTTGACAGATGTGATCTGGGATACTTGCTGGTCCTGAACTCAGTCTGATACTATGAGTGAAGGTTTAGTAACAATTTCTTCTACATAGACCAAAAAACTCCCCAAAAAACCAAACACCCAAAAAAAACCTTTCTAAATTATCTCAAAATAGACATCTGTTGTGATTTATAAGGAAATTCAGCTAAAGGCCTATTTTTTTTTTTTTTTAAGATTTATTTATCTGAGAGAGAGAAAGTGGGGTGGGGTGGGGGGGCAGAGGGAGAGGGAGAATCTTAAGCAGGCTCCACGGCCCAGAGCAGAGCCCAGTATCATGACCCTGAGATCCTGACCTGAGCTGAAACCAAGGCTCAACTGACTGAGCTACCCAGGTGCCCCAAGGCCTGTTTCTTAATTTGGATACTATATGGAGAACAGAGATTATAGAAGTCCTACTCATCATTATTATGCATCAGAAAATTTTGTGGAGGTGTTTGATTTGAAAATGAAGTGTACAATCCAAAATGCTGTCTTTTACTAAACAAATTGGATATGAAAGAATAGAACCACAAAGACTTACAGAATCTAGAGATGTTAGTATTAATTTGGGTTGGAACTAAAAAGGACTCAAAATGATGAAAGATAGAAAAACTTATACCAAGTCTGATTAAAACTTCTGTGCCATTAGATTTATAACTAATGTTCTGAGGATGATATATATAGTATATATTAAGAAGGATCAAACCAGTTAACATTTACTGAGCACTGACTGTATTCCTACTAGTGTTGTAAGTGCTTTTGATGTATTCAACTATTTAATCTTCACAAATACTACCTGAGATAAAGGCTATTATATTACCTATTTCACAAATGAAGGACCTGAGAAGTTATGCAGCAATCCCAGATATGACAAGGAAAGAAGCAGGACTAGGATACAAATCCAGGTATTTTGGCCCATCCAAAATGCCTCTTATTAGTCAATATGCAGTTGGTATACAGTAGAAGTATAATAAGTCCCATGGCTCTACTACTGAAATAGAAGCATAGCCTGATATTTTCTTTAATGATTTATAATCTAAGAAAGAATTAACAAATATAGAAACAAAATCATCGTGTGTGTGAAGTGTGTGTGTATTTCAAAAGAAAAATAGAACTAGATTCCTCAGTGCAAAAGCTGTAAGAAATTCCAAGGAAGGAATAAAGCAGTGGTCATCAAGCTGGGTTGTGTAAATACAAAAATGCATGACATTTTTCCTATGTGCGGAGAGAATCAATGTCCAGAACTCACTTCCAAATCTATTCCTTCCTAAAGGCATCTGTATGAAATTAAGCCTGATGTTGAAGAGGCATGTTGATCTTTTTTTCAGGCTCCTCCGTACAATGCAGTCTCCCAATTAGCATGCTATAAAACTTCCCCAACACCAAAGAAAAGGGCAATTTGGACTATTGGCATCTGCATTAAGAAAGTGAATGACGCTAATAACTGGGTCATAAATCCTTTCAAAAATCAGATCGTTTCAAATTTTTTGATTCAAAAACATTGAAGGGGGACCTAATGGTAATAACAGATTAAGAAAAATTTTTGAAAATACTATTCACTTCATGATCTTTGGCATTAAAATTGGAAGAAGTTCCAAGAACTTAATGATTCCAATAAAAATAAAACATTTTCCTTTCCTATATATTTCTTTATAGAATAAAAAGCATTTTTAGGTTTTACTTCACTAAAAATAAAAAATAAATTACATTTTGATAATTTTATAAAATTAAATTTTATAGGTTCTAACATGTACTAGTCGTATGGATACCTAAAATAATTGGGGAAAAGTCTCCTCTAGCTTACTTAATTAGGCAATTTTTTTTAAAGAATTTATTTATTTATTTGAGAGAGACAGATAGCAACAGAGATAGCGAGAGACAGCAGGAGCAGGAAGGAGAGGGAGAAGCAGGCTCCGGCTGAGCAGGGAGCCCAATGTGGGGCTCGGTGCCAGGACCCTGGAATCATGACCTGAGCCAAAAGCAGGCGCCCCTAATTAGGCACTTCTAATAAAGTCTTATTATTATATTTGATAATTATTCATCAAAATCTTGTAATGTTTTATAAATGGTTTTGATCAGTGCTGCACTGATAACAATTAACACTTGGGGTCATGAAGTCTAAATAAGTAAAAAATAACCTCAATATATACACATATTTTACTGCAGATACAAATATTTTTACCTCAGTGAGGCAGGTGTCTCACTAGAAAACATTCCAATGCCCACTCTCGCCATTGTCTCCAGGCTGATAACCAGAGTCTGGTCTCAGAAGAGTCAGGGAAATACAGTTCCTGCTCTGTGAGGAAATAATATACACTAAAGAAATTACAGGAATTGGCAAATGATGACCTTAAAAAACAAGAGAATATCTTTGTGAAGGTCACTGGTGCCCATATTCTCTTGTTTGGAGTTAACAGTGAGAGATGCTGCCATGCAACTGGGCTTCCTACTATCTGTAGGAATCATAGTATGTGTAGGGAACAAAGGGTAACATTTAACTCACAGGGGTAAACTGGATGTGATTAAGGAAATGGAAAGCAATGTGAAACTGGCAATTGGGGTTCTTTGGTAAAGTAGACTATAGAGGTCAGACTCTTTGGGGGTTTGGGGGTTTTTTGTTTTGTTTTGTTTTCTTGAAGCCAGAATTTGGTAGAAAGTGTAGGTCAGAAAAATACAGAGAATGGAACGTGAAGTGTAGGTGGGGAGTAATTAAAGAATAACCAGCAGAGTATGCCACTCAGCTTTTTAGTATCTAATCATGTCTTTTGGCTAGATGAAGAAACTCACACCTCAAACACAGGAGAAACAAATTCCTACCAGTCATTATTTTGCTGTGGCATGATCTCAATTACCTTACATAACACCTGGAAACTAACCTGTTATACCATCATGACTCTTCATAGAAGGTAGCACCACAAAGAGGGGAAGAATAAAGTGTTAAGTAACCTAAAATAGCAGCTATAGTCCCCACTGTGGTAACAAATTATACATCTATCTTGGATAATATTTGCTTTCCCCCCCCCATAACACATTCCCATGTTCCCTCATCTTATTCTAGCACCCAAGTTGGTCTTTTCCTATTTTTTGTATCACCTTGAGGTTATTTAAATTATGACTGTCAAAGTTCTTAGTGCTGAATATGGTTTACTGAGCGCCACTCCATGAATCCCTAAAGTTCCAGACTCGGTCCTTCTAATCTCCACTCTGCAGCAGCAATCCCCAGGGATTTCCTAACAGCTACAGAATCCGTGTCATATTAATAAGTTTATGGGAGGAATCAAAGGAAGGCGGCAGGGCTGCTCACTGAGAACTAGAAATAAATTCAACTGTAGGTGTTCTTATAGCTTGGCAATCCAGCGTAAAAATAGCAGTCATAACTTGGAAGGGAAAAGGTAAAGGGAAAAAAAAAAAAATCATACTGGAGTCATTGGGCAATATGTATTCTTTGCTTTGTTATCAAATCTTCTTTTCAAATCAAAACCTTTTCTTAGAACAGTTTGCTAAGGGTTGAATAAAAAATTAGCAGGATAGAATCTGTAGGGGCAAAAGAAAGGGAAGTGAGGAAGTGCTCAGAGGATGAAGATTTTTGAGGTAAAACACCATATATTCAACTGTTTATGAAAAGGACAGAAAAATAAGTCTAGGGCCGTAAACCTAGAAAAACTTTCTACGTCACTTGTTCCTTGCAAAAGTATAGAGACATCCATATCACATAAACATAAGCAGTCAAAAAGGGTTGCTGTCAAATTCTATACAAAGTCTTATAAGAGGAAAGAGAAGAAGAAATGGAATATCATCCCTACAGGCAATAAAATCACACCAAAAGTGTACAGAGGAGAAGAAAACTGTCACCTAATATTTCAAAATGAGCTAAAATAACTTTTAAAATAAAAAGAGATATGAAAGAACAGTGTAAGTATGTTTTGGAACACCTGAGAAGAAATAAATTAGAAGAAAATTAAATTTTGAATAAAAGAGATGAAGAATTCAATAAAAAATGATTTTTAAAAATCCCAACTGAAGAAAAAACTGGAAGGAACACAAATGTGTAACACAATGGGTATCACCTCAAGAAAAAAAGGAGCTGGGCAGGTGGAGAATTTTTTTTTAATCAAAAGGAAATAAAGATATATATATATATATTAAATTTCAGAGAAAGATGTGAAGACAGACAAAAATCTGACATAATCATTGGACTTCACAAAAAAGAAGAGTCAAAGTAATTGAGCAACACACGTTCTAAAAACTGTCCAATAACACTTTTGGAAAAGAAAAAAAATACATATTGTAAAGGTACATTGATTCCTGGGAAAATAAACCAGATAAACTAATATATTTATGTATAAATATTAAACAAATATATATTAAATATAAATATTAAACTAGTAATAAGTAAACTAGAATGACCAACATAAGAATATATTTTAGTAAAGTTATTAGATTTCAAAAAATATAAAATATCTTTTGGTCATTCAGGTGATACAACAAAGCCACTTAGAAAGAAAATCAAATTGCTTTAGCTATTTTGACAATAGCACTTTATGCCAGAAGATGAAGTATCATTTTTTTAAATGCTCAAGGAAAAAAATATGTAAACCAAAATGATCTTGAAATGTAAATGCAGCTTACTATTACAAATAGTCAGGAATTCAGGGAATGTTATTCATGAACCATTCTTGAGGAATTGACTCAAGAATGAGGTATGGGAACAAAAGTAATTAGAGAGACAGTAAATAAGAACTGGAGTGATAATTAGATACATATTTATCAGGAGAACTAAAAATAAATGATGGCTATAAAACAGAATGTATTGTATACAATGGACAAAAGACTTCCCAATGTAGATGCAGTATAAAAATAAAAAATGTGCAAGAAGTTAGGGAGAATATGTGAAATACATTTTAATAGAGAGGATATTGTTCCCAAGGGACAAAAATTTGTTCTTGGTGAACAAAAATATTTTAGATATTACAATATTGTTTGGCCCTGTAAAGGGCCACAATACATAAACAGTTATATATAGCATGTTGGTGGCAATAAAAGTTCATGGAGAGGGGTGGCAACTGGGAAAAGAGATGTCTAAAAATGCTCCTTCAGGAAGAGAAAATGCAAAATGTTTGAGATACACCACCTCACAGATATCAACTGAGAAGAAAGAACTATTCGTTCAAGTTAAGTGCTGGGAGAAAGCAAAGAAAGGGGAAAGGAGAACCTGACAATTGGACTGGATATTTGATGATATTAAGAAATTATCGTTAATTATTTTAGTGTGAAATAGTACTTTGGTTACATTTATTTAAAAAGAAGGTATCCTTATGCATATATCCCAGAAGGTTTTATGGATGAAATTAAATGATGTTTGGGATGGTTTTAATTTAAACATAATCCAGCACAGGGGAAGGGTTGTTACAGACATCAAATACTGTTGGCCATGATTTGGTAATTGCTGAAGTAGTTTGATGGATCCATGGGGGATTATTATGCTATCCTCTCTTACTTTGTATATGTTTGAAATGTTCTGTGAAAAATATTTAAAAGAAATATACTAAAATTTAAACACACATAAATACTTCAAAATACCAGAATAGGACCCACCAGGTAAGCATGTTTCTGAACACTGAAACAGCAATGTAAAGCCTGTTTATTATTTTATACTTCTACATATATAAATATGTGATACAAAAATAATTTTAATATTCGTATCAAGCCTTATTTTTAAAAATCTATTGCTTCAAAATGATTAATCAATAATGAAAATATAAGGAGGATCCATGATTCTTAAGTCATTGGCAAAACCCTTAGATATAACATCTGTTGTTCTTTTGTCCTGAGATAAATGATTTGTCATTAATAGTTAATACGTTGAAAAAACATTGTTTTCCAAAATTTATTAAGAGTGGAATTTTTTATTCAAGCAAAATCTTATATGGAAGTTCAAAATGAAAAGGATAAATAAGTGGCATTAATATGGATGGAATCATCATGGAGGACCAAGACCTGTTAGCACAACCAATCCTTTGACACCCATTATTAGAATCTCTAATAATGAGATTCAGTAAAGTCAATTTACACTCCTTAATCCCTATTATGCCTTCTAGGCTCTGAGTAAAAAGAGATTTTTATCTGTACATTTTGGGGTAATATATTGAAGGTTATGATAGACAATTCATTTTAAAAAACATTTTAGGTCGCACACAGAAGTAAATATAGCAAGTTGTTAAGAAGATAGGCTGAGAAGACAATTTGATTCCTAACTATAATTATGATCAGTGTGCCTCTTCAATTAATCAAGCCTTGATTTATGTTACGAAGTATAGCCTTTATATAGCCTGAAATTTTTCTTAAATTTATTCCTAGATACTTTAAGTTTTTTACAGTAACCATTATTACCGTATTACTTATTTTTAGGATATTGCAAAGTATCTTTCATGAATTTTATCATTTAATTGCTAAAATATCTCCCTGTACTCCTATTATTTCCAGTTTACTGCTAATGTACCCAAGGCAGATTAAGGCAAAGTAACTTTCCCAAAGATAACCTGTTATTAAGTGATGGAATCTGATTTTGAGCCTATATTAACCTGACTTCAAACACATGCTCTTCTTAATGGCTGTATTTAACTTTTGAAATCTGTTCCCTCAACTGAAAAAGCATAGCATCAATGTTATTGAAAGGTATAAATGAGTTTATGTACTTATAGTAAGTTGTTGACCCAAATTAATAACAATATAGAAATTGTCTCCATCCGTTTCTGTTGGCTATGGCATGTTCAGTTTTAGTAGATACTGTGAAACAGTTCTTTAAAGTGTTGTATACTTTACATCCCCACCCACATTGTAATAGGGTTCCCGTTTCTCTGTATTTTCACCAACTCTTAATATATTGTGTTTTCTTTTTCAGTCTTCCCATGGTTGTATAGTGGTGTACCCACATGGTTTTAGTCTGCATTTGCCTGGTAAGTAATGACATTACTTTTGCTTTCTTTTTGCTTTTTATTGTCCACTTGAATATCTCTTTTTGCGAAAGTCCTATTCATGTGTTTGCCCATTTTTACAAAATTGGGCTGTTTCTTTATTCTTATTGATTTGTAGGAATTCTTTATATTCTGGATGCAAGATTCTTATCAGATATGTATGAACAGAATATATATGTGAAGGCAGAATCTACACGAATTCCCCTCACTCCTACCAAATTTTAACGTGAAATGAACAAGAAAAAAACAGTTATTGTGTTACTTTTTATTGTGTTTATTTTGTTTTAACAGCATAAAGCCTGAAACTGATTAATATACTTTGGAGAGAGAATATTTTGGGGCAGATATTCCAAGTTGATTTTCCACACCATTGCTCCCACAGTTCTGTTTCCCAGATCACTGTACTTACATTCTCTGTGCTTATTTTGTTCATCTGCATTCTATATTGATACCCTTGGTGGGGGTTTACTGCATCCAAAAACTGTTTAATTTTAGGATCCAGGATATAATAGCTACTGTATAAATACTGGTCTGCTTAGTTAATTAAGTTCCCTGAAATCTGTGGTATATAAGGAACACACATACTTAGCTTCCTGTTATTAGAGTTTTTTCCCCCTTTTTATGTATTTCATACTTCATTTTAATGGACATTAAGGAAGGAATAAGATAGATATTATTTGGGTATCCTTTTACCTATAAAGCCTCTGATCATGACTTTCCTGTGTCTTTCATGTTATTTTTCTGTACACACTCTATATTCAAAAATGTTGAATTGTTTCTGGCTTCTTTTGCCAATCAGAAATCTCAACTTATTAGCACTGCATAACATATTCTCATAATCTCATCCCTGCCTATTTCTCATTAGAGTAATAAGTACTTGGAGTTTCCCTCCCTCCTGTGCTCTTTTCCACCTTCTTTCCTTACATATCCTATTTCCTCAAGGTGGAATGCTTTCCCCTTACCTTACTCAGGTTGCCAAAGCACTAATCATAATTCTACCGCCTACATGTTTCTTCTGGTTGATAATATTTTGTGATATTTCTATTAAAAAAAACAAACCTTGCACTATACCTTCAGAGGATTTTATATATGCCTTTATTATAGAACATATTGTGCTTAACAAACTGTTTTTTTTTTAATAGTGTGGAATATCATTAAAAATGCCAAAACTAACATGTTTAATTCTTATCGAACTTTCTCTTATGTTAAATGTCATTAGCAACACTAAGCACTACTGGCCCTTTCAACATAAATTTTAGAAAGACTGATGCATGCGTTTTCTCTGTTCTCTAGTTGTAAATTTATTTTCCCAAGGCATAGTAACAATTCCATCCCAATAGTTCTTCCATGTTGTTTCTTACACACTGCAGAATAATCTTCGGGCTACATATTATTTCAGCCATAAACAATGGACAGAGTTTCTAATTCTCAGCCTGGTTCTGTTTCTAAGATGATTAATTTCATTCAGTTATACAGCTACCTTTTAGTTAAAATCATTTGTTCTGCTACTCAAACTTTTGAATCTTGTGACCATTTAAAGAAAACTATTCTTGACTGATGATTTGATAAATTGTATATGTAGAGGCTGCTTTTAGGCAAAGAGGCTTGAGCAATGGAATGCAGAAAGGGCCACAGCAACCACCTGGCTGAATACAGACAGGCCCATCAGGTGACCCACCCCGAAATATCCATAGGCCCTAACTGACCAATGGCTACTTACAACTAGGCACAGTTTCCAAAAACGGGAAGATTCCATATATGCCATACCTCCTCATCTTTTCCGCCTTTAAAAACAACTCCCACCCACTGCCTCATTGCAGACAACTTCTCCTTTGCTACCCTGCTCAAGCGCCCTTGGGGCGTGTTCAGTAAACTTCTATCTCCTTTGTACTGCCTCAGGTGAATGCTTTCACCACTGGCGCCAGCTTCCACCATACCTGGAGTTGCCCCCTACCCCTCGATGTCCTGCTCTCACAATACAGTCATCACCCCTTTTTGAGCTAAGCTTTGTCTTTCTCATCATAACCTTCTTTTGGTTTCCTCCTTCTGGGACTGTGCAACACAAGGATGGTTTTCCAGGAATGAAACCTGTTCATGGTTCTTCTGGCTTCTTCTCTTCTTAGGACCCCTGGCCTCAACACTCCTACTCCTAATTATTGGTCCCCCTCTCTTTAATCTCTTTGTTAAATTTGTCTCTTCTAGAATCCAACAATCCGATATAGGAATGATGGTTCAACAGAGATTCCAGCCCATACCATTGGAGGGTTCCATTCCCCAAATCCCATGGACCTGACCACCAAGGAATTTCACTCAAATCGCCTATCAGCATGTTAATATAATACCATACTCTGATCTATAACTGCGCAGAACCCCTGATGAACTGACAGATTTAGGTAGGGACATCTCTATGTCCCTCATTCAGCAGGAAGAAGCTACTAAAGATGAGACCTCCACCCAAATGCCAAAGATCTGTCATTGTCAATCTGTCGAGGGAATTTTAGAGGCTGCTTTTAGGCAAACAGGCTTGAGCCATGGAGTACAGAAAGGGCCATAGGGACCACCTGGCTGAATATAGACAGGCCATCAGGCAACCTACCCCAAAATATCCATAGGCCCTAACTGACCAATGGGCTACTTACAACTAGGCACAGTTTCCAAAAAAGGGAAGATTCCATATATGCCATACCTCCTCATCTTTTCCGCCTTTAAAAACAACTCCCACCCACTGCCTCATTGCAGACAGCCTCTCCTTTGCTACCCTGCTCAAGCTCCCTTGGGGTGTGTTCAGTAAACTTCTATCTCCTTTCCTCTGTCTCAGGAGAGTTCTCTCACTGCGCATGCCACCAGCTTCCACTCTATAGTAGCCCCACATTTGGGGGCCCCCATCCGATCAAGAGACATCCCATTTACGCACCACAGTGTAGTTATAGCATAAATCATAGCAATTTGGCTAACTATTTCAATACCGTGATGTTCTCTGCATCCTGTATCACAATAGGCCTAATACAACTGTTATTAAGTTATCAGTCATTTAATTAATGGCTTATAGTTAGACCTAATTTTTCTTCTACCTACTTCTCAAAATGAGGCTTTTAATCATTTAAATTCAAAAAAAGGTTATTTTTCATATAGGGAAATTCACTATTATGACTATAATTCTTTACTAATGTTTTTGTAGGAATAGTGTCATGGAATGTGTGGAACCAGGGGCACCTACATAAGTTATTTTGATAGAACCTCTGTTCTTAAAAATACATATTTATTTTTTATGTTTTTAAAAATTTTTACAAAAAGATGGCTAATGACTCTGCACTTACCAGGGTGATATCTTTAACATTGGAATTTTCTGTTACTCTTGTATTCAAATATTGGCAGAGGTATCTTTCTATAACTTGCATAAAATGCTTTTGTTTGGGGTTGACATAATTTCATTCTCTTTCTAATTTCGGGGGAAAAAAATGTGTGTATCTTCTAAGATTATCCAGATTAAGTGAAAAGATTAAAAGAAATCAGTTAATGAAAGGAGTGGTTTTCTCTGACTCACATTTTTGTAAAAAATGTAAAAAAAAAATCATTATTTGACTTTAATCTGGCAAATCCTAGTTTTACTTACCCCAAATAACCCCAGAGCTTTTATCTCCTCCACTTATTTATTGAACATGTTTCCACATTAATCCTTAAAAGGTAAGAAACCATAGTTGGTTATAAATTAGGAACAACACCTTTATTCAATTCTATTAGTTACATAGTGTATGCATCGGCAATTTTTTTTCCTGAAACCAGAAAAAAATAAATAACCTGTTTCATGAACAAAATAACTATTATAAATTAGAGTTCTAGAAACTGCACTATTTTCTTCAGGCTCAATGGTCTTTTAAGGCAATGATGGCTCCCTAAGGAACGCCCGTGTGTATGAGCCCCTGACATTGTTTTGAAGAGAAAATACCTCTTGTAGTGTGGTAAAAATACTATCAGCATGTACCTAAGGCAGCTTTCAACCACCTTTAAATAGTTTCTTCACTGACTCTCATTCCTTCTGGGTGAAGGACAGTTGGTTCTGTGCAACATGTGTTGTGTTGTCAGTGACTCTGAAATGTCCCAAAACCGTATCCATATTTTCCTCTTCATGGATGCAAATGGCAAATCATTGAAACATATATATTTATTTTGAACAAGTAAAAGGTTTCTGTAAGTATTAACAATTTGTTTAGGTAACAAAAACACTCGGGTACTTACTCATTTCATCTTTGCATAAGATGAAATTTAACTTTCATTTTAGAACTTCTAATGTACATTATATAATTACATTTGAATCTGTTATTTTACTTTTTTAAATATTTGTTTTAAAAATGGTCACGGATATCATTTTATTTCTATGTATATGTTTTACAATATGAGACAATATGGATAATACTAACTTTCTTTGAATTTTTAATCCAACATGCCCTTATTTAACCTGACTGGTAATCAGAACAAGCCAAAATACACAAAATAGCACAACATAATCAATGAATTAACATTTATTACTATATAATAATGAATTACTATAGCTCTAGTGATAGAATGACGAAAACTGTCATAACAACAATAATAATAAATTTAAGTAAAAATTTGAACTTTAAGTTTTTTAAAATAAGACTTGCCACAATCCTCATCCTTCCCGACTGTATTTCAAGGGTCCCATTTTACTCATTTCATTACTTGCCTTCCCTATACCGGCTTATGCTCTTCGGCATAACCCTACTAAGCAACAACCCTGTAATGAAAATAATATAAGTAAGCCCAGTTTTATAAATAAATACAGGATATTTCCAGAAGCTAAGAAAATTGTTCAGTTCAAGATCATATACTTTGTGAGTGAAGACTTGAGATTAGAATTTAGAAGCAGCATTTCTAAGCACTTTTCATTATTGCCCCAATTTTGATGAATTTTGATGCCTGTTTGAATAATTTTTTGTTGGCTTTAAAATGTAAACAGGAAAATGTGTTTTTGTAGCTGTAGATTATAGTTTCCACTAAAAGTATAAGAAAAATGGTTTTGAATG